>NC_057850.1:237866730-239116730 GCF_015237465.2 Chelonia mydas | reverse complement strand
AGAAGTGAGTAAAAGTAAGGATTTAACCACTTCATGTGGCACTGGTGAGGCTGATACTGGAACACTGTGTCCAGTTCTGGTGTCCACATTTTAAAAGGTTGTTGAAAAATTGGAGAGGGTGCAGAAAAGAGCAATGAAAATAATTCACGAGCTGGAGAAAATGCCTTACAGTGAGAGGCTGAAAAAGCTCAGCCCATCTAGCTTAAAAAAGAAGATTGAGAGCTAGCTTGATTACAGTGTATAAGTACCTTGACAAGGAGAAAATAGGGACTAGCAAAGGGCTCTTTAATGGAACAGAGAAAAGCATAACAAGAACCAATGGCTGGAAGCTGAAACTAGACAAATTCAAATGAGAAATTAGGTATGAATTTTTAACAGTGAGGGTGATTAACCACTGAACAAACTACCAGGGAAACTGGTGGATTCTCCATCTCATTATGTATTGAAATCAAGATTGGACGCCTTTCTGGAAGATGTGCTTTAGTCAAACCTGAGTTATTGGGATCAATACTGGAGTAACTGGGTGTAATGTAATGGCTTGTGATATACAGGAGGTCAGAATAGATGATCTAATGATCTCTTCTGGCCATAAACACTATAAATCTATGAATTATCTATGAATTATAATAATACTTGGCACTTATGAATAATACCTTTATCAAAGTATCCCCAAACACTAAACATCCATAAATGTATTAAGCCTCACTGCAAACCTGTAATATAAATACAACTATACCCATTTTACAGATGGGTGAACTAAAGCACAGAAAGGGTAAATGATGGCCCCAAGAGGGTCAGCAGCAGAGCTTGGAAGAGCACCCAGTTGCCCTGAACTCCAGTTCTCTATGGTGACCACTATAACAGTGCCTGGCTTTCATGATATAAAACTCTGTTTCTAATCTTGTTTTCCATATTTAAAAACATAATAAGGCAAACAGGAAAATAAAAATATGCACCCAGGATTGCTGTGGTTGGGTTCACATAGTGTGAACTGCAAATCTGATCAGCTTATTTAGAATTTTTTAAAAAGGGAATGTCTCAGTGAAACAATCTGCACCATCATCTTAAAAAGACTCAAATCATCCATTTAATCTCCCACAGTATTACAGACCAATCCTTGCCTGCATTTTCACAGTGCCCTCCATAGAAGCATCCCAAGGCATTTTGTGCTCATTAAGAGTTAATTAGCTTAGAGGCACATGCAATTCCTAAAAGACTCGTTTTAAAAATGCTAAAAAGAACAAATAACTTTTAACTTTGGATTTAGAAATCCCAGAACTCGGAGCGTTCTTTACCTCATTTGGCAGTGGATTCTAAAGCCAGAGGGCAATGAGACTCAGTAAAGGCAAAAGAATGACATGACTTCATATAACATTTAGGGACAATAAGGAATTTAGCATTCACTGATCTCAAAGAGTGACCAGGGACTTTGAAGAATAGGAAATCCATTAAATGTGAAGCCTCTTAGCTAAAATACGACAGGAGAGTATTTTAGTTTGGAATAAATTGCTGAACAGGATGCCAGTAAAATTAATGCAATGTAGAAGTGATGGAGTGACATACGCTGGTCCTTGTAAAATACAGTAGGATTCAGAAGCATCAACCAGTAGTGCAAGACCAAATCTAGAAGGCAATCAAAGAGCTACAATATAATGCTAATACTTGTCACTTATATAGAAATTTTCATCTGCAAATCTCAAAATACTTCACATGGGTGAATAAGCAACATGATCTCTATTTGTGCAGATGGGGAAAATGAGGTATACAGAGATTAAGGGCTCAGTCCTGTGAGGTGCTGAATGCCCTCCTATTCCTATGTACTCCAATGAGAACTGAGTGTGCGTAGTACATTACAAGATTGTACAAGATTGTGTGCATAGTACACTACAAGTACCTTGCAGGATTGAGCCCAGATCCACACAATGACTCAGTAGCAGAGCTGGGAATAGAGTACAGTCTTGATTCCCAGTCCTGTCTTGTAACTACTGGAATGTGTGGTCTCCTGTTCTTACACAATACTGAAACATAAACTACCATAACAGCATCATTGGCCCGATCTATCAAGTCAACAGGAGCCTTTACATTGACTTCAGAGGCAGTAGATCAGGCCCCACATCAGGTTTGAATCTTTCTGTTAACACAAAACAAACAAAAAAACCAAACCCAAACCAAATTGTGGATTTAATAAACAGTGGCCGAACACATTGTGGAAGTAAGTGCTGTACAGACGTATCCCATCCAGCTCACAGGCATCCCTGGTATTTTGGCCAATAGATTTTCTTGCTCATGGCTTTACAATTAAACAACAGTCCTAAATTACTAAAAGGTACATAGCTAGGTAACTTGCCAATGGGGTAAAAGCCAGGAAATTCTTAGTATCAAAGGATAACATGAGCCTGGTGACAATTCCATCACCAGGATTCTTAGGAATATTGGCAAGGAAAAGTTGGCTGCCATCAAAAGAGTTTTAAAATCACGCACACCTTGGGGGTGCGGGGGGGGGGGGGGGCGGGAGGAGAGAGGGGGAGTCTTTGCCATTTCTGCTTTATGAAACTCATCTGTGAGAATCTCTATATTTGGTGACACCCATGGTTACAGTTGCCAGATATCAGGACTGAAGACAAGAGTCCCCATCTTGCTTAAATGAAAGAGCAGAATAGATCTTGGCAATCTCAGTATGACAGTCTCACAGCTGGTGAAAAAGGCAGGCCATAAGGAAGATGCAGAAACTTAAGAAAATAGAAATATTCACTGTGAACTATGCAGCCAGCAGGACAGCATGTAGCTGAACTAAAAGTGTAATGGCATAAACAGACTGCAAATCTTGGGGGGAAGAGGGGACTATTGACATTCAGTGCTTTGAAAATCCACAAGAATGCACAGTTACTGATACAGGGTCCGATTCCTGAAGGGCGCTATGTAGGAGGTGAGCTTTCCTACAGACTTTGGGCTTGATCCAAAATCCATTGAAGTCAATGGAGATAACACACTTCAGCGGGCTTTACTTTAGGTCCTGTATGCTAGGATACAGATTTAGCCAAGTACTTAAGCATGTGCTCAACTTTCAACCTTTGAAGTCAGTGGGATTTAAGCCCATGCTTTGCTAAATCAGGACTCAGATTCTGCCACATGTATGCTGAGTAATACCTTACTCATTGAGTAGTCCCACTGAAATCAACAGGGTAAGATACCCACTGACTAAGGGTGGCAGAATCTGGCTCTCTAGCAGAATGAACCTTTAATTCGCCAAGTTCTTTAAACTCCCAAACTAAGTTTCAGAACAAGTTTTTTTTGTCTGTCTGCTTTTTAAGTCACAGCTTCCATATGTTCCATAGTTTGATTTTTCTACATGAACAGAAAATGTAAGCCAGAAACAAGCTCTTCAGCATCAAAACCTTGCTTGCATTAGTCAATGAGGTGAGTGATGTGTGTAAGGCAAACTAGATCTGCCAAACACTGCTGTCAGTTACACTTACCCACCCCCACTGAAATCAATGGAGGTTGCATATGTGTAATTGATGGCAGAAATAGGCCTTCAGTTAGGTGTCTAGTTAAAAAAAAGAATAAAGATAATTCTGAATCTGTAGTTGCAAAAGTGTACTCTAAAATGGAACACTGGATTTAAAGAGCTCTTTGTTACTGTACATAAATAAGGTGGAAAATAAATGTCACTCTCTTTCAAGCTGCACTGTGTCATCTGTACCCTTCTGTAACTCCTGATTGCAATATCAAATTACCAGCATTATTCGCAGAGGAAAATCAAACTTTAGATCATAACATTACAAAACCGAAAACTTTTATTCATTTCTCAGCACTAATATTCCAAATGGTATAAATAATTAAATGTGTTCAAGTTTGCAGGGGCAGTCTTCAGGGTAAAACTGACATTCAACAGGAGTGGTAAGGATATTAAAATCAATAGATTATAAAGGAGAAAGCCTTTCGTAAATATTTTCTATTGAAATCCTGTCTTTGGGTTTATAGGGTTGAAATATCAGAAAGGTTAGATTTGCATATGGGTGGGATGAAATAGTCTACTAAACAGATATCACAAAGGGGTCTGTTACTCCTGTCTCCCAAGTACTCTATTTTGCAGTAAATTACTGACATTTGGGGGTAAATGTTGAGCATGGGGGATTAGGTTCACAACTTCCTTCACTGATAACAGAAGCTGTACACATAATTTCTTACACAATATGCAGAAAATGTACCCTCTTTGAAGGTAGGAATCAGTATTTTTCTTCGTTAATCCAAATAGAAGAAAAAACTGGCACAGAGGATTTGAATTATAAAGAGATACCTTTCCAAAGTCGCTGACATTAAATCATACGTCTCATCAGCTCTTTGTGGAATAGGGGTAAATGGCAGACAAAGTGGTCAGGGTATGTAGCAAATAGCTACCCAGCATACTTTGGTCTGAGCTTGGAAATAATTTTTCCATAGGTGGTTGGAAATTTATCTCCCAACACCTGTATCCTTGAGCCAATTAAGTAATCAGCTTCTTTCCATGGACTATGTCATCTGGAAGATACAGGTCTGAGAAGAAAAGATGGTAAAGGGTCATAGGCTGATTTCGATCCTTGTCTTCTGGCATGAGTGGAAGTTCTGTGTGCAGGTGGAAGGCACTCAGAGACTTTGGTGATAGGGACCAAAGAAATAGACAGATAAAAAGACAGCCAGACTATTAGGAAGGTGGTTTGAGTGGTACGGCAGTAGTCTGAGGACTCAAGAGACTGGCGTTCAATACTGTGCCCAATCACACATTTCTTTTGTGAAACTGATTTAATTTACTGTGTGCCTCAGTTCCCCTTATGTAAAATAGGGATATTTCCCTAGCTTCCCTTCATAACTCAGCAGAGGCATTTATACAGTACTGCTGAAAGAACAGGACACTGCCAGGGAGCTCGTTGTGATTCTTTCCTGGAGATGTGCAATGACTATTTCTGTCTGATCATAACTGCTGTACGGTATCAATCATTATGTCTGGCTTTGGTTTATCCCTCAGGGACCAGAGGAGAGGGACTTTGTTTTAGCTCACATAGACATTATTTTATTTTGTCTGACTATATGTTTTCATTTCCGCTGAACACACCAGTATATTCCTCGTACACCCCAACTCAGAAGAGTCTACTTAATCACATTTATTAGAGTGAGCTGTGCACATATGTAACCTGCTACACATCCCTGCATTGTGCTTCTCACCAAAGCTTTAATAAAAAATAATGTATTTTTAAATTGAGCACCCTCAAGTTTCTCAGACCAAAACTGATAAAAAAGATGAGATGCTCTCATTGATTTGGCCAGAAGAATCCCTACAGCAAGAAAACCTGTTCAGTAGATCTGTTATGAGTGTTTTAACTATATATGTGGCGCAGCTCTCATGGTAAATTCCATATTTCTGTAATCATCAAACAAACTGAATTTGTTCTGCACATGTGGGGGCGTCAATCTATGGCATCTCTGATGTCTCAGCTAACTGTGCTGGGACGAGGCGAAAAATTCTTGCTCACAAAGCAGTTCTTATTTGGACACTCTTTCCTCCCCTGCTAGGGAGCTATTACCCTGCTTGTTCCTCGGTCCTTTCCAGGGCAGACATATTTTCACATAAGCTAGTCTAGTCTGTTTATTTTTATATCATTAGTGATTATTTGTTAAGCATCAACAATGTGCTTGGTGCTGGATGAAACTCTAGGATCAAGAGAGTCCCTGCACTGCAGAGTTTACAGTCAAATACAAGACTGACAAACATTGGAAGACCTAGAGGAAGGAGTCACTTCAGTAAATTCCTACTCTGATTATTTTAATTTGGGGGCTTCACAGAAAAAATAGGGCTTTATGGGGGAAGAAGATGGAAAGCTGACTCCCTGAGGTTGGGAAGTCATTCCACACAGGACAAGATGGATGGAAAAGATACAAAGATGGGAGTGGGAGAAGGAAATGAGAGGGGTGTTGAGGATCCTTTTCCTGTGGACCTTGGGAACCTTACTCTTCACCTGGTCCAAAATCCCCTGAAGTCAACGGGAGGCTTTCCACTGAATTCACTGACTCTTGGATGAGGCCCTTTGAATGGGCATATGGTAGGAAACTGTACCTAAAAAAGCAATCCATCTAACTTCCAGAACTTATTCATATCCACAGTGTGCTTCCTAAAGGTCATTAGTGGCCACAGTGAACCTTAAGGATTTGCTGGTTTCTGACAAGCCATTCTGGTGTTACTAGTTTGTCCATCTCAAGCTTGGTTCTGTGCACCACAGCTTACTAAAATCCTTTAAAATCTCATCTACAAACCTTTTGTTTGCAACTGGTAGAATGTGGCAAAAAAGAACTAGGAGAATGTTTGCAGACCCTGTCTTAAAAATGGTTTTCATGAACTTCAAACTATAGGGAAAATTATCTCCTTGGCAGAGATCACTCATGTCAGATTTGAAGTAGGAATAATTTGAATTGGGGTTTCTAGAGTAGGAGGGGAAATTTGGAAACTGAGATTCAACTATAACTATGATGAGATTGCTGCTGTAATGCATTAGTCCTTTAATTTTATATAAACACACACATATCAGGTGTGTATAGATGTACTTCAGTGAATGTGATTATCCAGACATGCTGTTGATGAACATCTAAAAGGAGACATATACAGCAAGAATGGGAAGTACAAAGATCAAACAGGAATTTAGTTTAAGGGTTCAGTAAATAAACTATCTTGTTTCCGAAAAAAATTCCCCTGACTACACTAGATCAATCAAACTTAATATGTGTCTTTTATTTATTTTGTATACCTCTGGAGTGGCTGAAAAAAAAATGGAACCCATACAAATGAGTATATTAACAAAAAATATTGTCAAATCCAAAGGTCCCACCTCTTCCAAAAACTACAGTTTGCTATTTACTTGTAAAACATTTTGCATCTAGGTTTAATTAGAATCTTTAAATTCACATTAGAGTGTTAATGCTAGGATGCTGACGGATGAGCCCCTCCATTTGAGATTGATTCATTACTGTTTGTATTCGGCTTGCTTTCAAAACAAGTACCATTTCAATAAATGTAGAGAAACAAGCTTCTCCACTGAAATAAGCAGATGTTCCCTAAAGGAGGCCATGTTTCATTTTCCAGCTTCTGCTAGTTCTGAGTACAGTTTTGCATTTATTGCTTAGGTAATGAAGAATGTCCATGCCAAGTTTGCAGAATCATTTTTAAAGTCAATACTGCACCTGCTAACAAATGCCAGAAAGGAAGGGTTGCGGGCTTTTTTTTTTTAACTGATCCTTAACCCCAAAGCCTTTTTCTACAGGGACATACATAAGATTGGCTGTAAATGCTGAATAATTCA
This sequence comes from Chelonia mydas, assembly GCF_015237465.2. Lineage (NCBI taxonomy): Eukaryota > Metazoa > Chordata > Testudines > Cheloniidae > Chelonia > Chelonia mydas. Next base: position 239,109,402 of record NC_057850.1, on the reverse strand, counting down.
AAACAATGAAGCAGTGTTCACTTCGCAACATTGTGACTGCTTAGGACAAGCCTCAGGTGTCAAGCTGTTGTACCACTACAGACATTAAATTAGCTCGAATGAGTTTCCTTTAACTAGATAAAAGCTTTATAAAGCTACCAGCATTTGGGAATGTTTAACTCTGTAAAAAGCCTTTTATACTCTATAAAAATTGTATTTTAAATTCATATTACAAGCCCTATCTCTTTAATAAAATCAATGCTTCATCCGAGAAATGTCCTTTCAGTTTTCCATTTCCTTGCTTTGTCTTTCTCACATGCACTAAGATGAACACCCTTTGTAAATTAACAGTAGCATTATATCCTTGTCACAAACAATACTGTTGACTGTTCAAGGTCTGCTTTAACACTAAAGTCAGAAGAGGGATGGCTCTTGGGTAAATTTCGAAGCAGTGCGAGAACTGTATATTGTTAAATCCCATGAGCACTACTTCGAAAATCAACCCCCATGTGTTTATGGTTCTCATTAAAGAGCTGTACTATTAACAGGATTTCACATCACACATATGCTTTGTTACACACGGAGGGGTGGCAGTCAGTGTCTAAAACAAATCTCATCTATTCTGAACTGCTGTACCCAGCAAGGGATCAAACAATGCACCCTTCATAACTGCTACATAGTGAGACACACAGTCTACTGAAAGGCAGTCATTATAAAGACAGTGGATTTCTACGTTTTCTTGTTATTAAGGTGCATGCTCTCATTTTGCGTAATGAACCTAGAAATCCTGCTTTAGTCTTCTTAATGACCTCTTGCTTGATCTGGAGGGGTATTAAGGCAATGTACATTTCAAGTTACCTCAGTTGCAGGCTTTTCTCCTCACTAACAAGATTATTTCAGGTGGTTTTGTGTTGTGAGCTATGCTAAAATTATACCATTAGAGTCAGGTCCATTATTTCAACTGGGTCTATACTTGTTTGGCAGAGGAGAAATTCCCAAACACCTGATACCACAATCCTATGGCAACTCATGGGGTGTGAAAGGTATTTGTTTAAGTCACCAAGGGCTAAGTCCAGGCCTTCATTGATTTTGGGGCACATCAAGGTACATATCCTCAGCTAGTATAAATCAACATAGCTCTACTGAAGTTGATGGAGCTAAGCCTATTCACCCCAGTGGAAGATCTGGCCCTAAAGCTGAAAAGGCAGCATTAATATGAGTCCATATTCCAATCTGCCTGCACCCCCACATAGAACTTTCTGCTCAGATAATTCCTGTCAGAAGCAGTCATAATCTCCTGCATGGAAGATAAGGCCAAATGTGGGAGTACCTGCACTAAAACTTGATGATGACTTCCCCTGGCACTAACCTCTGCCTCAGAAAACTGCTTCTGAGCACCAGCTCTGGGAGATGATTGAGTATGAATTCTGTTAATCCTGGGATAACTCAGAATGGGGCATAACAGCTATACCCCACTTGATAACCTTTTCTCATATACATACATGTACGTGTAAGTGGTGGACTGAATTTTGCCATAAATAGGGCAATATCTACATTATATCTATCACAGTATTCCTAGTGAAAGTAGGACCAGTTGGATCTACATTAAGAGTAGAAGATTGTCACTCTAGCTACTGCGTAATTTAGGTCTGGATCCACAAAGGAATGTAGGTGTTATGACCAGGTGAGTGCTCTCCCCATGGACTAAAAGTTACAAGGGAGGCACTACCACCCCTAATTCTGCAGGTGGTCAGATTTTGAGTGGACCCAATCTGGGCAGTGACTTCTGAGCTCATCTACCAAATCAGGCCCTGCACGTGAGACAGGTGGACGAACAACTATCTTCCTTTGGTTTGTGGATTGCTTTGGAGCTTAGGCACCCAGATGCCCAGAGTGAGGCAGCAGTGCAGATGCCCAGAGGCAAAAACCTAGGCAGCTAGGGAACTTTTACTGCAAAAATGTAAGCACTGGCTGAGTTTAGGCACATACAGCTGAGAGGGAGTTTTGTGGATCACATTGGAGTCTAAAACTGGGACTTAAGCACCTAAGTAGGTTATGAGATATGGACCTTACTCACCATAGCCACATTTTTGTAGTACAAAATTTAGGAATATAACTTCTTGGGAAGACCAAGACAAATAATAAATGAATAAATAAATAAAGCAATAGTAAACCATAATGCTTTGTATTTATAATGCACCTTTTAACTAAGCCTCTCTAAGTAAATTAATTATGCCTCAGAAGATCCATGTGAGGTGGGTAAATACAATTACAGTATTCCCACATTACCAATGGGTAAACTGAGGGACAGAGTGGTTAGTAACTTGCCCAAGGTGCAGTAAGTCAGTGGCAGAGCTGAAAATAGAACCCAGGAGTCCTGACTCCTAGTTTTGTGCTCTGATCACTAGCTCCTAGGAGTTAAACAAAAAAAAATTGGAGGAAGATTTTTTTTTTTAGATATTAATACATAAACTTGGCACCTTTCATCTGAGGATCTCTAATGTCACACTTCTAGTTGCAATGTGCAGCCATTGTCCCATCAACATAACAGTCTCGCAAGATTTCAAATGACAATAGCACAGAGGAAACTGAATTACCAGCAGATGCAATGTTTAACATCTGGCATTTGGAATACATAAGTTGTGTCATCGGTATGTGTTTTTAGGGCAATTGCTGGATGTTAGCACACTTGCCAACTTGCATATAACCTAAAGGGCATGCCAATAATTTACATTCAGTAACTTGCCATCTCCTGTTCTGCTAACAAGACACCGTGTTAAGGGATTACTTCTGACATATAGACTTGCTCTACCTTTTCTTCAAACTACAAGAAAGCTTTTTTCTTTCTTTTTTTTTTTTTTTGTAGCAGATGTTGCTAAGCTACGTAACACTTTTGGACTCAAGAGCTGAACTCTCTGGAAAAAGGAGGTAATGTGTCATGCTGATCAACCGGGAAAAAAGAAGGCACAGAATTTCAAAGCTCCTGTAGTTTTCTTTCATTGCATGTGTCTTCTTGTCTCCCCAGCCCCCATTTTCCTTCCGGAGAGTATACTTTTTTAACCCTTTGTAGCTTTTAGAAGGAAAAAACTCTCTGCTTGTGTTGAGTGAATCTGTGTTTAGCTTTTTGGAAGTGCTGTCGAAGCAGCTTCGAGAATCTCAGAAAAAACTATTGTACGAATAGAAGTCTGTCCAGTTTCTGATAAAATCAAAACTAATTTATTTTTTGTTTATACTCCACTACCTTTGACAAAGCTTCCTCTAGAGATTTATATCTCCATCCTTACTGCCTTCCCACTGTTTGTCATTTTTTTTGGTTTGTTTTGCAACTGACAAAAAAAAAAATCTGACAGCAACCTTGGAAGATGTACGGTCTGCAGATTTTTTTTTCAGATGTGATAAAATCTTGCCTAAATCCATGTCCAACCTTTTCAGCAGAAAGTCCAGATGGCTTTGCAGCCTGTACAGCAGACTTTACTCACTGATGCTTCTCTAAGTGTCAGCAGGACGTTGTCTTCCAGCACAAGTAAATGCCCAACAAAAGACTTGGAGGAGAAGAAAAAAATACAGATTAACCCCCCCGCCCCACACCCAAAACAAAGTTCATTTGAAGCTGTTTGCGAACCACTGACTGAAGGAAAATAAATCCTACTGGGTGAAGAGAAATTTTACAATTGTGGAGGTGTAATGGGTAGAGTAACAGTTGCTATAGGAACCCAATGAACATGGCTTTTCAGCATTTTGTGGGCAGAGGGTGGGTCTGAGGCCTTAAAATGGACTGAAAAAAGTATGTGTGTGTGTGGGGGGGGCGTCTATCAGATCTGGGAGCAGCGGCTGTGGTAAAACAGTGCCTAAAGTGCACCCCTCAGAGACTCAGCTTGATTTTAAATTAAATTAATTTTTTTTGACCACATATACAGCCCCTCGTGAGCCTCCTAACCAACCCTTCACATTAAGCACGGTTGGCACTGAAAAGGTTTCATAGTCAAGAACTAAAGCATTTTCTACATCTGTGAATAGTATCATTTCAGCTATCAGTGCAGCCGTTTGATCAGTTTGATCTGGGAGCCAAACCCTGTCCTGCTCAATCAGTGCAAACCCTGGGTTGCCCTTGTCTACACTCTTGTTGCACAGACTGCGGTATCAGGCCTATTTCTGAGCATACACAAGGCTTAGGCTAGTCTGCAGTAGTCATAAAAATAATAAACAATATGAGATCAGATGCATGAAAGTGTTAGAATATCTATGGGTCCAGGATTCAGTCCTGCGTTCCTTACTTATGCGAGTCATCCTTACTAGTGAAAGGAGTCCCATCAGTGACTTTTGCAAGATCAGGCCCTAGAAAGTTTATGAAAAGGAGCATGTGAGAAAAGGCACAGAATATGTGAGTGTAAAGAGGATGTAAGGTGGGAGGGTTGGCACTTGCTGATCACGCTATTTGGGGTTGGGAATGAATTTTCCTCCAGGGCAGATTGGCAGAGGCCCTGGGGCTTTTTCGCCTTCCTCTGCAGCATGGGTCATGGGTCACTTGCTGGAGGATTCTCTGCACCTCAAAGTCTTTAAACCACCATTTGAGGGCTTCAATAGCTCAGACATAGGTTAGGGGTTTGTTACAGGAGTGGGTGGGTGAGATTCTGTGGCCTGCGTTGTGCAGGAGGTCACACTAGACAATCATTATGTCACACTAGACGATCATTATGGTCTCTTCTGACCTTAAAATCTATGAGTCTAAGTACAGTTTTCCAGGTAACTTTCCATTATAGGCTGATCATTTCTATACTTTTAGGAAGGCATTTCCTCCAGACTAGAAGTATGGCCTATATTTCCCCCACCCAGCCTTTTCCTTCTCCTGTCCTAACTAGCTTTTAACTCTCTGTGCTTTTATATGGGACACCAGCTCATCTGATGAGCAAATTGACTCCTGACTGCGGGTATCTCTTCACTACCTGTCGTGTCGGTGGGCAGTGATTGATCCAGCGGGGATCGATTTATCGCGTCTAGCCTAGACGCAATAAATCGACCCCCGAGCGCTCTCCCCTCGACTCCTGTACTCCAGTGCTGCGAGAGGCCCAGGCAGAGTCGATGGGGGAGCGGCAGCTGTCGACTCACCACGGTGAAGACGCCATGGTAAGTCGATCTAAGTTATTCACGTAGCTGAAGTTACGTAACTTAGATCGACCTTCCCCCTCCCCCTCCCGCAGTGTAGACCAGGGCTGATCTGAAGTTAGGATGACAGATAGAGACAGAACAGGCAGCACTTACTGTGAATGGCTGGAGAAATGTGTGAAATGCTTGGAATGGAATGTGAAATTAATCAGTTTTCTCTTTTCATTACGAACTCAAAAATATGTCAGACTTTTTTTTTTTTTTAAAAGCAAACATAGGCTAATTTTTCAGTGTCAGTTTTTGGTAATAAGGGGTGCTTTCCTGAGCAGAAATGGGTACAAATAGGCCTATCCTTTATCAGCTATGGCCATACCAGTCAAAACATGCCAACATTTGTATTTCTGCAGATTTTTGATTCAAGAATAACCATTTAATCTAAATTGTGAATAAAGCCAAATTTGGCAGAGAAGGTGCAAAATGACATCAAACAACAGGATGAAACTTCTTGTGCTGAATTCTATGGAGAAATGTAAATTTTGTAGAGTTCTACAGGGCTCCCTCTTATCCTGGGCCTTGAAACTCATTCTCATTCCTTGAGGTGCTGTCTACGTCTCTCCAAGGCCTTATCTACCTTGGGGAAATCACACCTTGTCAGGACACATGTTGATGAACCAATATGATGCAATACATACAGTGAAGACAAGGACAAGTCATGTTGAATATCATGTCAGCTGGTCATAGCTAAACATAGGGTGGACACACAGGAAATCTATGGAGCAACAATAGTTAACTATGGCTAGCAAGCATGATGTTAAACATGACATAGCCTTGTCTCCACTCCATGTTCAACATCATGTCAATTAACATGTGTCCTGATATGATAAGAGTTTCTAATGCAGACAAGCCCCCAAAAGGCCTGCAAACCCCAATGTGTCTCTTGTTGCATGTGCAGGTCCTATTTATTTATTTGAGTTTTTAAAATCTTGTGCATTTAGTATTTCTGCAAGATGATGGATTGACAGCCCTGGTGGGTAATGTCCTCTATTATTGACAGAAAAGTTTCAATACGTGAGTGACACTGCATACTCCCATACGCTACCCTGCCCAACCTGGGTGAGACCAGCTTTAGGGTTGAGAAAGTTAGATCTGTTTCCATTCCCTTCAATTTTTAGCTTCTCCAATGAGGTTGCCAGCATGTGAAATAATTTCTGTCAATTGTGGAACTGGTTTGTGTGTTTTGGACAGTCATGGATTGAGACCACCAAACTGATTTTGTGTATTTGTATACAATTTCCAATTACAAAAATACAGTGATATTTTTCACTGGAACTGAATGAGCAGAAAAAATCTTTCTATCTAACCTTACAGCAATGGAGAGAACACTTGGGACTTCTGGATTCAGTTCCTGGGCTTTACCAAAGATGCCCTTTGTGACCTTGGGAAAGTCTCATAATTATTCTGTACCTCAGTTCTCCACCTGTAAAATGGGGATTATAATAATGAGATGCATTCAAATTTATTAATATATATGAGAGGCTCAAATACTCTGGAGATCCATGCCACAGAAAATCTTTTTATGAAAATACTATCTGTCCATCATTCTTGGTTATTATATAATACCCCTCACAATGGTATATGACTGCATCCCAAAATTATGAACTTGTGTACTTATACTATACTATACTTATACTGTCTGCTCTGTTGTATTTATCTCCATAAAGTTATTTGGGGGAAAAAATGAAAACTCTGTTAAAAAATAAACATGCATTGTATTGCGAAACTGACCAGTATGCTTTGTTTGCTTTGCAATATACTATATTTAAATTTCCTTGAATAGCTAATGGAAGAACTGGGCATAAGACTCGAATTTCAGATGCCATGCACAGAGCAAATTCTGCTCTCAGTTACACCCAATAACAAGATTGAGGCAGGAAGAGGAGTTCTCATTACACAAACCAACGAGGAAGAGGAGCTGTGAGGGAGGGCTCATCCCCCCAAACCAGGGATGGGAGTGGGAATTGTGCTACACCCGTTCTTACTTTAACTCCTCTGTGTAACCCCAATGAACCCAATGAGGCTTAACTGGATTTATATAGATGTAACCCGGTGCAGAATTTGGCCTTGTTGCTGCAGTGTTTTTATTTTTGGCTGTTTAGCACTTCTATACTTATTAGGGAGTTGCTATTGTTTATGTTATTTCTTCTGTTTCATAACTAAATATCACCATCAGCATTATCATTTGAATTCACTGCAGGAACATAAATGCCAAAACCATATAGACTCTCCAATAGAGCACACATAACCCAGTCCAATTCTTTCTTGTTCTCAGCTGTTCACTTCCTAAGTTTCCAGAGACCACTAGCCCAACTGATTAAATAACAGGAATGCTAACTAGAAGCGCAGAGGAGTATTAGGCCCAGTCTGTCTACACTTGCTGGGAAAATGGCCCGCTGTTGCTAACACTGATGAGTGTTAATTCTTAGCACACAAGTGATAAGAATGGTAGAAGCCCGAGTCATGATGAGGCTCACACAGCTACTGGCATTTTAACCATCATCTTAGATAAAGTGTATAGAATAGGTCTGAACGACACAGTGGTTAAAACACTGGCAACTATGCTTGCCCTCCCGACACTGCTATTATTGGTGGAGCTCCATTCTTGGCAGCAATGTTGTTCTGTGGCTTGTGTGGTGCCGAACACAACAGGGTCCCCGTCCATGACCTGGGCTCCCAGGTGCTACGGCAATACAAATAATAAACAATGGCAAGAGGGGTGATTTTTTTTTTTTCAGAAAAAAGCCTGGTGAAGGCAAGGTTCTTGAGCAAATCCCTTTTAGAATATTTTCTGCATTGCTTCTCATCCACACAGCACTCCTCGGTTTCGTGCTGACACCTCAGGTCTAGTCTTTGTCAGGTAATTAATCTGGGTAGTCCATTTTCACAGGTGAGTAGCAGGTTGGCGAAGCGTCCACCAGCAGTGGGCTGTAGTTTGGTTTGGTGTTTTATGCTGTTAGAACAGCTTGGGAAGAGGTGTGTATAAAATGTTCTGTTTAGCTTCCTCACGAGCAATTTGTTTGTCTCCTTACTGCAATAGAATTATAGTAGTAGTTACCTGCTTCAAATGAAGGCTGTTCACTTCTGTAGAGGGGCTAGTAAATATAAGAAAAGCTCAGACAAGCATCTAAAACCATCAGACTTACTCTCATAGATTACAGCTGACAAAACATTAAACCTACTGAGTTCCCTTGCCAAGGTTGAGCATTGCTGGCCTGACTTACACAATTACTTTTGTGTCTATTCAGAAATGAAAAACTATTATAACCTCTGACAGAGAAATGCTGGGTAATCTACTGCATTTAATAAATATTAATAATAATAATAATTAATAATAATAATAATACTGTGCCCACACATCAGTGACAACTAAAATGAGCACATTTGGTGTTTTGCAATGCAGGCAGCATTCTGAGAGGTCACAGAGCTGGAATACGTGAATCTAGGGTCTTCGTGTGTAAGGACAGAAAGGCCTTTCAAAAAAGCAGTGCTCATTTTAGCTTTTTCAGCCACCCACAGCTGCACTTTCCATTAGATGGTCTCAAAGTGCTTTCCAGTTGAGCCTCACAACCAGAGCTGGCCCTAGACCAAATGGCACCCCAGGTAAGGAGCATCTTTGGTGCCTCCCTCCCCCAGTTTTTAAACTTTTAAATACCTTATTTTTATTGCATTTGTAGCCCATTTCATAACTTCAATGCATGATTTTCATGCATGATTTATCCCTGTCACATGAAATGATAAATTTGTACACTAGGATCTGTAAATCTATATTTATTCATGTCATATATAAGCAAATACAAATATTTGGTTCCTCTAAGCTTATAGAAAATTTTTAATTTTAAGAATTACTGAAATGTATTAACATCAAGAAATTAAATTGTGCTTCAACATTGGGTGGACCAGTATTAAAGAGTGTGATACTAGGTGACAGCCTTGGAATGTCAACCCTAGTCCTTTAGTTCAAAATGTCGCTTTTCTTGCCTTCGCCCTCTCAAACTGAAGCACAGCATCAGCGAGATCCAAAGACTGGCCAATGGAATTTTCAAGCAAGAAAATAGCAAGTGATGTCAGTCTCTCATTGGTCATCGTCGATTGAAGATGTGTTTCAATGAGCCTGAGCTTTGAAAAGCTGCACTCACCACACGCGACTGTGACCGGCAGCATGAGCAGAATCCTCAAACCTATCCACACATTAGGAAAAGTGACCTTCAGCTCTGCATCATGAATGAATTAGAGAACTTGGAGTGGAGAGTGCAAAATGTGATATATGTTGTCGAGTTTGACATAGAGGTCTCTATTATTGACTGACCACTTCCCATGTGTCAGCATCTGGTGAAGGGCTATACAATTGTTCAAGAGTGTTTTCCTGTCCACCGGCAGCTTACTAAGGTCATACAGCCCCCCCGTCTTTTCATGGTGCTTCATTTGTCCAAACCAGTGTCACCAAGCAAGCAAAAAAACTTCCTCTCAAATTTTTCTTCTGAGCTTTCACCTCCTTTCTGTCCTCATAACCAAACTGTGTCTTCTTCCAATGAATATGAGTTTTCTGCTGCATAATTGTCTCTATAATACACACAGGGCTGGCTATTACAACCTCAACTTTTACCAACATTTAACATGCAGTAGTGCAATAGGGTGCTGAGCCTAAAGGCTCTTCTTTCCTTTGTGTATCCAAATGTTGGCCAAGAGATTTCTGTTCTATTCTGTTCTACTTTGCCTTTAAAGTACTTCAGTGGAGAGAGCAAGGAAAGCAGAGTAAAGCTCTCACTGAGAAAGTGTAAGGACCTCTTTAAGGGCAGAGCATAGAATCATAGAATATCAGGGTTGAAAGGGACCTCAGGAGGTCATCTAGTCCAACCCCCTGTTCAAAGCAGGACCAATCCCCAATTTTTGCCCCAGATCCCTAAATGGCCCCCCTCAAGGATTGAACTCGGATGGGAACCCTCTCCAGGGTATTAAAAAAGGAGATATCAGAAGGAGTTCAGATTGCTGGAGGCCTTCCTTGAGAAGAGTACTATGTGAAGTACAATAAAGGGACACAGGGCTGAGTCAAAGGTCCCAGATATGGATGTATGATTTGTACCTGATTTCTTTTCTTATTATTTTTTGTGTTGTTATTAATAAACAGGGACTTTTTAATACTTTAAAAATGGATGCTGATGACCCCCCACCCCACACACACACAAACCAGTGGTATTTGACATTAGGTTTGTGGCACTGGGGTTTAGAGAAACACACATGAAATTTGAAGAATTTGAAGAAGTGGGATTTTTACCCACGAAAGTTTATGCCCATATAAATTTGTTAGCCTTTAAGGTGCCACTGGACTCCTTGTTGTTTTTGTGGATACAGACTAACACGGCTACCCCTCTGATACATGAAATTTGAAGTCATGAGTGCTAATCACTTGCTTGGTGAAATCATTTAATCTCTCTGCCACTGTTCCCTCTAAACTGTGCACGTGTGCGCGCACACACAGATCCTAAACCCCGCGAACACGGCGAAACACAGTGCACACAAAAATTTGCGCAGAAGCACAATTTGCACAGAAGAAATTTTTTGCAGACACGTCCTGTCAAAAATTAGAGGGAACATTGCTCTCTGCCTCATGTTCCCTAATTATAAAATATATATGATAATACTTACCTACCCACCTCACAGGAATGTTGTGAGGATCAGCTAGTTAATGTTCATACCATGCCTTCAACACAAAAATCACTGCCTGAGTGCAAAGTGTTACTATTAGCATGTTAGCATATCAATAATACAGGGACAGCTTTAGCACCGAGCATCCTTCCCATAGCCTTTGCCAAGGAAACAAAATGAAAACATATTTCTTTTGTAGGATAAATGCTGGTAGAGATAACAACAATCATTTAACAATGAGGGAAGATGAGATCTCAAAACAATATCCCTGTTTGTTTGCTCCTGGATTCAAAATGAGCAGGCTGATGGACTAATCTCAGCTTCCTAGATTGCCCTAACAGTCTGGAAAGAAGTGCTCTGTGTGTCTTGTCCTTTGTCACAGCGGAGATGAAAGCACCTTTTAACAGTGCTGTTCAGACAGCAGGTGTCTATATTCTCTTACTCCCCAGAAACAAAACAGCAGCTTGAGAAAGCCAAGTGAAGGTACATATTTTTCCCAGCAGAACACCATGATGGACACACATTTGTACGTCAGCTGCCAAAGGGCAGCTCGTAGATGTGATGAGCAATGTGTCTGCTCACAACCTTTGATCATATAGCATCAATGACTTGTTATTCCAGTGGAACACTGAGGAGACCTAGGGCCTGAGTCATCATTTAATATCAGTCAGTGCAAAGAAGGAATAGAATACTTCCTAAATTTACACTGATATAGAATTCTCCCCCAAGGTACAAATTAATGGAGACTGAGGCCCACACAGCACAACTGATTGACATTATTTTCTCTTTCTAGAAAGATACAGTAACATATATACAAAAATAAAATATCCTAAGAACCTCTTCAGAGATTAGCAAGCACTACAAAACCTTTGGGGAAAGACACCGCAACATGCTATTAGGAGTTTAGTTTAAAAAAAAACCCAAAAAACAAAATAATCACTTAAAAACTGCAATGTTGTTCAATGTTATGTCAAACAATGAATTGGCACGAGATAATTGATAATAATAACGTTCATACTACATGTTTTAAGGAAAGAACATTCCATTCATTCTTGGACTGGTAAATCTCACGATAATTTTGCAAAGCTGTAATATATATAGTGGGCTACAGCTGCAGGTGACATAAACTGGCTAAGTTCCATTAACTAAGATATGTTTACCTGAGCTGAGGATCTAGCTTACTGTATGAGTTTTTAAAACAATGTTCCAAAACACTTTGGAGAAATTAATTTTTAATTCCAGCAAGAATAACAATTGGGGAGAATTTTTCTTCCTCTGTTTTTTATCTCCTCCTTTCTTCCAGACTGTAGTAATGTGACATATATAAAAAAAAACCCTAGTATCTGATCAAAAGCCTATTGAAGTCAGTGGACAGACTCCTCTTGAATTCAGTGGGCTTTGTATCCCCTAGTGCACTTTAAATGTGAAGCTTCCTTTATTTCACGAGTGAAACTTTTAATGCAAAGCTTTTATATAAATGTATTTCTGCATTTAATTTCAATATGCGTCTCTAGATATTCAGAATAGCTAATGGCTATCAGTGATGCCTACCAACACTTCTTTCTTCTGGCCAACTGGCATTGATGTCCATCCATAACACATCTTTTGCTAACTAGGACCATTTCTAAAAATCTCAATGACTAAAAATCAGTCATTCAGAACATACTGCAGGGCGAATGCAAACATCAGCTCTCGATTAAGGAAGGAAGCCAGACTGTGAAAAACCACATTAAACAAAGAATGGGATAAATTTAAATAGATTCAATTCAAAAGACGTGAACGCTTTACAAATATTTCTGCACAATCTTGCATGAGAAAGGAAGAAAATAAAGTCAGGGAATAGTCCTCCTCTCTCTCCTTCCAGAACATTTCCCACTCTTTCTCTCTCTCTGTCTCCCTCTAGTGCTCTACTTCTTTGTTACCTGGTCTCTCTCTCCTTGCTCTCACCCTTATTTTTCCTTGATTAGGCTCTCATTCTTAATTTCTATCCCTAGTCCACTCTCTTTCCCAAGGTTTACTTCTCCATCTTGTTATTTTTTACTTACTCATTTCCCCTTGTGCCATTCAGGCCTTTTTTCATCCTTTCATTGTGGTTCCAGGCTCCTACTTCAGGGCCAAAGTGTCCCCTCTGTTAGCAGAGGGAGACAGCAACCTGAGGGATACGTATACCAGAACACACAGTGGTGGGGAGTGATTCTTCCATGACTTTGTTTTCTGTTCCCCTGTGTGGCAGTGCTGGACCTATGAGCAGAGTGAATGTGGGTTGTAGGGCAGGGGTCCTAGGACCCATCTCATTCAGATATTCACAAAATATTCTGTAGCATTTGGCTAATTCACAATAATGGCCAGGAGATTTGTTTCAAATAGCTGAATTTTGCAAAATAGTAAACGAGGCCTTGACCCAACGCCCATTTTTTCATTGATGTCAATGGACAGAGGATCAGGCCTGAATGGAGAATTAAAAAGGAAGGGTAAGTCTATATGCTCCACCCTTTCTCCCCCATGACTTTACAGGATATAATATAATCACATTCAATATTGTATATGCTGAAACAACTTCACATCCTCTCCCCCACACACAATAGTTTTTCTAACATGACAGCTGTGAAGTGAGAAGAGATTTTTGATCTTCTGTGCAGACTATAAAGGGTCGGGAGTGATGAAGTACAGATTAAACTAGATGTGTACTAGATAGAGGGATAGACAGCAGACATTTTTCACTACGAATGCTGCAGAAGGAGCAGGCACACAAGATCTTAGATACTCACACAACATTACTGATTGCACAGTAAATGTCTACAACTTGCTATGCCCTGTCTCCATCTTGCTCAGAAAAGTGCTAACTTGAACAATAGGAACGATCGCGGTATGAACTTCAGTGTGAATAAAGGCACGCCTAATCCACTTTTCAACATATTAATTGCACGGGCAATAGTGTGTGCATGCAAAGAATAGAACATGATTGTCACTTGATTGTGCTACAGATTCTCTCTCTCTTTCTCTGTATGCGTCCAGAGCTTAAATTCAGCCGGAGCTGTCCAGAGTGAAGCCCCTCTGGAGTTTTTATAGCATGTTGGAAGGGAGGGGAGGTGTGGGGGGCTCTTGGAAATATTCTATGAGAATGTAAGCTTTGTGTATATGTAACCATTCTGCCAGGTGGTGTTGCCAGCAACAAGGGCCAGGTTCAATATCTTAACATTACAAAACAGAACCGACTTGGAACTCCCACTCAGACATCTGGGAAAACTAAACACCACCCTGGGATGCTTCTAATAGAAAATACTTCCCCACTCACAAGCACTAAGTCTGTGTAGAACAAAAGAAAACTTTTGATAAAAGAGAAAGGGAACCCAGCATTAATTTGGGAAAGCACCACAATGATTCAAAGGTACGCAAAGTATAAGTAAACACCTATGCCACAGTATATTGGGCAGTGTCCTTTACCTCAGTTTCCCACTTTGTGGGGTGAAAGTCTGACAGATGAATGCCCCCTTAACACACCACTCCCCTTTTCCTCCACTGCACTCCCCTCACAGTCAGTTTTCCAAAGTCAGTGAAATCCCAGAATTCAGTTGTGCATTCACGTCGGCTCACCTCCTACCCCTGAGGGGGGTGGTAAGCAATGCTGTTACTGCTGCTTTCTCTGCCGACCGATGCCTGCCATCTTTGCAGCTGCTCACCACTATCTCTGCCATGACACGCTGCTGCCTTTGCCTCTAACTGCAATGTCGTGTTCTGAGGTTCCATCACTAAGTCCAGTTCTTACTGATTTCAGCTCTGAGTGATTTCATTGGGTAGTGGGGAACCTCACTGCTGCTGTATCCTCTGCATTGTCATTCACTGCAATACTATCCCCATAGGTTTCAGAGTCATACTAGGTCTAAGGTTTAGCCCCCAAGACCTGCTCATAAGTGATGCCAGCTCTTGTAATCACTGAGCAGAAACACAGACTCAATTTAGATCAGCTCTGTCTTTAAACACTGGAAGGGGAGCATCAACTGATATCTAGTCCTCTTTAAAGAACATCTACATCATCACCAACTCTGACTTTCACTTAGATTTGGAATCACTACTCCCTGCTTAACAAGTGAGGTTCACGTTAGGATGACCCCTCTCAATGAGGGTATGCTAAGTACAGTTCTGCTGCCCTTCAGTTATACAATAAAGTATAATAACATTTCATCACCCCTGCATTCAAGACTAAAAGTGAATTTTAACCCAAAACAGCCAAAATTGATCACTTTGGCAAAACAGGTCGGCTAGCTGATCACCTATGCAAAGTAGGTGTGTCTATGCAAATACTATGGTCTGCTCCTGAGGTTTTTCCCCCCCAGTTCATCAATAGAGGGCAGGGGAGACCTCATTCAGACCCCAACTTACATTATATATAATGGTGTAAGTCTCACCAAATATTCATGATTCATTGACTGCAGCTCTGGGCAGACATCATGGCTGAGTGAGTGCAAAGCATATTGGGTGTCATTTTTGGCATGGTCAATGCTTGTAAAGCCTCCCAGCAAGCCATATAATATGAAATATTGATATGGTTCCACTACGCTGCCACATCTGACATTTGATTTATAGCTTTAGGTGCTCTTTTTAATTCTAAACAGTCAATAAAGGATCAAAGGAAATGTCATGTTTGCAGCACGCAGAATGGAGAGTGACACATCCTGAGCCAGTGAGAGAGGAACCACAGATTGCTGGATTCCAATTGGTTCTTCCCTGGCCTTGGCTGGTTGAGGTTGAAGAGGTCAGATTTTTAGTCATCATATTGTGAATATTTCCACCCCTACCCCAAAAAACATTTCAAATATTTTTCATGTTAAATGTCCACTTGGATAATACTGCATTTGTTTAAGCGTTTCACATTCCAATTATTTTTTTATTATTTTCATCGACCAAAATAAATGAAGAAAACATTTCAGACTAAATATGAAAGCATGTAAAAATCAATAACAGGATTTTAAAAGATTTAGAATGTCTTGAATACATTCATTTTCACCCATTTTCCCTCTGATCTTTAAATAGCTTTTCTTGGAGCAGAACATTTTTTGAAAAGTCAAATACAGAGAGCATTAAGGTATAATTACCATTTTAATTATAACTCAATCATCCTATCTACTTTGCATAGAAATTAAAGCTTTTATGTCAGGATTTTGGGTACTCACAAACATTCAGGAGCAATTAATGCTAAAGGTTTTACTGTATATGAACTTTACTTTATTGCCTTCAATTTCAGCCTTCAGGCTTCATTTAAAAAAAAAAAATCACCAAAGACAACCTACACCCCCTCCAAAAATAAAAAACCCAACAACAAATTTTTTGGAAGCAAAAATTCCTCCTCCATAAATTATTTGTAAAGCCAAGATATTGAGCACAATTATGAATGGTGAAAACTCTTTATAGTATAAACTTGCCATAGTATAACCTGCCTTAGAATATGATACATATAAGGCCTGATCCAAAATCCACTGAAGTCAATGGAAAAACTCCCATCAATGGGTTTTGGGTCAGACCTACAGACCATTTGATAATATTTCATAAGGGCATTTTTTATTCTAAATAAAACAATCAGCAATAAGTTAGTGATATAAAGGTTTTCTCCAACTGCAACATTATTGTCAAAGAAATCTTTTGAATTCTTCTCTTTCCATTTTCCTTCTTAGGTCTGAACTCAGTAAAATGACACCGGGCTTCATCCTGACTGAGTTTTCACTAGACAGACTCAGCAAAATAATTATTTTAAAAGATGGGTTGTCCAAAAGCAGTAGGGTGGCTGAGGGTAACCCTGGGTAAACCAAGTTTACCTACTTTTCATTTGGGGAACATGGAGCTTAGCTTCGGTTAATTTACCCACTTCTGTTTTTACCACTACAACGGTTGCCAAAAGGAATGCCTTGCCTGTTCCTCCTGCCATTACAAAGGGCAGTGTGTGTGTGTGTGTGTGTTTGTGTAAAAATACAGCAAAGATATTTTTCTCCCGGTTAACATTTATACCATTTCCTCCTATTCTGTCAGTGCTGAAACCGGAAAGAAAATCATTCTTATGAGTATAGCTACCATAGGGAAATAAAATGGTTCTCCATTTAGAACTGGGCACTGTTTCTTATTTTACTGACTTTTTGCCTTCACGAAATACCTGTTTATTACTTTCTGTTGCTCTTCATGTACTTTTGTTTTGCAGCATACTTTGGCTCTGCTTACCTCATTTCCTTCCTCTAACAGCCTGGTAAATCTATGAGCAGATTTTTCAGATGGGACCTTAACAACCAAACCTCTGTCATTGTGTGGATATTAATGATTGTATGGCTATTTTTACATGTTTGTATTTTTGATTCCAGTATTCTGGCAGTACTTTTTTTCTTTCTACAGTGCTGGAACCTAGTTATTTTGTTACCTTCCACATTCCCACCCCAGAAGTGGCTGCATCTCAGTGGTGCTGTAGTATCTGATCCTGCAACTGTTCTATGCATGGAATCCCATTGACTTCAGTCCATACTGAATCAGGCCCATAGTTTGGGAAGTGCTTTGGGATCCTTAGGGAAAACAGAAAATACATAACAGTGTGGTGTGGTATAAAGGTTTGATTGGCATGCATTCAGGATGGACATATTGTATCAATTAGTTGTGAAGCAATGAATAAGTTACATCCAAAATGTGCCCCAATAAAATATTTATGCCACACCACAGCACGCCTCTTAGGGCTGCAAGTCACCCCACATATTTAAGCAAATTGTAACAACTGTTTTTTTAAAAAGTGGTTATGTGTTTGGGGCAGAGCGGGGGAGGGGAACATGTGACTGCATGACTCACAGTGGCAGGAAAAAATACTATTGCCCTTTTCTGTGGGTGCTGCTTCTGATGATAGCTCTGAAGAACACTGCTCAGCCGACACACAGGGCACGAAAAAATGGACAAACTGCTGCAAAATCACCAGAGGGGTAAAACTACTGAATTCCCTCCATTCTGCAACCAGGACATGTAAATCTGTTAGAAACTCCAAATATGCCTAAGCACCTGGTTATTCACTTGTATGTCACTCCCCTTTGTTGCACAGAGTACTCCTTAACTGTAAGTCAGGACCTGGGCCTCAGTTCTCTTAGGATACGTCTGCTCTGCAGCTGGGAGCGCAAGCTAGCCACCCAAATGCAGATCCCAAGGGTCAGGCAGGTTTTTATTTGGGCAGCTAGTCCAAGCTGCCGCTGGTGCCACAACTCCACTGCCATTTTTAGTGCGACAGCTTGAGCAGAACCATGCTCCCAGCCACAGTGTACACACCTCCTTAGAGATTCCTTCATCTCTCTTCACACCCCAACAGCTGAGAAGTGCCAGGACACTCATGGCTCACAATCCCTAGTGGTGTTTGCACAGGGTGTGTGGTCAGAGAGCTCTCCATGAAGGACTCTTCAGATTGCTTTGGACACAGTTTATTGTCTTTCAGAATTCAGGGAACGCAGCAAAGCTGATCTGTTTAGCTTGGCTGGCCCTTTTCCAGTTGCGGGATGTGGCCTGTGTGGTGAGATTCTTTATTTCTTTTTAGAGAAGAAAGGGTGTTAGCATAGACTACAAGTTAGCTAGTTTTATTGTATGTATTTCTTGTAAATGTAAATTACTGATGCACAACTGGATAGACATAGGTGTATAAACTGATATATGTAGATTAAAAATGCAATCACTGAACCCTTGTTCTAACAAGGCTGTCTTTACACTGGTCCAGAGCTAGTCATATCTGTACTACAGTGATTTTTTTTAAAATGGTCATTGTTTTCTTGACCATCAGTAACTATTACTGCATGGATCTCACTTATAAGCAGTTAAAGAAAAAGCTGTTAATAATACATAACCCTTCTGTACGTCAGACATATCCTGAGACTCTTTTAGGGATGGATTATTGACGTGAGAAGAGTGCAAAGGCTCCAAAATATTCATTAAAGTCTATGGGGCTCAGCAGACCACTGGGCTTTGACACTAAGTCTGTGCAGTCAAATTATTACATTTGCTGGCCATACACAGTGGGTGCTTTTCTAAATAAAACAAACCTGTCATTTTAACGTATTGTTTCCAATATATCCAGAGGCATTATTATTTCAGATTAGACACCTGCAAAAACCCAGCTTCAAACTTGGACCTGGATTCTGAGTTATAGCACAGCAGCAACAAAAACCACCTGAAATTGCTAATTTTTTAGCTCACACTACTGTAAACTTTAAAATGAACATGCTTGATCCCAAAATTGCACAAAAAGCTCATGTCTCCCCAGAATAAGAGTGAACTGTATGCTGAACCCTGACCTTGAGGAATTTTCATGGCCCACCTGGAAAACAGGGCTTGTAATACAAACGCTGAGTGACCATAAATGATACTGACGCTAGCAGGCTTCGTTGTGATATCTAACTCTGGTCTGCTCCCCTTTTACATTTGCTACTTGCGGAAGGCAAAGGAAAGGCGGATATCCTTAACCAAAGAAAAATGACCATGGAGTAGAAGATAATTCTTCTATTCCACTTTTGTGGAACTGTCTGTTAAAAGGAGTTTTTCACAATGAGTTATTTAGTCACTATGCCTTATAGGGTATAACTGTCATTCTTAAGGGAACATCCATGCTATGATTTGCTGTCAGTCTGTTGTATACTGTAAGTCCATTCATTTTCCCACCAACAGGTGAAGAAAATGCAGTGATACAAGGTAAAAGATGGATGATAACTATTCTTGAAGGGGCGGGGGAGAGGGGTGAGGATGAAAGAGGGTTGGCAGGAAAATATGATAAAATGTTCCATTCCCCTTTTAAAAGTACCATAATAAAACATGTTTGAAGTGAAATACAGATGATATAACTAGCAGAATGTGGATCTGCAATCAGAATGTGATATTGTATATACTAACCAATGAGGACTTGTAACTATGAAGCATTCCATCAACACTTGCACTATCAAGATTGCTTCATTACTAATATGAACATTTCCAACTGTTAAACATCACAACTAAAGGGACACCATCAAGTTAAAAATCATGTTTCTGTCCAAAAATTTGTTTTACCTGATACTGAGTAAAGCAACTCACAAGACAGAGATTTTAAGGTCAGAAGAGACCATTTCGATAATCCCATATGACCTTCTGCATAACACAGGCCCATAAAATTTCACCCAGTAATTCCTGCATCTAGCCCACTAACTTGTGCTATAACCAACACAGAATAGAGAAAAAAATTCTATTTGCACGCTTTCTGCATCTGACATCCATTTGTGTATGGTCAGTTTCATGCTTTCCCCTCATTAGTTATTCAGCTTTCCTTTTTGTTGTTCTGGGTCTTTTACACAGCAACAAGGGAGAGAGAAACATTTTTAAAAAATAGGACAATGTCGTTATGAAATCACAAAATTTGGCAGGGAGATTTGGGGCAGGTGCAGTGTCTGACACTACTTTAAAACTCATTGACTAGATTTCAAGTTGACAATGTCCCTCTAAAATACACAAGCAAAATTGTAGCCTGCTACACAGTCAGTTACATTTTTGCCATCATCTCTTTTGGCCACTCAGAGATATCTGCATTGAGATTAAAAAACCATTATAAACAATTTAAACCCTGAATTGATCCTGACACATATGTCTATGTCCGCTTCATATGGACTTTCAATAGTGCTATCCACAGAACAAATATCACCTTATAAATGGAGGAGATGATTATGTTTTATTGATTAGACCTGCAAGCCATGAATGGAAACCAGGCAGCTAATGATGAATAACCATTGATGTTGTTTTTAAATTGCAGTAACTCAATCTTTTAGTTTTCAAGTGTTCACTAAATGCACTCTCCTAAAACCATCAGGGGAGATAATGGCTCCATTGAAATCGATGAGAGTTTTGCCATTGACTTTAGATATCATGGGGCCAAGATTTCACCCGAGGTCTTCTTGGGTACTGTGATTTTATCCTCTTCCTATAGCCTTGTTTTGAATGTCACCTTCTTATTCAATTCCCTCATCACACTGCCTCAAGGACACCGACAGATATATTACACACATGACCCCCAGACATATTGCAAACTGACCTCACTCTCTAACACATTGAAACACTGTTCTCAGCAGCTCAGTACAAATGTCACTATTTAATTCAGCAACTACATTGATTGGCGTCAGTGGGAGTTTTGACTGAGCAAGAACTTCAGGATTTGCCCCATCACAATCCAACAGATTACAGTTATAGCAATTGTACAACAGTAAACTCATCAACACTATCGTTAGATTACTGTATGTTTCCAGTTTATGACAGAACCTCTCATGAACCATCTCTCACCTTTCTACCCTTTGCCAATTAAAATCCCCAAATTTAAACGCTATAGAAAAATCAGAGGCAGGAGTTACGCAGAAAAAATGTGAATGTAACAATTCAAATTCTCATGTTACCCTCTTTATTTTTGAGTCAAGAAATAATTGGATTTTTAGTTTATTAATCGGCAAACATGTTGCATTAAAAAGCACTGAAATCACTTATATCTGTTACCAGAATGAGTTTAAACTCGGATTATCACATTTTTGGTTACCACTATAGATATAAATAGGATAAATGATGTCCCTTCCCTGCCTGCCCCCTTGACACCACCAATCAACTGCTCATATTATTTCCCTTAGAGTTCCAGCTTCCAGTCTTTATACAGATTGGCCAAGAGGTGCACTCTGCATACACAGGGAAATTTTTAGAATGCACGTCCTGTAATTCAATCATGCGGTGTCCTACTATTTTAATGCCATTTTTTAGCCACATAGTCTGCTCGCTATCATGCTGCACAAGACAAGGGACTACTAGTGGCAATCTCAATAAAAGGGAAACATTTCAATATTTATAATCAGTACAGTGAAATCCACATACGTGCCAGATAGGAGAAGAAAGCTATTCCCCTCCTCACCCTGCTAATTCCTATATTCATGGCACACTGGTTCCATAATGCCTGTTTACCTGGTATAGTAAAGCGCCCTTCTGATGCAACAAACACAACACTGGGCAAATTGTGAAATGTCAAAATTACCCAGTTTACCCCACATGAATGCCTAGGGACTGATTCTAGTATCACTCCCACCGCTTTCAGAGTTTGGTATAACTCTGTTGACTTCAATGAAGTTATTCCTGATTGACACTGATGTGAGATCAGAGTCAGGCCCTAGGAGTTCCCTATATATCCATGTTATTACCTAGTAAAGAATCTCATTTTAAGTGAAAAACAAGAGACAAAGCTGCCTCTTACACCAAGAGGTATCTCATTGTATTTGCATTGCTTCAGACAAATCAAACTAAAACCTATGCCAGTTTAAACCATGCATTTCAATGAGGATTACACAGAATTAGGCCAATTACACAGACTTTTAAATAAGAACTATTTTCATAAGTTGTTGCTATATTAAAAAAAATCTCAAAGGTAAAGACACAAATGAAAGCATTGCTTACTCAGCATTGCTGAGTTAGATACAAACTAACTGGGCCCAATTCTCCTCCTACTTGCACCAGTCTTACACTAGTGTGATTGCAAAGGCTTTATAATAGCTTTATGTGAGGGGGGAATCAGGCCCACTGTACACAAAAGCAAAACAAGCTTGGAGGCCCATACAGTTTATTCTCAGCCCTTACTTAGGGAAAACTCCCACTGATGACAACTAAGGATTGAGTGAAAACTGAGCAGAGACTTCCGGATGTGGCTCACTACAAATAAAAACAATTGCTGGGGAAAGCAATGTTTCCACTACACTGTGATACATACAGCTCTGAATGGGTGTGGGGTGGGAAATGGTGGGTTCTTAGATTTAGGATTGGAGAATTAATGTGAGAAAATAGACACAAAAATCTCTCTTGCAGGAATATTGAGACTGCACGGCAGACTGGACGCTTGAGAGAAGACAGACAGATTGGCAAACTCTTCTGATTACTGTAGTGGCCCTTCCAGTCTCTGCACTGCGGCTGAAAAAAGCCTTCCCAAAGAGGACAAAAATGCTAAAAAAAAAGAACAGCCGATTGCTCAATACTCAACAACAAAAATCCCTGCCCCCTCCCATTTTATACAATGTGTGTGCCTCTGTAAAAAGGAGCTGTGCTTTGGTATCAAAAGGCAAATGTTCTGTATATGTTTGTTTCAAAAACACTCACCAAAAGAAAACCAGAAAATAAAAGCCTCCTAATAAAAAGGGCAACAATTTGTTACAATAAGAGTTATCTCTAACACCAAGTGCGTGAAAGGTATGTGATATACAGGGCGTAATTCCGCCTGTGATAAAATAAGAATGACCTTTGTGACTCCGTTTAGGTTCCACCTCTCCTGAGTTATGAGCCATTCTTCACTTGTAAGATATAGCCCGTATCTCACTCAAACTCTCAAAACTGCCTTCCAGAAAAAATTATACTTCCTCAGTCTACTGAGGATTACCCATGTCAGGTGAAGTTATATTATTGTCTTTAGTGCTGCAAGGAATTACTTTCCGGATGTTTCAGCTCATTACCTCCAGTCTTCATCAGCTATTTTCCAACGGCAGTAACCTCTGTAATACAGGCACAGTATATCTCAATACTATTGATTCTGCTTCTGCGGCCACCTGCTATTCATGTAAACAGAGTGAGAGTTATATAGCACTAGATAGAAAGCTGTAAAATAGCAACTGATCTGGCAACTAGAAAAATACAGATAAAACCTTGAAGTAATCAACTGAAACGTCTTAGAACTAATCCCAAGACACAGTGAAGGCAATTGTTTGTATTTATATATCTTGTTGTAAAATATGTCAGGTGCCAGATTTATCCCATCAACACTGCTAGGGATGAGTATGACCCCAAACGCTCCTGAGCTAGGCTTTTAAAAATTATTTTATTTTATTTTTAATCGCTAATATGGAATGTACAGTGAACAGGGATGTACTGCATACTTCCATGTATTTATTTCCATATGCATTTTTGTATCCATAGACATATAAATATAACTATACGCTGCATGTACACTATTGTGTTAACACACTACTTTCTGTATTTTTATTACAAGGATGCTGAATGGATGAGACAGGATTGTGAGATCTAAAATAGTTTTGCACAAATGTTCTCAGCTGCTCTGTAGTTTTTAGCAGCACTTGTTTGCTGTCTAGCTATTGGCTGGGAAAGGAACCAGCAATCTAAAACTATGGTCAGGCTTATGTTGTATGTTGTATAAAGTTTCATGGCAAAGCATTCCATCAAAATCCCTCCCCATCTATAATTTTACCTGTGATACATGTGTCCTGCATGTTTCTCTCCCCTGTGTGAGTTTCTGGAACTCCAGTGAAGCCAACATGCACAGGGACTGGAGAGGCCAGGAGATGGCACCAATTCCTGTTTCAACTTTCTAAGCAGGGAGCAGAGGAATAGAGTAGTGGAAATGGATTGGCATCAAATAGGGCCACAGAAAAGGAATCAAGGATGGAGCTCTTTGCAGCATGAAGCTGAGCTTGTGCTGGGGGGCCCCTGGAGGGTGACACCCTGCTTGGATCTGTGTGGAAGTTGTGTAGGCCTAAGGCTGTCACTGCATATAACAGGGAGGCTCAGAATTACTCCAGCACAGAATTACTCTGAAACTGCAACACATTTAGAGCCAAAAAAGAAGACAGCTTTTAAAGAGGGGGCAGTTATGTAAACAGAGCGTGTAGTAACTTGAAGAGATCTACAATCGAAAGTGGGTGCCCTATCACTCACTCCTGACTGCGCTACCACTGGTGAGTGATGTAGCCTCCTCATCTTGGCCTTGATCCTGCACTCAACTAAATTCAGTGGAAAAACTCAGGATTCTCAGTAGAGTTAATGAGAGTCACACGTGCATTAAGAGAAGAAGTAATCCACTGTCCTTCCAGTCTTAATGTTGTTTAGAATTTCATCACTAAAGCATATACGTTTTTCCAACAGACTTTTATTCTAGTCCAAAACAGAACCTTTTAACATGAGCAGAAGCAAGGTGTGTGAAGAACTAGTAGAATACAAACGGACCTTATCTGAACTGTATTTAATAGGAACCAGAAGCAATGAACTAGGGATATTCAACTGAAATAGTTCAGCTGGAGATAGCTAAACTTCTTGCTGTGCACATTTAAATATAGAGGGCTGACCTGGAGATTAGGTATTTATCAGCTGCATGACGGAATGAGAAATGGCTGCAACACATTTCAGGGTAAGTTTTGTATTTTATTCACTATAAATCCACTGAGCCAAATTCTGCTCTCATTTGCACCCAGGTGAATCTGGAGTAACGGTATTAACTTCAGTGGGGTTTTGTGGATTTATATCAGTGGAGCTGACAGTGGATTTGGCCCATGGAATGTAGAATTGTTTTAAATTTGCCCAGTTAATATTCTTAGTTTCATGATAAGAAAAAAACCACAGATCTTTTAAACAAATGCAAAGACAATGTCTATACTTCTAAAGAAATAAAAGCACAGGTTAGGGTACTCAGCATGGGAGATAAAATACAGCTGAGTTACCATCATAGCACGCCCTCCGCCGTATACCCGGCAGAATCCTTTCAAACAGAGCTTAGATTTTGTCCCTGTGCTTCAGTACTCTACTGAACAACTCCCACATTTTCCCCAGTGAGACTCAAGGTTTTCTGTAGATGCAGAAGGTACTAGGTTTTCAGCTAAGATGTCTGATTATCCCTCCCCCTCCAAAGTGCTTCCATCTCTTTCAATGAATTGCAATTTTTCACCAGAACCCACAGGTTTGCATTTGTATTTGCAGCTGAGAAGGCTGCACTTTCCCATGTGAACTTCAGCCTTTCAGTAACAGATAAAGCAGCAGCACTGATCTCGCCACACCACCACTATCTTACGTTTTTTTTAATGCTGCTAACCACTGTGGTACAAGTGCTTAATTTACTCAGATCAATTTCTATCAAAGGCAGACTGGACGCCTCTTCTGTCTTGTCTTTGCAATGCTCCTTTTCTTCCTGCTGATCAATCTGACTTCATTGGTGTTTATCTTGTGACCTGTTGTTACTGCATGCTTGACTAATTGATCCCTTTCATTTGTGCAGGTCACTCCTGATAGGCAATGTGGCATCTGTGCCTAGATTTGTGCTCAATTTATGCTCATTTTAATAATGAGGCTGTCCAGTAGTTATATGACCCTCTCTTTAATAACCTCAACTTTCCACTTTAAAATAGCTTGTTTTCTTGATTTTTGATACATAAAAGCTAGATGTTGGACTTAGAATTTGTTTTTTGGGTCTCTGTTCCTTGTAAATGCATAGAAATATCCAAGGGAAACTCCAGGTAACTATGTATTTTTTTGTGAATTAACATTCTTCTTGGCTCTAGTCTATTCATAGAAGGAAAGATTGCAAAAATATCCACACCAAAGACCAGTAAATCTCAAAGTCATTTTACTGAGCCTCCCTTTTTTTTTATGAATACAGACTTTAAAGAGGCAAATTTATGCACTCTAGCTTGTCAGTTTTTGGGGGGGATGCAATTCATTTATCCCCTGTCGGTGTTCTATGGCGACAGCAACGTCCACATCCCTGCCCTGTTTTAATTTCCCTCAACGTCGAGATGTAAAACACAGAGCTGAAGGTTTTACCCTCTAAAAGCAGCAGGAACCTCCTATCACAACAATTTCTATCATTATGACCAAAACCACCCAAACCACCGTATTCCAAAAGTAAAAAGCCCATGTCCTTTCTGTCTGATGTTTCTATGGCAACCTGGAGGCTTGCTGGCTTTGGTTTTCAGAACTTTGGTAAATTTGCAATTGAACTGAGTGTGTTAATTTAGACAAATATTCATTTTCTAAGGGCTCTAAGTTGTCCTCTGCATTTAAAAAACCTTCACATGGGGGAACAAGGGCAACTTGCCACCAGCACAGAGAATAGTAGCGCAGAGTGCTAGGACGCTTGCCCTGCAAAGCTCCTATAAAAATCAGTGAGAGGGTTGCCTAAGTATGGCTGGATTTGGCACCCCGAGCACAGAGATGTGTGGATAATAGGATGTAAATGAAGTTCAGAGAGTATAGCCGTAAAGAACAACACATTTTTGGAAAAGACAGGCACAGTCTGGGCAAAAAACTCTTTTAGCAATTCATGTCATGTTGCTGGTAGCTTGACAATGACGAACTCTACAGACAAAACCCAACCTCATCAACAAATGCAGCTAAACAGTGTTTCAGAGTGAAGGCAAACTAGCAAAGGTACAGGGGAGACTTTCTCCAAGACAGTGGGATACTGGACTGTTATCAGAAAGCTACAGCAATTCTCTCATACCAGCCTATAGTAATAAGATAACATTAGTGCCCATTGTACGAGTAGGGAAAGGACTGTGGTTTGCATGATGGTTGGGCAGCAGTTGAACACAGCAAATAGAACAACCTTTGCTCCAAATGGCCGCAAAATACAGCTGTGTTTTTATGTGCTTCCAACCCTGGCTGAGGATAACAAAAACTTGGGTTTGGGCTCTGAGGCTACTGACATATGATACACAAGTCACTACCTGCATGTACCAGATGCATAGCTTTGTCTTGGGTGATAATGGCCCTGGACATAAGTGTGGCTAGGTATCAGGATGGTGACCTCTCAGGCATGAGTCACACATAGTTCACCTTGCTATAATATTATCACTACCATTTTTAATATAACTATCCTTTGTTAGAAGGTATCATGAGCATTATCTTGCTGTTTGGGGAGTGCATGCTTCATCTGTCAATTTTGCATGGTTTTGATGACATGTACAATGGATGTAGATGACTTTTGTCTGGGAATTTAAGCCTGTCTGGGAGCTTAAATTCATAACTCTGCTAGACAAAAATCAGGGACTGAACAGAGACACTGGATTTATGACTTATTATAGTGGTGCCCAACCTTATTACATAGAAGGGCCGCATAAACCTAAGCACAACCTTGTATGGGCCAAACATATTCTACATATTTTGATAAAATATAAATCAGTAGAGGTGACTTCAAATCTTAAGTTCAGCTTGTTTTGTATGTATTTAGATAGGTTGTTTCCATATACAGTATAATCTATTTTAAAACATATAAAGAAATCAGTGCATAAAACATGTATGAGAATGATAGACAACAGGAAAAAAAAGTAAAGAACACAAAATGCTAATGAATTGACCATTAGGATATTGTGTTGAAGCAGGCAGCAGGCCTTATGAAATGCTGTGGTGGCCCATGCACAGCCCACAGGCAGTAAGTTGGGCACCCCTGCCTTATTACAACAATCTGTAACCAACTAACCCCCTCTTTCTGTCCCATGACTGTAGAAGTGTTAGTGGGCCACTCTATCTTGAATAAGTGGCAAAAAGTCCTGTGGCACCTTATAGACTAACAGACGTATTGGAGCATAAGCTTCCGTGGGTGAATACCCACTTCGTCAGATGCATGCAGTAGAAATTTCCAGAGGCAGGTATAAATATGCAAGCAAGAATCAGGCTAGGGATAATGAAGTTAGTTCAATCAGGGAGGATGAGGCCCTCTTCTAGCAGTTCAGGTATCTATCTTGAATGGTCCCTTAGAATATGTGCTAACTACTTATGCTAAACAATCTATTCCACCTGTGATGCTTTCCCAGACCTGAAGAAGAGGCCTGTGTGGCTCAAAAGCGTGTCTCTCTCTCACCAACCAAAGTTGATTCAATAAGCGTTAATTTCTTAACCTCCCTATGAGGATTATTCCTTAAAAGTATAGTGCAGTTGATTCAGATAAAAACTATCAAACATGAAATGAGGCCAATGTTGCAGGCTCTAGTCTCCCCACAAGGTCTTTGAGATGCACATTATTAATCGGATTTAATCTAATAAAGCAGTGACCAGCGTAGGAAGGGAAGGAATTGATTATAATTGTTTTCACGAGTAATCGTGCACAGTTCATAAAAGAGTATCTAATAATAGCAGCTGAACAATGAAGAGCCACATGCACAAAAACTAGAAATTCCAGTAATTCTTTGACCGATCTTGTGAACAAACAGGAACAGGTGAGAAACAACATCCCACGGTTCATTTGACTTAAACACATATATTCCAGCTACACACTCCTTCCACCATTATCTCTCTTTTATAAGTCAGGTAGGTGAGGACAATCCTTCGTTTCAAAATGAGAAAAAAAAAAAGGATATGGTGAATTTATACCAAGGGATGGATTCTGCTTCTCCATGGAAGAACTGCAGTTGTGGGTGGCATCTTTGGTTCCTACTTGACTTTAAGGCAGAATCCCCATATAACAAATAATGACATGGATTCTTTTGCCTTCAGCAGAACTGATTACTTGGCTAGAGGCTGCAGGGGATCTGATGGGATAAGATTAATCACCATGGGCTGCATTCTTACAAGACCCTCTACATTGAATGAGGAGAGAGTTGTCTAGCTCAGCACTTTTTTGCTTTAAGCAAAAACGTAACTTTTCAATAAGAAGAACAAAAGGAAAAAACACACTAGTTTGGCTCAGAATAATGAGAAGGAGTTTAAGGTGAGGGAGATAACATTGTAGAAGGGACAAAGGTGATGTATACATTAAAATGTCTTTCTTTGACAGAGTTCAAAGAAGTTGATTTGTATCATGTGATACTGGGGGGTAACATTGAGAATATTCATTCTTTTAACTGAATGGTGTAGCGTGCAAAAAGCATACATATAATCCAACTAAATTCCAATCCTGGTAACAGAATTTTTGCTACACCTGAAAATTAACAACGATTATACAAAATTATTTCCCATCTATGTTTTTCAATAGTTTTGAAAAATATTTTATTTTAACGAATGTTCTCATAATCCATCTCATAAAATGAGAAAGAAAAATAACTAGTTATATCTAATTTTGTGTCTCTTGAAACTGTGTGCCCACTCCTAGGTTATCCAAATAAAGAAAGCATTTACTGAACAACAAAAGCCTTCACTGTCTGACAATACGTTCTGAACTTTTGGTTAGCTGGAACAAATGTATCTACAGCTGCGCATATGTACATGCACTGATCACATGGATACAATATATTTATACACCCAAGGTTCACTTTCAGAGGGCTGAGCATACTCACCTCCAAAGTTAATTGGGTTTGTTGGCGATCAGTCTCCCTAAAAATAAGGACCTAAATATATGCTATAGAATGTATAATTTATGGTCTGTATAAACCCAAATGGTCTATCTCTTGATATATCTACAGTATACATTCTTAATTATAGACCTTTTTATACTGTAATGTTGCATGAGCAGTTTGGTTGAGGCCAAAGGGTCGGGGAGCTGGTCTTGTCCAAAGTGATGATAGAATGACACCCTAACATCTGAACTCTACTTTAAAAGACTTTAAAGGAAAACAATTAAGAAAGCTCCCTACCAGGCTGTAACAATGAACTGATCCACGATTGCTGTTGTGTATGACAACATGTCATCTTAAAAAGAGAGTTACTTGAATATTCAGGTAACGGAATGATGTTAGTGGGTGAACATTCCTAGGTGCTTTGTAATTTTGTTTTATCAGTCTCATTACATAGCTGCAGAATGCATCGCATACAGTTGGCAGGAGTACCACAAGAGGGAGTCAGTCATCATAAAACAAGAGGTAGCCTAATTCAAATTGCTACTCTGCATTCTGGAAGGAAGAAGCTGTTTGGACAATTAAGGCTTCCGAGATGTGACTATCAGTGATAAACAGATAAAGAATGTAATTTTGGAATGACTAACAGTCCATCTCAAACAGAGAAGGGTCTGTATAGAACCAAGCCAGAGAAAGGCTCACAACAGGCGCTGGTATTACATCTCCCATTTAGTGGAACAGAACGATCATAGCTTGTGCTAAGTAGATAATAATGAAGGATCATAAACAATGTAAAGGACACAAGTCCAAGAGGAAGCTGGAGCTTTAATGACGTCCAACTTGCCAGGAGCTTTTTGACATGTCCCTAGCTCACTTACAGAGCCAGAAAAGCAACAACTTAGACTCTGACAGCTGTAAGAGTGGCTGCTTTTACAAACCTAAAAGTCGCAATATTAGAACAAAAAGACTTCAAAAACAGACTCCAACGAGAGACTGCTGAATTGGAATTAATTTGCAAACTGGATACAATTAAGTTAGGCTTGAATAGAGACTGGGAATGGATGGGTCATTACACAAAGTAAAACTATTTCCCCATGTTTATTCCCCCCCACCCCCCACTGTTCCTCAGACGTTCTTGTTAACTGCTGGAAATGGCCCACCTTGATTATCACTACAAAAGGTTTTCTTTCCCTCCCCCTGCCCCCACGCTCTCCTGCTGGTAATAGCTCATCTTAAGTGATCACTCTCCTTACAGTGTGTATGATAACACCCATTTTTTCATGTTCTGTGTATATATAAATCTCCTCACTGTATTTTCCTCTGAATGCATCCGATGAAGTGAGCTGTAGCTCACGAAAGCTTATGCTCAAATAAATTGGTTAGTCTCTAAGGTGCCACAAGTACTCCTTTTCTTTTCGCTTTTAAAGGAAGTTTTATGTGATGATGACATCGGACTGGGATTCAAGCTTTCATGTAATAACTAGCCCAGCTCATTGCCCGAGACCTAATCATTCTCAACAAACTCTCTCACCATAATGTTGCATACAAATAATAGTTCTCCACAAGTCAGGTAATCTCCATCATCAGCTCCCCGGATAGGAGAGTTTGGTTCAGACTAGTAAATAGGGAAAGTTAGCAGGGTCCATACTGTGTCTTCCTATCCTCACTTAATAAATAATATACATTCTGAGGAGAAGAAAGCAAATGCTGGCTGCTGGGATGGATGGATGGAATAATGATTTAAAAATTACACTACCAGAGCAGCCAGCACCCAGCATTCACTGGCAGACAAGTCATTTGACAATAATTCTACATATGCTTCCATCACAAAGAGGTCTTCAGTTTAATTATCAAAGAAAAACTGAGCATCCATCATTTTACTAGTGTCTTTTAGAAAGCTATGGATCTTTTCTGCTAGTGGGGAAGATAAGGTCTTTGTAGCTGAGAAAAATATTGCTTTAGTTCATGTACATTTTCCCCTGGAAGATATAAATATGATTTATAAAGAGCCACAAATGCCCATGAACCATTAATTATTAATTATTATTACAAAGCACTAACCATCTGGCATTTGTTAGGTAAGTGGTACACTAAGCCTTATGCTTCTCTGCTAAGTTGTTTGGTTTTGCTATCTCACCCTCCCAAACTCCTCTATCCCAGTTTGTCAGTTTAAGCACCTTGTGGCATTCGATCTGACACCGAGATGATGCTACGATTGACACGGATGCTTAACTTTAAGCACACGAGCAGCCCAATTAGAATCTTCTCCTATAGAGGGCGCTATGAGCAGGGGAGAGTTTAAAGCATCTCTGCTACAGGTTACTGCCACAGTTCTTCCCTCTCTGTGCAGATATTGGCAGCAGAGGGCTGGGGGAGAGAACCGTGGCACAGAACATCTGGGGAAGGAGACTGGGGAGATAGGTGGTCGGAAGGAAACCGTACACCCAGTGGGAAGGAAAATGAGAGATGACAGAGCATCTCAAAGCATGAACAGAATGGGCAGTGAGGGTAGTCACCCATCAGGAGGCGCAGCAAACAGATTCCTGGATCTAGGATGACCAGACAGCAAGTGTGAAAAATCGGGACGGGGTGGGGGGTAATAGGAGCCTATATAACAAAAAGACCCAAAAATCGGGACTGTCCCTATAAAATCAGGACATCTGGTCACCCAGCTGGATCCATCAAACCCCTTTGTCTGGGTGATACCTATGGAATGCTATTTTAAATGTCACAAACGGCAGGGACAGGTTCCTTTGACAACCAGACCTCCACGGCCATATTTAGCTCTGTTTATGTAGGGTTTTGACATGCTGCTTTGGCTGGCCATTCTTGGCCTGGGCGCTTTGTGCCCCAGGCTTCTTTAATTCATTCAACAGCTGGTGGTTACCTTTTTGACACTTACAATATAAAATACATGCCCTCCCGCCTCAAATTGACACTGCTACCTCAGCAAGATAATGTGCCATGCCCAGAGATGTCCTGCTTCCCTAGATACCCTTCAGCATTCACTTGTCTTTTATCTAATTCTCCTACATTGTTCTCATGTTCCCCCCATCTATCTGTCTGTATTCACCTGTTGTCTCTTGTCTTTTACTTAAAGTGTTTGCAGTGTTGTTGTAGCCGTGTTGGTCCCAGGATATGAGAAAGGCAAGGTGGGTGATGTGATATATTTTATTGGACCAAAGAAGTTGAGATTACCTAACCCACCTTGTCTCTCACTTAGATGGTAAACTGTTTGGGGCAGGGGCCATCTTTTTGCTCTGCGTTTGTACAGCACCTAGCACAATGGAGTCCTGGTCTATAAGGGGGGCTCTGATGTATTACTGCAATACAAATATACTACTACTAATACCTAGTCCACTACTGCTGTGTCACCAAGTTGGCTCCATTTCAGTTGCTCTACATTAAGAAATGGTAATCCTATAAATGTCGCAACTGGCCACGGTTGTGGTTATATGAAAAGCAACTTTCCCCACATAGAGTGTGTGTGCTGATGACAGGTGCTTTAAGCTCAAGCAGCATTCGTCCAGTCCTCCCTACCCACTTTGCCTCTCTGTTAGGCGCATCACAAGTCCTTATCTGCTGCCTTTGTATAGAATGGGGGGTGGAGAAGGTTAAAACACTCTGCCTGGTCATTTGACTGGACAAAGCTGTTCACATAAGGCACATTGGAACGGCTTCGGAGAACGCATTGCCAGCTACATGCCATCTCACTTCGCACCAGAATCATATCTATCACTGACAACCTGAGCCCTGGTTTAATTGCATCACTGGTGTGAGGGCATGACTGCAAGAAAGCTGGCAGCAAGGATGGTTAGAGAAATAAAGGAGAGGAATGGGAACAACTGATCCAACGTGAAAATGAAGTCCGTTTTGCAGCTTAGAGAGAAACAGGGCTTCGTCGGGAAATGGTTCAGAGGGAATGAGCAATTGGTCTTTTCCATACATAGTGATTATTCTCCACATGACCCTGTGTGCTAAGATGTTACTTAAGTTGACTAATAGGAATCCCTGACCTGCACAGTGTAAAGGATCAGTACAAAGGGGATACTCAGATTGCTCTAGACTGTAAATGAGGCTTTAGGCAAACATGGGATTTAACTGGATTCAAACTGTTAGCCTCATTTGCAGAACAAAAACCAGTCTTCTCGGCTTCTTTGTAGTGACACACAGACAATGCACAATCACATGAGGTTATGTTTAAACACATAAACTAGCAGCTCATCCTTTGGATTGCACTTGATATAAACCAGCATGAGCAGAGTTAAACAATGTCAAAGAGGGTGAATGCGATTTTCACACCTATTCATTTTTAATGTATGTCCATTTGAAATCCGAGCACCCTCTATTACTAATTTGTTATGGCAATATTAATTAATGGTTTTGCTTCTCAGCAGTTGAATGCTGTTTACACTGAGTGAGATAGATTAGGAGGAGTATAAGATTAGAAAAACAATCTGGAAACTGGTCAGGTGCAGTTGGGGGTCACCTTGATGTTTCTGAAAAGAGCACACTGCACTAGAAAAGCCTACAAGTATCCCACAGTTTCTCGACAGGGAATATACTGGGTTCTCACTAGTGCGGACTTGGTAAGGTCGTGTCAGCATTTTTCACTATTAACTCCTATTTTGGAGTACGAATCACAGTTTTTAAGAAAAAACAACAACAACCAACCCTCAGGCTCCCATAAAAGTTGATAGGCCAAGGAGTGATCTTCATTTCTGGGTCATATGAGTCAAGACCAAGTGCAATGGTAAACAAGGGGCAACATTCAGTGATTGAGAGAAAGGAGATGATTTTTTCATGAAATGTTTCCATTCTCATTCCACTTGGACTCTGCTGGGTGATTCAGTGGATCCTCTCTGGTTGCTTGGACACCATGACCAACATATTCCGTGTTGATTCAGACCATTGATTGCATTTATGTCCTGCCCTCAGGTGGAGTGGCAACATATTTAACTTTGGCCCAGGTTAACAGATAAGGTTTAAGCCATTGCTGAGAACAGAGGCACATTTCAGTCTCTGTAGATTCTTGGTAGGGCAGGCAGCTGCCGAGGCAAGTTAGGTCATGACCGCTCCTGAGGATTTCAGCTGCCCTAATTTCTTTATTCTGGCACTTAATTGTTTTGCCTGAGAAAGGGCTTATTGAGAACAGCTGATCAAGGACTAGACGTCAGTGCTGTGACTAGGGAATTTGATCCTGACAGAGGATAAACCCTCACAACTCTGGAGGCTTCAATAGGCATCCTGTACTTGCAGCACCTATCAGGATCAGGCCTTGAGGAAGGAGGATAGTACAGATTGAAGAATGTGGCTCCAGGAGCTTTCCCCTAAGAGACCCCTTTTACATCAAAGCACCTTTGCTCATTTGTTCAGTGAGTGGTCAGAGAATGGCACAAACTTCAAAAGATTCTGAGATTCCATTCAACTAAGCGCCTGGAAAGCTCTGATGCTTCTCTCCAAACACTGATAAAATACTGCAAACCACTAGGGCAGTGGTGCCCAAACTTTTCCTGTTGCACGCCCCCCACCGCGCCCTTACCAGTAATGGATTCTGTCCGTGCTCCCCCTCAATTACTGCACAGTTGGCTCAGCAGAGGAGCTTGGGCTGAAGGCACAGCTGAGGGCAGAACTGGGGATGGAGGAGGAGCTGGGGCTAGAGACAGACCTGGCCTGGGCGCAGAGAGGGAATGAGGGCAGAGCTGCTGCTGGGGCCGGAGCTGGGCTGGGGGTGGAGCCGAGCGGCGCTCCCTCCCCACCCCCAGTGGGGGCTGGCCTAGAACCTGCTGGGCACCCCCGTAAACCTTCCTCTGCACCCCTCTAGGGGGGTGCACCCCATAGTTTGGGGACCACTGCACTAGGGGCAGCAGAACTGGGCTAGAAATAGCACAAGTACAGACTCACATGACGTCTGGCACTTCCTGCTTCCAGTCAGGCTGCAGATACGAATGGCTCAAAAATCAAGGTCCCAGAGAAGTCTACGGCAGAATTTTGCTTGTAGTGCAAAGATATGCAAAAATGGAATGCAGTGGGGGGGGGGGGGGGCATTTATATTTGAATTTCACAAAATATATGATTTTTTTGGTGACTCCTGTAGCTGACCCTGATTATATCTGATTTGGTTTGCCCATCCCAAGGATCAGTGAGTCAGTGTTCTGATCTCCATACAAAAAAAGAGAAAGCACAGAAAAAGAGTGATTGGTGAGTTAGGGGAATAGCTGGTGCTTCTTCTGAAAAGAAAAGGAGCTGAAAATTCAGGTATTGTCTCAAAGTGATTGAGGTTTCAGGACTCCCTCCTGCTCCTCAGTGGACATGGATGCAGAATAAGTGACGTTTTAGATAGGTATGCACTCAGGGCGACTAGCCCCTCCTGCTGCTCCTGCCGCTGTGGCTACAGTTTTTAATGTGCTAGCTCAATCAGAGCACAGCTCGAAGTGTAGATGTTACTTTAGTAAGAGAAATGGGTTCAAACTGCTTGAAGAGATGGCTGAGCAATGGGCAAGATAGAACAGGATGGAGAGAGAGAATGTACCTTTTTAAGCAGCTCATAGGACAGCTGCTCCTGAGTACATTCTTACTGTCAGTTGCCACCACTTCTGTTAACACAATAGCCAGCTGTGCACAGCAAGGAAGAACACAGAGAAGGGTGCTGGAAGAGCTAACTCATGATCCTCCTGGACAGACGAAGGTACCAGTGGATTTAGGGCTTGATCCAAAACTCAGTGAAATCAGTGGAAAGATTCCTATTGACTTCGGTGGGATTTGGATCAGACCCTTAGTGAACAGTATGAGTCACTGCTGGTAGATATGATTAGTGGGATGTCATTAAAAAAAAATCACAATGTACTAATGGTACCTTGAGCTGACATGTTGAGTGCTGGCATTAAAAGTGCCTGACTAGTCTATTGGTGGCACAATATATAACAACCCCAAAGAAAGTTTGACAGAGAGAGTTCACTGACATCTTTTCATTACCATGTTCACTTCCAGAAGCATAGGAAGATTAAGCTGGTGGGTGGAGTGGGTCTAAGGAAAGAAGAAAAGACACAAGAGGAAGATATACAATTCCTGAGCCATGCAAGATGTACAATCCAGCTGGAAACAGGGGCGATGTATTCATCCTAAAAGGGGGGGGCATGAGGCCCTGCCCCCTTTGTTGTCCCACCCTGCCCCTCCTCTTCCCTTCGACGTCTCACCCCCCAGCCAAGCCAGAGGTTGGAGCTGGGCTGGAGATCCTGGGCCCCTCCACCTACCCGGGGTGGGGGGAGGGCCAGAGAGCAGCTACTGGCCAGTGTTCCCGCCCCCTCCACCTCCCGAAACCCTCCACCCAGAGCAGGTGCAGGGTCCGTGGCTCCGCACAGCTGCCCACATGGCTCTTACAGCAACCTGGCTCTGACTTCCGGCCTGGCCAGGGGGTAGGGCCTCAGGGGCCGAAGAGCTGCAGCTAGGCCATGGGCTCCTCAGGCTGCTCTTACCTGTGCCGGGCTCCAGCTTCCGGCCTTGGCAGGGGGTGAGGCCTTGGGGGAAGGAGAAGGGGCAGGGGGCCAGGCCCATGGCAAAAAGTCCACTTTCAAAAATGGGAGGGCTGTGGCCCCTTGGCCCACACCCATTCCGGCGCCCATGGTTGGAAGATGATCATGGGACCAGCTACTTAGGGAATGGTACACCCTGTCATATAGACAGGTAATGATGCAGGCTGGTGTCATTTCAGAATATGACAAAACAGCTTCTACCTCCAATGGAGTTGTTAATACACAGCAGACATCTGCTGATACTCCAGCAAAATTCTCTGTGGGTAGCAAAGTAATCTATAACCATAAGCACAAAGGCATCCGGGATTATTCTGCACATTCTATTGACAAGAAGGAAACATCCTTGAAAAAGTATGGATGGGCCCTGGGTTGATGCCTCAGAAAAGTAAACATTACTATACACATGATCAAAGGTGGTTAGTGTAGGAAACTGTGTAGGAGAGATTTGCTATGCATGTGAAGAATGGTAACCTTCCTAGTGACTTCAAATGGATGCAGAGTTAGACCAACACTGCGTGATTCTGCAAAACATACCCTAGGAGTCCATGCTGATGCTAGTCTTATCACTGGCTGCAACTGAATGCAAAAGAGCCCCATGCCACTAGCCTGAGCACTGGAATCTGAGCAGCACCAAAGTATAGACTCTTCCTATTAAGAAGAGTGCTGTGAGGAAGATCCAATAGCAAATGTTTGCCAAGCATTTTGAAAAGGACATGAAGCACTGTGTAAGCCCTATTATTTATGATGCTTGTGGTGGTGGTGTTTTCTTCTATATTTGTATTGCTGAAATAAAGTGATTCTTTCACAAGGAATGCAGTGTGCTGGTATAAATTAGAAGGGATACTGGCATGGAAATCAGGGTCTATTTTGGAAAGCCTGTCTCATTTACCAATGCTAATGATAACAACTACTACTAATTTTCATTTACGTAGCTCTTGAGATTCTTAAAGAAATTTGCAAAGTAACATCCCCATTGGATAGAGGAGGAATTGGCGTTAAGTAGTAAACCAGCAGCAGATTGGGGAATGAAACTCAGGTCTCCTGATTCCCAAGCTTCTGTTTTAACCTCTAGGTCAGTGGTTCTCAAATTAGGGGCACCACTTGTTCTGGGAAAGCCCCTGGCGGGCTGGGCCAGTTTGTTTACCTGCTGCATGCGCAGGTTTGGCCGATCATGTCTCCCACTGGCCGTGGCTCACTGCTCCAGGCCAATGGGGGTTGGAAGGGCAGCCAGCACGTCCCTTGGCCGGCGCTGCTTCCCGCAGCCCCCATTGGCCTGGAACAGCGAACTGCAGCCAAACGCAGACGCAGCAGGTAAACAAACCGGCCTGGCCCACCAGGGGCTTTCCCTGAACAAGCAGCGCCCCTGGTTTCCCTTTGTAATGCAGACAGTTTCATGTAGCACAGCATAGCATGCTCCATAGCATTAGTGAATGCAGGCAGCGGAATCCAGCACTAGTACAGTAAAACTATTGGTACAATTCTGTGGAATCACTCGGACCTCTGTAGGACTCCTCCACATCCAGAAAACATCAGTTTCTTTGAACCCAGCAAAATCATACAAGTGTGAGAATATAGCACCATGATGGTCTTTGGCATGTGACAACCCATCACAGTTTGATTCACAAGACATAGGCCTTTGATTCACAAGACATATTTTCACCATCTATCTCTATATCACCACTACCTCCAAGAAATGTATGAATCTTTGCAATCCTCTCTGTTAGAAGCTTGACAAACACAGCTGCTATTTATATAGATATATATCTATATATATACACACACATATCTATATCTATCTATCTACTGTGACAGGGTCAGGCCAGATGGCTACAGGAGAGTGATAGAAGGCAGATATATTAGCCCCAGGTTAATTAGGTCCCTTTTCCCTGAGTAAGACAACAGGGAAGGTTCCAGGACAATCAGGAACCTTCTGGAGTCAATTAAGACAGATAGGCTGATTAGAACACCTGCAGCCAATCAAGAAGCTGCTAGAATCAATTAAGGCAGGCTAATCAGGGCACCTGGGTTTAAAAAGGAGCTCACTTCAGTTTGTGGTGCACGTCTGAGGAGCTGGGAGCAAGAGACACTAGGAGCTGAGAGTGAGAATGCGGACTGTTGGAGGACTGAGGAGTACAAGCATTATCAGACACCAGGAGGAAGGTCCTATGGTGAGGATAAAGAAGGTGTTGGGAGGAGGCCATGGGGAAGTAGCCCAGGGAGTTGCAGCTGACGCACAGCTGTTCCAGGAGGCACTCTAGACAGCTGCATTCCACAGGGCCCTGGGCTGGAACCCAGAGTAGAGGGCGGGCCCGGATTTCCCCCAAACCTCCCAACTCCTGATCAGACACAGGAGGCGTTGACCTGGACTGTGGGTTCACGAAAACGGCCAAACTGAGGGCTACCGTGAAGCTCCAAGGTGAGCAAATCCGCCAATAAGCACAAGACCCACCAAGATAGAGGAGGAGCTTTGTCACACTACATATGTATATCTATTATAGGTATATACACATATCTATCTATCTATCAGCTTTGCCAGTGGCAGAATTGTCTAAAGATCAGGCTTGAGAAAAGGCACATTCCTTGTCACTAGCAACTCTGCAGAACGGTATTCCCTTCGGGAAACTGTAACTTTATAGAAAAGAAACAAGATATCCCATTAGCTTTTACTTACGGTTTCCTTTCTTACAAGAATGTTGTATCATTACAAAAAGTACCTTCATTACGTGTGTCAATACAATAATTATTTCTGGTAAGCTGAAATGTTGACATTCCCATGTTCGTTCATCCATCCATCTTATGGAAAAGCCTGTAAATTGCTCCTAATGATTTTCAGGTAAGCACATATACAGGCCTTTGTGTGTGTTTCTGTGAAGAAAGGGGTTTGCTGTAATATGGTACTTTCTATAAGTGGGAAGAATGGTACGTACAATCATTCATGAACCACAGCAAGAACATTAACAATCACATTAATCTTAAGAATTCCTCCCCTTTGGTAGCAGCTACCTGAGAACTCTCACCTGTGGCAAATGGTTACATTTACTCCTGCTGGGAATGTGACTGGGCAGCCGAATGTTAAAGAGGGCCTGCAGCGCAGCTTGTGCTGCTTGGCCTTTTGCCAGCTTCTTGCTACGTCCTGAGCCTTCAAATGTTCTCCCATCCACTCTCACTGCCATCACAAAACTCTTGATATGCTGCTTCTCCACAGTCTCCGAAAGGCAGACGTACCTCAGTCCCGATCGCAGCTCATTTAGCAACACCACTGGGTTCTTTTCGCTCTCAGCTGTGGATGCCATCTTGTGCTTGTTTTGCTTGGCGTGGCCCATTAAATCCAATGTGTGGCAGAGTAACCTGCCATGCCGATAAGCAGTAGAAAGCAATTCATTATTAACCGGGTTATAGACCGAAAAGTCCTCGCTGTGTGCAGACGGTTCAAACTCCTTGAACAGAGTGTCTGGAAAGTCTGCCTGGTCAGATGTAAAGTCAGTGGATGGGTTAAAACAGTTCCCCATGGCAAAGTGAGCTTGAC
Source organism: Chelonia mydas (assembly GCF_015237465.2). Taxonomy (NCBI): domain Eukaryota; kingdom Metazoa; phylum Chordata; order Testudines; family Cheloniidae; genus Chelonia; species Chelonia mydas. The sequence goes on along the minus strand of NC_057850.1, from coordinate 239,068,540 downwards.
ATGCATTTGGGAACTGAACAAAAGACTTCAGTGCTAGTTCTGCGGCTCGCATTTTGGCCTTCTTTTTCGTGGGTCCTGTACCTTCAAATGTAAGCCCATTTACTTCTACGGCAACAGCAAAGACTGGAGCATGCACTGGGCCTGTCTGGGAAACCATTTTGTATTGTAAACCTGGTTTAAGTTCATGTAGCTGGACCAGGGCATTCTTTGGTGTCACTGACCACGAGACTTTCTTCCAGATGAGTTGGAGTTTGCAGAAATGGCCACTGTTGCCTTCCTCTAAAGGTCTTTTCCTTTTAATGCTAGGTGTGCCCACTTTTGACCTGTCACTAGAGGATATCGGATGATCCTCCAGGTTGCCAACATTTCGGTTTTCCTTTACTTCTGCACTGCTGGTACCTGTCAGTAAACAAACAGAAAACCCCACATTACTCTTGCCATCAAGAAATCTAACGTCAAGCTAGAGCTGGAGAATCGCATGAAAAGAGATTCACAGATATTTTCATGAATAAGCCTGGCCCGTTCACTGGGTTCACTGGGCTGATATTTGTAGGGTCATATTAATAGTTCTTCATGAGTATTTGGATGGTGACTGGTTTATCTATTACAATATTGATGACTTCCTAGAATGTCATGAATGATTATTGGTCCAAGAACTCCTTCCTGATGTGTATTAGTCATAGCCACTTTTTAAAGAGTTTCTGTTATCTGATGAGGGAGCACAAATGCTGCCATGTTACTTAAATGAACACTCAAAATGGATAATTAATAGTAAAAGTGAATAGTTTCTAAAGTGCCCCGTGCTGAAATCTGTTCACATTAGCCACATAGGCCAATGCTTACAAACAGCAAATGTTGCTACAAATCAGAATTGATTCACAAATGATTCACAAACAGAAAAATGGGCAAATTCACTGAATAATTTATTTTCAGTGAATAAATTGATCAGCTGTAGCCACAACACAGACCTTTGTATTACTTACATCACAAACCCAGCCGAAGAGATGATCAAACATCCTTTTCCGGTATTTGAGGCTCTAATTTGTTCTAGTCTATTCTCCGGGGCTAAGATCCTTGTTTTAATAAGTGAGATTTTTCCTGTCAAGTTCAATCGCAGGTGCTCTTTGCGACTGCAACAGCAATAACTAATAATGCAAAAATATTAGATCAGTGCAAATCAGGCTTGGAGAAACCAGAGCTGCACAATGGCAGTAATTACTGATGTAAAGGATGAGCTATGTCAAAGAAAAGCAATAGGAAAGAGCACCTACAGCAAGGGACTGTTGGTGGTGGGGCAGGGGGAAGATAGAGGGAGCATTTCTAACCGCAGAGCTAATGAACCACATTCCGCTCTCAGCTACGCTCCTGCATCGCCACTGACCTCAGTGCAGTAGCACAGTGTAACTGAGAACCAAGTCTGAGCCAACCAAGTTTAAGCATCCTTGGGGCTTGGTTGGTAGCAAACTGAAAAAACGAGCAACAATGAAAACCATATTGCTCGGTCACAAAGCGATTCACTGTACTGCTGCCATCTCTGACTAGTACATTTAAATGTATCCCCTTCTTATTCCTCTAGAAGTCAAAATGTAGTGGGCCATATTCTCTGGTCCAATCGAAGTTTGCTTGGTGCTGGACCAGATCAAGGGGCTGACCAGCTGCCAGCCTGATCCCTGACACAAAGCAGAGCATCTCTATGCCTGGCTGCCTATATTTCATCAGCTGTGACTTATGGGAAATCTGCATAAGGACCTGGCTAAGTTATAGTCCCTGTGTTCAGCGGAGTGCAGAGACCACTCCCTCCTGATTCCCCTAGGTGCACGACCCAAAGGAGTGTGGCCATGATGCTGCCTCCCCTAACCTCTGGATGACAAAGCTGTGAGGCTGTGCAGGGGCGTGGGAAGCTAGCTGTTTGCTAAGGGCAGGAGGAGCTTCTGCTGGAGCATTGCAACTTTGCACCGCTCCCAGCTCCGGCTGTGCCTTACGGACACATATGAGTCCTCAGAGAATTATAGGGGAACCTGACTGCAGTTATTTAACACCTGCAAATTCCCCAAGGGTGTATGAAGTATCTGCTTCGTATTCCAAACAGCAATGGGTCAAATCCTGGTATTTGATTAAACTCTGAACAACTTCTTCCATCAATACAATAAGGTCCCAATCCTGCAGGTTGTTCTGTGAGGGTGGATGCCTGTGTGGAGCCCCACCGGGTAGGCCTACAACGCAGTTACACACCCACAACAGTCCTGTTTCAGCTGACTCAGGCTTGTGGGGCTTGGGCTCATCGGGCTGTTTATTTGCATTATAGGCATTTGGGCTCAGACTGGAGCCTGGGCTCTGGGACCCTTCCTCTTTGTGGGGCCCCTGAGCCCATATGTCTACACCACACTTAAACAGCTCCTTAGGCCAAGCCCTGCAAGCCTGAGTCAGCTGACATGGGCCAGCCATGGGTTTTTAAGTGCAGTATAGATATACCCACTGAGGCCAATGGGACTTACTGTGCGTGCAGGGGTCCCTATGTGCACAACATCTTGCAACACCGAGATTGCAACTCAGCAAAGCACTTCAGCACATGCTAAACTTCAAGCCTATGTTTGAGTTTCATTAAAGTCACAGGGTGCTTAAGTGCATTGCTTGGTAGGGATGGGCATGGGCTGCTAAATCACGGCCTTAGTGATTAGCTCATTTTTTACATTCTAAAGTGAAAAAAAAAAGAAGTCAAATTAGAAAAAGAAAAATCTTGCCATATAAAGTTCAGCCATATAAAATATGATAGCTATAAAAACAGCCTCACTGGAAACGAGCCACTGAAAAGGTCATGTTCATAAGACATGATCAGAGATAACTTGGTCTCTTCTCCTAGGGTTCAAACCCATTTATGGAAGCTCTGAATTGAGGAGGGGGAACAAGCCAGCCTTAACTGTGTCTTATTTTCCTGAGCCATTGAAATAGCTAACCATTTTCCACCATGGCTGGTTTTCCATAGATAGCACCACCGTCCTAAGGCTGAACTATCCTTCTTTGAAGATCCCTTCTTGTTTAAAAGCTGTGAAACATTTTGCCTCAGATACGCTTTTCTAAGGGAAGTAGGGTTGGTTCTGTATTTAACACCTCTTCTCTCTCTTTTCCTAATAGGGTTTTTACGGACCCAATTATTGTACATAATAATATTGAAGCCAGGAGGCATGAAAAGAAAGATAGCTTTTGTTTCACACTATATACAGATTTGAAAAGAATTTGTATTGATTATGCACCACTGCATAGGAAAACTCAGAGGGTTATTTGTATTTATAATTCATATTGTCTTTTTCCATCTGTTTTTTTATTTTATTTTATAATCCTTGCTCCATGGCTTTGTGAACAGAGACAGTTTGTCCTTCACCGTCACAAACACAATGAACCAAAAATAAACATTCCCTGTGTGCCCTAAAAGTTTTGTCTCTGGCACTATCTATCCTGGGTTGTGGGTTAGTTGTGGAGTAGTGGGCTATGATTTTTTTTTTCACCAATGCAACTAGACAAATACAGTGATGCCAGTGCAAACCCTCAGTGTAGTTGTGTGACAGCAGTGTGAGATGGCGCTGGGACCAAATTATTGGAGTGATTTATATTAGCACCGTCCACAGACCTTGTTTAGCACTGGTGCAGTATGTTTACCTTATGGGCTAACACTGAGGTAGATGGTGATGCAAATTACCTTAGGCCAGACAAACCTTAAATCATACATAGGGCCTGATCCTGAAATTCCAGTTAATAGCTAAATTCCCCATTGCTTTCAAAGAGAGCAGAATCAGGCCAGTTGTCATTCATGTCATATAAATTAGTGGCCACCTAAATTCAATCAGAAAGTTCCTTTATTTCTCACAAAGGAGTGAAGCTTCTAAGAAAGACCATATGCCTGATGGACTTGCATGACATCCAACAATAGTTGGATAAAGCTAAATTACTTTATACTTTCAGGTACCTTTGAAATAGGAGATCTTTGAAATGTGGCTTTCATGAGACCTCTGTGCAGCAGACACAAGATTACATCTCTAATGGTGGCACATGTACTTCTCTCATGAAAATCAGACAAAGCAGGCAAATGACACCAAATTACATTAGATAAATACTGTAAGCAGCCATAATAGAACAATCACAAGCAATTTTAGAAATGAAAAACACTAAAAGGAAAGGGGCAAGTTGGAGGTTGCACATGGGGAAAAATGCAAAACGGTGGATCATTTTCATCCTTGTTATCTCTCAGAATGACTTGGCTCTTGAGTCTCCAAAATACATTATCTATATTTGATTAAAAAATTATAATCAAATGTAGTGCTCCTAAGTTGAAAGGTTTGCAGCATAATGAAATTATATGTTTTTGGAAAAGAAGAAACAAAAAAAATACAGATTTATAGTAAGAATTTTAATTTTATTCTGAAAGATTAAAAAATAAAATCTGATTTTGCCTTGTAAAATCCCCTCAGATAACTTTACTTGTCATTCTTTTTCAGACTGAACAAGCAAGTGAAGGCCTTTATCCTTTATATTGCAATCTTATTTTGCTACAACAATTGAATGGGAGAAAAGAGAACACTTATCAAATGTATTTATTTGTGCATTTTCCCCCTCACTCTTCTGTATCTCGTTTAATTTCTCTCTCCTTTCTGGTCATTATGCACAGTAGAGTTAACCTGGAGAGTCTGCATCATCAAGAGCTTTTCAGAACTATAATGCATCACTAATAATGACACTGCCTATGTCTCTGGGTCATAAGGGCTCTGAAGAACTAGCCATCCGATACTCCACGCTACATTTGAAGAGATAATATTGTTCCTGTTGAAGGTTATTCTGCTGCCAAAAAAAAATTTTTTTTGGGGGGGGGGAGGAAATGTGGCAGCTTCACTATGGCAAACATCTTTTAAAAACAAATCACAACAAATAAACATCTGAGATAATTGCAAGGTATCTATTATATGAAGATCTAAGGAATAACGAATGATTGCCTAGATACAAGAGGGTCACAAGGCAATATTATCTTTAGAAATGTTTAGGAATCCCAAGATTGCTACTGTTGCATTTTGAACAGAGAAGGTTAGGTTTATTTTTAATTTTTTGCGATCTGCATTTTAATAGCTGGCCCCCATTTGACCTCCTCACACAGAGTATGTTATTTGCTGTCCATCTCCATTGTATTGACCACAGAGGTTAAAGGGATTCACCTCCATCATTTCTGACATACTTGAAAATGAGGCATTTCACAGCAAAAACTATAGGTACGATCTGGAGGTCAAACTCAGGAGACCTGTGTTCCAGTCAACTAGTATATCAACAGCACTGTAGGGCAATCTCCCCAGCCAACCAAACAACCTTTTCATAAACTACCAAATCTCAAAAAAAGAAACAAAAATTCTTTTGCTGGAGATTTGCAGAAATCAATTATATTCAGATCCGTATTCTTGAAGTTGGTATAATAAACTTGTAGCTAACAGTAGAAATCAAAACTGCACACACTTTTAACTACCAGTTAGATGTATATATATGAATTATGCTTAAGAGGAAAAAAACATTTCATATTCTCTTTGTTGATGATCAAATCCTTCCTAACTTGCAAGGTGTATGTGGTTTAAAACCATATTATAATTCACCCCAAAGGATATTATAACAATACGCTGTAGAATGGCTGCATTTACAGTTTAAAAAAATCCTTTTAAAAGGTCTCCTATTGTTTCCCTGACAACTGTGCCAGTTTTTTGCTTAAAATTAAAGCTGAGAATTTATGGAGGAACTTGTAAAAGGTGAATGTTGTTTCCTTTAGCACCTCCATACTGAAAATTTTCCTACCACTGAGTCATCTATTGTCTGTAATAACTACAACATGCCTAAGCACTAGTACAGTTCTTACCAATTAGGGAATTTATTTACATAACTTTTGGCCCTGGTCCAGTGCAGCATTTAGGCTCTGACTCAGGAAAGCATCCCTGTTCAGAATAGCACTTAAGCACATGCATAAAGTTAAATGTGTACTTAAGCGCTGTTCTGAATAGAGCTTGGCATAGGTCCCTGCTTAAGTGCTTCCATGAATCAGGGCCTAAATACATACTCAGCTTTAAGCTCATGAGAAAGGCTACTGAAGTCAATGGCTAAAATTTTCAAAAGTGACGAGTGATTTTGGTTCCTCCATGTTGGGCTGCTTGAGATGCTTTAAAGGTGCCTGATTTTCAAAGGGTTGTGCTCAGCATTTTCTGGAGATCAGATTCCCTTAAGGTGTCTCAAATTGGGCATCCAAAAAAATGGAGAGACCCCAAATCACTAGACACTTTTGAGAATCTTGGCCAATATGCTCATAGTTAAATATGTACTTCAGTGTCTTTCAGGGCTCTAGTGTCTGCACAGTCACCAAAAATATATGTGTATCATGGTCTTATAGGGCCTGATCCAACAGGAAACGTATCCATTGCTGCTTGCACAGAGAAGGTCTGTGCATCTCTATGACTAAAACCAAAAAGCTAGCTCCTTGATCCAGGGTAATGGCATTATGTTGGTACAGCCATTGAAGACTTCCCCTTTCCCAGAGGCAGGATCACACTGTGTGGAGCCTGGCTACCATAGATGACATTAGCATCTGGCTTATGGGAATGATGTAGGATAGAGTTTTGCCATAAGGTTTCAGATGAATTCTTCCTTTGTGACAGACGTTGAGTCCAGCAGAGATGGCATTTTAAAGGAGCCAAGTGGCCTGAAGATGTTTTTCTGTCTATCAGGTTATTTCACCCCTTGAACCAAAATATGAGTATCTATACACAGACTTGCAGTTAAGACTTGTACCTTTAGTAAAGACATCTTTAGTTAAACTGGTGCAAGTCTGTGTGTAAACAAGGCCCAAATGGATGTGGAATATTCTTTTTGGCTCTGATGCAATTCCTATTGAAGCCAATGGGAATCTTTCCACTGACTGCAACAGTAGCTGGATTGGATTGAGCAGTTTGATACAGCCCATGGATATTAGGGTTGAAAGAGCCATAATAGACAAGCCAGGCCACCACCGTACATCATTGCAAGATAGATTTATTTCTTCTTAAAGTATCTCCCCCTCCAGCCATGTAGTGAAAGTACTGGCACAATATAAAGCCTCCTATTCAGAACAAGTCACTAAGTTCATTTGGTAGCTCTCTGATTGGGGTAGGTGACCTTTTTTTTCCTAGCAGTAAATGGTGTGTAATTCATACGAATACACAAAATTGTTGTCATTGCCAATGTCATTATAGGATATTGGAACCAGGAGAGGACTAGTGTGTGATGCTCACTAACAAGATGAAATTTGCTATTTCTCTGTGAGGAAGCAAAGCTTATGTTGTCCATAATATCAGCTTTAAAGCCAATGCAACTGCAAGCAGGCCTGGATACTGCTGCAGGAATAAGAAAATGGGGTTTTCAGTGTTTGGCTTGTACAAATTTATTATGTTATTCAAAAATAACTGAGTAGCACATTTAGGAAACGTTCTACAGGAGATTCCAGCAGCAGCTCATTGTGTGCATAATATGTTTTTTGTGTGCACTTCTCATACAGCATTGCAGAAACATACGCTCCTTAGGACCAGGATTTAAAGGCTTTTCTAGACTTTTTGGCCTTTGCTAGTTTATGTTCTACGTGCCAGTCAAGGTGCTAACAACAGTCAGAAAGCACAATACGATGTACACATGTTACTCAGCAGTGGGCAATAAAGGGTCATATTCCTTCAGTAAATATTCCAGTCCATGCCGCCTCGTGTCCAAAGCAAGGCAGATTAGCTACAATATGGAGAATCATCCATTTTCTCCACCCACTGGTTATAATAGGGCAACTCTTCATTGTTTTGGCTGGAAGAGGTACCCATCTGGTAGGGGATTCTAAAAGGCAAAGAGGTGTTCATTTGATTTGAAAAGCTTCCCTCTCTGTTTTATGTGCCTTGAAATATGTTACAACGAGAAGGCTGGAGGATGTGCAGTAATCCCTGCGAGGTGTCAAACGCAAAGAGTGGGTTAAGGTTATTCAGTTCTAACCACAGACATTCCCTCCAGCCTCATTCACATTTTAATTACTTCACTTCTCCTTCAGTACATAGTGGCTGCTGACATGCTTATATCTAAACAGTCATTGGTACAGCATATTTCAGCACCACCACTCAGGAGCAAGAGTAGCTGTTGGAGAACCATGTAACCAGCCCTTCAGCTGAATCTAGTTAACCCAAATCTAGTGAATGATCCCCATTCCATTAGACTTGGATTGTTTTCTTTTTCAGGTAATATTAACAAAGAGAAAAGGAGAGGGCAATGTTTCAAACAAAGGCCCTGATCCTGAAGACCTTACTCAGGCACAACTCCCATTGAAATCCCTGAGAATGCAAGACAGTGAGGGGAAACAGAGTCAGTCAAGGAAGTTTTTTCCTTTAGGGATAATGCATATAAGAATAAAGCAAAATAAATTAATATAAACAGAAAAAACAAAGAAACTCCCCAGTCCTATGAACCTAACACTGCCTTCTCATAAGAATTTTCTCCCATCTCTATACACCCAATATATATCCCTTCCCTTAGCATCTGTGCAAGAGGTGGGAAGCTGAGCTGAGGTTAACCCCATCTTCATTGGGGACCAGGTCATGCCCCAGGCACCAGGGAAGTTTGCATTGAACTGAGGATTGGTCTCAGCAGTTGCATATTTGCTAAATCACCTGGCTCCCAGAATTACCCGCACTCTACAGTTCTTTCAATTCACTTTATCATTCATCTCTATATGAAGAAGAGAGGCTGCTTACTTAAATTGTCTTCATCTTCCATATTGGCCGCACCAGGACTTAAATACTTGAAGGGCGCGATGAAGGTTGACAATATGCTTACTTTTTCTGGAACAAAAGGGAAAAAAAAGGATGTATACTTATAAAATCAGGGTTTCACCAAAGCCCAAAACATTCAGATTTTTACCGTACTCTTTTCCTCCCATTAGGCATGTTGGCAAGTCTATTTTCATAGAATTATAGAGCTGTAGGACTGGAAGGGACCTTGAGAGATTTTCTAGTCCAGTCCCCTGCACTCAAGGCAGGACTAGGTATTATCTAGATCAGTGGTTCTCAAAGCCAGTCCGCTGCTTGTTCAGGGAAAGCCCCTGGCGCGCCGGACTGGTTTGTTTACCTGCCGCGTCCGCAGGTTCTGCCGATCGCAGCTCCCACTGGCCACGGTTCACCGCTCCAGGCCAATGGGGCTGTGGGAAGCGGCGCGGGCCAAGGGATGTGCTGGCCGTCCTTCCCGCAGCCCCCATTGGCCTGGAGCGGCAAACCGCGGCCAGTGGGAGCCGCGATCTGCCAAACCTGCGGACGCGGCAGGTAAAGAAACTGGTCTGGCGTGCCAGGGGCTTTCCCTGAACAAGCAGCAGACAGGCTTTGAGAACCACTGCTATAGATCATCCCTGACAGGTGTTTGTTTAACCTGCTCTTAAAAATCTCCAATGGTGGAGATTCCACAACTTCCTTAGGAGATTTATTCCAGTGCTTAACCACCCTTACAGTTAGAAAGTTTTTCCTAATGTCCAACCTAAACCACCCTTGCTGCAGTTTAAACTCATTGCTTCCTGTCCTATCCTCAGAAGTTGAAGCTCAGTAAAGTCAGTGTTGTTTTGTGAGCAGAGTCAGTGAGTTTGCTCTTCCTCTGGGAGTATTTGATTGAGGTTTTACTTGTAATAGGATCTTTATTCAAATTTTTCAGCAATGTAACTCTCCAGACAGGATTGGCTGAGGTAGCGCTTGCCTCATGTGTAGATATATGCTGCTAGAGAGTATCGTGAAACAGTTTTCATTGTGACTTTCACCATTCTATGCTGATTAAAGGAGATTGGTAGTTGGGACGGAGGGCTGCTATTATTGCTCCCTGGAGAAAACAAAACAGTTAATGGGAGTCAATTGCAGGAATAGGATTATAGGAATTGCCATAATTGGATCAGACCATTAGTTCATCTAGTCTAGTTTCCCATTTCTGACCCTGGCTAATAGCAGCTGCTTCAGACGAGGTAGGTTTCAAGAGCCTGCTAAAGGAAGTTATCGAATGACCTAATTACAGGGAAATTTTCTTACTGAGAGGTTGACTCATGCCTCAATGCATGGGGGTTTTATATTTCTTCCCCAAATCATGTTTTTTATTTTTTTAATCCTTCCTGTTGTGATTCTGGATGTTCTTATTATCCAAACAAACATCCAGTCCTTGTCTGAATCCTGCTAATCCCCATAGTCTCATTTATACTGATTGCTATCGCTGGCAACCTCGTCATATAATCCCATTCATAAATGTATCAAACTCTATCTTAAAACTATGACTACCAGGCACTTTCAATAAAAACAGCATTGCTATGCTGAGAATCTCTCTCTATATCTGTATATTGGGAAAGAACGTTTACTAATAGAGACACATTAAACCTGATTACATTGCAGATGTGTATGCTATTTAGTCAAACATGTATCAAAGCTCATTATTCATGGAAGCATCTACAATATTATAATCAATGCTGCTATACACCATACTGGGCTGTTTTACTTATATCTTGTACCATATTATTTTGAAATTCACCAAAAACTGAATAATGAATAACTTCGTCTAAGTAGGCCTGGAAAATAATTTTGAATGTGAACTTCTCTTTTGGGAGGAAACATTTCCTAAACTTTTATTTTTCTTAGTACAACTTTCCTTGAAACATATGGCTAATAATTTTAGATATGATTCCTTGTTTAGCTACCATTCCACAGTGTATTCTGACATAGAAGTCTGTTTAAACTCATTCTGTTTCAAGTGTATCTGTTGGCTTGTCAGCCTTGTTTTGCCTGGGTTTGCAAACAGTTTTGTCTCATATTAAAGGGTGTGATCAGACTCCAAAATAAACTGCATATAGACATTTGTAACCAGCAAAGCTTGGTAGCAGCACAACTCAACTCAGCTACAAGTACAAGATGAATGTTCTTTCTTGCGTAAGTGCACTAAATGGTATCTCCACATAAGAATATTTAATCCATGAACCTTTTAGCCTATGTTAATTTATAATTTATAGTGAAACATCCAGCTTGAATTGTAATTTTATTAAGGGATTGCAGTGATGTGATGAAGTGAGAGAGTAAAGTTCACATGCGTTACCCAAGAAACTTCCCCAAATGAAATAACGTGTGCTGAGGTGTTACTCTGCTTTGTGATATCAGGGAGAAATGTGATGCTAATGTAACACACTTGCTTACTGTGTGTGATCATGTCCCTCTTTCTGGTGTCTGGCCCTGGTGAAGCTAAAACCTGCTGACATTCACACCTAAATCAAGTGAGTAACTTGTTTAGCTCAAGAGGTAATCGTTTGTGCTTTCTACAGCTGATCCAAAGCCCATTTGTGCTGAATTCTCTGATTTGATCTCCAGCAATGAGTGTGGTGCTGTATATATGAAGATATGGTTCATTATAAAATGCATCCCTGCTGGGACTTAATTCTGGTGGACCTCAGACATTCAGAACCAGCTTGCCTAATAGAAAGGATGGCATACACTAAATGAAAGTGCCCCCACTGAGAATAAAGGCTGCTTCTTACTCACAGCTAATGGAATTATTCCTTTAGCTCAGGTAGTAAGGGCATGTGACAGTGATGCTGAAGATTCTAGTTTTTATACTTTCTGATGACATCATGCCAAATTATATGCCCCATGTCTATTCTAGAATGCTATCTTTCTGTGATGCTGCATTCCTGAAGCTGCAGCCCCTTTAGCCTGTAACTTTGAATCTCTGCTTCATTATTATTTGTGTTGCAATAGCACTTAGGGGCTCCAGTCACAGAGCAGGACCCCACTTTCCTAGGCCCCATCCAATTGCACTGACTAATTAATTCATTGCATTTATATAAGGGTTAAGTATAGTTTTCTAATGCATTATTATTACATGAGACAGCGTTCTGTGATGCCTCTTTTGTCCAAGCATTTGTTTGGCTGATGGGCCTGATTTGTAATATGACTTGAAATTTCACATTTTATTTTAATGGACCCCTTAGCCATCTCGGGTTTCTAATATTTTTTCCCCAAAGATCTTCCTTGTTTCTTCACTTTTGCATGGCGGAGAACAGAGACTTACTGCAGTGGTTTGTGACAATGCCACCAATCTTAGAACTGCAGATCAGAATGGAAGGATTAATTATATCACAGATACAACTTGGCCCCAATTTATACAAGAATATGGCTCAATCAATAAAGATGATAAAGGTTAGAATGTAGGATTTAAACCCATTGGCTGAGGAACAGAAGATTTACTATGTGTCTGAAAAAGCAGAAGGGGAGGTTTCTTGAATGAAAGATGTAAGAAGGGAAGGGTTGCTATGTGCACCTAATGCAGACAAATTACTCGGTCTGTGGAGGAGGAGAAGACGGATGGCAGAATAATTAAATTGAGGTGCTTACAGGGAAATAATCTGTTTGGAGATATATCTAAAGGTATGATCATGCACTTCCATCTCTTGTAAGTTATTGTCTATTACCATATATGTGCCATGTAACACTAATTTAGGTTTATCGTCAATGGCAACATTCAGTATTATTCTTGTTTACTGTTTCTAACAAGATTAGGGGAATTGGGCATTCACACTTTTAAGTCCTCATATATTTTAATGTCCATCACAATTAGTCTTATCTCTGGCAGTTTGAAGAAATCTCATGAATAAGAATTAAGGAGGCTGCTGGATCTGAAAAAGTATCGTGGCTCCCCAGAGAAATACCATTAAAGCATCCTATCTTTTCCCACTTTCTTCTGCTCTTACACGTCCTTTCAAAGGGAGACTCAAGATCTGCAAGCACAAAATTTGAGCTACTATTTTACTTTAAGTTTGTCTGTAAATAAGCTATTATTTACTTGCATTAGAGTAAGGCCTAGAAGACCCTTGTCATGAGTTGAGTGAAACCTTGTTATGGGTTGAGTCAAAATCTTATTGAGATTGATAGGCGTGACCTCACCCTTCAATTAACATAACTTTAAGGATAAATAACCATGTAGACATATCCTATGTGACCTTGGGGAAAGCTAGGGAGAGAACTTGTGGGTCTGTTGGCTAAAGAGGCTTGGAGCTTTAAGCTTTTGTTCTTGGTTCCTCCTGCATTTGAAAAAGCAGGACTCTGCACATGCCTTATAAATAAACAAGGTTCCATCAAAGAAATTACTAGACTCCATCAATTTTTACTTCTTAATGGAACATCCCTACGGCCCCAAACTTTGACTGGCTACTCTGGTCAAACAGGGGCAACCCCAGAAATGAAATCAGGATCCCATTGTGATAGGAACTGGACACACACAGTAAGATACAGTCCCTGACCAAAAGCGTTTACAACGGAAATAGACAAGAGAGACAACGGGTGAGAGGGGAAATGCAAGCACAAAGAGGTAATATGTCACACAGGAAGTCTGTGGCAGAGCCAGGAACAATACTGCATCTGCCAAGACCCAGTCTGCTGCCCGACCCAGAAACCATCCTTCCACACGAAGCCAAATGACTTAAGCTCTTGTCCAGTACCTTAACCACACAACCATCTGTCCTCTCAGTCTAAATCCCATGTGCATGCAAGATGGAAGAAAAAACAAAAAACTAACAAACCAAACCAAAAAAACTATTTGGGAAAGGAAGCAGATTTCAATTTCCTCAGATTTCTTAAGAGGTATTTCCCAACAGCAGCAATTAATTAAAAAAAAAAAATCACGCAAACTGTTTTGACAATATCCTTTTAAATTACAAAAACAAACCAAAAACTATGAGCCAAATTTTTTCCCCGTGTTTGAAAAAGAACAGCATTTAATCCAAACATTTCATCAGATCTTAATGTATCACTAAGGGCTGCCAAACTTCTGCTAAATTCTGCCCTTTTGCAACGTGGCTTTTGCCCTGTGGTTTGTCAATCCACACTTCATAAATACAGGCTTAGTGCTGAGCCAGAAAGATGGGGGTTAGAGTTACATACAGCTGCAAAGAACGTTATCATTTTACTGGACATTGTGAACCTGAAAGGTTTCACAATTAGCTAATTTAAAATAATTCAATTTGTTGACAGCTCAGCCTTTAAACAGCATGATCTGATATTTTTTAAAGTCATATCTTTAAAAATTTTTATAAGCGTTTTGGTGTTTCCCTGAAAATCTTTAGAAGCATCTTGATGGTGGGGCTAGGATTGAACACATCAAACATGCCCCCAACACATCAGTCCTTATAGACCCTTCCTTCCTTTCCTCTGTGCACATGCCTGTCTGCTATCTCTTCAGTTTCAGTTGGTGAAATCTAATGATAGAACATATCACTAGTTTGGAGTGTCTGCTCTCTTTTTTTGAAAGTCTGTCCTGAGGGTGGCACTGATAGCCATAGAATCATAGAATATCAGGGTTGGAAGGAACCTCAGGAGGTCATCTAGTCCAACCTCCTGCTCAAAGCAGGACCAATCCCCAACTAAATCATCCCAGCCAGGGCTTTGTCAAGCCTGACCTTAAAAACTTCTAAGGAAGGAGATTCCACCACCTCCCTAGGTAACGGCATTCCAGTGTTTCACCACCCTCCTAGTGAAAAAGTTTTTCCTAATATCCAACCTAAACCTTGCCCACTGCAACTTGAGACCATTACTCCTCATTCAGTCATCTGCTAACACTGAGAACGGTCTAGATCCATCCTCTTTGGAACCCCCTTTCAGGTAGTTGAAAGCAGCTATCAAATCCCCCCTCATTCTTCTTTTCCGCAGACTAAACAATCCCAGTTCCCTCAGCCTCTCCTCATAAGTCATGTGTTCCAGTCCACTAATCATTTTTGTTGCCCTCCGCTGGACGTTTTCCAATTTTTCCACATCCTTCTTGTAGTGTGGGGCTTGAAACTGGACACAGTACTCCAGATGAGGCCTCACCAATGTAGAATAGAGGGGAACGATCACGTCCCTCAATCTGCTGGCAATACCCCTACTTATACAGTCCAAAATGCCATTGGCCTTCTTGGCAACAACAGCACACTATTGACTCATATCCAGCTTCTCATCCACTGTAACCCCTAGGTCCTTTTCTGCAGAACTGCTGCCGAGCCATTCGGTCCCTAGTCTGTAGCGGTGCATGGGATTCTTCCGTCTTAAGTGCAGGACTCTGCACTTGTCCTTGTTGAACCTCATCAGATTTCTTTTGGCCCAATCCTCTAATTTGTCTAGGGCCCTCTGTATCCTATCCCTACCCTCCAGCGTATCTACCTCCCCTCCCAGTTTAGTGTCATCTGCAAACTTGCTGAGGGTGCAATCCACACCATCCTCCAGATCATTTATGAAGATATTGAACAAAACCGGCCCCAGGACCGACCCTTGGGGCACTCCACTTGATACTGGCTGCCAACTAGACATGGAACCATTGATCACTACCTGTTGAGCCCGATGATCTAGCCAGCTTTCTATCCATCTTATAGTCCATTCATCCAGCCCATACTTCTTTAACTTACTGGCAAGGATACTGTGGGAGACCGTGTCAAAAGCTTTACTAAAGTCAAGGAACAACACGTCCACTGCTTTCCCCTCATCCACAGAGCCAGTTATCTCGTCATAGAAGGCAATTAGATTAGTCAGGCATGACTTGCCCTTGCTGAATCCATGCTGACTGTTCCTGATCACTTTCCTCTCCTCTAAGTGCTTCAGAATTGATTCCTTGAGGACATGCTCCATGATTTTTCCAGGGAGTGAGGTGAGGCTGACTGGCCGGTAGTTCCCAGGATCCTCCTTCTTCCCTTTTTCAAAGACGGGCATACATCAGCCTTTTTCCAGTCGTCCGGGACGTCTTCCAATCACCTTGAGTTTTCAAAGATAATGGCCAATGGCTCTGCAATCACATCCGCCAACTCCTTTAGCACTCTCGGATGCAGCGCATCCTGCTCCATGGACTTGTGCTCGTCCAGCTTTTCTAAATAGTCCCGAACCACTTCTTTCTTCACAGAGGGCTGGTCACCTCACCCAGTGCAGCAGTCTGGGAGCTGACCTTGTTCGTGAAGACAGAGGCAAAAAAAGCATTGAGTACATTAGCTTTTTCCACATCCTCTGTCACTAGGTTGCCTCCCTCATTCAGTAAGGGACCCACACTTTCCTTGACTTTCTTCTTGTTGCTAACATACCTGAAGAAACCCTTCTTGTTAATCTTAGCATCTCTTGCTAGCTGCAACTCCAGGTGTGATTTGGCCTTCCTGATTTCACTCCTGCATCCCCGAGCAATATTTTTATACTCTTCCCTAGTCATTTGTCCAATCTTCCACTTCTTGTAAGCTTCTTTTTTGTGTTTAAGATCAGCAAGGATTTCACTGTTAAGCCAGGCTGGTCGCCTGCCATATTTACTATTCTTTCTACACATCGGGATGGTTTGTCCCTGTAACCTCAGTAAGGATTCTTTAAAACACAGCCAGCTCTCCTGGACTCCTTTCCCCCTCATGTTATTCTCCCAGGGGATCCTGCCCATCAGTTCCCTCAGGTTGTCAAAATCTGCTTTTCTGAAGTCCAGGGTCCGTATTCTGCTGCTCTGCTTTCTTCCCTGTGTCAGGATCCTGAACTTGACCATCTCATGGTCACTGCCTCCCAGGTTCCCATCCTCTTTTGCTTCCCCTACTAATTCTTCCCGGTTTGTGAGCAGCAGGTCAAGAAGAGCTCTGCCCCTAGTTGGTTCCTCCAGCACTTGCACCAGGAAATTGTCCCCAACATTTTACAAAAACTTCCTGGATTGTCTGTGCACCGCTGTATTGCTCTCCCAGCAGATATCAGGGTGATTGAAGTCTCCCATGAGAACCAGGGCCTGCGATCTAGTAACTTCTGTTAGTTGCTGGAAGAAAGCCTGAACCATGCCAAGACAGATCTTCAGAACTACAGTGCCCACCTCACAGGGGTGAAAGTAAGCCAGTATGGGCCGGTACGGCGTACCAGTAAGAAGTGGCCACCGGTACCGGCCCGTATGCATACTTTAATGTTGCTGCCCCTTTTCCCGCCCCCTGTTGGCGACCCTGCCATTAGGGACCCTACCAGCAGGGCTGCTGACGGTGGCGGGGGGGAAGGGGCAGCTGCCCAGGGGCCGGCAGTTTAAAAGCACCTGGGGCTTCCAGCCGCCGCGGCTGCTACTGCGGCAGCGGCCGGAGCCCCAGGCCCTTTAAATCACCAGTGGAGCCCTAAGTGGCGCAGGCCAGGCAGCGCAGATGGGCTGGCTGGGGGAGGCTGACCCCCAGCCTCACCCCTTCTGCCCAAGGCCTCACCCCTTCCGGGGGCCCGGAGCCGGGCCACCATACCGGTAAGTGCTTAAAGTTACTTTCACCTCTGCCCCCTCAGGTAGAATGAAGGTAATGGGAGCTTGTGGGACTCAGCACTTCTAGAAAAATCAGGCCTTATTCACGTAAGCAGAGAGAGACCTGCTCTTGGCTTGAGGCAATAAGGGAGGGCTGGAAACACACTGCAAGTTCTACTCCAAATCTCCCTAAGTATTTCCTATGGAAATTGGTGGTGTGCTCTTTTGCTTGGCAGTTAATGACAACTATTAATAATTGTGTTTTAAAATGCGACTTTTGACTACACAACAAGGATTAAACAGATGGCTACCAGTAGTTTGCCAGTTCTGTGTGTTTTACAGAATTAGTTCCATTTTCATATTCTAATTGATTACCATAAGCTACTTTGAATGTTGGAGATTTCTTAAATGGGATTCTTTTAAAAAACACAATTTGGACATTATAAACCAAGTCTTAATGCATTCGATTCACACTGAGTATGAGATTAGTGAGGATGGGTCAACTTTGATATAATAAAGTGAACTCAGCTGTAAAACTCCCTGAAGACAGCTGCTACTTTTTGCTCTTAACTTACACATGCAGCAAATCAAATATTCACATTGCTACATTCATGATAACCTCGATTTATTTCTGAAAATAAAATAAAATAAAATAAAATAAACCCACACACCAGGAGATGATTTTGTTCCTCTTTCCTGATGTGTTCAGTCAGTTCAGACTTGGATGAGCTCACAGTGATTCATAGAAAGAAGTGAGTCCTTACACAAAAGGAAAAAAACAAGAGGAAACTGCAGGAGAAATAGCAATTCCTTTAAACTTACACTGCTTACTACAGGAGGCTCACAGATTTCTAAATTGCAAAGTGCACAACCACCAGAATGCATCTCTTATTGCAACAGGAACTTCACTCTGTTTTTCTAGGTAGGGATTGGCATCACTTGGCATCGATCTCAACCTTTAAATTTGAATTCAGAATCCCACTGTTGAGTTGCAAGTTTTTCTGTATGCACTGCTAGACTGTGCCCCCAGATTGCTGCAGTAAAATCGCCCAGGTGCCGTTCTCTCACAGACACTACATGTAGGAACCCACCACGTTATCCTCTTTTAAATACATCTTTAGAAACTCACCTTTACTGCAGTGCCCACAAATCACTGCCATCTAGTACCGGTTAAACCAGGGGTGGCCAACCTGAGCCTGAGAAGGAGCCAGAATTTACCAATGTACATTGCCAAAGAGCCACAGTAATACGTCAGCAGCCCCCTATCAGCTCCCCGACCCTGCTCCCAGCTCCTGCCACCCACCGGCAGCCCAGCCGATCAGCGCCTCCCCCTTCCCTCCCCGCATGTCCCGATCAGCTGTTTCGTGGCATGCAGGAGGCTCTGGGAGGGAGGGGGGAGGAGCGAGGGCACTGCATACTCAGGGGAGGGAGCAGAAGGGGTAGAGTGGGGGCAGAGCCTGTGGCAGAGCTAGGGATTGAGCAGTGAGCACCCCAGGCACATTTGAAAATTGGCACCTTTAGCTCCAGCCCCAGAGTCGGTGCCTATACAAGGAGCTGCATATTAATTTCTGAGGAGCCACATGTGGCTCCAGAGCCACAGGGTGGCACCCCTGGGTTAGACTGCTGACTTTCTGTTACCACTGAGACTATTACTGTATGCACCCACACCTCTCTTCACTGTTGCCTGGTCCTTCCCTCTGCTCGTCTGCTTATTCACCAGTTGCACATTGTCTAAATACTAGATTGGGATCTCTCTGAGACAAGGACTGTGTTATTTGTTTGTACAGTTCCTAGCACAGTGAGTCCCTAGATCCTTCTTTGCAGTCCCTAAGTGCTAGTGTAATACACATCATTAATGACCATAATAATATTGCCAACAGGTTCACAGTGAAGCTCACAGAGGCTGACAGAGCGACAAGTAGTTTACTCTGCTGTCCCATACACCAAGTGGGCAGAGAGAGATAGTGGAATTTAGCAGCAGCTGAAAAAGAAATGCTTAAAGGGATTAACCCTTTGAGAGCTACATCTGGCACATGCACAGGGAGTGGGGTCACAAAAATTTGGGTTCCGTGCAGAAATTTCACAAACTTTAGCGATACTGATGAAATTAATGGCCATCGCATTCAGAACAAACAGAAGGAAAAACTTCCCCTCACAGAGACAGATTCTGAGATGCCTCATACCACTGTGCAAGGACAGAATACGCACACTGTACCTGGAACACTGGGGGAGATCGGTCACAGCATGTGCCAACAGTAAGAGCCACAGGCCAGTTTTGTGTATGTTGCATGGCTCTGGCCTCACAAGGGATTGTGGGACAAAGCCAGGGCAACATCAGGAGTGTTCTGCCCAGAGACCGTGTGTATATGTGATGCAGCCAGATAACATTTGGGCTACAAGCTGAAATAATGCACCCTTCACCATATGAGGACTGTCTGTGTCTCTGCTGCCCCAATATACCAGCCAGTGAAGATGGGAAACACAAGAGGTCCACCATCATTTGGCCAGTCATGATCTAAGACCAACAGCAAAGGAGTGTGTGTGTGTGGGGGGGGGGGGGCAAAGGTACACAACTGGATTTTACAGGGGCTCATACAGCTGCTAGACCCTCTGCCTCTGAAGCATGTACACACCTCTGAAACTGGCAAATATGGTTTGTGGATAATCCTGCCCTGTGACTGACTTCTGTTTTCTGTCACTTATGAGCTGAAATCAGAGCACATTAATATAGGAGCAACTGAATAATTTCAGGGGATTCTGCCAGTATTCAGTTATACACAGTTTTTGGATACAAAAGTGAGGGTTGGCCCATAATATATAGATAACCTGTGGAATTCACTGCTGCAGAAAATCTCTGATTAGATATTGAGTTTGGATCTTTTTCACAGCTCCTTCACAGCCAGTACACAGGCTATGACTGGGGAAAGATGGCATGCCTAGGACATCCATGCTTCCCTGGTAATCCCTGACTGACACGATGCCTTGGGGATAGTGGCAGCCAGCGCTTATTCTGCTCTAAGGTGTGCTGATGGGGACCAACCCAATGCAGAGTAGCCACTGGACTGGATGGGTACAAAGGTGGCTAGAAGCCAGTTTGCTATCCCTGCCCTCAGATACACTGAAAGCTGCTTGGCAACAGCTGAGAAGTTGGCCCTCTGTGCATAAATTTGCTCAAGATCTGCTTTTAATCATTAGTTTTTAAATCTAGTGCATTTGCATTGATTTCTCACATCTGCTGGAGAGATGTGAGAAGTGGAGGGAAATCTTTTCCAGGAGGTGGTAAAGGAATACGAAGTATGTTTACACTGGGTCTGGAAGGCAAATTTCCAGCTCAAGTAGATATACCCACGCAAGCTCCGTTTGAGCCAGTGCACTAAAAAGAGCCATCTAGCCATGGCGGTGTGAGCAGTGGAATGGGTTCATCACCCTGAGTGTGTACCCAGGGTTTCAGCTTGGACTGTTCTGTCTTGCCACCTATCCAGTAGCAACACTGCTATTTTTAGCACGCCAGCTTGATCAGAACGAGAGTGGCTATGTCTACCCGAGCTGGAAATTACACCTCCAGGTCCAGTGTAGACAAACCCTCAGTGACATATACTCTGCTGCCCTTTGCCTGGGACATTTTTCTCTGGAAGGAAACCAAGGAATTTTGTGAATTAGGAACGGAACTTTATAAGAGAGGAAATTCATCAGCTATGATATGTTTCCCCCTCTGCCTCAGCAGGGATATGAAATTAAGACATAAAACAGCAGAACACATTTTGTCTCATCTGGTAATCAAAGGGAAGACACACCTGTGGCACATTTTACTATTCAGCATTTCAGGGGAAGGTTTTGACTGCACTAGGAGGGCTCCCTTTCAAGTCAGAAGTTAGAGGAGCGAATGCCAAAGCCATGAAGGTTTCCTCTGAAGTACATCTAGAAGCTGTTCAATATGCATCACAGTGCATAAAAGGGTCTATCCCTCTGCCTCAACTGGAATTCCACTTTGGTCGATTGCATACAGCAGTTTGGTGTAAATAAAAGTAACAGTTGCTTTTTTATTGATGTATTTGGTTCTTTGGGGAAGGGCCTATCTACTAAGGTACAGTGCTTAGTATCGGGGGGTCCTGGCCCAGGACTGGGGCAGGGAGGAGCTACCACAATACAGATAAATAACAGTTTGTTGTATTACAATACTGTTAAGAGCATTAAATGTGTAACTTCAGATGGCTCAGGGAACAGGTAAAGGAACAAAGCTTTTTACCTCTGGGCTTCCAGTCTTGTCCATTAAGGGTCCAATTGATGACGCTGCGCTTGGCTGCTGACAATTATGTGGCCAATCTCTTCAAATGGGGTTTCTCTAATGACCCACAATGTAGATGTGGTGAACTTCAGACTATGTCGCATATCCTTGATGAGAGCCTGCTGAGCTACTTTAATGGCAGGCTACTGGCTCTTCACCTGGCTGATAATGATGCTATCAAATGGCTGGGCACACTGTGCATATGCAGAGAGAGGTCCAGATTTTTAAAAGTATTTAGGCACCCAAAGAAGCAGTTAAGCACCTAGTGGGATTTTCAAAAGCACCTAGGCACCTAAAGCCCATGGGAGCTTTTGAAAATCCCATTAGGTGCCTATCTACATCTTTAGGCACCTAAACATCTTTAATAATCTGGCCCTACAAGGCCAAAAGTGGTTACCATCTGAATAAACTGTTGGGTAATCTATGGGAAAATCCAGCTCCTAGTAGAAAAGAGCTGGCTCCTGCCCTGTAATCTGGCTGGTCTTCAGCTGGCTCAGAAGGTCATTGGAGGATTCCTCTTCACTTAGAGGAATCCTCAGGTGGCAGAGACATGCCAAACCCTTCTGAGGCAGGGAGTGTGCCTGGGGAACAAGAGAGCGGCTGGAGTGTTGCTGCACATCCAGGCATTAGAAGAGCCAGCGGCGACTAGACTAGCTGCCAGACAGTCTCAGGAGCGAGGGGTATAAAAGGTAACCTTTGCATCCCCCCGACTTTCTTTCACTGACTGCTACTCATCTGCAATTGAGGCTTTGACCCCCCCATGTATGCATGACAGGAAACTAAGACTGGCACCCTGGCCTCAGCTACAGGCCATGGACCAGTGCTCATTCACTGTGTGTTCAGGATAACAACTTGTAATTAGGAGTTAGATACTCAGGAAGTGGAGACGCACCACAACCAAACCCTGCAAACAATCCGTGAGGATCTGGACAATGGAATGTACAAATGTGACTCAAAGTGTAGAATACCTTCAACTGGGATATGATTTACTGATTAAACCCCTACACATAATGAGCCCCTCGCCAGTGATTTGAGAAGACTAGCCAAACCAAATACCGACCACAATAAGAAAACCATTAAGTATGCAGCATTTGGAATATTATTTCTTTTTATGATGGCCTGTCCTGCAGTTCTTATTTCACAGAATGACAAAGGTAGATTTTAGCAGCAGTTTCACCATATGAATATTAATAGGCATTTGAGTAGACAAATCTCAGTGGCTATACTTCAGCCCTCCATAACAGCCATTCCAAACTCCTTTAAAATGAAAAGCCATTTACAGAATGAAACACCTTACATTGTGAAATATTAGTTTCTTATAATTCCAGTAAACAGCAAAGTAAGTAAAAAGCACAATGTGGTAGATGGATTTTGTATCAGAGTGTGCTGTTCTCTATTAAATTCTACAGAAATCAATCTGAAATCTAGTTCAGCCTAGTAAAATTAGATCTAAAACTATTTAATTTTGTTTCCGGAGTGTTTTTCTCTTCTGATGCCTAGCCTGGGGACACACAGAGATAAAATACCTTGCATTACTATCAGTGTATGTGCACCTCTGTCTGCATGAGGATTACACAGTATTAGATATTTTCTAAGTGATGTGACTCTGGCTAGAAAGTGGCAGTTTACAAATAGCATGTTTTTGTAAGCTTCTGATCTTATTTGAGCATTCTTTTAAAAATATTTTCATTTTGCATTCTGTGCAGTTTGGGAATAAAATATGACAAGTGAGCATTTTGTTTCTTTTCTTTTTGGAGGGCAGACCCTTTTTAAAGCAGACAGAGCATATGAGCAAACAATTGTTAAAAAGCCATCGCTGCTCAAAACTCTGCAAGTAAGAGCTGTGCCGTAAACAGTAAAAAAGGGACAGTAGCCTTATTAAGCACATAACAAAGGGGCATAATTAACACTACTTAATATCATTTGATTGCGAGCCAGTTGAATATCAATCAGTTTTAGGGAAGGGCATCTGTATACAGAGAGCAGGCAAATCACTACATAATTACCCTGCCTGCAGTAACTACTTTGATCAATGTTCGGGTTGACCAGGCTAATCTTGGAATCTCTTATTCACCTGGCTGTGTCTTCATATGAATTTGCATTGTCTGCTTTAAACTGCTTTAGTTAAATTGGTTCAACCTCCTGTGTGGACAATCTTAATTTGGTTTAAGAGTGGCTTATTTCAGGATAGTTTAAACCTGTTCCTAATCAAATTACACTAATGTGAAATAAGGCTGCCTTAAACTGAAATAAGAGTGTCTACACAAGCTTTTAATATCAGTTTACCCAAATTGGTTTAAAAACACATCTTAAGCTCAACCAATGCAACTCTGTGTTTAGACAAAGGCCATGTCTACACTACGGGGACTAGATCAGAGCTATTGTGCTGTCGCTATGCTGGCAAAACCCTGTAGTGTAGACGCAGCCTATAGCAACATAAGGGGTTTTTCCATTGCTGTAGGAACACCACCTCTCCTCGTGATGGTAGCTAGGTCAGTGGAAACATTCTTCTGCCTATATAGCTATGTCTAGGCTAGGGGTTAGGTTGGCATAGCTCCGGTGCTCAGGGATGTGAATTTTTCACATCCCTGAGTACTGTAGCTATGTCAGCCTAAGTTTTAAGTGTAGACCAGGACAAATTCTAAGGCCCTGATGCCAGAATGAGGTCTGTACAAACACAGGGGGGATCTGCCCACACAGAGCTCACTGCAGACCAACCCTATGTTGTAATGACTCTGCTTCCAAAGGTGGGTTCCTACATTCAGAAGGCATTGCTCCAATAAGCAAGGGCCACCACCACTCAGTTGTTCTCTCAGGATAGCCACACTAGTTCAATTCTAGACTTCCTGTCAGTCTCTGAGAATGACATTCACAGTGTCTCACTGTAAACTTTTTGAAGTAGGGACCACTTCTCTCTTTATGTGTATAAAGCCTACACTGATAGCACTCAAATAATGACACACGTAAAGAGTAATAATAAATGGGGAAACAAGAAAACACTCCTCAGATAAATGGTGAGGGAGCAAACGGGATGCATTTGGAGGGAGAAGAGGCACCAATTACTCCATGTGATGGGGTTTACGGACCCCTCACTAAAACTAAAGGAATTATGCAGCGGCACAGGGCTAAGAAGGCCTCGCCTGTACAGCATGCTCTAAATGAAGGACCTGCTTAAAATTTACCTCTGGCAATCAAGCAGGAGAGAGTGAAGGAGAGATCGTCTACGGGAAGGGAGCCAGTTAGTACCTTCTGGGACAGAGAATTCACAGAGGAAGGACCTGGACTGTGGGTAAGGTCCAACCAGGCATCCAGGGGCCTGACCCCTTTTTTTTTCCCTCTCCCCTTCTCCCTGACAAGGGGGAAATCATTGAACACCCCGAAAGGAGCTGGGAAACCCAATTAACTATCTGAATCACTGAGACTTCTTGAACAAACCTCCGTGAGGAGGGAAATGGAAGTCTGGAGCATGGTCACAGCCCAAGAGAGCTATAATGGGTGAGAGGGGAGGGTAGGAAGTGGTCTGGGGAAGCTGGTCTGGGGTATCAACTAGAGGGTACAGAAACACCCCCTAATCTCTTGGGCCCTGGGCCAGGACCTGGTGACGAGGGAGGGCTCAGGTTCCCCTACCCTTCCCTATCTCCCTAGTCCAACTGGGGGAAGGGGGAGAATCTGGAGAAGAACAGACTGTCCACCGGGGCCTCAGATTGTCAACAAGGCCCCCCAGGACTTTGGAGACTGTTGAACCATGGCCTGCCGGCCCCTAAGTGAACCCCACTGTACTCCTAATGAGTGGGCAAGTATTTGTTTCACTCTTTAAAAGGCCACCATTCTCATTGTTTAGACTGTAACTTGACTGACACAGGCATTATGCTGTCAGAGACTGGAGGGTATCAGTTGGATAAAAGTCACCTTGCTTGTCTAGTTTCCCAAAGGTATTATTTACTAACTAGTAAAATAGACTTTTAGCGTTGTATTTTCCAAGCTACCTAAAGGACTTGGATGTCCAATTTATACTGCTAAATGATTAAGCTATCTGTGAGAAATGGCACCTTTCCACTACTTGCCAATAGACCCAGTTGTGGGCAGATGACTCCCTGCCATTGCATTTGCATATAGTTTTCATGCAAGAACTTGCTTATTACTATTTGTGTGCTGTGTAATGAATGTATTGCTCCAGAAAGGAACAGTAAGTGATTAGGGATTAAAGGCTCTCAGTTTAATCCCCAATCTACTACAAACCAGGAAGGTATGACCTCTCTCTCTCGTATTTTTGCAATAATGCATATTTAACCCTAATCCTGTCTTGTGATGACCTTTTCTTTACCATGAAAGAATCTTCTGCTGCTCATTCTGTTTGTGGCTTCTTTTAAAGGACAGACGGTTAATGGTTTTACTGTTAATTTCTAGACATATTTTTAACATGGAGTGTAAAATTGTTAAGAGCAAACAATTACTTTAAAGGTGTCGGAAGAACATGAAGCTATAACTTTGTTGGACTATTCTAGGCTAGATGACTGGCCAGATCCTCAGATAGTGTAAACCTGACTTCAAAGGAGCTGTTCCGATTTATTCCAGCTGAAGATCTGGTTCTTAATATTTATCAATGCTTTTGTCCCAGGTTGCATATTCTTTGGAGGTTTTAGGTTCTTTACCTCTTGATTATGAGAGTCTACTAACTGGTTGGATTTTTTTGCAAATCACACCACTTCTATCTTTACTCATCATCTCGTCAGATGGCTGCAAATCTGTTACTTAATTAACAGAAGCAACAAGAGAAAAGTTAGCAAAGCTTTACAAAGAGAGTTAAATTTTCAGAGCAATGCATAGGAAGCTTGACACGTGACTCCCACTAACAATAATAATGGGGGCTGTACATCTGACTCCTTCTGCACAGTGCTGACAACATACCCTTGAATGTTAGCACCGTCTAATAATTCTCCAAAGATCAAGCAGCTGAATTTCTGTGCCACTGCTGCTGTGCTGGCATTTTTATGGTGTTCCCAGAACTACTGCATGTCAGAGTTAGCACAGTCAAGGATGGCAGTGCTCTGGAGTGATTTGAGATTGATGTAAATAAAGAGGAGGAATGCCACTGCTTGCCCATATGTATTTTATATAAAGCGTTTCAGTGCAAGGCTATAGTTTAAATGACAACATTGGGCTGGTCTGATAGCTACAGTTAGTTGACAGTGTCATATGCATGAGGGCAATGCTCCTGAGTGTGAATTGCAGGGATTCCAGGTTCTTACTTCCTAAGCTGGCAGAGGGCTGAGAAGGCTGAAAAAGTGAGGTGTGCAGTGAAAAAGTGGTGTGACTAATAGCAACCACCTAATATGTAATCTGAAAACATCACTGGTGAGCTCCCTGGGGGAGTTCTCCCTCCTGCAGGATTGTCATAATGATGGATAACAGAAAATTTAGGGATAGGAGAGACTCCCAACCCCTTGTGTATGTAGGACTGTGTGTAACACCAACAGACCCCGGTCGTTGGTGGGCAGGATCGAACCTGTGACCTTTGGAGCTAAATGCATGAGCTGAAAGCCACATGCCTGTTAGCTAAGGCTGTAGAGCAGACACTATCTCTCGGCACCACTAGATGGGACAGAACACCACACCCAGGAGGTGTGTGGCTTACGTACTTCCCCTAGCTGAGGAAGTGCATCCCGAGCTTCAGAGATTTCCTAGTTGAAATCACAGACGAGCCCCCACTTGTAACACTGACAGACCGCAGTCGTTTGTGAGCGGGATCAAACCTGGGACCTCTGGAACTAAAGGCATGAGCCTCTACTGCATGAACTAAAAGCCATACGCCTGTCAGCTAATGCAGTAGAGCAGACTCATTACTCTCTCTCTCTGTCTAAGTGGTCTTGGTGCCAGTAGATGGGACAGAACACCACACCGAGGAGGTGTGTGGGTTACATGTGCTCTCTAGTATATTCTTGAGCAATAAGACTAATCGTGCTCATAAATATACTAGAGGGAATATAGAGGCGAAATCTAATGAACATCTTAGATATGTATATACTAATGCAAGAAGTGTGGGGAATAAACAAGAAGAACTAGAAATATTAGTGCATAATCACAATTATGACATAATTGGCTGGAATATTGGTATGGAAGGGTACAACTTGTTCAGGAAGAACAAGCATGGAAAAAGGAAGACGGCATTGCCTGGTATATCAAAGAGGTATACACTTGCACTGGAGTTGAGACAGAAGCGGGAGGCAGACCTGTTGAAAGTTTCTAGATAAGGATAAAAGAGGTAAAAAACCATGGGTGATGTCATGGTCGGGGTCTATTACAGACCTCCTAACCAGGCAGATGAGGTAGATGAGGCATTTTATAAACAACTAAAGAAATCATCCAAAGCACAGTAATGGGGGACTTCAACTACCCAGACACCTGCTGGGAAATAATAAGGCAGAGCACAGATTATCCAGAAAGCTCTTGGAAGGCACTGGAGACAACTTGTTTATTGCAGAAGATGGAGAAAGTTACTAGGGAAGAGGCTCAGTTGTATCTTTTCAGTGCTAGTAACTCTCCTTTGAGCAACTCTGAACAATTCCTCTCCTTCGATGTTTATACACTTCAGACATAGTATATGTAGATAATTACTGCCTTCAAGGAGTGGGAAATTTCATAGGGCAGGTACTATCTGACTTCATGGAGCCCAAAGTCCCGTCCCTTGTTTCCCAGATTAGTGCATTCAAGAAGGACACTCCTTCAGAAGGAGTAGCCACAAATGGAAGGCAATGGGACTAGGAAGGTATCATGTTTGATAGTACTGGAGACGACCAAAATCCCACATTAACCCCTGAACAGCCACTTTTTGAGTTTGTCTCCTTTAAAAGAGTAATTTTCTGACATCACCCAGTGGGAAAATATGAGCCTGGGCCAGAGCAGGAGAATTTCATTATTTTCAGGCTGAGTCCTGTTTTTCGTGATTGTGCTGGTTTTGCTGCACAGTGCATGTTAAGAGGAGGAACGTAAAACAGAGGGAAGTCCCTAGTTCTAATAATGGCTCTGCCACTGATTCCCTATAGGGCCACCAAAATATCTATTTGTTAGTTTTTATTATTGTTTTATGCAAGACATCAGTGTAATAATTAGAAGATCTTTTGTATTACTTTGGAGTTTTCCATTAAAGATGCTTACTCATTAGAGGTTGCCAACCTTCTGCTTTTCAATTTAAAATGGAGTCTTTTCATGGAATTTCTTTAAAATGTTAGAAGTGTCATCATACTTTCCATGCATATTAACGTAAAGCAAAGAAATTACAGCACCTTTCAGGAGGATCCATAGGGGATAGTTAGAGAGATGAGAAATAGACTGTGAAATGAAGTAGCTAAGCTCCCCACTCTGAACTCTAGGGTACAGTTTGGGGACCTGCATGAAAGACCCCCCTAAGCTTATTCTTACCAGCTTAGGTTAAAAACTTCCCCAACGTACAAGCTTTGTCTTGTCTTTGAACCATATGGTGCCACCACCAAGCGTTTTAAACAAAGAACAGGGAAAGAGCCCACTTGGAGATGTCTTCCCCCAAAATATCCTCCCCCCCTCAAGCCCTCCACCCCCTTTCCTGGGGAAGGCTTGATAATAATCCTCATCAGTTGGTACAGGTGAACACAGACCCAAACCCTTGGATCTTAAGAACAATGAAAAATCAATCAGGTTCTTAAAAGAAGAATTTTAATTAAAGAAAAGGTAAAAGAATCACCTCTGTAAAATCAGGATGGTAAATACTTTACCGGGTAATCAGATTCAAAACCTGGAGAATCCCTCTAGGCAAAACCTTAAGTTACAAAAAGACACAAAAACAGGAATATACATTCCCTCCACCACAGCTTATTTTACCAGCCATTAAACAAAAGAAAATCTAACGCATTTTCTAGCTAGATTACTTACTAACTTAACAGGAGTTGGAAGGCTTGCATTTCTGATCTGTTCCCGGCAAAAAAAAATCACACAGACAGACCAAACCCTTTATTCCTCCCCTCCAGTTTTTAAAGTATCTTGTCCCCTCATTGGTCATTTTGGGTCAGGTGCCAGAAAGGTTACCTTAGCTTCTTAACCCTTTACAGGTGAAAGGGTTTTGCCTCTGGCCAGGAGGGATTTTATAGCACTGTATACAGAAAGGTGGTTACCCTTCCCTTTATATTTATGACAGGCCTTGAGCAAGTCACTTTGCTTCTTTGGCTCAGTTTCCCCAGATGCAAAATAGGGAGAGTACTAACTAATTATTTAACTCACAACAGAATGTGAATTAGTATGGTATCATGATCTGAACATGTTCAAAACTATATAACATGCCATGTATTTAATTATTATTCTTATAAATGAGCACATTTGCTCCTTCTCAAACAGGCTGTGGTACAGTTCAGGGAAAAGTGGCCAAAACAAATGAATTACAAAAGGAAAATCCCCCCCAAATGTTCTTTATTGTTGCAGTTTGATAAGGACATTCTAAAATTCGACAAGAGTTAAATAGCAATTTGAGTTGAGGAAGGGGATAGCCCATTCTTGGCTTCCCTGCTGCAATGTCCATAAAGCTCCATTATATTTATAACTTCACATTAAATTAAATGTTATTTTACACAAGCACTTAAAAGTCTACTAAATATCCAATAACAGTTTTCTTTATTCCCTCGTTAGCAGCTGTCACTGTAACAGTACTCACACAAGCACCAAGTTGATTTAGTGCATTGATTTGCAGCTGGCACAGCCCTCCCTTCTTGAAAAGAACTGATTAGATTAGCTGGAAAGCACCACTTACTTTTTATTGTTTTCTTTTCTGCTCATCTCCCTACAAGAACAGCATAACTGTGACCTCCGGATTGGGTTGTTCAAACCCAGCTTCTGCATTTTAGAGGACTAAGAGCATGTGATGAGAATGCCAACTAAAATAGATTTTTTTCCCACCATTTACAGTAGCAGCTGTTAGGAAACTCGGACCTCATGGCTAGCCCAAAAGCTCCCTCCAGAGCATGTCACTGCTGCTTCATGCATTGACTCATGGCAAGCCTACAGTTATGGAGCGCTTGCCATACAGTGTATTGAATAAATTTCTCCTGCACCTCAAATGTTCTGTTGGACTGCTTGGAAACTCTTGATTCAGCAGTTAAACCAATGATTAATTGGAGCACAGCATTGCTAGTATCTGGAGTAAAAGCAGTGGGAGCTATTGAATTATTAATTATTTTTCCTAGAAGTCTGGTTCACAGTAGGAGAACTTGAAATTATTTGGAGTTCAGTTTGGTTTGGATAAGCCTCTAGAATTTCATGGGCCAGGCCCTCAGCTGGTGTGAAACTCTGTAGATCAACTGAAGTCAATGGACCCATGTAGATTCACACTATCTGAGGTCAGTGGCACTATATTGATTTACATGAGTTAGGGCTATGATCCTATAAACTTAAACAGACTATTCACACTTCTTAGTTCCGCAAGATTATGATGAGAACTGGTCAAGAATTCCATAAGAACAAACCTTTTAATGGGATTTTGACATTTCCAATCCCATTTCCACCTAGAAACAAGAAGTGAAAACAAATTGGGGGTAGATGAAGGAAGAAGAAGCTCAGAAATACAGATCAGAGCCATTTCTGGAAAGGTGGAGGAGGATAATTATTTTCTGCCCACCTCCACCCTCCCCAAAACCATTTCATCCATTGCTAATTATATGAGTCTTTTGGACTCCTCATACATAACAGAGATGAAGAACCTCAACCCAGACTTTGCTTCATTAGAGGCTCCATTAGTTCAACTAATAGCTGTGGCAGCACCAGTACACATTTATCACTTCTCTTTTGAATTTAGCTAGAGATTGAAAGACAGCTCCCAAATTCTGTTCTTTCATTTAAAAGCACCAAAAGTATCTCAAGCATCTTTCCCTCTGGCACAGAAAATACCTCTGAGTAGGAAAAATGTATAATTTATAGTCTCCAAATGTATTTAGTTGTATGAATCATATACTGAATATATAGGTCTTCTCTTACTAGCCAACTTCCCTTCTGCCTCAATGGAAAAGAAGATTTTCTTTGTTGTCATGGCAGGAGTTACTTCATTATTAACTGCACAGACACAAAACTGGATTATTAGTAGCTAATTCATCCCTAGTCAGTGAGGAGGCTACATCTGACATGTGGACTGGACGTACTATATGACAGCTCTCTCCTGATCCAGAATAAACATGTTTCACATCACACAAACACCTCCTTGTGAAAAAGGGACTTGATGCAGCTCCATCAAATTCAAGCTTCTAATACTCTCACCTTCAAGACCTTTCACAGCTGTGCCCCCTCCCTACTGTCATATCCCTTTTGCTTTGCCAATGGTGGCAATCTTTCATACCCATTTGTCTGCCCCTCCCACATGCCTCTCCATACTTTTTTCCAGGAAATACCCTCCCTGAATTAATCTGCAAGGCCACTACCCCTTCCTCCTTCATGTCTGTCTGTTTTAGGGTTTTCCACAGTACTTGTCACCATAGAATCAAAGTGCTTAGCCCGCCTATATATGGAGCTATAAGGGTATAGGAATCACTTCCTCTACCACTGAAATGCAGCCACTTCTGGCACGGAAAGCAGTTCACTGTAACAATACAAGTGGTTTAGAATAGTAAGTAAGAATATTGAATCTGTCTTAAACACAAGGGGAAATACAGGGAGGCGGACTGTAATTAGCCAGGTTGGAATTTGTCCGAGACATGAAGGTTAGCAACCCTACTCTTGCTAAATATACCATGGGCTTTTAAAATGATTACCAGTGGTCAGAACTGCAGCTTTACATTGACTTCAAAAGGTGGAACCTTCTATGCATTTAATATCCACAGGCCAACGGCAACACAGCTGATTTTGTAATACTTGTGATGCCGTTTAGCCACCTGAAGATCCAGTTGCTTTTCTATCTAAATTCTAGCCTCTAAATTATAACAGTGAATCATCAGTGTAAGTGAAACAATAACAAACAACAGTAACCCTGGTCCTCCAGGCTGCTACAAATAAAAGCCTGTACTAATCCACTTAAAGTGCCAATCATTACTTTATATTTTGTACTATACTGTACTATATATCTAGTCATTGTATTCACAAAGGCATAGTTTGGCCTCCAAGTGTATTGATTCAAATATGCCAGATTCTTATACTTGGTAAAGATATTGTAAACTGACACTAAACTAAACATCTTTCCTGAACCATCTCTCCTGATTAAAGAAAGAATGTCAGTCTTCACAGCAAATGCCCTACTAGTGCCAATGAGTACATCTTAGCTCGTGCAGAGTTGTATCTCAGTCACAGGGCTAGCTCCTCAGCAGCTGCACATTGGTATGGGTCCATGAAAGTCAGTAGTGTAGACCGATTTACATCAGGTGCTGAATATCTAGTGCATACAGTCGATAAGCTGAGATGGTCCCAAATGCTTCACACTGTTAGAATGGTCTAAAGGGGCCATAAGCTGTACATAGAGGTGATTTTTTGATTCAGTGGCAGTTCTGTAAAATCACAATAAATAAATAAATACATTCTGTTAGGGCTGAACCAAAGCTGAAATTTTTTAAAATTTTTGGCAAAATGAAAAAAAAAAGTCCATTTTGGTTCTGTTCTAGAATGGGGATTTGAACCTGGGTCACTGGGCCCTGAATCACCAGGCTAAAGCTTAGAGGTGTGTGTAGAGAGGTAACACCACCACTGCTGCCAACTCCTCCTCCACTAGCTGTCTGATGAAGGGCCACAACGAGTTGTGTAAAATTCATGAACAGTTTTTGGTTGATCAAAACTGCATTTTTTGTCGAATAAAATATTTATCTGGAAAATTTCACCCAGTTCATAGGCTTGAGCTTTCAGGGGCAGGGACTGTTATTTACTATATGTTTGAACAGTACTTAGCCCAATGAGGCCCCAGTCTGATTGATGCCTCTGGCCACTGCCACAATGTAAATGTGAAAGAACCAATGATTACTAGCATTTTTATTACTTAGAACATGGAATAAGAGCTACGTTCTGGTTTGTTTTATAGCATGCGAGTTTGAATTTAGAATCTCAGGCACTGCAACCAACTTAGAGTTATGGGGTCATAGCTATAGTCCCATGGGAACCACTACGTTTATTGACCTTTCCAAGGCATTTGATACTTCAGGACAGTCAAAACTGCAAGGAAACTGAAACCCTTTGGCCTTGGCTGACACTTAATGGACAGATTTGCTTTATATTTATTAATATAAATAAATAAAACCTAAAAGATGGCAATTTGTCTCCAGAAGTAGATGTACAGTAAATCTCAAGTGAGCAAAGGTTGAGGGGAAGGGTTCTTTCAGGGATCTCTTTCAGGCTCTAGTGTGTTTTCAGGCTCTATAAATGGTTTACAAGCTATATTCAGTTGTGTCTAGCACTGATGATTTATATGCAGTCTCATTGCTTGTTCCTAATGCAGTAGGTGACAAAATTTACAAGCTGCAGTGTGACTTCAGCAACATCTCTAAGTGACTTATTGGCAAGAATGTATTTCTTGAATAAAAACCTCCTCAACCCGTCTCGTAGAAGCAATGAACTCAAAGCCCTGCTCTCTGTGGCCCCAATCCTGCAAACTGATACACATGGCTGGATCAACTTGTGTACATTATTAAAATGTCTAGAGCTATGGAACTGCATGTCCTGTGGCTCGAACTGGGAGAATTACTTGTTGCTAAAGATTTGTTCAGTGGCATTAATTTTTTTTCTGTTTGCAAATTTTCTGCAAACAGACTTTCGTTTTTCCAAATGTATTTGTCATATGAAACTGTTCAAATGCGCTAGGCAGACGTATTTTACCATATGCAGGCTAATTGCTTTAACGCTTCACGACCCATACTGAGTAACTGGTCACCTAAGTCACACAGTATCTTTTTTCATCCCCGGCTAGATGACTGATCCGTTGAAATAAACAGGACGAGGAAAGCTTCCATGATATTCTTCACAAAACCCCACACATTCACATCACTGAACATTCTTGCAAACAAAAACAACCAAACAAAAAATAAAAAGCTCATGTGAATATATACTTACAGGGATTTTTTGTTGTTGTTTGCAAGACTATTCTTGGAAAGTAAGTTTTACATTTATGTGACTATGCGCTTGTGTTAGCTAACACAAGCCAAGAACACACCCTTGTTTCCTTAGTGAAGGCAAGGCCAGAGAGTTTAAGGAGCAAATGAGCACTGAAACAGAACTATCCTCTGATCCTGAAAAGTGTTCCCTCCAGATCAAGTTTGAGGCACCTCTGAGGAACAATGTGTCATGACCCACAGGTCTCAAACTGGGGTCTTCAGGGGGTCATGATGTTCTAATCCTCCACTCAACAGCTTGTTGGCTTTAGAACTGGGACTCCTTGAAGCCCAGCTCAGATAGGCAGCTCTACCCCTGGTCCCTGATTGGTGGAACACTGGAGCTCCTAATCGGCCTCTTCCCCCATGCAAGCCAGAAGGAGGAATAGGAAGTTCATAGAATCATAGAACCTGTTTGTATAGCTGGGATCTGCCCTGCTTCAGACTACTCACCCAGGGCTACCAGTACTTATCTGGTAGCATAAAGATACTGTCACAATTATCTGTGGCTACGTCATGAAATATGGGGATGTATTTGTCAGCCTAGCATCTAAGAATGAACTTCCAGGAGTAATGTCACAGTGCCAATTAATTAATTGACCAAAGCCACAATAGCCTTTGAAGAAATAGTGTTCCTGAACAGTCATCAGTCGAGCCAGAATGCTGTTCCAGTACTATTGCAGCAGCCCTTCTCAGTCCCTCGCTCCCCACCCAGCTGTGCTCCCTGATGCTGCTCCTCTCAGAGTTTCTGCTGCCTAGCAGCAGCTTGGACACTCCCGGGCTTGGAGACTGCTGTGCATGGAAGCCCTAGGCAGCAGAGTCCCTGGTACTGGGCCTGGTACTTCTTCAAGCCTATCACCAGGAAGTTTGGTGGCAGCCCCATCTCCTAGCTGCTCCTCCTGCCTCCAGCTGCAAAGATGGAAATGGAGGAGTCACCATGCTGACTGGGCTGCTCTTGGCCCTGAAGCCACTGTTGACATCCAGGGATCTCCCTGTTTCAGGACTGGGTCATGGCTGGAATGTGGACACAGAATGAGCAACCTAGTTTTGGGGTCAAACATCAGAGATCAATGTAGGACCAGGGCAGGTCAAAACTGGAAAGTTAGAGTCCATTATCAAATTGAGAATGTGAGGTGAGGCTCAGGGTTGGGCTGGTGTCTTTCACTGGAGTCAGCAAAAGTCTTAAGCCAGAGGGAGTAGACCAGGATCAGGGTCAGGAGTCAAGCCTAGGTTGAGGGCATGGAGTCTGGGATCAAGGCAAGTCACACCAAGAAGCGGCAAGCAGGGTTTAAGGCAGAAGCACTCCAGAGATCTGCATTGCTCAGACAACTCTCAGAAATGGCTTCCTGGTTTATATGGAGAGTGCCAGCCAATCAGGGAATCATGGAGGGCTGTCGCTCATGCTCCTTAGGGTGGGACTTCCTGCAGGGCTTAGCTTCTCAGTTCTTCCTGGTGGCAACCTTGCCTGGGCCCCTGCTGGCAATAAGGAAACAGCAGCTTCCTCTAACCCCCACAAACCCATGGGTTCTTGGCCGATGGGTCCTTACATCCCTCCCTTCAGGGCCATTTTCTCTGGAGTAGAATTGGGCTAGGCTTGTCAGGATAAGCCTAATGAAATTCTCTTACCAGGTTGGGGGAGGTGACATGGGAGGTAGATTATACAAAAATCCTAGTACTACATTGGCCTCCACTATGGTTGGGCAGGCTAATCACTAACCCTGCCTTTTCTTGGTCTGTGGGGTGTAGAAAAAGCAGCCAAAATTGGTTTAGGAAACCCTGATATTTCCAGCTGCCCCCATCAAATTGCTCTGGTAGAAGCACCATAGGGCCTTGCTCAAGAGGGGAGTGCTCCACCTGAGCTTGCAGTTCAGATGCCTCTCTTTGTGAATGTGTGGGTTGCTCTCAGAAATGGTCTGTACTTTTGACATGAGTTGCATATCATGAGTCTGTGAAGGAGCCAGCTGCCCACACAGGACCAGCGCTTTGGCCATGGCTTGTCCTAACTGGGCATGCAGTGCAAGGTTCTCCATCTGCAAGCAGGCAGTTCATTTCTGGGAATTTGTCCCCGGTGGCCCCAGGAAAATCAGGTGGGATATGGACTTGCCTCCTCCATCATCTGGGATTGGCAGAAGGGGGGAGTCTGGAGGTGGTCCAAGCAATTTGTCATGGCTAGATTGTAGGTGGCCTGTGGGCACAGAGTGAGCTGTGTTGGGGCCAGAGATCAGGAATCTGTCCGTGACCAGGTCAGTTTAAAACCACAAGGTCAGAGTCTGTTACCAAATTGAGAGTGTGAAGTGAGAACCAGGGTTGGGCTAGGCCAAGGTCTTTAACCAGGGTCACCAATGGTCTTAAACTGGAGACAGGTTTGGGAGCTGAGCCTAAGTCAAGAGCTGGAAATCAGATCAAAGTGAGTCACAGTAAGAAGCAGTGAGTGGGATCTAAGGCAGAAGTACATGGGAGGTCTGTGTTGTTTGGACTACTCTCAGAAACGGCTTCCTGGTTTATATGGGGAGTGCCAGGCACTCAAAGAATCACAGAGCGCTGTTGCTCAGACCACTTAGGCCCGGTCTTCCTGCAGGGCTTAGTTTCTTAGTTCTCCTTTGTGGTCCCCCTGCATGGGCTCCTGGTGGCGAAGATGAAGCAGCACTTACCTCAAACTCCAGTTCCAGGTCCATGGGTTCTTACCCCTCCTGGCCAGGGCAGGGACCCTAGACATGTGGCGTCTACAGTATGCATCTGAGTGGTGGCAGAGCCAACCCAAGCAGTTGGATTGGTGAGTGAGCACCCCACTGAGCCACATCCCCTCAGGGACAGGTAAAGGGAGGGTAGGTGAGGTGTCTCTGAAATTTAAGCCAGGAGCTGGAGGCATCACTTTCCGGGAGCAAATGAGCAAATGGGAGAAACATTCCTGGGACTCCAGGTCCTGCTGGGTTAACTTTCTGGGGAAATGTGACCTGGACAATAGTTGTACTCCCCGGCCCTTACACCCTCCATCACCCTCTGCACTGGACACCGCTAGCCTGAGCCCTAGGCAGCCCCCATGCTTTGCCCTAAAACCCCTTCTGTCCCCACCCCGCAGCCTCATTCCTCTGCTGTCTGCCCCTTTCAGTCAGTGGCTTTCCAGTACCTTCAGATTGAGGACACCGCCGCTATTCCTGAACTAACATGGTTTGACACATTTGTAACACTTACAACCTTGTAAGCAACATATGCTATAGAGTGTGTTATTTATTATTAAAGATTTATACTGTGGTAGTGGAATCACACTGTCCTCAGCACTGTATGAACATACAGTAAACGGCAATTTTAACTCAAAGAGCATATGCCCGAAAATATTCTGTTATGATACAGTATCTGTAATAAAATCACCATCATTATTAGATAGATTATAATAAATAAGAAAGTTTTTATATGCTTATATGAAGCAGCACCCCTTTTTAAGTGCAGAGGGAGGTCATTTTGCAACTTTTCCATTGAGGACTTAAGCTGACAGCAGCTTTTCTGTAACATTTTAATATGAATCATACTATCTATAACCCTTTGTGTAAATGTGTCCTTTCAATGTACACCATTGTCACCAGCACGATGCCACAGGCTGGTTCCTCTAATAAAAGTGTGACTCACAGAAGAGCTAGGTTTTCAAAACAGACCAAGGGATTTAGCCACATATCTTCTATTCATTTTAGTGGAATAAATATGTCTGAAATCCCCTGCACTGTTTTAAAACATCTCGACCATAATCTGACTCCAGTCACCCCACAAGAATAAACAAGGTTACCAAAAGTTATTCCTCTGTCACATGAAAGGGCTGCTATCTGCTGACCTTAGTGGATATGTTTACAGTTCTGATTCAAATGAGGACTATGACAGAGGTATGTGTATTTTGCATAACTCATATTTTTACAGCTGTAGGTACAGATTTCAAACACTAGTGTAAGGGGACTGTTGCCCCCTTACTAACATTCAGTGGGGGTGTTTTAGTTGCTAGCTCCCAGTACTAAAAAGGGGGAAGGGTCGATGGGGAATCAGGACCCTGAGACTGACAGCCCCTAGGAACAATGGGGAGAGGCCAATGCTCCAGGTCAGCCTGAATGACAGGGCGGGCAGGCTAATCAGGGAGTCAGGAGGTCAGGGAGGTCCCGTCCTCCGTGTGAGCTGGATTTGCCTGGGTCAGACAGAGTGGGGCCGAGCTAAGGAGAAAACAGGGGCCCCAGCTAAGCTAGGGAGCAGAGCTGGGCCAGATCCAGAGGGACCAGAAAAGCAGCCCAGAGAGAGCAGACCCTGTCCTGGGAGCAGAGCTGTAGCCCCAAAGCCAGAGGCACAGCCCAGAGAGAGCAGACTTGCCCTGGGAGCAGAGCTGCAGCAACCAGAGCCAGAGGGGCCAGAAAAGCATCCCAGGAAGCAGGTCAGTGCTGGGAGCGGAGTCACAGCAGCAGCCTGCAGAGCAGACCTGTCCTGGGAGCAGAGCTGCAGCAACCAGAGGCAGAGGGGCCAAAGAAGCAGCCCAGGGAGCTGGAGGCAGAGCAGCAGCAGTGCAGAGACAGAGTGGTGGAGCTGGGGCTGGAGCAGTCCGGAGCTGGGTGCGGTCAGCAGCTGGGGAGAGCGAGGGCGACCCTGGGCAGCAGGCCCAGCACAGGGAGACGGCTCAGCCAAGAGGCTCTGCAGGCCAGGCTTGGATCGTACCCCTGACAGGGCGGAGGCAACACTGGGAAGAAGGGTTCTACCACTTACAGCCTGAGGGCATGTGGCCACCAGCAGAGCAAGTGTCCAGCCCACAGCATCCCTGCAGCACAGCCAGGGCCTGAGAAGAAGGCCTGGGACTTACAAGGAACAGACTGTGAACTGCCCTGACGTTCCAGAGACACTGTTTGTGATGTTTCCTGCCACAGAGCGGGGTGATGTGTTTCCTTTAACCTTTCCCATTTTTCCTTATTCTTTTTAAAATTAATTGTTGATTAAATAACTTGCATTTGCTTTAACTTGTATGTAATGGTCAGTGGGTCAGAGAAGTGCCCAGTGCAGAGAGAGTACCCTGGAGTGGGGACACCCTAGCCCCTGTCCTAGGTGACCACAGCAGGGTTGGGGGTTGAGCTCCCCAGGAATCCTGGGCCCAGCCTTGTTGGGGTTACGAGGACTCTGCCAGACAGGAGAGTGGAAGGGGGGGAGTCCTCGGGGCAGGGAGGCCACTGGGTAAAGGAAGTGGGAGCGAGGACTCAGATCTTTTCGCTAGGCCACTTCACCGGGGTAGTGCAGAAGCCAGGAAAGTTCCCCACAATAGCGGGACTATTCCCCTGCTTACACTAGCACCCAAATCATGCATCTGGTTTCTGAGATGGCCCTTATGAGCCCAAATATCAGTAACAGGTCCCCCATGCATGACACAGGCCCTTCACAATTGTTTTCAATAAGTAAAGTGTTAGAGGAAAAGCATTTTATCTTAGCTTTCGATCTTACAATAAACTGAGAACACTCCTTAGGTTAAAATCAGGATCTCACTCCTGCCAAATTAGCTAGCAGTAACAGTACTGTGAACAAACAACCTAAATATTGGTTTCATTGTCTTGTACACTACATTAGCCAGTGCTGGGTCTGCTGTGAAGGCAATATGTTCACCCCCTAGAGTACAGGATGCAGAAGTGCTTTGTGTCACCCTGGAATGGCTAAGTAGTAAAAGCCACTGACAGTGTATCAGTCAGTCCTCCTCATCCAGAAGGATGATAGGTGTAGAGTTGTGCCTTGAAGGGCAGGAGGCATAAATGGTACATGAGTAGGGGGAATTCACAGATTTTTAATGCAAGGAGATACCAGTATGATCCTCTCATCAGACCTCCTGTATAACAAAGGCCACAGAATTTTAGCCAATAATTCCTTCATCCACCTCAATAATTTATGGATGACTTAGAACATCTTTCAGAAAGACAACCCATTTTGACTGTAAAAACTCAAAATGATGGCGCCTCCACCATCAGGAGGATTTAGTCAGTGGCAGTCCACTGACTAAAATGGATTTAGTACATCTTCTTTTCTCGGTTGCTCTCAAGGTAAAGTAACAATCTTACTGCTTTCTCATTGAACTATTTATTTACACTTGTTTTCCTTTTATTGTGCTTACACACAGACTAGTTATTTTAGGGTGCTCATGAGGACTGCTGGAATTTATTGTTCTGTTTTTTAGCAAAGAAGAGAAGGAAAGAAAAAGCAGTGATGCATTAAAAGTACCTCACATAAATAATTACATGGATCTTGCAATCAGCAGCAAAAAAAGGTAGGTCAAACATTGAATCTATCCACCTTGCCGGCGCCCCTTTAAGAATAAAGCAACTTCACCTCAAATTTGGGGTGTCTGACAAGATAGAACACGCACAGGACACAGCATTTTAACATGCATTTATGGAAGTAGCTATATACAGTGGTTTGGTGTGGGTTTTTTTTCCAGTCATGTTGTCATTTAACTGAATGTTTGTCATTTATATGCAATACATTCATTGTGTTATTATCCGATGCCTCTTTCTGTTCCTGCACCTGCATGCCTTGGGAAATGTGATGATTCATCTCAATTGCATGATTCTTGGCAAAATTACTGAGACAAGCAAACATATTTTAGAAATCCAATGGTTTAAGCAAAAACAAAATTAGTGTTTATTTTCACTGTAAACAAAGGGCAAGATTTGTTGTTGTTGTTCCATGAACATCTATAGACCAAGATTTTCAAAACTGACTGTTGATTTTGGTTGCTGGAATTTTGGGGTTCCAAACTTGATACACGTTAGATTTTTAAGATGGCAGTTCACAGCTTTCTGAAAATCAGGCTACCTCCTGGTGCAGCAAATTGGATACCCCAAAATAGAGGCACTCAAATGTTACTTGGGAAAATTTTGGCTATATATTTTTAAAAACTTAAATCTGGATCCAAACACCCCAGATTCTAGTGAAGTGATCAAAATTTTGGCCCCATTCATGACACTGATTGGTCCTAGCCATATAATGGCCAATCCAAGCACTCCAGATATGACGATCCTCAAAGTATGGATCTTGATCTGGATTCAAAATTTGTAGCTTGGGCCCATCTTTAATTTAAACATGTGAGATTTATTTAACTGACTGTACATTTTAAAATGTAAGCAACTCCAACAGGTTTCAGTTAAGAAGACTCCAATCCATATTTGAAATGCATATGTATTTGGCATTGGTACTGTTAAATTAATAGTGATCTATATGTGTTTGTAGGCACAGTGACCTTTATTAGCTTCTCATTATGTTCCAAAATAGTTCTTGTTATCTGCCTTAATGAATTATGTTTTGCAGCATTATGGCTCGGTTAACCTATTGAAACTAGTCTTTTTATTTTTTTATCATATGCTTCTAAATGTTAAAACTAACAAGCAGTTAGTTAAGCATTACACTGGAGATAATCATTATGTCTTACATCTCTGGAACACACACTTTAAAAAGTCTTTAGATTAAAGATGAATCAAAGTGCTTCAGCTCCAGGTTTAGGACTGGAAGAGCACGTCCCTGCAGACATAGCTGAAGTGTAAAATCCAACACAAATTGCTTTTAAAATTTAATAATTCACAAAATCTACAGGTTAAGCGCAGTCTGGCTGGGGTAGATAAGTAAAATAAATACTGCAAAGTCAATTTTTAATAATCTCTGGCATGAAATTTACACACAAGAGAAAACATTTCACAATCAAGTCAGAAGCTTTTTGTCAATGATCAAATGAGAATTAAAAAACCCCTTACCTACCACTGAAAAATACTTTTAATTTATCCCTTAGTCCATACAGCATCATTCTAGATTTTCTTTTTTAAGTAGTTTTTATTTCTAATGGAGCTGTTGTTATAAATAATTTTACATCTACAGTTATCTACAACAATGGGCGAATGACATAGATACTGAGGCATGTTATTTGATGAGGGATGTTCATACCAAATGGAAATTATAAATTAGTTCCTATGTTATTCTGGTAACACAAGTGGTCTGGTGTATTGATCTAATTACTGAGACAGTACACTTACAACTGAGGGGATTTCAATATAAGAGGTTTATAAAATTCTGATTTAGGCTGATCTTCAGTCTCTTTATGCCAAGTAGAAACTGGCCTTCAAGCAACATTTTTACATGATGAAGAATAAAATCCCAGATGGATTATGACAAGTCCTTGTTCTAAAAAAGGAATCAAAATGAAAAGCAGGGAAAATTAAATGGCAAGGATTATATTACACTCACACACACGCCCAAACTCACACTCATGTATAAAGAGAGAGAATGCAAAGATGTCTACATATCTTATGCACTTGGAATCAGCACTGTCTGTGCTAAGAGGTGCACCATCTTCAAGGGATAAAGAAAAGGGAGTGATTATACCTTATTATAGGAAAATCATATTTTGACTTTATTACTACATTGTGGTTATTTCATGAACTGGAGGTGGATTCACAATTGTTTAACCAATGTCCTTCAAAAAGGGATAAGAAAAAAGAAAGCATCGTTTAGACAAATGGGTTATTGCCTCTCAGAAGATCAGTGGAAATGGAAGGGAGATGGAGAAGAGCAGTGAGAACAAAAAGAAGGCTAAGAACCATGATGGGAAAGAGGTCCCTCTTAGCGCTGAGGGACTGCAAGTGGCGATGGGTGGAATGAAGTGAGGCCAGCAGCCAATGGCAATACAGCCAATGATAAATGATGTTTAGGGCTAAATTCTGCATTCTTCTAAATGCTCTGTGGTTGGTGCAAAGAAGTTGCAACTCATCCAAAAGTCTTCCCCTTTCTCCCCCAAAGAGTCCCCAGTGCTGAGGCACATTGCGGTAGGCAGGGCAAGCCAGGGCATTCCTGTGTCCCAGCTATTTCCCAGCTGTCACAAAGCCCAAAAGAGATATTGCAATCAAGGAAAAAGATAGTGCAATCCAAGGAATCAGGCAGGCACATTGCTTCCTCTCATGCTCCCTGTGCTAGGCTCAACTCCGGCACAGAGATGAACCAGGACTTAAGAGCCCAAGTGTCAGAGCTGAGTGAATGATGATGTCCAGATGCTGGGAAGGCTCTTCCAACAATTACAATGTGTCTTCTTAATTTTAAATATTTTAAAAATAAGAAACTATTTTGGGAGTGGGGTGAGGATATGTAATATTTTCCTATCAGCATGAATAGTGGGTGAAATTCACCCCGTGCAGAACACAAGACTTAGGCACCTCCATCATACTTATGTGCTGTTTTACTGTGGATATTTGGAGCCAATCCTGCCCTATATTACACTTCTCCAATCCCAATGAATGTAACCCTTTATGGCATGATGCCCAACAGAAAGTGCATTTTTACAAGAGGATATTGGTTTCATTTACAGTAGAGCTAGCAATGTATATGCTATTGTGCCCAGTGTTCTTTAAACACCAAGACCCCTCACTCCCATCATGTCTATTATAATGCTGTTAATACAGCTTCAGTTGTAGCCTTTCTGAATTAAATGTAGGTTAACTGTCTGAGGAGAGATAAGCCTGGGAGACTAAATGATGTAAATCCAAATAGCAGTTCTTTAAGTTAGAGCTTTTTAAGCATGTTGTTCAGATACAAAGCACAATTTTGTAGTCTTTA
Organism: Chelonia mydas; assembly: GCF_015237465.2. Taxonomy (NCBI): domain Eukaryota; kingdom Metazoa; phylum Chordata; order Testudines; family Cheloniidae; genus Chelonia; species Chelonia mydas. The sequence goes on along the minus strand of NC_057850.1, from coordinate 239,024,317 downwards.
ACTGATTTACATAAACCTTTGTTTGGTATTGGCATAATTTTTCAACTAATTGCAGCCAATGGACAGTTCCCTAACTACTGAATAGAACTTCTGGGCATGTATGGTAGTCTTGCAAATACAAAAGTTTTAAACATTGATGATGAGGCCAAGACCTGGATTTGTCCATTTATTTCACATGTAAAACACAAGATGAACTGTTTACGGTGCCTTATATTCCACAACTAGTGCATCGGTGATTACTAAAAAAAGCACAGATGGGACATAGACAGTTTTTCACTGCTTGTTCCATATGATAGAACTCAACACATCTGGTATGCTATGAAAAGCATCTTTGCACTAATTTGTTTGTCAGTATCTATTGAGAGGACTATCTGTCATCCTGTCACATTTTGGTTGGCCTGAGATGTTTGAAGACAGGGCTAGTCACAAATTGCGACTGCTGGCCACTTGGGAGTAACTGGTGGAAACCACCAGCTGTTCTCAAGTATCATCAACAGTGGATTGATTGATTTTATTTTTTTTTTATAAACTGAAATTTCAGTGTAATCTCCCTCAGACATTTTGTGTTTGCAAGAAAAAAACAAATCACCTGAGTAGAAGGCACTCTGTTTATCTTCACTCTGCATGCATGTGTACCCAACTGTCGTTACATTCAGGTGAATATTCTTTGAAATGGTAGACCACAGAGCTAGGAGTCAAAGGATAGGAAATGAACTTGTTGCTCTGCTTCTTTGAATTTTAAAATTGACATATGTATATTTGGTCTGTTATAACAGGAGCCATAACATAACTGGATGAGTTTGTCAGAGAGAAGTAATAAGCTTAAAGGAAGCACAAAGTTTAATAGTGTTTGATCAATACATTTAAAATGTTAAACTGCTAGATGCGTTTTTCTACAGTTCCTTGTGCTAGTTTTCTGTTTAAAAGACAAATTTGTGCCTTATGCTTTATTATGTTAATTTTACCTTCACTCCCTTTTCAATGAATCAAAATGTTTGATGTCATGTTTTCCCACTCTGATTTTATTTATTTTTTATCATACAACATTGACTGTGTTAGTTCTCAATTTTGCAACTTGTCTCTCTGCATTCTATCCTATCTCCCTTTTTTCTGACTACTTTTAATGTTATTTTGCATTCTGAATCAGATCTTGATTGGAGTAATCGTTTTTTCTTTATCTTTTAAAAAAATGGGACAGACTTCTCAAACATATTCTGTTTGGGGTATTTTAAAGACTTTAATCTACTACAGTTGAATACCTCTAATGTGATTTATTGAACTAGTTACTATAGCAAATGTGTGTTCAAAAGGCAATAAAGCAGACAGTTCAGAAAAGCTTTTTAAAGAGTTGAGCTGGGTCATCATGACTTGATCTTCTGAAATAACCCAATACAGTGGGGAAGCTGAGTTTAAGCTACTCTAAATAATCAGGTGCGAATTAAACAGTTCCTAGTTTGCAGTAATTTAATCCTGTTAAAGAAGATTACGTTAGTGTGAACTAGGAGCCTTTTCGTTCATGCCTGCAGCATCCACACGGGGAAGTTACAGCACATCACTTTGGTGCGCACTGCTATTCACACCCCCATATTCTGAACTGTGGGACAGTTTAGACAAGCCCTGTATATTCACTCTAGCTTATCACCTTAATAACTGAAAAAAGACTTTGAAAAAGCCAGCCAGGTTTTTGGGTCTCTGGAAATAAAACTGATTGAAATTCTGGGCCAGATTCTCAGCTAGTGTAAATCAATGTATGTTGATTTACACCAGGTAGGGATTTGGCCCTCTGAGTTCCTCTGGGAATTTCCCCATCCTCAATCCTCTGTGCTATCCAATAGATGACAGCAAACGATAGTATTGAAATAACAGTTATTTAAGGTTGAGATTTTCAAAGCTACCTCATCAATGTGGAGTCACCCAGTTACCATAGTGGCTTTGAAAACCTCAGTTTAAAGAATCCAGAGGCAAGTTAGAAAAGTAACAACTGATTTTTTATTAAGAATTAAATTAAGCTCAACTTAATTGAAACTACACAAGGAAGTGCATGAGGAAAAGAGCAAAATCTAGTTCGGACCGATTCCCGAGACCCACTCTCACACAGTTTTGTCAGCAAGATATTGAGCAACAGCCAACAGAGCTCTAGGCAGCAGCATGACATCAGATGACACTACTTGCAAGAATCAGTGCTGTTTTCTGTGAATAAGGGTTGCAGAATCAAGCCAATAATTTGCAAACAAAAGGTAGCTATGGAAAAACATTTTCTTCAGTACTGCCAATACATTAATTAGAACATACTTGCATGTTACCAATGTGCCATCCATTCCTATACCCATTTCTTGTCTACCATCTACATTGACGTTGCATATTGTAGACAAGTCTTTTCTTCTGTTTACAAAAAAAAAATCAAGCTGCATAATAAGCCGACTGCAGGTATGCTGAAAGACGCCTTAAGAATGAGGATACCCTTCTATGACTGCAAAGCACATTTTGTGCTGAATGGTTTGGGGATTAGACAGGCCATAATGTGGCTCATTTCACAGAAGGTCTAATCTGGTAATGAGCTGTTCTCACACAATTTAGACTTTTCTGACTGCTGCTAAACACATAGCCTTGGTGCGTGCTAAATGATATCATGTTCCAGAAAATAGTTTCCGTGGATGCTCAGAGCTGCTGCAGGGAACAGAAGCGTTGTACAGGACACTGGTTTACTACAAAAATGTTACTATTCCAACTTTTATAAAAAGACATCTTTCCCCCACCCTCCAAAAGATTAACACTGAATCTTTGACTTATTGACCTTGGTTTGAAAATTATTATAAGTGTGTAAAAGGAGCCCATCCCCATAGTTTTGGGGCACAATCCAGGTCAGGATTGGCAGATTGTCATTACTGTCTGATAGTTTAAAAGTGTCCCACATGCAGCGAGCTGGTACTTCATCAACTTCCAGGGGACAAATATTCATACAACAGAAATCAAGGCATCAGTTGTTACCCTTAGTGACAATCTGGGCAGAATGACAATCTGGACAGAATCTGGGGATTCTGTTGGCAAAGAGACTGGACCATCCTCTCTAAATCCTCACCCTGCTTGTCATCTTGAATAATAGATAACTATTGCAAAAACAAAACTTGTCTGGAACCTTATGAGAACAGACTTTGCTATGAGATTTCCTGTCAGACAGACAGGGAATCAGAATCAATAGGGCAGAATTTTATCAGTTTTGCTTCCAAACCTAGAAAGTTTGATCAAGGTATCTGAGAAGCCAATCAAGTGTAGCATCATTTGATTTAAACTTTACAGGCCATCACAGCCCTGGACACTTTTTTTTTAATGTCATACAGAAATTCCATCAGGGTCAACCAAATAAAACTTCATCTGAAAATTCCTTACTTGTCTACTGGTGTTTGCATTAGTGCAGAATTGATGTGACAGATTTTTTTTTTTGCAAACCTTTTATTTCTTCAGGGATTACTTCTGGTGGGAATCAGTGTGTTAAGGTTTTTTATAAATCTCTGCTTGCTGCAAATATAGGACCACAGCAGGTATGGAAATGATCTAGTTTGCTTCTGTAGTTGCCAGTAGATCTCCATGAAAAAAGAAAGATAAAAGTACTGCAGGCTGAAGTTGGTGCATGATGGGAGAACTGAGTTATGTGTGGGGTGTTTTTGTTGTTGTTGTTGGTTTTTTTGTTTTTTGAGTTTCTGCAGCTTTCTTCTTCTGTGCCATCTTAATTCTTTAAATTCTAGCCAAAATCTGAAGGACAAATGGAAAGCACACAATTAAGAGAATCAGTCTGTGACTTTTTAATCTGACCTATGAAGGGGTTATATTTTCAGTGTCATTTTCAGCTGCACTCTGAAGCAAAATTTCAATGTATGTACACACACACAGAGGTGTTTGCTCTGCCTGATAGAATGGGTAACTTTCACAGTAGCTTAAAAATGCTCCCTATGTACGCTATTTTGTTAAATTTTGATTGCTGAGTTCACTTTTTTGCCTGGTTATGTATGTCCTATTAACCAAGTAAATGTTAGCTGAATTGGCTAGAATGATTTATCAACTAGGAAAAGGCAGGAAGATATTTTAGGTTCATTGCACCAATTCTAAGCCTTTGTAATGTAACATCTTTTTATGATGGAAATAAATCTTTAAAAATTCTCAGCCTCTTTTATGAACAGAATGAATACTTTTATGCAAATACAAGCAGCTCTTCAGAAGCCACTTACATTTATGAACTGTCCATAAATTGACTGAGTATTTGGAACACTAGGGAACAATAGTAAGCAACCTGCAATTTTCCAGTAACACTTTTCATTATTTTTTTAGATTAGTCTAAAACCATTTTCCTGAAGGAACTTTACTACTGATTGTAGATGAAGATATTTATTTCTGCTTCAAAAGTCACACAAGAGGTGGGTAAAACTGGTTGCTGAAATGGCAGTTGTCATTAAGTAAGGATAACATTCGGCTGGTTGTTATTCTAAGATTTGGCTGGTTTTAATCAGCAGCCTAACATTGATGCCAATCTTGTGCTAAGAGCATTTGGTATTTACTGACTGACGAGTTGGTTCTGTTAACACTCAGGGCTGGCCTCAGATTTTGTAAAGCCCTAAGTGAAATAAAACATGTGGGTACCTATCCAGCTCCTTCTCCACTTGTGAATATCCTTCCGCTTTGGCATGCCCACGACATGTCCACTCTTTTGGGTCAGGAGGACAGCCATAGGGCCATTAAGTGCCAGAGATATTATGAAAGTGCATAAGTAGCATAGGCCCAAGGCTGCTATTGAGCGAGATGCTGGCCTCATTGAAGTCAATGGGAGTTTTGCCATTGACATCAGTGGAACCAGGATTTCACTCCAACTCTTTAGGATAAATACGGTAATAGGACCTAACGCTTAATTTTGGCTTCCCAAAGAATATCTTAAATTGGAACAGGGTAAATCAGTAGTAGTACTCTTCATGCACCTAGGTACATCTAAATTTCCCCAGGGAATGGGACGTACCTGAACTGTCATTTCAAGTTTTACATTCTTCCTTTAAATCAGCAATTTCATCTAGGTGAAAAGATCTTATTTTCTGTGATGAAAATGCAGCTGCTTCATGTAACCCTGCAGCACATTGATTTATTATTGACTATATACTGGAGAAGGCTCTCTTAGAAGATGTTCTACACCAAGCCTTATATTTTTTTCTGAGTGACACTTTGTAGTAACCTCACCATATCTGTTTTGGTGCAGTTTGGAAAATGTGGTCATTACATATTTGGATAAATACATCAGCAGGATTGACTGGTTTTGGTTCATTTGAATAAGCGACTCTATTGTCTGCTATTAGAGATGTGAAGGGAAAAGTTATCAAAAGAGCCTTTCACTTCCCATAAATTGAGAAATGAAGGAATTTTCAAGATTCATTTTATTCTTTTCCTAAGCTATAACTCACTGCCAATGCAGCTAAGTTTAGAAGGCGCCTTTTTAAAAAAAGGCACCAGTCTTCAGAAACAAGAAAATAAAATAGTCTCTTTTTCTAAGGGCCTTGATATTTGCTTCTTAGGAAAGTAAAAGCTTTCTATCCACAGTTTTTATATTAGATTTAAAAATGAGTACTATAATATTCGATGCCCTCTTATGAATGTGGTTTAAAAAGATTACTGTGCAGTAAAGCTGGATGAACCCTCCCAATATTGCTTTGCACAGCATTTTGCCAAATGTAACGTCAGTTCGGTTCACGTCTGACTTGCACATCATAAATTCATACAGCATTCGCATGCATGGGCAAGTCCATCTTTGTATCCACGCAAGCATGGTCGCCATAGTTGTGTCTCATTTTAAATATGCAGACGTCAACTACTCTATTGCTAATGTACAGCCAAAGCATTTCTGCACTGACCTGTGTGCTAAGGATGAAATTCACTCTCATTGTGGCCAGCTGACACGAGGCCCACCACACTAGTTAAGGGGCTTGCTAGGGACTGTGCAAGAATGTCAGCTGGTTTAGTGGTCACAGAGTGTGCTTGGCAATTAGTTTCTGTTCCAACCTTTACAGGAAGGCTACTTAGGTGGGTGGGCTAGAGGAAGAGCAGCAGATCTACTTGGAAAACAAATGTATGTAATCTCATGCTTCTGGGTGAGTTGTCATTAGGGATGGAGTCTGGGACTTTTGGATTTAAGACCATGAGTCCCATGAGACCAGCTAAGAGATCGAGATCTGTCAAAAAGGCTGTACAGACTCATAAACCTCCATGTGGGCCAGCCACTAAAGGTAGACAGACAACCACACTGTGTAAGCATGAGTTAGATTCTATCAGGGCGCTTCGTTGGAAATGTTTATACTTTAAAGGTAGGGTGAACCTTGTTATGAGCAAGAAAATCACTTCAGCCCTCCCTTCAGCTCAGTAGAAAACTTTCAAAAAGGGGCAGTTGGGGAACGCCAGCCAGCCACCTCCAGTGTACGACAGGTGTCCAGGAATAACACACTGACCCTTAGTTTGCTTGCACCGGGAGATTTGGATATCTGGGACAAAAAATAAGTGTCAGGCTGTGTGATATTACTCAACAAAACTGGCTTGGAATTGGTACATAGCAGCAGCCGCAAAGAGCATAGATAAGGTGAAATTTACAGAACAGTCAGGCTCGTGCAAGTGACGTGCACAAAGCACATGGGTAGAGACCTCCAGAATAGGGATCACATCCTCCTCTGTGTTTGCACAATGCCCAGTAATGGGGGTCTGGTTCTGAAATGGCTCTATTGTAACGATTGCTACCCAGGGCCAAGGGGCTGCAACACTGTCCCTCTGTGCCTACTACTACATCTTAGAGGTTGGAATAATGGCTGTAAGACTCCCTGCACCACTTACAGCTAATATTAGGGACATCGGATCTGCCCAGACTGCTGATCCATTAGCCCCTTTTCAAACAGCACCCTCTGTACCAGCCTCTTTGGGGTGGAAGCAGAGCCCATCCCACTCTGTGCACAAGGAATGCAGAGAAATGGACGCTGAATGAACTGCCTGAGGTCTCTCCCACAGAGCAAATGTAGGACTTGGGTGCTGGTGAGGGCCTTATATAGACTCTCCATGTGAGGGAAAATTCAAACTGTTAAACAAAAGGACTCATTGGAACCTTGACAAGCACATTTTCAATTTCCAACAAAGCTAATTGTGAGTGTAACAGGGCTAGGCAACCAGCAAGCCCAAACGTACCTTCGCAGCTTCAGAGCACAAGGACATCAAACCGTATGCTCCCTAATTGGACAATGGGCTTACTCTTGCACCTGCAGAGACTCATCTCTGCCCCCTACAGGTTTGTACAGCACCTAGCACAACAGGGTCCAGTCAAGACTGGTGCCTTTGGGAGCAACCATAACACAAATAGATAACAAGGGTTTTTTATGCTATATGAGTAGCTAGGCCCCAATTTTGCATGGATCTGTACAAATTATAGTAGTCAGTGATTTACTGTTTATTATTGCAGGATCAGAACTCAAGCTTTCAAAAATATTTCCTGTTTATATTAATATGTAGGGTGTTTTTTTCTTTTGCCCTATAAAGGCTTGATTTTTTACAAACTAAAATCAAATCAAAACAAACAAACAACAAAACCTCTAAGGAAGCATACCTTTAAATTACAGGCAGTTCCTTAAATGATAAATTGCAGGAACCATTTAAAAATAACATTATCACTGAATTAATAATGAAACATTTTTGGTGTTTACGCGCAAAGGCTAGCATCTAAATATATAAGAAAAGTTTTCCCTGAGAATGCATGTAATTTAAACACAAACCATTTTGAGGCAAAGCACTGTTGTATCAATGGATTAAAGTCATTGCACCAATTTCCATTTCTTCTTATTTTTATAAAATTTGAGTTATTACCATAGAAATGTGTATCTCATCTAGCACCGCCATAATATAATGTGTCCTACAGCAGCATATATTGAATCACAGAGTTTAAGGATAAATGCAAAATTTTGTAATATTGTGTTAATATAAAATGATGCGATACTATAAAAAGGTATTTTACTACTGTGAACACAAGCCAGATGCTGTCAGTCAAGCAATACTGAAGAGGGCAGACTAGTTACAAATGCTCCTTCTGTACAGATCTTTAATGATTAAAACTTCTTCCTACATTGTGTGACAGCCTAGTTTCTAAGCTCACTTGGTAGTGTCAGTGGAAGCACTCTGCTAAGTAGAAACTGTCAAGTCTATCAGACAATCATTTGAATCTGTGCAGTTGTTACCTGGTTTCATTTATTATAGACTAGTTAGTAATCTCAGCCCCGTATATTCCTTTTTCCAGGGAAGGGAATCCATATATTTGTGGAAATTCCAAAGAGGAGTGAAAAACCACATACGTTCCCCCCCCACCACCCCCCGCAGCTTATTTTATTTCCTCTACCAAAAATGGATCATTTTGTTTTTCTTACAATGAACTACTTAATGTATTATTTCCAGTTACCTAAAAGGGTGTCTGCGACAATAGTTAGAGCTTTTGTGCCATTGGATGGGTGATTTTAGAGGCTGCTTTTTGTAAATTATTGTTATTATACAATTCTTATTTTTAGAAGACTTCTCAGATAGTAAATCCTCATTTAAATTCATGTCCTGTTTTGAAGAAGCCTCTCAATCTCAGTAGTAGTTTAGCTGATGACTAGTGTGCACCCTGGAATTCTAAGTTGTCCCCTCTCCTCCTCAAGTCTGCTGATTCTAATTGTGCTGTAGTTGAGAGAAGTGCTTTGACATGATCTCTCCCATTACTAAATAGGTTGAGTGGCAGGAGACATTCATTGTGTTAGATGTCAGGGGTCAGCTATGTCACTATTAGGACTGCTTGAAGAAAAGGAGTACTTGTGGCACCTTAGAGACTAACAAATTTATTTGAGCATAAGCTTTTGTGAGCTACAGCTCACTTCATCGGATGCATTCAGTGGAAAATACAGTGGGGAAAGGAAGATGATGTCTGTCTGTATCTGTACGAGTTTTTTCATGAAGTTGATAGATTTCCACTTCATACGGCTAAATTCAGTGCCTTGCGTAATGACAGGTTTCAGAGTAGCAGCCGTGTTAGTCTGTATCCGCAAAAAGAAAAGGAGAACTGCTTGATGCACTCCTGCACAACCTACATAACCAGAAATAGGCTTCAAAATGCACTGAATTTCTGATGTTTGCACATTGTATATAAAAGCAATTATGATTAAATCTAGAAATGTATGTTAGAAATTATGTGATATCTTAGACACAGAGGGCCAGATTCAGTAAAGAATTCATTTGACTTCAGACAAAGAGAGTTTCTGTTGACTTGTGTGGTTTGGAAGCTGGATTGGTTATTAATGAACTGGATACTTATAACTGGCCAGAGTCAACAAGGCCTCATCATGCAGATCCCTCACTGACTTCCATGGGACTTCTACATACGGAGGTTGTGCAGGCCCCTTTGATTTTTTTAGTCCTGTTCTTCAAAAACAAAATTCTAATGACGTAAGAGCCTGACTTAAATATGCTAACACCAGTTATTTATACATACGAAACTGTTCCCCATACTTGTCCTTTGGAGCAAATTTCAGTCATATCCTCATGATCCATATGAGTCACTCCCGTTCATAACTCACTATTACTGGGGATTGTGTTTGGATCACAGAGATGGACCCGATGACTTTGCATGCCACTTTCCGTGTGACTATGATTTTACGTGGCCCTTGAAATTTTTGCAGTTATTTGTGGGCATAATTTCACCTGTCTCAATAGCTACATACCTGATTAAAGGTGCGCAGTTAGATAAGTGGGCATCTACCTTCCACCTGCAATTATTTGCACCCAGGTACCGTACAAATACAGGGTACAAATAAAACTTTCTTAAGACCAGATAAAAACTTGGCCCAATAAATCATAACATATTTTCTGTCATTCTAAATCCTTTGGAAACGGAGGCCCAGAACTTTAGTTTGGTATAAAGAGAAGCAGCTTGGCTGATATCCATGGAGTTATGCTAATTTACACTAGCCCTCAAACTTTCAGCATTTGTATACAAATATGCATATAAAAAAAAAAGTCAGAAAACCTGTGTGCACTCAGCTGCTGTTTCCCTCGTGTTACTACCTCAGAATTCATGATACGGTAGGAGGCACATTGTGGTACATTTTGTAAAACTAATTATGTTTTATTAGCATGGGATGTCACTCTAGCATTTGCTATACAGCCTTAGTTGTGGACGATTTTGGGTTGCAAAATATAAAAAAGTGAAGGTCAATGAGAGTCTGCTGCCATTTAAAAAAGAAACACTAACAGATTTTGTAAAACTTCATTTAAAAGATATACCACAAGGTGCAGCCTCCCATTCACTTGTGTTTTTACAACAATCAAGCTGCAACACATTGACACCAACAATTTATAGACCTCTGTAAACAGGTTTTTATCATGAAAGCTCTCAAACACCCTTTTCTACAGCACTGCTCACTGGTAGACCCACAAAAAGATTGTGTGTAGTAAGTAGGGCTAGTCCTTAATAGCCTCAATTGAATCTAGAATCAGACCTCAAGGTGAAATGATATAATAACAGCTACTAAACTACAAGCAACAATTATATTAGCATATTGTCAAGTTAGGTGGATGATTATTACCAAAATTGGCATACAAGTGACTTGTAGTGAACAAGAGCTTGAAAAGGGTTATGAATTCTTTTGAAAGAGTTGAAATTACATGCACTGATCCCATTATCTGCGTGAACACCGGAGGCATAAAAATAAGACTACAGGGATACCAGACCTATAAATCATAAATAGGACAATCCTGCTTAAAAGAAGTTCCACAGTCTTCCCTTGAGGTAAATGCCTGCTAGTCATAAAGAGTTGTGAAATACTTTGTTCATCTCTTCATCTCTATTTCCATACTTTCTAAAGTGGACAGTCTTAAAACGAAGAATATTTATCAGGCTAATCAAAGAACAGATTGATATTATATTTTAAAGGTAAAATAACATCAAGACCATGATACTGTATAAGAAAATAGTGCTAGGATAACTGTCGAAGATGTTGACATATTATCTGAGGCGAGTTAAGAATAGAAGAATGGGTCTGACCAATGGTCCATCTAGCCCTGTATGCTGCTTTCTGACAGTGGCTGGTGCCAGAGGGAGTGAACAGAACAGAGAAATGTACCAAGTGGTCCAACCCCTCTCATGCAGTCCCAGCTTCTAGCAGTCAAAGGTTTAAGGATGCCCAGAGCAGAGGGTTACATCCCTGACCATCTTGGCTAATAGCCTCCATGATCTTATCTAATTCTTTTTTGGACCCAGTTATACTTTTGGGCTTCATAACATCCCCCGGCAATGACTTCCATAGGTGTCTGTGCTTTGTGTGAAGAAGCACTTCCTTATGTTTATTTTAAACTGACTACCTGTTAATTTCGTCGGCCGAGCTCTGTTTCTTGTGATTTGTGAAGGGGTAAATAACACGTCCTTATTCACTTTCTCTGCATCAGTCAAGATTTTATAGACCTCTGTCACATCCCCCCGTAGCTGTCTCCTTTCCAAGCTGAACAGTCCCAGTCTTTTTAAGCTCTCCTCATACAAAAGCTGTTCTAAACCCCTGATAATTTTTGCTGCCCTTCTCTGTACTTTTTCCAATTCTAACATATATTTTTGACATAGGGTGACCAGAACTGCATGCAGTATTCAAGGTGTGGGCATACCATGGATTTACATGGTGATATTATGGTATTTTCTGTCTTATTATCCATCCCTTTCCTAATGGTTCCTAACATTCTCTTAGCTTTTTTTTGACTGCTGTTGCACAGTAAGCATATGTTTTCAGAGAACTAGCTCTTTGCTGAGTGGTAACAGCTAATTTAGTTATGTGTCCATCATTTTGTATGTGTCCTTGGGATTATGTTTTCCAATGTTCAATACTTTGCATTTATCAACACTGAATTTCATCTGCCATTTTGTTGCCCACTCACCCAGTTATGTGAGATCCCTTTGTAACTCTTCGCAGTCAGCTTTGGACTTAACTAGCTTGAGTAATTTTGTATCATCTGCAAATTTTGCCACCTCACTATTTACCCCTTTTTCCAGATCATTTATGAATATGTTGAACAGCACTGGTCCCAGTACAGATCCTGGGGGCACTCCGCTATGTTCCTCTCTCCACTGGGAAAACTGACCATTCATTCCTGTTTTGTTTCCTTCCTTTAACTAGGTACCTACCCATGAGAGAAATTCCTCTTTTATCCCATGACTGCTTATTTTGGTTCACAGCCTTTGGTGAAGGACCTTGTCAAAGGATTTCTGAAAGTTCAAGTACACTATAGCCACAGGATCACCCTTGTCCACATGTTTGTTGACCCCTCAAAAAATTATAATAAACTGGTGAGGGATGATTTCCCTTTACAAAAGCTGCATTGACTCTTCCCCAACATATTGTGTTGAGTGAAGTGTCTAATTATTCTGCTTTTTACTAAAATTTCAACCAATTTCAACTGAAGATAGACTTACTGGCCAGTAATTGCCAGGTTCGCCTTTGGAGCCTTTTTAAAATATCAGCTTCACATTAGCTATCCTCCAGACATCAAATACAGGGACTGATTTAAGTGATAGGTTACATATCACAGTTAGTAGTTCTGCAATTTCATGTTCCTTCAGAACTCTTGGGTGAATACCAGATAGTCCTGTTGATTTATTACTATTTAATTTACAAATTTGTTCCAAAACCTCCCCTATTTACACCTCAACCTGGGACAGTTCCTCAGATTTGTCACCTAAACTCCCTCACATCCTGTGCAGTGAAGACTGATTCAAAGAATTAATTTAGCTTCTCCATAATGACCTTATCTTCCTTGAGTGCTCCTTTAGCACCTTGATCACTAAGAGGCCCCAATGATTGTTTGGCAGACTTCCTGCTTCTGATGTACTAACATATTTTTTTGCTATTAGTTTTTGTGCCTTTTGCTAGTTGCTCTTCAGTTTTTTTTTGGCCTGCCTAATTATACTTTTACATTTGACTTGCCAGAATTTATGCTTCTTTCTATTTTCCTCAGTAGAATTTGACTTCTAATTTTTCAAAGATGTCTTTTCGTCTCTGACCACCTCTTTTACTCTATTGTTTAGCCATGGTGGCATTTTTTTTTGGCCCTCTTACTGTTTTTTTTTTTATTTGGGGTAAACATTTAGTTTGAGCATCTGTTATGGTGGTTTTAAAAAAGTTTCCATGCAGCATGCAGGCATTACATTCTTGTGACTGCATCCAATGAAGTGAGCTGTAGCTCACGAAAGCTTAGGCTCAGATAAATTTGTTAGTCTCTAAGGTGCCACAAATACTCCTTTTCTTTTTGCGAATACAGACTAACACGGCTGCTGCTCTGAAACAGTAAAGATCATGTGACCAGGAGGCTGACCTCTTCCGTAGACTAAACATCCCCAGTTCCCTCAGCCTCTCCTCATAACTCATGTGTTCCAGTCCCCTAATCATTTTTGTTGCCCTCCGCTGGACTCTTTCCAATTTTTCCACATCCTTCTTGTAGTGTGGGGCCCAAAACTGGACACAGTACTCCAGATGAGGCCTCACCAGTGTCGAATAGAGGGGAACGATCGCTTCCCTCGATCTGCTGGCGATGCCCCTACTTATAGATCCCAAAATGCCATTGGCCTTCTTGGCAACAAGAGCACACTGTTGACTCATATCCAGCTTCTTGTCCACTGTAACCCCTAGGTCCTTTTCTGCAGAACTGCTGCCGAGCCATTCGGTCCCTAGTCTGTAACGGTGCATTGGATTCTTCTGTCCTAAGTGCAGGACTCTGCACTTGTCCTTGTTGAACCTCATCAGATTTCTTTTGGCCCAATCCTCCAATTTGTCTAGGTCCTTCTGTATCCTATCCCTCCCCTCCAGCGTATCTACCTCTCCTCCCAGTTTAGTGTCATCTGCAAACTTGCTGAGGGTGCAATCCACACCATGGTCCAGATCATTTATGAAGATATTGAACAAAACCAGCCCCAGGACCGACCCTTGGGGCACTCCATTTGATACCAGCTGCCAACTAGACATGGAGCCATTGATCACTACCCGTTGAGCCCGACAATCTAGCCAACTTTCTATCCACCTTATAGTCCATTCATCCATCCCATACTTCTTTAACTTGCTGGCAAGAATACTGTGGGAGACAGTGTCAAAAGCTTTGCTAAGGTCAAGGACCAACATGCCCACTGCTTTCCCTTCATCCACAGGACCAGTTATCTCGTCATAGAAGGCAATTAGATTAGTCAGGCATGACTTGCCCTTGGTGAGTCCATGCTGACTGTTCCTGATCACTTTCCTCTCCTCTAAGTGCTTCAGAATTGATTCCTTGAGGACCTGCTCCATGATTTTTCCAGGGAGTGAGGTGAGGCTGACTGGCCTGTAGTTCCCAGGATCCTCCTTCTTCCCTTTTTTAAAGGTGGGCACTACATTAGCCTTTTTCCAGTCATCCGGGACTTTCCCCGATCACCATGAGTTTTCAAAGATAATGGCTAATGGCTCTGCAATCACATCCGCCAACTCCTTTAGCACTCTCGGATGTGACGCATCCAGCCCCATGGACTTGTGCACGTCCAGCTTTTCTAAATAGTCCCGAACCACTTCTTTCTCCACAGAGGGCTGGTCACCTCCTCCCCATGCTGTGCTGCCCAGTGCAGTAGTCTGGGAGCTGACCTTGTTCGTGAAGACAGAGGCAAAAAAAGCATTGAGTACATTAGCTTTTTCCACATCCTCTGTCATTAGGTTGCCTCCTTCATTTACTTTCCTTGACTTTTTTCTTGTTGCTAACATACCTGAAGAAACCCTTATTGTTACTCTTAACATCTCTTGCTAGCTGCAACTCCAGGTGTGATTTGGCCTTCCTGATTTCACTCCTGCATGCCCGAGCAATATTTTTATACTCATCCCTGGTCATTTGTCCAATCTTCCACTTCTTGTAAGCTTCTTTTTTGTATTTAAGATCAGCAAGGATTTCACTGTTAAGCCAAGCTGGTCGCCTGCCATATTTACTATTCTTTCTACACATCGGGATGGTTTGTCCCTGTAACCTCAATAAGGATTCTTTAAAACACAGCCAGCTCTCCTGGACTCCTTTCCCCCTCATGTTATTCTCCCAGGGGATCCTGCCCATCAGTTCCCTCAAGTTGTCAAAATCTGCTTTTCTGAAGTCCAGGGTCCGTATTCTGCTGCTTTCCTTTCTTCCTTGTGTCAGGATCCTCAACCATGTCATGGTCACTGCCTCCCAGGTTCCCATCCACTTTAGCTTCCCCTACTAATTCTTCCCAGTTTGTGAGCAGCAGATCAAGAAGAGCTCTGCCTCTAGTTGGTTCCTCCAGCACTTGCACCAGGAAATTGTCCCCTACATTTTCCAAAAACTTCCTGGATTGTCTGTGCACCACTGTATTGCTCTCCCAGCAGATATCAGGGTGATTGAAGTCTCCTATGAGAACCAGGGCGTGCGATCTAGTAACTTCTGCGAGTTGCCGGAAGAAAGTGTCGTCCACCTCATCCCCCTAGTCCAGTGGTCTATAGTAGACTCCCACCACGACATCACCCTGGTTGCTCACACTTCTAAACTTAATCCAGAGACTCTCAGGTTTTTCTGCAGTTTCATACTTGAGCTCTGAGCAGTCATACTGATCTCTTACATACAGTGCAACTCCCCCACCTTTTCTGCCCTGCCTGTCCTTCCTGAACAGTTTATATCCATCCATGACAGTACTCCAGTCATGTGAGTTATCCCACCAAGTCACTGTTATTCCAATCACATCAGAATTCCTTGACTCACTGTCACTGTCACTGTCAAGTCACTGTCACCATCCTGGTCAGATGGTCGGTAGTGCATTCCTACCGCTATACTCTTATTATTCAAGCATGGAATTTCTATCCGTAGAGATTCTATAGTACTGTTTGATTCATTTAAGATTTTTACTATACATTTATATTTGTTATGCTATTGTAAGTTCATAAATAATAATGAATCTAGCATAAGTAAAGTTTGAACTGTACAGGTTGAACTAGCCTGTTATAGAACAAGGACCTCAAAAAATAGAAGGACAAAGTGGATTGGGGCATAACCTCTAGGCGACCAGACAGCAATTGTGAAAAATCAGGACAGGGGGTGGGGGGTAATAGGCGCCTATATAAGACAAAGCCCCAAGTATCGGGACTGTCCCTATAAAATCGGGACATCTGGTCACCCTAACGACCTCTGATAATAGAGTTATCTGACCCAGACTGTGTGTTGGGTGTCAAAGCTTCCTGCGATTGAAATACACATAAACAAACAAGCGACAGGAAGACAAACCTGATAATAAAATCACCTCTTTGCAATAGACTTAAGGAGGCTGGGACTTCTGGAATTTCTGTTAAAGCAAACCAAAGTGGTATTATAGACAAAAACAAGCTTCTCCTATTTCATAAAATAATGGCCAGTAGCTAAGCTGTGACCAGAAAGGGATTCCTCACAAATTGCCAAGTATGAAGGCCAGATCCTCAGCTGATGTCAAACTGTATAACATGTTTGAAATCAACAGAGCCATCCTAGATTACTTTACCTGAGAATTTGACTCATGACCATCTAAGTTACCATGAAAAAGTGGATATAATCCAGATGAGGTAGAAATGTTATCTCCTCAGACTGGCTCTGTGGAAAGTGAGATCATGTTTCTGAATGAGATGTAAAACTCTAAATCTGAACGGAAAGCCTAAGATGGCTTCAGCAATTTGCTTCCCACAAACTGAAAGCACTGGTACAAGAAAATGAGAACTAGAGCTGTCACCTGGCCTCTGAGGACTCCTACTGATAAGAGATGAGATCCAGCAATTTTCTCACTCACTCTTTTAAATCTCAAAAGGAAGAGCACAGCAATAGAAGACCAAAACTTGTAATGCCACCTTTACCCCATGCTACTTGGAACTGAAGTTACTACCTGTCTCTAGAGACCAGCCATTGCAAAGTGTCAAACTGAGCTGGCAAATTTTATCTATACCAGTTCAAGCTGATGAGTAACAAAGACTCTCATATTTGTATTTTCTTTCACACATGGAATGACCTGGTTACTCTAAGTCAGTGGTTTTCAACCTTTTTTCATTTGCAGACCACTAAAAATTTCAAGTGGAGGTGTGGACCCCTTTGGAAATCTTAGATGTAGTCTGCAGACCCCCAGGGCGTCTGTGGAACACAGGTTGAAAATTACTCCCAGAGAGTTAAAAAACCTCCCAGAGAGTTAAAAAGCCTGTAAAGGCTTTAAATGTATAAGCATGTACTTACGTTTCACACAGAAGCCTGGAAAGACCTTTGAGTCAATAAGTGGTTAAGAATGATGAGAGTGGAAATTTCATTGCCCTAGATCAGCGAAGCACTCCTTCTAACAAAAGATAAAATCAAAGTTGTCTGAAAGAAAGCATGCATGCCCAGATTGATTACAGCCTAGAGATTTAGCACAAAACAGTGCACCAGAAGAAAGAGATAATTAACATCTACAGATAGACTATTACTACTACTTTATGCTTCCATAATACCTTTAATCCAAAGGTGTCAAAAGTATGATGTGTGAAATCGTGGCCCCACTGAAGTTAATGGCAAAACTCCCTTTGACTTCAATGTCTTAGAATGCCCCTGTGAAGTAGGTCATAGTATACCCATATTACTGATGAGGAAACCAATTCCCAGAGAGGTTAAGTGACTTATCAAAGGTCACACACTGAATCCGTGGCAGAGATAAGAATTGGATCCAAGGAGCCCTCACTCCTAGTTCTCTGTTGTAACTCACAGACACATTCCCCCTGTCAAGGTAACAACATTCCCAAATCCTCAACCAGTTCTCACCGACACCTTTTAGTATGCATTCTGCATTCCACCACACAGGTTGAGAGTATATTCTGCAAACTAAAAATACCTTTCCCAGCAACTCTAACTCAAATTATTTCATCACTGATGTGCAAGCTCAATTAGTTTTTAGGCAGTCATTGGTTCAATTTCAGATGGCTCAAATATATGAGATTTAAAGCAGCCTAAATAGACCCTGAATCACATATTGAAATGTTGGTGACCTTGGTATGTGTCTTGAGATGGTGTTGAGGATATGTGCTCTTTTCAACAAAACAAAAAGCAAATGCTAACAAACAGGAGTGGCTAACAGGGGAGTTTTGCGAGGGAGTTTACTTGGGAAGTGTGAGGGGGGTCTACATACACTTAACATTCCTTAAACTTCTTTAAACTTAAGCCAAAAAACACCCCATGATAAAAACAAAACAACAACAAAGGAATGAGCTGCAGGAGTAAAAAGAGAATGCAGGCAGAAGTCCAGCAACAGAGTGGGGGCTACCCAGTTTATTGCAGCCAATGCAGCATATATGATTACCTGCCCTATGGGCAGGTGGCGTATGTGTGCATTTGGTGCAAAGAGCTCCTGACCCTCAGAGACCATTTATGGGCTTTGGAGACTAGGGTGGGTGAACTGGAGGAGCTAAGGGAGACAGAGAGGTACGTAGATGTTACTTTCTGGGACACCGTAGAACAGTCCCACACCCAGTCTGACAATCTCTGTGCTGTTGAGGAGGATGAAAGTCTCAGGGAAGGAGAACATCCAACTTGAGCAGAGGGAAATGATCCCATAGTTGGGACTCTCCTTCCAGATGATGTCGTGGTATCCTCTCTCACTGAGGATACCTCTCCGGGGGAGGGAACTCCAGTTATTAGGAAGAGACAGGTATTAGAAATGGGCGATTCAATGATTAGAAACATAGGCTTGGGCTACACTGGGGGGTGATTGGGAAGGGGGTTTGAACTAAGATACGCAACTTAGCTACATTATTTGCGTAGCTGAAATCGAAGTATCTTAGTTCAATTTACCTGGCCTTCCTCACGGTGGCACGTCGACCGCGGCGGTTCCCCCGTCAACTCCGCTTACTCCTCCTGCAGAGGTGGAGTACAGGCATCGATTCGGGGATCGATTTATCGCGTCTAGACGAAACACAATAAATCGATCCCCGATAGATCGATCACTACCCTCTGATCTGGCGGGTAGTGAAGACGTACCCATAGATAGCTGGGTTTCCAATGACCAGGAGAACTGCATGGTGACTTGCCTGCCTGGTGAGAAGGATGCAGATCTCTTGAGACATCTAGATAGACTTATGTGTAGTGCTGGGGAGGAGCCAGTAGTCGTGGTAAATGTAGGTACCAATGACATAAGGAGGGACAGGAGAGAGGTCCTGGAGGCCAAAGTTAGGCTGCTAGGTAAGAGATTTAAGTTCTGGACCTCCAGGATAGCATTTTCTGAAATGCTTCCAGTTTCACATGCAGGGCCAGTTGGACTGACAGAACTGCAGGGTCTCAATGCGTGGATGAGATGATGGTGTAAGGAGGAAGCGTTTAGATTTATTAGGAACTGGCGAAACTTTTGGGAAAGAGGGAGCCTATACAGGAAAGATAGGCTCCACCTAAACCAAAACTGAACCAGATTGCTGGCACTTAAAATTAAAAAGGTCGTAGAGCAGTTTTTAAACTAAGGGCTGGGGGAAAGCTGACAGGTGCGGAGGAACACGTAGTTCTAACAGAGACATCCCTTAGGGGAGCGTCTACTCATGGAGATTCTCTATGTCCTAGTAACGAGCAGCATATGGAAGATGATAAAATACAGGTAGGATCTGATGAGAAACTGTCAAATGAAAAAAGTCTCATTCAATTACATCATGTAATGGGAGACAGATAAAAAATGACAGGTTTTTAAAATGCTTATATACCAATGTTAGAAGTCTAAATAATAAGATAGATAACTAGAGTGCCTCATATTAAATGAGGATATTGATATAATAGGCATCACAGAAACTTGGTGGAATGAGGATAATCAATGGGAAACAGTAATACCAGGGTACAAAATATATCGGAAGGACAGAACAGGTTGTGCTGGTGGGGGAGTGGCACTATATGTGAAAGAAAGCATAGAATCAAATGATTCTAGTAGAATCTTAAATGAACCACACTGCACCATAGAATCTCTATGGATAGTAATTCCATACTCGATAATAAGAATATAGCAATAGAGATAAAGAATATGGCAATAGGGATATATTACCAACCACCTGACCAAGATGCTGATAATGACTGTGAAATGCTCAGGGAGATTAGAGAGGCTATTAAAATAAAAAACTCAATAATAATGGGGGATTTCAACTATCCCCATATTGACTGGGTACGTCACCTCAGGACAGGATACAGAGATAAAGTTTCTTGACACCTTAAATGACTGCTTCTTGGAGAAGCTATTCCTGGAACCCACAAGAGGAGAGGCAATTCTTGATTTAGTCCTAAGTGGAGCACAGGATCAGATCCAAGAAGTGAATATAGCTGGACTGCTTGGTAATAGTGACCATAATATAATTAAATTTAACATCCCAGTGGTGGGGAAAACACCACAGCAGTCCAACACTGTATCATTTAATTTCAGAAAGGGGAACTACACAAAAAGGAGGAGGTTAGTAAAACAGAAATTAAAAGGTACAGCACCAAAAGTAAAATCTCTGCAAACTGCATGGAAATTTTTTAAAGACACTATAATAGAGGCTCAACTTAAATGTATACCCCAAACAACAAAATAAGAGAAGCAGTGAGAAGCAAAAAGGCATCCTTTAAAAAGTGGAAGTTAAATCCTAGAAAAGAGCATAAACTCTGGCAAATGAAGTGCAAAAATATAATTAGGAAGGCCAAAAAAGAATTTGAAGAACAGCTAGCCAAAGACTCAAAAAGTAATATCAAATTTTTTTAAGTACATCAGAAGCAAGAATCCTGCTAAACAACCAGTGTGGCCACTGGACGATCAAGAGGCTAAAGGAGCATTCAAAGATGATAAGGCCATTGCGGAGAAACTAAATGAATTCTTTGCATCGTGGTTGAGGATGTGAGGGAGATTTCCAAACCTGAGCCATTCTTTTTAGGTGACAAATCTGAGGAACTGTCCCAGATTGAGGTGTCATTAGAGGAGGTTTTGGAACAAATTGATAAAATAAACAGAAATAAGTCACCAGGATCAGATGGTATTCACTCAAGAGTTCTGAAGGAACTGAAACGTGAAATTGCAGGACTACTAACTGTAGTCTATAACCTATCATTTAAATCAGCTTTTGTACCAAATGACTTTAGGAAAGCTAATATGATGACAATTTTTAAAAAGGGCTCCAGAGGTGACCCCGGCAATTACAGGCCAGTAAGCCTGACTTCAGTACCGGGCAAAGTGGTTGAAACTATAGTAAAGGACAAATTTGTCAGACACATAGATGACGAACAAAATTTGTTGGGGAAGAGTCAACATGGTTTTAGTAAAGGGAAATCATGCCTCACCAATCTACTAGAATTCTTTGAAGGGGTCAACAAGCATGTGGACAAGGGGGATCCAGTGGATATAGTGTATTTAGATTTTCAGAAAGCGTTTGACAAGGTCCCTCACCAAAGGCTTTTAAGCAAAGTAAGCAGTCATGGGATACGAGGGAGGGTCCTCTCATGGATTAGTTACTGGTTAAAAGATAGGAAACAAAGAATAGGAATAAATGTTCAGCTTTCACAATAGAGAGAGGTAAATAGTGATGTCCCCCAGGGGTCTGTACTGGGCCTAGTCCTATTCAACATATTCATAAATGATCTGGAAAAAAGGGTAAACAGTGAGGTGGCAAAATTCGTGTATGATACAAAACTACTCAAGATTGCAGTCTGCCTGGGACTTAACTAAGAGCTACAAAAGGATCTCTCAGAACTGGGTGACTGGGCAACAGAATGGCAGATTAAATTCAATGTTGATAAATGAAAAGTAATGCACATTAGAAAACATAATACCAACTATACATATAAAACAATGGGGTCTGAAATAGCTGTTACCACTCAAGAAAGAGATCTTGGAGTCATTGTGGATAGTTCTCTGAAAACATCTACTCAATATGCAGCGGCAGTCAAAAAAGAGAACAGAATGTTGGGAATCATTAAGAAAGAGATAGACAATAAGACAGAAAATATCATATTGCCTCTATATAAATCCATGGTACGCCCACAGCTTGAATACTGCGTGCAGATGTGGTCGCCCCATCTCAAAAAGATATATTGGAATTGGAAAAGGTTCAGAAAAGGGCAACAGAAATGATTCGGGCTATGGAACAGCTACCATATGAGGAGAGATTAATAAGACTGGGACTTTTCAGCTTGGAAAAAAAATGACTAAGGGGGGATATGACAGAGGTCTATAAAATCATGACGGGTGTGGAGAAAGGAAATAAGAAAGTGTTATTTACTTCTTCTCATAACACAAGAACCAGGGGTCACCAAATGAAATTAAGAGGCAGCAGGTTTAAAACAAACAAAAAGAAGTATTTTTTTCACACAAAGCACAGTAAACCTGTGGAACTCCTTGCCATAGGATGTTGTGAAGGCCAAGACTATAACAGGGTTCAAAAAAGAACTAGATAAATTAATGGAGGATAGGTCTGTCAATGACTATTAATCAGGATGGGCAGGGATGGTGTCCCTAGTCTCTGTTTGCAAGAAGCTGGGAGTGGGCGACAGGGGATGGATCACTCGATGATTACCTGTTCTCTTCATTCCCTCTGGGGCACCTGGCATTGGCCACTGTTGGAAGACATTATACTGGGCTAGATGGACCGTTGGTCTGACCCAATATGGCCATTCTTCTATTATGTTCTTAAACAAAAAAGAAGTTACTTTTGCATTTAAATAACCTATTTATTTAAAGTAACCTTGAAGGCTTAGTATGTACTTTTGCTTTAATATAATTTAGCATGGGGAAGAAAGTTATATGGGTAATGAGAATGGTTAGATTTTTATCTCTTTTATTTCTATTTATTAGTGTAAATATTTGTATTATTGTATGTTTTGTAGATCAGCAGCCTGAGTTCAACTTTTGCATGCCATGAAGACAAGAGCATGCCGGCTATATTATCAAGGAAAAAGAGAGGAAAGGCTATACCGGATTTCTGAACCCAAATATATCTTTTGTCTATTTCATTGACAGAGTTTATCTGTGCTGAGCCGAACTGATAACACAAATCTACCCGCCAACAAACTGCTTTAATAAAACAATGACGGCTTCCCATTCAGCTGACTATAAGCAGCTTAATCTGATGCTAAACATTAATGATGATGCTGTGTTACATGGACTGTTCTGCTTATTTTTGCTGGGTTTGTATTTACTTAATTACAAATGGAAGTGTCATGCACTGAAGATGAAAGCTCCCACTGGAGCAGCACATGGCCTCATATTAGAATCATAGAATATCAGGAGGTCATCTAGTTCAACCCCCTGCTCAAAGCAGGACCAATCCCCAACTAAATCATACCAGCCAGGGCTTTGTCAAGCCTGACCTTAAAAACCTCAAAGGAAGGAGATTCCACCACCTTCCTACGTAAAGCTGACCAGTGCTTCACCACCCTCCTAGTGAAAAACTTTTCCCTAATATCCCACCTAAACCTCCCCCATTGCAACTTGAGACCATTAGTCCTTGTTCTGTCATCTGCTACCACTGAGAACAGTCTAGATCCATCCTCTTTGGAACCCCCTTTCAGGTAGTTGAAAGCAGCTATCATATCCCCCCTCATTCTTCTCTTCTGCAGACTGAACAATCCCAGTTCCCTCAGCCTCTCCTCATAAGTCATGTGTTCCAGTCCCCTAATTATTTTTGTTGTCCTCTGCTGGACGCTTTCCAATTTTTCCACATTCTTCTTGTAGTGTGGGGCCCCAAACTGGACACAGTACTCCAGATGAGGCCTCACCAATGTCAAATAGAGGGGAAAGAATACATCCCTTCATCTGCTGGCAGTGCCCCTACATATAGAGCCCAAAATGTCGTTAGCCTTCTTGGCAACAAGGGCACACTGTTAACTCATATCCAGCTTCCCTAGGTCCTTTTCTGCAGAACTGCTGCCTAGCCATTCGATCCCTATTCTGTAGCAGTGCATGGGATTCTTCTGTCCTAAGTACAGGACTCTGCACTTGTCCTTGTTGAACCTCATCAGATTTCTTTTGGCCCAATCCTCTAATTTGTCTAGGGGCTTCTGTATCCTATCCCTACCCTCCAGCGTATGTACCACTCCTCTCAGTTTAGTGTCATCTGCAAACTTGCTGAGGGTGCAATCCACGCCATCCTCCAGATCATTAATGAAGATATGGAACAAAACCAGTCCCAGGACCGACCCTTGGGGCACTCCGCTTGATACCGACTGCCAGCTAGACATGGAGCCACTGATCACTAACCGTTGAACCCAATGGTCTAGCCAGCTTTCTGTCCACCTTATAGTCCATTCATCCAGCCCATACTTCTTTTACTTGCTGTCAAGAATACTGTGGGAGACCGTATCAAAAGCTTTGCTAAAGTCAAGGAACAACACGTCTACTGCTTTCCCCTCATCCACAGAGCCAGTTATCTCGTCATAGAAGGCAATTAGATTACTCAGGCATGACTTGCCCTTGCTGAATCCATGCTGACTGTTCCTGATCACTTTCCTCTCCTCTAAGTGCTTCAGAATTGATTCCTTGAGGATCTGCTCCATGATTTTTCCAGGGATTAAGATGAGGCTGACTGGGCTGTAGTTCCCCGGATCCACCTTCTTCCCTTTTTTAAAGATAGACACTACATTAGCCTTTTCACAGTCGTCCGGGACCTCCCCCGATCACCATGAGTTTTCAAAGATAATGGCTAATGGCTCTGCAATCACATCCGCCAACTCCTTTAGCACTCTAGGATGCAGCACATCCAGCCCCATGGACTTGTGCTCATCCAGCTTTTCTAAATAGTCCCAAACCGCTTCTTTCTCCACAGAGGGCTAGTCGCCTCCTCCCCATGCTGTGCTGCCCAGTGTAGTAGTCTGGGAGCTGACCTTGTTTGTGAAGACAGAGGCAAAAAAAGCACTGAGTACATTAGCTTTTTCCACATCCTCTGTCACTAGGTTGCCTCCCTCATTCAGTAAGGGGCCCACACTTTCCTTGACTTTCTTCTTATTGCTAACATCCTTGAAGAAACCCTTCTTGTTACTCTTAACATCTCTTGCTAGCTGCAATTCCAGATGTGATTTGGCCATCCTGATTTCACTCCTGCATGCCCGAGCAATATTTTTATACCCCTCCCTGGTCATTTGTTCAATCTTCCACTCCTTGTAAGCTTCTTTTTTGTGTTTAAGATCAGCAAGGATTTCACTGTTAAGCCCAGCTGGTCATCTGCCATATTTACTATTCTTTCTACACATCGGGATGGTTTGTTCCTGTAACCTCAATAAGGATTCTTTAAAATACAGCCCAAAGCCTGCTGCCCTAGTTTCTAAGCACTGTTCTATTTCCAGGGCTTCTAGAATCAAAATGCAGCGGTGAGGAGTGTTCAGGGGAAGTGGGTTGAATGAGATGAATGGTCAGCTCTGGGACACTGGCGTCACATGCACTGGTGTTAGGGATAGCAAAGGGCATTTTCTTCACTCCCTTGTTCCTTTGGGGTATGTGGTGTGTTCTAAGCATTCTGTCAAGCCTCTTCTATTCTATTCAGGGTAGTAGCTGAGTACCTAGCTCCTCCGCACCCATGACACAAAGTTGACTAGGACCCAATTCATTCCCTCTGCAAGGAGAATAAAACATGGGGCGACTGGCAACTTTCAGCCTTTATGGTGAAAACATGGCCCCATTATGGTCCAGGGAAAAACTTCAACTGACTTCTGTAAGGTTAGGATATCATCTGGTGTTCCCAAGTCATCATTCTGGTGGAGGAGGGATTGCATAACAGTCAAAGGATGGCTTTCAAAGGCCATCGGATAGACGGGGGAGCACCTCACTCCTTAGGTTCCAGCTGCAAACCCTTCAAGGGAATGGAGGAAGCAAAGGGGTACTCCCCAAACTCCTTGATTAAATGACTCCCTTTGGAAGGTGTGCTGTCCTGGGAACTTGGCCTGCAGCCATAGCCAGGCCCTCTGCTTCCAGTACCTTCCAGCCGGGGGAGATAGTGCTGACAGCGTCAGACTAGGCACTCAGGTACCATGGTAGAGGGTTTAGTTTAAATAACTGAGGCAAAGAGGGGGGAACCGCAGGCGGATGATCTCCCGCTGGTCCTGCCTCTCACCTCATGCTCACAAAGTAAGTGTGCTGTGGAAGCATCCACGGATTTCAAGCGGGGGAAAGAAGAGGGAAGGAATTGGTACTACTTCATTACATTTCCCCCCCATTGCCTCTTGCATGTGGGCTTTCTGGCTCCTCCACATGCAGACTTTATCCTGCAGGGGTTACAATTTCACAAGTGTGAGTTGAGCCTCAGGAGTCAGAGAACGGGGACTTTGCTCTAATGGAACATTTCTGACTTCTAGCCGTATGCACAAGCCCAGGTATTTGGTGACAATGTGACAGACCCCAGGGTTTAAACATGGATATTTCACTGAATCCCTCTTGACTGAGCTTCAGCCCCATGCTGAGGGCCAACGGAAGGCTCAATGTGCCAAACAAACCTATGCATAGACTTTGTGCTGGATCTCTATGAAAGGCTGAATTTCACCCGTTTGTGTATAACTTTAATTATGCTTGTGAACACATTATGTATATATATTATATACACATATATGCTTGTGAACTTTAATTATGCTTGAAAACAACCCCCCTGCTCCCATTGTTTCCCCCACTTGCAGCCATGCTTTGCACGCATTTTCTGATGCTCACTACTGCCAAAACGTTTTCGAAACAAAAGGTGTTGTTAGTTTAACCCAGAAGTGGTAGTAGAAGTTTTAAATGAGGACTGTCATTTGCTGCTTTTAAAAGAGAGGCTTAAAGAAACTCTGTAAGGGTTTTTTCCTGCCTGGCTCTCTGTGGAGAGGATCCCTACACTGTCGATTTTCACAGGTACAATTTATTTATAAGCAAAATCCAAGTCCTGGTTACACACGCAGACAGCCGACAGATGCTTGTTAGTAAGGACATGCAGGTGAAAAGAAGGCTACTTGTTAAGGAGCAGATGCTTCCATACTCTTTTGCCAGATGCGTATCAAGTACCACCTGGAAGGAATTTAATCATTAGAGATTCCTTTAAAAATAGTAATGCTTTGTATTTAAAATGTTAATTTATAATGTTTTAAAGAGCAGGTAATAGATTAGAAAATACAATGGCCAATTTACTGTGGCTGGTATTGCCAGCGGCTACAATATTTGACTAGTTTTATACATTTATAAAGTAAACAGCTACTGTCATTCTGAGATGATCAAAACAAACCCAGTTCATATTTGCTGGTAAATAAAATACATGGTTGATTCTAAGTAACAGAGATGGAGCTGAATTTTGGCTCTTTATGGAAAGTTAAGCTCTGGTTAATAGCTTCAGAAAGCACTGGGATTCTTTGTGCTAAAATTTTATCTCACCATAATGTGACATTTTAAACATCTCTGATGGGAATTATTCATAATGCCTGCATTTTACCTTACTGGGTACTCTTTTTAATGAGGCTATTTGTCCTTTCCCCAGTTTATTATAACTACAGAAGAAGGTTATTGTGATAGGGAATTTGCAAATCTCTAGGCATAGCACAATTCCAAACCATACAACCCATCCTGGAGAATTATACAACATAGAACGTTTGATTTTAAATGGAATATTCTGTGTGTGTAAAAGAAAGGATGCCCATTTTAGTACTGAAGGCAATTAAATCTGCTCTTTTTATTAAGGCATTTGAATTGCAATAAAATAATGCACTTTACTTATGGTGGATATTTTCTTGTCCTCTTAAAAAATATGATAGTCACATCCTTCCTATAAGAGTGATGTGAATCCATGTATTGTAACAGTAAAACACTAGAATGTCCAGGAACTGAATACATTTATAGTACGGAGACTCAGTTCCCAGAGAGCATAATTCAGTTCTGATTATTATATTAATGTGCCTCTTCCTGGATAATTAATAGACGGGATAACCTCAAATATATAATTACAAGTAGACCAAAGAGTTTCATTCTAATTTATTGACCTAGTACTTTATGAACGGAAAGTTCATTCTAATAAAGAGAGAGAGCTTTTTGTTTTTGAGCCTCTCTCTCATTGTCTAATTGACACTCTGTAGACATTGTCATGGCCATTTATTATCTAGCTATGTCATATGTGCCCTGTGGAAGTGTTTAAAGTCATACAGCTTTTTTTTATTTTTATTTTCACTTCTTTAACAAGACATGGTAGCAGGGATGGCAGCTTGGGTGACCCCAGGCTCCCAACTCACAACAAATTTAACTGTAAAAGTCCTCTCTCTTTCCTCTTTGCCTTGGCCCTTCCAGATGACTGCCGCTTCCGAAATAACACCTCCTGTTTATTGCTTAAGAGATGTAGCTTTGGAAGTGCCCTTGCATTGTGCTACGGGGACACTCAGACCTTCAGGATGTAAAATCAGAGAGAGGATGGAGGAAAAGGAAAAAGAAAAAAGGGCAGCCATGGTTTTATTTCTGGGCTCAGCTTTTCTATATTGAGCTTTGCTAAATGCAAAGGAGAAATTGCTGCTCCACACTGAAGAAGATAGGGCCGTGTCTCTTCCAAGTCCCAGGATTCTGGGACTCAGTAAAGGACACATGTTTTGCTTGGTGTCTAGACTGGATACTTTTCATGGAAACGATCATCCCTAAGGGTTTTCCTGGAATTGCACCTCTGGACACGACTGATTGAAAGATACTTTCTTCATAGGATCACAAGAAAGTAAAAGTCTTAGCAGGAGCCTGAGAACACTAACAGGGGCATCATCCACTGATGAAAGGTGAGGATGTAAAAATCTAAAGTTGCAAATGCTGAAGTGCTCATAAAGCTGATCCTACAGTGTTTCTGAGTTAGCTATGAAGAGCAGACATAGCTTCGGGCTCATTTTTTAGGTCTTTTTTTTTTTTTAATGCTGCCACTATAAGAAACCTCAAGTTGGCTGCAGGATAGAAGGCACACTTCATTAACCTACATACACAAAAACATATAACTGCCTTGCGAGATTCCCTGGTATGCCCCTGAGAGATATATATGAATCTTTGCAAGTCTCCACAGCAAGAACAGAATGTGCCTACACTCAGATTTCTCCCAGATAAATCCAATGTACAAAGCAAGAACTTTGTGCTAACCTCCTGCTCAATATAAATCTGCTAGCAACAATGAACTATAAGCAAAAAGTAAAAGTCCCACAGAAGTGCTAAATTTATACAAGTTCACATAGTTTTACCTAGCTCCTGTTTTACAGTTTCACAGATAACCAAGCTTTGTTGTGTTTGTGGGTGTTTTCTCTAAACTGGGAGAAAAATAGATTTGAAACATGTAAGCAGACATGATTAGAGAGAGAATAATTAACATTTTCTTCTTGAAGTTTGACAGTCTGACAAAATTCTGTTTGTGTTAAGATTTAGAAACATGTATCTTTTATATATATATTATGGAGAGTCCTGCATAATCACCATCTCTTAGGTGCAAAATACCCTTATGGGGTCAATCCGTCTCTTACTGAAGTCGCTTTCAAAATTCCCATTGACCTTAGTGGGAGAAGGATCTAATCATTATAGGGAATAATAGATGGGATGGGCAATACATTAAGCTAATATCAGGAAGTCAGTTCATTACACTTTTTAGACACATCACAAACTACAAGACATTTTTGTGTGGTTTGTGATGTTTTCAGAACTTTGAAATTAACTCTATCTGGATATTTACTGATGCTCATTTTTTGTGACTTTTAAACATAGATATCCAATAAGATAAAATGAAAGTCAAATCTGAACAATGATAATAAGAGATCAGGTTACTTTCTCTAAAATGAGAGGAGTCAGATTAAGAAGAGTGCTATTTTTCCAACATTTTGATTATTACATCATAAAAATTAAAAAATGACTAGACACCTGCTTAGCTAGAGGTCAATCCAAAATAATGGGTTGTGGAAGGACCACTGGTAAACCTTATGGGCAGCAGCTTCAGTGCCTAGGCCAATCACACTGCCCACTTTCATGCTGCCCACAGGGTTTTGAATATCAGTAGTGAAACTTACCAGCGTCTATTATTGCCTGTGAAAGCTATTCGGTAGCAGCAGATACAGGCACTGCTTATCTGCAAACTCAGGAAGGCATCATAGCATCACCACAGCCCCCCCCCCCCCCCCCCCCCCCGCCCGCCCCCATTCCCCCATACATGTTTGGAAGGCTATCTAGAATAGGTCCTTTCACTCACCAGGCAAAGCTTCCCATTCACTGTCAGGGAGATTGAAACCTATGAAACGGTTCCTGACATATGAAACAAGTGGTGGGCTGTAAAAGGAATCTAGAAATCCCTTTTACCAAACACAGGGCATAGCAGAGATGGATCCTAAGCAACACACTTGATCCAAATATCCAGACCTGTGGGGAGAGTCAAAATATGAAACCAAATCTGGACACAAATTTTTTAAATGTGGCAAAACAGCAACCCATCTGAACATCTTCAAGTTTTGGTTTGTTCACATTTTGTGACTTGGGCTTATCTTGGTTACAGGAATTTGGGTATGAGAATTCCTTAATAAGCAGAAGGGGATTCCATAAAGATAAAGACCTTTCATGCATTTGGGAGCTCCACTATTTTTAAACAAGAATCCAACCTTGGAGCTGTGTGAAACTATTAATTTTTGCTTCTTCGCAGCAAAACTGGCAACTTTTTCACCAGGTGAAAAGCCATTAATTTCACTGGCAGATTTTGTCCTGTTCATCCCCCTCACTAACCCCACAAAAATGGCAGAAAAATGGATTTTCTGCCTGCAATTAAAAAAAAAAAAAAAAAAGAGAGAGAGAGAGAGAGAAACAAAAGACAACAAAAAAATAAACTGGAAACCAAAAGGTTGTGTGGGAAAGAGTTTTGACCTTCCAAAATTTCATTACTCAATTGTTTTCGTGTGTGTGTGTGTGTGTATCTATATCTATGTATGTGTGATGTTCTCACAGCTTTACTTCAAAATATCGGTGAAAAGAAAAATGGCAATATGAAGCTTAAGCAAATTCCACTTGTGGTTTCGAAGTTTCATGAAATCACTACAAATTGCTCAGCAGTATCCTAAGTGCTCATTTAAGTGGACACAAATGCATGCCTGTTTCAATTTACATGTGCACTACCAGATGTGTATATACAAATGCCTGATTTAGGCACAAAACCAGTGAAATGGATGTGTACTGAAGTGTGGGCAAATAGAGATGCACCTGCAAAGCAAATGCACATTTGCATACACACCGGACTGGTGAATATCAGGCTTCTGTGATTTCTAGAACTTGGTTTCATAAAAGCAGATTTTATGATCCAGGAAGGAAGCATCAACACAACAAGAGATGAAGGCAGTAATTCAAGACTAATTTTGCCCGTAGCTCCAGGTACCTTTGGTTTTCTGGAAATTCTATAAAGTTTTTTTCTGAATTCTTAAATGCCCAGGTTGCTGAGTGACTGAACATTTAGACACCTTCTTTTAGAAAACAGATTTTCAGCTGAGATGATCTTGGAAAATGTGAAGGGCCATTAAAATGTTACCGTTGGAGGAGGGGATTAGTTTACATTTTAAAACTCCTAGCATTTTAAAATATAAAATGTTAAATGTAAATAAAAAAGCCCCTCAGGTGCTTTTTAAATATGTACCAGCTGCTTTTCAATATATTAATACAGGCTTTGGGGCTTATCTCTTGTTGTTAGATTGGGCTCATATATGCAGTGTGTGCTTCCCTTTGTCTTTTTAATCTGGCTCTCCTGGTAGTACACATTTTTATAGCAAAAGAGAAAAATGCTGCCCACATTAAATAACCAAAGTAAAATGTTTACAGAAGAAGGCATTGCTTCTTTTTAGGTCAGCCTGATGTGTTTTGGGCCTGATACCTTACACACACATCAAGTAGTGCACATGTAAAGTAACGCAGGCATGCATTTGTGCATATCTAAATGGATGCCTAGGATACTGCTGAAAATCAGGTCTCAAATGTGGGTGTGGCTAGTTGTAGTGGGTCGTGAGGAATGTATGCCAAGTTATTCCATATAGGAGTTACACTTCTAGAGGATCAGAATCCATGCATGGGATCTTTGTGTCTCAGACGATTTGGTGACAATTTGGCCATCACAATCCTATAAACTTTCTCTGCAAAAGAGAGCATTTCCCTATGGAAAAAGGATGCATCCAGCTATTTATGGTGTTACCTTCAAAATCTAGAAGATTTCAAAAGTAAGGGGTTTTCCCCCACTCTCCATATTTGTGTCCTGCATCATTTTTGTGTGCATGTATATTTTTAAAAAAACCCAAAACACACTGATCCAGATCCAGGATAATAAGTAATTTGGCAATGTGACTCTTAGATATTCTACATAAAATTCATATTAACACAGATTATTGGGAAAATCTTAAAGACATCCTGGAAAGTGGGTGTTCTCAGCCAAGCTTTTGTTTAATCTAATTAAGTGCTGCTCATTCACAAAGTAGAAGTCTGACTATTGGGCTGACAAGGTAACATTTTAAAATATGCCTAAATTACATAGAAGCCAAAGTCCTATTTCTGAATGTGATTTTTGGGTCAGATTTCAAACATGTATTTAGGTGCCTAACTTCCATTGAAATCAGTGGGAATTAGATACACAAATGCCTTTAAAAATCTGGACCTTAGTTTATTGAAAAATCAATAGGACTATGGCTCCTAAGTCACTTTTGAAAATAATATGCAGGCTCCTAATTCAGTTAGGCCTTGCAACACAGAATGGAAGAGTGCCTAAACACTGATAAAAATCTGGGCCTTAGGCACTTTTGAAAATGCTTCCCACAATCTGCAGGGCTAGAAAGAAGTCACTGTTTTTTTCTTTTATACATTTGAAGCAAACGTAATAAAAAGCTGTACTGTGTCAGCCCCTCTTTATACACATGAGAAATACAACATAGGGCAGGGACAGTGGAATTTTCCCCACGGAGCTGTGCCACTGTGTCAGAGCCTTGACCTAGATGTTTGAGAAAGTAATTTGGTCTCCATTTTCATTTAATCCTTGGCCTCTCTGCTGAAACTGAACAACAATAGTGATGAGGTGTGACTAACTTTTTCACAAACATACCCTGAGTGTTGTTGCCTTCCACATTCATTTCAAAACTGCTTGTTCTCGAAGGGTCCAATAATAGATTTATTCCAGGCTAACACAAGTGCAGTTGATCACCTATCTAAATGTAAGGGGACTGTTGCCCCTTACTAACATTCAGTGGGGGTGTTTTAGTTGCTAGCTCCCAATACTAAAAAGGGGGAAGGGTCAATCAGGACCCTGAGACTGACAGCCCCCAGGAACAATGGGGAGAGGCCAATGCTTCAGGTCAGCCTGAATGACGGGGCGGGCAGGCTAATCAGGGAGTCAGGAGGCCAGGGAGGTCCCGTCCTCCGTGTGAGCTGGATTTGCCTGGGTCAGACAGAGTGGAGCCGAGCTAAGGAGAAAGCAGGGGTCTGAGCTGAGCTGAGCTGGAGAGCAGAGCTGGGCCAGATCCAGAGAGAGCAGACCCTCTCCTGGGAGCAGAGCTACAGCCCCAAAGCCAGAGGCACAGCCCAGAGAGAGCAGACTTGCCCTGGGAGCAGAGCTGCAGCAACCAGAGCCAGAGGGGCCAGAAAAGCAGCCCAGGAAGCAGGTCAGTGCTGGCAGCAGAACTGTAGCAACCAGAGCCAGAGGGGCCAGAAAAGCAGCCCAGGGAGCTGGAGGCAAAGCAGCAGCAGCAGTGCAGAAACAGAGTGGTGGAGCTGGGGCTGGAGCAGTCTGGATCTGGGTGCTGTCAGCTGCTGGGGAGACCCAGGGCGACCCTGGGCAGCGGGCCCAGCACAGGGAGACGGCTCAGCCAAGAGGCTCTGCTGGTCAGGCTTGGATCGTATCCCCAACAGGGCGGGGGTGACACTGGGAAGAAGGGTCCTACCACTTAGAGCCTGAGAGCGTGTGGCCACCAGCAGAGCAAGTGTCCAACCCACAGCATCCCTACAGCAGAGCCATGGCCTGAGAAGAAGGCCTGGGACTTACAAGGAACAGACTGTGAACTGCCCTGACGTTCCAGAGACACTGTTTGTGATGTTCCCTGCCACAGAGCGGGGTGATGTGTTTCCTTTAACCTTTCCCATTTTTCCTTATTCTTTTTAAAATTAATTGTTGATTAAATAACTTGCATTTGCTTTAACTTGTATGTAATGGTCAGTGGGTCAGAGAAGTGCCCAGTGCAGAGAGAGTACCCCGGAGTGGGGACACCCTAGCCCCTGTCCTAGGAGACCACAGCAGGGTTGGGGGTTGAGCTCCCCAGGAATCCTGGGCCCAGCCTTGTTGGGGTTTCGAGGACTCTGCCAGACAGGAGAGTCCTCAAGGGTGGGGAGGCCACTGGGTAAAGGAAGTGGGAGCAAGGACTCAGATCCTTTCGCTAGGCCACTTCACCGGGGTAGTGCAGAAGCCAGGAAAGTTCCCCACATAGCGGGACTATTCCCCCGCTTACATAAACACACTCCAAAAGAATTTTCAAACCTAGTCAAGTTCCTACATCCAAATTTAGGCACCTACATTTTTCCGGCTGGATTTTAAAAGTGCTGAGGACCTGCAGCTCCCAGTGGGCTTTGTGGCTGTTCAGCATTTCTTAAAATCAGACCACTTTTATGGCCTTCTCCAGCACCCACTTGAAAGATTCCCATTGACTTCACTGGGCTTTGGATCAGGGCCTTATTTAGGTGCTTATCTATGGATTTAGCACAACTTGAGGCATCCAGGTTTGAAAATGTTGGCCTCTGAGCCAAATTCTGTCATGGTAAAAATGGGTGCAATTCCTTTGAAGTCACTCAAGTTGCACTCGCTTATATAGTTGTTAAATTTGGCCCTGCAAGAAAAAATAAATCAGTATTTTATTCAGAAATCTTCTATTGCTTTGAAAGTGTGATTCTGACACATAAGACCGATGTCTGTTTATTTGGTGTTTTCAACCTTTAAGGGACAATCATTGGCTGGCAGATGAAAACTGACATCCATTCTTGCTCCATTGCTCAGATTACAGCTAGAAAGAATTAGAAACTATTGTTGCAATTTTCTGTTTGGTAGTCCCCATCAGCATAACCACTGGTAGGAGGCGCTTTTGAGACTAGTCTCTATCGACAGGTACAAAGGCATCATCACCTTACCTTCATGTGAGACTTAAACCCATGACTGAAACAGCATCCAGTGAAACTAATAAAACCAGACTATTAGCTGATCGGCTTTGTTCCTAAGGATGTGTGAAGCAAAAGGCAATATAAATAGTGTAAGCATTGTTGAGGCAACACCAGCACCGCATGTTTATGAAAATAAACATAAGTGTTTACGCTGGTGAACTGTAAGATTTTCTACTACTTCCTTTACTTCATCTGATACTTTTGAAAAGAACACATTAAGCTCACTGGAGGAATCTGGCTCTGACACAGCGCTGAGTTCCTTTTCATGAACTGAAAGCAATCTGTCTGACTGGGACATTGAGGACCAGTAATTTACTATCTCAGCTGTAATTTTAAATGCTCACCCACTGCAGGGATTGAAGCTTTCATTCTATAATTATAGAGGAATCAAAAGACTAGCACACTAATGTATTGCGCTACAATGCCAGCTATTTATAATAGTCACTTCTCAGCCAATATGTTTTTAATATGTCAGCATAATATGGCTGTCAGAAACAATTTCCCCCCCCCCACTGCCGCCCCCACAGTCTCCCTATAATGGTCTGTGACTGGAAAATGAAAATATTTTTTAAAGCTTAGAGTTTTACAGGGAAAAAAAGATGCTGTGAAATGTACTTACTGCTCACTAAGCATTAGCGTTGGTCCCTTTTTTATTGTAAAGGTAAGGGGCAACATCAGGTCAGCAGTAATGGACAATCGTGTAGTGTAGTAAGGCTAAGTATCAGGTTTTCTTAGTATACTGTGGGCCCACTGAAGACGGTATGCCAAAGGAGAAGCTCTTTAGATCACTCAAGCAGCGCAGCTACCTAATTCAGAGCCACTGTTTGACGTGCTGTTTCTCTAATAAAATGATTTTGTTAGTTTTACAATAATCATTGAAGGACTAATCTTGACCCATATAGCTGGGTTTATTCCACCATTTGGCCTTCTGCTAGCGCCAACCAGATTAGTCCATTCTGTAGCTATTCATTGCACATACTTGTTTTGCAGTTAGGTCCTTTGCTGGTTACTGAATCACTCCTGAAAATACTACTTCCTTTCACCCCATTCTACATAGACTGCAAGCTTTGTGGGGCATGCAGTGTCTCTTACTATGTATTTGTATCGTGCCTAGCACAATGGGGGCCTTGCTGTCATTCGGGGCTTTTAGTTGCTACCATAATACAAATAAACAGTAATAACAATGGAAAACAGCTTGAAAATCCCCACAATTAACCCCTTGAGAAGCTGGAGTGTCTGACTTTGAGAAATCCTGTTAATGAACACACTAGATCAAAATTCAGTTGATACAGGTTTTGCCAAAAGCTCTCTGCAATGCTTCCATGGTCTGGCTCCGACTGAGCCCAACCCTAATTCAACAGACAAAAGGTTTAACTGCTGTGCTCTGGTTCAGTGATCCGAAGGCACCCCTTTAACTCGTTCCCTTGTATCGAAGATTGACTCAGCGGAGGATTTTCAGAGAGAACACCAACACAAAGAGACGGTTCTCTCGGGCAGACTGACAACATATCCTCACAGTCCATCATTCTTAAAGGGAAACACATACGGTTGCTACTTGTCCACAGTCTGCCAACAGACATTTATAGACTGAGCCATGGTTGTTGTCTGTGACTGTGTGTCCATATATTCCTGCCCTTGTTAGTGTACTGAGCTTGGACAAGGCACAAAGAAAGTCTCATCCCTTCCATTTAGCGTAACTGGACTGATTTCCCTGTCAGAATAGACATGCCAATGAACAATGCTTCATTGTTTAGCACTGACTATGCATTTGGTGCTGTATGGTAAATACGAGCATGGTCCCTATCCTAAAGAATTTACAATCAGGAACACACAGATAGATGGTACCAGCCTGTTGTTGGCTGATTGTTGTTATGCTCCACTGTTCCCTAGGCTGGTTGCAAAGTTAAGGAAATTATAGGGCTGAGTCTTGAGCACTGTTATATTCATTCTTTTTGCCCTGTTTGCTCATTCTGAGCTCTGCTGCTGTTGACTGCCATGGAATTGTCTCCACATTGAGTGCCAACAGCCTGGCTACTTTTTGGCACTCTAGGTCAACTTAATTGGTTTCTCATATACTAACTGTAGAATAGGTCACATGGGTTCCGACTAATGGTCCATATAACCCAGTATCCTGTCTTCCAAAAATGGCCGGTGCCAACTGCTTCAGAGAGAATGAACAGAACATGGAAATTATCAAGTGATCCATCCCCTGTCATCCAGTCACAGCTTCTGGCAGTCAGAGGCTTAGGGACACCCAGAGCATGGGATTGCATTCCTAACCATCTTGGCTAATAGCCATTGATGGACCTATCCTCCATGAATGTAGCTAATTCTTTGTTGAACCCAGTTATACTTTTGGTCTTCACAACATGCCCTGGCAATGAGTTCCACCGGTACACTCTGCTGTGTGTGATGAAGTACCCCCTTATATTTGTTTAAACCTATTACCTATTGATTTCATGTGGTGGCCCCTGGTTCTTGTGTTATGTGAAGGGGTAAATAACACTTCCGTATTCACTTTTTCCACACCATTCATGATTTTATGGACCTCTATCATAACCCCCGTTAGTCATCTCTTTTCCAAGCTGAACAGTCTCAGTTATATTAATCTCTCCTCATATGGAAGCTTTTCCATACCCGTAATAATTTTTGTTACGTTCCTCTGCACTTTTCTCATTTTGAATATATCTTTTTCTTCGAGAGGAAGGAGGGAGAGAGCGGATGACCAGAACTGCATGCAGTATTCAAGGTCTGGGCGTACTGGAGATTGACGTAGTTGTATTATGATATTTTCTGTTTTATTCTCTATCCCTTTTCTAAAGGTTCCTAACATTTTGTTTGCTTTTTGACTGCTGCTGCACACAAAGCAGATGTTTTCAATGAACTATCCACAATGATTGCAAGATCTCTTTCTTGAGTGGTAACAGCTAATTTAGACCTCAACCATGATTACTATGTTAATGAGGCCAACCAACAACTCTCCGACACCACCTACTATAAAGAACTCAAAGAAGACCCTACATCACAATTTACCCAGGAATTTAAGGCTATCATGAAATCCTTCCTGATACAACTCCAAGAGAAACTCTGCAAACTCATCCCCCACAAACCCACACCCCACAGGGACCTTCTACATGCTTCCCAAGATACACTAACAAGGGAACCCAGGCAGACCCATCAGATGTGGCCAGACACTCTTACTGAAGGAATATCGGAACTCACAGAAACCATCCTCAAACCACTCAACACAAAAAGGGCCAGATTCTTCCAGGACACAAATTACTTTCTCCCAAAAACTCCACAACATTAATAACCTCGCTCAGACCACCATCCTTAATCATTTTTGTTGCTCTTCTCTGGAGTCTCTCCAATTTGTCCACATCCTTCCTGAAATGTGGCACCCAGAACTGGACACAATACTCCAGTTGAGGCCTAATCAAGCGGAGTAGAGCAGAAGAATTACTTCTCATATCTTGCCCACAACACTCCTGCTAATATATCCCAGAATGATGTTCGTTTATTTTGCAACAGCGTTACACTGTTGACTCATATTTAACATGACCTATGAGGGAAGATTGAAAAAACTGGGTTTGTTTGGTCTGGAAAAGAGAAGACTGAGAGGGGACTTGATAACCGTTTTCAAGTACGTAAAAGGTTTTTATAAGGAGAAGGAAGAAAAATTGTTTTTCTTAAACTCTGAGGATAGGATAGGAAGCTTTAGGCTTAAATTGCAGCAAGGGAGATTTAGGTTGGAAATTAGGAAAAACTTAAACACCCGTCAGGGTGGTTAAGCACTGGGATAAATTGCCTAGGGAGGTTGTAGAATCTCCATCATTGGAGATTTTTAAGAGCAGGTTAGACAAACACCTGTCAGGAATGGTCTAGATAATTAGTCCTGCCATGAGTGCAGGGGGCTGGACTAGATGACCTCTTGAGGTCCCTTCCAGTTCTATGATTCTATGCTAAACAATCTGTTCCACCTTTTATTAACAGAGACACTCAACGCAAGGCAGCTTATGTTGACCTAGCTCTGTAAGCGTTTACACTAAAATGTTGCTCCACTGATGTAACTTGTGCGCTATGCTGATTTAACTCCACCTCTGTGAGAGGCGTAGAGCTTACTTCAACACAGTTGGGTTGACGCAATGTCAGTGTAGACACTGCATTTCTTACATCAACTGTTGCTGGCTTTCAGAAAAAGAATGCCTCAGGTGTGGGAATCTCCCTCACATTCTGTGCAGTGAAGACCGATGCAAAGAATTCATTTAGCTTCTCTGCAATGGCCTTTTCTTCCTTGAGTGCCCCTTTAGTACCTCGATCATCCAGTTGTCCCAGTGATTTTTTGGTAGGCTTCCTGCTTCTTATGTACTTACAAAAACTAACAGCAAAAAATTTGTGTCTTTTGCTAGGTGCTATTCAAATTCTTTTTTGGCCTGCTTAATTATCCTTTTATAATTGACTTGCAGAATTGATGATCCTTTCTATTTTCCTCAGTAGGATTTGACTTCAAATTTTCAAGGATGTCTTCTTGTCTCTAACAGCCTCATTTACTCTGTTGTTTAGCCATGGTGGAAATTTTTGGTCTGCTTACTGTTTTGTTTTGTTTTTATTTGGGGCATACATTTAGTTTGAGCCTCTATTATCGTGTTATTAAAATTTTCCATGCAGCTTGCAGGCATTTCACTCTTGTGACTGTTTCTTTTAATTTCCATTTAACTAGCTTCCTCATTTTTGTATCATTACATTTTTTGAAGTTAATTGCTACCTTGCCAAATTCTTTGGCATTTTCCTGCCTACAAGTCTGTTAAGTCTTTGGCATCATATCAGTGGAGATAAAGATTTTTAAAAACACTTTGTTCGTAATAACTTTCTCTGACTTTCTCTCCTGTTATCTGACCTCTGTTTCGAAAGAATAAGGATCAGAAAAGCCTCCAACAGTTCGAAGTTTCACTCAGGGTTTCACCTATAGAGTGAAGCAGTGATAACTTTAGCCCCTTCCCAGTCCATATATCCCAAGAGGCTTTAAGTACCATTTTATATTATGTAGTACATGGTCTCGAATTAAGGCAGGGTGGCCAACCTGAGCCTGAGAAGAAGCCAGAATTTACCAATGTACCTTGCCAAAGAGCCGCAGTAATACGTCAGCAGCCCTACATCAGCTCCCCTCCCCCAGCTCCCAGTGCCTCCTACCCACTGGCAGCCCCACCAATCAGTGCTTTCCCCTTCCTCTCCCACCTGCCGATCACCTGTTTCGTGGATGCAGGAGGCTCTGGTGGGAGAGGGGGAAGAGCGAAGGAATGGCAGGCTCAGGGGAGGGGGCAGGAAGGGGTGGAGTGGGGGCAGGGCCTGTGGTAGAGCCAGGGGTTGAGCAGTGAGCACCCCCCGGCAGACTGGAAAGTTGGCCCCTGTAGCTCCAGCCCTGGAGTCGGTGCCTATACAAGGAGCTGCATATTAACTTTTTCTA
This sequence comes from Chelonia mydas, assembly GCF_015237465.2. NCBI lineage: Eukaryota > Metazoa > Chordata > Testudines > Cheloniidae > Chelonia > Chelonia mydas. The sequence continues at coordinate 238,983,692 of NC_057850.1, read as the reverse complement.
AATAGTCCCTAACCACCTCTATCTCCACAGAGGGCTGGCCATCTCTTCCCCATTTTGTGATGCCCAGCGCAGCAGTCTGGGAGCTGACCTTGTTAGTGAAGACAGAGGCAAAAAAAGCATTGAGTACATTAGCTTTTTCCACATCCTCTGTCACTAGGTTGCCTCCCTCATTCATTAAGGGGCCCACACTTTCCTTGGCTTTCTTCTTGTTGCCAACATACCTGAAGAAACCCTTCTTGTTACTCTTGACATCTCTTGCTAGCTGCAGCTCCAGGTGCGATTTGGCCCTCCTGATATCATTCCTACATGCCCGAGCAATATTTTTATACTCTTCCCTGGTCATATGTCCAACCTTCCACTTCTTGTATGTTTTTTTGTTTAAGATCCACTAGGATTTCATCGTTAAGCCAAGCTGGTCGCCTGCCATATTTACTATTCTTTCTACTCATCGGGATGGTTTGTCCCTGTAACCTCAACAGGGATTCCTTGAAATACAGCCAGCTCTCCTGGACTCCTTTCCCCTTCATGTTAGTCCCCCAGCTGGACGTGCACAAGTCCATGGGGCCGGACGAGTTGCATCCGAGAGTGCTGAAGGAATTGGCGGCTGTGATTGCAGAGCCATTGGCCATTATCTTTGAAAACTCGTGGCGAACGGGGGAAGTCCCAGATGACTGGAAAAAGGCTAATGTAGTGCCAATCTTTAAAAAAGGGAAGAAGGAGGATCCTGGGAACTACAGGCCAGTCAGCCTCACCTCAGTCCCTGGAAAAATCATGGAGCAGGTCCTCAAAGAATCAATCCTGAAGCACTTGCATGAGAGGAAAGTGATCAGGAACAGCCAGCATGGATTCACCAAGGGAAGGTCATGCCTGACTAATCTAATCGCCTTTTATGATGAGATTACTGGTTCTGTGGATGAAGGGAAAGCAGTGGATGTATTGTTTCTTGACTTTAGCAAAGCTTTTGACACGGTCTCCCACAGTATTCTTGTCAGCAAGTTAAGGAAGTATGGGCTGGATGAATGCACTATAAGGTGGGTAGAAAGTTGGCTAGATTGTCGGGCTCAACGGGTAGTGATCAATGGCTCCATGTCTAGTTGGCAGCCGGTGTCAAGTGGAGTGCCCCAGGGGTCGGTCCTGGGGCCGGTTTTGTTCAATATCTTCATAAATGATCTGGAGGATGGTGTGGATTGCACTCTCAGCAAATTTGCGGATGATACTAAACTGGGAGGAGTGGTAGATACGCTGGAGGGGAGGGATAGGATACAGAAGGACCTAGACAAATTGGAGGATTGGGCCAAAAGAAATCTGATGAGGTTCAATAAGGATAAGTGCAGGGTCCTGCACTTAGGACGGAAGAATCCAATGCACCGCTACAGACTAGGGACCGAATGGCTAGGCAGCAGTTCTGCGGAAAAGGACCTAGGGGTGACAGTGGACGACAAGCTGGATATGAGTCAGCAGTGTGCCCTTGTTGCCAAAAAGGCCAATGGCATTTTGGGATGTATAAGTAGGGGCATAGCGAGCAGATCGAGGGACGTGATCGTTCCCCTCTATTCGACATTGGTGAGGCCTCATCTGGAGTACTGTGTCCAGTTTTGGGCCCCACACTACAAGAAAGATGTGGATAAATTGGAGAGAGTCCAGCGAAGGGCAACAAAAATGATTAGGGGTCTAGAACACATGACTTATGAGGAGAGGCTGAGGGAGCTGGGATTGTTTAGTCTACAGAAGAGAAGAATGAGGGGGGATTTGATAGCTGCTTTCAACTACCTGAAAGGGGGTTCCAAAGAGGATGGCTCTAGACTGTTCTCAATGGTAGCAGATGACAGAACGAGGAGTAATGGTCTTAAGTTGCAGTGGGGGAGGTTTAGATTGGATATTAGGAAAAACTTTTTCACTAAGAGGGTGGTGAAACACTGGAATGCGTTACCTAGGGAGGTGGTAGAATCTCCTTCCTTAGAGGTTTTTAAGGTCAGGCTTGACAAAGCCCTGGCTGGGATGATTTAACTGGGACTTGGTCCTGCTTTGAGCAGGGGGTTGGACTAGATGACCTTCTGAGGTCCCTTCCAACCCTGATATTCTATGATTCTAACTTCTGAAGAGCCGCATGTGGCTCCGGAGCCACAGGTTGGCGACCCCTGAACTAAGGGGATGGAACATTCTTAATGCACGGCGCAGCTGAAATAACTAATACTGGTTTAGAACAGACAATACAAAGAGGCCTCACCTTTCAAAAGTGTCTTGGGATTAGGGGCCTGGTTCTCAGAGGAAGAGTGTTCACTACTTTCTGTAAATCAGGCTCCTTTAAGGTGGTACATGCTGGACACTCAAATATGCAGGCCCCCAAAAGCACTAGTCACTTTTAAGAACCTTGGCCTAATTCTACACAACAATATAGTTTAGGTCCCAGTCCTGCAAGCTGCTGTGTGTGGGCAAAGCTTCGTTTCTACACGTAGCAATTTGACTTTAATTAGGAGCCACATAGCCCACTCTGCTCTGGACAGGCTGACAAAATCCCTGGATTGCTCCTGCTCATAGGGTACGTGACATAGGAGGTGGATGTGGAAGTCTCTCACTGCGCTATGGCAGTAATGACTAAGTTTAATGCCCTATCAATAGTGTGTATCACACCCAGCGAGTGAACACTAACGTGGCTCCATCAAAATTGACAAAAAATGACCTAGTTGCCCATCAAAATCCAAGCCGCTGCTGTATAAATGGCACCTACAAGTGGCTGGCTCTGATACATCATTTACTCCCACTAGTTATTGATGACCCTTCACAGCTCACTTTTGGCTCTGCTTCACTGCGATCATCCATTTATTGTGCAATGATGTCGCTGAGTCAGACCTATCTGTACTCTCTCTCTCTCTTCCTTTCACCGAGGTTTCCTGTTTCTAAAGGTGGACATTGTTTTAAGTTTAATTGCATCGTATCATATAGGCATTACCACTTAACCACACTGTACAGCTATTTACCTATAGTTATGTCATCAAAAGGGTGTTTACAAATTAACACCACTGGAATAATGTATAGAGGCAGCATGAGATACAGAACATAAATAACTTGGAGATGACAATAGGTTTTTGTTTCGTTATGGAATAGGGGGCTATTCATCAGAATGAAGGGAGTCACCAATGTGGCATCTGGACTATTAACAATGCAGATACACATCAAGCCTATTATAGAATCTGACTTTCTCAGTTTATTTTGCCTTCCTATTTTTTAACACCCTATATTTCTTGTTTAACAAATTGTTCTCAATATGACGTATTCACAATAAGCCCATAAGCACAAACTGAAACACAATTTCCTGCTAGCTTCAGTAGAAATACATTAATCCACTGGATATTTCCCAGGACAATATTATCTCTCATGTGCAGGCTATATTTCTCTCATTTGGCTGGAAAGGGAGGGGGGAAAATAAAACCCTAGAAAATTTGTTTGAGAAGTGACACAAGAAAGTCATAGGTAAACTGCCTCCTCCTCATGTGAAGACTTTATATTTTTCTCTATTTCACAATTCATCAATATAGTTAAAAAATATCCTGAACACATCACAGTGGAATAAAAATAAAGAAAGGAAAGCAGGCAAGTTAGCCTGATGCACTCCTGATTGCTTTGAAATACCACTGTCGTCTGTTACTGTCATGTAACACAGGGAAGGGGAAGATACCTTCCTTATAGGGAGTGGAAGGATACCTCTAAACACAGACCAGAAGGCATGTATATTTTAAAGGCCTAGTGCCATTTTTCACTCATGGACTTGCAAGGCCATATATGCTGTCACGCTATATAAAAGCATGGTATTAAATGATACCGAGTCTTTTATTAGTGGCAGTTGATTACTGACCTCCGATGAGCCACAAGGCTAAAACACTAACTTGTTCTTCGCTGTACTGTCAGCTTGTAATGAAAAATGCATTGGTTTCAAATAAAATACAAAAATAAAACCTCTTCACAATCGGCAGTAGATTTTTTTTGAAAAAAGAACTCATTAAAGTAAAAATGAGGCGGATTTTTTTTTGGTGGCAGGCAGTATCCCTGTCAATGGTATATGTTAGGCAGCTGGGAAAGCGCTGACCTTTGAGATTAAGGCAATGGACAGTGATCTGGCTGTGGACAGCAGACTTCATTTGGATAGAAATATGGACCTTCCCTCCCTGTCCACTCTCAGTGCCACCATTACCTTGCAGCATATGAAATGTTTTAGGTGCCTTGGTCAGGAGCAAAACAATTTTCTCTTTTTTTTTCTCCTCTGGAGTGCAATGTTCCTGGCGTGCCCAAGGCCAAAGCGAATAGGGTGAGATCCATGATTTTCACAGGAGTGAGGGAAGCAGTAAGATTCAGCTGTACAGCCATGCACCAAATGGATATATCTTGTATAGATTTCTAGGGATATTCTGAGGAAGTGCAGCATGATTTGTCTCGTAGCAGCCGCCTCTCTATATTTATGGATATTGTGGTGGAAAGGCAGAGAAAAAAACTATTGCAGCGGGATGGTGACAGGAAAAAGGGGGCAAGAGGCTGAAAATATTAGGATGGGAGTCTTATGAATGAACAGACTCTTGGGGATGGGTTCTGCTTCCAGTTAGGGAGGAAATGCAGCAAGAAGAGGCTCTCTCCCGCAATCCTTCAGCATGCCTGCTTTAGGCCCCAGCTGTGCTGAGGTGGCCAATGAAATAAGAGATGGGGCGAGCGGAATAGATAACTGAACTCTTCATGCCTACAAGAAGGTTTGGTTTCTTTTCACTGGGCCAGACGGGAGATCATTCATACATACGCCCAGGCTGGGTGCAGTGTGGGGAGTCACAATACTGGAGCTACTCAGTATTCACACTCAGGAGGTTACCACCATGCTCCCTTCTTTGTGCCCCCAGGCTGTGTGTGGGAGGGGTGGGGACGGGGTCTTGACTCCGAGACGGATTGTTCCTGGCCCACAAATGGCTACATCTGCACTTGGAGCTCAGGGTGCAATTCCGACACACTTGTACTAGTGTTCATTGACCTACCATGCTGAACACAGAAGTATCACTACAGTAGCATGGGCATCGGTGAACAGCGGCATAGGGTGGCTGCCCAGAGTACACATCTGCCTGAACTCCATGGGTACGTATGACTGTGTGAGCTGGGATTCACGCCCCTAGCTCCAAGAGCAGATGTAGCCATACGTGGGCCAGTGTCAATGTAGCCGGAGGACAGGGAGAGGGAGGAAGAGGAAGGCGAGGGGGGACAGAAAAAGTAGGAGAAGGAAAGCACCCTTTTGTCCCCTACGCCCCTAAGCATGATCCCTGGCTACTGATGAGTGCATTGATATTTTCAAACTTATCCTCCCAGGTATGTTATCTGAGTAGTAAATCCCTTATCCACTAGAGACTGAAATATCCCAAGTAAGTTATCTTGCCATTGCTACAATGAAAAGTAAAAACCGCTCATTTCATAGAAGATCCACAGCTAGAAATCTCAAAGCTGCGATATTTTTTTGTTTAAAAAAAAAAAAGGTCAGAGCAGTCACTAAATATGGCTCTGATCCTGCAATGATTTCTGTGTGGATGGATCCCTGCACCAATGTGGATCCCCACTGCCTGCTTGGGCACAGGGGTCTGCCCACACTCAGGCACTTGCGGGACCAGGGCCTAAAGCAGGCGGAGACAAACACCTGGAAGCTAATGGTCTGATTTTCAGAAGTGCTGAACCCTCTGACATCAGTAGGAGTTATGGGTGCTCAGCACCTCTGAAAATCAGGCCCCAAATTTGTAAGTCTTGATTTGGAATCACATCAGTCATGAATGCCCAGGGCTGGCAGGTAAAGAGGATCTGTCCTTGGACTAGGAAGAGCAGACCTTGGCAGTCCAGAGGGAAGGAAGAGTAAAACAGATGGAAGGAAATTAATTAAATAAAAATAGATTGGACCTTTTAAACAGTATTCTTTTTAATATTTATGATGCAAAAAAGCCTTGCAGTCCTCAGCCAGCTATGTATCCATGTCTACATTTGACCTTCACTGCATAAACTGAGCAGTGCATTTGGCCTGAAAGAAAGATTCTTCTGTCTTCTCATAGATGTATTAAAAAAACTAAGACACTGCATTTTTAATCGCATTGTAAAACGATCCTCAACGATATGAAAATGGTAATATTTGTTCATAGCACATGACTGGATCAGGGTAGCCAATGATCTGTATCTGGGTTGCTACAGCGTGATATATTATAGTTCCCATAATTTGCTGCAGGCAGAAATCTTAATTAAGGCCTTTCCTAAAGAGTGACCTTCAGGGATTGCATTACAGAATTGGTGTAAAAATAGACAAATGCCCTAACAGCATTAGTAGAGCTGTGGAACAGTGTGAAATATATGTTTTCTCCCAAAGATTATTATTTGCTGCTAATATCCAGTGAGTTGCGGGGTACCTTCAGAAATCAATTAGTTTTAAAACATACAGAGATAGATTTTTAGCACAATGGACAGGACTTAAACACACAGCTCCCATTAAAATTTTAATGGAAGATGCGCGTCCAATTTGAAGCGTTGAAAATGTACTCCCTGCTGCTCTATTCATCAGTTTTATCCATGCCCACGTGTCTTCATTGTTTTGGGCTCTCTCTAATTATCTAGCCACATGTGGTGTCTGCCCCGCATTCATCAATAATCCTCATACACAGAACACAGTGGCATCTGGGCGTGTTTGGCCAGGCAAAAAAGGAATTTGTGAGTGAATTTAAAAATAATGAAAGTAAAGGGCTAATAGCCCTGGCTAGGGCCAGGCATAGTGTTGGCAGATGGTATTCAAGCATCTCCATTCAGCTTTGCCAATGCACCTCACTCCTCAACTGCAACACCCCATGATGTCAGACTTGGGCCTTTTTTCTCCCCTACCAGAAACTGCCAGTATGTTTGATGGATCTGTGATGTGAGTGCACAGGGAGGCCAAAAAATCTCATTTTTCCCTGGTGATCTGTACTGATGTCTACAGAAAGCAGAAAAGGGCACTGAGTCACTGCACTGCCTCGTCCTAAAGTGGCTCCTGGATGGTGCTTCACAGCGCAATTCCAACATAGGCCTCAGAGCTGTCTGATGAGGTTGACACTTCGAATGCTCTAAAACTCCTAGCTCATCATCCTCAGCTGAGCACTCTTTAGTACCAGGCCATGGGGCACTTACATACCAAGATAAGGAAAGACCATTTCAGTTACCACTATTAATTAAGCCACTTCCATTGTGAAGATTAAAAATACTTTTAAAATAACTTTTTAAAAGCTTTAGACATGAGTTCTCCCCACCTAACTCCACACTATTGTTTTTCTTCATGGACAGAGATGAACTGAAATAGCTGCCAGAGCCCAGAGAGAGCACTGCTTATAGACAGCGCTTTTCTCTGCTTTTCTGACAAGCAGAAAAGCCTGGGCTTTTAAAAAGCTGAACCCTACTGTGAGAGCTACAAATCAGAGCCTCAGTTGGACTAAAGTGGCATGGTTTTACTGAAGTCAAGGGCATGCAGCCCATTTACATCAGCTAAGGATCTGACCTGAAGCTGTAGAGCAATATGGCATCAAGTCAGCAGGGTACTTAAACACTAACTTTAAGCATGTAAGTGCACATATGGTATTGGGCCCATTAAACTCAATGGGTGTTTTGTACATAGTATTTTGAATGCCTCTCTGTCCATAGCTCTAATTATAGTACTGCTTAGTATAGAAATTGCTTGTTGGATACTTCGCTAATCCTCAGCGTTCAGGTGTCTGAAGTGGTTTGGTCTATCTCTGTGTTAACATCACATGCATGCAATTTAACTTAGTCATGGAGGCAGCTGGTTAGTGGTTAGAGCAGGGGAACAAGATGATACCTGGTTTCTATTCCCAGCTCTTTCAGTGACCGACTGTGCGACCTTAGGGAAGTTACCTTGTCTCTCTGCAGCCCAGTTTCCCAATCTATGAAACAGGGTTAATATTGCTTCTCTCAAAGTGGTAGTGCAAGGCTTGGGTCGAAAGGGTTGCCAAGAGCTTTAAGATGCTCAGATGGAAGGTGCTATAGAATTGCAAAGCACTGATATTAGCACGCTTTCTTTCTGAGTCATCAGACCACGACCTATAGTCCAGTAAATGGCATGAGGGGAAAACCAAGCTCCAGGCATACCAGTTCACAACTGGGTCTTACCCCTGCACCCATTCTTCCCTCTTTGCAGAGCTGCTGTTTTCATGTTAAGGGGAGAACACCAGTATGACCCCGTCATGTTACCAAATCAGCCACTCTCACCTGACCCAGAACTACTTCTGAGCCTCCCTATCTCTAGCATTCGATCACTTAAATCCTCTGGGGAAAAACAACAACAGCAACAGCAAACAGGGGAGCTCACACATAGCCTTACACTTATCTGTTGTGAGCATCATCCAGTATATGTAATGATCTGTATTGAATCATTTGCCATGCTGGCATCAGAACTACTCAGCTTCACTCAGTGGTTCTCTCTCCAGAGCTATGACTCTGTTAATATAGTGGCACCAGCAGGAGCTGCTACAATTCAGAGTCTGGCAGAGATGTCCCTGCACCAACCATTAGCTTTTCAAGGATTTGTAGTTCGGATTTGATTTATTAGTGCTTGGATGTCTCTCATTGCACAAACAATAGGTTATGGTACCTGAGTTCCTCAGCCACAGAAATCAGTTTGGGCCACAAGGCTGAAGGCTGGCATTGAATTTTATTGTTGAGAAAAAAAATATTTGGATGGCTCGTCCACTCAGAACCAATCTCAAAGGCTCACAATATTTAAAAACCCCACCTAACCAAAAAAATCCAGCCCCTTCTCTCTCAGTGATAAGAAACGTGGGGATTCAAAGGCTCCTTAGAAAGGAAGGATGGTCTTGTGGTTAAACCAGTGGACTGAAATTCAGAAGTGAGTTCTGGCTCTGCTGCAAACTCCCCAAGGACCTTCAGCACGTCCCTTAGGGTGACATTTTCAAAAATGCCAAAGTGATTTAAAAAGCATCAATCTCATTTTCAGAAGTGCCGAAGTAATTCTGGAGCCTAGGACCTAATGATTTTCAGTGAAACAGAGGCTCATAATTGCCTATGACAGTTCTGAAAATGAGTCTAGGCATCTTGAAATTGTTACCCCTTATTGCTCTGAGCCTCAGTTCCCCATGTGTAAAAGGGGGATAATAGTACTACTGCCTTTCTTCCAACCTTTGTCTGTCTTCTATCTATTTAGATTGTAAACTCTGTGGCCAGGGACAGTCACTTACTATATGTTTGTACAGTGCCTAGCACAATGGGGCCCCAATTCCAGGGCCTCAAGGTGCTTTCAGATACAAGTGAGAATGAGGACAGCTAACCAGCATTACCTGCATCACCTCAGAAGCAGAGCTCACCTCACGATTGAAGGCAGGAATGACTCCTGGGGACAGTCTAATTTTAGAAGTTTTTCTCTCCACGTCTTGTGCCTGTGAAGCAGAATAGAGACGCTGGAGACTCCCCATGGCTAACACCAGAGCACATTGTTCTGGAGTCAAAACTTCAAGTGTCCTATTGGACCATCTGTCTGTCTTTCACAGTGTGAAAGGAATTGCTCATCCATCCGTCTATCCTGCATGGAGCTAGTGAGCAGAAAAATAAAATTTCTGTCTTCTGGATGCCATTGTGCACTCCATTAATTAGAGCAAGATGAGGGGAGGTGAGTAGCAGGTTATTTTTTGTAGCTGTCTATCTCTATGGTATGAAACAGTATATTTATTATTATAGACCATCTTCAGATTAGGCTTCAAAAGGGAAACAGGATGAGATTTAATTTGGATTTTAATTATAGTTTTACTTCAAATGTCTATTTTTCCCCCAGTACAAGCAGACCTGAGATCAAGAAAACCATATAAAAATGGCAAGCATGTGTCTCTTGGTGGTGCTCAGCGTTGTGAGTATTTAATCTGGTACCTTTGATGGAAATAGCATTCTAATTCCTACAGCCTGTTTACTTTGAAATGAACAAATATTTACTGCACGCTGCATGTTTAAAGGATACAATTATTAGTGCACCTTTGTTTGTTTACCAATGACACAGTAATAATATTATGAGCTGCTGAATTGTAAGTGAAAATAACCCTTTGTTCTCATTTTTCTTATCGGCAGACTCTAACAGCACTCAAGGGGACAATAACCTATGAAATGGATTAAAAGCCTGTTAAATGCTCTTTTCAGTTTGACAGATCACCAAACCCTAGCTTACCCTTAAGCTCTATTTCCTTTTAAATATGGCAAATTTACTGTAGCCATGTGACAACAGTAATGTGCAATTTTAGAGTGATTAAATAATGACACAAACACTTTGTTATTAGCTTTATAAACTTATCTGTGTTCTCTCCTAGGTGAGAAATATTGTGCACTGTTGAAGATGCCAAAAGGTATGGGTCTAGTTTACAGAGATTGTCCCTTTCTTGCCAGTATAGACCTTAAACAAAACATGTGCTATCATTTTTCTGCATGGGTAGCTATGTTCATCCATCATTTTATCATCAGTGGATTCTGATTAGCAGTAAAATAATTGTTTCATTTTTGCCATCTTACATCTTATGGCTGGTCTGGACAATTGCTCTTCTGCACAAGTGTTAGAAATGGACAATCTGAATTCAGTGGATCCTGTCTGCAGGACTGCATTGTGAAATTGCATTTGCAAAGTTATGAGCTGCAATGTATGTTTGAAACATGATTACCAGCCGGACAGTGACCATTAGAAGGACGAAGCCTGTGGTCAAGCCTTAATACACTAACCTGTCATTCTCTGATGTGACATGACCAAGGGCCAACTCATACCCCCGAACAGAAAAACCCATGGACAGAGGGGGCAGAGGAGTCAGCAAACTTGACCTACAGGAGTTTCCCAACGATTGTGATTTCAGGATGGGGGCTTTTGTTGGGAGAATGGGATAGGAAGAAGGGATAGAACACAGCTTCTCAACTCCACAAAGCCTAGGAAAGTATGAGAAAAGGAAGCCCTAGTTCCACGGAGACAGAGGCAGTAATGCGGGGGGTAGGAAGGAGGGGCAGAGAGGTGGGGGACTCTCCATGCTGCTCTGCTGGCTCCACTCCCAACTGGCCCCAGAGGGAGATACAATACCAATGGTTGTGTCCTCCCAAAGTTATGATAGCAGCAGCTGCCTATGTAACCCAGCAGGAATTAATGGTGCCTGACATACTGTTAAATCCCAATGTGGTTTCCAAATGGAAATATGGGGAGCAGCAGGGGACAGTGCTATGCACAGCAGCTGGTCCCCTGCTCCACATCCAGCAACCACCAGCCTCGCTCCCAGATTTCATAAATCCAGATTCAGTCAGGGTATAGTGGAGGGTTCTGAAAAAAAACCATACAAAAATTCATATTTTTATTTAGGTATGTTTTGAACTAGAAAAACAATTGGTCCACATTTTTGGACAAACCGAAAAAATGCGGACCAGCTTTAGAACTGATTGACAATACAAAAAGAAGCCAATTTATTTTCAAGACTTTTCTTGTTGAAAATACAAATTTCACAGAAAAAACAGAAGTGGAAAATTGCAACCAGTTCTACTTTGGAGGAACAGTTCCCTTAGAATCAGCACTCCCCCTGCTTTGCACAGGTAAGGCCCATTGCCCATCCACTCATGGTAGCAGAAAGGATAGTTGGGGCCCAACAAACACACTGTGAGAAATAATGTCCCTTTCTCCCCGCATGTTAGAAGGCTGTGTGTGGTGGAAACTCCTACCTTTTTGCTAGCTTATTCCAAACTCCTACAAACTTTGAGGAAGTAGGAATTCTAGTAGCACAGACAGAACCTCAGTGTCACTGAAAAGAATAATGAATGGGAGGATTATATAAACCCAAGGGGCTTAAAGGAACTCTCTCCCCATCAGTATCAGTCTTTTCTTCCCCACCAGCCTCGGCCCCTTAATCCCAGGCACCTTCTTCAAGTGCTTTGACCATGATAGTTGAACTCTTCTATTAGAATTCTAGACATATTTTAGAAAATTTGGGGTTATGCTATTTAACAAAATAGTTTTAAAAGATCCAAAAAACTCAACTTTGTATTCCTCCTGGCTTCCCACTGAGCTGTGATACTCCTCCCGCACACACACTTTTTGTTCTCCTCTCCCTTTATCTCCACATTTATATTCAACAAAGTATGTGATATGATTTTTATCATGTATGTTGAAGATTCTCTGATACACTTTTCCAGAGTTAACTCTTAACATGATGCACTAAAGAAATAAACACAAGGCTTTAAAATCTGTATATTAGCTATACTGCTACTTCAAGCCACCTTTAAAATGTAAAAGAAATTGAGAAGGAAGGAGAGAGAGTTCCAAATCCACGCCCCAGCCCTCTGCTGGATGGGAGTAGATGTGAAACTAACCACATCAGTTATGTGAAGCTAAATTAACTGATGATTGTAAAGCATACTGCGAACTTCAATTAGAAGGCAGTATACAAATGCAAAAAGTTTTATCATAAGCAACTAAGTCCTGGTATCCGAAAGGCGGAAAGTGATTTTTGTTTGTAACACTTATCAGCCTTCTTCATTCACCCACTGGAGGGAGGACTTGGAGTTGATTCTATGGGGAAGGTGCTTTAGGCCTGCTTTGGAGCCATGTTTTTTCTGATTTTGTTTACCATCCCACAAGAAGCGATGTTGGTCGAACTTATTTTTGAGGGGTGGCCCCTCATAATTAGTGTTTCTTGCCAATACAAATGAAGGATTTGGTCTGCACCAGCAAAATGAATGAATGAGTTTTAACCAGCTACCAGAATCTACCTATGAATCCATCCATCCAAGTAACTGAATGTACCTCATCTCCCCCAAAATGAACTTCGGGCAAAATGTATTAGTAGTGCCAGTGTATTTACATTAAAAGAATAATCATCTTTTCCCTAAATTTGTCATCTGGAAAATATATTTATTCTTTTAATGTAAACACATTGGCAGGAATAAGACTGAATTATTTTAAGTAGCATGCATTTACATTTAAATAGTTAGAAAATTAGCACAGAAAAACCTGCATTTATTCCTTGTGGCCATTTATTGCTCTTCAAAAGAGAAAGAAAGCTATAGCCTGAAAAATATGACTGCACTGCAACCCATGCAAACAAATAGACAAGTATAATAGAGGAATAAAATACAATAAAAATTATCTAAGAAAAGCAGCTCAGTGAGTTCTATGAGAAGAAAAAGCACTCCTGTTTTATAAGCACTTCTCAAAACTACATTTCCTATCCATTTAGAAATCATTGTCAGAGAATTGTCCTGGTTCTTAACATTTTTGAAAAGCATAAGTATGATAGCATCAATGTAGATTGTCATTAGAACGGAAACAGGATGACAGTAATTTTAAGCTTCCGTTAAAGGTCAAAAGACCTGATCTAAAGCCACCTGGAGTCAACAAAGGGACCCCCTTCTTCACTTGAGTGCCCTCACCAGTCAGCTAGATCGCATGATCAAACCACACAGAAAAGATGGTGGAGGTAAGGTACTCCCCTGAAGGTATCAACTGTTTGTCAGATGTTTAGAAATTGGCTTAATGGATGGGTTACCCAAAGAACAGACATTTAATAGAAAATCCCAATAGTGACAAGTTCACAACTTCAATTCCTGTGGAAAGCCAAGATTTTCTTGTTTATGAGACAGATGGGAACACTGTAATGTTGACAATGTAAGTTGCCTCAGAGCAGATCTCTCCGTACTGTAACCATTGTTACAGCGGCATATGTTGGGTTGATGCAAGCTGGTTATCCTGAACCCAGCACTTTGATACTCCAGTGATGGGTACCTTAGAATCCATACCTTTGATACTTTCCCTCTTTACAGGGGTCACTTTGTTTCTAGGATACTCTCCATACAATAAACAATGTGTATATTTTTATGAATATTGATGTACTTCTGGACATCAACATTTTTAGAAGGAAACTTGATCTATGTCGAACAACAAAGGAAATAAAATGCCGAACTGGAAGGGGAGCTTTTATAAAACTTTGTTTTTCCGTGAGCCCCCATAAGCTGAAAACAAACTGAGCAACACTAATTTAGCCTTAATATTAGACCCAATCTACAGATGCTAAAAAAGTCATTTGTTGTTAGAAATCTATGCCCACTAAGAGCCTTCAAAGTTATCACAGCATTGTAGGCCATGGCAGTACTGGGATAGAACTCAGACCCTCCTCCTCTAAAAGCCTAGGACCTTACTACATGAGCTAAGGCAAGCCTCTAACAGTAGAAGGTCTATGACACACAGCTGAGCAGTTCTAACTACAAAGGTGAACACTTCAAATAGAACAACTAGCCTCTAGCAACTATTATTCAATCTTGGAGAATGACAGAAGGAGTCCTCAGGAAACTGCAAATGTTGCACTGGGCATTGGCCATGCAACAGCTGTTCTGTGCTTTATAGCTAGTGCACTGGTGTAATGTGCTTCTGTTGGCCAACTCTACCTAAAAGACAACCTGCATTGTGCATTTACCTAAAGCTTCCAAGCGGCCATCAAGGGCAAATGCTTGACAGAATGCATTACTGTAATCTAGCTTGGAGGTGACAAAAGCTATCCTAACTGTGGGAACGTGCACATCTTGAAAGAAAATTCTGCAACCTCTCAGCCAGCCTTTGAGGAAAATAGTCCCTAATATTGTGCATCCTTGCAATGACCTACCTTGTGGATGCTAATTTCTCTCCCCATGACGGGAAAGTAAAGGCCCAGCACCTCTAGCTGACAGATGACCTTTAGCTGACAGAAGCTATGGTAAGTTTATTTCTGAGCTGAGGAAAACAAAACTAGGCTTATGATTTGTAAAGGCCACAAACATACTGTCCTGGGGACTTTTAGTGAGGGGTCGTTTTACTAACGTACTGTAGCAAAAGCCAGTCTTGTAATACTCTCAGAAAAACAGAGAAATAAATTGGTGTCATTTCAGTGGATTAGCACTGCCACATCAGCTATGGCAGCTTTCCACTGTGTCATCAACTTTGCTGCTGCCATTCCCATTCCCCATTGCATTGCAACTGTTACAGGCAAAACGTAACAACAAACAACAAAATCAAAGACAATGCAAGATTGTTTATAATGGATCTTGAATAATGAAGGGGGAAATGCTGATTCAAAAACACACAAGGGGAAGGACGATCTGTCAGTGAACATTGCTGCCAGCATCTAGGCTTCTTTGTGTAGCATCAACACCATATGGTGCTGCAATAATTTCCCTTAAACACACTGATGTCTTTATTTGCACTGAAGCAGATTACAGGTGGATCCCAACTATTATATTTTCTGAAATACAATGATGTAGCTTAACTGAAATCAAAGCAGTTATGCCAGATAACTCCTGATGAGGATCTAGCCCATGGTTTTTGATGTGAGGCACATGGTCTCATGACTAACGCCTATGACTAGCACGTTTTAGCCCTGATTCTCCAAAGACTCATTTGGTAAGTTACTTAAGGCTTGATTTTCAGAAGGTGCTATTGACTTAAGTAGACACTCCAGGTGCTCAGGAGCTCTAACAATCAGATACCAAAGCCCTCGAAATTGCAGTTCCTCCATTTATAATGGAAATAGTAATACTTATCCATCTTTTAAAAAACACTTACGATCCTTGAATAAGAGGCACTAAAGATATGCACAGTATTATTATTATTACTACACCACGTCAGATGGTGAGAGAAAGATTGAAAAATCAGATATGACTACTTTTTTTGTTTAAATTCTCCAAGTTTTTTTTGAAATTCCATTTCACCAAATATACAACCCAGAACTGTAAAGAGGCAAGAAAAGTCCTTTGATTGAGAGGAAAAAAAAATAAGCTTCATGGGGACAGAATCCCAGGCCTTTGCATTCTGAAATGAGCTAAAATATGCAACAGTCTATTATGTGATCTTATCCTTAGGTGTAGAATAAAGAGTTCAATAGATTCATGGATTCCAAAGACAGAAGGGACCATTGTGATCATCTACTCTGACCTCCTGTATAACACAGGTTATAGAACACCCCCAAAATAATCTCTCTTTTAGAAAAACATCCACCCTTGATTAAAAATGGTCACTGATGGAGAATCCACCATGATTCTTGGTAAGTTGTTCCAATGGTCAATTGTTCTCACTGTTAAAAATGTATGCCTCATTTCCAGTCTGAATTTGTGTATATTCAACTTCCAGCCATTAAATCGTGTTATGCCTTTCTGTGATAGACTGAAGTCCATTATCACATATTTTTTCTCCATCTAGATTCTTTTAGACTGTAATGTAGTTGGGAATTGGTCCTGCTTTGAGCAGAGGGTTGGACTAGATGACCTCCTGAGGTCCCTTCCAACCCTTATATTCTATGATTCTATGAATGCAGTGATGGGCAACCTGTGGCCCATCAGGGTAAGCTGATTGTGGGTCATGAGACATTTTGCCAATGTTGACCATCCACAGGCACGGCCCCCTATAGCTCCCAGTGGCCGCAGTTCACTGTTTACAGCCAATGGGAGCTGCGGGAAGTGGCGGCCAGTATGTCCCTGCAGCCTGCCGCTTCCCACAGCTCCCATTGGCCAGGAATGGTGAAATGCGTCCACTGGGAGCTGCCGGGGGCCATGCCTGCGGATGGTCAAAATCAGCAAAGTGACTTGTACCTCACAATCGTCTTACCCTGATGGGCTGCATGCAGCCTGCAGGTTGCCCACCACTGCTGTAATCTAAATAAGGCCTGATCCAACAAAATGTCAGGGCTTCTAAAAGACAATCATGCTTCCCTCTTGACCTTCCTCCTCAGATGTTCAAAATTAACTCTCCATCCCAGTTCCTCTCCCGTTAGAGTCTTCATCTCTATCCGCTGATTCTCATTGGTTTTCGTTATCTCCCCTTTCTTGTCCCTAGAGGACACACCCTTGTTTTTTCGCTCACTGAAAAGTCAGGTCTACACATTTTCCAAGGAACCTGTTTCTGCTTGGACTGTCAGAGACATAAGGATGTTAAGTGACTTTTCCAAAGCCAAACACAAAACATACATAGTGGCTCATCCTGAATTACAACCAGGACTGGGATTTTCAGAGAGTCCTGAAGGTGCCCAGTCATCCATATCCACTGAGATTATTTTGGAGTTGGGCATCTAATTCCTTTAGGTTCTTTTGAAAACCCCAGTTTAGACATTTTCTAGCTTTCCATTGTGTCAGCTACTAGATCTGAGTGTCACTTTGGATTAAAGAGAGAACTGTAGAACATTACTGAGCTCTCTCTCTAATTTCTGGTCACCTTCTTCTGGGAAATGGGAGGAGTGAGGAATTTAATGCCTGATTTGTTGACTTGGAATCTTAAATAGAATTCCTGATGTGCCTTTATCCATCCCTTGCTGCTTTCTTTGGGCTGAAGAAGTTCCAGCTAAATGATTCATTTATTTTCTGGTTCCAATACTGCTTAAAAAAATAATCTGAAAATCGTTCAGTATTGGGAAAGCCAGTGCTTTCTGCAACTTAGATCAGTTCTAAATCTAATGTTTAAGTCACATTGACCTTTCTCTGCAAAACAATAAGAAGTGTATAAATAGCTAGGGTGGTTAAAAAGGGATCTTTGCAGTAGAAACCTAAAACCACAGACAGGTAAGGATCTGAATTCCAGGACCTGAAAAAAGTAGAACCAATATTATTGTCAGGCAGACACTAAATGAAGCTTTTGCATTCATTGTGAAAAGTTGTCTTTGATTGTGACACTTGTCTGAGCTAGCAAACCTCTCCTTGTAAAGGGTGAAATGCTCTTACACAGTGCCACACTTTTCTATAGCAGTGGAAGTGTTAAAGCAGAAGCCTCATGTAAGCTTGGGGGAAATTTATATTTAGAAACACATCTCTTTCTCTACCCTTGCTCTTTAGTAGGATGTCTGAGCCAAACTCTCCCCTACTCCAGATATTGTTACTAAGGTGGAGTTTCCTTTAATTTTTCCCAGCATGGATTGAGTTTGTGCCTCGCTCCCACAGAATCTCTCTGTATATTTATTATGCACCCACTATAGGGGTAACTGGTCACTAACCAGTGTATCAAAACATTTAAGCAGCCAGAGGTAGTGCTTTCTCCTCCTAAAGATCCTTTTGATGGCTACTTGAATTTTGTTTGTTTTCCTCTACCCTCCTTTACTCATGTCTTCTTCTTTCCTCCTCCCCACACAGAGTTATTCTTGGAAGTGTTATTACAGGAAAGGTGGTTGAAAAACATGGCTTTTTGCAGTGTTTCATGTGGGACACTGCAAACTCTTTGGTCAGTCCAAAGCACCCGTACTTGGGCCAGCCATTGATAAGGCCCTGTCTCCATCTACTTGAATCTTGGTCTTGCAACTGCTAACACTGTTATCCCTGGTGACAGAGATGGGAGTCTCTGCAGTAACCAAGGCCCAGTCTATTGAGAGTCCTAAAGATCAGGATGTTAACCCAGAGGATGTAAACCTAGACATAGTTGCAAACAGGGAACTACGGATGGCATGTGATGCACTAGGTTGATATGGTCTTATTATTCTGTGTGCCTGAGGTGATGACCCACCATGTATTAGACCATTGGGAGCTTTTTTTCATCATGTTTTTTCTAATATCCAGGTTTGGTGTTGTGCCATAATTGAGCCTAGAAGTAACAAATATATGTCTTGCTGACCCTCAGATGACAGGAAGAAGTATTGTCTCCTGGTTGGTCAGCCAAAGATGGCAGCAGGCATTTTTGGCTACTGACACCATTTTGGTATCCAGGAGCAGCAAAGCATCCAGGAACCCTTTGAATCCCAAACCATCTTAATGTTCAGACAGCAGATGCCTCACCTTGAGGGAGATGTTTTGGTCTTGACGGTTTCTTCAGAGCATTTTTTCCCCCCATCAGCATCACCACTGTCTGGTTTGGGTTTAATTTCTTCCAGGAGCTTTTTATAGTCTGGCGCTGAGATTGCTGGACAATGATTTTGAGATGAGCATGATGTAGAGCTAAGTGCCATTTACATACCACTGACAATGAGGATGGGAGTTCCATGTTCTAAACAATGCATCCTGAGTTGCGTTTGGATCTCAGGAGGACCTGCTGGAGGCAAGAGGCTTCCAAGCAGAGAGCAAGAAGAAAGGGACTTTTGTCTCTCTGTTTATGCCACTGTGGATTGTGACTTCAGGTGGGGTATCAGTGGCATGAGAGGATGAACTCAAAAACATCCCAAGATTTTGTTTTGACTGCATCAATCCTGAAGAAAACAAGGCACAATTCAACATGGTCTCATGGATACAGTGCAAGACTGAGCGTCAGGAGACCTTGGTTCTGTTCTTGGCTTTGCCTCTGCTCTATTATATGACCTTGAACAGGTCGCTTCTCCTCTTTGTGACTCTGTTTCCCTTCCCACCCTGTCTTGTCTCTTTAGAGTGGAAGCTCTTTGGGAGAAAGACTGTGTCTGGATGGTGCCTGGCACAACGGAGCCCTGGATCTTGGTTGTGGACTTTCAGCCGCACTGTAATACAAATACTATTAATAAATATGAGAAATACAGGTGACTGTGTGATCTAGAAGACCAGTCTGCAAGCAGAATGTGTTCAAGTCTCCTGAAAGGAGCGAGTGGGACTCGATAATTCTATCCTGTTTCACACATTTATTTTCCACCATTCATTAGCAGACCAATGTGCTTTTGTGACTAACAGTAACAGTACATAGAACTAAAATGCCACTGCACAGATAGAATGATCAATCTCTTTGACTTCACCGGTAAACATGTTTCATCAGGGGGTCACTAATATGCTTTTATTGCCTCACTGTCAGAGATGATGCCATTACCAAGCCTGATAAAGTATTCTATAGAGGATTCCTTTTAATTTTATTTTTTATGCGATCATGAGAGACCGTAACCGATAAATTTAGTTCAATGCTTTCTCACTATTAACTAATTCTGAGTAAATCCACTGAGGCTTCCTGGGTACAAACACTTCAAAGAATTTTAACAGGATATTGAAGTGATATTCACCCTGGGACAGAGGTTTAAGTACTGAGCTGCTACTGTTTTCTTTGCCATTAGAGCTACAACACTGCTAAATGTCATTTAGTCAAAACACTGTACTCTGAAGGATTTCTAGCACTAGATGACTATTTGCCTTTAATAAATTTATTGCATCATGGTGGAAATGTTAGATTATTTCTGGGGAGTTTGGGGAAAAGTGAATCATACCAAGCTATTGTTACTCAGTCTCATATCAGGGGCCTGCTCCTTTTCCCACTGAAGTCAATGAAAGTTTCTCTATTGACGTCTGTGGGGGCAGGATCAAGCTCTAGATCTCTGCAGTCTTTGAAGTGCTCAAATCCAAATTAAACTCAAGAGGTTTTCAGCTGTAGCAGCTGAAAAAGGGAAAAGAGAAGTGAAATAAAGGCCTTTAGGTGGAGGGGTTTTTTTCTGGGCTGCTTTCACATATGATACGGCACCCTAAAAATTCATGCACATGACGTGAAACCATGGAAACAACTGGATGCCACAGGGTTTATGAACTACTTTTGTTAAGGTTTGGACTTTGGGAATTTGTGGTTTTTTTCCTCTCCCAGTTTAAATGATTCCTCGCCCCCCCTCCCCCCCCCCCACTGAAACCTGTAATATGTTGAACTTGTTAAAACTGATTTTAGAGGCCACAGACTAAATTTAATTTGTAGTGTTTCTTTTCATCTTAAATCTACGACTGGCTTGGTTTTAGAAACAGATCCTCAGCTGTATTGTAAATCAGCTCAGCTTCAGTGGAGCTATGTCAGTTTGCACCAACTGCGGTTCCAGGCCTCTGGGATTAAAGTCAAATGTAAGATCTTGGCAAGTAAATTAAAAATAGGGTGAATTTCCTGGGGTGTTATTTTAAGGAGGCTGGCTGTGACCAAATGAAGTTAAGCATCATTGTGGAAAGACAACCCTTTTGCAATTCTATAACTCCTTCCCTCTCCCTTACCCCGAAGGAGATCAAAACGTTTCATGAATAGCAGTTAAGCCTCATAATGGTCCTGTGAGGTAGGTATTAATATTTACCCTTTTCAAAAAAGAGGCAAACTGATTGCTCAGAGAGATCACAGTCCTTGATCCTACAGAGAGTTATGTACCTGTTTAACTTGACACATTGTGGACAGCCCCATTGATTTTAAAGGGATAGTATGTAGAGTTAAGCATGTGCATAAATCCTTATGGAATGAAGGGACTAAGTAAAATGCCCAAGCTCACAAAGACTTCATATATGTGCCAAGAGTACCAACACTAGGCTAATGGAATGTAAGGGGAGCACAGAACTTGTGTTGGCCTTCTACATAAGGTTAAATTTCACCCACAGCAAATGCAGTTACAGTAACTCTTATGAGGTTCCTTTCTTGTCTCAGGTGAGGAAGCAGGTACAGAAGAACATAAGAATGGCCATACTGGGTCAGACCAATGGTCCATCTAGCCCACTATCCTGTCTTCCGACAGTGGTCAACGCCAGGTGCTCCACAGGGAATGAACAGAACAAGTAATCATCAAGTGATGCATCCCGTGTCGCCTATTCCCAGCTTGTGGCAAACAGAGGCTAGGGACACTTCGGAGCATGGATTTGCATCACTGTCCATCTTCGCTAATAGCCATTGATGGACCTATCCTCCATGAACTTATCTAGTTGTTTTTTGAACCCTGTTCTTGGCCTTCACAGCATCGTCTGGCAAAGAGTTCCACAGGCTGACTGTGAATTGTGTGAAGAAGTACTTCCTTTTGTTTGTTTTAAACCTGCAGCCTGTTAATTTCATTTGGTGACCCCTAGTTCTTGGGTTATGAGAAGGAGTAAGTAACACATGCTTATTTACTTTTTCCACATCAGTCATGATTTTATAGATCTCCATCATATCCCCCTCAGTCATCTCTTTTTCAAGCTGAAAAGTCCCCAGTCTGATTAATCTCTCCCCATATGGAAGCTGTTCCATACTCCTAATAATTTTTGTTGCCCTTTTCTGTACTTTTTCCAATTCCAAGATATCTTTTTTGAGGTGGGCCAAACAGATCTACATGCAGTATTCAAGGTGAACCCATTTCAATAAAGGAAAACCCGAGAAAAACACGTTTCAGAGTAGCAGCCATGTTAGTCTGTATCCACAAAAAGAAAAGGAGTACTTGTGGCACCTTAGATTTGTTAGTCTCTAAGGTGCCACAAGTACTCCTTTTCTTTTTTCAAGAAAAACACGTGCATGACACTCAGTTTGGTCAAAATATTTTTAGATTGGGATTTGGTAAAATTAGTTGCATAACACTGTACTTCCTGAATCCAGATGGGAGGGAATTAAGTGCCAAAAAATGCCAAGGAAAGTGCTATTCTCCCAGTATTTCCAGTTCAGTCTGAACCTGTTATTTATGGAAATCTCACAGGACAGTCTGGTCTCATAAGAATTCTAGAGCAATTTAGCAGACACAAAAGGTACAGAGAAGCATTTTAAACCAAAAGGAAAATGAGCCTGCTAACCTTTTGGGATTCACCCATTACTAGTGAATGCTCAAGTTAGTGGAAATATTCAGCAAATGAATAGCTACGACATTCATGAACATTCAGTAAGGAGAAATCTGTGGCTGCAGGAAGGTGGACTAAATAGCCTACTGGGTCTTTTCCACCTCTGAGATCTATGATCTGAACATATCAGCATCCAATCATCAGTTCCCCTTATTCTTACTATAGATCTTAAACAAAAGTCTAATAAATTTTTCACTGACAATGTGGCACTGTATCTATTATTCCCTTATGTCTATAACTGAAAAATCTTTTAACCTAAGTACCAGCTTCGGTGGATCACCTCTTGCCAGCAGAGACAGTAATGGGTAATAATGATCACCTACAACTTAGAAATTCATGGGTTTGGAATTTCTTCTGTCTCTTGGCACATTTCATGCTGTGAGCACAGCTCTTAGCAAGCCAAGCTATGGTGGTGCCACAGAAAATCAATGTGTCATGTCAATGGTGCCATTAACTACTCAAGAGCAATGGGGATATTGAAAGTGTATTGAAAATCAGCTTTCATGCTGAAAGGAACCATGAGCGGGAATAAGACTGGCTGTGATTCAGCTGTAGAACAGGATAAATGAAGATAGGGGAGGAAGTAATGAACGGAAATCAGAAGAGATGATAAATGAATATGAGGGAGATTCTGTGGCTTGCAAATGTGCCGGAAGTCAGTTTAGAAGATGATGATGGTCCCTTCTGGCCTTAGAGTCTATGAGTCTATCAAACCCAGAAAGTATGCACCTTGACATAAACTAGTTCATCAAAAGTTTGCCAGTCAGCTTCTCTTTCACCCTTATGTTGATTCTGATCCCACATGTGTTTAAACCAAGAGGAATTTTTTTCCATTGACTTAAATGGGCTTTGGATCAGGCCCCTAACAAATAAGATGGCAACCACAAGAATGTTTGAAAAATGAGGTTTCGTCTTTGCTACAAAATGGCAGCACTGTAACTGGGATCTCTTTCAGTCATCACTATAGAGCAGACAGAGCTGTAAAAAGGCAGACAAACACACAGCTGAAAGCAGTTGGGGAAGAATCTGGGTCAGATAACTCTCATATTGAAGTCAAAAGGAGTTTTGCCCTGTGTGTCTGACACCTTCCCCAAGCACAGCATGAGAAATATTTTCCTTATAATAAAAATATTCTCACAGCCTTTTGTAGTGTGAACAGTCAAAACATTTGAGGGTTGAAACTTGGCCTGGAAAATAGCCTTCGTTGTGATGAAGCACTATTAAGTATGTAGCAAATGCTGGTTTGCATTTGACAGATTTTCAACCTGTTGAAAATTGCTGTTCAACACAAGCACAATGCATGTTGTACAGCTTATAAAATTCACAGCTAAAGCAGCCTGCTCTACAGAGATCTGACCTTCAAAGTCGGGAGGGTTGGAATCAATTATTATAGTTTGAAACCATCTCCAGTAACATTAACATCTTCTGGCGTTCAGCAGCAAAAAAATTCCTTCCATAGACATTCCACTTTCTCAACTGTGATATATGAAATACATGTTAAATGGTATGAATTTTAATAAAAGAGATTATAGAAGAACTTGTATTAAATTCAGATTCATAGGAGTTTGTGTTAAAATCTCATTACATGGTACCTAAATATTGCATCTGAGAATGCTTTTGTAAAACATTTATTCAGCTGTCCAGTTTATATTTGCTGAGTTTTTGGACAGTCAACATTAATTTACAATGGTAAGTAAAACGATCACTTGAAGGTTTATGCTTCTCTCCTTTTTGCCCACTCTGTGCAAGAGTGAAAAGTTGAATCTGATGATTCAAGCTGTCAGCTCCCTATCTCACCCGAGGAAGATTTTCTATCTCCAAATTTTAAATTCAAAGTTTGAATCATCCACACAGAGTGCACGAGAGAGCCTGTCACTCACAGCTCTGTCCTGAAAAAATTTGTGAGATAAGAAGCAACAGGCTAACTTTAAAAATAGAAAAAGAATCACTTCAGAAATTAAATAATTTCACTTAAAAATTGATCTGTTTCAGAAGGATAAAATTGTGCCACTTTTCTGCCACTTAAATAGCTCCTTATTTTCATGACAAAAAACTACATTTTTCCTTCTACAGGTTTTATTTAAGCAAAATCTTCTTGAAGCCCTATAGAGAGCATCAAAACTTTCACTTTTAAAGGACAAATGTAATACAGAATAGCATGATAGTCTCTAAACAACTAAATTTTAGTTATGCCAAAGTCAGCAACAATTTAAACATATTTGTTTGGCTACTTGGTTACTATTTCTGGTCAGCCTTGAAAAGTCTTCTTCAAGCCTTGAGCCTGCTGTCATTGCAGTCAGTCAGTGGAAACACTCCCATTGATTCCAATGACAGTTGGCTCAGGCCTTTACTTTATACGAATAGGTGCAATTCAGTAGTCCCACTGAATTACAGCGGAGGTGTAGTCTGATTTCATGAAGCTTTAGCAGCCGTCCCAAAACATTATAAAACGTTGGGTTCAGATAATCTGGAATTTCAGTTCTGTGGTGCTCCTACATCCCATAGAACTGACACTAAGATCTGAAGGACTAAAGTCTGGAGCTCCATTTCTGCACCTCTTAGGGCCGCTGAATTATTATTATTATTATTGACTGGGGCTAGACCTAAAAGACCACTTGAATGTGGTCTAGACCTAAAAGACCACAGAATGTGATGACTTATTGTGTTTCATGGGGCACATCACTCCTGTGCCCCTGTCCATGTTGGTTTCCAGTTCATGTCAAGTTGCAATTCTGTGAGAGGTTTTTTTTTTTTAAACCTATTAAGTCATATCTACGTTGGGTCCTGCTTAGGGCCAGATCATACCCAGCCTCCGAGACTATGTACAGGAGAGTAAGAGCCCTCCATGCCTCTGTGTGGCCTCTTTTCCAAGTCTACTGCATGTGCTGAGGCATTAAATAGGAGCGAGGCGCCTGATACTCCTACAGGGAGGGGTGAGGAACGGAGGGAACCTTAGTTCTGCTCCCCCATCAATGTGCCAGCTCTTGCAGCTGAGCTATTGCAGGGGGATAACAATACTATACCCAGGAAAAAGGGTGGGAAACAGAGAAGGAATCATGCTCTGATTCCTTCCCTGGGGTGCCCCGGAGGTGGTGCCCATTACATAGAGAGGCTGCAAAATACAATCCGGTCAGAGGCTGCCATTCTTCCCCTCTTTTATCCCAACAGTTGTAACTAGTTGGAACATTTAAAACCAAAGTGTTAGAGTTTAAACATAGTGGCACAGTGGGGCTAAGGAAGGCTCCCTCCCTACCCTGGCCCTGCGCTGCTCCCGGAAGCGGCTGTCACCATGTCCCTGCAGCCCCTGGGTGGTGGGGTGGGCTGGGGTGGAGTGGGGGGGCAGAGGGAATGGGGAACCGCGGCCAATGGGAGCTTCAGGGGTGGTAGCCACAGGCCACGGCAATGCACGGCAGAACCACCTGCCCCATCCCACCCCATCCCCAGGAGCCACTGCCAAACATGCTGGCCACTTCCAGGAGTGGTGTGGGCCAGGGCAGGCAGGAATCCTGCCTTAGCCCCGAGGCATGCTGCTGCCACCCCGGAGCCTCTTGGGGTAAGCAGCTCTGGGCCGGAGCCCGCACCCTGAACCCCTCCTGCACCCCATACCTCAATCCCCTGCCTTGAGCCCCTTCCTGCACCCCAACCCCTGAGGCCCCTCCCACACTCCGCACTCCTTCCTGCATCCCAACCCCCTGCCCTGAGCCTCCAACCCCCTGCCCTGAGCCCCCTCCTGCACCCTGCACCCCTCCTGCACCCCATTTCCTTGCCCTGAGCCCCCTCCTGCACCCAGCATCCCTCCTGCACCCCATCCCGTTGCCCTGAGCCCCTTCCTGCACACCGCACCCCCTCCAAACCCCATACTCTCTCCTGCACCCCAACCCCCTGCCCCAGCACTACATTCATGGCTCTGCATGCAATTTCCCCACCCAAATGTGGCCCTTGGGCCAAAAAGTTTGCCCATCCCTGCATTAGATAGTAGAAAGTCACTGCTGTGTTTTCTGCAAGAGAACACAACATTCTGATGCTTATCTTCCTGCTGAGCTGGAATAGCTCCTCATTTCTAGAGCAGTTCAGTGGAATCAGCGGGGCTGCCTGTGGCTTAGGGTGCTATTCACCAGGTTATCAGAGTTTGGTCCTTAGTGAGATGGCTAGACAGAAAATGATACCTACCTTGCAGCACACAATCAAGGCAATGGCTAATAAGGCAGAGGCACCTTCCAGGGTCAGTAAGTACACAAGTAAAACTAAACCACACACAAGAACAGGGAAAGCTTAGGTCATGCGGAGACATTTTTTGGCAACAAGAGCAAACCAGGGTTGTTGGGTGTTTTGTTTTAAAATACCATGGGCATAAGTGTCTACATGGAGCAGCCAGGATTATTTTCAAGGTCCCATCTGTAAGAGCTCCTCACACTAAACTGCCCAGTACTCAATTTATTTCCTTCAAAATAAATGCCTTTGCACTGACCCCAGCTGGGATTTAAACTTGTAGTCCCAGGGATTCTCGGTATGTCAAATCAGATGCTTAAACCACCAAGTCATCCCATAGAATCAAATACTTGAGTTTTGCCTTGTTAGTGTCTGTTGGCTGAAACTTTGAGTTTGGTGGGGTTCTGTGGCTATATCCAAGTTGATTAGCATGGCAAATAACCCAGTAGAAAATGCACAGCCTGTCATGTTCTCTCTCTCTGCGCAGTGGGCAAGGATTTCTCATTTCATACATCAGTTACAATGTGCTTCAGTGATTCCACAAAGTTAATACATATCCCTAACACACAAAGGGGAAAAAAGGCCTCTCTCCCCCTGCCACTACCTCACTTCTCTTTTCCCTTCTTTCTAGACAGATAGGCCACCACGTAACATATATCCATAGTACATATATACACACATTTTTCTGAAAGCTAGACTCAGCCCATTTCTGATTGCACCACTGATGCCAAAAGAAATTGCATCTTGGTGGATCCTGTATAAACGAAGTTCTTACTAGAGCTGGCAAAGTGCTTTCAGTGCAAGGGTGACTGCCTAAATTTAAGATGGCATAACTGACTCAAGCTCCTATTCAGGAAAACTCTTAAACATGGGCTTAACTTTAAGCGATGGGCTTAACTCCAGCTCTGCATACACCCGTGCAGAGGGAGATGGGGGTCAGGGTCAGGGAGGTGAAGTAGTCACTACATCCAAATTTATGCAGACCCAGATTCCACAATCCTGCCCCCACAGTGGTGCACAGAGGTTTGGGGTCTTATTCCAGCCAAGGAGGTGCCTGTCCTCTTGCCTGGGATTTGGAGAATGGATTCACAATCCCACCTCCCTGAAACTTCTATGTAGTTACCTTACACAAAAATATTTACTTGGCATCAGGGAGAGGGGAGGCAGCAGGAGTTTTATCTCCTGTGCAGAGTGATGGTTAGGTTTTATGAATGTGAAAGACAGCTGTGTGCACGAGTTGAAAACACAGCTCGTTGTAGCTGCAAATTCTTTTTTGGATTACAAAAAGAATGAAATCAACATCAATATTTAGAAATGTCTTAAATCCAGGTTCTTTTTTTAAAACCTAGTCTAGAAACCATCTCACTTGGCAACTTTTTCAAAGCAGTTTCCATCTACTACAATTACATTTTTCAGTATTTATTGATCATAGTCATAATAAAGACATCTGGGTTGTGTAATTAGCAAGACTCAAGATCACATTGACATTCCTGAAAGACAGTACTGTTTGATCAACATTAATATGTGTTGTATCACCACAGAATTATAGCAAAACAGAACTACTCTGTGAGGGTCTTAATTGTGATGTGATGAAAGTCAGTGGATTAGAAGATATAAAAGAGCATACAAGAACATAAAAACATACCAAATCCTACATGGAATCAGATCACTGACCCATCTAGTCCAGGATCCTATCTCAGCAACAGATGCTTCAGAGCAAGGTGCTGGAAGCCCGGAAAGTAGAAAGTTATGGCATATTTCTGACCAGGGAAGATTTCTTCCTAACCTCTAATAGAGGTTGAATTATGCTGTAAAGCATGAGGTTTTGTATTACTTGAAAAACTCTTCTTCTTTTTTTTTCCTTTTTTTTTAAAAAAAACCATAGCTAGCATAACTCTGGTTACTCTGATTATCCATAGAAATATCAAATCCTATATATTGGCCTCAATTATATCTTGAGGCAATGAGCTTCATGGGCTAACATTGCATTGTATGGCAGTGGTATTTCCCTTAATCCATTTCGAACTTGCTGCCTTGAGTACCCATATGTATTATGAGACAGCATGAACAGAAGTGATCTACACACAGAAATAAGGTTAAAGGGAGGGATTTTCAAATGTGCTCCTAAGTCACTTTGGTGCTTTTGAAAATCCAAACCTAAAACTTTACTTATTCTCGAACACTTTTTCAGCCAGTCACAAGCAGTTACTGTAGATACATATGTAAACTATACCCATATTTCTAATTGTTTAAGAATTCCTCTCACTAAAGAATCACACACAAACATGCAAAATCTACTCAAAATGCCTCACTAACTTGTAACCTCTTTGCATAAGTTTTTAACTATCTAGTTTTTAACTATCTAGTGATCAGCTCAAGGGCTCAATCTTGCACCCACAGAAGTGTTGCCATCCAAATCAATGGGCAAGAGGTTAGATTCCTAAGCCTTAACAGGTTCTGAAATCCACCAAAGAGTGAGATCAAATATCTGTGTCCTCTTTCTCCATAGTATCTGAGCACCTCTCAGTCTTTAATGTATTTTTCCTCACAATACCCCTGTGCAGTAGGGAAGTGCAACTGTTCATATTTTACAGCTGGGGAAACTGAAGCACAGAGAGACTTACCCCAAAGTTACACAGGAAGTCTGCAGTGGAGAAGGGACTGAAGTCTCTTGAGTAGCACCCTAAGCACAGGACCACCCTTCCTCTTGAACAGAATTTCAGGCCTGTTCTTCTGCCAATCTGAATCTGTGCATTTTAAACCAAAATACCATTTTTTGAAGTTTTTTTTTAAATCTACTCATGACTGTCTCATGACTCACAATCTATTTTTTCCCTTCTGTAATCCTTGTCAAATCAGCAATTCTTTTTCTGCAGTTGGGTCCACTCATTTTTTATGCTCTGGATTACCTGAGAATGTTGCTTTATGATTAAACCACAAGGGATTCAGATTCTCCAAACAGTTCCCCCTCCGTCAGAAATGGAGAAATTATTCTTGAGCAGCCTCTTATATCCTTAGAGTTTAGCCAGAATGGATTAAGCAGGAAATCACATGGTATAAAATGCATCTGTCCTACCGCAGTTTTACATTACTAGAGCGAAATGCTTTTGGGATCTTTCTTCAGTCAGCTTTGCCGGCTGGGGCCCATCCTCAGAAAAACCTTCACCTCTGTCATAATAGTGGGATCTTATTCTGCAGTCCTAAGGTACCATTTGCCAGTCTTCAGCTGCTGTCAGTTTCAGGGCTGGACTGAAAGAGTAATCTGTAGCAGTGTCTTATGTTAACTCATCCAGTGCAATAACATCATCTAAATGACCATCTAAAATGTGACAGATATGTGCAATGGAGATGTAGACCATTCAAATATTTCCTTTTTACTGCAACATACTGAGATACAATTCCCACGATAAGGCAATATATTGCAAAGTAGATTATATTGTTTAGCTGTCAGGTAGCTGCGAGGAAATGAGAAACTTCTGAATGGTCTCCAGTGTATTGTACCTCATCCTCTGTTACACTGAAGAACAAAGTAGCTGACGTGTTTACATTATTTGTGGGTAAAGTGTCATTGTCTGCACTGTTTTGATTGTTAAGTTGATCTTTGCCTGTAACAGACAGTGTGTTATACGATACACCCATTGGGCTATTTATACTGATTTATAAGAAAGAATGAAAAGCGGTCCTCAACATCTCCCATATACATACTCCCACTGGGCTCAGACTGGTCACCACTCCTATGCAATGTCTTTGTACCACCATTGGGGAATGTTGTGAAATTACATTGTCCCTTCTGGCCTTAAGCTCTATGAAACTTAGACATTGCTTTCTATTTTTGACAAAGAAAAGCCTGTTATATCACACACAGCCTTGTTCTGTGTGTCTTTTCCCATTCATGTACCCGTCTTGGGAGGAATCGTATTTACCAACTTCTTGGGCTTGCTCAGCTGCAACTGGGAGCCCTGTATCCTTTCCAAAGTATTTTCTGCTTTCATCATTGTTCTTGAGATGTTGGCTCTTGTAATTAATTGTTCCAAAATCATTTGTTCTCAATACAGTCATATGTACAGCAGCCTTAATCTTCTAAAGCTCAGAAATGTGGGCTGTAATTATTTATCCTTCTCCATTATTCCCCTTGAGAAAAATTGCTTCTCTCTTTGGCTTTTTTCCCCCTTATACTGGAATTGTAAATTTAATCCATACATAACCTCAGCAATGCATCCATTTCTGCATAGAAGGCAGGATGAAATATATGCAGTAAGTCTTTTTGGCCAAACAGGATAGCGACTGAGCAGTGCAAGTTCTGAAATTCTACCTGTCCTAGGGTTTTGTAATATCCATCACCATTGTACCCAAGTGTCTTCCATGTAAAACTGATAGCAATAGTGAAGCCCCTACAGGTGTGCTTAAAACCTGTTCTACTGCCCCAGGGTGAAAGAGACATTTAGGCCCAGATCCTCAAATTTATTAAGGCTCCTAAATTCTGCTACAATAGGAGCCTAAATAACGTGGAGGATTTGGGCCTCTCTTACTTTTTACGGACCATCTGGTCTCCTAGAATTAGATAGGTACAATGTGAGAAAAAAGTTCAAGTGGGGCAGGGCAGAACCAATACTTCTACACCAGGAGTAATCATTGTTGACGGTGTTATGCAGGACTCCCAAATACAACATGAATTAATAAGGTTAAAATAGTCCTACCTGGGTTTTATGTGCTTTACAAAATACCTTTGCCTCAGCAGATATGGAAGTAAAGGAAGCAGTCTTTTCTACTGCTAGTCATAGGAATTCCTAGGTCCATCCTCCCCAAACATTTTACACCACATCAGTTAGTTACTATATCTGTTCATGCTCAAGAGTGAATACAAGCAAGGTGAAAACTCACCTTTGCTATTATGCCTACAAAAAATGTGACAACAGTTTGGCCACTGGTGCGCTGTCTTTCATGCTGACCAATATTATTTCACTGTTTCCTTGTACTTCCCTGTTGATCTGTCTGGCTTTTTCCATTGGCTATCTCTTGTCTTATTCATAGATGGTCCCTGCCCCACAAAAGTTACTATCTTTTTGTTCTGTGTTTGTAAAGCACCTAGCACATACTTAGATGCATGTCAGACATCCGTAGACACATAGAAGTTAGAGAAGGAGAAGACGTATGACATCATTCAGTCCATCTCTTTACAGTGTGTGTCTCACAGATTCACCATCTCAGAATGCTTCTCCACGGTAAGACCTGGCATCATAGCCCTCTGCCTTGCCCTCCTGCTCGGATATGTGTGCACTGATTTGGCCCTTCAGTGCTGGCACATTGACAGTCCCACCCCTTCTGGGGAACAATGTCCCAACTCAAAACTCAAAGGAATATTACCATGCTCAGAAGTGTCCCTAGCTTCTGTTTGCCAGAAGCAGGGAATGGGCGACAGGGGATGGATTACCTGATGATTACCTGTTCTGTTCATTCCCTCTGAAGCACCTGGCATTGGCCACTGTCGGAAGACAGGATACTGGGCTAGATGGACCATTGGTCTGAGCCAGTATGGCCGCTCTTATGTTCTTCCTCCCTTTCTGGACTCAAACCTCCACAGACTCTTTATCCATCTCCTGGACTCCACAGAGTTCTTCCCCACTCTATTACAGAGCACTGTCTCCCAGGGCTTTCCCCCTGAAGGCCCAGCTCTGCTCAGGCTACTCAATCCTCAGGGATTCTTCCCTGGAGTCTCTCTTCTCACAGGCCTGCTTTAGAAATTTACATTTCCCCAGTTGCCCTCTCCCATTAGGGACAGTCCTAGGCTACAAACTGCTTCCTGCAGGCCCCTCTGTGGTTCCTTTGACAGAGAGCAGAAACTCCCAATTACTTCTTTCCTGGTTCTCCTCTCCCTTTTGCCCTGCAAGCCTTCCTTTAGAGCCCAACTGGGTCCAATCCTTAATTGCCTGTCTCCCCTTCAGATGCCACATAATGGGCTAATTCGGCTCTCTGGCGCTCCTTAATCCTGACATAGCCAGAGGGTAGTTTATATACCCCAACACAAAATATGGAATTTGCATTGCAGCTGCCCATGCGTTGCCTGTTCTGTGGACAGGTAGAGGACTTTCAATCTGGCACCTTTCAAGAGCACTACATTCACTTAAAAAATACAGACAGTAGATTATGTTCCTTTCCCTTAAATGTTCCTCTTGAATACATACCACCCTTATTTATTAGAGGGCTCTGCCACTGTTGATGATATATGCCTCTGCCTCATCTCCCAAATACATAAAAGCCCAATTTTTATTACCCATGTTATATATCAATGTCTCTGCAATGCCCAGTTCTCAAGGATGGTACTATATTAAGTATAACATGGATCTATTTTTCCCCTTCATGCAGTGCTGTTATGAGTTTTAAATATTGCAATGCAAACAACTCTGTTGCTTAAGATTCTTTGCAATTTAGATTTATTGTTAAAAACATATAAAGTGCGTGAAGAAGGAATAAATGAATTATTCTGAGATGCAATATTTTGTTACTAAGAGAGTCCTGGCAAACAAATTGAAAGTGAAGGAGTAATGATCCATGGTACTGCAGGCTGAGAATAATGAACACTTGCTAATGGGGAGATCTATTGGACTGTGGAATGATCTCCCAAGGGAAATGGTGGAAGCTTCACCTTTTGAGACACTGAAAACTGGAGAAGGATTTGTAAGAAACAGCCCTACAGTGGTGGAGGAGGAGGTTTGAATGGACATGCTGACCTAAGAGGTCTTTTCTGTATATAAGCTATCTGATTCTATGAGATACATGCTACACAAATGAAAATAACTGAATAGCCAAGTATACAATTAAACTGTCCCCTTCTGAAATTCTAAAACTATTGTGTTTATATATTCAACGTATACTCACCTTTGCTATTATGCCTTCAAAAATGTGACAACAGTTTGGCCACTGGTGAGCTGTCTTTCATGCTGACCAAGGATACAATTAAACTGTCCCCTTCTCAAATTCTAAAACTATTGTTTTAATTCTAAAACTAAGTTACTGTAATTTCAGCATGCTTCAAACACCTACTGTGATATGATCTGCCGTCTGTAGTCTGGCTCCTGCCTACTCTGTTCTAATAAACTGTTCTTTCGACGAACTGCTAAACGGGGGGGGGGGGGGGGGAGGGGAGGGTGCTATTTCCCAAAGAAAATGAACACTGACTTAGCTTACATTGTACAGCAGACTACATCCTTTAGGACTGAGTTGATTAGTGTGAGCTGGCCGACATTCGAATGGCTACACAACTGCTAGGTCTCGAATTAACAGCATACAGACAGATTGAGTCAGTGAGGGAAAGGGCTGCAAGGAGGACTTTTCGCCACTTACTTGCCCTCCACAGCAGCCTAACACGATGGAAATCCTTGTGCTCAAGTAAG
This sequence comes from Chelonia mydas, assembly GCF_015237465.2. NCBI lineage: Eukaryota > Metazoa > Chordata > Testudines > Cheloniidae > Chelonia > Chelonia mydas. The sequence continues at coordinate 238,949,610 of NC_057850.1, read as the reverse complement.
TATCTGGAGTTTGATTGCCAATTACAAGCACTACACTAGATTACCTGCTCTTACTCCCCACTTACCAGCTTTTCCAGACTAAGTCTTTCCTACCCTGTTCTCATGGTTTTCGTCCCTGCTCCTGCTGTCCCCACTGTTTTAAAGGCTATGCAGCATGAACACTTTGGGGTGCTTTGTTATTGATAAGGGTGCAATCCGTTTAGAGAGAATCACAAAGTTAAACATCTTTGTCTCTGAACCTACAAAAGGCAGCCAAAGGGCCAGGCTCTTTGTTCTGCACCATCCATATTGCACACCAAGGACAGATTCTGGCTCAAAAAGGTCAGTGGAGAATTTCCAGAGAATATTGTCCTAGGCTGGAGGACAGGATGGAGCAGCCTCTTTCACCCTCAGTGTAGGAGGCATGTCAGGGAACAAAGGGGCTGTACTGTGGGTGGGCGGATGCTACACCATTCTCCACTAGGATCTTGCATCACTGGTTTAAGTTACAGCAGGTCCCCAGCTACTCTAACTTTTACTGGCTCCAGTTGCTCTGGATAAGAGATCTCTAACAGCTCCTGGAAAGCCTCTGCATCCGACCAGAGCTTGGGTGGGGTTGGGAACCCAACCCAATGTGTACTATTTAGAAGAGAGGCATCAACAATCATACTACTGAATCCACATAAACTGCACACATTTTGGCTTTCTTCAGGGTGCATGGCCATCTCTAAGGACTCAGGTACAGAGCAGCTTAGGTTGTATCAACTCTGCCCTGAGTGGATGTTCCTTGAGTTGGGATAAGGTGTTTCTCCATTGGGTTCCATTTCCCCATCCACCACCAGCAGCAGAGTGCCAAAGGACAAGTGGAATACTGCTGCTGAGGTCACTAGCTCTTCTATCACCACCCAGACAAAAAGAGAGTTCAGGCACATGGTGGGTTCCCTCTCTATAGTACTCCACGTTTATTTCACGGAGGTCATGGAAGTCACGGAATCTGTGACTTCCAGAGACCTCCATGACATTCTCTGCTTCAACCCCAGGGGCCAGGGCCTGGAGCTGGCAATCAGCAGGGCCTCGGCAGGGTTCCAGCGACAGGAGACAGCCTCTTCATGGGGTCCCCTGCACGGGTCCAGTGACAGGTGACAGACTCCGGAGAGGGCCCTCCTCAAAGTTCCATTGACTGGCAACAGCCTCAGGTGGGGGGGCAGGGTGGTAGGGAGGGAGCCTCGGGTGAGTTTCTGGGGGGGTCCTGTTTTCTTGTTGGGAAATATGGTCACCCTGCAGCTCCCAGCTACCGTGGGTGAAGGCCTCCCGCTTCCCCGCTGCAGCTTCCAGCTGCCAGGGGCAGAGAGGGAACCACACAGCTCCCAGCCACCACAGTGGCGGGGGAAACCATGGAGCTGCAGCAGCAAAAGTCACAGACAGATCACGGCTTCTGTGAAGTTCTGTTTATTGCCCGTGACCTGTCCGTGACTTTTACTAAAAATAACCATGACAGAATCTTAGCCTTACTTTTCACCCATCAAACTCAAAATGTTTTGCATATGTTGGTGAGCATTACTATCTCCATTTTAGGCACAGAATGGTTAAGTAGCTACCCAAGGTCATACAATGACCCTAGTCTCTTGAATCCCAGCCCTTTGCTCAATCCACTTGACTACACCCACTCAAAAAAGAATTACAATGTGACAGGCTTCAGTATTACAATGTTACTAATTTTAAAGAAATTATACAGGGACTATTTTCTTGGTCTCATTAACCCTGGGATGTTTTCAAGCTTGGGGGGAGAGGGGGAAATCAAGACCGAGTAGAGCAGATAATTAAGAGCTGTGTGACTAAACATATTGCACAAATTTAGAAGTAAGAATTCTATAGATTTCTAGGTTGGATACCAAGCAGGCAAACTGATTTAGCCGCCAGTGGATCTAGCCCACTTTTGGAAACACACGCTCGCCTACCAGCAACACATCACACACATTTCTCATCCTGACTGACTGGAGTGGAAAGAGCTTGCAGCAGCTCCTGTACTTTTCCCAGGTTTCTCTCACAGCTCCCTCTTGCTGACATTGCCCCCAAACCATTTCCACACTGAAAGCCGCTTTACACTGCGTGGCAATAGCCTATGAAGGGTGATAGAACTGCAAGGACTTTTCTCTCTCTCTCTCTCTCTTTCGGTTGAAATACTGAAGACTTAACAAAATAACCCAAACAAACATTGAGTTAAAGGTTGTTTGCGTCTTGAGGGGGTAGAGAGGTGGGCTTGGCAGGAGAGTGGTTTGCACAGCAGTGTACGGGCCAGGTGACACTTATAGAGTTCCATTTGTGTTGGAAAAAGCCACCTGCGTCCTTACTTCCTTCCATTAAAACCTCTGCTGCACCTCAGGGTGATTACTTCTCCCTCCTCTTGTATGTAGGAATGGCCCTCTGAATTCTCTGGAGCACTCTCAGAGAGAAGACGGTGTGTCAGAGCAAAAGGGATTGAAAACCCTTTAGGAGAGGTGACATGACTTATAGGTCAGCATTGGGGAGGAAAATGAGGGGATTTAAAGGAAAGTTATAAACAAATGTCAACACACTCTGGTAACATTTTACCTTAAACTTTTCCACCCTTTCTTTTTGTGTTCTCTCTCAAACCTTTGCTCATTCTTGGTTTCAGCTTTCAAACACTGGGGCCACGTAGAACACTGCATGCTCTGTAGGGTGCAGGGCAAAAGGCACTAAACCCTTTCTTGTTAGCATTTACTAAAGTTACTGTCATTTCAGCATGCTTAAAATACCTAATAGTTTCCTCTGGAGCAAGATACTAACATATGAGAGCTCCAGCTAAGAGAATATTTTAAGGTGGGTGAGTTCACTTATCACTTATTTTATACATAATGGGATTTTCATAATATTACATTTCATTACTGGTATTTTATTTATGCTGAATAAAATGCAACTGTGAAACATGTTTTGCCTCTCTCGGTAACACCCAAATGTGGAATAGAGGAACACATCATCAGCTATTCACTGACATACCAACATCAGAATTTATAGAAGTAAAAATCAGGGGCTCAGATAGGGCTTAGCTGAAAGTGCCAAATCAGCATTTGAGAATCCTTCTCTTTCTGCCTCCTTTAAAAAAAAAAAAAAATTCATTTGATAACATGGGCCATAGCTCTCTCATGTGGGAAACGCAAGGAAACTTTGATCCTAAAAAGAAATTTCATTTAAATAGGACATTGTACTTTTTAGAGCACCTTCCGTTTAAGGTAATCAAAGTGCTTTACAGGAATTCATTTCTTAATCTTCAAAATACCCGCGTGGAAAAGGTAGACATCTTCATTTTACAGGTGAGGCACAGGAAGTTAAACAACTTCACCAGCAGTAAGGCCCAAAGTTGGGAATAGAAGTTTTTGGCTGCAGGTTCTGAAGTCTAAACACATGGTGAATAACACCTCAAAAATTTCTTAAATAGGTTTCAATTTGAAAACAATCCCAAAGACCCATCTCCCACAATCCCCCAAATTTTGAAGGACCAAAATTTGAAAAGACTATTTATAGTATTTCTTGGGGTTCGTTAACAATGGTGTAAATAATGCCAGTTTCAAACTATGGCTGTGGGGAGGATGGTAAGTGGTTCAGAGGTACTTTTAAACACAAGAACATATAACTGAAGGTCTATTTTTGTAAGAGCCACTAAATCGGGATAGTTGTGAGAAGACATTCCTCATTTTATGAAAATATGAACACCTGCCTTCTCTGGATCCTGCTTATAAACCTGTGAAACTATTTGTTTTGTCAAAACTGATCATCATACATTTTTCTCAGGTGACATAAAAAACATAATTTTTCCCCCTCCCAACAGAGCAAATTTAAAAATATATAGAGAAATCCTTTACAGTCATTGGAATGTTTATACAAGAGTCAGCTTGTTTTGAAGGGTAAAATGAAATGAACAACCTGCAATACCATAGCATCAGTGCAACTAAGCTCTTGGTAAACACAATATACTGAGGTGATATTGTGCTCTGTTTCCTCAGATTAAATATATCTCATCCTTAGATTTATACTGGCACTTTATAGCTTCTGCAAATGACTGTCTCAGCACCGCAAAGTAATTCCACCCTGTCATATTTGTCTTTGGAAATTGTAACAAATTATGGTGATTTATAACATCAAACTCAACTCTTCCATTTTTCCCCAGATGGGAATGTCGCTGATGGCAAGATTCTAGGCCATCCATTTATTCTGTGTGGAGGGTGACAGTGAAACATGTTTCATCTCTTCTGCCTGACACTCTCTTCCCCTTTGAGGGGAGGCTGTCAACATAACTCAAGCTGCCAAGGCACCTTTGCAAGGGGCCTGAAACAAATCTAAAGCTCCACTACCTGCATGCCTACTAATGAGGTGTGACTTGCCTCTCTTGGATGGCTGGCCTCACTGAATCTCTTTGCTTCTGACCCCTTGTGGTCCCTTCTCAGTCAATAGAAGCCAAGCCATAATTTGTCACTGAGTAAAGACAGGTGATGATTAGAGCTGGGAGAACTTTGGGAAACTCGCAAGGTGAGTGCCTTGCTATTGTCGGCTTTTGTTGAGGAGGAAAAGAACGAATGACACACGCCATCATAAGGAGAGCTTAATTGAAGTCTACAGTCAGGTTAGAGCAGCTTTGTAAAATCCTACTCACACACTTACCTAGGGCAAATATATTTTCTGGTGGGCAAATAAAGCATCAAGGTCTTTTTTGCACGTGCAAACATTTAGTTCCATGAGCTGGTAAATTTTCATGGCAATTTTCCAAGTTTGGGTTAAAGGAGAATTCCAGATTAGGTCAAATATATTTAAGATCATTATATAATTGTTACAAAGAACAGCTAGTCCCGATCCTGCACAGTTAAGCATGTGTGTAATTTTACTTTTGCATGAGGGGTCAGCCCTTACTGTTTATCATATGATGGACTTTGTCAGCAGGACGATCCCAGTGGGAAAACGTTAGTAGATGCTATATGCAGATGACATGGCAATAAGGGCATCCTCAAAAGAAGACCTAGAGGAAATAGCAAAACAGTGGTATGTCTAGGTAAGCTGCCATGGGATGAAAATGACATGGCATGTGAATTAGTAGTTCAAAAATAACCACATATATTTGCTGTAGCTTGTACTGACCAACTGGCCTGCAAAAGACTGTTTATTTCAAGGATCATGCCATTCTTGCATGCAGGAAGGAGTCAGGGGGAAGAGAGAGAGAAAAATAAGATTTTTAATAGTCACCAGAGGAAATCTCTCCCCTATGCTCCCATTGCTTTGGTAGACTAGGTTTCACATAGTGCTCTGATGATATCACTTCCAAAATGGAAAGCAAAGGAAGTGTAACCTCAAAAATCAGTTGTGTCTGAGTAAATGTGTTAAGTATTAAATGTATTCCCCAGTTTTAGCATGGGAGGAATGGTGCTTCAGTCATTCTAGCTATAACACAGTTATAACCATAATGATACCTGCACTAGCACTCCAGGGTGTGGGCTCCAATACCGTCTGGCAGCATGTTATCAGTAACAGACACAACAAGGATAAAGGATCTCCTGAACCTTTATCCACAGAGATTAAATAAAAAAAAGTTTGTCAAATATAGTCAATCTTGAAATTACCCTCCTTGGAAAGAGGTTTCTATTTCTCATCTCACAATGGTATCAGAGCACTAACCACCATTTGACAACTTTTGCTTTTATTTACAGTGCCTTGATAAAATGCATTTTTTACATGATAAGTTGGATGTGTCAAACTGAGCCACATATAAAGTGGCGACAAAGGAAATCGTTTCAATAAAATTACATAATGTAAAACAAATAATTGGAATACCTACATTAACGACAATTTGCATGCAACATAGCATTATACAATTTCTGACACTCTGCAGAGAGGTATTAGGTCTAAAGTAACTACGTTTAGAAAGCAATTTGCAGAATTTCTGTTCTTTTGGCTGGTTTGAAAAGCCGTGATAATATGTTTTTTGCAGCTGACAAGCGAACAAAAACCAATCATTGAACAGTACCATTTTACCCACGAGGCAAGCTGATAATTAGATGTTTAACAGACAGTTTGGATTTAATCTGAGCAGTGGCAACTACTACTTGTTGTTGTTCTTGTGTAGGGACCAAATACAAGTCTCCCCCCATCCCCCCCCCACACTTTCAATAACAATGAAGAAATATGTTATTTTTTATCCTGGGCTGTCGCCCCTCACTCACAACCCAGTGTCACAAGGGGACCAGTCTGGCACTGGAGATGTGCATATGTGTAAGCGGGAGGTAAGGAACCATCTTACTCTCCCCACACCGAGTCTACATATACCACATTTAACCTGAGCCAGCTCAACTTGTACTGGAGAAGCAGTGAGCAGGACGCAGGGCACTCTGAGTGGAGAGGAAGCAGCATGCTGCTTTTTCAACCTAATAGGACAGGAGTATTGGTGGGGAGTGACATCAGTTAGGCTCCTCAGGCCATTGCCTATGGTTCCCATTGGTACAGGGTATGTCTGATTCAGAACCCTTCCTAAGCATCTTCCATTAGTGGGGCTCCTACTGAATCAAACCATGGGCGGAGTTTAAAGCTGCCCTGGTCTGGGGAAGGTGGCAGCACCATCATTCCTACATGGGTATTTTTTGGGGGTTGGCTCAGGAACAGCTGGCCCCAGGAGGGGTACATGAAAAATGCATTTTTCACTCATAGGGGTGATTCAATCCCCTACGTCAGCACCTGTGTTAATTTTTCAGGATCAAAATCCTACCGATAGAACATTTAAATACAACTGGCACAGAAATGAACCAATGCTACAAAACCACACCGCTTCCCTACTGGGTTGGTTGGACTAAGATTTAAGCAGCCCACTTCCTTTCAATTTTTTTCTATTTTTAAGTAGTGTCAACAAGCAGAACTCTGGTTTTGCTTTCAGCTTTTAGTAATACACTGTATCTAAAACTGAGATCAGGTAAAGCTTCTGTAACAGTCTCCATCTTAACTGAGGGACAACTGAGCACTGCAGTATTCCGCAGATGATATTACCCCTTGTTAAATATATTTAATCTCCCAAACCATGTACACGTTTCATATGGAAGTGTGTTTGTGGGGGGAACATTAACTTATTAGGAGAAAGATACATTTCAACACAAAACTTATTCTCTAACAAATAAAGACAAACATTTGAAATATGGAATGCAACCAAAAAGTCATAGATCCAACTTAAAGTTTATCAGGAGACATAAACTTTCATGCTTATACTTTGCAGAGTAACTGAACATAAGGACATAAGAATGGCCATATTGCATCAGACCAATGGTCCATCTGGCCCAGTATCCTGTCTTCCAACAATGGACAATGACAGGTGGCCCAGAGGGAATGAACAGAACAGGTAATCATAAAGTAATCCATCCCCTGTCACCCATTCCCAGCTTCTGGCAACTGAGAACTTGCATTCATTATCAGCACACTTAGGGAGGAGGTGCCAGTTTAACTTGCTGGCTCAAATGGCAAAGCAATGTTAAAATGTATGGTTTCCATTATGATGGAAGATAGCACTGAATAAAACTTCAAAACCACATCAAGCCAAAAGAGTCAGCCTTTATTTTAAAACTTCTTTGCTGCAAATACATGCGACACTATATATTGCAACAAACTTAGCCATCACTTAGGGAAATAATACTGCTCATGAAAGGGACTGGATTGACAGCAATGAAAACTGAAATCCTTTACTCACATAAAAGACACATTCTTGGTAGTAACAATGCAAGCTTCTCAATCTTGTGCCCTCCACTCAGAGTGTATCAACCCTGACACTTATCTCAACAGGCCGGAAGTTCCATTACCATGCTGCATTTTATTCTTCAACTCTCTGCTGCAACTGCCAGCAAGGATGCCAAGTATTGTTAAGGCAGTTTTGTGACACGAACACCTGCTTGTGAGCAGCTGGACTGAGACCACTAAATTATTTCACAGAGTCATTAGACTGTTACCACTTTTGCCGTGGCCTACATTCAATGTGTAACCTAGGGAATAGAAAGCTCCATGTCCCACTGCCGACCACCTGAGTGATCCATTTTCCCTTGGCCATCACTTCTAAAAGACTGAGGAACAAGGGAGAATAGGTCAAGTCCTAAGCAGCCAATTATTTTTCTTGAAATAAATTTAGAAGCAAACCAGATTTTCAGTGGAAGTCTATATTATTACCGAATACATTACTCATGATTACTGGTACTATAATGAGCACCAAATGAATTAATGATGACTGGCCATATATTTTAAAATTATTCACATTTTTTTATTTTTCATCTTAATCCAGTTAATAGGCTATATTCTTAAAGAAAAGTTCAGTTCAACTTTTAATAGCAGTAAAAGAAAAAAAAAACAATATATCAAGGTACAGATGGGAACAATTAGTTTGAAATATTCCCTCCTACTTTACACCTCATCTTTAAGACTCTGTGTCATGGCCACCATCCTTCCCTGCTTGTAAGGTTTCTACAGAATCAACCACCAGTGTCCATTAACTAACTAGTCAGTTTGTTCATGTAGAACAATGAGAAGAACAGTCTTCCAGAGACGTGAAGTACACTATTTAGCCATTTGTAGTGGCAGGCAGCTTGGAGGAATTACTGTTCTAATTATTAATTACACAATAAGTGTCAGTTTGATAATACAATACATGCAGTGATTTCTGTCAATTTGGGAGTGTAAGGTATAAGTTGTTCAGCTTTAATGCTTTGTAATTGCTAAATTTCCTAGAGTTGCATGGTACAAAAGTTGTTGGATTCTATTCAAAATGCATTGGCATGTGTGCAATTTCTGAAAACTGGAATAACACCAAAGCAACTATTGAATTTGGGGTTTGCAGTATTGCAAATATTATCGGTCTGCACAAATGCTATAATCATTATCATGTGTAAAAGTCTCCTTAAATGAAGCAAACCAAAGTAAAGTGCTTTCGAATAAACCAAATGCAGAAGCCTGATCCAGCTACCTTTATCCATATGAGTAACCCTTACTCATGGGAGTAGAGCAACTGAAGTTAATTGCACTAGTTACATGAGTAAGTGGCCACGACTGAAATGTGAATGATTAAAAAAAACAAAACAAAAAAGAGTTTTAAATGGTAAATTGCTGTCCCAGGGCCTGATTCTGTCAACACTTTCTACTGAGCATAGAGGTTACTACCATTGACTTCAGTATTGCTATGCCCAGTAGTAAGTGTTGGCAACGCTGATCCCTGCATAGAAAAAGGAAATGTGACTAAACAGAAAAGAGTACCCCTAATAGACCTGCCAATCACATACCTGCCATAGAGGTCTTGTGCAGTTCTCTGCTGCTCAGAAACACCCCATGCATAGCAGAGCATGTTTGCTTTCATACCAATTATCCTCAGGAGAAACACAAGGACATTTCTACCTGGAGGCCTAGAAATCTACCATATGTTTTCAAAAGGACCTCTGTGTCAGGTGAGGAAAGGAAAGTCTCAGAAAAATTATATGCTCTCTATCTAAAGCTTTTTTATAGCACCATCGTATCTGAACAGGGTATTTAGAGCCATCTGGAAGATTTGTTTTCAAATAATTTGCTCTTCAGATAATTAATAGCAAATCTTCCAGTGGATCTAAGTGTTCTGTCAACACCCAGATACTATTGTGTTAAGTTAGATGCCATCATGTCAGATTGTTAGATTCAGTGCTTTGTAGCATAATTCACTGCTGAAAGTCAAACACGGTTTATTTATAACTGTTTTTGCTGTTAAAACTGCTGATTAAGGATATCCTCTGTTCCTTACCGGGTTCAGTTAGAGAGGTAGCATGTGGCAGCTGGTTTAAAATTTTCTATCTGAGCACCTCACAATCTTTTAAACATCTCTGTCCTCACAATGTTGTTGTGAGATAGGGAAGTTCTATTAACCACATTTCACAGGGGAGATATCTGAGGCAGAGAGACTTTCCCAAGGTCACACAGGAAGTTTGTGGAGAAGTAGAGACTTGAATCCAGGTTGTTGAATCCAGGCTATTATCCTAACCACTAGACAATTCCCCCCCCCCCCCACATCTTTCTTCCTCTCCCCCAGCCCCCAACGGAAAATGGCTTTTCAACTAAATGGATATTTTTTTGTGAAAATGTTCTGGGTTTGTTGACAATGTTGGGAGTTTTCAGTGAAAAATTAAAGAGGTTTTTTGGTTTTTGAGGAAAAGCTGGGGAAAAAAAAAGCTGAAGTTTTTCACAGGGGAAAAATCCTCATTTCCCAACTAGCATTAAATATCCATATAAATAGTTGTTAAAAACCACCAAATAAATTATTTACGTGAATATGCTATAAACATACACTCAAACACACCTATATACTGCAGTGATAAGGGCTTTAGAACACACAGATATGTTATATATTTCATAAGGTAGCTTATTATTGATCACTATAGTTAAGTTTAAGTGAAGATTTCCTCATACATAGGGCCATCTGCTTTTCAGGTTGAATTTTTAGTTAAATTTGGGGTTGCATTACCTCAACGGATTATTTTAAAATGATTTCACAGAAGTCTGGGTTAAAATATTTTCATTTGTAGAATTAAAAAGATCTTTTTACAGGAGGATTATGTTAATAAATCTAATTTTTAAAGCTGTTCTAATTTACCTTGAGGGTCTTGGCCTGGCACCAGGATAAGGGTATCATAAAGGCAGCACAAAGTCACCTTTCCCGCTTCCTATGTTGGCGGTAAAAGTAAAAAACGAAACTAGCTAAAGAGTGGATCCTTCAAAGACTTATGCACATTTCTAAATTAATGCACTGAGAATAGTTCCATTAAGTCGATGGTACTAATAACAGTGTGTAAAGTTACATGTCAATCTTTGCCAGATCAGGGCCTAGATATATATTTCTAATTCAAATCAGCAGACATCTCCAATGCATGTTGCTTCATGCAGGATCTGCAATAATCTACAAGAGTCAGAAGCTCCAAATGGATTATTTGCTATTATGGGGGAGGGAGAGAGATGCTAAAAGGCCTTTTGAAAGCTTTTTATTAGGAAGCTGGTTGAAAGCATCATTGAATATATGAGTCAATTGTCTTCTGATTGTCCAGGGTATAACATCAGCAGCAATCAGTCAAGGTAAGATGGTGGCTAGCCACATGGGGAAATTTTTTAAAATCATGATTTCTTCAAGTTTAACTACTTTTGACATTTGGATTTAGTTGCAGAAATCAGACTTTTAACAGGTTTAACCCTTAAAGAGTCTAATTAATTACACAAGGACATGGCTTTTCCTCTCTCCCTTTTATGAACCAAAGAAGCAGTACACTAAACAAATCAAGGGGCTGAAACCATATTTGTTGTTAAAATTATTGGAGCCTGTTTGCCTGGGTGGTATAAGTACATATATGCAGGCAGTCTCCTCCTCTTGCAGCAAGAGGATAGCTGAAGATGCATCTAGCCTTTACCCCTCAGCATTGAAACACAAGTAGAAGCAAAACTGGAATTAGATGGCCTATTAACACACAAATAAAGACCCGTTCTTCTGAGTGTTGAGCTCCCTTAACACCTACTGACATTTGAAGACAAAATTAACTTCTCATGGGAGTAGCGAGTACATGTCTCTTTGCAGGATCTGACCCAAAGTAAATAATGCTTTAATCACAGGCACAGTACACTCATTTCGGGAAAGCCATTTGGCGTCTGACTAAATGTTGTTTATTACTTGATGTCAGAAGGTTGGAAAATTACTGTTCTAATCAATAATTAAAAATAAATGTCTGTTTACTAGGTACAGTGATTTATATAATGAACTGACAGATGAAAAAAATCACACATGGTTTACTTTTAACTCTTAATTGCTAACACTCATGTTACAATAGGGACAGAAGACATCCTGACAGAGCTCACTAACAGAGAAAACACATGGAAGCTTCTTTCTTTTTGAAATGAAAAAATGTGCATGCGTAGCTGCTGAATACAAAACCTGAAAATATCTCATCTGTGTATTGACGAGTTAGAAAGAGAGAGACGCAAATTGGAACAACTCAACAGAAAAGAAAAAAGTAAAGGAAAAAAAGCTGGAACAGCCCTTTTTAAAACCAGTTTTCTTCCTTCCTCCTTTAAGGCAAGAATTACACCCAGGCACAACCCCAAAGTAAGTAATACTCATTTGTTTCCCCTTCATTTATTTACCATTTTACAACACGTTTCATAGATCAATTTAACTGGCATTATTCCCATACGGGATCACTTTTGGTGGGAAGGGACCTCCATCACAAATCATTAATAGTGGTGCTCATTCAATTCCAACAGGAAAGGCAACACGAAAAGCATGGCTGGCAGATTTATTGATTACATTTCACCAATGACCAGCAAAAAGCAAGCACTCCAAAAATCCCCAAAGGTGATCATTAGTACTGAGTAACTGTCACTAAACATTAGTACCATCAGCAGACTGTAGCTAAAAGAAAGCATGATACTTTAAATGTGAGACACGAGGAAGTATTGCCTCTAATACAAAGGAAAAGTGGAAACATCTCATAGCATGGTACTTCTATTTGAGACAACTCACACACACACACACACACACACACACACGTATAAAATTGGTCTAGCAGGGTTAGGCAAACTGGGCATTGCTGCAAAAATGCAAAATTAACATGTCAAGCTAATTTTGCGTTCCCCTCGCCTTGAGCTGATTAGCACAAATTAAATTTTGTGCTAATCAGCTCAAGCAGTTTGCAGGTACTATGGGAAACCCACGGTGTGTGCTGATTACTGTAAAAGTATATGCATGTTTTCTGCACTAGCATAAGAATATGTTCCCCATAAATCATTAGTGGTTTTACAGTCCATTTCTATGTTGTTATTATAGACAATTTTGGTTTATTTTTGTTAGTAGGCACTCTGTTTTCATGGCAAAAACAGATTAGCACTGGAACATGGATTTTTCCTTTACATGTTGGAGCCTGGTAAATTGGCCCTTAGAATTGGGCCAATGATGCTTCCAACCAGCTTCACATCACAGACAAAAAGAAAAGGAGTACTTGTGGCGCCTTAGAGACTAACCAATTTATTTGAGCATGAGCTTTCGTGAGCTACAGCTCACTTCATCAGCTGTAGCTCACGAAAGCTCATGCTCAAATAAATTGGTTAGTCTCTAAGGTGCCACAAGTACTCCTTTTCTTTTTGCGAATACAGACTAACACGGCTGTTACTCTGAAACATCACAGACAGTGATTCTGGATATTGTAGGTAGTCAGGGAGTATATGAAGAATTTTGCCTCGTCCCGTTAATTCCTGTATCCTCCCCCCAACCCCCAACCCCATACTATGATTCTCTAATGGCGTTCTTTGTTCCACGAGTAGCAGCAATAACAATATTCATTTCATAGCTGACAGACAGCTTCTTCTAAGACAGCTGCAGTTCTGTCTTTTGGGCACCTGAGGCACTGCTTCAGCCAAAACCATTAAAAGGTATTTTAATTTTATCTCCTTCCTTATTCTATATCACTCACAGCACTTCAGTTCTCTACCTGAGTCTTGTAGGTAAGGTCATTTGCTCTTGTGACTCAGCATGCAACCCATTTCAACAGCAGTGGCGCTGGGTTGAAAAGCCATTACTTCCCTGACAACCCCCACCTCTGATAATAACCTGGCAATCCCCGCAGAGGACGAGGTGGTAAATTAAGAAGTGCCTTGAATGAGCAAGTCAGGCTGACACGGTGGTGCCTTTGGTAGATTGCTGAAGTGAGAGGAAATTTCTAAGCTTACTGGACCTGTGCTCAGTGGCAATAGCGATGGAATCTTTAGGTCACTTGGAAGGGTGGTGGGCAGTAAGGAGGGAAAATGAGACTCTTAGCGCCACTGATGCTTTGAGTAATAGAGCTATGGGTGATGGAGAGGATCATCAACTCATCACCTATCTGACCAAGAGAGCAGTGGGAAGTAATACAGCCATCTCAGACATGTATGGGTTTGGATGAACTTCCTCAGTTTCAGGTCCCAGTTCATTTGAACCTAGTATGGCAATGGGAAAGCGAAGACTTAAACTTTGTGAACTGGGTTATACCCGTTGACTTGCTTGGCATACCAAATGACAAGTTTCATGACAAACCAAAATGAATGAACCCGAGCTAGTCTTGTACGTGTGTCGTCCAGACACAACATTTTGCTTGGAGTTTGGATGAAAGGTTTGCAGCCCAAAACACTGTCCTATGAAACATACAGATATAACCTGCTATATTAAAACCTGAAGTTGGACAAGTATCCTAGGAGTGGATGTTCACAGAGAATGAGTGTTTATGTAGCTTTCAGAAGAAGCTTTAGCTTGAGGAAGCACTATGAACCTAGAGCATCTTCTTCCCTGGCTCCCCTTGGGAACATATGATGTCAGAGTACAATCAGAGACCAAGGCTAGTCGTGGGTTAAGACCCTGGAAGGTGACTCAGGAGATATGGGTTCAAATCCTAGCTCTACCATAGACTTCCTATGTGAACCTGGGTACATCACTTAATCCCTCAGTGCCTCACTCTCCTATCTATAAAATGGGGATTAGCAATACTTCTTTCCTCCCATCTTTTGTCTGTCTTGTCTATTTAGATTGTAAACTCTTTGGAGCAGGGACTCGTATTGTATGTGCGTATAGTGACTGGCATAATGGGATCACTGCTGGAACCTTGAGGTGCTACTGTTATTATTTGTATATCATACAACATGGTGCTTGGAAATGGTTCCTTAGAAATAAGATAAATGCATGTCATTTGTAGTATGTCATGGGACAAATTCATCATTGGTGTAACTGCTGCAGACAGCTGGTTTATACCAAGGATGAACGGGGCTGCAGTAAGATACAGAATGGTTGTCTCTGGGTTGTTTTATATTCTATTTTCCAGTTCTTAATTTTATTCCTAAACCTCCCTCCCTGGTGAGCTGCAGAAAAGATAGCCCTAGGAAACATGGTTTTATTCCAAAACTTGTATTTTCAAAATCAAACCCACGGATTTTGAATTTCTTACAATGAACTAAAGGTTAAAATAGGACCACTGGAGTCTAAATTTGATCATCGTTTATTTTAATGTGCAGTTGATATCATCCCCCCCTCCCCATAACATACAGATTTAACATATTGGGGGCAAATAATTTTCTTAAACTAACATTTTCACTCCTTCAGGAAGAGATCCTTGCTCAATAGTGAGCTTTTCTTTCTCAACTGACATCTCCTTAACCCTCACCCCCCAATTTGCAACACTATGCAGCATATTGTCTTATCCGTATAGTTCCATACTGCCCTGAGATATTGGCAATTATTATTTAAGTCAAAAGGGAAAAACAGAATAATTTACATCATCCATCATAGTTTCCTTGCATGAATAAATTACAAGACACCATTGCAAATCAATCGTGGCGAAAGAAACAGTCCATGCCAAACAGAGTGTTGGTGTATATAATTTCTTTAATGTTTTCTGTCCTCATACATCAAAACTGCAGCCTGAATTCTTCCACCCTTATTCAGTAGAATGCTGATTATACCAAGGGCTTGTGAGGCACCTGAAACCTAAGCAGATAATTTGGGGAGCCATCCCATGTAATAGGTAGAACAGGTTTCTAACTCTCAGCACCATAGGTGCCAACTCTGGGGGTGCTCTGGGGCTGGAGCACCCACGGGAAAAAAATAGTGGGTGCTCAGCACCCACCGGCAGCCCCTTGATCTGCTCCTCCCCCAGCATCTCCCACCTGCCAGTGAACCCTGCCAATCAGCTCCTCCTCAGCGCCTTCTGCCCTCTGGTGATGAGCTGTTCAACGGCATGCAGGAGGCACTAGGGAAAAGGGGGAGGAGTGAGGGCAGGATGTGCTTTGGGGAGGGGGCGAAATGGGGTGGGAAGAGGCGGGGCAGGGGTGGAGTGGGGGTCAAACACCCCTGGCAACTCAGAAAGATGATGCCTGTGCTCAGCACATACTTCAAAAGCTGTTGCCATTTCTCCTGCCCTTTTCACTAGCTAGCTCTCAAGCTACAAAGGAGCTCTGATATTGCACTGGGCTGGCACTAAGAAGACCGGAGTTCAGTTCCATGGTTCTACCACAAACTTCCTGTGTGACCCTGGACAAGGCACACTCTCTCTGTGCCTCAGGTCCCCATGTGTAAAATAGGGACAATACTTCTTTTCTCCCAGTCTTTGTCTGCCTCGTCTATTTAGACAGTAAATTGGGGCTGGGACTGTCTCCTACTAGGTGTATATACAGCACCTAGCAGAACAGTGCCTTGGTCTCAATTGGGGCCTCTAGGTACTACCAAAATTGTTATTTTTAAGGATTTGTAAGTTTTGCTAGAACAGGAGCATGCTTCACAGTCCACATGTAGGTGGGGGAAAATCACTATACTGGTATTAACTTCCTTCCTTGTTGGCAGTCTCGGCAGCGAGGGCGAGGAGAGAGTGGTCAGGAAGACTGACACCTAGATTTTTATTGTTGGAGGTGATCTCCGCGTGAGAGAACTAAGCCAGTTGATTGGGGAGAGGCAGGGGATCCTTCAACTGCTGCTGGCTGCGTTCTCTCTGTTGTCGGGTGAAGACAGGACTCCAGTATGAAGAGCTACCAGTCCAGCATTTTGCACCTGTACTAAATTCACAAGGTGATACTTTCACCGAGGCCGAGACCCAGCACAAAGCTTATGCACTTAAGTCCCATATGCACTGTTTCCCTTGAGGGCTTAAGAGGAGTTAAATAATGCATAGACTTCTGCACTGGTGCTGAATTCCACCATGGAGATGATCTCCTATACAAGTGCTCAGATCCACTACTCCCAAAGGCGTGGTAGAGTGGAGTACAGATCTTGGAAGGCAGAACTTCCTCAAGACCCTTCCCTATCCTTCCTACACAAGACCACCACCACTTATCTGGTTATCTAAAGGTGACAAGCCACAACTGCTTCCCTGCTGCATTTTCGATCTTCCCTTATTTAAACACATAGCCTTCTTTTTCCTCTGTTAAATGCCTAATGCAATCCTCTCCTGGGGTGTCTGAGGTCTGAAGGACCTATTCCTCCCTCCCCTGTATATGTGCCTAATTTAATCAGTGTTAATGGTGATCGTGCAAGCAGACTAAGGGGAAAATAGACCTCACAGTTGAGTTATTTGAATTTCAGCAGCATGTGGAGATTCCAAGATGCTAGGCATTGCACTTACAGTCCTTACTCCAAAGAGCTTACTATCGCAATAGAGAAGACCGAGAAAGGGATAAATAATGCCTCCTTTTCCCCAATTCTATTTTACAGAAGGAAAGCTGGGACACGAATTAAATGATTTGCTCTAGGTCAAGAAACTCTGAGGCAAAGCCAGGAATCAAACCCAGATCCTCCGTGTTCCAGTCTGAAAATTCTTATTTTGCGTTTTTCAGATTTAAAACTTTGGCCAAAGAAGGAAAGAAGAGAAAACCTGAATTTTTCCAGGAAAGAAGAGAAAACCTGAATTTTTCCAGAAAAAGAAAGTGCTAAAACCCAGTAAACCTTAATGGTAAACTCAGTGTTATCGAGTGTTGGAAAATATATTAATTGCTTTTAATCGACAATATCTTTATTGCTTCTGCTAGAGTACGCAGTGAATTATGAAGGTGAATTACGAACTGCTTTACGCTGGGAATCCTGGACGCCCCATCATCTCAGGCATTGGCACCCTGACAGCAGGATTGTCTGGCTATGATGACTCTCTCCTCAGGCCCTACGCTACCAGCACTCCCAGCTATCTTCGAGACACCACTGACTTCCTGAGGAAACTACAATCCATCAGTGATCTTCCTGAAAACACCATCCTGGCCACTATGGATGTAGAAGCCCTCTACACCAACATTCCACACAAAGATGGACTACAAGCTATCAGGAACAATATCCCCAATAATATCATGGCAAACCTGGTGGCTGAACTTTGTGACTTTGTCCTCACCCACAACTATTTCACATTTGGGGACAATATATACCTTCAAGTCAGCATCACTGCTATGGGTACATGCATGGCCCCACAGTATGCTCACATTTTTATGGCTGACTTAGAACAACGCTTCCTTAGCTCTCGTCTCCTAACACTCCTACTCCTACTTAGTTAAGATGAGCAGGAGAAAAAAAAACTTTTGTAGTGATAATCAAGTTGGCCCATTTACACAGTTGACAAGAAGGTGTGAGGATACTTAGCTTAAGGAAATAGATTCAATAAGTGCTACATTGATGACATCTTCATCATCTGGACCCATGGAAAAGAAGCCCTTGAGGAATTCCACCATGATTTCAACAATTTCCATCCCGCCATCCACCTCAGCCTGGACCAGTCCACACAAGAGATCCACTTCCTGGACACTATGGTGCTAATAAGCGATGGTCACATAAACACCACCCTATACCGGAAACCTACTGACTGCTATACTTACCTACATGCCTCCAGCTTCCATCCAGGACACACCACACTATCCGTTGTCTACAGCCAAGCTCTAAGATACAACCGCATTTGCTCCAATCCCTCAGACAGAGACAAACACCTACAAGATCTCTATCAAGCATTCTTAAAATTACAATGCCCACATGCTGAAGTGAAAAAATAGATTGACAGAGCCAAAAGAGTATTCAGAAGTCACCTACTACAGGATAGGCCCAACAAAGAAAATAACAGAACGCCACTAGCTATCACCTTCAGCCCCCAACTAAAATCTCTCCAGTGCATCATCAAAGATTTACAGCCTATTCTGAAAAATGATCCCTCACTCTCACAGATCTTGGGAGACAGACCAGTCCTCACTTACAGACAGCTACCCAACCTGAAGCAAATACTCACCAGCAACCACACACCACACAACAAAAACACTAACCCAGGAACCTATCCTTGCAACAAAGTCCGATGCCAACTCTGTCCACATATCTATTCAGGGGACACCATCACAGGGCCTAATCACATTAGCCACGCCATCAGGGGCTTGTTCACCTGCACATCTACCAATGTGATATATGCCATCATGTGCCAGCAGTGCCTCTCTGCCATGTACATTGGCCAAACCGGACAGTCTCTGCGTAAAAGAATAAATGGACACAAATCTGACATCAGGAATCATAACATTCAAAAACCGGTAGGAGAACACTTCAACCTCTCTGGCCACTCAGTAAAAGATTTAAGGGTGGCAATTTTGCAACAGAAAAGCTTCAGAAACAGACTCCAACGAGAAACTGCTGAGCTTGAATTAATATGCAAACTAGATACCATTAACTTGGGTTTGAATAGAGACTGGGAGTGGCGGGGTCATTACACATATTGAATCTATTTCCTTAAGCTAAGTATCCTCACACCTTCTTGTCAACTGTGTAAATGGGCCAACCTGATTATCACTACAAAAGTTTTTTTTTTCTCCTGCTCATCTTAACTAATTAGCCTCTCACAGTTTGTATGGTAACTTCCAACTTATCTGTATGTGTGTATATATATATATCTATATATATATCTTACTATATGTTCCATTCTGTGCATCCGATGAAGTCAGCTGTAGCTCACGAAAGCTTATGCTCTAATAAATGTGTTAGTCTCTAAGGTGCCACAAGTCCTCCTGTTCTTTTTGCTGTCTGTACTGACATTTCTATGTCAGATCCTTGCCTCTCCACCCTCATTTTGCTTTCAGTCATACAAACTAAGTGTCCTAAATTTAATGTTCCCCCTTACAAATTGGCTGCCCTTTCATGTCAGAAGGAAACACGCCTACTCAGCACAGCTTGAAAGGAACCTGTCTGCAGTTGGGAGGGAAAAGTCGAGGTGCTTTTTTTTTTACTAACTAAATTAAATACAACTAGTGCTCTAAGCAACGGGCAGCTTTGATTTGGATGTAGGATGCTGTGAGATAGTGATAAGTGAACACTCACAACCAAAGGGAATTAAAAGGCTGTACTTCGGTCTAATGGAGTCAATTTCTTTCAGTGTTGTATCCATTAAAGGACACCGTGCTGGCACACTACAGTGCAGTACCATTTAAACTGCAAAATACGAGGTTCAAATAATGCTAAGGGTTGGACTTAGAGGGATATAAGCGTAGCATTTCAGGGGAGAAGCTGGAAATGCTGGCCTTAATCTACCCCATCATTCCCCTCAGATGGAAAGGGTGGTCTCATGCCGATCAGCCAGGGCCGCGGCATCAGGAGATTTAGGTTTTGATCTCGACTTCACGCGGAACCTTTATTATGTCGCTTACAGAGCCCTCATCAACTGAAAAAACAAATCGTACTGTTCTGACTGAAAACGTTATCTACTGTTGTTACAAAAAGAAGAGGACGACTTGTGGCACCTTAGAGACTAAGCAATTTATTTGAGCATGAGCTTTCGTGAGCTACAGCTCACTTCATTGGATGCTCCTGATACACTATAACTGAACGATTAGAGAAAAATTACTTTCTCTAATCCAGCGGTTCTCAACCTGTGGGTTGGGACCCCAAAGTTGGTCATGACCAATGTTCCCTCTAATTTTTTCCAGCCATGTGTGGAATAAATTTTATTATGTGCGCCAATATTGAGGTAATGTGTGGATGGCGCCACCAGTAAAAACAAAAAACCTAGATATATTTTTTAAAAGTTATCATAGGGATAATTACTCCAACCGGGACAGGTTAAACATTTTAGAAACAAGAAGTAACAACAGCAACAACAACAAAAGTATGTGCTGGAAGGTGAGCATGCCAGAGACAGTGTGTGTGTGACACACAGAGACTGTGTGTGTGTGTGTGTGTGTGCGCGCGCGCGCATGTGCTTGCTGCTGGGGAAGTCTCGGAGAAGGCGTGCACTGTCTGTTTAAGGCGCTCACACCAGAAGGCTCAGACTGCCGCAGCTGAGCTCTCCTGCTCCTGAGCCCTGTCCCTCCCCCACCCCCTGCTCTGTGGAGATGGGGCGCATGGGCAGGGGAGAGGCTGCGGGGGACACCCTCACATCAGCCCCTCCCCTCCGCTCTGCACAGCAAGCAGGAGGGTCCCCGGAACAGCTGGCCAGGGGATCCAAGGCAGAGGGCAGGAGCAATCCAGCTGCAAAGCAGCGGCGGGAGGAGCACCTGAATATACATCACCATAGGCCACTTTGCTAATCAAGTGCACAGCACTTGATTCACTCCTGGGCAGCTGCGCGACCGCACAGCTTAGAGGGAACACAGGTCATGACCCTGTTTTAATGGAGTCACTAGGGCAGACATTAGACTTGCTGGGGCCCGGGGCCAAAGCCAAAGCCCAAGCCCGGGCCCCGCTGCCCAGGGCTCAGGATACAGCCCCCTGCCTAGGGGCTGAAGTTATTGGGCTTTGGCTTTGGTCCCCAAGCACAGGGTGGCAGGGCTCAGCTGGGCTCATGCTTTGGTCCCCCTGCGGGGGTCATGTAGTAATTTTTGTTGTCAGAAGGGGGTCGCAGTGCAATGAAGTTTGAGAATCTATGAAATCTTTTCAATTTGTTCAGTAGGGTATTTGACAGCAGTTTACGTACAGTCTCAATGCAATTGTTAAAACTACAAAATTTGTTAGGGTCACCAAGGGGTCCCTAAAAGTAACTTCTTTACACTTCTTAAAGGAACTGTTAAAAAGATGAAAATTTTAAGTTAATGTGACCCTTTAAGCTCTCTATACATCAGTTCATCATTTGTTAAAACAGAGATAGCCCTTTCCCTCAAGAGTCTTAGGGTATGTCTTCACTACCCGCTGGATTGGCGGGCAGCGATAGATCCAGCGGGGATCGATTTATCGCATCTAGTCTAGACGCAATAAATCAACCCCTGAGCACTCTCCCATCTACTCCTGTACTCCAGCGCCGTGAGAGGTGCAGGCAGAGTCGACGGGGGAGCAGCAGCAGTCGACTCACCGCGGTGGAGACACCACGGTAAGTTGATCTAAGTACGTCGACTTCAGCTACGTTATTCATGTAGCTGAAGTTGCGTAACTTTGATCGATTTCCCTCCCCCCTTCCAGTGTAGACCAGGGCTACGTAATTGACAACACCACATGACTGGAAGTCAAATGATGAGGTTTATTGTTCATCTGTTGTAGGAATATAATGAGAAGATGAGTCCTAATGCAGTCAAAACTACCAGAATTCACCTGAATTTGTGCTTACTTTGAGACTTCAGGATTTATGCCCATTATTTCTAGTAGCATTAGCAAAGATGAAAATGAAATCTCATGGGAGTGTGAGATAGTGGATATCATGATTGGAATTACTGCAGTCTATCATATAGACAGTTTGTTGTGTATTATCACAGCTTATTGTGTAGTCGGAGGCATTTTAAAGTGTGTATTGGCAGGACTAAACAGAACAGATTTGTGTGAAAGCCTTAATGGAATTTCCTAAGTACACAAATTGACAAAAAAAGGGTTGAGAATTTTGTTTCCATTTTTTCAGGGTCTAAAGATTTTTCTCACTACGTTATGTTCAAGGAGCCAACATGCTATAGCTATACTTACCTACTATGGAATGATAAAGTGTTTGAACTGAGTATTCTACTGTAGGTCTGCATGAAGAGACCTGTAAACTGAATTATTTTTTAGGATGGTTTTTTAAGATAATGTAAAATTCACTAAAGACTTTCAGCTGTACTTGTATTTTGATCACTGGGAAGCGTCATGACCTCCCAACACAGCAAACATCCAACTTTACAGTGAGGAGGAGGGTGGAGGGACAGTCTGCTCTTGCGTGAAAGCTTATAGTTGTTCAGACAGAAGCTAGTGTTGGAAAGTTATTAGGGTATGATGATCTAAAAAAAAAAGGGGGGGGGGAGTTGAGCTCCTAAATTATTTTATTTAGACTTCAAGAAAGGTGACCTGATTTTCAAAAGTGCTGACTTCAGTGGGAGCTACCAACTACTTAGAACATTATTTCCCAAATGGTGGGTCCCAACCAGACAGTGGGTCGCCACATACAGGGTCAAATTAACCCACCACTGGGTCCTGGCCTAGGCAAACATACATTTTTACAGGTCCACTGTGAGGGGAGGCCCTGGATGTGGGAGGCTGGAGAGTAAGCCCAACCTGCACTTGCCCCACAGCAGTAGCTCCTGTCCCATGGGACTGAGCCTAGCTGCCCACTCCAGGTGTTGTGACCTGGCACACAGGATCACAGAGACACTCAGGTTTGGCCCAGTAAGGGGAGCTGGACTAAAACTAAGTAGTGCTGCAACCCTGTGTGGCAGGTTGCAACACCTGGGAAGGGGAGCTGGGCTCAGCACTTGAGGACAGCAGCCACAACTGCGGGGTGAGTGTGCGGCAGGCTCTCTCTCCAGTCCCAGCCTCGGGGGAACACCCCTTGGCACTGGGCTGGGATTGCAGGGCCAGTGCCAGGGGGGAGGGTGCTGGGTCACAGAGACAAAAAGCAGTTGGTGGATTGCCTTAGTAAAAGGTCTGGGAACTACTGACTTAGAACATTTGAAAATCAGGTCAACTTATTTTAAAGCCTAAATTTAGAAGGCTAACTTTAGGCACCCATTTTTTAAAAAAAATCTTGCCCTTAAGGTATAAGTTATAGAGTGGACATAGGTAATCTTAAAAATTTCCCCCACTAAGTAACTTAGAAGTCTAAATCTGTAGCCTATGTTAAATAGAAATTAGGAGTTGCGCCTAAGTGTAGAGGAGTATTGGAAACTGAGCTTGCGAGTGTGAGAAACTGATAAGTTGGATAGAGTAAGAAAGTTGAAGTGAGTAAGGATGTGACCCAGGGTTAGGTTATGGCCCTAACTGGTTGTTCCAGGTTTTTAAGAATTGTGAATGTTATTAAAATCCTATCTATATTGATAGTATGGGAAGGATATTGGTTTACGTGTTTATTTAAATAACGTGTAATGAATAGAGCCAATGAGGAGGTGGACATATATTTATGGTAAGGGCAGTTTAATGTTAATTAGTATTATAATGATCTATAAAAGAAACAGTTTTCCTAAATTACAGGGGAGCTCCAATTAACATGAAAAGGGAGCCATTAAGTTCCAGGATTATAAAACTGAACTTCACTCTGTTGGCAGGGGACTGATGACCCATTGATACACTATTTCATCTTTGAGTGTAAGTATAATTGTAGTGTTGTGTACATGATAATTGCATGCCTGTTTGCTTAACTAATCATTTTCTTTATTAAAAATGTTTGGTTTTATCATTCAAAGTGTCACCTAGTGGTCCTCTACTAACTAAATTTTCTGTAACCAGCCTAGAGGCTCAAACCTGAAAACTAAGTTGGGTTTTATTGCACTATTATTGTTAACAATTTAATATTAATTGGGAAAATTTCAACATAAAAGGTTACAAAGGCCATTTTAAAAAAAGCGTCTATGGGCCAGTTTCTCAAAGGTATTTAGGTGCCTAATGAGGCAGCTAGGTGTCTACTCAGCTTTCCAAAAAGCTTGTAACTCCTATTGATTTCAAAAAGAATTAGGGGGATTTTCAAAAGCTCCTAGGCACCTACCTGCATCAATCAGGTGCCTAAATACTTTTGCAAGTCTGGCCCTGCATGACTGAGGTTCCTTAGTCTACATGTTACTTTTGAAAATGGGACTTAGCCACTTTTAAACATTTTATCCAGTGGCCCCACCCCGCCTATAAAAACATTGGCAGGCAACACTCCAATTAAAGGCTCAAGTTAAAAAAAAATTGTGACTTTATGAATGCTAATCAACAGTATTAAAATTAACAGGCAATGTTAATTCATTCACACATATGCTTATGATTATTCTCTATCCGTACAGTAATTCTGGTGTTTTTGTATTGCCTTTATTAAAAATAAAAGTTAATGTATTTTTATTGTCACATGGGAAGTTACCATAAATTAGTGGTTATGCTGCTTAGCTCATTAAAAAAGTAGCAGCTTGATATTGCATAGTTACTGCTGATTATTTCTACCGTGGGGAAATGTAAGACCGATTTCCTGCAGGTAATAATGATAGAGAATAATTGGTCTTAAAGATGCCTCTCGAAAAGAGCATTGGGGGTGGGGAGAGGAGAGACCCAGTACCAGTATAATCAAGTAATATAAAATGCACTAAATATTCCTATATATTACAGAACTACTTTTGGCAGTTGCATGCTTGCTCAATATCATAAAAACGGCTTACAGGGATTTTCAACACTTGGCCAAAAGTCTGCATACTTTTTCTCCTTATGCATAATTAATTGTGACACTGAATATCGGAATGTGTACCAGCGTGTGGCATCTGTCAATTTGCACAGAAACAATATATGGACAAGCAGAAAAAGCATATTACTGTCTTGCAAACATACCCAGAACTAGTTTAAAAACCTCCACAAACTGGACATGCGCACACCACACAGTAGGAACTCGGTAGTTAATATGTTGGAATGAGAGTAAATGCCTCCCAGAAAGAAAATTGCCACCTCACGTTTTGCTACATTCAGTTACTTTAGTTACTTAATTCTGTTTAGGAAAATGACATTCTCTACTTTTTTAGAAAATGCCATTTCTAGGTCTAGCTTTATTTCACAATGTACTGTACCTGGATATTATTTTATTAAGTTAGTTGTACTCTCTTCTATATTAATTCCATTCACTCATCACTCTTCCCTACAATTCTGTTGTGCTTTTAGCTCCATTGTGAGAGTCACATGGAGTGCATATATCGAAAGTACCAAGAAGCCGCACTGCACCAAAGAATAGACCTTGTTTTA
The DNA here is from genome assembly GCF_015237465.2 of Chelonia mydas. Taxonomy (NCBI): domain Eukaryota; kingdom Metazoa; phylum Chordata; order Testudines; family Cheloniidae; genus Chelonia; species Chelonia mydas. The sequence continues at coordinate 238,924,001 of NC_057850.1, read as the reverse complement.
ATGCAAGTCTGTGGCAAGCCCAAATATATTTGCTTGCTTGCTAGCAAAAATGTATTTAGCTAGTTAGCTGAATTAATCACTAGAGTACTACAATTATACTGATAAATTTAACTGTGCAGAGAAGACTGAAAGAACTACTGAATCTAAATCTAAAGTCTATGGGAGACCCTTAAGTAAGTTACGATCTCCATACTGCTCAATAAAAAGAAAAGGAGTACTTGTGGCACCTTAGAGACTAACAAATTTATTTGAGCATAAGCTTTCGTGAGCTACAGCTCACTTCATCGGATGCATTCAATGGAAAATACAGTGGGGAGATTTATATACACAGAGAACATGAAACAATGGGTGTTCCCATACACACTGTAACGAGAGTGATCAGGTAAGGTGAGCTCATACCAGCAGGAGAGCGGGGGGTGGGGGGGAGAAACCTTTTGTAGTGATGATCAAGGTGGGCCATTTCCAGCAGTTGACAAGAACGTCTGAAGAACAGTGTGTGTGTGGGGGGGGGAAATAAACATGGGGAAATAGTTTTACTTTGTGTAATGACCCATCCACTCCCAGTCTCTATTCAAGCCTAAGTTAATTGTATCCAGTTTGCAAATTAATTCCAATTCAGCAGTCTCTCGTTGGAGTCTGTTTTTGAAGTTTTTTTGTTGAAGAATTGTCACTTTTAGATCTCTAATCGAGTGACCAGAGAGATTGAAGTGTTCTCCGACTGGTTTTTAAATGTTATAACTCTTGACGTCTGATTTGTGTGATTTGATTTGTGTCCATTATTCTTTTACGTAGAGACTGTCCATTTTGACCAGTGTACATGGCAGAGGGGCAAACAAAGGCTCTCGCCCTCCTCCATATGCATGTATACAGCACACCTCCTTGGAAGCTCACACCACTTTCATTAATGAACAAGTCTGGTTGGTCATAGTAAGGCTCCTTCATCTCACAGGTTCTCTTTCACATGCATATTCTTCTAGCGACAGCTTACAGATCTGCACAGTATTCCCTTACTCGCTAGTGCAACACACACGTAAATGTATAGTGCAAATACAACTGCTCCTTCATCCACTGGTTTGAATAAAATTAGTCATTCTTTAACCCTTTTGTTATTGGGTTCTGTTCCAGCCTCTGTTCTGTAGCAGAACACAGGCATTTCTTTGAAGTGCTGAAGTTTCTTTGGAGGGCAGGAGCCTTTGTTTGCTCATTCTCTCTTCCATGTTCTATGACACGCCTATGTGCCTCCAGAGTGTGCTCCCTGGTTGCAGAATCCAACTAGAACATGGTATATCAGAAGATGGTACATCAATTGATGGAATACATATTTTACTTTATGTTAGTGGCTTACTATTCTGTTATCTAAAAATCACCAGTGTGATACCATGGCTGGTAAGTATTTTTGTATTTTCATGTGGGGGGGAGAGTACTGTGAATATTCCGTCAGTGTGAGAGCTAGAGTGACCTGGTCACAGAGAGCTGAATGCTTGTAAGCCAAGCTCTGCAGGCTGGCTCCTTAGGCTCCCACTTCATCATCACTAGCCTGAAAGTACTCATTAGGCTTGCCATGAAGAATGAGTCCCCTAAGAAATGGCAAAAAATTCTGCCACTAAGCCTGTGGGCAGTGTAAACTGCTCCATGCGTGAAAAGCAACAAAGTGGTTGATGCATTAGGTGACATTCAGAGCAAGATCACTGCATCATTGCCTGTTCAAAAAGTCATTTCTCTCTTCCTCTGGTGTGTAAGAGAAGCCTGAGGCCAGACTAGCAACTGTGGCAGAGAAACAGAAGTGGCATAGGGAATCACATAAAAGGTCTTTCTAGCTTTAAGCCCTGATTCTACAAGGTGTTGAGCATCTCCTTTGAGGTCCTGAGCATCCTTCAATTCCTGGGTAAGTCAGGCTTAGCACCTTTCAGGTTTGGGCCCTTACTTAGTTTCATTATGGAAGAATAGAAGTTTTCTCAAGACATATCAAAGCAGTACAGCCCATTTCCACTGGGCGATTCTCTAGCTTTAACTATGCTCAGCCCAACCTTGAAACCCGATCAGCTTAGGCTCCCAAAAAGAGACCACATTTCCTTATGGGGATGTTTTCCCAGGTACATCCAGCTGTACTCAAGATAAACACAATAGGGGAGGTTGTCAAAGGCATAAAAGGCAATTAAGTGAATAACTGTCATTGAAATTCAATGTGAGTTGGGTGTCTAACTCGCATCTGTGTTGTTGAACATGTCTTCCATTATGGATAAAAACTTCTATCCTCCACTCCTTAATCTCATTTTTAAGAGCTTTGAGGAATAGTTTGTACAAACCAATTCATCCCAAAGGACAAAACGTATTTTGAACCTTCTCTGCTGTCTCAAGGCCTAACTACCACAAAAACCCAAACTCCAGCAATAACCTGTAAAATTACTTCTTGGATCAAATTCATACCTTCTGTAACTCTGTGGAAGACACTGGAGTTACACCAGGGACAATGGACCCAATGTTTGTACAGTGTTTCAACATCTAATGCATTATGTAAATTATTATTATTGGAATTAAATGTGTGGCCCATGCAGGATTATATTCTAGAAAGAGAAAGATGCAACTATTTATTGGAGTCAGCCATTCAGATTTTGTTTCTATGATGTTAAGATAGGTAAGCTTTTTCCTTCACTAATATTAAGCAAGCTTTTGTTTCACCTGATTGCCTTCAGCTCCACTGAAGCATTGCACCAGGATGGGACTCCGAACTCTCTCCAAATGAACCAGTTTCTCAACACTTACCTTCCCATCACTAAGAACAGAATGTTCTAGGATTACTCAAGAAGTGCAAGCAAAACAAAGCACTGTGCTCTACTTCCTGCATGTTATTATAGAACAATTCTCTTTGCATCACCAGTGCAACCGCCTTGACTCTACCTTGGCTGAATTTCTCATACATGCCTTAATCTCTTTCTACTTTGACTAATACAATTTCTTTCTTTATGACTTGCCTAATTACTAGCCATTGTGCATGTGTAGACTGCTGCTCTCTGCCTTTCCATGTGTTCAAAAAAGTGTAGAACCACATCACTCCTCATCTTGGGAAATTCTACTAGCTCTTTTCATTTCAGGATCCAATTAAAAATTACATCCTCCTCCAGTATATGTCATGGAATTTGTCTCTCTCTATTCCCCTTCCTAGTCGTTAGACTCATCTTGCAATATAGATTCTTCTGTCCTTCTGCAAAATCTAACCATTGCTGGTGACAGTTTCTCCACTGCAGCTCCTGCTGTCGGAAAAGATCTCTGCTTTATTCATCTGTCTCACTGACTCTCCCTCAACTCACACCTCAGCTGAAAATCCCCATGACTATCCCTCTCATTTTCTCTCTCCTGCTACAATTTCACGGTTCAATATCTGTCAGAGATGGCGAAGTTATGAAAAAATATTTTACAATTTTAAAAAATATCAATATTCACAGCAAGTGTTATTTTAAGAATATACATCAAGTATTTATACAGGTGACCAAGCAATGAAAAAAATCATTATCCATGAGCAACTATTCCATAAAATATTGCCCAAATTCACAGAGAAAAACATTTGTATATAATTATTGTACCAACTCTCCTCTGTAATTGAATCTACAATGTGTAAAGAATTTGGAGAAAAGTATGTATGAAAGACATGATGCAAAATAACTCCACTGTAGTTTAATTTAATTATTGATTGTGAATAGATGATAATTAATCTCTCAAAGATACAGAAAATAGAGACAGCAACTTCAAGCACCTGGATTTCCAGATAGTTGAAGTGTCCTCTGCAAGGGATTGTGGGCCATGAATTGTTTTGTAATTCGTCATGTTGATGTACTCATGTAGCTTGTTACAAGTCTTCAATGTAAGTGATAACCTCATTTTTGACACTACAGTTGTGGGGCAGGAGGGAAGCCACAGGGAGTGGATGTGTGAGTGAAGAGTAGTCTGTGATCATGCATCTGCCTGTCAGCTGCACTTAATGCATTGGACTGTATCTCTGTGACCTTGCGCAAGTCTATTAATCTTTGTGCCTCCGTTTCCCATCTACAAAATGGGAATAATATCCTTCTCTTTCTACCACCCATTGTCTGTTTAGTCTGTAGATGCTTCAGGGCAGGGCCTGGCTCTTACTATGTGCATGTTGGAATTTAAATGCAACCCTGATCTCAGTTGGGATCCTGTAATACAAATTAGTATGTATTTGGAATTGTCCAATACAGCTTTTACAAATCCAGTAAGTTATCAAGTGAGAATGTGAAAAATGCAGTGACAACGTTTCAGTGGTGACAGGGTCACCTGGCCACAGAGGGCTGCGTTTTCTATGAGGCATTACTCATTGTGGTTCAAGAATTCTCTTTCCCACTCCTAGAGTGGGTAGCTGCTGTTATCACTCACCAGATGCTACTTCTAGACAGAAGCAGGCCTTGCATTCCATGCACATCCCAACTATTTGGCTAAAGTTAGGAATGCGCCTAAATGATTTTAGCAGGAAAAGAAAAGGTTCCAGTAGATGTGACTGCCATGTCAAGTGTTTGTTTTTTGTTCAATGGGTAAAATAGAGGCATAAATTGAATGACTCTTCTATTGTTATTGCCATTTTAATGATTTATATAACTGCAGTGAAGCACTGGTGAAAAGAATCAGTATATAAACCACTGCATAAACTAGAAATGGAATTATGCAAAATAATATCTCTATTAGATATAAAATGCTTTCTAAACAATATATAGGAGCAACATTTTTTTCTTATGTACAGTATATAAAAGTGCACTCATTGACAGCCACTAACTCAGCAATGTTGGAGAAAGGAGTGAAATTAACATACTTTCTGCCAGCTGGCATCCAGACTTAATAGACAAATTACATGCAAAAATAATAAAATAATAATAATAATAATAATAATGACATTAATGATGTTTGATTAAGCACTCAAGTCAGGAAATACCAGCATTAAGGCTGAATGCATAGCCTTAACTCTGGTCTTGTGTGATTATTACAATTCAATTGTATCATCACACATATCTAATTAATATGATATGATCTACTTTTTTTCCTAATGGCCTCTGATACACGTACAACACATCTTGTATTGCACAGTACTACTACTGTGCTGATAAGATAAATGGAATCCATTAAAGTCTTGTGTAAGAAAGGTACATCAACTGTACTTAAGAGTAATAGTATATTTTCATTATCATATTTATGGTTTTGCAAAACATACCACATTACCTTCCCTATCTATCTTAGGGTTTTATGTTGCTGCCCATTACCATAGTCTTAAAATAGTCTGGAGTGCTGTGTCCAGTTTTGTGCCCCACACTACAAGAAGGATGTGAAAAAATTGTAAAACGTCCAGAGGAGGGCAACAAAAATGATTAGGGGACTGGAACTCATGACTTATGAGGAGAGGCTGAGGGAACTGGGATTGTTTAGTCTGTGGAAGAGAAGAATGAGGGGGGATTTGATAGCTGCTTTCAACTACCTGAAAGGGGGTTCCAAAGAGGATGGATCTAAACTATTCTCAGTGGTAGCAGATGACAGAACGAGGAGTAATGGTCTCAAGTTGCAATGGGAGAGGTTTAGGTGGGATATTAGGAAAAATTTTTTCACTAGGAGGGTGGTAAAGCACTGGAATGCGTTACCTAGGGAGGTGGTGGAATCTCCTTCCTTTGAGGTTTTTATGATCAGGCTTGACAAAGCCCTGGCTGGGATGATTTAGTTGGGGATTGGTCCTGCTTTGAGCAGGGGGTTGGACTAGATGACTTCCTGAGGTCCCTTCCAACCCTGATATTCTATGATTCTATGAAAATCAATAGTGATAGTGAAGTCCCTAGTGGACTATCAGTGATATTTCATCATAATCTTACTCTTAAAAGAACTGATACTCTGATTACAGAACAACTCAGTCAGTCTAGATCCAGAGTAAAGAATTTATTTCCCTCCTCTTCAGTCCCCAACTGTTGCTGAACTGACACTAACTCCAAAACCAGGAAATAGTTCTATAATTAGCAACTCAAATATACAGTGCACCTCCCAGACTGAACTCCACTAATTGTCTGCAGACATCAGTGCTTTGGGGGACTTACAAATTCAGCCAATTCAACATTTCATTCTCTAGTTACACTTAAATTCTAAAACGAACACTCATGTTTGCAAAAGTATTTAGCAGAACAGGAAGCTGAATTTCTCTATTTCACTACTCAGCAGGCACAATGGGGGCAGCACTAGGATATGCTTTGCCCATTCTGGCCCTAGCAAAGTGCCTTAACTCTGACTGGACAGAGCACTATTCAGGGGTGAGGGTCTCTGCTGTGATTTTAATGCAGATATCTCTGTCCCTAAGGAACTAAGTCTGAGGTGCCTTCATTTCATATAGATGACCAAAAAGCCATCAGCCATGATAGTTTAAGACAGAATATCAAGCAGGGTTGTATGCAAACCACTGAACTAAGGTGGAAAGAATTTGTATCCTGAATTATCTGATCCCCACTTCTTAGCATTTATGATACTGACATTTCCCCTGTGAACAGCTTTTGAGAGAGGAGTTTCCAGTGTCCCAGGAATGGCAGCAAAATCTTCCTGGTACATGCATGCAGCAGCTCTTTAGAAGAGTTGGCCAGTTACCAGTACACATAACAATGAGGGAACTGCTCTCAGTGAGAATAAGAAACAGCCTGGACCTTCACCTGCACACCGAGCTGGGCTAAACCTCAGCGTTTTTTTGGTGAGGATTTTAAATCCGTTAGGGTAGCTGTTTCTTTCTTTTTTTTTTTTTTTGGGGGGGGGGGGGGGGGGGAGGGTAGGGGGGAGGATTCATGCCAAAAGTCAGGAAGTGCTAGAAATCCTGCATAAAAGTCAATCTGAGAGCTATCCAACCTGTTTTTCTCGCTGCATTTTTACCGCAAACCTGTCACATCAAGGAAGGAGAAAGAAGATGAGCAGATTGTGTGTGTTGTGTGCAGGAGGTTAAATTGCTCGCATTTCAACAAAAGCAGGGCAGATTTTGAGAGGAGGGGCCAGGCATTTAAATGTCGATTTCCAGGATCATTTACATATTTTAATTTTAATTTATTTATTTATTTTAAAAAGGAGGGAAGTTTATACTCATTCCCACACACAAGAGCAACAGCTATGAAAGGGCTCAGCAGGCACTGCCATCCCTAAATGGAAAAGGGATGATGAGTTTCAGGTCCAGTTCATCAGCTGGTGTCAGCACTGTTCCACTGACTTCAATGTGTCTACACCAGCTGAGGATCTGCCCCTCGCTTCGCTGCTCATTGGGTCACGCTCTCTTGGTCACCCAGGGTCCAAAACAGTATGAAATCCTGGCTCTATTGAAGGCAATGGCAACACACTTCAATAGAGCCAGAGCTTCCACACTAGCTGCTGTGTGCAGGAAAGCTCACACCGCATTAATTGGCATTTCTCATAGAGCAACAGATACAGTTGATGGCTTGTTTTTCCTACAATAGCTCAGTTTAAGATAAGGTGATGACCCAGGAAATCTAAAGTGTATCCTTGCACGTTTTCCTTAAAAACAGACATTGGCACCAGCCACAGAGGATCTGAACAAGAAGCTATCTTGACACCAACAACAATGCCATAAAATTGACACCATAAACAAACTGCTGTGAGACAGTTCTACCAACTGTTTCTAATGATTTCAAACAGTTCCTGTGCATTGCTCTTTGTTAGGACAGCTGCTGCTTGCTGACTTGGTTAAGGGAGTCAATTACTTTTCCTGTTGTAGGTTGGAAATCCACATTTAAAAACACCATCAGCCAAGGCCCCTCTCTCAAGCTGGTGTGCAGTTGTACATTTTGAAAGGCCTTTAGATTATGGATGGGTCTGATCAAAATGCTGGATCCACATACCATCAAGTTTTGGTGAGTGCCAAACACAAAGCCCTACTTTCTAGCATGGGCCCATCTAGATAAAAAATCATTGGGATTAATTTCATTGTCAGATATACCAGTAGAAAAATGATTAAATCCATTGTAATCCCTGGATCTGGCCACTCTTGCATTGCTATCTGCAGAGCAGAATTTAGTCCAGTATATCCAAAGTACAATTTGGTACTGTCCATCTTGCGGAGGACTAAAGTACCATTCATAACCACAGAGGGGGAATGACGAGAAATAAGAGTTCATAAAAATACAATACACCTGCAACCTAGTTCACTCATCGCAGGAAGGGGGCACCTTATGGCTGGTCTGGGGAATTAGCATTCCTCTGATCTAGCCTACCTCACCTTCCCTTTCATTGCTCACTCTCCCCCTCACTCGCCAGGACCTAGGATGGTCTCTTCAGGACTCAGCCCTCCAGCCAAGTCACTAGGTAATTTTCACCTTCTAGATCCCACCAGGCCAACTGTCCAGATGCTACTTTCAACTGTCCTATGCCACTTCCCAGTGACAGGTAGATGAACCCAGGCTCACCCTCTTCTCCCGGTTCCAGCTCAGGGATCCTATAATCAGCAGCCAATACCTACACAGTCTCAAACCTCGTTGCTCTTTGCCTGGGCTTCTTCCTACTCTGCCTTTTACAGGTTTTCTTCCCTACAAACCCCTTCCATCAAGAACAGGATCCCAAGGCTTTTGCTCCTCACTGGGTTTCCTTCTACCCTCCTCTCTGTGGCCAGAGAGCAACTGAATGTGCACACACATTTCCCCACCCCCAGAACGCCCTTCTGCTCGCAACTTCCTTTCTTTATAATCCTTCTCCCAGCTTGGCTTCATCTGCAATTAGGGTTTATCAATCAAGCATGACTTTTCCCCATGTATAAGGTTAATTAGCCCCTTCTGAGCCACCTTAACTCCTTCCAGGCTGGTGTGGGGTGAACACCCCATCACAACACATTTCAATCTGAAATCATTATGAATGTTCTTGACCATATGTGCTCTGAGTTTTATGACTTTAATTAGTATCTACTGGAAACAGGCAACACACAGCGTTAAGGGATTTGGCATAAATAGGTTCTTGAGTCGGAAGGTAGCTTTTGTTATCAGTGCTTTGGACTGTAGCTTGAGTACATTATTGCTGAAACTTCTCAAAAAGAACCCAAACACATTGTTTCTTAAAGTTTCAACTTCATGTCATCTTTTCTTTAAAGCTGTCAGCTCAAAAAATATAGCCGTGTTTCAATTTAGCTGAGATATATTGAAAGAAGGAGGAACCATGGGCACAATTTTAATGTATTTTTCAAGGTCTACTGATATTTGCTATATTTGTTTTTAGCTGGTAAACAAAATGAGATAGAAACAGAAAGTAGATCTGGGTGAACGGTTCATAAAATTAGTTTGAACTTGCCTAAACAGAGATGTTTTATGCATCCTAAACCTCATTTTTCTACTAAATGTTCAGGTTTTACTTATAGCTGCTCTAGTCTACTCCACATCTTCCTAATTCATGCATTAAAAATATTGACCTTCCAGGATGTCAGATGTATAAAATCTGACCCCATAATCAGCTATATAATCAGATTCTCCTTTCATGCTAATGTTGAGCCAGAGTAACATATTTGAAGTCAGTTTCCATGAAGCTGGAATAAGCAAGAGCACATCAGACCCATAATTTTTGTTCTATCCCCCCTGGTAGTTTCTCATGTCAAGAAAGTATTTGTTCTAACTAAACTTAAATGAGTTGCTGATGATCTCAGCATGGTTCCTAGAGGAGAGAGGTCCACTACTGGGATTTTCAAAAGCACCTAAGTGGTCTAAGAGCCCAAGTCTCATTGAAAGTTCAAGAGACTTGTGTTCTTAACTCACCTAGCTGTTTTTGAAAATCCAACCCAACACCACCAAAATCAGCACTAATTGACAGTGCAATTAGAAACCAAAATTTTTAAAAAAATGGATATAGATACTAGACCACACTCGCTCACTCACAGAGGTAGTTCCTCAGATCAGAATGGAGACACTTCAGTGGTCTATAGCATACCTGTTTGTGGATAAAAGACTTAATTCTCCAGGACTGAACATGGCACCTTTCATTAGCTCTAATATTCATTCATTTCTTTTAAGAAGTTTAATAAACAAATACGATTCTCAGAGCATTTCCATCGGAAGAACTGCAATTACTTTGCCATGCTCCATCAGGAGGGTGACAGCTGTGTGAAAATGAAGAAGCCAATAACGAAAGTATTTGCAATGCACTTTTTAAACATGCTGCCACAGAAAATGCAGAGCAAAATGTCAATGAATTGTTCTTTAAAAGGGAAAAATGAGAAAATTGCTAATAAAAGAGCAGAAACAAAAAATAGGCATTGGATTCTACTTTTGATTACTCTGGCATAAGTTAGAAGTGACTTGTGATCTCACTGCACTTATGCCAGCATAAAACCTACATAAATGGAAGCAGAAGCAGGCCCATGAGTCCTCTATTTTGATCTAAATGCATGAACAGGATACTCTGATGCTTATGAGGAAAACTGTTTCAAAGAGATAGTGAATGAAGACCACACAAAGTGCTCCTACTTAATCAGCAGACAATGGTTAGAGATGAGGTATTTGGAGAAGGTAGTTTATGAAAGTAGGAAGGACCTACATGTAAGATACAAAACATATATCAACATTATGGTACTCTTTTCCTTCCGTAGTTCTCAACCTCATCAGAGGTGCACCCCTCTTCCCCAACCTTCTTTTCCATTTTAGAAACCATTTTACCATTATTAGCAAGTACTATAAGAAAAGAAACAACACCACTGTGACATAGTAGAATTCTGAACTAGTGATCCGATAGATAAGCTTTAATGCTAAGACAGCACCTTGCCGTATGGCGTCATGAGTACCCATGTCCCCATGGAGTCAGTGGGATTTGAGGTGTTCACCATCTCATTGGATCAAGCCCTCAGTTGAATACCTGGCAGCAGCCAACTTTACATTCCATAATTACTATAAACACCTTGCAGAATTACCTCAATAAAGAGCACCATGCTAATTTCTCCACATTCTGCAACTCCCCACATGTACCTCCATCCATAGGCATGTGGAGTGAGTAAGCCATCCCAGCACAGGACTGTGCAGTCCTTAGGCTGAGTATTGACCGAGATGGGACTGCTCATCTAAGTGCACATGGACATAAGAAGTCCACAATCCAGCCCCAAATGATCAAAACATTAAGGTAGTATATCTTGGAGATTTGACGCTTAAAAGGCTATTCTAATTGGGTGGGTGGGTGGAGATATACCATAATTTCTACTCAAGTTTGTTGAAACCCAAAGAATCTCTGTTTGGACTGAATCCTAATCCCATCAAGAAACATCTGATAAGGAGAGCACAGAAGCAGCCATGGCGTAATCAGAAGAAAATGACTAGCTCACTGGTTGTTTATCACTGGCAGAGCAACAAAAGATCAAATTGTACCATCTAATCACAGTTCCAAGAGGAAGCAGGTGGACATAAAATAGCAAAGGGACCAAAATAGAACCCTGGGAAATCGCACCATGGACTAACTCCCCAGCTCTCTGTATACAAAGTTACCCAAGATGATAACATGGCAATAGTAGGATTTGAGCCAATTTCAAACAATGGATTAGCCCACCTGCTGCAATCTCCAAGGCAATCCAATGCATGTGAAAGCTGCCAGAAGATTCAATAAACTAGAACCAAAACTGATTAATGGTCTGCAGGATCATGTAAAGCATTCAGTCAATCTATTCCTCTGCTGTAATTAGCAAGCAATAAGAACTCAAAGTGGAAATTGTATATAACTTCTCAGCCCTTGTAGATTACAACTCCATTATCACCACCGTCCCAAAAGTCTTAGAAGAAAACATGCAAGTTGGATGAAGCTACTTGTATGTCTAATACTTCACAAGCTAGTTATCTACGTATAGTTTTAGTGGAAGGTGTTTCTTGCCCTCCTGGCTAATGGTAAAATACCAAAGATGTGGCTGCTGCTAGAAAGTGATGGAGAAGAGAAATAAAGAGAGAAAAGTGTGAAGAAAACAACAACATTCACTTTCTAGAGCACACTTGTTAGCCATTAGCATCCTCCCATGGGTGGAAAGGAGGGATATTACAAACGCAATTATTCCCACTCAGAAGTTGGCCTTCCTTGCTGTTTCTGAGAATAAGTTCTCAGAGACTCATAGATATTAAGGTCAGAAGGGACCATGATGATCATCTAGTCCGACCTCCTGCACAACGCAGGCCACAGAATCTCACCCACCCACTCCAAAGTTCTTCTAGTGAAGAATGTTGGACACTTTTGAAAATAGCCACATTCCATTTTAGGGATAATTTGGCTCCCAGATTGCCACACACAAACCAAACTGCGGTGAATGGGAGTGACGTGCATACCTGAGGAATTTTGCCCTGTCTCTTGTGTCAAGGATTCCAGGTGTGCTTCATTCACATGTGGAAGAAAACATTCCCCCTGGCTTACTTTAACTGCATTTGTTCTCTGTGAGCTTCTGCCACCAAAAACATTGGATGAACACCTGGTCCCATTAAAGTCAATTGTAAAACTTCCTTTGATGGGTGAAATCCTGACCCCATTGAAGTCAAGTCCAGCTGCTAAATTAAATGATGCTGACAACTGCTGAAAGCTACTGAACACATGATATAAACACAGGTGAAAGCAGATGTGATTCCCACTGACTCTAGTGGGATTTGCATCAGCTCCTGCCACGTTTCCATGTGTCCCTTTAGGAGTAAGTATATTGAAATATGGACATCATGAGCATTCATTTCTGTTGTGTTGCTTTTTTAAAAAAACACATAGGTGCTTTCTTATAACTAAGTTATGCTGGCAATTTAGTAATCAGAAAGTCTACTGCAAGGGGAAGAATCTTTTTAAATGAATAAGAAGTGATAGCTTAGATTGGTTAGCAGAGCTTATAAAAATACATTTGCTTGTCATCAAGTTCTAACCTTTCAGTGCAAGAAGTGAAACCTTGCTGCCGATGATTTATTATTGTCAGCCTGTAAATGAATAGATTATCTGCTCATGCAGGTAATGGGGCAAAAGCATTCCAAAATCCAAAAGAGTTATATCATGTGTGACTATGTCCCAGTGTTAGAGTTGGTCAGGAATTTACCATTGAAATGATTTGACAGAAAATGCAGTTTCTGCAAAATTGAAATGAAGCTGTGTGTGCATCGTGGACTCACAGGCCTGCTGTTGAAACATGGGAAATGTACTCTGACCACTGTGACGCCTAGTCCTATGCAGGATACAGGTGCCTCTTGCCTGCAAACTAAAACTTCCTTGAGGCATTGAGCACCGAAGGCAGATGCAGTGTAATGTTGAATGAGTTCAAACCAAAATGTTTCAATTTAGTTCAATAAACCAACCCCACCCACAACCAAAAAAAAAAAAAACCCCCACCCAAAATACCATTTTGATTAAGGATTGTCAAAACACTGTTTTAATCTGAAGTGTTGATATTTCCAAACTGAATTTTTTAGGACTTTTGTTCCACAACACCTTTTTCATATTTCAGTTTCCCAATGCAAAATGCTTGCAAGAAACCCTGAAACTGTGCACAACTCTCTTTCAAAGCTCATGGTGACTGCTTTGTGAGCAACCCAAGGGCTGACATTTTGAACACGTTGAAAGATTACATTCTACGTACGTCACACTTAGATGCAATCCTAGCATTTTTCCCCTTTTTATTTTGGCTCATGCATCTTAAACTAATGTTAGCAGGCAATAAAAAAGCTATATTTGGGAAGAGAAATATCAAATATGATTGTACTAAAATTAAGCCGGTCACTATTTGGAAAGAAAGTTAGGCTTAGGGATAAATTGCAGTTTTAAGACACAGCCCACAGCAGTTGCTGGGACACATACTAGCAGGAGCTCTTGCAAAGCAAGAACAGATCTTTCAGCAACGATCTTTCAAGGGTACAGTGTGCCCTGTCCCATTCAGGGCGAGAGCCAGTGGGCTGGTTTGGTGATCAGGAAAGGCTTCTTGTGTCCTTTCTCAAACACTTTTGCAGGACTGGTCACAGTCTGACCCTTTACAATAAAGGGAAGAGAGCATTTAAAATGGCTTAGCTGGTTAATCAGACTGAATGCAAACAACAACAACAACAACAAAAAACCCCTAAATTGCTAAACTGATCCTGTTACATGAGCAATGGACTGAGAGATTCGGAGAAGCATCAAGGACATGCTGACCCAGTGAGACTCCAACCCCCATAGGAAGACAAGCTTCTAAACTGCAGGAGCCCAAGAGATACAATTCCCAGAGCCCTGTGCACGGGGCTGGGAGATGGGGGATCAGGAAAGCCTAAGTGACTGGTGGCTAGGACGATGATGAAGGAAAAAACGTTTCAGTCTCTGCTGACTAGGGAGCACTGCGGGAGAGAAGGGAGCCATACGCCAGCTACATCAGCAAGCAACGTATAATCCAGTTCATGGAGCAGAACTGGGGTAGGTTCCAGTGGGATCTGCCTGCCAGCTCTTGCAGCTGGAGTAAAGATGTAAAAATAGTAGTTCCAGCAAAGAGCAGAAACTGAGATAAAACAATACAGCAAGATGGGGACAAAATAAATAATTTAGTGCAGTGGCTAAAGGATTTTTTAATGTTACATTTCCAGGCTTTGAACTATTTTGCCAATGCCTTCTCTGGTTTCTTTGTCGCTTGTCAGATACAGAAGAATTTATCTCCATAGCAACACATTATATTAAATGTAGGAGGTAGTATCTACCTACCACAGCTCCTAAGCCTGTTAGAGCTCATTAGATAGTAACCTACAGTAAGAAAGACATCAGGACACAAACATGCATATGTTCAATTAAAATAAAATAGTCAAGTCAATCACTACTAAAAATCCCCATAAAGTTATGTATGGTAAAGGGACTGAAAACAGTATCCAAACATATTTTTAAATAGGAACAGTTTTCTAGGCACTGCCAGATCTGCTGCTCTGTTCACTACTCTGAGAATATGTGCTAAGGAGAGTAGGTGAGATTCTGGAAGACTGATGCTAAGTGCCATCCAAGAATTAGGAAGCACTTTCAGAGTACTCAGCAGATTCTACTTGTAACTACTACACAGCTGACAGAATGACTCAGTGATGAAACAAAAAAAGTGATGGAAATTGGGATTAGTAAGAAAAGTGGGGCCCGATCCAACAAGGTGGTAAGGGACTCCAGAAATGTACTGTATGTCTTCAACGCAAAATAAGCGTGGAGGTTATTTAACAACACATAAGAATGGGCCCAGAAGTTCTGAAAAAAATGCACCAAGGGAACTCTGGTAAGAATAGTCCATAAAAAACAAATTCAGAAGAGCTTTGAATTCAGTAGGGGCTGTTGGTACTTGCCATCTCTGACAATCAAGCCGTTGTAACCATGTTTGGTATTTTATTACCCATTAATCAAGCACTTTATGCAATACCATTTCATTCCTATTGTGATCCAATACTCTGACCATGCCACAGTTTTGAATCTTCTTTTCTTCACAAATACACCACATGGATTTTCCTTCACTTTAATTTGCTTCCTCTTTTGGCTCTTCTTTTAGACAGGAGCATGCCAAGTAACAGACTCTCACCATGGTATTTTAGGACTTCTAAAGCACAGGCCACACGACACAGTGATGTTGCTGTAGAGTATATGTGTACCAGTACTCTACTGTATGGAATGTCATACTTGCCTCAGATGATTTGACTGTGACTCTCTAGGGGATGGCACGCAACAATAAACCCTATTTCTACTACAGCAAATGAGGATTTTCCTTTGGTGCAAGTGGTAGTGGATGATGTTTTAAGAGCTGAAAGTCAAGCACTAATGCTGCTGCCAACCCTTGAAGTTTGGAGCCACTTCATGTGGAACAGCTGACACCTGTCAATATTATGTGTTTATGGAACTGCTAAATACTTCTGCTTCCAGTTCTAATTCAGTTCGAATTTTGGGGAATGGTTGAGGTTAGTTCATATTCTATTCAAGCTGATTAATACATCCCTGGGAAACCACCAGAAAACCAAAAATATCAATTATTAGGCCACATCCTCCACTCCATTTCTTTCCTGCGCCTGGTTAATGACACATCACGCATTATTTTCAGTCTTGTTATTCATAGCAAACTTCATAGGCTAAATGCAGTTACAAAATGGCAGGAGCAAAGAGGGAATTCTTTAACAGATTTCAAATCTCTGGTTAAACATTAACTGAAAAGACAAAAAAGAAAAAAAATGGAGCAAAATTCCAGTACAAAAGGAATCACACTGTAATGAGTCTCACATTATAAAAATTGCTAATAAGCATCCTCTCAGGAGGTACATTTTTACATATATTATATCTGATGCTGCAACTCAGAGGTAATCCTCGCAACCTACATACAATTCCATAGTGTGGAATATTGTTCCCCTCATCTTCATTGTGGAGGGCAACAGGACATAGACAAATGCAAAAAAAAAAACAACCAAAAAACATTGTATTTACAGCTTGAAATGGAGTGGGAGGGAGTGGAGAGGAGTTACACAGCTCATTTAGGCCAGCTCTCAGTTACTCATTAGCATCACAGTCTCACTTTGCCATAAATAGTTCGGCATTAGAGTCCAGTTCAGGATGGCACTTAATTAGGTGTTTACTTTAAATGAGGCCTGGGACCTCCAACACCTTCCCGCCGCCCCCGGTCTCAATTTTAAGGCCCCATGAAAGGGTCGATTGACTTGCAGGTAGGCAATCAGCGAGTAGCTCTCTTATAGCCCTGCAGCAGGATCATCTTGCCTGCAGCCAGCCAATCAGAAGGATGTCTGAGGGAAAGGTGCTCTGCTGATTTTTATCCATAGGACTGTGATACAAAAAAGGTTGCAGAGATCTGGCTCAGATAAAGCCTGGGTAATTTACTGTCAGATACATACAAGCTTTAAAGTTTGCTTTTGTATTTGTCCATGTTCTTTGCGTGCTGCAATAAATGTTTGTGAAGTTAACATCTTGCCTTTCAGACTGTTATCCAAGATATATAAGCTGCTATAAAAAGAAATATAGGGACGAAATCAGAGTGAACCAATTATGCCAAAATCATTTGCAGGAACTAGGAGAAGATTCAGTAACAGTGACCAATCCAATTAATAAAAGACTAACAGGGAACACACTGAACAGATAGAAGCAATACAACCTTAAGACTGTCCTGATCCTTAGGTGCAGCAAACAACATCGAAATATATCCTTCATTGGACAAAAGTCTTTATAGGAAACTATACTCTCCCTCTTTTTGTAAATCAAAATAATCATGCACTGACTTCTACAAAGTTCCATTTCATTAGATAGTAGCAGCTCAAGATTCACAGCTACTATATTTACTGTGCCTATCTATGGTAGTTTTATGAAATTCATCTATCTGAAGAGGGAAATTGTGACACTCGGAGGGCTAAGAAATGTAAGTCATTATCAGATGCTGCTGTCATCTGGTTAGTATCATAGCAAGATATTTAGGATTCCATACATGGCCATATTAATACTTACAGTGAGTAATTTGCAGAATGGTAGAATAACATTGCCTTCAGCTTCTCCTAGCTCCTTCTCCATAGTACAAGTGATAACAACCAGGGGACAGTATATCACTGACAGGTCTCGCCTAAAAGGCAGTGTGTTCGTCAAACAGGGAGGGAGAGACAGAACATTTTTTCCTTTCCCCTCTCTAAGCTTCTAATTTGGTGAAGAACGCTAGTGTTTTCCTTTCAGATTTCTAGGATCATTTGACCCCTTTTTAAAGAACAACTACACTGGCATTTAAGGAGAATGTACTAAACACTTAAACACACACACCCTGCCCCTCCTCCAATCTAAAATAGTAAGAGACTGCCAAGCTGGCAGGAAGGGACACGGATGTGGCCTAATGAGACATTTCATAGTACTATGTGAATTTTACCACCATTTGCGAACTTCTACCTTGGCACTGTAACACTTAACCTGCCGGTTAAAATAGCATAAAAGTGTCTGTTAAGGCAAAATTAACTCATGCACAATGTCCTAGATTCACCTACGTTTCTGCCTCTGGACATGTTCACCTGCTGCTCCAATCTAGGTGCCCAGCTGCCCAAGCCCCAGTGTGATGCAAGAACCAGGCATTGCTCTGACTTACTCACATGTGGGACCCTAAGCAAACTTAATAGATTGGACCCTGCATGTGAACTCACACAGAATGAGGAGGAGGAGCTCTTTCATGACATTTAGCTTGGTGTGGGAGATTCCCTGAGGAGCAGAAGCTATTTGAACAGGGATCTGCCACTTCTCATGTGAGTGCCCTAACCCCTGAGCTATGGGATATTCTGATGTTGGGCTTCTACAGTCTCTCCTGTTGAAGCTGTTCCACTGTGGATAACTAATGGAAGAGTTATTGGCCGAGAGAGAGAGAGAGAGAGAGAGAGAGAGAGAGAGAGTGTGTGCGCACAAGCATGAGAATGACTCTATAGCCTGGTAGTCAGAGTATTTACCCGGGATGCAGAACACCCAGGATCTACTCTGACATCCTAGGTGAATATCCTAGCTACTGGGAGCCTCCCTGCAGCTGGGACTCAGGCACTGAACTACCTGGAAAGGTTAGGGCTTAGGACACATCTCTCCTACTGGCTAGCTTCGGTGGCTCCCCACTCAGTGTGGTATGTTTTGTGAATCCCATTCTGAGGTGCCTAGCTCCCTTCGTTCACTATACTGGAAGCCTGAGCACCTAAGTCGGGCTTTGTGAATCCCATAGACATTGTAATGCTGAGCATTGGCACACCTAATTTCCTCGTGAATCCAGCCCAATGTGGAAGAGTAATACTTTTCCTAAATATGGACAGTATGTTACATACTTGGACTGCTTACTGGCACCCACTGGTTAGTCAATATTTGAGAAATGTATTTGAAGTCCAGCCTGTTATTATCTGGAATTACTAAAAATAAAACAATTTAAAAAGATGCAAAGCTGACATTAGGTTAACTAAATAAACACTTGAAGGCTGAACCCTAAACCTGCCCCCTCATGTGTATGCATTATAAAACAATCTTTAATGATATGATCACATATTGTTTCTAAATACAATATCGTACTTTTCATTCTCCAACCTCTAGACAAGTGTAGCATCTTGTAGCACTCTGTCTTTGCAAGACATTCACATCAAAAATACACAGTAAATGATTCTTACATGACATACTGCATGTTTTGCAAACTTAATACGTGAACATTTGGTGGCATATATAGTTAACTAACTTCAGAGATAGATGTCTTCCTGCATTGCACCTAGGGGAGGATGTGGTGCAGATTGAAATTATCTAGCTTAAGGGTTGCGTACATAATTATTCAAATAATTATGTTAGATAGAAGAGATCTGATATAAAAGTCCAAGTCAAAAGATATGCAGGCCCCTATGACAATAAAATCAGTACAAGTATTACAAGATGCTACACATGGGTATCTAAGGTTATAGAGAAGTATATGATTTGAGCAATAGTTCTTTTGTAATCATTTTTATGGAATACATAGAAGATTTAGAAGATTACTTTCTTCACCTGTGCACTGTTTCATTGGTGAAATCTCTCTTTAATCTGTAACTAAAAATATTCTTCATCTCGAGCATTTGGCTACACGGTTCACCTCAATTTACATATGTGCTAAGCATCCCTCATTTTCTAGTTTAAACAGGGCTAACAGGTGAAGATCTGTAGAGTCACAGCTGGAACTGTGGACATGAGGAAAGTTAAATCCGTCCTGCAACTTGGAGACGGTTGAGGTAGAGGCTCTGCATAGCCACTAGTTTGGCATGTGCAGCCTTCCCATGCTGGGACTCAATGGCTCCTGTCATCTCCCTTGCTTGTAAGGGAGGCACCCAGGTCTGGCATGGCTGCCCAGCCCTTGATTGGCTGACTGGCTCCTGTCTCTCCCCTTTGCAAGCCAGGAGAAAATTGCAGACTCCTATTTGCAGCTGGAGGAATATACAATACTTTTTGTAAGATTTATGCTAACTCGGACTGAGACCCAATCAGACTGTGAATAGCAGCTGAGAGGGCTCAAGTAGTCATTTTTATTCATGCACATGTGCAATAGCTGTCTAAGCTGCTTTCCCCTCACCACAAGTGAGACTGAGGGGTCTGTGAAGATTTTACCAGTAGACCCCCTGAATGGGCCTCGAGAAGCAGCATGACCTCCTCCTTCTCTTAATAAAGAGATGTTTTACATTTCTAGAAAAAGCTAGTTTGCTACAGTCAAACTAGATTAATTTTGCTTTAAAGCTGTTTTAGTTTGCTTAAGGCATCTTAAGTACCCTGTAGAAATGAATTAGGAATGACAGTTTCTCTAGCAAGGGGATAGGTGACCATGTTCTTTCCTTGTACAGTACATACTGTGTGAGAACAACGGAACAAAAGGCAGCATGTTATCAGTATGCATGCTATTTTAATGCCTCTTTCCCCTTTGCTTTGTGAAAGTTTAACATTCCCAGTGATGTGTGGAGAAAGACTTTGAAATATAAAAATAGGACTTCAGATAACACAAAATTACTTCACAGCAACAAATACATTCAGTGCAGTTACTGGTCTGTAAATGTGGTATACAAAGCACAGTGGAATTTTACATACACATTTACAGTGCGTAAAACGCTTGTTTAAGTAGATTGAATGATGCTCTATTGTCATTGGATACAGGTAACAGTGCTTCACAACAGCCTGCAGTGCAGATGCTGGTGCAACGAGATACAAAGTTTAGCATCTTAAATTAGGCAGTGCGTTATGTATACTATGGGAAAAATCTCATTTTAATCAATGGCTATATTTTTATCACTTTAGGGCTCACCCGTAGTGGACACATATGAATGCAGAAGTACCTTTCTAGAGCTAAGAAGATGGATTCTCTATTCCAGGCACAGGTGACACCAGTTTAGTTAAGAAAAATCCTAAACTCAAACTCTTACACATTTAGGTCAGTTTGGACAAGTAAATGACTCCAAGTCCCCTTTGCCGATATACCATAAAATCTACAATAGGCCTTTAGCAACTCTACACTGACTACCATGCTAGCTAATAATGACACCAGAGCTCACGGATTCTTGGATATCTCCAAGGTGAGTGGCAGGCAAGACAATGGAAGAGAATCATTTGTATGTGTCTCTGGGTCCAGAGCAAGCTGACAGTGGAGGGAGGGGCTGGGGAGCTTTTCAATGGAATTGCAGGAAGAAGAAAATGGGGAGAAATTAGAACAGATAAGGAAAGTATTCCCCATACAGTTCATCTAAGAATTGAACATACAGATTTTTAGGGGATACATTCAAACACATTCTGAGTCCACCTATCACTATACTAATCAAGGGAATCAGATTACACCTTGCTTGTGGTTTAGATATACAGTTTACTCATAATAGCAAAACTATTGTCTTAGTTGCTAGGTGATATGGAGGGTTGAGAAAGTAACTTTTCACCCCCAGAGAGCTGCAATTCAGGCCTGGAGTAAATGAGTCTGGTGGTCTCAAAATAGTGCACAGATTCATTGCAAAACCGGAACATACTCTGGAAGGAATTCACCATGGCTGGGATTTTCAATGCATGGGAGAGCAAAAGACTGGAATAATAGGGTTATGTTGCAGGGCAGGACTGAGAGGCCATTAAGTAATCCGAGTTTATTAAGTCCTATAAATTTAAACACATGTGAATAAAGTGTCTGGAATTACATTTTAAAAATAAACTCCATTATGAGTTTAACTTTTGACCAAACAATTGTAAGGAAAAAGGGAGAGAGTCTATTCCAGGCACAGTTAAATAATGCTGTCTCCAAGACTATGGATGAAGTGATACGATATAGATACATATAAACTAGAACACAGTTGTGGAGGTACTACATGTAAGAAATATTTTAAGTGGAGATACATATTCACTAGTCTTATACACAAGTATTTTATGTAAACTTAGCACCTTTCTATTAAGACCTGTGTTTAAACCCTTCTCTGTGGGAAGTACTAATGTCTCAAAACTCGGTGTGGACAACTCCTAAATGAAAGATGTGAGACAGCAATTCCTGTCAGCTGTACCTTATTCCAAGGGTTGTCACTCATTTCAGACCCAAAGCTCCCTGTGTCCCACACAAATAAGGGGTGCCCACCACTTTTATGTTTGAAAACTGCTTAAATCAGAAATAAAGAATCACAAAACTGATGCTTTTTAGAAAGAATTGTTTACGCTAAAGAAATGAATCCCAGAGCACGTTAAGCTTCCCACATAACTTGTGTCTCTCATTGTGGGTCTTTGTCAGAGTGTTCCACAATTGGGTATTAGTAGCTTGAAAGGTTTGGAGGCAGGAAGAATGCAATATACGTGAATGTGCATCACATGCCGCCAAATCTCAATGTGGTTGGTTCTGATCACTGAACTTCCTTCCTTAAACATACCAAAAAATACCTTGACCAGCACCACTCTATTGACTCCCAGGGAGCTACACCCATTTATCCTAGCTGAGGATTTGGCCTTTTATGTTAAGCCCTGGTCACTGAGAAGTAATGTGCAGTGCAGATTTATTAGAGGCATGTTTTATGCAGGTATATCAGAAATCCAACAGACCAAACTGCATTTTCTCCTCACTAAGTGTAAACAGCCTGCATAATTATGGACGATGGGGATGGGGGTGGAGTCGGATGGGGGGAGGGGGAAGCAACAGACTGTATATTAAAATTAACTGCATCAGAAACCTGAAGGAAAGAGACAAGTTTGGTGCTGTGTGTAGAAAATATCTTATTGCAGTCAAGCCTGACCCTGTTCCTTGAAAAGTATTTCTCTGATTTGTTCAGGTCACAAGTGGGATGGAAATGAGCCTCTGTACTGCTTCTTCACACATCCAGATTTAATAGACTTTTTTCCACTGATAAAAGACCACTAATGAGTTCATTTTCAAGCTATTAAATTGGCTAGAATAGCTAGTTCTACTGATGATTGCACAGAGACCTGCCGGTCACAGTGGGTTTTGTCTTTGACTGTTAACCATTTGTGGTCCCTCTGTTGCAATATAAATATACAACTGGAACAGGAAAAAGAAAATCCAAGCATGGGAGGCCAGGACTCATCCCCCTTGCTATTCCCCCACCTTCTTCCCCGATATTTGTTTTAGCCTCTCCATTTTGTGAATCTATGTCTTTCTCAGAGGCATGTAAGCTGGGATATGTGCTTCCCAGATTGTCTTTATACCAGTAATACCTGCATGATCCCAAGGATTAGAAGCACATACAATATGATATTTGAGTTAGTTTCTGGATGAGCGGGAATTTGTCTTTTCATTCCTTCAATGAAATGTTTTACCTCAGCGTGTGACACTTTCTTCCTAGGCCTACATAATGGTTATTTTAATGTTCACTCTTTGCTGTGGCAGGAGCCTGTGCCCTTTTGAAAGGGGTAAATTGGCTGCTGAATTTTATACAATGCTGTCTGCAATCTTGAGAACAACTTTTTCAGTCATATGAATGAATGTAATTAAGGAATAACCAGGTGATATCTTGTCTGGTTTAAATACACATCACTCGCTTTATTCCTTCCGTCCATCAGTCTTTTTAAAGGCAAGCAATTAGCAACAGAGCCATTTGATGGTGTAAGCACTGCCCTTCTGTAGGGGAGTTGTTCCATTTCATGCTAACAGCATTGGCTGTTCATCTTCGAGCTGAGTAATGCTGTTGTGAGAAACATTGCAAAGTGGACTTGACTTCAGTCTTTTATAGACAGAGCTGAGGCTTTGGCTTCATGTGAAGTCAGACATATGGGGCCCTATGTTTCTACACCCTCATCTGTGACCATCCTGGCTCCACACTACCCTCTAATTGGGTGTCCAGGTGCAGGCCCCCCTGTAATAGCACAGGCTTAAAGACCACTCCTTTTAATACATGCAGCAAGATCGATACAAAGAGCTACACAAATCATGTGTCAAAAGCTAGGGAGTCACATAGGAAGAGATTTAATGCTATGTGCAGGATATTTAAAACAAGTGTAAGTTCTGAATATATGACTGAGGTGGGCTGCATGCTCATGCAGCGTAAGGGATACCTGACATCCCCACCCACTCATGCTAGCTGGACCTTGGGTGCTGTCAGGAAGGGCTAACAGGTGCTGTATGCCTGCTTACTTTCACTCCCAGCCACTGCAAATAGGTGGACAGGGAAGGGTGAGGAATGGGCAGAGTCTTGGCTCAGGACCTTCACCATGCTGGCCAGCACAGCTCAGTGAGCATGCCAGGGTGGTAGTTTAAGGTAAGTTACTACACCCCCAGGAACAAGAGGGGAGAGTCAACCTGACAGGATAAAAGGTTGTGTTGCAATGTGAGAAGCATCTTGAAGATTTTCATTTCCTCTAGTGATTCTGGAAATTTCACATTTCCGGGTTTTTCCATTTTATTTTGGCATCTCATGCTGCTTTCTGAATTTTCAGATTTTGGTGTGGATATTTGGAATGAGGAAAAGTCTCCTGATTTCTCCATCTTGGAGAAGCATTCATAGGCATGCCTGCCCCATGATCCCTATGATTACTTTTCCAAGAACGTTCCAGCTGTTAGACTCCAAGCACCTGGTTTTTAGTTTTTCCCAGGACTATTCACAGATCTTTCCTTTGCACAAGATCCAGGGCTAGTAAGAGTAGGGGTAATCAACAGTTTCTACTTTACACAGAGTTATAGATTTATGCACTTGTGAATTTCATGGTCATTGTGTATGTTCTTTCAAGTTTAACTGATGTTGACACAGGCAATCAACCTGCCTTTCTAACGACACAGCCCTTGTTAAACTATAAGAAGAGTATATTTTTAAAAAATTGATCTGTTGAGTCTCAATATACTTTAGGATCCACATGGTCTTACTTTGTGATTCACTATCTTGAGTGGGTTATTCTACTGTTCCCCTTAGGGACTTCCAGACAAACTTTCCCTAGGTTGAAGTATTGAGAATACACTGCAGGAGTTATGGCTCATTCATCAATAAGAACAGGAGTACTTGTGGCACCTTAGAAGTTTTGCCAAGTTCTCAGCTAGGAGACCTTTCCAGACAGCAGAACTAAAGCATGGGATTCCAGCTCTTCTCCACTGCTACATAGGGACTGTGTGAATAGTACAAGACTTCTTGGTGATTCTTACAAAAAGAGGCTCATGCAATGTAGCAGCAAATAGTTTGATCCTTTTGGAAGAATCACAAATTATGACTGTAACAGCAGGCTGCAATAGTTCTGCTGCTCATGACCACTGAGCAATGAGATCAAAAGTGAAGACAGCAAGATATACGGGGTAGAATGTATCTTACCTTTGAGGGGGCCAAGATCCTAACATTCTCTTTGCAGGAAGGCCCCAGCAGAATGCCATGATTGGCCACCAGGGTATAGTTACAATCCACTTAATCAAGGACCCTCCTTAGGTGGACTATGGCCCCACTGCACTAAGTGTCTGCTTCACAGTGGGCATGCAAAAGAAATAGAAGAGGTACAAGCTAAAGGGTGAGGGATGTCACATGGTGTTCCAGCTATGACAATGTGTGGGATAACCAGAAAAGAATTCATGGGTAACTGCAGTAGTGATGAACACAAGAACATCCAAAATGGGAAGGTATTTGAACGTTTGTCACCATTATAAAGATGCTTTGTTACCGAAGGCCAGAATACCACACAACCTCAGTAATTTATTGAGTGAAAGATTCTAGCTGTGAATGAGGAATAGGAGCCTAAGCAGCCCAACAGACTAAACCGGGCAGAGAAGCCTCACTTTTATTATTCCCTATCCCACCCCAATGTCTCTGTTGCAACCATTGTTAAACTGATCCATACTATTGCACACAAGCAGATATACAGAATCTTGCACCACTCAGAGTGCAATTAGCAGTCATGATAGTACATTGACCAATCCAGTGTAGGCCGTTAATCAGTCACATCTGGCTTGGCTCAAGGTCTACAGAGAGTTAACCAAGACTTCCACAGTCCCCTTCCCACCACCCAGAACCTGTGATAGATTATTTGTATAAGGTGGGATAGATTATTTGGAGACAGGCTTTATTTTGGTTGCTCCACAGTTTAGCTCAAAAACAGAGGGATTTCTTTCAAAAAAGACCTAGAAAGTCACTTTTCCCATTGTTTACAGGAGGAAGGACTGCCTCCTTCACAAACTTGTTTTCAGTCTGCCATTAAATTCTTCCTACCACTTTGCAGGTCAATCTCATCACAATAAGCCTTTAAACAAGAAAAGAGCTTATCTGGTAAACATGGACATTTGATTCTTAATGGGATGTTTTTCCACTTTTCAGCACTCATGCGCCATTGACATGGTTGTGACATTACCACAGATATATGAATTTGAAGTTATACCACTTTATGTATAATTATGCTCATGATGACACCCTCCTTTTAAAATGTGTACCAATTTTGTGCTGCATGACTACAACAGTTAAAGGTCTGTCAATGTTTGTTGCTCAGTTAAATCATTTTCTTCAAGGGATGACACAAGTTGGCTGTTACTATTTGCTCCAGGCTGACATTTAGCCTACAACAAGTTGGCATCGGAACAACTGCCTTTGCTTAAAACAAAAGCAATACTTGGTTTGCTTGTTTTTAAGAAGGTGCAGGTAAAAGGAAAAAGCCTATGAAAAATGGAAAGTTTACAAGTTTGGGATTTAAAAAATAAATGGATTTAATATTCAAATTGTTTTTATTTCTTTGTGTACAGCCAAAGAGGTATGACCATTTTAAAGATTTTTTTCCCCCATACATTTTGAAGTTATTATGTTGGACAAATAAACAATACATGACTTGGCCTCTTATTTAGCAAAATGCTCAGGGCTCTAATCGTGCGGCTTCTTGAAAGCTGGTGGGCTACTGGAGCATGCAGATCCTGACTTAGATAGGGCTCAGTGCAAGCTCTGTTTGTTGCACTAGATGTTTCCACCAAGAAACAGAGGTCAATATGGATATTTTAAAGATGTTTTTATACTTTGGGTCAAGCTGAGTACTGTATTACTCCAGAATTAGTCCTGTTTGTTTCAATGATGCTGCTCACCATAAGTAAAAAGTGTTCCTTTTCTAGTGAGTGTGAAATGTACCAGTTTGACACTCCAAGAGATCAAAGTCCTTTATCCACAGAATGATGCAAGATGGAGAGTAGCAGTGTAAGCTGCAGTCCCACAACTTTAACCTGGAGGAACTTCTTTAACAGGTGAGCAGGTATTTCAGTCTTCATAACCATTAAATCCTCAACCTTTCTGATAAGATGAAATAAGTAGCAGAGTTGTGTTTAGAGTGGAGGTAAGGATCTCTTTCTGTTGTGCCTTAGTATTGGAGAAGTCAGGAACAGTGGGTAAGTGTTACAGGGCCAGATCCTGAAGTTAGAATGAGAGTTTTGCGCTAGCAGGGACTGAGCAAGGATTTGGCTCAGAGGTTGTATGTGTGGAAAGTGCAAGCAAAACAAATTGAAAGGACTTTCACCTTTGGGTCTCATTTGACCTAGGCAACCAGTGACCTATGACCAAAGAGGTTTTGCTTCCAGACTAGGTACCTATAGTTGCTGTCTGAGTCCACTGTGTAGTAGACAAGTGTTCACAACCTAGCAGCCCTCAGTACAATTAACACTAGCTGGTCTTCTTGGCATTCTCAACTCCCGACCATTATGTTATTGTTTGATAACTTATATTCTAGCTAATATATAAGTGCTATAATAAAAATGCAAAAATAGAAGCTAATCTTAAATTAAAAAATGCAGACAAGATTTTATTTTCTCAAGTAAAGACTAATAAGGATTAACCTTTCTTCTTCACTGGGACTTTCCAAGACTGTGCTGATTTTTGACATCACACCTTGCTCAACAGCAACAGTGCTGGACCATCACGTCACGCAGGGGACATTGGGGAATTTTTATCAATAGTGTTTCACTTTGAGACAAGAACCCCTTACAGCTTTCACTCAGGAGTAATCTTCATAGATTTTGGGGGAATACAATGCCCAGTGATCCAGAACAATAACTTTTTAAAAGCAGGTGTTCCTTCTAATTATTTTGATTCTAGTAAAACGTTAACATGTATGTGCATTAGGTTTACAGTACTGTAATCTTGTTTGGCCAGAAGCAGATGTTTGATTGGGAAAACTATCTTTTGGTTTAGTCTTCCAAAGCAATCAGAAAACACGACCTACTAGCTGCTAATTTATGATGAGCACTTTATGCCTTCATGTACAAAACCAATAACTGAGATAAGAGTAAAACATAGTAAACCATAGCTAGCCACTCCTACTGCAACACTGGAAAAAGGTACTTTGAGAACAGCACGGAAGTGGTTAAACATGCACAGGGAACAATGATTTATTGAAGTACCGGTAGTTATTTCTCCAGGCTTACAAATTTGATTACGATGGAGTACAAAGCCATTAAAAATGTGACCTTTCTATACTGTACATCTTGGCAAAAAGCCAAATAATAACTTTGTTTGACTTGGTTAGTATGATAGAGTGCTTATTCAGCTGGAAATAAAATGACTTTTCTTTA
Organism: Chelonia mydas; assembly: GCF_015237465.2. Lineage (NCBI taxonomy): Eukaryota > Metazoa > Chordata > Testudines > Cheloniidae > Chelonia > Chelonia mydas. Next base: position 238,895,596 of record NC_057850.1, on the reverse strand, counting down.
CTGAAAATTATACCTGGAAGACTAAATGTCCATCATGCATGTAACACATACCAAGTGATTTATTCAGACCTGCAGCAGCCATCACGGCAGAAGTTAAGGGGCAACATTTCTATGTATTTCAGAAAATGATGTACAATTCTGTTGTTCTCATCATTCAATCTACTGTGGTAGTGGTGACAAATAATGTCATAAGACATAGCAAAGCACACAATGATTAAATTACATGACTACAGTATATCACTGATACTTCTCCAGAACCTTCAGGTTCTGAAGGAACAAAGTTTCCTTTCTGATAATACACTATGCAAACAAGAATACGACACTATCTTACATTTGATTAGATGCATATATTAATTTTTAGGTTAATTTAAAATAAAAACAAAACAGGTGTAAAAAATCTGCAATGCTGGCAAAAATGGATATTTTTAACTCTTTTGTAAGAAATGAAAGTTTGACTTTTCTTTGAAATTTTCACAGGTCTTCAAAATTAAAAAGTTCATTTCTCACAGAATGTGTGTGGGGAATTGTCCATTTTTTAGTGGGAGAAGAGTAGCTTTTGATGGCAGAATGGTTAAATATTGTCTTGTGTAAAGACTCAGGAACCACCCAGGAAAGCCACAGTTTGGAAAGGATATGTGGAATGCAAATTGAGCAAGTGGCATAAGTCTAAACAGAGATCATTTATGGGCCTGATCTTTCTCCCATTAAAGCCTGTGGCAAAACTCACAGGGTCTTGAATTCTGGTATGACTGGGCCCCAAATTAACAAGCTTAGCAACAGGCATAAAACCTATACACCACAGATATGTGTAACATAGCTGCACTGTTAAAAATGGCTGTTGGAAATCTGCAGTTGTACTACCGTGTGAGCTCATTTTTGTGGCTTACAAGTGTTTATTATGTGTATGGATGTCAGTTATCTAAAATTAGATACATTTAGTACTATGAACTAGCAGGTTTTAGTTATTTTAGAACTGTGAAAACACTGATTCATAGTTTTCAGTGAATAAAAGGCTAATCATAGCATTTTCAGAGGTAAGTAGTGTAGAGGTCTGTGTTTAGTTTCTTATTGCTATTTATTTGTAGCTTTACTATGGAGCAGGTTGCTTGAAATGTACAAAAATTAATCTTGTACAGAGCTCTGAGGTGAGTTTCATTTTAAAATTACTGTTATTTTTTTCTTCTGCTGAATCCTTATTTGCAGTGATGTATTAATCAATGGGCCAAAGCACAGGGTAAAAGTAAAGGAGGGGAACATCAAATGATTGACAGAAAGAGAAGGGATAGTGATAACTTAAGCTCCAGATTGTCTTGCCTTAGAGACAAATTGTACTATGACTTCCGGAATGATTTCTAGCTTTATTAAAGGCAGACACAAAGATAGGAGCAATATCCACCTCTACAAGACCCATAAGAACTTCCTTCAGACCTAGTCCAAAATAGAAAAGTCAGGTCAGATCTTTCGTCCTGGAGCACGGGGATCCACATCAACATGGATACAGTACCCCAGCCACTAGCCCAGCTCTGCTGGTCCTGGATGTACCAGTCTATTCAAACCGAATAAAAAGAAGCAACGAACAGCACCCAGTAGGTTCAGAGAGCCCCAAGAACAAATACTGCACCCATAAGACCCACTGTGTGGAGGGGTTTAAGTGCAGTGGAGGCCCTCTGCTTTTGGATTCATGTTATGCACCGAGCAGTAAGAGTGTACATTTATGTTACTCAGAATTATTAATTTAGAGACTTTAGGACTTACGAGATCTCCAAGTCTATCCACCTGATTCTGTCATACAGTATAGCACTTTTCATCTCTAGATCTGAAAAAAAGGCAGCTGTTTTCAATGATGAAAGCCCAATAATGATCTGACCATACAACACAAGCAAGCACGACGTCAAAGTTGCTAGTGTAGTAGTGTGTTGAGCCCAGCAAGGAGACAGATTTAAACACCCCCACCCTCACCCCACCAAACCCAACTTTCACAGCTTGGCATGTGGATCCTTTGACTGTCCTTAAAAATGACTTTTTATTTTAACAATGGTTCCGCTCCAAATAGCCAGCAGTTTAATTGGCTGCTACTACAAATGGCCAAAAAATAAGGTATTTAAATAGTGCTTTGAGATGAATTCGCTTCACATCCGAAAACTCATACCATCCACCAGTGAAATACAGCCACCTCTGGCATTTTCACAACATATAGCCACACTCTGCAACAGTAATAACAAAGCTAATCCAATTTAAAATGCTGGAGGAATTAGGTAGCCAGAATGTAATATTCAAGCATGAAAGCTGACCAGGACAATGGAACAAGCACCTTCTACTCTTCTAAAAACTTCTATGGACTTTTTAATTGTTACAAGCTCTCAGAAGCTCAGTTTTACATCTCATCTGAAGACTGGATTTACTGTGGGTTGCATTTTTCTATTTAGCTGTGGAAATCAGTCACTAGGGAATCACACCTCTCTAAAAGCACTGCATTAGTATAGCAATATCCATCTATCACTCTCTAAAGAGTGATGAAGAACCCTAAGATAACGTTACAATGAATAAGTATTGTACATTTTAGAGCTACTGTAGGAATTTTGTCAGCCACCTTTGTTCTTTTAGGGGGTTGATTTACTTAGGAAATACATTTGGAACAGAGGAGATACTATACCAGATCAGATGAGTGGTCTATCTAACATAGTACCTTGCCTATGGATAGTGTTAGATACGTCAAAGGTAGCGCAAGAAAACTCAGGTGTACAATTATGAATAACTGACCATATTGGAACTGACCTAGAGGTTGACTTATTCCTACAAGAACAAGTGTGTATATTCCTTTCAATTAAAAAAATCCCAACCATTGTTGAGGCAATGAGTTCCACAGGCCAATTGTGCATGGTAAAAAAAAAAATCCTTTTTTCAGTTGGTAGTTTGGTAATGTGTTCAGAGTGCCTGATTCTGCAGCCATGTGTGGAACTCCCATTAATGTCGATGGAGTTTCAACATTCCCATGCCTTCAGAATCAGCCCTAGAGAATCCATCAACAACTATCAAAATTTCTAGCCCCATTATCTTCTACTAATCCTCTCTTCACTGGACTTGTAGGTTATTGCTTTCATCACAGGAGCTTCACTACTGAATTCTTTTGCGGTCTGGTGGAATGAATGACACCTATACCATAGCTCAGTGGTTCTCAACCTTTCCAGATTACTGTATCCCTTTCAGGAATCTGATTTGTCTTGCGTACCCCAAGTTTCACCTCACTTAAAAACTACTTGCTTACGAAATCAGACATAAAAATACAAAAGTGTCACAGCACACTATTACTGAACAATGGCTTACTTACATTTTTACCATATCATTATAAAATAAATCAACTGGAATATAAATATTGTACTTACATTTCAGTGTATATTATATACATTCATCATTGTATGTATGAAATTTTAGTTTGGACTGACTTCGCTAGTGCTTTTTAAAAATGAGGCAAATAGCTAGATGAGTTGACGTGCCCGCTGGAAGATTTCTGCGTGCCCCCAAGGGTAAGCATACCCCTGTGTGAGAACCACTGCTATAGCTGATGTGTTTCAAGCAGTGAAACTTTTGGTGAGTTTTATTGGACATATGCAGAATACAGTAGTCAAATGGTTAAATAGTTTACATCAACAACCCCTAAGATCTTTGCTGTACCAAAGCCCATTCAATTCTGCTCTCTGCACTCTCCAACTAGTAAGGAAGTCTGGGCTGCTCCAAATCCCAGCCTTATAATTAAGTGGAAATTAGACAGGAGAGGATTTGGATACCATTTCCATTACAAAAACCTTGCAGTATGAGGACTGGTGGGAAAACATACCCCAGTTTGGGAGCCACTGCTCTATGCTATTTTCTTTTTTGAATGCAAAAGTAATTTGCAAACAAACAATCTGAGATTAGGTTGGGCAATAAATCAGAAACGAGCTATGTACGGGGTTTGGACACAGTTTTAAAATTGTGAAGAATCTTCTTTACTCAGCCATACAGTATTCTGAGTCTTACTGAGAATGCTCTGCAACACGATGGCTCCAGTCTCCTTCTACTTACTATGAACTCACTTTGGAGTTAAGATTCTAGTCAATTGCCAAATGCCAAATAGCTATGATTAGGGCTCTCCCAAGTTCATGGTCCATTTCAGTCAATTTCACGGTCATAGGGTTTTAAAAATCATAAATTTCATGATTTCAGATATTTAAATCTGAAATTTCATGGTGTTGTAACTGTAGGGGTCCTGACTCAAAGTGGGGTTGTGGGGGAGTCCCAAGGTTACTGTAAGAGGATCGCACTATTGCCACCGTTACTTCTGCACTGCTGTTTGTGGCAGCGCTGCCTTCAGAGCAGGGCAGCCAGAGAGCGGCGGCTGCTGGCCAAGAGCCCAGCTCTGAAGGCAGAGGCAATGCCAGCAGCAGCGCAGAAGTAAGAGTGGCATGGTAGGGTATTGCCACCCTTATTTCTACACTGCTGCCTTCAGAGCTGGGCCTTTGGCCAGCAACTGCCAATCTCCGGCCACGCAGCTCTGAAGGCAGCAGCGCAGAAGTAAGGGTGGCAATACCATGCCATGCAATCCGGAATTCTGTGCTGCTGCTCTCAGCGGCTCTGCCTTCAGAGCCGGACTCTCAGCCAGCCACCACCCCTCTTCAGCTGTCCAGTTCTGAAGGCAGCGCAGAACTGTCACACCCCTACAATAACCTGGCGCCTGCCCTGCTTCCCGTTTTTGGGTTAAGACCCCCCATTTGGGAAACGCTGGTCTCCTCCATGGAATATGTACAGAATAGGGTAAAAGTACACAAAAGATCAGATTTCACGGGGGGGAGGCCAGATTTCACGGTCCATGACATATTTTTCACGGCCAGGAATTTGGTAGAGCTCTAGCTATGACGCTGCACTGCACAAGTGGAATACGATGATTGCAACAGAGGAAGAGAAATCATACAGCTTTTATACAAATTACGAAGCCACCCATACACGCATAGTAGAATATTTGATCATGGCTTCTTAACCTCGGCAAAGATGAACATGTACTGGGGGTAAGCTGTTTTGCCTCAGTTTCTAGGTTGGGTAAAGCATCCAAATCAAAATGCTGGTGCTTATTAGTCACATTGGGATTGCGCTATATGTTGCCTGTTGTCATGTCTGCTGGAAAGATTAGAAGGATGAGTTGCTGCTGCCTCTCCATGATATCACCATCCTATGAGAATACCAGTGACTAACTGCATAATGGAGAGATAGTAAACATTAAGAAATACAAGTCTCAAAGCATTCCTTCTGCTTTCTTCTGCTTATGCAGAAAAGATACTCTTAATACATACATTGTGAAGGATCGAGAAGGGACCTCATCAGTGCTTCATAATAAGTGAGTATAAATCCTAAGCTCTATGGGTAGTATCCATGATTAATTGCGTTCAGTCGACATTAAACTCTGTCATTATCAGCTACTTGCTGCTCAGCACTTGCTATGCTGTTAATTATTGTCGTGTGGCTCTAAGGGATGTTTTCAAAACATTTTCAAATTCTGCTCCTGTAATGGCATAGAGAAGAACTTAATAAGCTACTGCTCCACACAGGAAAGACAAGCAGATACTTTTATTAAGATGTTTAGAATACGTTAGTTTTATCCAAGATTTGACAAGCCAGCGCGGACAATAAAAGCGCTTCCAAGATGGTGAGAGATTTCAACATCCTATCCAGCCTTCACCAAAAGTAATGTTTTAATCCGCCTAAACCCAGAGCAGAATCCTGGGGTGCACAAGGCAAGGGAGCAAGATGAAAGGGGCTGCATTCATACTCCAAGGTTTTTGGTATGAAACCCTTATTCAAAATTCGTTAGAGCATCCCTCATGAGTTTTTATTATTAATTATTATTGTTATTATTATATATCAGTACTTTTTAACAGAAGTTAAGAAACTAGGATGTCTTCCATAAAACAGAAAACATTGGGTTACCAAAACTAGGGAAAAAAGGGCCAATTTGCTGGTGAGGTCCGCCAGTCATTCTATTTTGTAACTGGCTAAATACTTCAAACACTAATTCTACCATGACAGGTTTCAGAGTAACAGCCGTGTTAGTCTGTATTCGCAAAAAGAAAAGGAGTACTTGTGGCACCTTAGAGACTAACCAATTTATTTGAGCATGAGCTTTGGTGAGCTACAGCTCACGAAAGCTCATGCTCAAATAAATTGGTTAGTCTCTAAGGTGCCACAAGTACTCCTTTTCTTAATTCTACCATGACACAGATAACTTTTGTGCCAATGCAGCTTTACTTACAGTGGTCATCCTTAATGAGCTTTTCAATTCCCTTCAATAATTAACTGACAATTTAGCCCTTAACAAGTTGCCCCAGGTAGGGTAGGACACAGTTGTGCTGCCCCGAATCAGCCAAGGGGCCATATAGTAAATCAGAGGAGCTAAGATATAGTCCTCCATTTACCCATTGCTCCTGGGGACATGGCAGAAGTAATCTGCTACTAGTATAGACAGTCTATGCCAACAGCAGATTAGCACAGCTGAGTCAATGCCGCAGGAGAGGTAGTCAGGCATATTAGGAAGTGGAATCAATCCTCCTCTCTCCCCCAACCTACTTCCCGTCCACATGCAGGAAGCTTTTCTCCCTCCCCTAACCCCATGCTGTCATGTGCAGTGTGGGTAGCCCATGCAAGATGAGTGACAATCTTTTCCTAAATAACAGTCCTCAAAATATCTTCTTAATAAGTATCGTAGTGAAGTAAAGTATTGGGAATACTGAAACACTGAGGGGTGAGTGAAACTCAGAGATTCACCTGAGCTGAATAAGCACCCCAAAATTCCAATGCTAATCTCACACTTATCATACGCAACCCTGGGCCTGATCAAAAGCCTATTGAAGTCAGTGGGAGTCTTTGCATCAACTACAGTGGCTTTTGACCAAGCCTTGTGTGAACTTCAAAAGTCAGCAAACTGGGCTGGAAATGTGGTGAGAAAAGATTTTTGGGGTAATATTTTCATTACTTGCTGCTTCCAGTCAAGCTAGAAATATCGTGACAGACCTCTCTTCTCAGTCAGCAGTTCCAGTCTCAGAACTAAGAAGTGTGTGTGGAGGAAAAAACCCGGCATCCATATTTATTCAGATCTCTAAAGAGGGTCACATTGCATTATCGTTCTGAACAAAAGTTTGGGTCAGTACTTATCCTATCCAGACTCATTGGCCTGGCTTGAGAGATTTATTTTCTATGTACCCAACAAGTTAAACATCTCCCATCATGTTCTTTGTGGGAAAGTCCATTTAGTTTTTAATAGCAGATTGTTGAGTTACAGTATCTTCATTTCAGTAAAAAATATACATTTTGGGGGGTTACTTCTTGTCTTTGGCTCTAAGCAACAGCATGGAAAAATTCTAAAGTGGAGGCTGTACACAGCACTGAACACATCATTGGTACTTAATACATTCTACTAACTCCTCAATTTTAAAAGCCAGTTTGAATATTTTGGGGAGGGAAAGGATGTGTGTTTTCACATCAGGCCCCAAGTCAAAGCGTGCTGCTGCTTTGTTAAGTAACACTGAAGGAGAAAGAATCTGGAAGTGGTTGGTTTTCATTCCTTCTTTTTGGTCCAACAAATTCTAGTCAGTTCCAAATGGGAAGAGCTACCAGAGCAAAATACAGAAAATATTTAAAGAGAAGTAAAGTATGCAAATGAAGATATATAGCCAGAGGGAATTTGCATATGCATACGTATACCAATACAATGAAATTACATGAACATGGCAGCTGTAGCTGCACATACGCCATGCCTACTGCAACAGAGACATCAGATGTACAGGTACATCTTTATGATGCAGAGACATTGAGATTATGTGTTAAACCTCATAGAGATACTAAGATTACATGTCTATTACCACCCTGTTGAGAAAAAGGAAAGCGTGCTAGAGAGAATGAGTGCTGAGTGTGCCACAGGCCAAATGATTAATACATTTTCTCACTCTTAGCATCACCAGTCTGCTGCCTCAGAGAAAAGTCACAGTTAACTGTATCCACTAGCCTGATGCAGAGATCAGTAAGAAATAATAGAATAAACAGAAGGATAAAAAATTACTCGCTTATCTTCAGGAGCACTTCCTGCTCCTGCATGTTTCTCCAATTCTTAGCTGGGCTAATTTACAACATTATTACTTTGCTCTGTTCATGAAAATCAGTTATATCACAGATGGATTGCAAGACCTAGAAGGCATTTGTCCCTGAGTCCACAACACCAGTAGCTGGAAGATTAAGCCAGATAAATTCAAATTAGAAGTAAGTGACATTTTTAACAGTGAGGGTAATAAACTTGTGGAACAAACTACCAAAGGAAATGGAAGATTTTTTCATCTCTTGCTGTCTTTAAATCAATCAACACTGGATGTTTTAGTGGAGATATGCTTTAGCCAAACAAGTTATTTGCTAGTCAAAGAAGGTACTGGGCTCACTACAGGGGTAACTGGATGAAATTTAGTGGCCTGCAATATACAGGAGATCAGGTCCTTTCTGGCTTAAACTTTATGAACCTGTGAACACCAGGGTGTGATGCTGTGTATAAGAAAGATGACCATTTGTATCATTGTTGCTACCACTGTTATACAAATGTAACAAATCTCGTGCAAAGTATGTCATATATGGTGTCAATGGAAAAGTTACGATTTGCTAAGTATGATTATCCCGTTCATATGCATGTATCATCTTTATATCCAAAGTTATGAATATTGGCTATGTATTTGTATCTTACACATCGGTTGTATTCCTGGGTTACACCCCCCAAATAGATTTACATCAAAGTGTGATGGGGTGAACTCACCCCGCACTGGACGGGGAAGGGTTGACTCTTCACTGTGGGCAGAGGAAGCCCCTCCCCCACATCCCTACTGGGCATGCTCCAGGTGTAGCAGCCATATAAGAGGGAGCAGCCTGGCTCAGATTGGGCTGACTGCCAGAGAGGAAGGATGCTCCTTGTCAGCTCCTGCTCAGGAACCACTGGTGCCCCAGATTGTGGAAGCCAGAGACACTGAGACTCACACAGACACCCAACTACTGTGGACACCTCAGGGAGGTCGGAGCTACATGGGGTTGCACTGGCCAAAGAACCCAGAGACCCTGAAGATGCACAGATTGCTGACAGGAGTGACAAGGTAGGAAGTAGCCGGTGGCGGGGACAAGCCATTGTCCCGAGGCTGGTCAGCGTGTTGTGGATGGATCCCTGGTGAGCCAGTGATGGACATACTCACGACTGCAAGAGCCCCGGGCTGGTACCCGGTGGAACAGGGAGGGTCTGGGTCCCCCTACCTGGCTGCCACCCCCTCTCCCAAGCATCTGCTTGACCATACAGCCCTGCCTGGAGGGCTACCATATTGATTCTGGCCGCTATGCTGTATAGCCCCACCTGGAGGGATACCTCCATGTACAGCCTAGTGGCCAGAATCAAGCTGCGCCTGGAGGGATATCTCCATTGACTCTGGCCACTAAGCTGTACAGCCGTGCCCAGAAGGTGACCTTATTGGCTCCAGCTGCAAGGCCTTACAGCCCTGGCCAGAGGGTGACTTTATGGACTCTGGCAACTAGACCTGGCTGCTGGTGAACCCAGAGTATCATTAATGACTCTGGCCGCTAGGCCTTACTGCCCTGTAGACCCAGGGTATCTCTGTTGACTTTGGCAATTGGACCTTACTGTCTTGCAAACCCCAGGTTACCCCTGTGGACTCTGGCTGCTAGCAGAGAAGGGCTACCCCCGGACATGGGTCATGTGACCCTATTGTCCTGTGGAGCAAGGCGATTCCATAGACTCTGGCCGTTGGTCTTAAAATCCCGTGGATCAGGGCATCTTTGTGGACCCTTGCCCTTAGGTCTTATGGTCTGGAGACCGAGGGCCGCTTTAAGGATGGTGTGAACTCACTCCACTGGAAGGGGTCTCCCCACATCATCACACAAGGCTAGACTGCTATGTGTTGGTGGCCCATTAAGAACACTTCACTCTAACAATGGGCCATTGAAGAAACTCATCCTGCCCCGTAGGTCTTTCTGCAGATGCCTCAGACTCCAAGGGACCAATGTCCACCCCCTGCGATTCATTAAATTATGTAAGGACATGTGATATGCTCATGTGACCCTAGACTCCATCTTGGGCCAGTGGTTTCCACAAACAGGGGCTGTGGACTTTGTTTGGGACAGCAAATTTCCATACACATGGCAGAGGATATAAAAAGGCACCTTTTGTTTTCTTTATTTTGTTTTCATTTCTCTGGACTGGATTTCTAACAAGTAAGCTCTAACCAAGGACTGATGATCCTCAATCTGTTTGGGTAATTCCAGAGAGACTTTTGCAAGCTAGCAGTTTATTCCATCACTGGTATGATCCTGATCTATGAACACTGAAAATCACTTGTATCTGTATGATCTATTAGTGATTTATAACTCTCTTCTTTTCTTTTATTATTAAGCCTTTAGTTTTTAGCTTTAAAGGATTGGCATCAGCGTGATCACTGGAAAAGATCTAAGATTCATATTGACCTAGGGATGTGTGTCTAATCCTCTGGGATCAGTAAGAACCTCACATATGGTGAAATAGGTTTTCAATAACCCCTCACCATATTAAGCCCGTGTAGCTGGATGGGAGTCAAGGGCTGGAATGCCTAAGTGAGACTGTATTTGGCTTCCAGTTAACAAGTGTGGTACTGCAGAAGCTATTCTGTTGTTGGCTTGGTGAATCTGATTATAGATTATAGAGTAACCCATTTGGGATTTTCTGCCCTATTTTTTGCAGTCTCTGCCCTGTCCAGTCTCAGTGAGGCCCAGTCCAGGAACCTGGTCATGCAAGGATTATGCTAACTTCTCTAGGAAGAAGGGAGTACCATCCTCTGAGTTTAATAGTTCCAGATGTATAATATTGGCTGGTAGATTTATCTTCAAACCAAGCTCTCATCCATGAACAAGAATAAAATGTTAACATAGGCCTCCTCCTTGGTATGTATTTCAGGGGTGAAATCCTGTCTCTATTGATGTCAATAGGAGTTTTGCCATTTGATTTTAATAGGGCCTGAATTTCACCCTATGTGTGGATTTCTAGTTTTAGACACCTGATAAATATTTTAGTGGATATAGAATAAAACCAAGTAATATGAAATGAGATTCTATGCTGCTACAGTTTTACTATCTGTACCTTAGTCTTTATATGACTGATATAATATTACTAAGAATAATCAACTTTTATGGACCAATCCATCTATGGGACTGTCAAGGTTCCTTCCCCACCCTGAACTGTAGGGTACCTCTTTCCAGGAGGGATTTTACAGCACTGTATACAGAAAGCTGGTTACCCTTCCCTTTATATTTATGACAGGGACTATACAAGGTAAGTCAGTCTACTGAAAAGTATTAAAAATACAAAGTACTGTGAAATACTTAAGGCAAACCAGGGTTACCAATCATGCAACTGAATAAAATTCAACAAGAGTCCTGTCTTGAATAGTTTGGAATTTCAAATTTGTTGGAGCAACCAAATCAAAATAAACTAGAAGAGTCTTTGGCCATTTTCTCTTTAAACAGGTGAACAGTCTTTAAAAGACACCAAAAGCAAACAAGAGACCACAAAACAAACATGGCAACTCTTGTGTTTCTGGAGCTTATAGACCTAGCTTCCAAATAAACCTACTTTCTTCCTCCTCTCTTGGGGTCTCAGAGTCTAAGTAAGCTTATCTGAAATTGATTAATGCAAGTATGACTCTTAGGGCTTCCTCTAGTTACCTTCTGAGCCGGTGGCACTATTCAGTTTATTTTTTTTATTTGAATAATTTACAGCTAAAATGGTGATGTAGGCACTCTTGATATAGAACCCTTTATATACATACACCACCACTGAAATACTGACTTGGCGAATGGGACGAACAACCAATCAGTCCACAGCACACTATACAAGAGGGAGAAGGAGGAAAATTTTTTGCTAGGGATGCTAGGATAAATTCCTGCTTTATAGGAAGTGCTGTGGTATCTGTGATGTCCACTCAGCATATCGCATATCCAGCCTCCACAGATTAGAAGAGCTGTCCAGACATCTCAATTTCTCAACCATGTCAATGTAAACACATGGATCCCATTGCATGATGACCCGCAGAACTCAAAGACAAGATTAAAATCCTGCAATCCTTTATGGAACTGCATCAAGATGCTTACACTGAACTTCGACACTGAAGCTCAAAGGAGAGCAACATGGAGCATTTCAACCGCTCAAAACAAACAGCTCATCGTTGACTCTGCCGAGGAACCACCGGGTTTTGATCTATGTCAGAAAGACTGGTGCAGATTGAATCGCATCAGGACATCTCATGGGAAATGTGGACAAACCCTCTTTAAATGGAAAATGAGGCAAACACCTGTATGCAACTGCATTCACCAGGCACAAATGATGGAGCGCATCATATCTGAGTCCCCCTTCATTCTTTTTCCGGGGGCCTGAAGGACATTCACCAGCTCACTGATGTGGCAACGTGCTGGCTATCAAATCTGGATATAAATTTGTAATCGTTGTTAACTACCCAAGCCATATGAAAGCAGCAGTGGAGAAAGTAACTCAACTCAGGGTTTTAGGCATTAATCTATATACAGTGCAAGTGTATGAAAAATAACTGCATTGAACGATTGCTGATTTTTAGAATAAAGTATTAGTCAGAATGAGAAGTTAATGCACTCTTGTATATAGGAAAAATGCATGATAATGATGATAATTCTAAGGACATTATCTTCTGTATTAAGATATCTAATGGTTTAGCAACAGTGTAGCCAATGGTTAAAAATAGGAAAACGGGCACAGAGCCAAATCAGGTATTTTTTGAAAAGATCTCAAATGTATAAAATGCAGCACTGAATTCTTTGGAGAGCTGTAGAGACCCCCCTCAGTCTGAAATAAGTGCTCCTATTCTGACGGCTCTAGACCCTTGGCACCCTTTCAATTACATGGTGCATAGGGAGGAAAGGTGGGACAGGAAAGCCCCAAAGTGAGAGGAAGAGGCATCTTTGCAGTAAGCTTCCCCTGCCCTGCTGCTCTCCAGGGACATCAGAAGCCCCTTCAGACAACCACCACATAACTGGGCTTGGGGTTGGAGACTTCAAGGTGTGAGGGGAGTGAGCTATAGAGCTACTGAGCTAAATGTGTTCAATGCTAACCTAATTGCCTAAACCTTTTCACCACAGCTGAGGTGCTTTGAAAATCTCAGCCCTCAGATTTAAGCTTCTGACATTCTGTAGGTAAAATTCTGGCTTTATTCAAGTCAATGGCAAAGACCCTATTGATTTCAGTAGGGCCAAGATTCCACCCCTTGTCCCTTCTTGTGTCAGAAAGGAAAAGCCAAAGCAGCTCCATGTTGAGGTAGCAACAGGATTATGGTTATACAGGTTTAATACTCTCAGAGCTTGTATAATGTCTGTCCAGAAGAACTGTCTTTAGTTTTATAGATCTAGAGGAGGGCAAACAGTAAGGATGGAGGGGTCACACCCTAAAAGAGTATCAAGGTATATACACAAATAGACTTTTGCTACATGCCTATCAATTCATTCCAAAGGAACACACTAGCATCTCTCTCCAAGCAGAGAGTGGGTTACTTGGGATAAGAGCTAGGGCAAGTGAATAAAAACTGAGACGAGAACTCAGGATTTGACCCAAACAAAACAAGTTCTTTGTAGATTTTAAACCTACCTTAAAAAAATAGAACATCACATGAACACATCTCACTGCATAACTGTCCTTCGCCAACTACCATTTCTTTCCCTCTTGTTTTATCTTCCTTCTCTCCTTAATGCTTCTCTGAACCCAAACTCCAGTGTAGAAGGTTGGCTGCGTCTCCCACCGTGATTCAACAATGCACTTAAGCACGTATGTACTTGCATCCTTAAGTTATGCACGTGCTTAAGTACCACAGACTGAAACAATACCTAGGATTAGATACCATCCAGTATAAACACACACTATGTTCACAAAGCATATCCCTTCAATTAATTGATATTTCATCCAATACTTTGGATTTATATTGTGTTTATTTTATCATTTTCAATAGGATTACTCTTTTTGCATCATGGACCTGAGGTGTTACACAACTGATGTCAGTTTAATTTTTCTAATGGAGATGATTTTGCTGAATCCTTTTAATTGAATTCATTTCATTAACCAGTGGAACCAATACTGATACATGGAAACAATATAGTTTAAATAAATGAGCAAAGATTCATTAAAATACTGTTTTCACTAACCCCAATAAAGCTTTTCACTGAAGCCAGTAGTCACTTCTCAAAACAAATGCATTTTATTTAATTCCTTCTGATTTTATTTGTGCTCCCACCAGTTCTTTGTCACAGCTGGATGCATTTAAGTAAACCAAATAATATTTATAGAAGCCAATTTCATTTAAAGCCTTGAAGGATAGTTTAAACATTTCTCTAGGATCCAATACATATTAACTGAAACGGGTTTGTTACTGAAACCAGTGCAGAACAGTGCCAGTTTTATGGCATTTTTTGCATACGCAATCCCAATATATTTAGGCAGATCGATACATATTACCTGTAAACACTATATTTTGGGGTTTTTTTTTTGTTTTTACTAAAACCTACATGTGGGTGAAAATGTGATGGAATTTTTCAGCAAAGGATTATGTGAGTTGAAACCCAGGGCTTGGGAGCCAAGCATTCAAGGACAAGCAGAATGTAGTGAGTGTATCCGATGCAAGCTGGAGTTGGCAGGGGTGCTTGTGGTTTTGTTTAAAATGTAAAATATTTTATGAGTGTCCTTTCCCACCCCCACCCCACCCCAGCCCCATTTTAGCAAAGGAAATATCAGTGTACTTTGTAACTGTATGTACATCCTGATCAGGGTTCTACAGAAATACAGAACAGTGTTTATGTATGAGAACTGGGTGTGGCTTCTGAAAACCCCAGCGTTTGTGGGTGTTTGGCTCTGAGGTTTTGATTTTGACCAGTGCCTTGCTCTCATACATAACACTGATCTGTGTTTTGCAAATTAATGTGGTTTTTTTAATATATATACTGGCCTAGACTATGACCTTAAAACCCAGCTCTGCACTCAGGGTGGGATGGAGCCATCTTGTCCCATGAAGAACTTGCAGAGAGACTGTTTTTTCCTGGTGGCTCTGGAAGGTTCAGCCTCCTCACCCAATCCCATTCCAGGATGGTGAAATAGAACTAGGTCATGGCCCTCCTGCTCTCCGTCTCTGTTCTCCCCAGGCAAAAGGCATGGAGTAGTCACTGCAGTGGGGGATTAATGCATGGGCCCTGTCATAAATATATAGGGAAGCATAACCACCTTTCTGTATACAGTGCTATAAAATCCCTCCTGGCCAGAGGCAACAAACATCCTGTTACCTGTAAAGGGTTAAGAAGCTCAGCTAACCTGACTGTATTTTCCATTGTTCCAAGACCTAGGGATTTGGGTCTTTGATTTTGTAACCAATTGGTTAGGATATTATTCTCAAGCCTCCCCAGGAAAGGGGGTGTGTGGGGCTTGGGGGGATATTTTGGGGGGAAGATGTCTCCAAGTGGTCTCTTTCCCTGTTCTTTGTTTAAAAAGCATGGTGGTGGCAGCATACTGGTCAAGGACAAGGCAAAGTTTGTACCTTGGGGAAGTTTTTAACCTAAGCTGGTAAGAATAAGCTTAGGGGGGTCTTTCATGCAGGTCCCCACATCTGTACCCTAGAGTTCAGAGTGGGGAAGGAACCCTGACAGGCCCAATTTGGGGGGCCCCCACAGGAGATCCAGAACCTAGGTAGAAGTGGGGGGGCCACCATCACTGGAACTGTGGCCCTGCTGCTCCTTTTCCCCTGCCCCCAGGGCCCTGGCCAGGCCAGAAGCTGGACCCAGGGCATGGTAAGAGCCACCCAGGACGCTGTGGGGAACTCTGTACCCTCCACCTGCTCTGGGTTGGGGGCCAGGGTGCCTGAGAGCAGACCCCAACCCGTGTCCCTGCCCCCAGGGCACACCGCTGCTGGTGGAACCCAGGGGTGGGGGCTCCAGTCCAGCCTTCTGCCCCGACCCTGGGAGCTTGTAGACTCTCTCTGTGGGGAGAGGAGGCTCTGCCCCAGCCTGGGAGGTGGCTAGGAGCCCTGGGAAGGTCACAGGCAGCAAGGAGCCAGACAAGGAGGGCTCCTCCGGCACAGCTCCCACTGCTACTTGCCCAGCCTCAGTGGCCGCAACGCTCCATGTGGGCTCACTCAGTGCCTGCTGCCAGGCTGCCCCCACCAGGTGCCTCCTGCTCCTGGTGATGGGCTGCCCCCCTCTGATGCCTGGGCTTTATGCCCGAGGCAGTAACCACATGCAGCACTGCTACTCCTGTCACCTCTGGCCTGAGGCTTGCAGTTTGGGGTGTGTGTGTGGGGGGCAACATGCTCCCCTCCCCCCAGATACACCTATGCCACTGCCACTCTGCAGCTGACTGAGGCTACTATGCCCATGTTAAAAAAATGAGTGGGCATGGCCATCCCACAGTTAAAAGTGGGAGGGGGCATGCCCCTCCCCCCAAAAAGCTCCCTTAGGTCTGGTGCCCCTGGGCCCTCAGGGTGTGGGAGGCCCAAATGTTCTTTGTGCCCAGGGTCCTGATAAATCTTAATCTGCCTCTGAGTCACTGTGCTGCCCATGGCACACGGTCTGCGGCTGTGACTGACCCTTACAGAGCACATAAGGAGGAGACTACAGACACTTGTGTAAGGCCAGTGACAGTGAAACCCAGTGTGTACACAGGCCTGATCCTGCTTCCACTGAAGTTATCGAAGACTCCCTACTGACCTCAATAGTGTAGTTCTAGCAGAAGGAATATTCTGCTTTATATTAATAATGAGCCTGATCTTTCAAGATTTTAAACAGCTCTTGTGAAATGTTGAGCATCCTGGCCGCCTACTAATTGCTGGAGGCACTCAGCAACTCACAGGCTCAGACCCAATAATTGGTTCTTCATGGGTATGCAGGGAAGTAAGAGGTGTTCTCTTTCCTCTAATTTCTATTTTTCAATTAATGTCCAAGAATGGTTGCCACATTCCTTGTATTTGTCCTCTGGGTACATCCCTCTCATAGGCAGGTTTTCCATTCATGCCTTTTTCAATTCCATTTGGATCACAGAGTTGTCATCTTCCCACTACTTGCAGATAATTGGTTTTGGCCTGAACCCTAGCACGCATGCGAACCTTTCTTTTTTTTAATGGGCTGTTGAAATTTGGAAGCCCTGGACTATTGCACTACAGTCCTAGGGCTGGGTATATTGAGACTTCCCAATGTAGTCTTGATTACTAGAAAAACAGGGACAGCTCAGAAAAGTCTGATGTCTAATCAGGCAAGAACAAATACTTCTATCCTTCTTTTCTCAGATCTTGTCTGCTGGTGAGCCTACATCGTACTTGGTTTCTAAGAAATCATAGAACCATAGACTTTAAGGTCAGAAGGGACCATTATGATAGTCTAGTCTGACCTCCTGCACAACGCAGGCCACAGAATCTCACCCACCTACTCCTGTAACAAACCGCTAACGTATGTCTGAGCTATTGAAGTCCTCAAATCGTGGTTTAAAGACTTCAAGGTGCAGAGAATCCTCCAGCAAGTGACCCCTGCCCCATGCTGCCCAGGAAGGCTGTCAAGGTTCCTTCCCTACTCTGAACTCTAGGGTACAGATGTGGGGACCTGCATGAAAAACCCCCTAAGCTTATTTTTACCAGCTTAGGTTAAAACCTCCCCAAGGTACAAACTATTTTACCTTTTGTCCCTGGACTTTTTTGCTCCCACCACCAAGCGTCTAACAAATATAACAGGGAAAGAGCCCACTTGGAAACGTCTTTCCCCCCAAAATCCCCCCAAGCCATACACTCCCTTTCCTGGGGAAGGCTTGATAAAAATCCTCACCAATTTGCATAGGTGAACACAGACCCAAACCCTTGGATCTTAAGAACAATGAAAAAGCAATCAGGTTCTTAAAAGAAGAATTTTAATTAAAGAAAGAGTAAAAGAATCACCTCTGAAAAATCAGGATGGTAAATACCTTACAGGGTAATCAGATTCAAAACACAGAGAATCCCTCTAGGCAAAACCTTAAGTTACAGAAAGACACACAAACAGGAATATACATTCCATTCAGCACAACTTATTTTATCAGCCATTTAAACAAAACAGAATCTAATGCATATCTAACTAGATTGCTTACTGACTTTTTACAGGAGTTCTGACCTGCATTCCTGCTCTGATCCCGGCCAATACAACACACAGACAGAGAGAACCCTTTGTTTTCCCCCCTCCAGCTTTGAAAGTATCTTGTCTCCTCATTGGTCATTTTGGTCAGGTGCCAGCGAGGTTATCTTAGCTTCTTAACCCTTTACAGGTGAAAGGGTTTTTCCTCTGGCTAGGAGCGATTTAAAGGTGTTTACCCTTCCCTTTATATTTATGACAAAGGCGAAAAACCACCAGGGCCTCTGCCAATCTGCTCTGGAGGAAAATTCCTTCCCGACCCCAAATATGGCAATCAGCTAAATCCTGAGCATGTGGGCAAGACTCACCAGCCAGACACCCAGGGTAGTAACTGTAGTAGTAGTAACTCTGTAGTAACTCAGATCCCAACCCATCTAACATCCCATCACAGGCCAAAGGGCATATTTACTGCTAATAATCAAAGATCAATTAATTGCCAAAATTAAGCTTTCCCATCATATCATTCCCTCCATAAATTTATCAAGCTTAGTCTTATGTCTTTTGCCCCCACTGTTCCCCTTGGAAGGTTGTTCCAGAACTTCATTCCTCTGATGGTTAGAAACCTTCATCTAATTTCAAGTCTAAACTTCCTGATGGCCAGTTTATAACCATTTGATCTTGTCCACATTGGTACTGAGCTTAAATAATTCCTCTCCCTCCCTCATATTTATCCCTGTGATATATTTATAGAAAGCAATCATATCGCCCCTCAGCCTTCCTTTGGTTAGGCTAAACAAGCCAAGCTCTTTGAGTCTCCTTTCATAAGACAAGTTTTCCATTCCTCAGATCATCCTAGTAGCCCTTCTCTGTACCTGTTCCAGTTTGAATTCATCCTTCTTAAACATGGGAGACCAGAATTGCACACAATATTCCAGATGAGGTCTCACCAGTGCCTTGTATAACGGTACTAACATCTCCTTATCTCTACTGGAAATACCTCACCTGATGCATCCCAAGACCGCATTAGCTTTTTTCACAGTCATGTCATATTGGTGGCTCATAATCATCCTGTGATCAACCAATATTCCGATGTCCTTCTCCTCCTCTGTTACTTCCAAGTGATGCGTCCCCAGTTTAACAAAAATTCTTGTTGTTAATCCCTAAATGGATGACCTTGCATTTTTCACTATTAAATTTCATCCTATTTCTATTACTCCGGTTTACAAGGTCATCCAGATTTTCCTGTATGATATCCCGGTCCTGGCAATACCTCCCAGCTTTGTGTCACCCGCAAACTTTATTAGCACATTCCCACTTTTTGTGCCAAGGTCACTAATAAAAAAATTAAATAAGATTGGTCCCAAAACTGATCCCTGAGGAACTCCACTAGTAACCTCCTTCCAGCCTGACAGTTCATCTTTCAGTATGACCCGTTGTAGCCTCCCCTTTAACCAGTTCCTTATCCACCTTTCAATTTTCATATTGATCCCCATCTTTTCCAATTTAGCTAATAATTCCCCATGTGGAACCGTATCAAATGCCTTACTGAAATTGAGGTAAATTAGATCCACTGCATTTCCTTTGTCTAAAAAAATCTGTTACTTTCTCAAAGAAGGAGATCAGGTTGGTTTGGCACAATCTACTTGTTGTAAAACCACGTTGTATTTTGTGCCAATTACCTTTGACCTCAATGTCTTTAACTACTTTCTCCTTCAAAATTTTTTCCAAGACCTTACATACTGCAGATGTCAAACTAACAGGCCTGTAGTTACCCAGATCACTTTTTTTTTCCCTTTCTTAAAAATAGGAACTATGTTAGCAATTCTCCAGTCATACGGTACAACCCCTGAGTTTATAGATTCATTTAAAAATTCTTGCTAATGGGCTTGGAATTTCATGTGCCAGTTCCTTTAATATTCTTGGATGAAGATTATCTGGGCCCCCCGATTTAGTCCCATTAAGCTGTTCCAGTTTGACTTCTACCTCAGATGTGGTAATATCTACCTCCATATCCTCATTCCCATTTGTCGTCCTACCATTATCCCTAAGCTCCTCATTAGCCTCATTAAATACTGAGGCAAAGTATTTGTTTAGATATTGGGCCATGCCCAGATTATCCTTAACCTCCACTTCATCCTCAGTATTTAGTTGGTCCACTTCTTCTTTCTTCTTTTTCTTCTTTATATGGCTATAGAAACGTTTACTATTGGTTTTAATTCCCTTTGCCAGATCCAACTCTACATGATTTTTGGCCTTTCTCACTTTATCCCTACATGTTCTGACCTCAATAAGGTAGCTTTCCTTGCTAAAGCCTCCCATCTTCCACTCCTTGTAGGCTTTCTGCTTTTTCTTAATCACCTCTCTGAGATGCTTGCTCATCCAGTTTGGTCTACAACTCCTGCCTATGAATTTTTACCCCTTTCTTGGGATGCAGGCTTCTGATAGTTTCTGCAACTTTGGCTTGAAGTAATTCCAGGCCTCCTCCGCCTTTACATTCACAAGTTCTTCAGTCCAATCCACTTCCCTAACTAATTTACTTAATTTTTTTTAAAGCTAGCCCTTTTGAAATAAAAAATCCTAGTCACAGATCTATTTTTTGTTTATCCTTCCATTTAGTTTGAACTGAATTAGCTCATGATCACTCAAACCAAGGTTGTCCCCTACAACCATTTCTTCTGTGAGGTCCTCACTACTCACCAAAACCAAATCTAAAATGGCATCCCCTCTTGTTGGTTCAGCAAGGAGTCTAAGTATGTGCTCTTTAAGAATTCAGTACTGTGGTTTTAGGTTGGCATCTCTAGTGGCTTTTTAACATTGATCTATTGCTGATTTGCCTATCGATTTCCCCCCTGCTCCCAAATACCCCACTTCCATAAAGTTTCTCCAGAAACTTGTCTCCCTGTCTTTCTGCAAATCAGAAATTTCTGTATAAATGATAGCTGCTGCCCAGAGTTTGAAATAGTTTATGAAGGAATCTGGAGTTTGCCTTGTTTTCATTGCCTAGGATCAATTATAATCTTTTACTGCCTGTACCTTTGGGGACAGATTAGCATTTTTTATCATGTATAATAGATAACCACCTCCTTTTCCACTAGCCCCAGTAATTAGGAAGTCAGATCTGGGATCTGATATGAGGAAACATCCTCCCCTTGTAGTGTAAGTGTAACTCATATTAATAGACCTACCTGTGGTTGTCAGATCTGCAAGGAGTGACTTCCAGTTGAGAGAGAGCTCCTCTGGGCTCAGCCAAAAGAAGATTCCTTTTCAGCTAACCTGGTGGAGCTGCTGCCTACAGACTAGAGCAGTGCTGTGTGTGCATCTCACCAGAGGGTAATGTTCAGGGGGAGTTAGAAATAGACAGTCAAGCGCTCTGGCCCATGCCACCAGTTGATTATTTGCACCAGCTTCTCTCTGCTGACCAGCATGTTGGGGTACAGCATGTGTGTGGTCAAGGCTCCATCCATTCCTTGCCCCTTTGCACCCACTCTCCACCAACATGCATGGGCAGGGAGTAGAAACTTCATAGACAGCTCCCCCTGTACACAGCCTGGCAGTGTGGGGAGTTCACACATGGAATTTAAGAGGCACTTTAATTTCCTCTATGGGCCCATAAGTCACCACCTTTCCCCATATTTCTGATGTTAGCTCTGTCCTATCTCCCCCAACTTCCTCCCTACTGCAAGCTCTGCACACAGGAATAATGTTTTAGGAGGCACCTACCAAAGTTTATGCAGGGGAGAGGAGCATGATAAACAACAAACAAATGGGAGCAGGCCCATCAGGAGAGGAGGATGGGCAGCACCTTGCAGGGTCAGGTGGTAAGTGAACACAAATATCTGGCCATCAGCTGGGCTAGACAACAAAGTGCAGACAGAGAAAAACACACCCATTGTGGTAGCTTAGAAGCAGGGAGGACTGATCTAACTCACAGAAAAACTCAGAGGGTTAAAAAGTAAGGGATTCATAAAAAGTTCCCTAACCCTCTTCCACAAAGAAGTTATTTCAAATACCAAATTCTCAGAGCCTGCAAAACCCTTATGAGCGTTTCAGTCCTCTGTAGTCAAGTATGGAGAGAGGGATGCTAGGCACGCCTGTGAATCAGGTTCCAACATTAGCAGCGGAAAGACTGGGGTTGGAGGACACTTGTAGATCATGTCATCAACCCCAGGGCACAGAATTTATATTTCTGATTGAGGGACAGAAATAGCCAAGTCCTGCTATTTCACAAAATAGATCAGCAGTATTTTGTTTCTATACAGATCAGAGATTTAGGTTTTAGCATCTTAACTGGATACTTCAAAAATGTGCTGTTAATGATTTATTAATAATTAGTGTAAATAATTTACTTTACAACTGAATTAACATGCCAACAGAGATGCACACTCTACAAGGGAAGCAAATTCCTTTAAAGTGCCTAAGTAATTTAATTAGCATATTCCTTCTCTCTGCACCATGGTTTTTTACATCCACTGTCTTTATCTGGGCCTGAAAGCATTTTTTGTGCATGCTGGATGAGGAGGGAAAAAAGTAGTTTGCTTAGTGCAAGAGAAGGAAGGTGTTTGGAAAGCAGGTCTGGGTCATGCTTTGATAAAAAAGCTCAGCAAAGGTTTCAAATGAAGATACACGACTGGAGTTGATTTTGAAGCTGACAGCTTCAAAGGAGGCTTGGGCTTGTTTGATAATAATGGCCATTAAACTACCATTTCTCGAGCAGAGTGTATCATTTGGAGTCAGGTCATAAACAGGATAAAGGAATCTCAGCTTTCCACTCCTTGCTATACCTGCACTTTGCAACAGTAAAAGACTTTCTTCCCAAGTCTCATTAGTTGCCATTACGATTCTGAAAGCACTATATTAAACTTGAAACTAATTTTTTAAAAAAGAACAGATTTCTAATCATTCATAAAGGTAAGACGGGTGCAGAAAGTACACTGAAACACAGGAATATAACTTCAAACATATAGTAGTTTTTGGTTTTTTATTAATTGTTATTGAGACTTAATTGTTTGAAAAAGATGACCAGTTTCCTAGGTAGGCTGTGAGGGCAGAAAACTAATTTAGAAGCAAAAAACCTCCCTCCTCCCAAAACAATGCGTGCTCATATATTTGACATTGAGTTAACTCAAATAGTACAACAGCTATAGCAAGTGTAGCTGAAGGTCCTGTATTCATCCTCAAACCAGCCTCTGTACTTGAGACCTGAATTTGGACAGATGCCATCTATTTCCCAGGCTCCCTTTTTTCTCTGTAAAACCCATTTTATGAGACACTCTGTGTCTGCAGAAGTGACACACTAACATTTGTGTCCCATTCTAAGCAGAAATGCAAAGCCTTGTCTAAGCAACTGACAAACATACAAACCATTTTAAGTTTCTCTTTAGCTACCTACACAGAAAATACTGAGTTACTGAATTTGTATTATTTACTTGTATTTTAGTAGTATCTAGCAGCCCTATATGAGATCATGGGCCCATTGTGCTAGGCACTGTATATACATACGGTTAATTCAGTCTCTGCCCCACAAAGCTTACGATCTTAGTAGAAGAGACATACAAAGGATGGGAGAAAGGAATTGGTATTGGCCCTGTTTTAGGCCTAGGGAAAGGAGGTCAGTGAGGTGCAGGACTTGGCAAAAGGTGAAATGGGAAAGTTTTCAGAGCCACAAATGGAACTAAAAAGAAAAGGAGTACTTGTGGCACCTTAGACTAACAAATCCTGAGTCCCAGCCAGCTACTAGGATTTCTAGAGCAGAGGGGGAAGCAGGTATAAGGTGCTCAGACTCATGGTGAGAACAGGGACTCCTGGAGGGGGAGATCCTGGCATAGCTAGCTGAAGTGGGGAAGGAGAGAGCGTGGGAGTGGTATTAGACCCTCACCTGGTGCAACTGCACCTACTACATTCTCCCAGCCTAAGCCACCACCTCTGCCTCCCAGCTGCTTATTCTGGACTCTCATCTAGCAGGGGAGCAGGGAGAGGAGTTGCCTGGCTGCCTAATCATCAACCATGACAGATGTCTGTAGCAGCCAAAAGGCAAATGCCTACAGCCTTTCAACAGCTCAGCTGGTTGCATGAAAATCAAGCTGAGATGTGAGAACACATAGCAAGGCTGCCAAACACATGACACTTGGCACTACAGTTGGAAGAGTCTTTAGGAGGATTTGAAAAAAAGCAAAGTGGTGGTGGCGGCTGCTTGGTGAATCACGGCATAACACATGCTAAGTTTTCATTCCTGCTGTACGCAGACAGGGCATGGATTATGGCTTCTGTGACTGAGTTGAACTCCACTCTATATAACTAAAAATTGAATGCACGTAGAGTTGGATTCACCACTAGAGTGCCTCTTCATGGCCGGGACATGGCATAGCTGCTCTGACCCTCATTACAGCATCTCCTGCTGATGGCTGTTTCAGTTCCCAGTGGTCTGCCTCTTTCTGTGACTCAGTTCTTTGAACAGGTCACACTTTAACTCCACCTGTTCTGGGGTTGGAAAGAGTCCAACAAACCAGAGTCCAAGAACTTCTATGAGCTCTTCAGCCCTGACTTTGGGTGCCGGGGTCACTACTCCTTTTTCTCAGGGCTCTCTGTCCTTCTTATCCAACTCATCACCACCTCACTAGCAGGGCTGGCTCTAGGTTTTTTGCCACCCCAAGCAAAAAAATTTTTTGGCCTCCCCCACCCCCGCCTTTTTTGGCTTTTACACATGGGATGTGCCAGCTAGTGCTGATGGGACAGGGGCCGGGATGGATGGCTGGGTGGGGTGTGTGATGCTGGAGTGGGGGGCTGCCCCACATCGGTTCTCCCCCCTGCACTGGGCCCCAGCCCCTGGGGTGTCAGCTGTGGGAGGGAAGGACACAGACACCAGACAGACAAACACTGAGTCCCCGGGGCATGAATCGCACTAACCATTCCTGTTTTCACCGGCACGTACACCACTTGACCCATCTTCTCTGCCTCCCGGGTGCTGCTTCCCAGCCAGAAGCCCTTGGACTGGACCCAGAACTGGAACTTGCCTTTCTTCCCCCACTGGAGCTGATGTCCGAGCCGGCGCCCCCCTACAGCACCTCGGTGGTGCGCTGGTACTTGCTCCGGGTCACCGTCTTGCTTTTGGCCGAGTCCCCGTAGGTGCGGAGGCACCAGTCCCGGAACTGCCACCCCAGCTCGCTGTCCCCGGGGTGGCTCCCCCGCAGCAGCAGCAGGGGCTTTGGCATCCTGGCCGGAGGCAGTGCCCAACCCCCTGTCCCGGGCTGGAGACGGCAGCGAGCCTAGCCGGCCCCTGCGCTGCGCCCTGCCCGGCCAGCAGGGATGGAGTCTGGACAGGCGGCAGGGGCGAGTCCCCGGGAGGGGCCGCTGTGGGGCAGGCATGGAGGAAGCGCAGCAGCCAGACAGCGACCCAGCAAGCCAGGCAGAGGGAGGCACTGGCAGCTCCAGCAGCAGCTGTTCCTGTCACAGGATCACAGGCGGCTCCGGCTCGTCCCCCTCTCTCTCCACAGGATCCCACCCCGACCCGTCCCTGCCTCCTACGCCCCCCTCCTCTCCACAGGATCCCACCTGTTAGAGCTGCGGCGCGGCCGCCCTTACTGCCTCCCCCGGCCCGGGGGTGCAGCCGCCCTTACTGCCTCCCCCGGCCCAGGGGTGCAGGGGTCGGCACTACCCGCCTGGGGCTGGACCGTGGGCAGAGGCGCATGGGGGCTGGGCAAAGCGGCACATGGCTGGGCAGGGCCACCCCTGGAAATGTGCTGCGCCAAGCACGTGCTTGCTTTGCTGGTGCCTAGAGCTGGTCCTGCTCACTAGTGGCTGATAGTGGGAGGGCCTTGGCTCCCCTACACAGAGTTCCAGCCCAGGGATCCTATAAACAGCAGTTAAGGACTGCTCCATCTCCTCGCTCCTGCCTCCATGGACTTCTTCCTACCCAGCATTCACTGGCCTTCTCCCCCACAACCTCTCTAGGTTCACCCTTTTTTCAGGGCCAGGACCCTCAAGGCTCTTCCCTGGAATCCCACTAACCAAAATCCCAAACTTAACCTATGACTTAAACTCCCTTCTGCTATCCTCAGGCTCTTTCCATTCTCTGATCAGAGAGCAACTGCACAGTTCCTAGCTCTTTTCTTTTACCAATTTCCTTCCTTTCTACTAACTCTCCTGGGATTCATCAGTAATTGGGGCTGGCCTACCTTCCATGTGCAGTCAGGCATCTTAATTGAGCTCTCTAGTTCTACTTAACCCCTTTCATGATAGTGAGGGGTACAAACCCCATCACAGTGCTCTGTTATGAAAGGGATGGGCCAGACCATTATAATGATATTAATCAACCTGACAGGACAACACTATTTATAGCCTGGATTTTCAGAAAAAAGACTCACACAAGATAGCAGGTGCTGCGAGGGATATGAGATGTGAATTTATACTGGGAATAATGGTGGACAAAGCTTAAATTTTAAAGTGGAGAGTGCAAGCTATGGAAAAAGCAGCTTCTAGTTCATGCAAGCAAAGCACATCTCATGCTAGCCAGGGTGGGACACGGCTCCAGTTTGGATCAATTGGTGGAACTGTTGCCAAGGGATTACAGGGTTCTTGGTTTGAGTCATAAGTGTACACAGTAAATCCAGCAACTGTATGAGGGACTCCGCTAATTGGAGATCTCTGCTTTAGTGTCTGGTCACCACTTGACAGACATAATAGAAAGAAACACTAAGATTAGCTAATTTCAAGGGTATCGTGCCAAGTGATGAATGCTTATCAAAAGAACAACCCAAAATTTGGCATCCTATTTCAAAGGTGCAGGTTTAAGCACTAATAACATGGAATAGGGAATCTGACCTAAACTCCCAGCAAAGAGTAATGTTTTATTAATTAAATCTAAATTCAGCCTTTACAGGCAGCAAGGTGTCTTTAAATTGTCTGGAAATGCAAACAAATAGCCTTAAAAAAAGATGTTAAGTTTGGCAAAGGCAATGACAAGGTTTGAATGGAATGCAATTGAACGCAGATGGTATAATCGTAATCTCATTTAAACTAATGATGTGAACAATCTAATACCAGTCCTGCAACAGCACTGGGTCTAAACAGTGCATTTAAATAGGGATGGGGGCGGGAAAGAGGGAACATTTGTCCTACCTATTTACATAATGAAGGAGTGTGTGGCTACAGACTGCAGATCATCATGCAGAGGAAAAGATTTCAGCAACCCCCATATCTGATTTTTCTCACTGGTGTGAGGGAAACAAATCTACTTTGGTATAACTGTATCCTCTTAGGACATCCAATTAACAGTCAATGGATGAACTTCACTTCAGAATTTAAACTTCATTGATTGTATTGTGAATATCATTTTGCATCTGAGTCCAGTCTCCCTTGATGGCTCCCCTCTCTGCGCTGCATGAGTAGCATCACACCAGCAGTCGAGATTGCCTTGAGTCCTTTGCACAGCATCCTTGCTCCCTAAGGCTATGTCTTCCCTACCGCGGTAAGTTGGCCTACGCTATGCAACTCCAGCTACATGAATAACATAGCTGGAGTCGACCGTGGGGTCTATACGGTGGGGGGTCGACGGGAGAAACTCTCCCATCGACTTACCTTACTCTTCTCGTTGGGGGTAGTGTACAGGGGTTGACAGGAGAGCGATCTCTGTCGATTTGGCGGGTGTTCACTAGATCTGCTAAATCGACCGCCGGTGGATCGATCTCAGAGCGTTGATCCCGACTGTAGTGTAGACATAACCTCAGTCACAATACAACCATGCGCAGCAAGACAAAGTGATTCCATAACCGAGCAATGCTAGAGTTCAGGGGTGGAAGCCTGGCAGCAAAGCAAATGGCAAAACTCCCACTGACGTCAGTGGGGCCAGGATTTCAAGCACTCTCCTCGCTTGCAGTGTGGGGCTTCATCCACTAGACCACACATTAGTTACTTGAGTCTCAGTTTTTCCCCTATGAGTGGCTGCTGCCCACAATCAAACAAGATTTCATGCCTTCCAGGGAAGGGATTCTATTTCTAGCACTAGTTACCTATTGTGAAACTCCACCCAACAAGTACTGCACCTTCCTTCTTTCCAGTTCCACCTACTGTCCTCTGATCCCAAGAGCAGCACTTCTGCGGTCAGCATGTAAACTGGGTCACTTGGAGAGCAAGGCACATAGTCAAGAGACTTGGCTAGCTAATGATTTATGATCTGGCAAAGATCCAGGGCTGTAATCTGAATTTTCTAATTGACTTAAATGGGGCCAGGATTTCATTCCAGATTATTGAAATAGCTGCTGGTAACAGTCACTGTGTCATAAGGACAATAAAAATAACAAAGCTTACATCACTCTAGAAGTAAAACAGAAAACTGTCCAATGGCTTGACTACTTCCACAGAAGTCAAAGCTCTATCCTGGAGAGAGCTGCCTTATTTGCCACGCTCTTACCAACTCTTTCCAAAGAGGAATGGCTGTTACATTAATGCCGTCACTAGTAAAACCTGAACTGGATGAGATGCTTTCTAGTTCTGCACTTAATCACTGGTTCTTTAATTGTTTAACTGCCCACACCCCAAGCAGAGTGCAGAAGTGTGATGATATATGGTATAATCCTGGCTAGAGCGAACAAATCTGACAAATCCAGGAGACAGAAACAGAGGCAGCTAATATAACAAGGCCATCATTTATTACTGCACTGTTTTCACACTGCAGGGATAAATGATCAAATTCCCTGTATGAAACACATCTCCAAAGAATAATTTTTAAATGCAGGGAGTATTTCTCTAGGGTTTTTCTGATGCTGCAGCAGCATTTGCAAGTGTGCCGAGCTGCTCTGCCAATGATTTAGTGTGTTGGGAGCAGCACTCCATCACTGTACCTTAGCTGCCACTGCCATCAGGTTTTTGCTGTCCCTTGGCATCTTGCTTACGGAAGAAAATTATTCACTTGCTTGTATGTTACACACAAAACACACTATTTTTAGCCACCTGCATCTATCATGGCAAGTTTCTATCAAAGCTTTGGGGGTCAGTGGAGGAGGGGAAGGAGGGAGGGGGAAGAAACACACAAGTCTTTCCTTAAAAAGCACCCACAACATGCTTGTGGTGCTATGGATTATCACAAGCGGTGACCCAGAAATGTGTAGGCTTCTCCTAGAGCTGTCAGTGTAGCTTTGTCTTTTCCTGCAGAATACCACTGCTGAATGGACAGATAATGGTCATAATAATACAAACACAATTTTTCTTGTCTTCAGTTGCTCAGCTCAATGGAGTTTTGGGACACACTCCTGGCCCATATTTTTCACAATGACTGTGAAGCATTTTAAATTGTTTTCCTAATGAAAGTGAGGCTTTTGCAGTCCAGTGGAAATCTCCACCATGGGTATTTTACATTTTTAAGATCTAAATTTGTGAGTGGAGATCTCACTCTCCGAATGATGAAAAGTGAACTCCAGGTACTCCCTAACAGTGGTTCATTGATACCATCTTAAGATAAGTATTTTGTAAAATATGTTAGCCAGCGTAATTTTCCCCTTTATGCTACAGGGAAAGCAATCATACAGTGGGAACGTAATACTGCTGATTTAGAAAGTTATTACGTCCCAGTTCAGGGACTGAATATATCAGATGTAAAGGTGAAGAGCCTTTGACATCAGAGGACTGTTGTCTAAACTCAGATGCCCAGTGTTAGTCACCTGCTGAGTTATGAAGAAGATTCACAGATTTGAAGGCCAGAAGGGATCATCAGATCATCTAGTTTGACCTCCTGTACAACACAGGCCATGGAAGGTGACTTTTCAGGCTGCTGGGTTTTATTGTTTTGTTTTTTAAAGAAAAAACGTGTGTATTCCACACCCTATCCATACATCCCCTCCCCTCCACAGCTTTGACAGGATCTTGCCATGATAATGCTGCATCAATACTTCTGGAAACTGAAATCCTCTCTTTAACCACAGAACAGGCACAGCACAGGTAATGACGCTGGAAGCTTCTGCAGCCTGACCTGCTACTTGGTGCCTCAACGTGGAGGGACCTTTTGTGGGTTAGTTTCTCTCTCTGAGCAGTCAATCTTATACCCCTCTCCAAAGATGGCTACAAGGGCACTCTGCCCAACCACGAGCAGTGGTGCTTTGGTGATACCAATCCAGAGAGAAATGGGTGGAGCTATCACCAGCTAGATAGGAGCCCAATCCAACTCCTGCTGAAGGTGGACCAGATAACAAAACAGCTAATAGATGATAGCATATTCCTCTCCCATTACAAAACTCCTGGGCCATTTAATTCCTGTTGTCCTTGGGCAATTGCCTGAAAGGAGGTGGGAAACAGGAAGAAAAGTTTCAGATTAACCTAGTTTGTTCTGACAGTGTAATGCTATTATTTGTTTTTCCTCTTTTTTAAAGAATTCGTACAGGTCTTGGTCCTGAATCTGTCCTCTTAAGTGGACGGTAAAACTCCCATTAACTGTTTTGATGGTACCATTAGTCCTTGAGAAGGTGATTTTTTTTTTCTGGCTTGTGGTTGCTACTGCAGTAAAGATAATAATAATAATCTGGGAGAGGATGTGGGATTGTCAAGGCAACAAAACTAGGGATGGTAGGCAAATATCTATTGCCAGTATTTAACTGCAAAACATATGCCATTTTCATGAGTCCGGGGACTGTAGGTCACTTCAAGTAGTTTCCCTCATTTCTGATGCCAAATGCATTTCCAGGTATGATGCTCTGGTGTTTTCTGATTCTGCATCACTTTTTGGAGCCAATACTTTTGGGAAGGAAAATCCCAATAGCCTCTGTTTGTACAGTGCCTAACACAATGGCATTCTGGTCCGTGGCTGGGGCTCCCAGGTGCTGCAATGATACAAATAATAAATAGCTATATCGTAGCTGGTCATCTCTGTGTTCAAAGGTGTTTGTTATGCACTAAACCCACTCAAATAATCTCAGTTCCTAATAAAATAAGACCTCAGGCACAAATTAAAAACAATGATGTGATTTTTTTTTACAATTTTATTACATTAGTCTTTGTTTTGGGTCATTATACAAATCATTATAGCAACTGCTACTTTATGCTATGTAGCTATATTTTGCAAAAGTTCCTCAACTTTAATTTTCAGATTGCTTTGCTACTTTTTTTTTCCGGGGGGCTTTCAATGAATGCTACAAAAATATCAATTGAGATTCGAATTTTCATTCTGCAGTGAAAACTGGAGAGAATGAAAATTGGCGTTTTTTGACCTCAAATTGTCTTTATTATTTTTTCTCAAAGAATTGAGAATTTATTTCAGAGGCCTCATGTTACACTTAGTAAAACAAAACATGACGACTACTACAGGGACTGGAAAGTGTGGAAGTAAATCAAAGTTCAGCCTTATCTTTCCAGTAGCTCCATCAAATCTGTTAACGATTGAGAGGCCATTAAAATGCTAATGAATGTGGAGGATGATCTATGTTCCATATTCCTACTTCTATTTCTGCAAAGGCAAAACACACATGAAAATCCCAACAGTTCTTCACTACTGAACAAAATATGAAAGACTGCTAAGCTTTTGAAATTATGATATAGTTGTGAGACTTGTCTGCATGATAAATTGTCATATTACTGTCAGCATGAAGGCCAAATTCTGCTTTTGGTTACTTCACTGCATATATTAACTAACTCTGTTTAAATCAGTGAAATTGGGCTGTATTTTCATGAGCATATCTGATGGTATAATTTTGCCTCTGCACTCCCAAACACTGAAGCAAGATTTTCAAGAGTGACTAGTGATTTGAAGTGCTCAGTTTGTGATACCTGGACTTTCAGAAAGTCTTAGGCACTCAACCATCTGAAAATCAGCTACTGTAAGGTGGCCCCTCCAAGCGAGCACCCAAAAATTGGAGCACACAAAATGACGCACTCCTTTTGGAAAGCTCAGTGAGATTTTCTGCAAACTGCCACACGCTAAAGCAAAGATACTACAGCTTGAAATGTTCTTCGTGCTTGGCAGCCTCTAAAATGTAAAGTTCTAGGGATTTATTTATTTATTTTTAAGCAGCATCAACTCCACAAAACTAAAAAAAAAAAAAAAAAAATTCACAAATGCTAATAAACTCATGGCAGGCTCTGGTGGGGGTGCTATGTATTTAGATGTGCTCAGGTGTGACCATATGTGTGTATCTGGCACTAAATTTGAGAACTAGCTGGTCCCTGAGTAACAACACATGTATCATATTAAAGTAATCCTGCCATATCCTGCATACCCTTTACCAGCAAGCAGCTGTGTTTCACTTGATTCCAGAAATATAGCATCTTGAATATGTCAGATGGTACCAGCAACGTCCCCCCCCCCCCCCCGCACTTTTATGGAGGTTAACATAAAAAGGGTGGGGTGAGCAAGTTACAGTCAGCTCTCCAGGCTGTTCCCTTTGTCGTTGCCTAATGTTATTTATTGCCACTTCATGATCCTTTGGAGGCATAATTAAAAAAGATAAATAACCATATAGTCCATCACAAAGATAAATTGATAGTATGAGGCTTTTTTTCCTTTTGTATTACATTTTTTTTTTGAATGAACAAAACATTTTAGGTCTTCCTTTCTCATATTCTTATGAAGAAAAACACTCCAAGTTAGATTACTTAGGGTTTGCCTCCCTACTTTGGAGCAGTTGATCCTACGGGACAGACTGTAATCCATTATCCAACTGCAACTCTTATATTGAGGTGCAAAGTCTTAACTAGCTGCTCCAGACGACTCTGCAAAGAGATACGTGCAGGTGGACCTACGTGAAACCCCAATGACTTCAGGGGGCCTGCTTATATGCATCTCGTGTTGCAAGTATAGAAAACACTCCCATGCAGCCTAACTCCTGTGCCATGAGAAGCGGGCTGGTGTGTGCAATTAAATAGCAGTGGCTAGCCCATGTGAGCTGACTTAGGTTTGGCTTAAGGCTTTTAATTGTAGTGTAGACCAGCAGTTCTCAACCAGGGGTCTGCAGCCCCCTGGGGGTCCACAAGCCCTTTCAGGGGGGCCACAGGGCCCTGCAGCGGAAACAAAGAGCCTGAGCCCCAGCTCCCACCATAGGGCTGAAACCCCGATCCTCTGTGCCCCCTGCATAGCTGAAGCTGGGAGCCTTGGGGTTGAAGCCCTGACCCCTGGCACCCTTCATGGGGTTGAAGCCCCAGCACCCCATGAGGGGCTGAAACCAGGAGCAGTGGGGCTGAATTCTGGAGCCCTGAGCCACGGTGCTCCCCATGGGGCAAAAGGCCTAAGCCCGTGGGCAGAGTTGGGTGGTATGGGGGGGGTACTGCCCCCCCCCCCCCAAACTGCAGTACAAGCACAGGGCAGTTTTGAGGGAAGCTCCACTCCCACCCCACCTCCTTCTCTCCCCACACCCTGGCCAGGTCAGAGACAGAAAGCTGGACATAGGCAGTGCGAGGCAGTTGCTGCTCTTGCTGGTGCCATAGAGCAGGCTGCCATGGCGTTCCTTCAGCTCCTGCTGCTGGTGCCCAGGGTTGAAGCTGCTCCTCAGCTCCCAGCCTCCTTTGCTCACACGGCCGGTAAGAGTCGCCAGGGAGGGGGGACCCAGCTCCGTGGCTGGGAGAGCCCTCCGGGAACAGGGACCATAGGGAAGCCCTCCAGGCCCTAGCTACTCTTTCCCTGTACCGTGAGCTACCCCCGTGCCTGCCCACGGCCCCTAGCTCCCCCGTGCCTGTACCCTGATCTACCCCCGTGCCTGCCCACAGCCCCTAGCTCCCCCAATCTGCACCCTGAGCTACTCCCCTGCCTGCCCACAGCCCATAGCTCCCCCCTGCCTGTACCCTAAGCTTTTTGAGCTGAGCTCCCCACCTTTGAGTTATAATTTTTGGTCCCCCCCCACAACACACAACCCAGACAGGCTGGGGGACCGGCTGATGTGAGTCAGGGGGTGGAGGTGGCATTCCCTCCCCAGACCCCACTGTGCAGAGCTGGCTCAAGCCACACTGGTCCCTGGACCTCCAAAATAGAAGCCAAACTACACCTATGCCTGAGGTAACCCCCCGGCCCAGAGCCCTGAGACCCCCTCTCCCCTGCTGGGCCCTGGAGTTTTTATAGCATGTTGGGAGGGTGAGGGGGGTGTCCAAAAGAAAAAGGTTGAGAACCCCTGGTTTAGACATTTGGATTTGGGCACTCTGAGAACCTGTGAGGTTGGAGGGTCCCAGAGCTCGAGCCTGCATGTCTACACCACAGTGAAACAGCCCCTTAGCTCAAGCTTTGAGAGCTTGAGTCAGCTGGCGCGAGCCAGCCTTGGGTTTTTAACTGCAGTGCAGACATACCCATATTTCTACAACATAGCTTCAGGCTACCCTCATTACCTTTAGTTACGATGCTGGGATCTGTTATCTCCGAGTCACCATGCTTGTAGTAAAGATGATGACAGATGGAATCTGCTCCAATTTTTGCAAGTCAGATGTGGTGCTCGTGCTCTTTATTCTCCTAAGGGAATTCTGCACCAAAAAATTAAAAATTCTGTGCACAACATTTTAAAATTCTGCAAGTTTTATTTGTCAATAAATAAATGTGGAGGCTTCAGCATGGCTGTGTAGAGCACAGGCCATTGGCTGGACAGAGGTGGGAGATCACCCTGCAGTCCTCCTCCCCTCCAAAATAGGGACTTGGCAATGAGGCTATACCTGACCCTAACCCAGTGCAAGGGCTGGGCCTGCCCCAGAAACACCCTGGGGCCCTGCCCCTCCACACCAGGTGTGCCAGGTGTGGGACAGGCAGGCTCAACCACCCAGGATCTAGCTGTGGAGGGGCTCTGTGTGTGGGGGGGGGGAATCCAGGTGTGGGGCTCAGAGGGTTCTGTGTGGGACAATCTGGGTGTGGGCAGCTCAGTGGGGATCTGGATGTACAAAGGCTCATTGAGGGGATTTCCAGGTGCAGGGTCAATGGGACTCTGCAGGGGGTTTGTGGTGAAGGTGGTTGGGGCTCAGCAGGAGCGTCTGGGTGTGTGGCGCTCAGTGAGGGGGTATGGGTGCTGGGGGAGTGGGGCTTGATGGGGTGGGGGTCCAGGTACAGCTATTTGGGCTTAGTGGGATGGGAATGTGGGGGGCTCATCAGGGTGGTCCAGGTGCAGAGGGGTGGGGCTAATCAGGGTGGGGGTTGAGTGCAGGGGGCTCAGTGGGGAGTGGTCTGGGTGCAGAAGCAGGCATCTGGAGGCCTGGTGTCTGGGTGCAGGGGAGCACCAGATGCTGGGGTTGAGGTTTAGTGGGGTGGGGTTTAGGTAGGGAGGGCTGGGGGTTCTGGGTGTACAGGGTGAATCTTGGTGGAGGGTCAGGGTACAGGGAGTAGGATGCTGAGCTTTCTGCAGATGGGGGAGGTTTCTGTGGTGGGTCTGACCCAGCCCCGTCCAATCCTTGCAGGGGAAGAGGAAGTTTCGTCCTTCCCCACCTCCAGCCCAGCCGGGACTAGTAGCTGATCCTGGTGCAAGTAGTAGCCACCAGCTGGGGTGACCCCAGCCCTGTGATGATTTACCTCTCTGTCGGCTGCTGTGGGTGCCCAAAATGATGCACTTGTGCTGCTAGGGAGCGGGGGTGTGACCACTCTTACAGCTTCCCTTTGCTTCACTGTCAGAAAATCATTTTTCTGTGGGGAAGCAAAGAAATCTGCAGGGGACATGAATTCCACACACACGCAGTGGCGCAGAATTCCCTAGGAGTATCTTTACAAGTAGCAAACTGGGAAAGTTTGGTTGTATTCATTTACAATTATTATTAATGAGAATTTCTATTTCAGTCACACTTGAGACCCCAAATCAAAAATCAGACAAGTAGCAGAAAGACAATCCCTATCCCAGAGGGCTCACAATCTAGGATTTTGACAATATGCAAAGAGTAAATAAACAGACAAATGAATGGGAGGAGGAGAAGATAACAGTAAAGACAAAAGAATTTGCATAAATTAGTAGTCAGAATGCTTCTATCAGACATCCTGTAAATCAGCTGAGAATGTTTTTGTAAGCAACGCTGTTTTCCTGATGCAGCAGGACACAGAAGAGTGAACCTCCAAGAGAAGAATTGGTTAGAGGTTGCAGTGAATTGTATAGCTCCTGCATTTCAAAGCATTTTTGTTACTATGCTTTTAGCTTACTCAACATGCACATTCAGAATAGATTAGTCAGATTTGTTTTAAGACTAGATAATCTTTTGGTAAATATTTGCACTGGGTGAGTTTGTTCAGCACTGCAAAATTGTCCTAACAATTTATCAGACCAAGCACAAAATTTACTTGTTTCAGAGTAGCAGCCGTGTTAGTCTGTATCCACAAAAAAAAAACAGGAGTACTTGTGGCATCTTAGAGACTAAGAAATTTATTTGAGCATAAGCTTTCGTGAGCTACAGCTCACTTCATCGGATGCATGTAGTGGAAAACACAGTGGGGAGATTTGAAATACACAGAGAACATGAAACAATAGGTGTTACCATACACACTGTAAGGAGAGTGATCAGGTAAGGTAAGCTATTACAAGCTCCCCCGCCCCTGCTCTCCTGCTGGTAATAGCTCACCTTACCTGATCACTCTCGTTACAGTGTGTATGGTAACACCCATTGTTTCATGTTCTCGGTGTATATAAATCTCCCCACTGTATTTTCCACTACATGCATCCGATGAAGTGAGTTGTAGCTCACGAAAGCTTATGCTCAAATAAATTTGTTAGTCTCTAAGGTGCCACAAAATTTACTTGCTGATTCTTATCAGGATGTTGTTAATAAGAATGCTAAAAATGATTGATGTTTACTTGCGCATCAAAATATTGCTTGCCCAGGCAATTGGGTGAATGGATTTTTGCAAAACGGTGTTGATTGTATATTTACACATAATGTGCACAGTTGTTTGAAACTGCGCATGCAAACCCACTGGGAATCATTGGGTACATGGGCGCCAATTCTTATGCTTGCACACAGAGCCATCCATTGGGTACGGCGAATCGAGGCAACCGCCCGGGGCCCCGCACTCTGGGGGGCCCCACAATTCTATAGAATAGTGAGAAAGCAGGCAGGGAAGTGAGGCGGGCGGGGTGAGGAGGCGAATGGCCATCGGCAGGCAGGCAGGCAGGCAGGGGGGCAAGGAGGAGCCCCCTTACTAGAATCTCCCCCTCCCCCCAGTGCCTCCTGCCCGCTGGTGGGCCCTGCTGATCAGCGACTACCGCCTGCCGCGGATCAGCTATTTCGCAGCGTCAGGAGGCACTGGGGGGAGGGGAGCGGAGCGAGGCCACAGTGTGCTCGTAGGAGGGGGCAGAACTGGGCAGGGAAGAGGTGGGGCCTCAGATGAAGGAGTGGAGTGGGGGCAGGGACTGGGTGGAGACGGGGGGAGCACCCCCTGGCAGATTAGAAACTCAGTGCTTATGTCCTGGGCCCCTCAACCCCCTACAGATGGCCCTGCTTGTACATATAGATGACAGGTGATTTCTAAAATAAACACATAGGCGTTTGCACCTGTGAAGTGTGTAATGTGTACCAACAATTCCATGCATGTCCAAGCCAAGACAGAGTAGAGCCCAACTGATAACATTAATTATAACAGTTGTTTCTGGACCATCAAGTTCATGAGTCTATATAATCAAAAGGCTGTAATTGTAAAGGAGGAACACAGGGTAAATTTTAAGAAGAACAAAAATATTCCACTATGAATTCTAGGGTGTTTAGCAAAAATAATACGAGGTTATGACTTAAAACCATCTTCTGAAAAGAAATCACAATGTATTGTCTGATCCAGAAGAGGAGACACCGCATCAGCAGGACACAT
The DNA here is from genome assembly GCF_015237465.2 of Chelonia mydas. Taxonomy (NCBI): domain Eukaryota; kingdom Metazoa; phylum Chordata; order Testudines; family Cheloniidae; genus Chelonia; species Chelonia mydas. The sequence continues at coordinate 238,857,696 of NC_057850.1, read as the reverse complement.
TTAAAGCTCGTAAGCAGGAGTTTCTGTTCCTCTTTGAGGACTCACCTTCTTTTCTTTTACAAAGCTTAGAGAACTGATCTCTCTTAAAGGGGGTGATTTATTGACTCGCTGCAATTTTTTAAAAAAAACTTATGATGTCTCCTCTGAGGCTACTCAGCTTCTCTAAGTGTCATTTATAGTGGAAATTGCTAAGTTTGCACTCAGCAGGCTTTGTGCTTGATTTTAGTTTAGTCAGCATCCACATTATGAGACTGTAAAAAAAGTAGATAAACTATTTGACAAATTAACTGCTTTTTAGAGGTTTCAGTAAAGGGAGAGGGTCATATTAGAGTGAACTGAAGATTAAGGAATGGTTTCTCGTAAATAATGTTGGATAAACAGACATGAAATACAACTTTTTTTATGCACTAAACCATGTTTTCTCAAGTACACCCACTGAATAGAAAATGGTGGTCATAACATCACCTTACCTCCTCAGACAGTAATGTTTACCGTAACACCAGGCTAAAAAGGAAACGCTGATTTCAGTCTTTAAAACGGTAGCTGTTACTACTCTGAAGTGCTTTCCACTTTTAATTTAATTAACCCACACATTTCCCCACCAACTCAGCTAAAGACAGTTGTTACACTGGTGTGAAGCCTTTGTATCACAATACTCTATTTGCAACCCTACTAGCTGTCTACCTAGAAATAGGATTTTTTTATAAATAGCAAGTAAGTTTTCAGAAGTAAGGATGCTCCCTATCGAACACTAAGAAAGAACACTGTTACCCTTTACATGCATTTTTGGGAGGTGGGGGAGCGGGGAGAGAGATTTTCATTATATTAAGTTTGGCTGATGAAGGCAAGATTTACTTGACTTTCAGAAACTCTCCCCCCAATTTCTTTGTTGAGGTTATCTCAAGGATATTGTGGAACAGTGTCATTTCTCCTTGGTGTGCCAAGGTGAACCACTCAAATGCCTCCAATAGCTCTCAGCTATTCTCATGTGAGACAGATTGCTGAGCTTCTGTTTGGCTTTAGAGATGTTAGCGTGCCAGTCACTGGGCCACAGAATGAGTAATTACCTCTCTGCCAATATCAGAGCTGGGACAGTTCTCTCCACAGCCTCCACCAGATGGGCCTAATTAAACTATTAGCCAATGAGTGAGGTCTGATGGCTCCATTAGGAATCCTCCTGTGCTTAAATAAACAGCTCAAAATAAATAGTTTTCTCAATTAGAGTGTTGTTCACGTTCTTTTTTTGGTATATTCATTAGCAGACAGTGTCTACTCCATCTCCTCTTTACCAGTGGGACAGGACCCTCTCTGACATTACTCAGGAACTTGAGAAGGATGTGATGACGTTAATCAGTTTGTTCTGTGCAATAGGTCCAAACATTCCCACTCCCCATCCATATCTCCCATATTTGTTGGCACTTATAGGGAAAATATTTTTTTCCTCTCTCACTGTGTACAGTTGCATTCAGGCTGTAGAGTTTCTTCCCACTAGGGGTTAAGCTCTTCTAGGGATAGCTGTAATATTACTGTATCCTCTTTCCTTAGCTCCTTGACCTAGGTGCTGCCTTTAGCACTATTGATCCATCTCTCCTTGTTGGGCCATCAATGCAACATACTCTTTTGATTCTCTTCTTTCATCTACCTCCAAGACCTGCCTCCCCCTCCCTCAGTCAGTGCTTTCAGACTCCATCCTCAGCACTCCTTTGTCACTCTCTATTCTCTCCCTGGGTGACTTTTATTCCCACAGACTCAGCTATGCTCTAAGCTCCTATTTCTGTTTGTCCACCCCAACAGTGTCCATTTGTGTTTCTGATAATGCTTTCTAGGTGAAGAGACACCATTTGAAATTCAACCAGGCACAAAAATAACCCCTTGATTTTTCCCTTGTAAGACTTCTTCCCTTCCCTTATTTCCTGCCACTATCCTTCCAATCATGAAACCTTGCATCCTTGGACTTATCTTTATCTCCTCTGCTTCCTTCTCACCTCACATCTGGAACTTTCCAAATCCTGCCATTACTTTCTCTTCAACATCTCCAAAAGTTAGAACTTCATTTCCATCCTGTCTACAAAGACAAGCCAGATTAGACTCAAAGTGTCTAGTCATTTCAGTTTGAATGTTTCATGGAAGAGTTGGATTATTAAAAGTTTCTTGAAGAAAATGGAAGAAGCATGGTGGATATTGATAAGGAGGCTACTCCAGGCAGATGTAGCAGCAGAGATGCAGGAAGGAATGGACTTGTCGAGATACTCAAAGATACGGAGATGATGCTTCAGTTTGATATGGAAGACGGGTGGGAGCTGGTGAAGAGACTTAAGTAGAGATGGAAACATGGTCAGAATGGTAGGGAAGGGAAAGGATTTTCACAGTTGTGTTTTGGAACGATTAGAGGAGGAGTACCATAGGTGAGAGGAAGGAAAAGCCACACCAACTGAAACTGAGATCAGAAGACTCCTTGACTCATCTTGGGGCTGGATTTCCTGTGTAATGTGAGCCTTACTCACCCACTAGGATTTCATAGAAGAGACAGTAAAAAAAGTGCTCCATAAATGACCAGGAATCCAAGGTGTTCTAAGTATGGAAGTCACTGGAGCAGTTTGAGTTAGTCTCAGTCTCTGCTTTCTTTAGTGTCTTAAGAGAGTTCTGAAGTCAGACAGATGTGAGTAAGAGGAGGGTGCACTCAGAACCAAAATACTGTACAAAACAAAACCGTTAAGGGAATAAAGAGAAAGGAAAAGAGAGGAGGAACCATATATTAAGTCCCCAAACAACATTCTATTGATTTCAATGAAGAATGATTTAAACAAAAAGTATAGAGGGAAAAGTCAAATTCTGCTCTCTCACACTGCTAATCCAAAGTAACTCCACTGATCTCAATGGGATTAGATTGACTTCACTGTAAAGAAGACCAGAATTTGGCTCAGAAAATACAGCAACAGGGACAAAAGATGGCCCTTGAATTATATAAAAATAACTCAAAAAACAAAAAGGAAACATGGCATCAAATAACTGAATATATCCCATATTTGAGCATATTACATACATTTGAGCTCCCAATGAAAACTGCTTTAATTCTATTTTTCATTAACTTTAAATGAAGCTTGCTAGCCAGGAGAACTTTTGAAAAGGAAGATGACATGTTTTCTCACAAATAGGTTCTTCGTATTTGCCTAGCCCTAGATATTTTTTTCCTGAGTCACTGTCTCTAGGGAGATCATTTGTCTTGTTCATTAAAAGGGTATTTAATTGTGGTTCTTGATATCTTATTTGTCCAGAGAGAAGAAACTCAAGTATTTGATACAGTAAGGGCCCGCCTTGGCCCCAATGCTTGACTCACTGTGTGAAGTGAACAAGAAATATTTCACATAAAATGAATTCTTCAGTTTACAGCATGTCAAACACAGGATTCTCCACATTGCTAATTAAGCCCACTTGAGTTGAAAAATGGTAAGCAGCAAGATGCTAATACTATCACTGCACATACTTAATTACAACTCATTTGCTATTGATTCTCCATTTACTCCAATAGAACCATAAGACATACTATTAGTTTAATTACTCCAGAGAGAAAGCAGCATTGACATTTTCTGTGTTATAAAATGCACTGGGCTATGAACTCAAAACTCTATCTGTTTAGTTACTGACCAGAAATATAAGTGGTTAAGAAAGTCATTATCGGCAGGTGAGAAAATATGATAATTATTCTAGAGCCAGATCCTCAGCTGGTCATAGCTCTTTTGGAGCTTGTCCTGTGCAGCAATGACAATTGACACCAACTCCTCAGTACTTTTCATGCAAGAGTCTGAAAGGGTGAAATCCTCCCCTGTGCAGTGGCCTCAACACAGGCCTTAAGCAGAATTTAAGTGGGGCATAGGTCTTGCAGTAGCCCTCTGCGTAGAGGGTGAATTTCACACAAAGTGCTTTGGAAATTCTGGGTCAAATCCTGAGATTTTTTTACTTAGCCTTTTATCCAGCCTTTTCTCATTGAGTATGATGAGGGATGGACTGAGTAAAAATAAATAAATAAATAAATAAAATGAGTAAGGATCTCAGGATTTGTCCCTCAATTGCTAGGCCTCACAAGCCCCTCTAGGAGGAAGACAAGTATTAGAAATGACTAAAATCACAGGCATACCAGGGTAGAAGCTCTCCCTTCCACCAGCACAATAGTCCACATAGTATGAATAAGCGTGTCCCTTCCAGTCCCTTCTTTTGAGATCCTGTGGATGTCTGGATTCAATGACTCCCATGGCACTTAGTGGTTAAAGGGAGTAGTGCCAGGTTGTGCATTCAATTCCTGCTGGAGCCCTCTTTTCACCTCCACCCAAAGTAGGTGTGGGAGTCCAACTCAGCATACTTTTTGCTAGGAGCAAGGACCAGGGGAGCAGGAGTAGTAGCTAATATAGGAAGTGGGTGAATACTTCCAGCTGGCAAATGAAGCAGTAACCATCTGGATTTGCAGGACTTGAAGAAGCAAAAAACAGTTTAGAGCAGTGGTTTCTCAACCTATTTATTGGCCCACAGTGTGTTATGTGAGCCGTGTCCAATCCTACCTTTATGGCCCTGAGGATGTCACATGGGCCACAGCTCTGTGCTGATTGGGTCGCAAGTGGCCCACAGGCTGCAGGTTGAGAACCACTGGTTTAGAGAGAGCGTGTATACATATTTGTGTAACAGGGAAGCAGATAGCTCCTACTGATAAAGAGCAATCTCAGCCAAAACAGACCCATTTACACTGAAAGTGAGCCTGTTTCATTTAAAAATGTGCATCCAAGTGACTTATTTCACAGAAATGGACACATGGGCACATTCATTCCAGTTTTCTTCGGCCTATGTCTTGGTGAAAACGCTGTCTCACAGACCACTTGATACCTCTCCCTCGAAGAAACAATTCACATCAATGGCATTGCTTTCCCACCATTCCAAAGGTTGGAAAACTGAAATAATTTGCACAAAATTATGCTAGATTTCAGCAGAATTCATGCTGTAGATGGTGGCAGGATGGAAACTTTTGTAAGAGTTGAGAACCTAGAGAAGAGTTACTCCTTAAGTGAATATCTCTGATGGACAAAGTCTGTTCATCAGGATTGAAAATGGAGTACAGTAGACAGAGGTCTCTTGGAGAAAAATATACTTCAATTAAAAGAAATTTTACATCATAGGAGAGAAGTCAGATGCCAAAAAAGAGCTAGGAATTTTCCTGCTGTCCAAGTGGGACAATATGTACTCTTCGTACTCTAGGAGTTTGCATTAGGTATGTCAGGAGGCTGCTGGCCCCTTTAAGGGGAGACCAGGCCCAGACTAATTGTGAGAAATTAATTTAAAGGGAACAAGCTTATCTAGGCAATTAATTGAATAATGAGCAGGTGGGCCTGATAATAGGCCCCAGGACTCAAATGAAGGGAGGTGCTCCTAGACAGAGGAGACCCCTGACACTCTAGCAGGAGAAAGACGAGGCCTTTGAGCCTCTCCAGGTTGGCAGGTGAAAGGAATGAGTAAAAAGGGCCTTGCTAGGGAAAAGCTGACAGAGGGCTACATAGGATCATAGAATCAGAGAATCATAGAATATCAGGGTTGGAAGGGACCTCAGGAGGTCATCTAGTCCAACCCCCTGCTCAAAGCAGGACCAATCCCCAATCAAATCATCCCAGCCAGGGCTTTGTCAAGCCTGACCTTAAAAACTTCTAAGGAAGGAGATTCTACCACCTCCCTAGGTAACGCATTCCAGTGTTTCACGACCCTCCTAGTGAAAAAGTTTTTCCTAATATCCAACCTAAACCTCCCCCACTGCAACTTGAGACCATTACTCCTTGTCCTGTCCTCTTCTACCACTGAGAATAGTCTAGAACCATCCTCTCTGGAACCACCTCTCAGGTAGTTGAAAGCAGCTATCAAATCCCCCCTCATTCTTCTCTTCTGCAGACTAAACAATCCCAGTTCCCTCAGCCTCTCCTCATAAGTCATGTGTTCCAGACCCCTAATCATTTTTGTTGCCCTTTGCTGGACTCTCTCCAATTTATCCACATCCTTCTTGTAGTGTGGGGCCCAAAACTGGACACAGTACTCCAGATGAGGCCTCACCAATGTCGAATAGAGGGGAACGATCACGTCCCTCGATCTGCTCGCTATGCCCCTACTTATACATCCCAAAATGCCATTGGCCTTCTTGGCAACAAGGGCACACTGCTGACTCATATCCAGCTTCTCGTCCACTGTAACCCCTAGGTCCTTTTCCGCGGAACTGCTGCCTAGCCATTCGGTCCCTAGTCTGTAGCTGTGCATTGGGTTCTTCTGTCCTAAGTGCAGGACCCTGCACTTATCCTTATTGAACCTCATCAGGTTTCTTTTGGCCCAATCCTCCAATTTGTCTAGGGCCCTCTGTATCCTATCCCTGCCCTCCAGCGTATCTACCATTCCTCCCAGTTTAGTATCATCCGCAAATTTGCTGAGGGTGCAATCCACACCATCCTCCAGATCATTTATGAAGATATTGAACAAAACCGGCCCCAGGACCGACCCCTGGGGCACTCCTCTTGACACCGGCTGCCAACTAGACATGGAGCCATTGATCACTACTACAGCTGACCTGAAGAATAACCCTACTCCAGGAGACGAGCTAGGGGACTCTCTGACTAACCCTACTCTGGGAGGAGAGCAAGACATTTTGAATAATAACACAGCTCCAAGAGGAAGGCTGGGGAACTCTTGACTTTGGCAGAGGACATGGGCAGCACATGAACCCCAATCCCTTTGGGGAGGCTAGCCCCCTGGCCCTGCCCCTTCCACCTGAGGATCCCCCACCCAGCCCCTTCTGTCGCCCCTTGCCCGCCAGAGCCCCGAGCCTCCCCCCGTAGCTGGAGGAGTTGCTCTGATCCCAGACCAGCCTGGGCCACCAGCCTTAACTAAGCCCCTGCTGGCTTCAGGGGGGAGTGGGAGTGAGGGCAGGGCCTCAGTGTGGAGTGTGGCCAGGGCCAGGGCCTGGGTTAGGGGAGGCTTAGCCTCTCCTGGCATATTATACCTGCCGCTGACGGGAGAGGACACTTGTCATCATTAGCCCAAAAGAGGGGCTGGACTTGAGGGGCTAACGAGGAGGGGGTTTCCTTGTACTCTGGAAAAGGAGCTAATAAATGACACTCTGGAAAGGGGGCATCTTGTTCTCAGGTTAAGGTTGCCAATTTTGGTTGGATATATTCCTGGAGGCTTCATCACATGAAATAATCTTTTATTAAAGATACATCTTTAATTCCTGGAGACTCCAGGACAATACTGGGGGATTGGCAACCCTATATCAGTCCCAGATCTTAGTACATCATTTTAAACTTACAGGGGGGTGGAGGGAGAGGGCAATCAGCCTGAAAAGCCACACCATGCCATAAGGGGGTGTGCCTGAAGGTGTTGCCCTATGGAAATGCATCTATTGTTCCAATAAGATAACGCAAAACTACAACAGACATTAGTAATGACCACAGAAACTCATAACATGCTATGCATGATTTCTTCTTTTTTTGTTTTGTTTGTTTTCCTCTATTTTAATCACATAGAGACCAGCTTTATCTTCACTTTTTTTTGTTTGTTTCTTTGTTTTGATTTTTTAAAATGTTTTGCAGCACACTGGTATTAAAACAAATGAGCATGCTCCTGTGATTGGTGCATGGCGCTCAATAGCAGCTTTGAGTTAACAGGGTCACATTGTTTAAACTTCAATAGTTGGGACTGTCATCTTATAAAATTTCATTGAGTCCCACTTCTCTGCCTGAAGTGCCATAATGCTAGCCAAGTGGGAAAAAGGGTTCTTCTGAGATTGATTTTTTCAGACACTATGGTTCTGTTCAATTGAATTCACTCAAGTAGTGGTTAACATAAACACTGTGGAGAGTATGACATGTCAAATTAGCAGCTTTGCAAATCTCCTGTTAATTGTCAGCCTAATTAAAAAATTGCTAATTATAATGTTTATAACTTCAAATAACTGCTCAGCTATAAAGAACTGGCTGTCAGGTGTAAACAGGGGGACTGAAGGGAAAAAATCAATCGACATCTGTTAATTTATCAGAGGCAGTACACTAAATTGAAAAATGGATTGCCTAATGCACTGTAAATCTGCATTACGATAAAAGACCAATTCATCTCAACACCTGCTTAATAAATGATAATGGCCATCTTCAGTGGCTAGCCCCAGGGTTTCTTCTGCCAATCAGACTTAAATCCTGTCTTTATCAACAGAAGACCACAACTTGCTTTGTGTATACATATAACATCCCCCTCTTCTTTTAGGGTGATAAAAAGGCATTTAGTAATTAGGGTGATTGTTTCCCCATAATGTTATAACTCAATGATGTGATCATGCCAATGGAAAACAAAACTTACATACCACCCCAATGTGCAACCATTTTTAAATGCATAGTTCATTTTATTCTGACACATTTGAAGTCTATAGGGGATTTAATCTACATCACTTGTTTTGTGTGTACTAAAATACAATAAATGAGGTAAAGAATAAGAAACTAATAGTAATATCCAAGAAGTGTAAGTATTCTACAGGCTATTATATAAAAAAGCCTCATTATCTTTCTGAAAGAAATAATATGTAAGTGCCAAATGCCATTTCCTTTCTTAAGTGCCAAGTATGTTCATGTTTCTAAGATTATTGCTAAGGACAAGTGACAAACTTCTACGTTTGTCTCAAAATGATATACTATTTGGACTGGTCTTCTAAAGCTCTCCCTCCCACGCACACACTCTTAAGTAATCAAACGTTGTAAGGGACACCCAGCACTTATTGTGTAATCAAAACTCCAAAATTCTTTGGAAGCGGAGTTGTAATTCTGTAATTAGCTGAAACAAGTAGTTCTGTAATTAGCTGAAACAAGAGCCTACGTGTCCCTTCTCTCCCATTTCCAAACACCTTTACATTTCTTTTATCACCTTGAGTTTTCCTTCCTATTCCTTTCTTCTGTTCATCATCACCCCAATGATGTCAAGTTGTATCTCAACTGTGATGGCTTTGCACGGAGTACTGCTGGTTAATTTTGCTAATTGCTCCTTAGAACCATTATGAGTGATTGGTGAAAATGACTAATGATAATGCATTCTGCCACACAAAGCTGGTTCAGTATATCCGCACAGCATTTACTATGGAACACAAAACATCATTCTTCTCTCACACTAATATAAGCTGTTTGCCGTTTGGTTTTAGCCATGTTGGTCCCAGGGTATTTGAGAGACAAGGTGGGTACGGTAACATCTTTTATTGGACCAGCTTCTGTTTTTGAGCTTACACAGAAGTGACCTGAACAAGATTTCTCTGTATGGTCATAAGCTTTTCTCTCTCACCAACAGAAGTTGGTCCAATACAAGATATTACCTCACCCACCTTGTCTCTGTAATTACACTGATATAAGTCAGTTTAGTAAAAAAAACAATGTGAGAAGAGAATCAAGCTCATAATATTCCCTTTATAGGGAGAAATCAGCTTAGATATATCCTTTTCCCAAATTCTGTTCGGACCCTCCTACTTTATCTATGTTCTAAATAGCTCTTTTAGTCCCTACTTTTTGGGGGGACTTCTTTTCCTTCTCCTGATTTTTTTGCCAGTTTTCTAATATGGCTCTTCTTATCCTCCCATGACACTGGGGTCCCATTATTTTATATAGAAATAAGTGTGCTGAAATACTAAAAAACAAAAAACAAAACAAAAAACCAAATCATAACTGGCAGATATGTTACTTACCCCTCCAGAAATAAAGAACTGTTGTGCCTTGAATACCAGTCATGTTGAAAAAGAAATTGGATTTTTGTAACTGTTTCCTCAAATAATTTACGTTGACCAGCCCCTTTAATATATTTTGATACTTTTCAGTATGAATGGGGTAATCAATATTATCTAGAGGAGGATGACATTTCTTCATAATCCCAAGCAATCCTGTGACTGGTTCTTGTCAAGCCAACACCAAAGTATCTGCTGTTCATTTTCATGTGCAATTTTTTTAAACATGTGCATATTTCTTGAATTGCAACATTATCCCTCATAATGATGTCCTTGATGCTATAGCAGCAACGCAGTAGCAGTCACTACATCTCTCCAAGATGTGTCTCCCGACATTCTCTTAATGGAACTCATTTCGATGTGACATTTCCCGCATGCAACACTGCTTCCTCTTTCCATTTTAAGCATATTTTGAGAGATTGGGCAACTTCTGTGTAAAATGCTAAAATTCATCAGTTGTTCTCTTATACATTGTTTTTGAGACTGCAAAGGTTTCAGAGCCCATTACTGAGTCATGGGTACGTTGTATATTTAATATTTTGTTTTACAAGCTTTAGGATGTGAGGAAAGTAAAATTTAGGTAAAATTTGTCATTTGGATCTTGGTTTGGGCTTTTTCTCAACATGATTCAACATAATTAAATTACTGAGTGTTATTTCCAGCAAAGTTATCATTTGCATTACAGTAGCGCCTAGAGCCCTCATCCAAAATCAGGGCTTCATCCTGCTAGGCACTGGGCTGACACACAATAAGAGCCGGTTGCTGCCCCAAAGAGTTTACCATCTGACTAGAGAAGACAAACTAAAAGAGAGCAAAGTGACCAAATTCAGTGGAAGAGTTAGGAGTAAAACCCAAGTGTCTTGACTCCCAGGCCAGTAACCTGTACACGAGACCATGTTACCTCTTTTAGAAATTAATTGTGGGACATGACAGTAATCTTATGGCACCAGCCTTATAGAGTATGATCTATTTATTTTATGGATCCAAACCTTCTCACATTGAAGACATAGGCAAAACTTGATTTTAATGGGATTGGGATTAGTGATTTGCAATAGTGCATAGGTGACAACTTTAATGCTCAGAGACATAAAGAAATCAACTCTGGCACGAACATTCTCTCTTGTCATGTTTTTACATTTACTTTTCAGCTCAGTGAATGTACCAGAAACTTAAAATCGCTTTTCTTTGTAAACCCTCAGGAGAAGGCAACTGGTTTCTTACCTAAGAACCCTAAGAAAGAACTACTAGGTACATTTCCAACTATTACCCATTTACTGGCTCAGTTTACAAATCTCTATGGAAATGTAGTTTTGGAAGATTGTGTGTACAATGTGTTTAAAGATACAATAGTCTTACTAATAAATGATTTACTAATATTTTTTTTTTTTTTACGGCCCCATCACCCTTCTAAATATCCTTTTGAATCTAACAGCTTTCTGTCACCATTACCCTCCTTCCCCCTGAATCCTTCAAATAAAGCGCTAATGTTTTTCTAGGGCATATTAACACTATGCCTTTGGCACACCTAGGCACACGTCTTTTAAGGCAAACCCATTAAAATTAATGTAACAGCATGTACATCCATCTGGCATACACAAGTCAGCCAGGAGAGTCCTTTGATAGCTTTACTGTGATTTGTCCTGTGAACTTAAATAGTTAACACTGCTAGGACTTTTATACCCACTGATATATATCATTTTCAAGATGTATGAAATGCAGTAAACTTTTTTTTGGTACTTCCAGGAGTTTTTAAACACGTTCTGGGACAAGCAAATTTTACAGAGAAAGTATTTGCATAAATTCCCATAAAGGAGAATTTAATTTGATACCACAGATTACATGAAGCATCTGATTTTAAGATCCATATTGATGAGTCAAACATTAAATTAAATGCCACATAATTACTGAAGTACAGGTAGCTCAGACCTAACTCCCCCTTCCCCCTGGCTGCCTTTTTTCTTGTGGCTTAAATAAGCCAAGTATATGCACCTGCTTTATAGCCACTATAAAAATCTTTTCATTTAGGGAAAAATATCTGAAGTTTAATCCAGGCTTCCTACTGACTGTAAGTAAAACAGTTCACGTGATCACAAGTCAAGCACTTAAGAAACATCTTTACCAGTGGAAACATCCTAAGTCTGCTGATAATAATGGTGACTTGAAAAGATATTCTATATTTAGAAGCAGTGAAGTGCAAACTAAGCAGTTTGTATATCTCTGATGACAAAAAGCAACTAGTTTTCACAGCTGAAGATTTAAAGAAATGGTTACAGCAATTGTAGAATCTTTGACAAAATATAGGCAGAATTATTTGTTAATACGCATTATAGACAAATAAGAAACAGGATTATTGGTCACACCATATGAAGTCAATACTACTCTTTCTTTTGGCTATGTTTGCAGTCATAATTTTGGCAACTGCTGCTAATTTGGAAGAAAAAAAAAAGTATATCTTGCCACTCAAGGTGAAGAAGCAATGGAAGCTAAGCTTCTAAACTCAGTGAGGGGCTATTGAAAATCCTACCCTTTGTTATAAATCTGGCATTAACACGGAAGAAATTACAGAAACATCTTCTGTACTAACTATAGTAGATAATAAGGTTTTACTGATCAAAATACCTGTGAGAAGGTCTCTTTACCATAATGCATATGTACATGAAACAAGGGATAAATGGGATGGAGAAAGGGAGGCCCAAACCAAGGGTGTGCAGAAAGACACCAAAAGAGGATAGCACAAGTGAAGGGAAGATATTGTGTCAATTTTGTCTAGCTCCTCGGTTCGTGGAGATTGATAAGGCTTCCCCCAACTGCAGAAGAGGTAGGTCAATTTACAGTGGCTAAGGATCTCATTTCAGAGTGCTGAATTGGATTTTCATTAATCTGATTTTTTTAAAAATCTTATCTCAGTACTAGCAAAACTCTTCCCAGAAAAAATCCATTTTATTCTGTAATTGGGACAGTAGCCCCTTTGTTAATGTTCCATTGGTACATTTTGCTATTTTATTATATATCATGCATCCATTATAAGCATGTAGGTATGGTCTGTGTGTGTGCCTATACATATATGTACATATTTAGTGACGACTTAAGAATTTAGTCAGCTATTGATAATGCAAATCACAATTCAAGGGAACACTTTTCTTAAAACCACTTTTCTTTTTCCCTTCCCATTTTCTGCTTAGAGATAGAAGACTAGAGAATGTATCAACTAGGGACATTATCTCATTAGTCACTGCATTTGGATAATTTATTTGCAATATCCAATTATCCACTATGTTAATGCCCCACATCTGCGTGCAAATCTTGGCAAAGAGACGGCATTCGCCTTAAAACCCCCCACCATATTTAACACATACTACTGCAAAACAGGTTTCAGAGAAGCAGCGTGAAGTGAGCTGTAGCTCACGAAAGCTCATGCTCAAATAAATTTGTTAATCTCTAAGGTGCCACAAGTACTCCTTTTCTTCTTACTGCAAAACAAAATCACATGCTTTCCATCCTGTATACTCAAACACTTGTTTTTACAGGAATGACAGAGTATGAACATTCCAACATTTGGTAACAAACACCCTAAGGATAAAAACAAATCCTCACACAATGATTTTTACCATTTTTCTGAATCTTAACTGTCTGCACACGAATAGCTCCACTGAACTCAAAAGAGACTACCGATGTGTATAAAGTTAAGCAATGAGTGCATTTATTTACTATCTCAATGCCTAGAGATTTCTCTGAATACTGGACTTATTGTAAGAATCTAGGGCCTGATCCAAAATTAGTGGCATGATTCCCACTGGCTTAGTGGGTTTTGGATGAGGCAATTGGAGCACAACATTAAACAGACAGAGAAAATGCACAGAGAAAAATGGTAAGAGACCGGGAAAGTGAAACAGAGAGGATGTGATGTTTCCTAGGGGTACCCAGGGTTGGGAGGCACCTCAAAACCACCTGCCCTTAGTGTGAGGAAGTCTTGTCTGTGCCTGCTGTGGGTCCGTTCCCCAACTCCACCAGCCTCTGCAACACAAGCTCTGCCTCCCAGGCCTCTGCAGGCCCCGCTCTCTCTGTACAGGTTAGTAATAGCCACACACAACCCCTGAGTTTTCTGAGCACCCCATGGTGTGCCCAGCCCCAGATCCATTAGATTCTCACAGAATTCCCAAATCCTTTGTTCCCAAAGGAACAGTACACCCTAGCTTATCAGTTACACCTTATGTCACAGCTTCTCTTAGATATGTTTGTAGAGACACAGGAAGACGTTTATTTAACAATGAACAGAGATTTGAGAAGAAGCAAGTAGAATTAAGGAAAACAAATGGTTACATATAAAATAAAATCATAACATGCTTTCTAGAGTTTAAGCATAACTAAACAAGACATTCTCCTGTCTCAAAAGTTAGCTCACCCAAAGTTTCTCTCCCAGCATCAAACAGCCAGTCCAGCTGTGATCCTCCATTCCTAAGACAAGCCAGTGAGGAGCTTGTCCCCTCAGTGAAGGGTAACTGGTTGTACCTCTGTACCCTCGGATATAATCCCAACACTCCATTGTCTTCAGTTTTAAAAGGGCAACACCTGCTGCTTGCTTTCCCTGTGAGAATCTCCCCTGGAGGCTTTGCAATTACTTGTTGGCCTTTTGCTCAGACTGCGAATACACATTCATTGTGAAATATACAATACTCAATTTACACATAGAGGGATAAAAGAAAAGGAGTACTTGTGTCTCAAATAAATTGGTTAGTCTCTAAGGTGCCACAAGTACTCCTTTTCTTTTTGCGAATACAGACTAACATGGCTGTTACTCTGAAACCTGTCATAGAGGGATAAGTACATAAGCACCCCCTGCCTGAAATAAACTTGTTATATCACCTTCTGGTGACCAGCCCCAAGTCACAGACCTTAAGAACACAATTTTCAGTATAGATACCTATCTCCTTACATATGATCTGTACATACATTTCACAATGATTATGAGGACCTATGTGATACAGGCATCAGCGGAGACCCTACATGACACTTTTTGGCCAAATGGTTTGTAGATACCAGTCCCAGGAGATCCCCGTACGCCATATGCACCCCCTGCCCTTTGCCAATTTGCATCAACAGGTCCTTAAGTCACAGAGGACATACAATTAATGTATCTTAGCTGGTGCACATTTGGTGTGAGAAGGAACTGTAACCAATATGACCTGTTCTAGATCACAACACGAGCTTTTATAGAACCAGCTGAGTCACATACAGATCCGGACTAGAGACGATCTCTATTTAGTCAAACGTTTTAGTATTTGCAATTAAAAATTAGGATTAGTATGAAAGACTATTGCTGCGTTTCTCCAGCTTCATGCCAGCATAAATCAAAGGCATGTGTGTGCAGTGCTGAATCCAGGCCCCAGACATTTTTACTAGTGTGCAGTTTCTGAATGGTGCAATACCTCTCTATCTATTTGATGAAGCTCATAACTTCTTTGTTATGAAGAAAAACATGGATTTTTAGCACAAGAGAAAGTAACTTTTACTTGTTAAGAGATTCTCACCCTCACCCATGTTTGGGAGCTCTTTGCATCCAGGAAGTGTAACCCATTGGTAAGTGTATGTTACAGGCCCTCTGCTGATCTGCAGATTTGAATTGTTACAGCACCCAGTTGCAGACACTTGTCTCTTTAGCTCAAGCTGTAGCAGCTTGTGCTTTTAGCTCTGGAGGTTCCCAGTTCAATTCCTAATGTGTTGGCTAACAGGCCGGCCATCACATATGCACACAATTTTCCCCATCATTGATGGCACTTGCTTCCATCCCAGGACAGAAGGGGACTCTCTTTGGTGTCTATTCACATCATTCATAAGACAGCCAGAGCTGATGAGAGACAGGCCACTGCTTAACAACACAAGATGTTCTCTCTCACCAAGGCCTGGCCTGTCAGAAGAACTCACCCGGAATGTCTCATAGCACTTCAGAACAATCCAATAACCTAAAGAACTTATAGGTGAATGGTCTCAAAAGTGCATTTTCATTTACTGTTAAACTCTGTCTTAAAAACTAAGAGTGAGTTCCTCAGGTGGTGTAAATTGAGGTCAGTGGAGGTATCCCAATTTACATTAGCTGAGGAGCTGCCTCTCAGCATTAAGAAAAACAGAACTGGTTTGTATAAATAGCTCCAAAGACATCAAATTGCATCAGCTGAGGAACTGGACCAGAGAGCACTGGATTGCTATGTACGTGTTGTACACAAAAATATTCACCTACATTAAAACACTGCTTGGTTCATTATACTAAGCTACAAAATCCAAAGATACAAGTAATAGAATACCTAGAATGGGGGGGGGGGGAAGTAAAAACTTGCAACCTGTCCATAGGAAACCAGAACAGGTTCTCGCATTTTGGCCTTTAAAAGGTGAGATGGGGTGTATAGGCTCCAGACCAGGGAACCAAGGGTTAATAAGCAAATCTGGGTCAAGAAGCCCTGCCCAGCTGCACCTGCTGGGTGTGCTCACAATGGAAGCAGAGCTCAAAAGGGAGTAGCCCAAGTCAGTTGGAGGAAGGGAGCAGTCCTCCACTGTTAGCTCCTGCAGGATGGCTGCAGGAGCTTCATGCAGCCGGAACCAGGCACCACTGCTGAAGGCCCTGTGGAGACCGGAGACAGCTGGCTGAGACAGAAGTAGAAAAGCCTCCGGATCACTGCCTGGGCAAACCCTGCTCCCTTGTAAGTGCATAAGCAGATGATGTTGTGACTTTGGAGGGGAGAGGGCGTGGCAGGAAGTGACCCAGGGAGCAGGCTTGGTGGTGTCTTCCCCCAGGCCACATACCCAACCTGACAAGTTACAGGGCCCTGGGTTGGAACCTGGTGGAGAAGGGAGGGTCCAGGTTCTCCTGTTGCCAGCCCCACAGACTCTCGCTACTAGATGACACTACTGGGCTCAGACACTGAATCCCGATAAAAGAAAAAACTCAGATGTGAGGGGAGTGAGAGGGGATAATTCAAAAACAGCAGAGACGCATCTCATCTCTCCTCAAAAATGAAGGTAAGTATCAGAAGAGCTCAACCCTCATGCATTTGACTGAAAATACATTGAATGGCAGCTGTGGAGAACTGAAATTGTTTGCTATGTGGATAACAGAAAATTATGAATACATAATGTGTAAGACAACATGTCATCAATTAAATAATATTATTCCCCAAATTAGGTAAAGACACATGGTTCTTAACAGATGTACTTGGTGAAATAGCAACAGTTCTGTGCGATTTGTTGCAATCTGCTTTATCAAGACCAAGAAGGTGGCCTTTTTTTGAGTTAGTGGATAAATGATTAGACAGATTGTACGGGCCATTGAGTAAAAGTGTAATTAGGAAGTTTATAAAAGACATCATATTCCCTGGATTGCATAAATTATATAACTACAGAGTTATTAAAATACAAGTTCTAGCCTGAAACTGCCCGCATGGTTATGGGGGTTTGGGTGTTTTTTTTTTTTTTGCTGATGCATATAGAGAGCTGTACGGCTGTTATTACAGGGTTTCCTTAGTTGAGTTCTAGTCTGCAAGTCATTGACTTTTTTTATACTGAGGTGTTTGGAAAAAAAATCAGGATACCAAAGAAGCCCACCACAGTAGCATTTAACTACAGACAATGGAACTACACAAACATGAAATTAAACAGAAATTAAAAGGAACAGTCACACGAGTGAAATGCCTGCAAGGTCCATGGAAACTTTTAAAAACCACAATAATAGAGGCTCAAATTAAATGTATACCCCAAATTTTAAAAAAAGAAGCAAGAGGACCAAAAAAATGCCACTAGGGCTAAAACAACAGAGTAAAAGAGACTGCTAGAGGCAAAAAGGCATCCTTTAAAAATTGGAAGTCAAATCCTACTGAAGAAAATAGAAAGTAGCATAAACTCTGTCAAGTCAAGTGCAAACATATAATTAAGCAGGCTAAAAAGACTTTGAAGAGCAGCTAGCAAAAGACTTAAACTATCAGCAAAAAAATGTTTAAAGTATATCAGAAGCAGAAAGCCTGCAAAACAATGAGTGGGCCACTGGACGATCAAGGTGATAAAGAAACACTCATGGAACCAAGGCCATTGCAGAGAAGCTAAATTAAGTCTTCATAGCAGAGGATGAGAGGGAGATTCCCACATCTGAGCCATTCTGTTTAGATGACAAATCTGAGGAAATATCCCAGACTGAGGTGTCAATAGAGGAGATTTTGGAACAAATTGATAAATTAAACACTAATAAGAGTTCTGAAGGAACTCAAATATGAAATTGCAGAACTACTAACTGTGATATCTAATCTATTGTTTAAATCAGCTTCTGTGACGCCAATTTTTAAAAAAGGCTCCAGAGGTGATCCTGGCATTACAGGATCGGGCAAACTGGTTGAAACTATAGTAAAGAACAGAATTGTCAGACACACAAATGGACATGATTTGTTGGGGAAGAGTCAACGTGTTTTTTGTAATGGGAAGTCATGCCTCACCAATCTATAAGAATTCAACAAACATTGAACAAAGATGATCCAGTGGATATAGTGTACTTGGACTTTCTTATCAAAGGTTTCTGGTCTCTCACCAAAGGCTCTTAAGCAAACTAAACAGTCATGAGATAAGAGGGAAAGTCCTCTCATGGATCAGTAATTGGTTAAAAGACAGGAAACAAAAGGTAGGAATAAATGGTCAGTTTTCAAAATGGAGAGAGGGAAATAGTGGGGTCCCCCATGGATCTGTAGTGGAACCAGTGCTGTCCAACATAATCATAAATGAGCTGGAAAAAGAACTAAACAGTTTTCAGATCATACAAAATTACTTAAGGTAGTTAAGTCCAAAGTAGACTACAAAGAGTTACAAAGGACTCTCACAAAACTGGGTGACTGGGCTCCAAAATGGCAAATGAAATTCATTGTTGATAAATGCAAAGCAATGCACACTGACAAACACAATCCCAAGTATACTTACAATATGGTGGGGTTTAAATTAGCAGTTATCTGAGAGTCATTGTGGATAGTTCTCTGAAAACTTCTGCTCAATGTGCAGTGGCAGTCAAAAAAGCTAACAGAACACTGGGAACTATTTGGAAAGGGATAGATAATAAGACAGTATATCATAATGCGGCTGTAGAAATACATTGTATGCTTGAATACTGCATGCAGTTCTGGTTGCCTCATCTTTAAAAAGATGGAGGATAGGTCCACCAATGGCTATTAGTTAAGATGGTCAGGTATGCAATCCATGCTCTGGGAGTTCCTACGCTTCTGACTGCCAGGTGCTGAGACTGGATGACAGGGGCTGGATCACTTGACAACCCCCCCCCCCCCCGGGTGGCCCTGCACAGGGCTCTGTCCTGGGTTCCCCCCTCTTCTTTTTCTCTATACACCATTATCTCATCTGCTCAGATACATGGTTTAAACTAGCGCTACATCTCCTTTCCTAGCCTGCCTCCTTCGACCCATTCCAGTATCCCATGCTGCACAGTATTTTGGAGCGAGCCTCCCAGCCTAGGAGACTAATGGGGCCTGTGCTGGGTTTACAATGGGTTCTTACCCACCCCCCTACCCCGAGACCCAACCCACCATCACTCCTCTCCGTCCCAACCTCCGCTCACTCTTCTCTGGCCCCTCGTCCCCATGCAAGTGGGGACGGGGCCTTGGGGCAGAGCATAAGTGAAGCAGGGAGCGGGGCCTTGGGGCAGAACAGGGGTGGGTGGGGCCACAGTCTGGGCGCCCGGGCTCACAAAAGGTTAATCTGGTCCTGAATGTGGCCCATGCTAGTGGTCTAAAATAGCTGTATAAACAGTGCTTTGCAGTTGCAGCTGTAGCTGGAACTCAAGCTCTAAAGCCTAAGGAGGGGGTGGGCTTGAGAGCCATACTCCAGTCCAAGCCTCAACTTCGAAGTGTTGTCTATACAGCTAATTTTAGAGTGCTAGCACGAGCCCCACTCACCCAAGTCTGTCAACCTGAGATGGGAGGCTCTCTCCAAAATGCTGTGTAGACATAACTTGTGCCTCTCTGACATCTCCACCTGTAGGTCTCTCAAAAAACTTAATCTTAACAAGCTCAGACATATGCATTATGGATGCTATCATCATCTATACAATAAATATCATTAACAACAATAAATAAATTGTAGTTACCCACAGATGGAAAAAGTGTCTTTGGACCTGATCATTTCCAAATGTAGTGCTTACTACCGTGTGTATTCCTATTGCTTCAAATGGGACAACTCACAGTAGCAAGTACTACATTCAATAGCAAACGGCGCTGTTGCAATTTCACAACCAATTTTCTTGGTATTAAAATGCTAAACTGAGTTAAGAAGATTTGTTCAAATGAGGCTTGGCAATTTTTCTGAATAATTTAATGTACTGAAGTTAAATGATTCTGAATTTTGTGCCGTTGCAGTTACAGTTATAAGCATGACTCATTTCCCCCTCCCTTTTTAAGAAGTAAAGTTGTCAGAAACATATTGCATAAGTAAGTATCATGGGCAAATGGAGAGACGTCAAGCTGAATTAAGCTAATTCGGAAGAAAGAAAAAAGTAAAAAACAGATTCCATAATTTAGGAAGCTCTCCTGACTGTCGTGCTATGACACCTAAAAATCCACCACTAAGGATTTTTCTTCCTACTCATTAAATGCACGATTGACTTCCAAGAGTTAGAACCTCATTTTACACATTTTTGTTCATTTTTACTTTAAAAGCTCAACTGCATAATTCAATTACAGTTTTAAAATAATGCCTGCTTGGCAAGACGGTCACCTGCCCCTTAACGCTGAAACATTATGTGCCAACCGTCTCCAATCTTCACTGATTAACAACAGCTTATTCCAAATTTATAGGGTCTATTACAAGCCATCTGAAGAGCAGCCACTGTGCCAAATCTCCCTTATTCCCTCCCCAGGGAATCCCTTCTCAGATGCTCTTTTCATATCCGGTAAACAACACTTTATGTCTTTTGCACAGATAGCAGATAATTACCATATGGTTAAAAACATGCTTGCTTCATTCACTTTCCCACTGTAAACTTCCTTCATTATGACAGCTAAGGAGCATCTAGGGAACTAAATGCTATAATTTAGCCCCCCCATAGGTGTAGTGGTTTAAAAGGTCAGTGTCTATTACAATAGAGTTAGAAGCCAGAGTAAGCGACTTTGTAAGAAATTATTTTTATAGTCCAGCAGGAATGCATGTTAATGAGTGAGAATCCACAACACAATACTCTGAGCACCAAAATATTGTATCATTGCATCCAATACAGAAACAAACACATGCTCAGGCATAATGTGATAGGAGAGCAGCTATAAAGATTTGGGGAAGTAAGTAACTAAAGGTGTCCTTTCTCTTGCTCTCTCTCGTGCTCTTCCACAGGTATGAAAGCCTTGCTCTTGCATACATTTTATTAGCATACCTGGGAATAAGAGACCAAAACCAATCTTTAAACAACAAATGAGGTTGGGGAATGCTACTCTATCATTTCAATGAAAACTCAGCCCGTCGATACCCTAGGGAGGAAGAGAATTACTTGCACATCTCATTCACATAATGCATGAGACATGATCTGTATCCCATTAGATAAGGAGCCTAGAGTTTCAGAGTTCTGTCATATACTCAGATGTCCTGTGGGGCTACATTTTTGTGTCGCTGCTTTATACAAAACTGATTATGATTTCTCCTAACTTAAATTATTGATTTTTTTCTCCCCTCCCCCATTTCCTCTTATTGTTGCTTGATCTGCGCTCTGAATTGCATGGTTGGTTAAAATCGAGGTGAACAGTGGAACTCTTGACCTCTTCAAGATTAATTATAATGTGACCTTGCTAATTATTGTGGCAGACAGATGGTGGCCACGGGTAGAAGGAACCCCCTCTAATTTGCTCCCCATCTGCAGGACATAATTGCAGCCCTCTGAGCTGCACAAAGGACTGTTTCAAGGGCAGGGAGAGGTGAGCAAGAAGTGGGACTCTAGCCCCACAATCTCTCCAGCCCTGTCCCTTGCATCCACCAATGGAGCTGGCTGGTGATGGAGGGAACTACATAGTATACCACCGTTTGGGCTGTACCTTTTGGGGCCACGGACCTAAGTGTCTGCGAGGCATTGTTTCCCCTTTCCACAACCTCACTGTGCAACTCCTTACCATCTGCAATTTTCTTAAACCCAGTGCATTACAAGTACCATTGAGTCCTACATTTCTATGCTAATCCTTTCCTTATTATTGGTAGAACTGGAAAAAAACCTTTTACATTGCTTTCTACTGGTACCATATGGACAATAACATGTAATAAAATTACTTAACTGATTATTAAAAAGACCAATCCTGCTCACATTTACATTGCATAAGATCCTGGGGACTAGAACCTGGCTCTGCAGAGCCTAGAGTGGCTGGTGTTCCCACAGTGCCACTAGAAGGCCCTGCAGAAATGCAACCAGGGAGCACTGTGGAGAGTAGGTGCTGCAGGACATATTGCCCAGTCAATGTGAGCATGCTCATTACAAGCCAAGCAGCAAATCTAGGGGTGGAGGAGACCTCTCTCTATGTCCCCCCCCATTGCCTCTGTACCTATGAGACCCAGAGTGACAGTACCTTGCAGCCAAGTGTTTCTGCTTAACCCAAGGGGTTGGCCCAGGGGAAGTGCAGCATCCTATGCAGTAAGCAACCAGCATGACAGACAAGCACAAACAGTAGGTGCTCATGGTAAGGGTCAACATTTGGGCTTGGTTCAGAAAAATATTTAAAAAAAATTGGCTGCATCTCAGTTGTAGAATGAGTTAATGCTACCCAAAGGGGATGAGATCTCTCATACTCCAGCATCAATCAGGACTGGCTCCAATGAAGTCAGCATATAAGTGGTGTAAGTGAGAGCTGAAGGCAGCTCATGGGATCAGCATGGTGGAACTTTTACTTCTCATGGGGAGGTCATTGAAGGTCAATGTCCATACTGCAAAAGGGCACAGTGACAAAATAGAAAAGGAGTACTTGTGGCACCTTAGAGACTAACCAATTTATTTGAGCATAAGCTTTCGTGAGCTACAGCTCACTTCATCGGCTGTTACTCTGAAACCTGACAAAATAGAGCGGTCAGAGCAGGGCATCTGGGGCAACAGGGAATCCATTGATGGTACTGACTAATAATTCTATTGTATTTCAAAGACAGATTAAAATGAAGATTTGCAACATCCAACAGGGGATATTATCCTGTGCAATGGATATACAGTCACCATTTCAGCTGTTTTAGATTAGTTCAATTTGGAACAGGTGGAAGAGTTCATTCAGTTGTTGAATACGAAAGAGAAATATGTTTTGTTTAAAAAACCCCCAAATATAGTACCTCCACCACTCTCCATTAGCATGGCCTGATAGCTGCCAACAACATTGACCGGATACTGACTGTGCGGCTTACTCACTGACGTCAATGGCAAAGTTACCATTGAAATCAAGGGGAGCATGACAGGCCCTACAGCAAGAGTAAATAAATTACTTAATTGAGAGTTCATTCCCCACAAAAGTCCCCACATTGTGTTACCCATTTCGCTCCCATGCTGAAAATACACACTTGCCCTTGGGCATGGCATTCTTCTTCCAGTGAACGATGACTTCAAGAACCATTGCTATTGTGGCAGGAAAGGAAGAGCGAGCCTTGGGGCTTATAACAAACATTAAGATCCACTACAGGGCAGGCATGTGGTCTCAATGACTACTGCTTTATAGGTACTTAAAGGGCAGGTGAAGCTGATGAGCACACATGCAAGAGCAGAGCTTACAGGAGGAATAGTTGATGGTGTTGGAGAACAAACAACTGAAAGAAAGAAATGGTCTCTAACTTGAGCAAAAACCTACTTTTTTTGGCTAGGGCAGAATTTACTGTACTAGTGAACTTCTACTGCCATTTCAAGAACTACAAAGGAAGAGATTTTCTTCTGGAAACACCACCACTCACAGTTCCAACTGCATTTAGAGGACACCTCTGTAATTTGGACAGCTGGATCCCACCTTATTTGTTTTATAGACAAGTCACCTTTCATGAGGACAAAATAACACCTGTGGTTTTATCTACACAGGAAAATTAAAACAAATAGCACAACAGTATCGGAACTGACTGCAGGGTTATTTAGAGGGTCAACTTCATTTATTATATTAATTATTATTAGTAGTAGTAGTATTGCAGTTGCATGTAGAAGCTCCAGTCATGGACAAGGACCCCATTGTGCTACACAGAACAAAAAGACAGTCCCTGCCAAAAAGAGCTTACCCAGGAGCCTGTCAGAGGTGATGCAGAGTCCAAAGGGACTTCTGGCCATCCACAGCTCTTGAGGAGTGCAGCTGAGGCACTATCCATTAGGAAGGTACCACATACATTCATCTGTGTAGCCAGCATGGCTGCCCTGTGTTCAATAAGGGTATGTCTACACAGCCTGCAGCAGAGAGCCTCCCAGCCCAGGTTGGCAGACTTGGGCTTGCAGAGCTTGCACTATGGCTCTAAAACTAGCTGGTAGACATTGAGGCTCAGGCTGGAGCTCGGGCTCTGAAGCCTTGGGAGCAGGGTAGGCTTCAGACCCTGAGCTCCAGACCAAGCCATAACTTCAAAGTGTTGTCTACACAGCTCTTTTTAATGCGGTAGCACGAGCCCCACAAACCCAAGTCTGCCTACCCAGGCCAGGAGGCTTGCTGCTGCAGGTGGCCACAGGCTATGGAGATGCACCCCAAGGGACTGGTATGTGGCTCCATCTCTTTTCCACTCCTTTAGAGCGGAATGACACCCCAGGAGAAGAAGACTCCTTGCATCTTCCCCACCTTCTAAGTAATCTGGATATTAATTACCTTCCAAAGGAAAGATTCTTTTCCATAAAGTCCTTTGCATGATTTATGAAAGCTCGACATGATGAGATAATGCCAATGTAACAGAATGTTGTAACAAGGAAATGGTCTCCTGCTATAATAAAAATGTAGAGGTGAAGCCAAGACATTTGTTTCAAAGCAGAAGAGACTGAGCCTTTAATAAAGTGATTATAATGATTTAATTGCTATTCTACTTAATGATGTAGATTTCAACATTCTTTGTAATGGATGTTGGCACAGTAGGTGGAGAGGTGCAATAGCATCATTAGTTACCAGTGGCCATTTCTGAATGGCTTAGAGAATAGACACTATTTGCTTCAGCCAGTCAGAGACAAGTTTAAACTTACAAGCAGAGTGACCATGTGATCCTTTTGAGGACAAGCTACTCATTGACTGACTAATTTTAAAAAATTCCCTCCACCCCCAATCAAAGACTAAGTTAATGGGCTTTGTGTATGAAATCCAGTCTTTCCAATCTGTGGACAGTGCATAGGACAATTCCGCAGTCCTTCTATGACCGACATTCCTTATGCACCCGGACATGTCTGTTCATGGCCACTGGATCTCCCTAACTACAAGTCCACAGGTCTTATAGCTTGCCCCTCAAACCTCCTCTTCTACACTGGCCTACGCACAGCTGGCCTGAAGCCTAGCTCTGCTGCATGCAGCTGTTGCACACCTTTCCTGCCACTTCCTGCTCTTACATAGCTGAACCACAGCCCGTCCTCTACCTTGAAGGACCTTCTGTGGCCTTTCCACACTTTTATTATTTAGTTATCAATAATAAGTAATCAATGGTAGTCAACATGTATATTATGGCAGTGCATAATCCCATTTTAATGTGAGCCTTAAAAAGACAGTTAAGAGGCAATCTCTGCTCTGAAGGGCTTCTAGTCTACAGGCACAATCCAATGGAGGATAGGGGATGGGGACAAAACACAGAAGCAAATGAATTATCAGATGTCAAACATCCATGTTAAATCAAGGTGAACTGAGAGCTTTGGTCCCTCGAGTGAAAACTGCATCATTTGGCTTGAGTGAGGTTCATTATAAACTCTGCCTGGTTTCCACCCCCTCAGAAACCCATTCAATGCTGCTTACGCTTCAAAAATCACTGCTTTCTTGGTTTGCTCTGAAGCCAGGCTCAGTTTTTACTGAATCGGACTAGAAGGAGTCAGTGAAATAATCCCGTGTTTCATTGCTATTAGACTCTGTGGTTTGTACATCTTTTAAAATATTTCTTTTTAATGGACACTTGTTACCTAGTGATGATATTCTAAATTATTAAGGCCAAGTGGAGTTGTTAGTTCAATATTTGATTTGAAGAAGTGCTAGTTACAACCAGGTCCAAAAGATGCAGGCATGAAGAACTGTATGAGGCCTTTGACGACAGTTAAAGTAAATGAATAGTATAAACGGGATGGAGTTAATCAATTGAGTAAAATGACAGGAAGGAGCGTAAGAACGTTCGAGTTGAAGGAGTTTTATAGTAATCATGGTTTCTTCACTGCAGCTGCTCCACATTTGGTTAATAACAGAGTTGATGAGCAGCTAATTTGTATGAAACTGGGAGCAAGTTTAATATTGTTTGGGTTATAAGGGAAGTCTGGAGCTGATGGTCAAGGTGCCTGAGTTGGTTCAGTGTTACACTCAAACTATTATGAAAGCTGGTAGTGAGAAATTTGGTGGATCACTGTGTGACTGGAAAAAAATGCTGGCACAGTTATGGCAAGTGTGCAAGAGCAGATCTCTCACCTTCAGGATGCCCTTACTATGAGTCTGCTGGTCAGTGCAGGTTGACATGGCAAGAGTGTAATTGTGTTTATAACATGGAAACAGCCCCTCTGCTCAGGTCCACTCACTCTCCTGTTGGATAAAGCCACAAGGCCACTTAAAGATCACAGGAACACATGAGCAAATTAAGAAAAGCAGCGGAGGATGAGGTCATGGAGAAGCTTTGACATAACTTTTACAGAGGATGGCACAAGAGTGCCCATAGCATAAAGGCAGTCAGGTGTTCTATGTAAGGGTACATTTAAAATGCCAGGGCAGCTTTGTCCAATCATTCCCCTGCTGATTTGCAATTTTAGATGTTTATATTCACCCTATATCCCTGCCGTACCCTCCATTCAATCCCCAAGGCTCTCAGCCTGGGGTCACAATTACCCTGCCCTCTCCATATGGTTAAACAGGAAATGCAGGGTGTCTGTGTGTTCCAATATAATCTGAGTGAGAGGAACTCAGGGACCTACACTCTGCTCATGTAGAGCTAATACTGGCCAAGCCCATACATCCATTAGCTATCACCACACTGTGGACAATGGTGGTCACTATGTCCTGATCCAGGACAGCTGGTTGGCAATGTGTGTAACTTTAAACATATGAGTAGTCCTATTGACTTCAACAGGACTATGCATGTGCATAAATGTCCTGGAATGAGGCATATAATGGTGTCTAATGATGCAAGTATGTTGCCAGGTGCTATTTGCTGTTCATATTTAATAACCAGAGTCTGATCTATATTGTCTGAAAATAAAGTGCTTTATTACAAACCCTTAGTCAACCAGATTTTCAAAGAAAGTTTCAAAATATGAGATTCCCGTAATTAGTAATGGAAACTTGCAGTGTAGTTAGATTATTGGGATAATTGGATACATGGGAAGAGGTCCCCTGACACTGCAATCCGTTGTGTTAAAACAGCAACTGCACCATAAGCCACTGATTTCTAAGGCCTTCCCAGCTGAATGTGGTAGCAATTCAGATCTTGTATCTACATGGGTAATAGGTATATTTTCCCCACATGGAATGTTGGGGCAGTAAACAAAGGAAGTTAAGAAAACAGTTTTCTTTATGTTTACCCCATATCCATGGGAAACTTACAAATAAAAAGGATTTTGCCACCATGACAGGATGAATTCATGCAAACCTAATACGTGGCAGTGACGCTTCTCAGGGCACCCAGGGCTGTGAGTCACCTTTTTGTCACACGCCTTCAGCACAAGGGAGTCGTGCCTGTGCCAACTGGGTGTTAACTCCCTAACACAAGCTGCCTGTCAGCCACTCAAGCACTCTCCTCTGGGCTACACAAGCCCTGCAGGTTGACAATAGATGCACCCCAGTCCCCAAATCCATCTGAAGTATCCCCCTGTGACATCCAGCCCCAAGCACTGGATACCCATAGAAATCCCAGATCCTCCATTCCAAAAGGAACAGTGAACCCAGTTTACCAGCTTTACCTTAGGCCACTGCTCCTGTGTCACATGCACCACTTGAGTTCTATTATAGGAAAACAAAAGGAAATTTATTTAAGAACGAATAGAGATTCAAACAGAAACACATGAGAGTGATGAAAACAAATGGTTACCTAATAGGGTCTACGCTTATTAATCTTTCCTACCTACTCATAGATTCTCACCCCAAAGTTTAGTCTTTTGCAGCACTTGCTAACCCCAAGGAGCCAGTCTTTCAGGAAGCGCCCCCTCAGGGAATGGATACAGAGTGTCTTTCTCCACCCTGAGATATACTGAATCCGTTTTTTGGTCTTTATTCATAGACAGTACGATCCTCTCGCTGTCATATCGTTCCTCTTCACTTTCAAGTGGTTTCAATGTTTATAGTTTGTCTTTGATTGTTTTCTATTGACTTTTCATTGACATGATCAGCTAGCCAGTGAGGGGTCACAACTCTCTTCTGCTTGAATGGGCCCATCAACGAGGCATATGATTGCCTGGTAATTCACTTTTATTCTAAGACCATTTTCAAAAAAAATTAGTCCTTAAATCACATCTCACAATGATTATGAGCATTGGTAAGTTACAAGCTTTCAGTAGTGACCTCACATGCTGCCATTCATAGATAAATACCATGAAAGTGGTATATTTGGTGTAATGAGTTTGTCAGGTCTGAGACGTTTGTAAAGAACAGTGAACCCTTTACCAGTTGGCACCAATGGGCCTCTCTGAACCACTGGCATAAGGATAGAAGTTAACTGTAGAATTGGAGAGGCAGAGTCCCTTTGTGAAGATTTGTAAAACCTCACTTTACTTACAGCTTAAAGATTATTAGCAAATGTCCTGGTGACACAAGAAGAGGCAGCTCCAAGGAAGTCAGTGGAATTTCACTGACTAGGCTAGTAGGGAATTTTGACCTGTGAATTAGTCTTGTGCATACACTAGAAAAACCACAGCTAGGAAAAGAAACTCAGGAAGAACCAGTCCTCTTTATTCTGGTTCTCCCTGAAACCCATGGAATCACTGTGCTCTCTGGTGCTCCATTGCTTCAACTTGTAGAGGCATTTAAGGTGAGGCTTTGAAGTTAGAGAATGAGGTTCAGGCACTTAAAGGCCTATTCTCAATACTGGCAACAGATTTGCAGCAATCAGCATTTCAATTGATTCAGTTAAACTGTTGCAGACACACTTAAATCAGTTTTTCAATTGGCTTAATATCAATGTAGAGAATTAAACTAAATCTGTATATGCCAGTTGAGAAACTGATGTAAGTGTGTTCACACGAGAATTTGCAACAGTTTAACAAACTCCATTTACAAACTGATTTTAGTTAAAATGGTGCAAGTTGCGTGTGTAGACAAAGCGTCAGCTCAAGCTCCCTGATCGAGCTGTGTCCCTACACAACTTGTCCCACTCACATTACTCCTGTTTCTTTTACAATATTATGTTGCATCCATTTTGAGGGTATAACCAAAGAGGGTCAGAATTTGGC
This sequence comes from Chelonia mydas, assembly GCF_015237465.2. NCBI lineage: Eukaryota > Metazoa > Chordata > Testudines > Cheloniidae > Chelonia > Chelonia mydas. Next base: position 238,828,387 of record NC_057850.1, on the reverse strand, counting down.
CTTGTGTTATGAATAATTTCTTGTTTTATTTGTTCTTACTGTGTGTACTACATTTAGAAATAAAAAGGCTTATATAGTTATATATCAAGAGCTGTCACTATCAGTAAGATATTTCCTCTTAAAGTTATTGTAATTTACATTTTATCATTATTTACAGATGCTCTAATTATTATTCACCTAAAATGTTTACCTACAGTAATATATAGAAAAGAACTAGATCTTGCAGGGGGACTACTCATGTAAAGTTAAGCATGTGCATACCTCTTTGCAGGATCAGGCTCTATGTGTATAATCCTGCTCCTATACAGATCAGTTGAAAAATTCCCAATTTAGTAATGGGGAGGAGAACTGGGTCTTAAATGAGCAAAGTAAAATTTTCATTGAGATTTTTCAGCTAACACTATGATTTCTGACTGCGAGCATATATCAATTGGAGCAACATTGACTGATAACTAGATTAACATCAAAAAGTTCTGATATCAGTAACTCAAACTTTTATGCCAAATTAAGTGCAACCAATTTGCTTCTCATATTGGGATCCCTAGTCTAGATGTGAATATTTGTTGCAAGATAACAGGCACCAATGATCCTTGGTTCATACAGGAATCAGGTACAGGCAGATTCATAATGCTGATAATTTGAGAACAGTAGAAAATGTCGTCACCTGAGTTTTTCCTCAGGGCTTATTCACTCCCCTGACCTAAAATATTTAAATTTGTAATTTACTAAGCTATTTGAGAAACCAATGCCCAATTTTTACAGAATCTTAAAAATGGCATACTTCAATGTATTAACTTATGTGTCTATATATACACACACAAACACACACAATTGTCCTTTACCACATGGACTATATGTTGGAACAGAGAAGTATTTATCAGTTTGTCCTTCTACTGAGATCTGAAAACTCATAGTGCTGCAAGGTGAACTACCACTCATGATTTATAGTGTTATAATTGTGGCAAACCAGCTGTTTAAAAACTTCTGCAGAATTTATTTGTTCCTGGGCTGAGATAGTTTGGGCCCAGTCTCCCAGGATGCTGAGTGCCCTTCTGAAAGTGTAAACCCAAATGAGTATTTTCCCCCTGCAAAATAAAGGATTCAATGCTGTTTGTTTCCTTTAAAAGATACCATCACATCCAGAAGGCTAGAACTTATAAGGCCAGATTTTCAGAACTATGGAGCACCTACAAATCCAGCTGAAGTCAATGGGAACTGGAGATCGTAGAATATCAGGGTTGGAAGGGACCTCAGGAGGTCATCTAGTCCAACCCCCTATTCAAAGCAGGACCAATCGCCAACTAAATCATCCCAGCCAGGGCTTTGTCAAGCCTGACCTTAAAAACCTCTAAGGAAGGAGATTCCACCACTTCCCTAGGGAACCCATTCCTGTGCTTCACCACCCTCCTAGTGAAAGTTTTTCCTAATATCCAACCTAAACCTCCCCCACTGCAACTTGAGACCATTACTCCTTGTTCTGTCATCTGGTACCACTGAGAACAGTCAAGATCCATCCTCTCTGGAACCCCATTTCAGGTAGCTGAAAGCAGCTATCAATGATAAATGATGATAAAGACCTTTGAAAAGCAGGCCCATAAAGCACAAACCTTCCCTACTAAACCAGCATCTGTGTGTGGGTGTGTGCATGTGCATGCACATTCTTTGATAAGGAAACAGATGTCAGTGTCAAGTTTCCAAAAGGACTGAAAAAAGAAAAGGAGGACTTGTGGCACCTTAGAGACTAACAAATGTATTTGAGCATAAGCTTTCATGAACTACAAGCAAAAAATGCTCGTTTAAAATACACTTAACTATTCTTTATTGTTTGCAAGCCAATGTTCGTGCTCCAAATGCACATTGTGCAGTGATTGGTTCAGCAATGCTGCTGAGACTGCAGCACATGGTCCCCCCCTTCCTCCCATTTTTGGGCCTTAACCTCTCCTCATTTCAGCAGCAACAGTCTAGAATGATAGTGTATGGTTTACTACTCACTGTATACCACAATGCCATGTGTTGTAAGCACCTTTGTGCTGATTGTGGAGCTCTATGGGGTTAATAACATGAGTCCCCTGGAGAATCAGGATGTGTCCCACTATTGGAAACATACTTGGATCTCACTGCTGCTTTTCCCCTACAGAGACAACTCACAACACACCTGCACTTTAGCTTGCTTTGTTGTTGTTGTTGACTGGCTTTTCAGTAGCCTGCATCATCACTGCATCTGAACAGTGTTAGGATATAGATATTCAGGCCTGTCTGTAAAGGCCTGTACTTTAAGAATTTAGGGGTATTCTTATCACTTGGCTAGTTCTAGAGGTATAAAAGAAAGAAAGAATCAAAATCACTGTCTGCTGGTGTAAGGGCCTTCTCTTACTTTGACAGTTTGAGGCCCTGTGCTTTGGCTAAGCAGTAGAGGCAGCCATAAGCCAGGAAGCGAACAGTCACATCCTCACATTCCAAACTAGTCACATTGAAAGAAGGTGCTATTGGGCTGTTAGGAATACAATCCTGTCCTGATAATTCCTATCACCTCCAGAGAAAGGGAAGTGCCTAGAAAATGTAAAAGGAAACTTAGTTTGATAGCATCCTGTCTGGCAAGAACTCACTTATCAATAGCTGGGATGTGAAATCCTCACTTCTGTATTGTTTTGTCATTATAGTTCCCACTTTGCTATTGTTTGTCTGTATAATCTCTGTCTGGTTCTGTGATTGCTTCTGTCTGCTGTATAATTAATTTTGCTGGGTGTAATCTAATTAAGGTGGTGGGATATAATTGGTTAGCTAATCATGTTACAATATGTTAGTAAATAAGAATAGTAAATATGGCAGGCGACCAGCTTGGCTTAATGGTGAAATCCTAGCGGATCTTAAACATAAAAAAGAAGCTTACAAGAAGTGGAAGGTTGGACATATGACCAGGGAAGAGTATAAAAATATTGCTCGGGCATGTAGGAAAGATATCAGGAGGGCCAAATCGCACCTGGAGCTGCAGCTAGCAAGAGATGTCAAGAGTAACAAGAAGGGTTTCTTCAGGTATGTTGGCAACAAGAAGAAAGCCAAGGAAAGTGTGGGCCCCTTACTGAATGAGGGAGGCAACCTAGTGACAGAGGATGTGGAAAAAGCTAATGTACTCAATGCTTTTTTTGCCTCTGTTTTCACTAACAAGGTCAGCTCCCAGACTGCTGCGCTGGGCATCACAAAATGGGGAAGAGATGGCCAGCCCTCTGTGGAGATAGAGGTGGTTAGGGACTATTTAGAAAAGCTGGACGTGCACAAGTCCATGGGGCCGGACGAGTTGCATCCGAGAGTGCTGAAGGAATTGGCGGCTGTGATTGCAGAGCCCTTGGCCATTATCTTTGAAAACTCGTGGCGAACGGGGGAAGTCCCGGATGACTGGAAAAAGGCTAATGTAGTGCCAATCTTTAAAAAAGGGAAGAAGGAGGATCCTGGGAACTACAGGCCGGTCAGCCTCACCTCAGTCCCTGGAAAAATCATGGAGCAGGTCCTCAAAGAATCAATCCTGAAGCACTTACATGAGAGGAAAGTGATCAGGAACAGTCAGCATGGATTCACCAAGGGAAGGTCATGCCTGACTAATCTAATCGCCTTTTATGATGAGATTACTGGTTCTGTGGATGAAGGGAAAGCAGTGGATGTATTGTTTCTTGACTTTAGCAAAGCTTTTGACACGGTCTCCCACAGTATTCTTGTCAGCAAGTTAAGGAAGTATGGGCTGGATGAATGCACTATAAGGTGGGTAGAAAGCTGGCTAGATTGTCGGGCTCAACGGGTAGTGATCAATGGCTCCATGTCTAGTTGGCAGCCGGTGTCAAGTGGAGTGCCCCAGGGGTCGGTCCTGGGGCCGGTTTTGTTCAATATCTTCATAAATGATCTGGAGGATGGTGTGGATTGCACTCTCAGCAAATTTGCGGATGATACTAAACTGGGAGGAGTGGTAGATACGCTGGAGGGGAGGGATAGGATACAGAAGGACCTAGACAAATTGGAGGATTGGGCCAAAAGAAATCTGATGAGGTTCAATAAGGATAAGTGCAGGGTCCTGCACTTAGGATGGAAGAATCCAATGCACCGCTACAGACTAGGGACCGAATGGCTAGGCAGCAGTTCTGCGGAAAAGGACCTAGGGGTGACAGTAGACGAGAAGCTGGATATGAGTCAGCAGTGTGCCCTTGTTGCCAAGAAGGCCAATGGCATTTTGGGATGTATAAGTAGGGGCATAGCGAGCAGATCGAGGGACGTGATCGTTCCCCTCTATTCGACACTGGTGAGGCCTCATCTGGAGTACTGTGTCCAGTTTTGGGCCCCACACTACAAGAAGGATGTGGATAAATTGGAAAGAGTCCAGCGAAGGGCAACAAAAATGATTAGGGGTCTAGAGCACATGACTTATGAGGAGAGGCTGAGGGAGCTGGGATTGTTTAGTCTGCAGAAGAGAAGAATGAGGGGGGATTTGATAGCTGCTTTCAACTACCTGAAAGGGGGTTCCAAAGAGGATGGCTCTAGACTGTTCTCAATGGTAGCAGATGACAGAACGAGGAGTAATGGTCTCAAGTTGCAATGGGGGAGGTTTAGATTGGATATTAGGAAAAACTTTTTCACTAAGAGGGTGGTGAAACACTGGAATGCGTTACCTAGGGAGGTGGTAGAATCTCCTTCCTTAGAGGTTTTTAAGGTCAGGCTTGACAAAGCCCTGGCTGGGATGATTTAACTGGGACTTGGTCCTGCTTTGAGCAGGGGGTTGGACTAGATGACCTTCTGGGGTCCCTTCCAACCCTGATATTCTATGTTAGGATTGGTTAGTTAAATTTCAGTAGAATGATTGGTTAAGGTATAGCTAAGAATATTACTATATAAATTAGGGGCAAACAGGAAGTAAGTTGGGATTCGAAAATAAGGAAAAAGGAACTTGTATTTAAGCTTGCTGGAAGTTCACCCCAAGAAACATCGAATTGTTTGCACCTTCGGACTTCGGGTATTGTTGCTCTCTGTTCATGCGAGAAGGACCAGGGAAGTGGGAGAGTGAAGGAATAAGCTCTCTAACAAGCAGTTCACAAGAATTAATAGATTTATTCCCATTTTACATATAGGGAGCCAGACAGGCAAAGCGACTTGACCAAGCTTATTCAGGAATGCAGTAGAGCCAGCCAATAATAGAATCCAACTGTCTTGGATCCCAGTTCAGTTCCTCACCCAGTTTGGGTCAGAAGAGTGGGGAAGATCTGTCCTGGAATATGCAATTATTTTGCTAAGATTTTTCTCCTCAAATTCCAATATTTTCAGGTGACTATAAAAAACACAGAAAACCCCTCACACATCCCAACATCATATACCTGAACAGACTTATGTTTACCTAAGTAATAGTGATCTGTTTGTATTCTCTTTTTCTCCATATCGTTATGCATTGCAAAAAAGCTTGGATTATGCCTCCTGCAGCTAGCTTGTGTCCAGTCTTGTGTCCAGTAGGTAATTTCACTAGAGAGGTTTATTGTCTCAAACAGCCGATATGGCAACAAATCTCTTTAATACTTTTATATTATGCAATGCTTACTATTATTTGCAAAAATGAGTCAGTAAGTATATATGTGGCCTCCTTTGTGTTGTTTTAATTTGCATGTAGCCAGCAAACAAGAGTGTGTAAGGGGTGCATAAGGGATTCGGTTCGCCATATTCCACCCCAAAGTCATGGACTGGGGTGGTGCTATCATTTTAAAAGTCTGATGCAGTGAGATGCAGGGCACTCACCTGGGAAAGCAATGAGGGTTCGATGGGAATTCAGGGCACACATTGAAATCAATGGGAGTTAAGCACCTAAATACCTTTGAGGATTTGGGCTTCAGAAATTCAAACAATTGCACCCTAACCCTCTATTTTCAATCACTATAGCCTTATGTCCCAAGTGGAGATTCGCAGCCAATCAAACCTCTATGCCAGAAAAAGCCCTGGGGAAACAGGCACCTTTTCCAGAACGGTTGGAAGGTTATCAGCATCCATATCTGACAGACCAATGGCTGAAAGGGGATACGTTCCAAAGCTGAGGACCCCCACTGAGAATACACTGCCATGAGTCCCCTTTCATTTTAACCGGGGGATGGCTAATTTGTACACCACAGCTGATCCCAGTATCAAAAGGAGAGAGAGTCATTCTCCACATTACCGGGATCCAAATCATTTAGGGCTTGTGAGGGAGAGGGTGCGGCCCATCATGCCCCCTTCTCCACAGCACCTCTCTCTGCCCCGGTGCAGTGTTGCGGCAATTTTTGTAGTCTAGCACCCCTTGTAGTTGTTCTGGTGTCACAATGCTCTGCCATTGTACATGGCCAGGTCCTCTCAGTCCATTACCTTTCCAGGGATTAACAGAAAAAATCCAGAAAATAGGAAACTCAACATCTAATGGCCTTCAAGCCAGTCTCTATCTGGCACTTCCTGTTCTTGGCTTCTTTTATTATTGACAGCCATGCTTCCCTTTTGCTCTGGGGGAGAGGCAAGGGACCCCAGGCCCACCCTCTCCTCTGGATTCCAGACCAGGGATCCTGCATAGGTGGCTAAGAACTGATCCTTCAATCCCTCTGCTATTTTCCTTGTGCTGCTCCTACCTTTACCTTACACACTGGCACCTTCACAAGATCTTCAGGCTTTGTTTTGCCTACCTTGAGATTGGTGGTTCCTCCCAGCTTTTCCTGTGGCCAGCTACAGAGCCGTTTCTCCAAATGGAGTCTCAGATCTGCCCTGCAGCAGTGGGATTGTACTGCTAGCAGTTTTCTGTGCCCCTTGCCTTCAGACAGTCAATATCTCTCTCCTTTGAGCAGGAGTTCTCAGTCCTTTCTCTGGGCCTGGGGTTTGTCTCTCCAGCCTCTTGCCTCAGGTTAGTCAGCTGTAAGGCTTTTACCAGCTCCCTTCAGCTGAACACCCTTCCCAATTAGTCTTCCAATCTGGAAGGCTCTGCAGGCTAGCCTTCTACTGTCAGTGTCTGTCTATGTTGAGGGAAAAGGCAGCCTTTTTCCAACTCTTTCCTAATTGGTTGGGTGAGGGGAACCTTGCCATGCCTGCTTTGCAAGGTTTCAGTCCCTTTAAAGTACAGTTTCCAAATTCCTTCCCCAATCACAATTCTCAGGACTCTGGGATCTCTATATGTATCTACTGCACCCTTCTGAACCTTTAAGGGCAAAGCCAGGTGGTGGAGTGGCAGTACCCCCATCAGTGGGGGACAAAACTAACAACTTAAACATCACTTGGAAATCAAAGAGACTGTGTAAATCAGAGTTCGGGAGTAACATGTTCACCATTGGAAACACTTCTTAATAAGAGGCAGTCACAGTCTGCTCTATATACAATTTCTGAATAGTTTGATGGTGTAGCTCCTAGCAGAACCCATTAGTAAATTAGCCTCAGGTTGAAAAGGAATGAATACCCGTGGTGAAGTCTGCATCAGAAATAAAAAGCACCTCAACCTTCTTGCCGGAAGCAATGGCGGTAAAATGTACTCTTGGCAGTCATTACTACCTAGATATCCATAAACAGCTGAGGGATTAATCAAGACTCCCAGCTTGTGACCCCTAACTACTAGTAATGGGCATGTCCTTTTAATCAAGGAGGTGCTGAAATAATCTCAACCATTTCTTTCAGTGGCTTCCTCAGACCCACAAACATTAACCCCATGTTGTCTGGATCTCAGCCAGCCAGCCCTCCAGCTATGCCCCAATCTCTGCTAGACTGTGGGTATGTTGTTCCACTGCAATGGCAGGGTTGGAAGAGAAGGAAATAGGGCCAAATTTCCACAGAGGTCTTGATCAAGCCTCCATTTGTCTCAATGCAGAGTTGTGTACTCCAAATCTTGAGCACTAACACCGTGTATTCATTTCTAATGCACCATTGCCTGCTGCAGAGATTATATCCCTTCCCCATTTAGACCACCACCAGACACCATCTCCATTTCATATGCTAATAATCCCACCAATTTGCACACACTTTCCCCAATGCAGACTGCCATTTCTGGTTTAGTTTCAGAAATACCTGTACTGGAACAATTCTTGCCTTTCTGCCTATGACTCTATGTGTCTATTTCACCTGGCTGAGTCTGAGTTGAGTGGTTCAGTTCACTCCCCTGCCACTTGGGTATATTCTGAATCTCATGGCCTGGATAGCTAAATTTAGCACTGAAGGGAAAAAGCAAGCTCAGCCCTTCCCCTTGCTAATAATGCATTAAATTACTTAGAAGGGGTGTCCTTAGCTCAGTATGTAATACAGGATTTGTGTGAATATGAAAGAATAAACAGGAACTGAGGACAAATTCTTCCCTTTGGTGTATTAAGAACTATTTATGCACAGATTTAGGCATGTCATACAATTATCCTCTTCATATAGGGACCAAATGAATCTGGGGAACACCTTGGAACATATTCTGTGCGTTCTTAGAGGTCAAGACTTTCCACTAGCAGAGAAGATTCTTCCCTGGCTCAGTAACAGTTGTCTCTTTTTGTCATCAGCCAAGAAGAATCCTATGTCCTTGAAATAGACCCATAGCCACTCTAGAGTACTGAAAAGGATTTGATATTACATATCCAGTTTGTCTTGCCTGGCGGTGGGAAGGTACCAGCTTACCAGCAAGAGGAAAGAGTCAAATATTGGCACAATAAATTATAACAGTCCCCCAGGAGCCACAGTAATCTATTTAGTAAAGAAAGTCCATTTTAACAATTGGACAACTAGATGCATGTATTTTATTGCACTATTATTTTCTATTGAGAAAACAATATATATTTTAAATAAACCTGCTGGCTTTTGTAATGTACATAGTATTATCAAATGGTAATTATCATAAATGGATGTGATAAGAAAGATGTTTTTTATGGTTAAGACACAAGGCTGGGTGTCAGGAAATATGGGTCCCAGGCCTGGCTTTTCTGTACAGTCCCTGTGTGACTCGGACGCTGCTGCCGCTCCAGCTAACCCCCCCCCCCAGAGAGAGGGGGCCTGCCGGCCTGCTCCCCCGGAGGGGGGTTGTGGAAGGACCCAGCCCCCAGACCCAGCCGCTTGCTGTTTGTCTGCGGACCCGTCTCCGGTTGAAAGGAATCTTATCACTTGCTCCGGCATTTCTGGAATGCAAAAAAGAAAACCCAGAACAGACAGAGAAACAGCCATCTACCAGAGGAACACCGCCCAGGGAACTTACAAATCGCCGTGGAGGGGGCCCAAGACTGAGTAACTTTCGAACTGTGCTCTCGTGTGGGGGGAGACCTTGACTGTGTCGTGACTGTGTTTGTAGGGACACAGGGGGTGTGGCACAGAGCTGCCCCCCGATCCATCTGTGTCCTCCCAACCCCCACACTGTCATCTTCACAACTGCCTCCTCCACCATCATTGCTGGCTGTTTAACATCTGCCTCTGGACTTAGCTGCTTGCCCTGATTCCACCGTGTGGGCCAGAAGCACCAGCCAACGAAACAGGACTCTCTGGACAAGCGTACGGTGGTTCATGTGCCCCCCTCCCGCCCCCGAACTGCCCATCCCACAGCCTGTCCCTTTTACCTGACCAACTCTTGTTAACCACCTGCCACTGCCCCCACTGGGGCATCGGCAATGGAGGGCACCAGGGTGACCTCCGCTGCTGCCATGCCCACCGCCTCCCCAGGCTCTAGGGAAGCCCCCCCCGGCCGGCGGGAAAGGCCAGGGCAAGAAGAAGGGGAAAGGCCCCGATAAAACCACCAGGCCCTCGGTGGCAGGGGCCACCCCCATTGCTGCGGCCCTGCCACTGACCATGGCGTCCTCCCCGCTGCCCCCTTCACCAGCTCTGCGGGTGTCCCTCCCTCACCCCCCAGGATGTATGCCCTGGCGGCAGCAGCCCCCCCGCCTGCCACCTCGTCATCTCTCCCGCCCACCGCCTCCGCCACCATCAACAGTGGCCGGGGCCCCTTCCCCCCCCTACAATGCCCAGACGAGCGGGAGAGCCCCGCCCTCGCTGCTGACAATCTGGCGGGGCCTATGGAGGAGGGTGTGGCAGAGATACCACCACGCATTGGAGAGAGCCTGCCCCAAGGAGAATCCTCCCTCCCTTATGCCGCCCCACCGCCCCCCCCCAAGTCCCTGAGCCATCACCTTTACCCCCTGACATGACCCCTCCTAACCAGCCCCCAGCTGATGCCATGGAGGGCTGGGCCCTAGTCCAGGGGAAGCGAGGCAAGCAGAAGGCTCAAGCTCCACCTCATCTACCCGAGGCAGAGGCCCCCTGGAAGACCAGGAAGGGGGGCACCGATGCCAAACCTTCCGCTTTGCCCACGAGTGCGTCCCATCAGCCGGGAAAGACGTGGTAGCACCGGAAGGTAGTGTATCCCCTCCACGGGATACCCTCCCCTCCAAGACCCTCGAGGAAGCCCCTTCTGTTCTGACACTACCTGAAGCCCCCGTGAACCCCGAGGCAACCGTAGTGGTGGTTGCCAGCGGGGAGAACCCCGGGGCGACGGAAAGTGTCCTATCCTCCATGTTCGAGGAGATTGAGGCCCTAGATCTGACCCTGGTCGCCCAGGGGGAGGACGACCTTTTGCCAGCAAACCTCGATTTGGGCGACCTCACTCTACCCCTCTTTTCCCCATGCTCCCTCCCCATAACTGCTGCTTCTGCTCCCACCTCCGAGGAGCCCCTGGACTCCTCCATCGACCTGGCCACTGATGGCACCCCGCTGATGACCACCGAGCCTGCTCAGGTGACAGCCGGCGCCACGTGGCTGGGACACGAGTCGCCAGGGGCACCCCCCGTTGGTGCGGAGCAATCGATTTCCTTCCCGGGCGGGGGCCCAACAGAAGATAATCCACCTCCTGATGCTGTGGCCGCTAAATCCACCATAGAGCCCGCGCCCGGTATTACTGAGAGCTCCCTCCCCACCTCCTTAACCCTCGAGTCTGATCAGGAGGCGCCACCATCCAGCTGCTTGCCTCCCAAAACTCAGAACCTCGCCTCTGCCCCTGCCCCTACCCCATCCAATTTACCTCCTGCAATGTTATTGCCTCCACCGGGGCTTTCTCCTTCCCTTTCCCAACTGATGACCCCCAGGGAGCGGCCTTTGTGTTCTCCTGCCCCGACCCATTAGGGGGCGGTGGAGGGAAGATAGCAGCTCCTATCGCCCCAGAGCTTGAGGCGGGCCTAGAAGCTCCAGCCCATCAGGCACCCCATCGGGGGTCCACACCCTACTTGTCCATTTTAGTGGACCACGGGGCTGCACCAAGGGCCCCACCGGGGAACAACCGGGAAACCGTAACCCCACCCCCCCATGAGCTGCGAGGAGAGCTGCGGAAGTTTTTAGAGGATGTCCATGGCTCCCGCAACAAGGTACAGCTTGCTCTCCAGCGATGGGGGGATTTTTTTCAAATCCTCCGGGCCACAAGGGCCCCTCATGGGGGAAGGTAAAGGGATGGGGAAGCAGGATGCCGCGGCCTACTAGAGGGTCCGCGTCTTCCGTGACCAATTACTTACCTACGGGATGGGTCAAGGGCTGTTGTGGGGCCCATGGGGGGATGCGAGCGTCCCTGCCAGTGAGGATCTGCCCCGGCCCCCCCCATGACAACTCTCACCATCGCAACGTTGAACACCCGGGGTTGTAGGATGGCTCTCCGCACGTCCCAGGTGCTCTCCTTCCTTCGGGAGGGAGGGTACTCTGTGATTTTCCTGCAGGAGACCCATATGGATCCGACCGCCGAAGACAGTTGGCGGCTGGAGTGGGGGGACAGGGTCTACTTTAGCCATTCCACGATTTGGCAGGCTGGAGTGGTGACCCTGTTCTCCCCTGACCTACGGCCCGAGGTGCTAGGGGTCGCTGAGGCCATGCCGGGTCACCTGCTGCATCTCCGGGTCCGTATAGAGGGGCTTGTGGTTAACCTCGTTAACATCTATGCCCCGACATCGGACCCGGAGTGGCTGCAATTTTATCAGCAAGCGTCCGCCTCCCTCGGCGCCTTAGATTCTCACGAGTGCCTGGTCCTGGGAGGGGATTTTAATACCACCCACGAGGAGTGAGACCGCTCGGGGACCGAGCAGAGCCCAGCCGCCGCGGACACCCTCCGGAGATAGTTCAACATCACTCCCTAGTGGACATCTGGTGTGACCACCACCCGGATGACACTTCCACGTTCACCTTTGTCCGGGTGGAAGCCCATCGGTCGAGCCCCTCGGTTGGACCGCATTTATTTATCATGCTTCCATCTCTCACGAGCCCACTCCTCCAGCATTCGGCTGGCCCCATTTTCTGACCATCACCTAGCCACCATGACAGCCTCCCTCTGTGCGGAGAGGCCGGGGTCGGCCTATTGGCATTTTAACAACAGCCTGTTGGAGGATGAAGGCTTCGTGACGTCCTTCCGGGAATTCTGGCTGGCCTGGTGAAGGCAGCGGCATGCCTTTCCCTTGGCGCGGCGATGGTGGGACCTGGGGAAGGTGCGCACCCAGCTTTTCTGCCACGACTACACTCGGGGCACCAGCCGACAGAGAAATGCGGCGATACAGCAGTTGGAACGGGAGGTCTTAGAGCTGGAGAGGCATTTGGCCGCCAGCCCCGAAGACCCGCTCCTCTGCGGAGCGTGCCGGGAGAAGCGGGAGGAGCTCCGGGCCCTCAAGGACCATCGGGCCCGAGGCGCCTTTGTTCGATCCTGCATCCACCTCCTTCGGGAGATGGATCGCGGCTCCCACTTCTTCTATGCCCTGGAGAAAACGAGGGGGGCTAAGAAACACGTCACCTGCCTCCTGGCAGAAGACGGCACCCCCCTCCTGGAACCTGCGGAGATGTGCAGGAGGGCCCAAGCCTTCTACGCAAGTCTTTTCTCCCCGGATCCGACTGACCCTAGCGCTTGCAGAGTGCTTTGGGAGGAGCTCCCTACGGTCAGCGCGAGTGACCGAGACCGGCTAGAATTGCGTCTCACTCTGGCCGAGTTCTTGGAAGCCCTCCGTCGTATGCCCACTAATAAGTCTCCAGGCATGGACGGGCTGACCGTGGAGTTCTACCGCATGTTTTGGGACGTCCTCGGCCCAGACCTAGTCACCATCTGGGCCGAGTCTCTGCAGAGCGGGGTCCTCCCTCTTTCGTGCAGGCAAGCTGTGCTCGCCTTATTGCTGAAGAAGGGGGACCTCCGCGATTTACGAAATTGGCGTCCCGTCTCGCTCCTCAGCACGGACTACAAAATCGTAGTGAAAGCAATCTCGCTGCGGCTAGGGTCTGTGCTGGCGGACGTGATCCACCCAGACCAGACCTACACTGTTCCGGACCGCAGTATCTTTGATAACCTATTTATGGTTCGGGACCTTTTGGAACTCGGGCATAGAGATGGTCTGTCATTCGCCCTCCTGTCCCTAGATCAGGAGAAGGCATTCGACAGGGTGGACCACGGGTACCTCCTGAGCACTCTGCAGGCGTTTGGCTTTGGACCCCAGTTTGTGGGTTTTCTCCGGGTGCTGTACACTTCTGCAGAGTGTCTGGTTAAGCTCAACTGGACCCTGACCGAACCGGTCAGCTTCGGGCAAGAAGTACGGCAGGGGTGCCCCCTCTCGGGCCAACTGTATGATCTGGCGATGGAACCCTTCCTCTGTCTCCTCCGCAGGAGGTTGACAGGGTTGGTGCTGTGGGAGCCAGAGCTGCAGCTGGTCCTGTCGGCGTACGCTGATGACGTGCTCCTCGTGATCCAGGACCCCGGCGACTTGGCGCGGGTGGAGGCTTGTCAGGCCATCTGTTTGGCAGCCTCCTCCGCCCGGGTCAACTGGGTCAAGAGCTCTGGCTTGGCGGTAGGAGACTGGCAGCAGGCGAGCTCCCTCCCACCCATGCTTCAGACGATCCGGTGGAGTGCGGGTCCAATGCTCTACCTCGGTGTTTACCTTTCTGCCACGCATCCCTCTCCGCTGGAAAACTGGGAAAATTTAGAGGGCGGGGTGATAGAGCGGTTCCGGAAATGGATGGGACTACTCCGATGTCTCTCCCTCTGAGGGAGAGCGCTGGTGCTTAGTCAACTAGTCCTGTCCATGCTCTGGTACCGGCTCAACAACCTGGTCCCAGCCCCGGGTTTCCTGACCAACCTCTGGACATCGATTCTGGGGTTTTTTGGGTCAGGAACGCACTGGGCCCCTGTAGAGGTTCTTCATCTACCCCTGAAGGAAGGAGGACAGGGCCTGAAGTGTCTACACAGTCAGGTCCGTGTCTTCCGCCTCCAGGCCCTACAGAGGCTCCTCTATGGTGCAGGCAGTTTGGCGTGGAGCACACTGGCGCACGCCATCCTGCGCCACATCCGAGGTCTCCGATATGACCGGCAGCTCTTTTATCTCCGTCCAGGAGGTCTTCCGCGAGACCTCTCGGGGCTGCCGGTCTTCTACCAGGACCTCCTCCGGACTTGGAAACTGTTTTTAACAACCAGGTCCGTGGCGGCAACTGAGGGGGTAGATCTCCTCGCGGAGCCCCTGCTACACAACCCCCAGCTCCGTGTGCAGGTGGCGGAGTCCCGTTTGGTGCACCAGAGCTTGATCCTGGCAGAAGTCACGAGAGTCGGAGACCTCCTGGACTACAACTGGGGAGACTGGCTGGATCCCCTGTTGCTCGCCCGGCGCATGGGGCTCTCCAGACCTCGCACCCCCCAGCGCGTACTTCAGGAGGCGAAGGCCACTTTGCCACCCGAACTTACCTCGATCGGGTCCTGCTCGAGGGCACGCCCTGCCCACCCTCTACCCCAGGCCCGCTGGACCTTTTAATTGGACCCCTGCCCCACAGACCCAATCGACCCCCTCACCCTTCACTGCGAGCTGGCTGCATGAACTGCAGCCAGTATGCTTCCAAACCGTGCCAAGGAAACATCTATACACGCTCGTGCCCCACACCCTTCACACCCTCACCCTAGTGTCCCGCCCCGACACAAAGGGGCGAGATCTTCTGCCACCTTTGGAGGGTGAGCAGCCCCGGTGGGCCAGCCTATATTCCACCTTGGTTCCGAGGCCCATCGGGGACATCCGTTGGCCACTCCTTCATGGAGCTGTGAGCACGGGCACGTACTTGGTGCGGTTCACCCCCGTCCCAGATACTTGTCCCTTTTGTGGTGTGAGGGAAATCCTGGCGCATGTATATTTGGAGTGCGCCTGGCTGCAGCCCCGTTCTGGCTCCTCACAAATCTCCTATTACGTTTTTGGTTGCATTTTTCCCCTCACCTTTTTATTTATGCACTCCCCATCCGTGACCTCACAAAGTCGCGGGATCTCCTACTTAACCTCCTCCTGGCCCTGGCTAAAACGGCCATCTATAAAACCAGAGAGAGGAGGTTGGCCGATGGAGTTTCCTGTGACTGTGGGGCCGTTTTCTGATCCTCGGTCCGTTCACATATCCGGGCGGAGTTCCTCTGGGCGGCGTCCACTGACTCCCTTGATGCTTTTGAGGAGCGGTGGGCGCTGTCCGAGGTTCTCTGCTCGGTGTCCCCGTCCGGGTCCCTTTGTCTGACCCTTTGTTTGGGGGAGAGAGTAAGGGGCCCCAGCCATTGTTGCTGCGGACACCACCACCTTAGAGGCGTCCTTTCACACGTGGGTGCACGTGTGCCCCCCCCAGATTGTCCACCCCACAGCCTGCCCCTCTTGTTGGGTGCTTTCAGAGGAGGGAATTGTTAGTGACACTTGGGCGTGGCGCCAGGTAACTCGAAGGGGTGGAAGACCACGAGAGTCGAGGAAGCCCCCCGCTCTGGGCCCAGGCAAGCTTGAACACTTCCCTCCCCTGAAGCTAATGAAAAAACAATTGTGATTGGTTGCTGTGTTACACATTGCATATGCTGCTGTTTTTACTTTGTAAGTGTGTTATGCAAATAAAAACTTTTGCTTCAAAAAAAAAATTACTCTCCTGTAGCCATCTGGCCCGACCCTGTCACAGAATCTAACTTTAGGCTCCTATTTGTTAGTCTTTGGCTCCATACCTCATTTTCGTAATCTACAAACTGGAAGTAACCATTTTGCCAGCTCTCATGATTTGATCGCAAGTTCCACGATATTTGATGCTTTGTTTAAAGCCTCAGCTCCTGGAGTCTTGTGATGACAGCAGGATCTCACCTGCTTCTTCTTTAAAAAAGTAGTAAATTTCTAGACCTTATGGTGGCAGAAAAAAGTCTTGAAAACATGACCCAAGCATATCCTAAAGGCTAAAAAGCCAAGTAAAAGGAACCCAAAGATTTTTTCTTTTAAATATCATGATTTTTGAGGCCTGACTCATGATTTTCAAATATTTGGAATTAGCAATACTGGTGTAATACTCGTCTGACTTCAGGAAGAAGCCCAATGAACCAAAACATACAAACAGTACATTTTCCTTTGACTTTCTCTTACGCTCAACTTTGTGTTAATCAACTTCAGGTATGCAGAACCCTTACTATACACTTCACAATTACCATCCAACATTTTTAAACTTTCATGGTGCTATTCTTTCCTTGAGGCAAGTGTAACCCACACACCTTCTGGGTGTGGTGTTCTGTCCCATCTAGTGACCCTGAGACCACTTAAAAAGAGAGATAAAATGAGTCTGCTCTACAGCCTTAGCTAACAGCCAGTTGGCTTTTAGCTCATGCGGTAGAGCAAGGGTCGGCAAACTTTAGCACCTGGCTCATCAGGGTAAAGCTGCTGGGGGACCGGGCCGGTTTGTTTATCTGGGGCATCTGCAGGCACGGAGCCCCGCAACTCCCACTGGCCACGGTTAGGCGTTCCATAGGGGCTCCATAGCCTGCAGATGCTCCAGATTTACAAACGGTCCTGGCCCACCAGTGGCTTTACCCTGACCGGCTGGGTGCCAAAGGTTACTGACCCCTGCAGTAGAGGCTAATGCACTAAGCTCCAGAGGTCCAAGGTTCGATCCTGCCTGCTGACAACCGAGGTCCGTCAGCATTACACAAGAACTTAGCTATCATTAATGTGAAGAGGAACTACTTTGTGGCAAGAACAGAACCATAGAAATTATGGACAGATCCTGTAGTCTTACAGCTGACAAACTCTGCATGAATTTAATGGAAGTTATGTATAAGGACTGCAAGATAAAGATGATGGTTAGCATCTGCTGAGTGTTTGATCGTTGACCTGAAGCTGAAGACATATACTAGATTTTTTACAATGTTTCAGTTTATTTGCACTCTCATTATGGTATATACGGGAATTTCTAAATCAGGGTGTGTCAAGGTTCCTTCCCCACTCTGAACTCTAGGGTACAGATGTGGAGACCTGCATGAAAAACCTCCTAAACTTATTCTTACCAGCTTAGGTTAAAAGCTTCCCCAAGGTACAAACTTTGCCTTGTCCTTGAACTGTATGCTGCCACCACCAAGCATTTTCAACAAAGAACAGGGAAAGAGCCCACTTGGAGATGTCTTTCCCCCAAAATATCCCCCAAGCCCTACACCCCCTTTCCTGGGGAAGACTTGATAAGAATCCTCACCAATTTGTACAGGTGAACAGACCCTTGGATCTTAAGAACAATGAAAAAATCAATCAGGTGCTTAAAAGAAGAATTTTAATTAAAGAAAAGGTAAAAGAATCACCTATTTGTAAAATCAGGATGGTAAATAGCTTACAGGGCAATCAGATTCAAAACATAGAGAATCCCTCTAGGCAAAACCTTAAGTTACAAAAAGACACAAAAAAGGAATATACATTCCCTCCAGCACAGCTTATTTTACCAGCCATTAAACAAAAGGAAATCTAACACATTTCTAGCTAGATTACTTACTAATTTAACAGAAGTTCTGAGGCTGCCTTCCTAATCTGTTCCCGGCAAAAGCTTCATACAGACAGAAAAACCCTTTATCCCCCCCCCTTCAGATTTGAAAGTATCTTGTCCTTTCATTGGTCATTTGGGTCAGGTGCCAGCTCGGTTACCTTACCTTCTTAAACCTTTACAGGTGAAAGAGTTTTGCCTCTGGCCAGGAGGGATTTTATAGCACTGTATACAGAAAGGTGGTTACCCTTCCCTTTATATTTATGACAGGGTGTTAGAAGGTGTAATTTAAGTTATTGTATAGGAACATTCCAATGATCTAGTGCTTTTCAAGAAAAAATTGCCATTAATTTTTTTTTATTATTATAATTTCTTATCTGATATTCTGCTATCCACTAATGCTTACCCAGCCATTAGCTTTTATTAGAAGAACTAAAATGAATGACACTAATGTGAACAATATAAAACATTGACCTACTTTTATTAGACAAAGGAGAGTAGGGCTTATAGGGTCTGTTAGATTTCCTAATTTACTTTCTTGATGTGTTCAGAAAATATAGCTTGTACTCTGTTTGAAAGCAGACCAAAAGTAATATACAGTATATTCTTATTGACACTTCTTGTGCTGAATTACTAGCAATTCAAAATAAGCCAGACTTGATAGTTCTGAGTTGGAGAATGAAGTAGGAGAAGGGAACTGGAATGAGGAGACTGGCAGCAGCATCTTCATGCAATTAAAAGCTTCCTGCAAAGCCAGTCTGACCCAATGGCATTTTTAAAAAAGAAACCAAAACAAATTATCCTCAGGCATTTTTCTGCTCATGTAATTTTGTGTGTTTCTCCTTTTCTTGGTTCTGTCCTCAAATCCATCCCAAAGACCAGTTTTAAAGGCCCAATCCTCTACAAGCTGCTGAGTGCCCTCAGGTTCCACTGATTTCAGTAGGAGGTGAGGGCTCTCAGCACCTCACTTGAAGAGGCTTAGCACTTTGCGGAATGGTGCTATATATAATTAATTCTTGCCATCCAGGGCCAAATGTTGAAGTAGTCTCTGAAACTACACTTGCAAAATAACACATACATCTTCCTGAATGCTCAGGAGCCAGATGTAATGTGCTAATTATTATTTTTTATTATTTACAATAGCACCTACCGCTACTAAATGACACCGGGACCCAGTTGGACTAGATGCTGTACATACACATAATGAGACACCCCCTAACGAGCTTACAGTCTAAGGCCTTGTCTACACTACAGAGTTTTGTCAACACAAGTCAGCTTTCATCAACACAACAGTGGAGGTGTACAAACTACAATGCTCCTTCCATCGACAAAACTCTCCTCCTGCTTTGCCAGCAAAATAAAGCCACCTTGATGAGAGGCGGAAAGCTTTGTGCAGCAAAGTTATATCAACAAAATGTCCGTGTAGACACTGCGCTTTGTTATGTTGCTGTAAATGGCCTCCAGCAGGTGTCCCACAATGACCTTGCTGAACTGTGCTGCCCTGCACCCAGCTACACTGGCTTCTGCCTGGGGGGGGGGGTAGTTTGGGAGAGTGTGGGAGGCATTGCCCCCCCCCAAACAGAGGTGAGGTGTGTGTGGGGAGTTACACGGGGTCATGTGCCACTTTCTCCCTCCCCTCCCCATTTCTGCAAGCTCTGAACTGCCCTGCATGGCTTGCTCTGCTCGTCCTGTTGGGTGGGAGGGGGGACCTCTGTTCTTCCAACACTGCGCCTGCCCCCACCCCAGCTCGTGGAGAGTGGAGGGGCGGGACAGAGCAGCTGTTCTCCTGCGCTGTGGCTTCCTGCCTCAGCAGCTGGATGCTGTCTCCTGGGTCCTAGTGCCTGTCTGTCTCCTACACAAGGGTGATGGGAATGGGTGGGGGAAAGCAGGAGCCCGGCATGTGGTGTCCACTCAGCAGCAGCCCCAGCCCCAGCAAGGAGGCGGCTGCAGCAGACCAGAGCAGTGACATTGCTGCCACACCTGGTGCTAGAGTGGCTGCTAGCAGCAGCTGGGGCTCCCCTGTTAAGCCAGCCCATCCCCCTTCCCCTTCCCCCCTCCCCCCCAGCACCAGCAGCCCAGGTTCCACTGCAGGCAGGGAGAGAGAGCCATTGAGCCACAGGAATTGGCCTCAGTGTGCATCTGTGTGCATGCATGGGCATGCCTGTGCTTTGCCCCCTCCCTCCGAAATATAGCAAACTATGCCTATAGCTTCTGACCCTCCCCCTTTAAAGTCCTGGGAATTTTTGAAATTCCACTTCCTGTTTGCTCAGTGTGGACAGTTCACATTACATCTTCCCAGCTGATCATGGCAGCTCCGCACAGCAAATGCTGTCCCGCTTGGAGCATGCCTGAGTTTTTGGATCTGTTGGCACTGTGCGGAGAGGAGGCTGTGCAGTCCCAGTTCTGCTCCAGCCATAGGAACTTCGATACCTACAGGCAGATTTCTGGTGGTATGTTGGATAATGGCTACGAATGGGACACATATCAGTCCCATGCAAAGATCAAGGAGCTGAGGCAGGCATACCAGAATGCAAGGGAATCAAACTGTTGGTCTGGTGCTGTGCCAAAAACCTGCTGCTTCCATAAGGAACTGGTTGCCATCCCTTAGCGGCAACCCCACTTCCACTGCCAAGAACCCCATGGATTCTTTGGTAGAGCTGGAGACAGCAGACACAGGACTCAACCTTAAGAATGAAGTCATGGACAAGGAGGTTGAGTTGGAGGATGATGTGGAGCACATGGCAGGGTCATCCGGTGGTGTGATGAGTCAGGATCTGTTTTCTACTAGCCAGTCCCAGCAGTCAGTCTCTGGTGCTCATGATGCAGGAGCGGAGAGCTCTGGTAAGTGCTCTTTTTGAATTGATGCTGCTTGGTTATATGAGGTATAGGTGTTCTTTTTTCTGTATATTCTAGAAGTGGGTGAAGGGATAGAAATGTACAAGACTAGATGTGTTTGCCTGTGCTTCACATTCCTCAGTGCAGCTGAACAGTGCGGCAGAACAGTGTGTTAATACACACCGAGATTTCATGGGAACCCTCCAGAGAGATCTCTAGGAAACTTTCCTGGAGGTACTCGCCAATCCTCCGCCGAAGGTTCCTTGGCAGAGCTGCTTTGTTTTTTCCCCCATTGTAGGAAACTTTTCCACGCCAATTGGCAATCACTTACTTAGGGACCAAAGTAGCATGTAGGTAGGCAGCATAGGGACCTGGTCTGAAGCTGCACATGTGTGGGAGATGCACCCTTGCATCCTTGCCTACCCTCAGGAGTGAGATATCGGCTTCATTGACCCCTGCCTGTGGAAAATGGTGGCAGAATTTACATTATTGTGCTTAGTTGCCTGTAGTGATCCCCTTGAAAAAACACCAAGATCTTTCGCCTCATCTTGAGTGGCTTCTCTGACCCACAGGCCGAACTCACCATGTTTTGGGCATTCGCCGAGCTGTGTGCTTGCCAATGAGAAACTGAGAAACTGATTCATATTTTTAAAAAGGTGCATTTTACTACAATGATTCAATGCTGTGCATGCACTAATAATCATGCTTCTGCTTATTATTTCTTGTGCTTTTGCAGATGTGGCCTTCAGGGGGAACCCCCTATACACTGGCGAAGTGCCTCCACCAGATAAGAAAACAAAGAGAAAGAGGATATGTTTTGAGAGGTGCTCCAATCATTATACGCTGAAAAACAGGAACGCAGGGTGTGGAGAGAGACTTTAAAACAAAGTTATAAATAAACAGGCAGGACAGAAAGGAGAGCCAGGAGCAAATTTTAACAGGCCAAGAGCAGATGATAAAAGTGATGGAGGAGCAAACAGAGATGTTGAAATCCCTTATCATACTGCAGGCTGAATTCATGCATGCTTGGCCTACTCTGCAGCCGATACAGAACTGCTTTCCATGCCCTTTCCAAACTCCACCCCACACATTCCTTGCAACTTCCCGACCCGTCTCGGTACCCTATTCACTCCACCCCTTTGTACAGCTTCCAAACTGATAGTAGAACTTACAGCTATGAGAGCCTACACTGCCCTTCATTATCTCCCTTCCTACCAAGCCTTTTGTGTGTGTGTGTGTGTTGTTAACTGGTATTTAATAAAAACATACTCTCCGAAAGATAAACAATTTTTATTTATCTCCTACACATGGTGGTTGCTGTTGGAATTAATATACAGTGGCAATTTGATCATTTGCGGAGTACAAATCATAGTCAGGGATCATGAAAATTTTATGCAAGGCGGCAAGTTAACAAGGCATGACAGAGTGCTGTATAGAAAGACACATTACTGGAGCTCATTGTCAAAATGGTACCTCAAAGCCTCCCTGATTCAAATAGAGGGGCACAGTGGTGGTGGTGGGGGGCTAACTGCCATGGTATCTGGCTGCTCAAAATCAGCCACCAGGTGATCCACCTCCACATTCCACCCTGGGGGAAACTTTTCACCTTTAACTTCATAATTATTATGGAGCACACAGCAGGCTGCTATGACCCTGGAAATATTTTCCTGATTTAGGTCTAACTTGCCATAAAGGGAGTGCCAGCGTGCTTTTAATCTGCCAAAGGCACATTCAGTGGTCATTGTGCACCTGTTCAGCCTACTGTTGAAGCACTCCTTGCTGCTGTCCAGGTTCCCTCTGTAAGGCTTCATGAGCCATGGGAGTAAGGAGTACGCTACTCCCAGGATCATTATGGGCACTTCAACATCCCGCACTGGAATCTTATTGTCTAGAAAGAAAGTCCCTGCTTGAAGCTTCCTGTACAGATGTCATGCACCTTCCCGGACCACCCTGCATTGATGTCAGTGAAACGGCCACGGTGATCCAGAAGGGCCTGCAATATCATAGAGAAGTACCCCTTTCTATTGAGGTACTCCATAGCAAGATGGTCTGGAGCCAAAATTGGAGCACCTTCCCTCCGTAGTTAGGGAATCCCATTTCTGCAAAACCATCCACTATTTCACACACATTGCCAACATTCACAGTTCTTCGTAGTAGGATGCGCTTACTAGCCCTGCACACTTGCATTAACGCAGCCCCAGTGGTGGAGTTCCTGACTCCAAACTGATTCGTGATCAACCGGTAGCAGTCTGGAGTCACCAGCTTCCATATAGCAATCACCACGTGCTTCTCCACTGAGACGGCAGCTCTCATTTTGGTGTCTTTGTGCCACAGTGCTGGGGCAAGCTCTGCACACAGTTCCAGGAAGGTGACTTTCCATATCTGAACGTTCCGCAGCCACAGCTCATCATCCCAGACCCGCATAATGATGCGAAACAGTGCTTGTTTCCCAAGTCCAAAAGCGGTGGTCCACCATGCGCAGCTACTCTATGAATGCCAAAAGTAATCTGGTGTTGTTTCTTTCCATGGCACACTGCAGGGCAGGCAGCTCCGATTCATGTTCAGATTTGGTTCTCATGATCTACTGCATGACCATCCACGATGTGTTCATAACAGTGACGAAAACAGTGGAGAGCAGTGCAGTATCCGTCTTTTCAGACGGAGATGGAAGGTGCGCAGTAAACAGGGGCCATTGAAAACTGCCGCAAAATGCAGTCGGAAGCCCGTGGAATGATGAGACGGAAAGAACTGCATCATGGAACACTGAGCCCACACCTATGATGCACTGTGATCCATTCCGCCGTCCCACAACTCACAACTGCAGAAAGTGGCGAGTAGCACAGTGGGATAGGTACCCACAGTACATTGCTCTCTGTCAGTGCTAGAGCACCGACTGTGGATGCGCTCTGCCAACAGAAGGAGCATTGTGTGAACATGCACAAGCAACGTAATTATACCAGTTTTTGATCTTCAGTGTAGCTTGTATTGACAAAACTCTGTAGCGTAGACAAGGCCTTGACAGGTAGCTGACAAGGGGTGGGAGAAAGGAAATATTATCTCTAGAGCCCGACCAAATTCACAGCCATGAAAAACGTGTCACAGACCATGAAATCTGGTCTCCCCCCATGTGAAATTTGGTCTTTTGTGTGCGTTTACCTTATATTATATAGATTTCAAAGGGGAGACCAGTGTTTCTCAAATTGCGGATCCTGACCCGAAAGGGAATTTCAGGGGGGTTAAAGGTTATTTTATGGGGGGTTGAAGTATTGCCACCCTCATTTCTACACTGCCTTCAGAGCTGGGCAACAGGAGAGCGGTGGCTGTAGGCTAGGCACCCAGCTCTGAAGGCAGTGCCCCACCAGCAGCAGTGCAGAAGTGAGGGTGGCAATACCATGCCACCCTTACTTCTGTGCTGCTTCCTTCAGAGCTGGGTGGCTGGAGAGCGGTGGCTGCTGATGGCCCAGCTCTGCAGGCAGCAGCGCAGAAGTAAGGGTGGCAATACCGTACCCTGCCATCCTTACTTCTGTGCTGCTGCTGGCGGTGGCTCTGCCTTCAGAGCTGGGCTCCCAGCCAGCAGCCGCCGCTCTCCAGTTGCCCAGCTCTGAAGGCAGCGCCGCCACCAGCAGCAGCACAGAAGTCAGGCTAGCGACCTCCGCCCCCTGCTCATAACTCCTTTTTTGGGTGGGGACCCCTACAATTACAATACCATGAAATTTCAGATTTCAATAGCTGAAATCATGAAATTTATGATTTAAAAAATCCTATGACTGCGAAAGTGACCAAAATGGACCGTGAATTTGGTAGGGCCCTAATCATCTCCTTGTTGCAGACAGGGAACAAAGGCAGAGAGAGATTAAGTGACTCACTCAAGATCAAACAAGAAGTGTGAAGCAGAGCCAAGAATTAAACCTAGATTTCATGGCTTCCAGTCCACTGCCCTGACCACAAGATCAGCCTTCCAATGAGAATTTACATGCTATTAAGATATGCAGACCATTACCCACTTTGAGCATGGAGAGTTCTTCAAGTGAAGTTGTGGGCACCATGAAATAGGCCTATTTTGAAAACAGGGCACCAAAATCTGGAGTTAACAGATTTTTTAAAAATTCTTAATAGCTCTGGTCCTGAAACAACACCTCCAGTTCCTGATACTAGAAAGAAGACAGAAAGCAGAAACATATCAATCATTCAACAAAGAGGCTTGTCAAGAAGTGGGCATTTTCCTTTTGTAGGATTTTCTTCTCAGCTGCCACCCACATGTAGTATATCAGAAGATATTTCTGCAAAATCTCAGATATCCATCAGACTTTTTGTCTGTGATCTCTCCATAGTTAGTGCGTAAGCTTAATTTATTTGTCGAGTGCTCATTTGGGGAATGGATGTGAGTGGGGGAGGAAGGGAATGTGCTTGTCTCCTTATGACATTGTCTATATTCTCCTGCTTTTCTTCAGACTGAAAATATTTCCATCTGACTTTGCCAGATTTCTGCATTTTTTTTTATTGCTTTATGCTGTTAATTCAGACTCAACACGCTCCTCATTTCCATACTTTTAAAATGTCATTTCATCTCTTTTGATCCAGTTCCATTTCTTTTTTTTTTTCCTTGCCTTTCATACACTTTCTGAATTTTGAAACGAATTTTATTGGCTGATAAAGGATGTGAAACACTTTCAGAAACTGGTCCTCTGAAACACAGACTAGCAGATTGCTTAATCACATTTCTCACCTAGCACCCTGTATAATAAGAGCGATCCATAGGGTGTGAGGCTGAGAAGCTACAAGTGAAGAGGAGCTAATGGACCTTGGCCAGGCTTCATTAGAGTTTCCAAGCCAAGCCTTTTTTCCTCCTCTGGTCACAAGAGTGTCAGCCTATCAGTTTTATAACAGCTGTCAGCCTTTTCTGACTAGTTTATCTTCATATTTTCTAGTTTTCTGTCGATTTGGCGGTAAGGGAGAGTTTTTTTCTGAGCAATGGAGGAGCCTTTTGTTCTACAGGCATTGCGGAGTTCTGGCTTGTTCTCAAAGGCATATCCAGCCTCACCTGGAGGAGGCTGAGCTGCTCAGAAATGAGAGTGCAATTCACCTTCCATACTTGTTCAGATCCAGGCAATTTAAACTCAGCAAAATCTGACACCTTTTTTTAAAAAAAGCAACCAGAGAGGTCCATTATCAGCATGGTGGCTCCTAACATGGATCGTCCAGCTGTCAAAGAGGCTAAAATGAGGAAACTTATTTTCCTATTCAGAACTAGTTTCTGGCACCCTATCGATTGCATACATGTTGTTCTCGTTAGGGGCTTCAAACCAGCTGTGCAGCGTGTAAATAAAACACATATTAATAATAACAAAGGATTGCTCAGATCAGGATCGGCTGATAAATTACTCCTTCCCTGGGGATAAAGAGGACTAGCTTTTAGTTATATAAAAATTGTAACTATTTTTCTTCAGCGTTTGTTTTCTTTCAGCTAAAAGCATCTTAAGAGAGACATCTCTTTCCTTGCCACAAAAAGAAAAAATGTTAGGGTTACTATTGCTCCTTGCATTTATTCATTTGATTTTGTCCTAAGTAAAATGTTCAAGAACACTGCCATTTGGGAAGGGGTTAGTTCTGGCACTGGCTACAATAAAGTCTGCTGTTTCCTTCCACCACTTGGTTTGTTTGTCTTAGCTTATTATCTTTTCCAGTTAACTCTGCAAAATGCCAAAGGGATGAGGCTACTTCATTTTACTTTGTTATTACCCTAATCTTTTTTTCCCTCTTAAAAGAGAAATATGGAAAAGTTAATTCACCCCTACTCCCTCCCCAAAAGAGAAGGATGCAACTCTACAATCAAGTCTTGAGTGCTTTACATATGTAAACACAACCACAGTACTTACAGGAAAGATCTTAGCTATCCATATGTTCATCTTCTCTCCTTTACCTAAACCAGACGATTACCTCGGCAGCTCAGCTGTGTTATTGAGACATTTCAGCGTGAAATTTGTTTTTCCTCACTGAACTTTAAGCGGAATTTCAAGTGCCAAGTCTCCAAAGCCAAGTGGGGCTATTAAGAGATAATTACTAATTATGCTAATTTGAGAAGTTGTGCTATTTCTTTCCCTGGTCATTTTAGCTGCAGCTCTCCTGAGAGAACAGTCCCCATTCAATGTTAATAACCTTTCCCAGCTAAGCGTTCTGTGGAGGACAGTGTGTCCTAAATCTGGGAATATTTTACAGTTAATCGGGATATGTGACTGTGAATTAGAAAAAGAAGCTAGGTGCACCAATGCTAATGACTCACTATATTTTTTTGCAGCACCAGAAACATTTCATTCCTATTCATTCATATATTGATGCACTTTTGTTAATGATTTTATTTTAAATGAAACACTCCTTTGTGATTTGAAATATACAGTATACAAATAATGCTTCTTAGTAATCATTTCCCAATCCTAGCTATTTCTATCAAATACAACAACAAATTAAAACAAAGAGCAGATTTGATTTCCTCGTTCTAAATGTTCTGTTTATTTTTGCATTACTAATGTACAGGTATCAAGTACAACTTTCCGCAATTCCCTGTTTTTCTTCTTCAGTAGTTATTGGGCTGATCACATTTAATTGCAGAGTATGCACAGAGAGTATGGGACTTTATTATTATTTTAAATAAAAATAATCATTGAAGGTTTCATTAGCTGGGTAATTGTCTATCTCTTATGTGGCACAATATAAATATTTCATTAGTCGTAGTAATTAATTATATTGAGATAGCACCAAGAACCCCCATTGTTCTAGGTCTTGTATACACACATCACCATAAAATGGTCCTTTCCCCAAAGAGTTTATAATCTGGGTCTCATTTCACTGCTTCTCAAAACAGATCTTTCCAACCAAGAGTGTGGAGGTGTCACCCCAGGCTTAATAGTAGAGATCTCATATTTCTAAGACTCAGTTACTTTCACAAAATACGTTATGGGAAGGGCCAGCTGCTGCAATGCTTGCTCATCCAGTTATCCCACTCAATGGGACTGGCTACATGTGTAAAACCTACTACTGGGATTAAAGGTTGCACGGTCAGGCTCTACTTTTACAAGAATACCATGAACACTACAAATAATTAATGGAGGATGGTGACATCTGAAAGCACGGGAGCTAAACAGACACATAAACATGTGCTTGCAGCCAATTTATGGCAAAACATGGCATACGCATCCAGCCTTCCACCACATGGAGCGGTCAACAGTATAAAGAACTAGATCTACACTTTTTAAAGTAAATAAAATAAACTTATGACGCTGTATCCTTGTTGGGTTTTTAATAATGTTTATTTGCTAATTCATAAAATTTGGTATGTAGCATGCATAACTGAGGTTCTACTGTGCTACCTCACTTCAAAGTTATAAACAGTGATCAAATTATTTATGTACAATGTCCATGGTTTCAATTAAAATTTCACATTTCCCTACAGCTACCACGCAGTAGTATTTGAGATACTACAGTTACCCTCATGAGGGAAACTGGTATCTCAGATTTCAGTGGGTGATACTTATTGGGGAATGCCGACTTTGTAAAGAACCCCTGCATCATATCAGCAAAAAAGAAATACAGGAAAACAACAACGTACTATCTCCTCCTTCCCTCCCTCCTGAGATGGTTTTTGCTATGTTCATGGCCTGTATGCAGTTTGATTCATTTCTTTAACATAAATAGCAGTTACCACCCATCATTTTCCTGATTCAGCATTTATGTGGGAAACAACCAATGGTAATAACAACAACAGTGGGAAGGCCATAGGATTGTGCGGTTGGAAGATAAATTAGGTCCTAACATTAGAGATAACCCTTGTAAGGAGGGAAATATAACTTTAAGCCCAAACTTCAACAGTTTCAGAGTGTGGGTACCCTGCAGTCTTCCTTAGCTACATAAGTTCCTTTCCTGACACACCTGGCTCCTTTCAGCTGATGTGTTTTCGTTAGCCTACTACAGTTATTTACTGAGCATCAGCAAAGCACTAGGTGAAAACTGAAGAAGACATGTTCCAAGCTGAAGGGGTTTATAATCTAAAAGGACAATGAACCAGAACTGATACTATATTCTGTTCCCTTTACACCACTAGGTGGCGGAAAAGGTGCATTGACTGCATAACTCTCCAGCTGGTGACAACCCTACAATCCTTTTCAACCTTTTTTTCATTTGTGAATCCCTAAAAAATTTCGAATGGAAGTCTTAGACATAGCCTCTGGAACCCCAGGGGTCTGCAAAACGCAGGTTGAAAACCAATGTTCTATGGTAATGACAACCTTTCGCAGACCCCCTTAGGCACAGTCTGCAGACCCCCAAGGGTTGAAAACCACTGCCCTGGTACATGGGGGAGTAGAACCAGTACAGCTATCTATTACACCTCCCTCCCCATGGTCCCACTTTTTAGGGGCCACTGCCAGCTGGCACAAGTTAGAGCAACTGCCAGGCTGCTCTAATCATCTGTGCAGAAATTCATGGAGCTGTAACTGGTTTCCAGCCATTGGCTTTTGCGCTGTTCTCGGCGGAAATTGAGAGATGTAGAATCTACCACAATATCTGTTTTCTTTTCATGGACAACTGTGTAGCCTTTTCTCTCCCCTCTTGCACCCATAACCTTTATAGAGGGAACCTGGCTGCTTTAGCCAACTTCTACACAGTAGTGCATGGAGAGCAGGCCCTTGCATGTTATGGGAGGGAGGGGATGACCAGGCCAGTGTTTGGGATAATATTCTAAGAGGGTAGTTATGAACCTTTGTATTATGTAAATATACAGGTATCTCTAAACTGGAAGGGAAAGAATTCAGCTAGGGTGTTGGAATTGTTTTAATTGATTTTAAAATGCCTCTGTCTCAATTCACAATAATTATCCGTGGTTTTTGCAAGTATAATGTTAAAACAGAGCTTTCACCTGTGCATAGGAAATACAGGCACTGAGAACTGTCTCTGTTGGCTGGAATTAAGAACACAGACATGTCGTTGTGAGGCTATACTGCCATTTTTGTCATTTTTGCTCAAAGTGAAGAGGACATGTGTATGTACATGATGAATATGGATTGTGGGGGGAAAGGGAGGGAATTTCCTGATTCTCTTCATCGTTCATTTGAGGAGGAGGGTGTTCCACTCAGAGTGTCATAAACTCATCTTCAGGACACAGCCACATATCTCACCCACCTCTAGGCATTCAGTGTCTTTGGGGGATGGCTTGTTGGTCCCCTTTTTCCCACAACCAGTATTCCTGACACTTCTCAGGTACCATCTTCTTTGGGTGACAATGCACTCATCTACCCCATTCTTCATGTAGAAAGACTCAGTAACCCTTCAGTGAGGTGCCCCCTGACCTGCCTCTTTAAAATGCACAACGCTCTCCAGAGTTTATGTGCAAGAGTTCATCAGAGCAGTGTGCCGTCCTGGCACATGGAGGGCCTGCTTTCCTCGTCCTTGCTGTGCAGAGCTCAGCTGAAGCCCGGGAACCAGGCTGCCTCTGTGAACACTACTGCAAACAGTAGCACAGAATATTGCAAGAGCTTTTTATAGGCTCCGACTGTATGAATAACAAAACAGATATCATTTCTCAATAATTCAGTGGATTGCTGGCTGGCAGTATCACAACTGCTATCAATAGCTTTTCTATTTGTACTTAAGAATCATGTATGAAAAAGTCTGTTACCCATTTGACCCAAGTGAAGTGAAGGACTCGGTCCCTTGGACTGGCAAGTCCATGAGGGTATTTGCTTCAGTGGTGAGTAAACAATAATTGCTACATAAATTATGGGATGCTTGATGATGGCTGGTCCCTTTCGGAGGAATACATCTTTTCTGTGCTACTAGGTGCAGATTAGGAACAGTGACTAGTTCAGAATAAGGGACAGGCAAATAAATATTTTTTTGATCATTATTCCATTTGTACAGGAATGTAAAGCATCTCGCCAGAATTTACCTTGCATGCTTCCCTTTGTGCGGTGAGCTAGAAAAGATCAGAAGGAAGAGTTTCCAGTCCCACTGTTTTCAGCTGAAAACACACAGTGGCAACCGGCTGTTTGAAACGCCCAGCCTTTAGATTGTGATTGTTTCAAAGAAGGTATACAACAAGTTTAATGGAGGAGACTTCTGTAGCGGTGAATAAGGGGATGCACTGTGGGGGGGGGGCATGCAGGGTCATGTGCCCCCCACAATTTGCTGCTTGGCTTGTACTAAGCATGTTCACAGGGACTGAGCATGCTAATAACACTGCTGAAGCTGGCTGCCCTCACTCCCCCCCTTACCCATCGGCAGACCCCCCACACACACTATTGGCAGGCACGGGGCGTCTAGCTGCAGGACAGTCCTTCTATAGTTACAATTGCCGTCTGTGGGATGGAATAGTGGTTGCTGTACTCCCCTCCATGCATCCTGGTATACCTGGTTATGGTGGAGCGCGCTCTTCCAGAGTGCAGTGGTGCAGAGACCCCCTTCCCCCGCTGCCCTACATCTGTCCTGTGTTTTCCCACCATCTCATAGCACTGGGAGACAATTTAGGCTCCAAACTCAGTGTTGCCAACTTTCCTGATAGTGTTGGGAGTCTCACTAAATTTTTGGTGATTTCCTTAAAGCTCCATCTACTGGAAGCACGTGATTAGGTGAGAATCACAGCTTTCCTTTTTCTAGCCCTTGTGTTTGCAGAGAAAATCTTGAAACCGTGAGTATGCCCTAAAGGCTCAAAAGCCCGAAGGCACAAAAACAACCCCAAATCTGTTACTTATTTACAATCTCACATTTTTTAAGCCGGTTCCATCATTTTTTGAGGCCTCACTCATGGATTTTGAACACTTGAGATCAGTGACACTGCAATTGACTCTGCACATGTTGTCTCTTGTACCTGCATGGAGCTGTCTACACTGCCTGTCTACACTGAGTTAATTGCAGGATCAGGGCCTCATGATGCGGAGGACTCCACATCAGGGTGAATTTCATTGTAAGAGAATATAACCAGCATAATAAAGCACAAACAATATTCATGAAAAATACAACAAGATTAACTACAAGGCTGACTTTCAATCTTGGCTTGTAGGCTAAGGTTATAAATGGCTTGAGAATTAGAGGAAAATTCTGAACTGAAGGTTTGTTAATTAATCAATGATTATAGCTGCATAAGGAAATAAAATGCAAGATTTTATAAACAAAATAGGAGACACAGCAAAGCAGCTGGAGGTGAGCTCATACAATGGAAGAGTGTGAGAGTAGTAACACCAGAGGGGGAAGATCATCACATACGCTTAACGGTAAATAATTAAAACCTGATGAGCCAAAGTCTGCGCTTGGAATTTGGCCCCATGTAAGTTAAATAGTATGTGTTTGATCCAGCTCCTAGTGAATGGAATCTCTAAACTCTCATTGAGTTCAGCCCCTGTAAATGAATATGCATGTAGGTTAACATAAACATTGCTGGGGCACGTGCCGGTGTGTATATTAATATGCATATTACTACCGTGTCTCCGTATAAGAGTTTAAGTAGAAATTAATTATAAACATGCATTCATAGCTCTGAAGTTTCATTGGTAACAAAACACTGTAAAGAAATTAATAGCATTTTAACATGTCTATTTCTGTTAAGTCAGATACCGTGCTGCTACTGATATTTAGCAACAAAGCAATTAACAGATGTGGAGTCTAGTGTGATAACTTCTTGTGTCAGAGTAGCAGCCGTGTTAGTCTTGTGTGTTATCAAATGTATTTTTAAACCCCTTGGAATGTTAAATTCTAACCATACACTTCAGAGACGGAATAAAGGGCTTTTCTTGCGTGTGCAATTCTAACTTCCATTTTCTTTTGGAAACTCTAATTTGGCAGTGACCCATTATTTATAATGCCAGTTTATTTGACACTAATTATATAAGTATTGCCACTGAAGTCAATTTGCATTGAAAACAATGCGATTACCCATGTGAGCATGACCTATGGGACAGGAGTCCTAATAGGAATAGAGCCTGATCCTGTTCCAATGGCAAAACTCCCAATGATTTCAATGGGAACAGGATCAGACTTCGGCTCTCTTTGGCTCAGTTTTGCTACCAATCTTTTTTTTTCTTTTCTTTTCTGTTCAATTTTTTAAAAATGAGAAGTTGTGCTTTGATTTCTATTTGCATTTTCCCATAGACCACGAGGCGTGTGTTATCAATTGTATTAGTGACGTCTTATGAACCAAAACATGTATTGTAATATGCATACTGCACAAGCACATACACATAACACAACATGTAACTTGTGCAAAAGTATACAATAACATTTTCTTCAGGTTCTTCCTACTATTTAAGAAAATAAATGCAATAAAATCAATTACTTTAGAAACATTGTTGCATATGATTAATGTCATCTTATACATATATTTCTTAGGCAGCATTTATTTGTGTGGTTCATGACTTGCCTTAAAAGACTTGCATTTGTTCAAAGCATGAACTTATTCTCGGTTTAAAACGATAAAAGGAAACAAATGTAAAAACATAATGAAATCACCTCAAAATCTGCTTACGTTCTCACTTTTTATGCTAACCCCCATCATAAAAATAATCCACAAAATGTCACTGAGATTACTCCATCAAATCCTGTGTCCATCAAATCCTAAAACATACTCCACCTGCTAGAGAAACTATCATAATAACTGTCTGGGCTTTTATCTGATGAATATGCATTAAAGCAGCAGAAACAATTTAATTTAATCTTCATTATTAGGGAAAGTTTCTGAAACAAGCTGTTGTCGAGAAATTTATGTAATATTCAGCGCAGAGAAGCTGTCTCAGAATTGATTGAAGCCCACTTCCTATATTTAGTCAGGGCGCCATAATATTGTTAAAAGAAAAGGAGTACTTGTGGCACCTTAGAGACTAACCAATTTATTTGAGCATAAGCTTTCGTGAGCTACAGCTCACTTCATTGGATGCATTCAGTGTTTTTGTGTACAGATTGGGTAACTGTGTGCATGCTTGACTGCATGCATAACAGTATATGGTGTACTAGGTCTGTCTACCTGTATGTGTATGAACACACAAAATATACACTGAAGATGATTGAAAAGCCTCTTTTTTAACCTCATGCAGTGAATCAGCGTAATCTGAATCACACTGCACTGCAGTATACTAGAGTAAAAGCATACTGTTTGCATGTAGGTCTGTGTCTGACTGCACAGGGGGTTAGGTGTCTATTTATGTAAAACCATGCCAAACCAGCACAGGCAATATTAATGTAATGATGCACACCACCTCCAGTGAGATGGCTTAAAGTCAAACTTGATGAACCATCCTTCACCCTGTTGTGTCTAACTATTGCTGCATATACGCAAATATGAGGCTATATAACAGGCTCATGCAGTACCAAACCACAGAGGCGGGAGGAAGGAATGTCAGCCCCTTGACTTGCAATACATTTGCTTTTATTGGGGACTGTTTCAACCTTAGTAGTGCAGAAACATACTTTGCGGGTTACTCTCTTTTGTTATTGTAAAGCGTAGGTTTTCAGGGGGAAATGAATCCTTCACATAGTATAAGTGCATGAATGGGAAAATTTGTGTGAAGGAGCCTTTTAAAACATACACTATTAAATAAATATATTAAGGATATTTTAAAATATGAATTATTTACCATAAGGACAATTACTATGATTTGTTACCTATACAGGCCCTGAGTCAGCAATGCTTTTAAGTACATGCTTAACTTTAAACTTGCACTAGGTCCCATTGACTTCAAAGGGGTTTGGGGATGTACGTAAGTACTTTGCTAAATAAGGATGGGATTTTTGAGAAAATGCTAAGGTGTTTTTCTGAATCGGGACCATAATGCCTTGGAATAGCATGGCACTCGAAAAAAAGGATAACAGGATCCCTGCCCTAAAGACATTGTACAATCTAAGAGTCACTCATAAGTACTCCCAATATTTGCTTGAATAAATTTTCTCCATGAGTAAGGATTTGTATGACTGGACTTTGGTATGTCTACATGGCACACTAAGTCTGGGCTCTGATTCAAGTTTGAGCCCAAGCCCCCCTTCCACCCACATACACAATTCAATCTGACTCAGGTCAGCAAGCACCCAGTTCCTCAGACTCTTTGGGGAGACAGGGGGCTAGCCCTGTCATTTTGCAGTATGGATGCAGCTCAAGCTGCAGACCCAAGTCAGAAGGTCTGCATAGTGCAGTTTGGACACTTTGACGTGGCTCTGAGACCTGGATCCAGCAATTGTAAACCCAGGCTTAGAATGCAGTGTGGATTCCCAAGGACAGCCTTGGAAATATTGAGTCCACAAGCCCTGATCCCACATACATGTCTACACTGAATTGTAAACCCATGTAAGACAAGAACAACAGGTGGGGATAACAGAGAAAGATGTTTTGGTGGAGGCTGGTTGAAGAGAAAGATAATAAAAGCATGCAATTCATGTATCTGGAGGGTTACATAGGCTTTGCTTAATAAACTATATATTGTGACAATAATGGTTTTTTTGGATCCTTTACAGTTATCCTTCAACATTTTTTTTTCAGTCATTACTGTGAAAGTCTGAGGCAGTTTCTATTTTGCCAATTCACATGCAGCTCAAGTCAGTGTACTACAAATTATTGGGAATTTGTCTAAATAAATGAAGGAAAGGAATTTGTTGGTGACTTTTATTTTTGTGGCTTTTTTGTTCCTAAATAAAGTCACTAATACACATTATCAATGAAGGAACCACAACTTCTCTGTTCTTTTAAAAAAGGACTTTTTTTTTTTAGTTTTCAGAATGAAAAATAACAGCAGATACTAGTAATTTTTTAATCCTGTAACCTACAAAATCAGCATGCTTATTATTTTCAAGGTCTGTTTAAAATTTGTTCTTGATCTCATGACTTCTTATGACTAAGAAGTATACACAGTTTATAATGGAAACTGCTCTTAACAGTACAGCAACCTAGTGGTCTCTTAGGAAATGGGCACACGTAGACAGAGTGAATTGCTGGCAAAGAACAAATGTAGGGACTGTGAAGATTTCTGATAAATATTGCACAAAATTAGATTAATTTAAAAGGTATAATGACTTTCAAGTTTATCATTTCATTTCAATGTGTTTTAGAAAAACCTCTAACCATTTCAATCAGCCTTGTATACAAATTCCCCTTTAACATCGGAAAAGGGAACACATATTTTACACAAATATACTAGTCTTACATAACGCTTGTGATAGGCCGCTAATATTTGAAGAAGTGGTTCCCAACAATATGTTCTCACTCAGCTTCCCGTAAGCCTTCTACCACATGTACAGCAGTAGTGACTGTGGGACAAATTTAGCTCCATCAAAATTAAAAGAGTTATACTATATAACACCAGCTGAGGATCTGGCCCTACCCATTGTTTTCCCACTTTAAAACAAACACTTGTGTAAGCACTACCAAAGACAAAGACAACACTGTTTCTAAAAGAAATAGAATAGGTTCATTTGCTGACCTTGTTTACACTCTGTTCCTGTACTGTGAATATTGATACTGCAGTATGGTACATTTTTAACTTCCATAATTTGAAATGGCCAGGGATACCAGGGGCTGTCCTCTCCTAGAAAAACGTTCCACGGAGAAAATTTGGTGCAATTTGATTAATTCCAAAGGCAAAATTTGCTCCTTAAATGTGAATAAGGGTTTACTGCACAGAACTGGGTATTATAAACTCCTGAATTCTAAACCTGATCCTGACCCTGAGGTCCATGAACCACTCTGGCTCAGTTTCCTCACTTGTGAATTTTAGGTAGTCTGCCTCTCTAATTCTGAGACGTAATATGACAATTTCTGCATAAGTGCTTTGAATATTCAAAGCACAGGTGCCAAGTATTATGACAATGATGATGATGCATTTTTATTAACCCTAGCAGTAAGAATCCTTTCTGGTGTGGAAGAATTCGAATTACCTGAAGAAAGAGGACAATCTCTGGGAAAACACCCCAACCCTCTTTCCAATTTGAGGGTGCAATTTTAACAAGGCACTCCCGGAGTCCTCACACGAGCCCTCTAGCACATCACTGACTAGAATTATTTTTTGGACTCTGATGCCATTTATTCAGAACATAACATCTGGCTAACAAAGTGTGCACTTTCTAGAACGCATCTGTAAATGTGTGTTCTGTAAAAGCCGTTACTAGTCCTATTACAATTGCAAACCACACTTATAAAAGCAAAGACTCCTAATTTCTATTTCACTTCTCACTAATCAAAGTAGGATAAGACCTTAACAAACACATCTGGTTTTGAGAACAAATTGTAATCCATTGGGAGCGGGATACTCATGACAAGTTGGTGTCTGACTGCATTTCATCCTCACTGTTTACAATTTGTCCCAGACACGCTTAGATCTACAAATTCTCCATTCTCCTAGCAACTGAATGCAGAGGAAAGGTATGCTTTTACTATACACTATTGCTAGGACACAAGTTCATGTACGGAGTCTTGCTCTTGGTTTGTGCTAGGAGAATTGAAGTAGTGTTTATACTTGAATACTAGGTATCCCCCTTTTCAGCGTGTGTTGGAATACTGGAGAATTTGTAGTATGAGGATTTTTTTGCTTTTTTATCATCAGGTGACTAAGTTTATGGCTTTCAGCTGAATGCATGTAAGGTATTTTTTGTGAATACTGCACTCAATAAAATAAATCTTTGTGGAGTATGGCAGATGCCCGTAAAATTGGTCATTTTAAAGTGATCTGTGGTGATGATGAGCCAAATATCGTGATTTTTAAAATAACAGATTTTACAGACAAATATATCAGATGCTTTAGCATAAATAAATGCTGCACCACAGACCAATTAATATGCTGCATAGCAGTTAGCAGCTCGAGGAAATCTTCTGTCCATGACATTAGGGAAAATTCTCTGCTCACACTGTTCTTTTAAAACTTTTAAAGATATAAAGAGCAAGAGCTGAGCTGCAATTTAATTACTGTTTCTGCTGCTTAACAATGGATAGAGACAATACAGATAGCTGTGATCCCCCCCACCCCATCCTAAATTACCATTTGTATAAATTTCAACATCCCAATAGAAGCGATTGGCAAGGGGGAAAGGAAGCTAAAAGAAAGTTTATTTTACTTATAAACTACTCAGGAATCTATATGTATTTTGTGGCAGGTATGATAGAGGTGATAGGACCAGGATGATGATGATAGGATGAATGTAATACAAAACACAACCTGAGGGTTTGCCCCTGTTCCCTCCGAAGTATGAGCTTTGCCATAGATGCAGCTGAAACAAGATCAGCACATGAAGGGGTTTAAACCAAATCCTCTCATTTTTAACATGTTAAATGTTTTCATTTAACTTCTGGGTCTGCAATATTTGAGTTCATTAGACGAAAACCTATTTAAATTAGCTATCGTGTCTAGTAACCAAGTTTAAAAAACTTGTAGCAAATGTACTCATTTCATATACTGTAGATATAATTTGGAAACTGCGATTAGGAGTTCCTTCCATTTATTTATTTCTCCATTTTTTTTTCTATTTGCTATTTTCCTTGGATGGTTTCACATATTTGTTTTAACTACAATATATTTGGGACTATTATATATATGCCTGTCTGTATGTATATGTACACACTATATTTATATTTGTTATTGCATTTATATCTTTTGTCTATTTCTACAGGTATATATAAAATTCTTAAACATAATATTATAAAACCCAATAATAACCCACATTTAAGTAAGAACTGTGTGGATTCCACTGTGTTTAAGAGCTATTTCCTAATACAACGTGGGGTTTATGATACCCATCAATTTAGCATGTCTAGACGTCTAGAGCAGCTGGAGACCATTTTTTATATATATACAGTAGGCACAATTCTACTACCGTGGCTCATGCTGCGCAGGACCTTACTATGAGATTCCAGTGCAAGTAGAGGTGGCAGCTTAAGGCCTGGTATGAGGGTGATATGTCATTAGTGCGGGCGTTATAGCCATTGTTTGATATTTATTTCCGGTTCATATTTCCCATGGTTTCTAACCGCCTTTCTCCCTTCCCCCCTCCATCACCATTTAAAGAATAAACAGCCATTTTTCAGCTTCTAAGAAGAGGTAAGAACCAGGCAATTATGTTAAATTAATTTGGTGTAAATCTCTTTCTACAAGGATGGAGATACAAAGTCTCTCACGTTCAATTTTTTTTTTCTCATACACCTTTGACTCTTCATGCTGGTGTTTCATTAACAGCGAGAGAGTGGCGACTCCACTAATAATTTTGAACAAAGTTTCTCTTACAGAGAGCAAAGATTATATAAAGATGGTAACGTCACTTTGTTCTGTAGATTTCAGACTGAAATCTAGTTGTGAACCACTGTTGAACCCCAGAAAAGAAAAAGAAAAGAAAAAGAACCAGCAACCTCCTTTACTATCAGTACTTCCTAACAATATTAGCAGGTGGCATATATCCAAAATCAAATGCGTTTAAAACTACTTTGGGACCCAATCCTCAGTTCAATGGGACCACTTGCATAAATAAGACTATTTAAGGGTTGCAGGACTAATCCACTGATGTAAATATACAGATTATAAAAGATTTACTGTATCTGGATACTATGATAATACAAAGAAATAATAATAATATCTGGCCGTCATTTCATATCACTGGTTTTCTTTTGCTTAAAAAGAAATAGTTATCTGCCCACACATGTCATTTTAACCATATGTTTTTTCTAGCTATTTTACTGGTGGCATTTTAAATCGTCCACAACAGCAAAATCTGGAGTACTGTATTGCTGACAATGGCCAGGACACCAGAATAAGGTGAAAGAAACACTACAGTGAGCAGTTGTGGAATAGCTTTCCTGTAGGGCAAGTTTCCTCCTAATGCATCCAGCTCTAGTAAGTGGCTGGATTATGCTTTGAAGAACAAGGATTTATAGCTCCTATTTAAAAACCAAATCCTATTAATTCATCAATTCCGGCCTGATTCTGCATTCACTTAAGTCAATGGCAAACTTTTCACTGATATCAATTTTGGAGGATCAAGCCCAGTATCCATATATACAGGATTTAAAAAAATCTTATTAAGATCTTGAAGTAAAAAATATCTGGAGGCAATGAGTTCCACAGGTTCATTATGTGTTAAATAAAATATATATTTCCTTTTATCAATTTTAAATGT
Organism: Chelonia mydas; assembly: GCF_015237465.2. Classification (NCBI taxonomy): domain Eukaryota; kingdom Metazoa; phylum Chordata; order Testudines; family Cheloniidae; genus Chelonia; species Chelonia mydas. The sequence goes on along the minus strand of NC_057850.1, from coordinate 238,788,721 downwards.
GTTGTCTTTCAGTTTCAGTGTTGTATTATAAGGATAGGCAAAGAGGACTACCTGATTTACCTTCCCTACGACCATTCATTAATTGTATACCTTTGCCACCGCCCCTCTTATGTTTCCTCTCTTCAGATGAAAGACTTTCCACATCACTACTTCTTTGTGTTACACATCTCTAGATCCCTCTACTTCTGTGATATCTTTTTAAGACCAGATGACCAGAACTGAACACAGCGTTCCAGCTGAGGGCGTTCCATTCATATATATAATGGCGCTGTAATATTTTCATTGTTATTTTCCATCCTGTTCGTTTTTTTCCCCTAACATTCTGTTTGCCTTTCTCACCGCTGCCGCACAGTCAGGACAAGTTTTCATTAAGCTGTTCACAATGATGTCCAGTTCTTAGCTTTGAGTGGCTATGGTTAATTCAGAGCCCAGAAATACATCTACATACTTCAAATAAATAAAAAGAAAAGGAGTACTTGTGGCACCTTAGAGATGCCACAAGTACTCCTTTTCTTTTTGCGAATACAGACTAACACGGCTGCTACTCTGAAACCTTTCAAATAAATAGTAAATGCTTTCTCTCGTTGCATGTTAAAAAGGAAAAAATACACCTTTTAAAGAAGAGATATTAAGAAAACTTAACAATGAGCCACCAGATCACTTGTACACTAAAGGTACCACATTTGGTTACTTTATGAATTACCAAGGCTTAGTCACTATTAGGAGTCATAAGCTGCTTCCATGAGTTAACAAAGTGCTCCTTTGTTACATTCACAATTACAACATGCTTTTGCAAACTCTGCTAGGTTGTCTGAATCTTAAACAATGCAGCCAACAGGGAAAGAAGATTAGATAGGGAAGAAATGTAAGCACTTTATTTACTATTGGAGCTTATGTAATTTACAGGGAAATCAGGCTGTGATACATAAAAAAAATGTCAAGTCTATCATGGACCCTTTTAGACTGATGTATCTGCTGATGCATATCAGCTTTATTGTCTCGATAACTAATAGTTTACAAAGGAAAAACTGTAAACTGCCTGGAAGGTTGTCGAGATAGTTGGCTCTAAATGTAGGAATCAATTTAGGTTCATTACTACTCACAAAACCTATAGCATATTGGCCAGGAGGGTTTCCAAGTAGTTCAATTAGTGGATATTAGATATTCTAATGTTTCACTTTTTCTTTTACTATCACATACAGACATAAATGGAAGTAAAGCTAATAAAACTGTTTGTACAGACCTTTAGTGGCTTTGATATTTCATTAGGCAATTTCAACTGACCTTTAATTTTTAGTGCAGTGTTTCCCATTTGTAACAGTAGAACTTCAGAAAGGGCTGTCGTAAATGTTTTAAAAACTGCATTAATCTCGCTTAATAATCTGGAGTTTGTGAGCCTGGGTGTGTAGAACCGTGTGGGAAAATTTACCTTCTCAACTCACAAAGAGAAATGACAGATGTTAAGTGACATACAGTCATTTTCTGCATTGTGATGCTTTGTGGGTGTCTTTAAGAGATTTTGAACGGCCATAATAGGAAGCAAAAAAACCTGAATTAATTTCTAATTGTTTGAAAAAATGAAGATAGCTATTTACAAGGTGTGCACAGGTACAGTGTGAATATATTATTGATTTATATGCTAGTACTTTTTCTCCTTTACATAAACATGTGAAGGTTAATCCAAAATATTTTGCTCTCTCTGGTAAAGTAAAATGCTCATTTTTATTGACCCCTCACTTACATGCAGTTGCTAGGAAGAGGCAATTATGCTGTAACCAAATCCTCCGCTATTTAGATATCAATGCATGAATCCCATATTTTTATTCTAAATTTAAGTTCAGCCATCGTAGCTAATGCCCTTGATGCAATCTCCAATTGCTGTCATTACACGGATCACTAGAAATTGGAGGTAATAGTTAAAAGAAAAAAGGTTGAAAATTAGATGGATAAAGGCTTAATCAATTTAATTTTATCATCAAATCCAGGCCCTTCCTCTTGAGCTGTCAGGGTATGAGATAAGCAGAGCGCATCTTGAAACACGACACAATCCTGTTGTAGAGAAGGAGTTGTGTCCCTGAACCAAGATGAAACACACTTATTTATTACTTTGGCATTGCTGGGTGATGAAGACTCAAGCTGACTTCCTCTTTCCATCCTCAGCACAATCTTGTTATTTCATTATTTTTTTCTGGAATTTCATTGCATCATAATCCTGTCTCTCTCACCATCCGCTGCACTTACTGTATTTATTTTGCCAACTTTTATTTCTTGCCCCTCAATATCAATAGCGAGCTCAGCTCTCTCTCGCTCTCTCTATTGCAGTATTTCACTTTGCGTTTATATCTGATTCACTCCATTTTCCTACGATTAAGTTTAACTAATGGCTTTGAAGAAATCACACTCAAACAATGAGTAAATTTAATTGCTGTCGTGTATTGGAAAATAATGAAGCAGTGGTACATTCCAACCCACCAACTTCACGTTAAGATTCCAAATGTTGATTTCCACCAAGATGAGGAAGGCTTATGAAAGTTTGGCCTTTTACAGCATGATTAACATGTTACAACTCTGTTTTATTTTAGTCCCTTTTTAAGCATTTTCATCTGAAAACAAACTTTCTTTTTAAAGTTCTTGCCCTTCCCTTCCTATTTCTACACAGAATTTGTTCAAGGCTCTGAAGTGAATTTTACCAGTAATCTGTTTATAACCTATTATGTTTCAAACTTGTACACATATGAATTTGCAAGGTGTTTTTTGTTGTTTTGCAAAGGGACACAAGCCACTAAATGTTAACATGGATAAATGTTAACATGGATTTATCCAAATTATTAAGCATATTTCTGTAAAGTCAGATCACACCATAGACATAGATTAAAAGAACAAAATTAATACTGCTACAGACCTGCCATTAAGTAATTTACAGAAAATTAGCATGCTGATATTCTGGCAAATATCTGTCTTTATTTTACATCTGCTCTTTGAGAAATTATGATATTTACTTACCATTAAGAGTTAAAATTTTTATTTTCTGAATGATAGTGCAACTATTCCTAACCATAATTGCTTACAAAATAGCTATGAATATCAGAATATTTTAGCCTTCCAATACACTTTCTGCAAGAAGTGTAAAACTAAATTAAATTTCTATGTAAATATGCTTGTAATGTGATACACACTGCATGGATATTTGTTTATACCATTAATACTAGGGTCTTAACTAAGCCCTGAGACTCATTCACTATAAACATAATACAGGGAATAATAATAACTGAACTATATCTTTGAACATTGAAACCATACAGCACATGGCGGTTACACTCCCCGCTGCCTGATTTACATATACAGAAATAGTGCCTGTCCCTGTGAGAGTATGTCCCTTTCACTATATTTATCCTAAATAAATGCAGAAATTTAACTTTTGTAGAATGCAATTTGTTTCCCTCAGATGTAACTGCCTCTGAGGTAACGTAACTCCTAAAGCATAGTGCCAGAATCAATGAAAAACACAGCAAAGGATTATACACTGATACACAGAGGCATGGCATTAAAATTCACATCGAGCAGTGTAAGAAAATAAACAAAAACCTGGAAAGTAAAATCAGAAAGAGATAAAGAATGGCATCAAATAGAGAGCAATACTTGCTTCTACTCCAAAGCATGCCTAAGTGTTTTATAAAGTAGTACAACTTTCTAACCTGATACATAAACACATCAAATATGTACTATATAGCTGGTATAATGAATTTATTTCTATAAATGATCTGTTTGTAAACTCACTTGTGTGTCTTTAGATATATTTCATTTTCTCACACTGATTTCTACTAAATTAAAATTGAACACTGAGGTGAGCGTCTCTGTGTGCACTTGTGTACACACACACATATTATATATAAATATATAAACACACACATACATGCGCGCACACACACACATGCACACAGCCACCCGACCCCCTGTTTATTTTCTTCAGTAACACCTGACAAAAGTGTACCTGCTGTAGATAGTAAAACACACACTGGAAAATAGTTAAATGCATAAACCTTTGGTATAATCCTTTAAAAATGGTTTTCTCAATTGATTAAAATAGATTACATTGTGCGCAGTATCTGAAAAACAGTAGGACCCATATTCATTCATGTAAAAGATGTGTTCCTTTTTTATTGTTGAGTGCTCAATATATCTGATGCACTGAAGAACACCTTTGTATCAGCAATTAACTGGTCTTAGTAAAAAAAAAAAAATACATACAATCAGTATGGAAACTGGTGTGCCCTAAAAAACAGATCCAACAGGTTTAATACTGGGTTTTTCTTAAGTTGTCATCATATATTCATGAACATATGAATTTTTGTGAGTGTGCACTATGAGCCTATGGGCAGGGAAATTAGAATGATAACACAATTCACATGCTAACCAGTTAAAATATTCAGAAACTGGTTACAAATGTCCATATTTCAAGGAATCAGAAATTAGCTCCTGAAAGTTGTCTATCTACTATTGGACAAATGTGTCAATTCCTTTCAGGAATTCTACCAAATTCCAGTTGTGCATTCTGCAAATAGTTACCGTTTAGCAACTTTGCTGTCTGAAGAAGATGCCTAACTTCCATATTATTTCAGCAAAACACAGTTTACAGGAAACGGCACCTTATTAAAGATCTTCACTTTTTCTGTTGTTTTAGAAACAAAACTAACAAGTGTAATTAGCCTTTGAATCTTTCTTCTATAGTTAAATGAATTATTGATTCATTTCTGTACCCAAGTTTAGGATAACAGTCTGTGGCCAAATTTTAACGTCCTGATAACTAGGTTTGCTAAAGCACATATAACTTATTACAAAGTCAGTAGAGCTAGGTTTAGGTAAAAACAGAGAGCCTTACAAACTAACAGATTTAAACCACATTAATTGTGGGGTGGACTTTTCCCTTGCTTAGTACTTTAGATAATATTTCTTTTGTGACACAGCATAAAGCACAACTGTAGAAGACCCTTTGGTATGAGCTATTAGAAAATATTGAAGATTTGTTGAAATAAGTCAAAGTTATATGCAGGCTGCTGCTTTTCTATTTCAAGTATCCGTTCACGTACACGTTTGATTGTTTTACTTACTTTTAGGGCACTATTTGTTACTAAAATTTTGAACAAAAAGATGGAGTTTCTGGTAAATATATAATAGTGACAATCCAATTTTGCAGAGTCCCCCTTTTAGCATTCGGCTAGTTATTGCAAGTCGCCACAGAAAGCCTGTTTTGAAGCCTTTCTAGAAAGTTATCAGACAAGCACGCCCAATGGATTTTGTGTGAGGCAATAATTAAAAGACACATGAATAATTGACATTTAGGGCTTCCAAACTGTCTGGTTAATTTCCAGAATCTGAAGAAGAAATAATGTACTCAAAGGCTTTAAAAGAACAGCTTGAGCTGACGAGCTAGCTGACAGAAACTTATCTTAGGCCTCCGAAGCAATGACAATTACAGACTAGGTGGAATTCACAGCTCTGGTAAACCCTTTTGTATTAGCATCTTTATAGTCTTAACAAATTGCAGCTGGGCATTTCTGACATTCTGCTTATTAAATCAATTTTATTTTACTTTCAAGTACTTACAATATCTTACAATAACCCTAACTTTAACTGTTCAGGCATAGCACCAGGAATGTGGCGGTAGTGTCTTATTCCCTCTCTGTGAGAAAGCAAGATTGTCTTGGGAAAAGCTTTTATCTAAGGCATACTCACAGTCTGCAATGACATTCAGTAGCTTCACTTTTTTTTGGATTAGAGTAATTACTAATCTAGCATTTCTATAATGCAGGTTTGGTTAGAGACGTGGATCAGAATTAATGCATTTACTAACTTTACTACAGCAAGCTTAGGCAAATATTAATAACAGGGCAAAAATAACAGTCTGTAAGTAGCAACCTGTCAGAAAACTGCTTTTCTCCCCACACTGATTTCCAGCTTGTTTCATTACCAACAAGATGGTGTATCCTCTATCTTTTTTACATACTAAATTTCTGCTTCATAAGCCATGTGCAAGTGAGACTTATTAGGCAGTTCGTAATTGTCATAGGAGAAATACTCAGATAAATAAGAACTGGTCCCATATTATTGCAAAGCCAGCGTCAGTGGTATGAGCAACTCTGAATCTGAAGGTGATTTGTATTTGGGGGAAAAAAAAAAACCTGCAAAAGTCTTGCTTCCTTTTATTTCCTTTTTTAATTCCTAGGACTGCTCGATGTATTATTTCATTAGGAATCATGTGATAACATTACCTCTGACAGGGTCAAAGGAAGCACACTAGCCGTGGATTGTTGAGTTGTGCGGCAGAAACTGGATAATTAAACTGATTCAATCCACTACAAAGAAAGACGGAAACAAAACACTTCCCTTTTCCTTCAACAAAATAACAATCCCTACCCTTTTTCAGGCATCCCCTTACTTCCAGCAATTGCAAGGCTCTCTTTGTTACAGCCTACATGAAATTGTGGGGTATTCTGCAACCCCTGTACCCAGTGTTCTGTGTAGACAGCATCCTGGAGGCTACAAAAAAGTGCATATATCCAAAATAAATAGAGAACATAAGCAGCAGCAGCCCAGAGAGAGTATGTGAGAGAGAACAAGGAAGAGAGAGAATGAAAGAAAAGAAAGGTAGAGGGAAAGCAAACCTTACCTTTCCTCTTTGATCTCCTTCTCCTCCTCCTTTTGGACTTGCATTTTAGTTGAGTACTTGGACCTCCAGAAGCTCTGTTGTTCCCCAGAACTGATGTCATAACTGTAGTTCAGTAAACAAGAATGTAGAGGTCTTTTCTTTCTTGTATATTTTCACCTCTGGTTCTTGCTGCTTGATAGATCTGTGGATAAGGTTCACTTTTTAGTACTGCATGGTGTTTAATTCTAATTATTCTCTGTCACTTGGCATCAGCTGGGTTAAGTGTCTCTGATCTTCTGAGCTGACATGCTTAACTGCTTGTTGTGAGAACTGTGGAAAGGTATAGACTGAAGCTGCTCAAGAGCCTGGTAGCTCTCACTCAGGCTGCCTTCCTTTATCAGGGCTGTAAATGCACGGCTTCTACTTTTTGCACCTCTGCTAGTTGTTTGGCACCAGCCACTTTGAAGCCAATCATGCAGGGAGCTTGTCTATTTGCTGCTGCAAAGTCTAATTAGATCCAATCACAACTGTCTCCTGGCTCTGACATCAGCACCACCAGCCCTCTCCATCCCCTGTCAGCTTGCAAACTCAGCTCCCATTTGGGCTGACGGATATGCCTAGGACCTGATAGAAAGGAAGGGAGAACTGCACTGTAGGGAATAAAAACATACTGCCAGTTTATCTGGGAAAAGCCTAAGGGGCAGCTTACAGGAAGGGATGCTACAAAAGGGATTGCAAGGCTTTTTTTTTTTTTTGCTGTAGACCATATGAACACAGAATATTATGCTTCCCGACACACAGAAATGCTGGGACTATTTCCCCTAACCAAATAGTTTTTAACTAGTTCATTTGTTGCACTGATGATTGCTTCCAGGGGAAGAATCTGGGTTACTGTTGAAGAAACACTCTACCCCCAAATCTTATTCAAGATTCCCATTGCATGTCTAGTTATTTAAAGGCACGTTTGTTTGCTAAATTCATAATGAAGGGCAAATAGCTCTTTTTGCCCTTCCTTGTGAGTGTAGCAAATGAATGAGCCTGCCAGGGCGCAGTCTGATTTCAAAACGGACATATTACACTCTGCGGCGCTCCGTTTAGGAAACCAGGCAACGAAGGTAACTGGTACAGAGGGGCTTATATGGAGGAAGATGGCAACGGCATTCCTCAGAAAAGCTTGACCACAAAACATTACATATTTCTTAAGAAAATAAAAGGTTACACAGCAGGTCGATCGCCCATTTAAGTGACAGGGATCTTTTTCTTCAGGGCATTTCTCCTCTTAGTTATCAGGTGATTAAAGAATATGAAGCTGCACCCTAGATTGCTAACACAGAAGAAAATAATATTAGAGAAAAAGTTATGCTAAATAATTAATGTCCTCAGTGGCTGCTCCATTTGCAGTAAGCCATAGGAGTACAGTAAAGCTCTGCTTATTGGAACCTCTTTAATCTCAAACTCCCTCTTATCTGCATCTAGGTTACACCCCAGGCTGTGCAGCACTTAGGCTGTAATACTCCCTGTTATTCAGACCCCTGTATATTCAAATGTTTTATGCCCCTGAAACTTTTTGGTTAGACGGGGTTGAACTCTACATAGATTTTTTTATATTAAATGTATAAAAAGGACATAAAATCATACTATGGTTTTGATTTAAACCTTTAATAAAATCAAGTACTTTCTGTGTAAAGGTCTTAATTTGACCCACATGTGCCTAGGCAATGTGACAATCCCTCTATCCGATCCTCCAAAAGCAGGTCTTGTAAGGCTGGGCATGCTTGGCTGCTACTGCTTCCCGCAGCCCCCATTGGCCTGGAGCGGCGAACCGCAGCCAGTGGGAGCTGCGATCTGCCGAACCTGCAGATGCAGCAGGTAAACAAACTGGTCTGGCCCGCCGGGGGCTTTCCCTGAACAAGTGGTGGACCGGCTTTGAGAACCACTGTTTTAGAGCACTGAAGAAATCACATCTCTGCGTAGACAAATAGAAATTAGAAGTCAATTGCCTTCCATATTTAAATGCTGTACGTGCGCAATATGGGTTATGAGCTTTAAAAGAAAAGCACATCCTAATTAAAAACAAAAAGAGTACTCTTGGACAGTCATCTATTCATAAGATTTAATTCAAATAATTATTTTAAGGTTCTAAAGTATTTTACACAATTTTATTCTACTTCTAACTGGAGTGTTGACAGACTATGGGAATGGTTGTCTTTGTGGTATTGCCAGTCGCCAGGGAGGGCATTCTACCAACCCAACCCTAAAAAGGTGACAGTCTGACTCATTCTCAGAAAGCTGTCACCTGTGAACTGCTACCCAGTATCTCATCTTTCAGTCCTGGGCAAAGTTATCAAGAAAGCACCAGCAAGCCAACTTGAGCAACATCTGAGCTCTGCAATGACATAGTTCCCTCCCAGGCAACTCCAGGAATGATCATAGAACAAAGACAGCTCTGGTTATACTAGTAGATGGATGACTTCCTTATGGCCATGGATGGAAGTGAAAATTAATCAGTCAACCAGCTGCCTTTGACACCATCATTATAGGGTGTTGCACAACTTGCTGGAATTGACAGAATTCCTTAAATGCATACGTTCATTCCTCTCATGTTATCGTGGATGACGTCAGCTCCTCATCCAGCTAAACTCAATCTTGTCTCCACACTTCTATCTAACTTCTATGTGAAACCTATAAGTGAAACTGTGAGGTCACATGGACCAGGGCAATTACACATAGCTCTCTCTCTCTCTCATCCCAGACAGACAATATCCCATTGGATGAAAGTGAAGTAACTTGGGCTCGACCCAGGAAAAACACAGGCAATATTAGTGCAAAAAAGAGAATGTAGTATATACAATGTCTCTCCACTGCAGTCTCATGCACACGCATGGTCAATGCAGTATGCAGCCTTGGGGTTCTGTTGAAATCATTCCTGTTCCTGGACACCCAAATAATGGTAATTACAAGTAATACCAGATTCCATTGTCTAACAAGGAGACTTTGTCTTTTCTTCTCAGATGAGGGCCCAACTACAGTGATTCTTTTGTTCATTACCTGTCGGTTGGACTTCTTCTGACTGCATTATCTGGAGCTAAAGCCAAAGCTCTCAAGAAGCTGCAGTTTGTCTACCACAGCCCAGCCTGCCTCCTGTGAAAAACAAAACCCACACATGACACAGAGGCACTGCAACCTGCACAAGCTGAAGTAGATTGAAGGATTTGTTTCAAGGTGCCAGTCCTCATATATAATGCTCTTTCACGGTCAGCTCTATGTTATCTGAAGGACAGCCACTGCTTTTGTGACCCATCTCTATAGCTGACTGCAGCCAGTACAACACATGATTGTCAGAGCTTAGCCTCAAATTCTTATAAGACATTCCCTCAGCACAGGGAATGACCCACCAACAGTGATCGCAACAAACCGAAGCCTCAATACAGTCTAGATGTGGTGCAACTCACCTCTTCACACAGGGTCTCCCAAAGTAAAAGAACTGAAGAAAAGACCAAGTAGTTTATTTGCCAGTAGGCAGCAACCAATAGCTAAAATATGAGAGACAGATTTTGGCTGCATCTTAGCAGAACTTTGTGTGCACCTGAATTGTGTGACCACCATGCCTCACAAATCCTGGGGACAGTGGCCAAGTGAGCCCCTTCTTCCCCCCTCGCATGTTTACACAGGCTGCCCCCACCCAGGCCCTGCTGCTGGGGACAGGAGCCATGTGAGCCAGAGCACCCCCCGGGTATGCTCAACCCCTGTACCCGGCAGCCAAGCCCGGGCAAGGAGCAGGCCCCCACTGTCTCCTAGCCAGGCACTCTCAGGCAAAAGTGGCTCTGTCCTGCTCCCCGCCTGGCTGCCAGGGAGAGCGGCCGAACATGGCGGGGGAGAAGCGCAGGGAGAGAAGGACAGAGCCCCTCTCCTCCCCTGCCTTTGACAAACCAATCTTGGGGGCATTTGACCCTTCATGCCTCCCGCCCCCATATTGCCTCTGCTGGTTAGAAATCTTGTGTTAATTTTTTTGATGATTTTTTTGAAAATATGAAAATATTTGTGAGGAAAAAAATCTGATTTTGTCTAAGCTATGTGGTTATTGAAATTTGAAAAAGCTTTTGGTTTTTGAACACAACCCAGAAAAATTCTGTACCCTCTACTACGGACCCTTATAATACTGTATGGGGCAAGTGCTTCCACTGGCTGGGGCTTCCTCTCATGGCAAAACTCACATGGTGGGGATTCCTGGACACTCAGGGTGGCAAACTCTGCAGTGTCTCCACTGGGTGTTTCCCTCCGTGAAGAAGAGTCTGAAAGAATGGCAGAGGAAGCAGGGGCATGACCTCCAAAATGTGCAGACGCTAGAATCTGCACAGAAATGAAGTCCTACTTCTGTACTGTGGTACACCTCAGCTTCCCCTCCCTCTCTTACGAGCTGTGTGGAGTGGATATTAATATTTGGTTGCTGAGTTTAGAGTGCGGGTGTTGGTGGCTTGTGATATACAGAAGAGCAGACTAGATGATCTGTTGGTCCTTTCTGGCCTTACACTTCATGACTGACTATGACTCCTGTGTCTAAACTCCAGCTCCGATGTGGGGGTGCAGACGTAACATCAACAAGACCCCGGTTGGTGGCACGCAGGATCGAACCTGGGACTCTGCAGCTTAGTGCATGAGCCTCTACTGCATGAACTAAAAAGCCATCTGCCTGTTAGCTAAGCCTGTAGAGCAGACTCATTTTATCTCTCTCTCTCTCTCTACCACAAGAAGGGACAGAACACCATACCCAGAAGGTGTGTGGGTTACACAGACACAAAGTGAGAGTTAATGAATTCTACTTCCTTCCTTCTACAGGGATCTCTGTGTGGCTCTGAGGGCAGCAGGCTGCAGAGAGTGACAACTTCCCAATGTGTCCCCTTCAGAGGTAGAGAAGGGCTTCTGAGGACTCCTCTCCCTCTCTTTCATGCTCCCCATCCCCTCCTATTTCTGCCTGCTTTTGCTCCCTTGTGCCCATGAAGGTGAAAAAAAGAATCAGGACCTTAGAAACTGGGAGATAAAAGACGCTCGAGGGCATTGAAACAGGACAAAATGCAATCCTAAGGCTCTGCAGGTGAGACTCCAGAGCCTTCTGCTGCAAAATGCCTGCTCTAATCCACTCTTGCCCTACTTACAAGCATCTGAAAAGCCTGTCAGTGTGACTATTTGCAGTGAAAGCCACTGGAGCTTTGGGGCCAGACATCAAGGAGTGGGTGGGAAGAAAGAGGAGTGAGGATCCACATTTAATGTTTACAGGTTGTCGTCACTCTGTAGGTAACTGTTTCCATGCAAACAAGTCACCATGTTGTGCTGATTTGCACATTTAAATATCATTAGGAAATCTGAGCTACGCTGGATTCGCATGGGTGGAGGTTGCATTAAAAAGGATTTGGACCCTTCACTAACCGAAGGGAACAGAACTCAGGGTATAGCCACAGCTGCTGCTGGCTGGGGGAGCAAGAATAGACTAGTTTTAACTCCCACAATAAGCTTCCCCCTCCTTCTTAGGCTTGTGAATGTCTTCTTTGCTGGGTTTTCTTAAAGGCCCCTGGCTTATACAAAAACAGGTTCCTGTCAGTATATAGCATGCAAGGGAGCAAGATGAGTCAGATCTCCCTGATGAGAGATCCAGTTTTCAAGACCATAGTCTCTTTAATGGGGAAAGCACCTAGATCCCAAAGGTTACAAATCATCATGAATAGTAACTGCAGTTATGGCTTACACAAATGCCAATCTGAACAGTAAAAGAGACCACGAAACAACAACCACAGCTAGGGATGGGCCCTACTCTTTCTAGGCATTTATACAGAGATCCTCACCCTAGCACCCCAACAGCTCTGAATCTGTGGGTAACTAAGTTGCTACTAAAGATCAGTTTCAACGCTGTTAGTACTTCTTATCTTTATAACATGCTAAACTAAAGCTCTGTGCTCAAACCCTCCTGAATTTTGGGACATTTGAAATCTTGTTCTGGATCCAAATTTTACTGTCTTAGCCAGTCTCTAGCCTGAGAAGCTTAAGCTGTGTAAAGGCCTATTTTAATAGTCATCATCATCACGCTGGCTAATAAGGAGGCCTGAGTTCAGTGGTACAACGCTGAACTAGGAGATATGGGATCCATTCTGAGCTCTGCCATAAACTTGCTATGTGACCTTACAAATCACGTTACCTCCGTGCCTCAGTTTCCCTATATGCAAAAGGGGGATAGCGATACTTATATTAATTTGTAACGGGACTTGAGAGTGACCAATGAAAAATAGCATGTAACAGCTAAGAATCTTGAAATAAATGAATTCATTTTTATCTTTCTAAATCCTCCAAATTCATCATGTGCTGGAAATGTTCACCTCATGCAAGGTATCTATATTGCACAGTATGGGCATTCAGAAATTTCATAAAAAGAGAGAGCTCCCTACCAGTGGAACTAAAGTAGAATGAACCTCTGTTAAGCCTCTGACATGCAGCCAGGTATTTATAATTGTATCCAGCAGAGGGCAGTGGAACATGTAAATGCTATTTGCAGTGGTGTTATAGTCAAGCTGGTCCCAGGATGTTAGAGAGACAAGTTTGGTGAGGTAATATATTTTATTGGACCAACTTCTGTTTTCAAGCTACACAGAGACCTGCAGAGCTCTGTGTAGCTTGAAAGCTTGTCTCTTTCACCAGCAGAAGTTGGTCAAATAAAAGACATTACTTCACCCACCTTGTTTCTCTAATGTAAATACTAGCCAGTTCATTGAAATGGTTAACAGTGAGATGAAGGATGGTTTTGTGGTTATGTCTAAAACTGATGGGGTCAGGTGTCCTGGGTTGTAATCCCATCTCCACCACAGACAATTTGTGGGCAACTCTCTTCGGCTCAATTTTGGAAAAGATGAAGTGTCCCCTCATGTTAGCCACCTCAACTTTTGGATGCTCATTTTGAGAAAACTGGGGCACCTAAAATTACTGAAAAACATTTGAAAATATGAGTCTTAATTTCTCTAATTTTCAGCTTCCTTATCAGTGAAATAGGGATGTTAATATTAGCCTACCACATGGGGATATGAAAGTGCCATTTAAGTGTGATAATGTGATAATATGATAATGAAAGTGCCATTTAAGTGTAAAATATTTTATTTTTCCTAATATCTTTGCTTTGGAAATCTTATAAACATTAGACTAGGAATAATCCTCCCCCAAGCAGTTTTTCTACTATATGAATTAAAACCAGTCTTGCAAAGTTGGTAGAAAAGTATTTTACCATCTACAAAACCAAATGTTGTTAGCACAGATTATAATGGCAAACCATTTCTTTTGAACCACAGAGATATTTTGTATAAAAATCATGCAATACATTATCTATTTTGTAGAGATAATGTAGTACTGTACAATAGTAATCATAGAAATGTAGTGCCAAATTGTAGTCATGTGATGTTTTAGGTTTGCAGTATTTATTATAGTAAGGATATCCCTCTCCAGAGTTTAAGTCTGCAGACATGAGCATGGCATATGTTCAGTATCAAACATGATTTGTTCAGACATCCTGCACCTGTCACTATTCTTCAATCCATATTTGTTTTAACTTTGTTAGTGACTGATATTTAAGTAGAATATGATTGAAGTATATTAAACTGCAATAACATCATCTGAGACTCCCTGGCAGATTCATGCTATGGTAATGATGTTCTATTACTTAATAAAAATGTACCATTATGATCTGCCCATTTATTTTAAAAATTATTTAAAAACAAGAATTTTGGCAACATGCTGCAATAATAAAACATTCGGATAGAGCTCGTATATGAGCCATCACAAAATCATGAGCAGAAATGTGTATGCAAGAGAGTATACACATCCAAAGTATACGTGCAAATAATATGGTGTGTCTGTATGCAGGTGCTATTCACCATTTGTCCATCTATATGATACAATGGCAATTTTATAAAGTGATTAAGGCCCTGATCCTGCAATGAGTTCCCCATGAGCAGAATCCATTTTCAGTGAGGCTCCATGAGGCATAAGTGTTGGTCTGTGTCAAGCTCACTGCAGGATAAGTCTAGAATCAGGAGCAAAGCACACTAAAGGAGATTTAGTGCTACTTAGTAAACAATTTCAGTGTATTATATTTCCCTATGTGATGACCTAGGAAAGTTATCCTGTAACTCTTAAATGGCTATGTCATGTTGGTGTAAATTTCCTATAAGAAAGTTTGTCTCTTGATTGCCAAGCTGGACTATTGTGTCTGTTTTCTGTTCACACTTGGATTGTTTAGAATCAGACACTGTGGGTTAATCTGGACTGGTTTCATTTGACTGATGGCATCTCATGTAAATATCTCTACTGTGTTTTAATAATGAACTACTGTAGGCTTGTTCTAAAGTTAAAGGCAAAACTGGATGACACACATATTTGCCCACAGATTATTTAACAAAACACCAATACCACCATCACCATCTGCCTTATTTATTCTTTTATTTTAATTTATAAAAATGACAACAGAATTTATTCAACCCACATAATCATCCCAGCTAAGGAAAAATTCATAATAATGATAGATAATAATGAATGACATGAGCCTCATGTTGTACTCTGAACGCCAAAGACTACATCTCTGACAGAGCTGAGAAGGAATCGTGTTCCAGAACCAAGATCCCACCAATGAAAATGCCTTCCCACAAGCTCTTAGATGTTCATTTTGAAAACTGTCAGGGTCCCAGCTGAGCACAGGTGCTCTCTGTGATAACTCAAAAGAGAGAGGCAATGTCTCAGGCAAAAAGAGCACAAAACATGACAAGCTTTATAAATCAAAGCCAACAACTTGCACTGATTCTAGAAGTAAATAGAGAACCAATGCCATCTTTGGGTCCTCCTGCCCACACCAACAAGCAGATGCATTCTGCAACTCCTGTAGCTTCTGAGTGGTCTTCAGTGGTAGGTCCATGTAAAGTAGACTGCAGAAATCCTTATCCGGTGGCCACAAAGGCTTGGATAACTAAAGGAAGGCCCTCAACTTGGTTTCAATCCCCAGTTCTGCCACAGACTTCCTGAATGACTTTGGGCAAGTAGTTTAAATCTCTGTGTTCCAGTTCCCCATCTATACACTAGGGATAGTAATACTTCCTTTGTCTCTTGTCTATTTAGACTATACACTTTTCAGGGCCATGGCTGTCTCTTTCTGTGTATGTATACTGCACCTACCACAATGGAGCCTTAATCTTGCTTGGTGTTTCTAGATACTACTGTAATAGAAATAAACAAACGTTCGACATAAGTGACTGCAATCACCTCACCAGGTGCAGATTTCAGCCACTAACACCACTGAGAATGCAGGAGAAACTGGGGATCAAAAGTAGATTTCCTAAACTGTCAAGCTCTTGAAAAGCACGCTGACATACCCCTCAAAAATGTGGGCAAACACAAGTCATTCAACACTCTTTAGATATTTCTTTCACTCCCTACCACATCAGTGTCACCTGAATTTTCTTTGGCCTGAACTTTATCTAATTTGCTCTCATCCAAATCTGATCTCAGGGAAGCATCAGGAAACCAAATACACTGCACCATCTGTGTCTGTAGAAAAAGAGACCTAGAGCTGCTTGTCATATGTATACTTATGCCATTGCATCCCAAATCACCATGCTATCTCCCCCAGAGGCATGTTGAACAGGAGGGATAACAGAATTCCTGCATAAGAGAATACTCAGGGCAGATGACCTATTGCTCAGTAACACCCTTTGGGAGCTTTCAAGAGCTAAATCCTTCCAGAGCAATTCCATTCACCCCAATCAGGATCCTCACGCAGGTCAACAAAATCCCAGCAGTATCAAAGGCTGACGATGGGTCTAAAATAATAAAACAGGACACTTATCTTCTGTGCATGGATAAAAGCAGATAATCAAGTAACAAGACTAATCCATCTCCCACGTCATACCTGCTCCAAAAGCCAGAATGAGAGGGAACAAATCACCTGAAAATTCCAGGTGACTTCGAAGACACTTCCCCCAAACCTGATCAATCACCTTAGCCAGAGCTCAGTAATTGGACTGAAGCCTTATATTTTATTTTAAAGCATCATAAATAACATTATTCAATGGAGAATCCTGGTCTCTATTTCCAGAGGAGAAGGGGAATGTGGGAAGGCCCCACACATGGCTAGTGAATGCACTACAATGGCTTGCTGGGTACATAGAGGCCTGTGTCCATCTCGTAGGCTAAAGTAGGAGCTGCAGGTTACCTTGGGCTGAGGATTCTTTTCCCCAGCACCTTTATCCAAACTTTTTTTACTTGAGCTTTGTTCACTGAATCAGCATTCAGCCTGTAACAAAGTCTACATGTCAAACCAGTGATAAATCACAGTTTTACATTGAGATAATGACAACCAGCTACCAAAGCACAAGTATCAGAAAGAAGCTTAGTGAAGCTGACACCATTTATTTTAAAATAATTAACTTTTCTTTACATGCTGCCTACTTTCAATAGAGACAGGCCTGATCCAAATCTCCGGGGATGAACTCTTCCCAGGTTGGCAGCAAGGGAAGGTTTGAATCTGAATTTTTTCTCAGGCATATCTCTAATTTTTCAGAGTCTCTTAAACTCAGTTATATTTAGTCTTATTACAGACAAAGTGCTCTGACATCACGTACCACTAAATGCTTCCATCACCCCCCAAAAATTGTCCTTTTGAGTTTCTCTTCTTCTTTTTTTTTTTTTGAGGTTGTTAGAACTCCCAACTCAAAGCGAGACAAAAAGAGTGAACCTAAATTAATGGAAACAATAAAAAAGCTTCCCACAACCCCCTAAAACCAAAAATCTTTCAGTTCAACATGACTCTAGTTATTTTACCTTTGTACTGAATCAATTTCATTAGTATCATCTTTCTTAAATGCCTAGGATTCCCGGCTAAACACTTTCAGGAAAAATAAATTCTACATCAATGCTTGACTTAATTTTCTTCAATTTTTCAGCAAGGAGATGGATTAGGATCATACCTAAAGGCGCCTTATTTCAAATCTGAAAATGTATTTTATGTTTTCCTGTTGACAACCAGAGGCACTGGGTAGAAAAAAAATAGCAGAACAAAGGGCTCCCTAGAAATATTTCATGTTTGCTGACTTACTACATCATCACTTATGACACTGAATTATTAGTTTCAGCAAACAATGAAATAGCACAGGAAAGCTCTTCTTCTCTTTCAACTTCACCATTGTTCCTGGATTTAAATAATTCACATAAAAACTTTCAGGTAAAACCTACAAATATTGAAAAGACGTAATTGTGGACAGCATTTACATTACTCGATGCATTCTTAATCACATTGTGATAGAAAGGTTATGAAAATCTCTTGGCTTCCTTGAGACTGGAAGGGAATTTGGATGGAAGATATGTCTCTTTCTGAGGGCCTGATTCAAAGCCTAGTCAGGCCCTCAGTAGTTCCTAGCAATATTTTTTCCTGTATTTTTTTTATCTGCCTGTGTTGCTCTGTTCATATACACAAGGTGAAGTTCTAGCTCCACTGAAGTCAACAGGAGCTTTGCCATTGACCAGTGGGGCAAAGATTTCCCCCCCAGCACATGCACATTCATCAAATGTTACTCATTACCAAGGTGGATTGTTTGAACTTTTTTATTTTTAAAACTTTGCCTGCCACAGTTCAGGAAGCGATGTTTAGTATCAGCTACATGGGACCTCAAATATACAAGGCAACCAGCTAGCCCATGTTTAGCCTGCTGGCATTATACAATACAACTGTCATAACTGACCCCTCATCATAAACCTTTATATTCTACTACTTGCATGGGCTTATTCGATTCCTTTGACCTTGACCTCAACTGTAAATTGTTAAAGCAGCCCAGTGCTGTTGTATAATGCAGGAACAGTGAAAGGCAAGTGTCCAGGTTCAGTATTTTATGACTTTCATGACCTTCTGAATGGGAATAGAAGCATAATACTTTACCAATATATTTGTGCAGAAATTTAGAAGTAATGGCTTACTATAATCCACTATGCTCCACTATATAAATTTATTACTATCATTCACATTTAACATAGACTATTTTTTGCGAATTTTTGAAATGCGAGTCCTTAATATACTACTTTTAAAAAAAGTATAATTAGTTGAAGCTCCACTGGATTATATTTGTTTCCATTGCCCTTTTTGAGAATTAAACGAATCCTGTTTTAAGGGTTAATATTTTTAGGTCTTTGTACCTGATCTTATTCCCATTAAAGATGATGGCAAGATCTCAGTTTGAGCAGGATCGGGCCTTTTTTCCCTGCAAGCACTCATGTTCTCAACCATTGATGTCATATCCCCAGAGCTCTGTGTGACAGCATGAAGAAAAAGCAGAAAACAAAACACAGATGGAATTAATGGTTCAGTGTGTTAATCAATGTAATAAATTGTAAGGAAGGGATGGCGACATGTCAGGAATATATCTGTGCTGTTCAAAACAAGCCAGACTATTAGGATGAATTTATTTGATTGTAATCTCATATGTTAAAATTTACCAGGCTCACCATAATCTTTCTCCCTCGCTTTCTGTTCTTACTAGAACCACTGAAAGATTTAAACATTTTACTGGTTAGTAATAAGCATTGATTCAATGTCCCTTGCAAAACGGTGCATGATTTTACTCCATCACAGATAATTTCAGGAACATTTCACTGCAAGCTTTTATCAGCACTCCATCCTTGTAGAGATGATTTGAAAAGGTTTGTGTAGTTGTCTACCCTGTCTATTGCCTGCCTGGCAGTTTGGTGAGGATTTTGTTATCCAGCTGAGTGAGACACATCAGATTCCTTCTAGTCCTTCTGGAATCTAAATCTCACAAAACACTCATTGAAATATATGGTGCAAGAGGGAGAAGGCAAGTGAATCGCTAGCCTTTAAAACAGCTCTCAGCCTGTTTATGTACCTCCTAATACACTTGTAATTCATGTGTCATAGTGGTTTGTTAATGCAATCTTTTCAATAGTGCTTTTGGCATATATCTTCATTTGCTTACCATGTATAGACCCGATCCTCTTTCCATTTGAAGACAACAAGAGTTTTGACACTGTTTTTAATATGAGCAGCTTCAGAAATATTGTCTTGTAGGCTACTAGTGAAATACCTGCAATTCTACCAGTGTGGACACACATTATGCCGTGTATTACAGATTCAGAACAAGCATCACACCTGAGACATGCAATAGTATCTTAATCACATGTTCACCTAGGGATAGTCAGCACTTTAGTTGGCTGTAGTATGGGAGACCCTCAGATTCAAAATCAAACTTGTGTCCTTGTTCTGTTGTACTTGCACTTTGATTATGGTAGGGAAATACACAAGATAATGCAATACTGGCTGAGATTTGCCAAAGATTGTTTTTTCTTTACATTCCCTGTGCCTCTGTCTCTCCTGAAACCCCTAAGTTATTGCACACAATAGTGGTGTATATGACTCCAAATAAATGACACACACATTTGAATACTGAATTCCTTGGAGATACACTGGCGGCAATCACAACTGCCTGAATGCACCCAGTACTTCAGGAATTGTCTTTTTGTTCTGTGCATGTACAATGCCTAGCACAATGGGGACCTGATACTTGATGGAGTTCTTTAGGTGCTACTGAAATACAAACAACTGTAACCCTTCTGCCCGTCAGAGTTGGCAGCAACAAGGGCCGGGTTCAATATCTAGGGGATCCATTCCAATAACACAATGCAAACCGGCTCGAGCCCCCACCCAGTGACCTGGGACAAATATATACCACCCCCGCTGGGCGCCTCCAAGAGGCAATACTTCCCCTCTCGCAAGCACATAGTCTGAGTGTAGCAAAAAGCCTTTTAATAACAGAGAGAAACAATGTGGCATTATGTTGGGGAAACACCACCAACAGGATTCATAAGACAACCCATGAGCAAAAAAAACCCACCCCAAGCAAATTGGGGCATGTCCTTTCCGTTTGGTTCTTGAGTCCAGCAACCTCAAATCACCCAAAGTCCCAAAAGTCCAATGACCCAAAAGTCTCTGTCCCTAGTCAGGGCAGCCCCAGAGTTCGAAAGTTTATCTGCGGAGCTTTACCTCCCAACCTGGGTGGAGATGGGACGGGGGTAAGAGGCACCTTACATGATCTGAAGCTGACCGCCCCACAGCTCCATAGGCCTTCGCTCCGCTCCGCCAGCCGCCCCACGAACTCCTTCACTCAGCTCCGCTCCACTCCACGGCCCACAAGCAGCTCCCACCGTCCCATGAACTGCTCCACCAGCCGGTCCACAAACTGCTCCACGTCCCACCAGCAGCTCCTGCCGTCCTACGAACTGCTCCACCAGCCTGTCCACAAGGCACTCCAGCCGTCCCGCAAACTGCTCCACAATATATCTTCAGGCTCCCCCACTACTTAACACAACGCTCAGTGATTTCAGCTCTTAGTCAGTTCAGCTCTTTGGTGAATTCAGCTTGTAGTAGGGGAGCCTCAGTGCTGGTCCACTGTTAGCCCAAAGTGAGCTCAGCAGCCTGTAACTAGACTTCTAATTAAATCAAAATTAGCTCTGATATTCCACAGTGGAGAGAGGAGGAAGTGCAACTAGCATGTAAGGCCCTCACCAAAGGGCCCATGCCACCAAGTATTAATACTTATCCCCCACCTCTCTCAATTCACAGTTTTGGAACCCATGACCCTTGCCTAGCGAGTGCCACTTAGTTGATGGTGAGTCCCTCCATCATAACAAAAGGCCAAGTACAGTTCCAAGCACAGTTCCAATAATCAGGGTAATAACAATTATTATTGTTATTACCCATAATCAGGGTAATAACAATTTATTCTTCCTGCCCCAATAACAGAGACACTGGGGATCCCACAGCAGCCAAAGTGACCATTTGGGCAGCTATGGCCTCATTCTAGGCGGGGTGGGTGTGCCTATGCAAATGAGATCAGCCCCTGAAGTTCTTTTCCACAACTTGCCACACCTCACCACCAGATGTCAGGGTGGAGCTCATCCTGACACTGCTTACACAACTAATAACAGCAGTTCAATACCTGGGCATCTTTTCTCTTTGTAACCATATAATATGCATTTAATTCTTTATCCAGACTATTTGAATAAGTTAGTCACATTATTGCTGATGGCAGATAGGAAGGTTACAAACCACATGCTTGATAACTGTCCTTTCTGACCTTTCATGGCCTTAAGCAACCTCACAATTAATATACCACATAGCAAGAAGAGAATGACACCTTGACATTTAGCAGGAGCAAGGAGCAGCCTGGATTTTGACAAATGTTGGCATACTTGCTGCTGGTGCTGCTTAAAGTCACATTGGTTTCCACCGGACATTTTGTTGTGCCTTAGAGGTACCTGGTAGAAAGCTGCAGACTCATTTGAAGGGATATCAGTTTTTCTGAAGACAGTCCCAAGTGATCCATGTAAATTGCAGTTTGAGTGCAATCAATAGATGTGACAAGCAGCTGATGTTGGCAACTGGGGACATAATGAAGGTGTGACTGTGTAAACGGCTAACAGATAACAATGCTATAGGAAATTATAGGGCAGTGCTGTATTGAATAAGTGCGGTGCAAAATGAGCTGCAGCTCTCAGGTCATGCTTTCCCGCTGCTGAAGTGTCTCTTGCTCTTGTCCTTTGTAATTGTAAGTGGCAGCAGTGCCTTGCTGAATACCAGGAGGGCATGTATTCAACCCTCATTTGTTCTGCATTACAATGCAATTCTCGCTGTTAACAGCTGATCTATAGAGTCAGGGACCACCTCCCAAGTGGACAAGATACCAAGGAAAATACCAACACTCTGTTTTGTCAGGAATTGAGAAGGCTATCATTTAAACCACACCAAACATCTGGACCAGTCCTGTAAAGGTAGCAGTAAAAACTCAATGTTTTGTTAAAATCTTTTGTGTTTCCTCCCTACCCAAATATGTAGGCTGTAGGGACCTTAACATGGTTTTTCTTTCAGAAAACAAAAGGATCAAAGATAAGAAGCTCTCCACAAGCTCACAGGAGATATGTTAGCATTATTTAGTATTTATAATATATGGTTATCCAACAAATATGAATATATGTGGCTGTTTGCTACATACAGTTTTAATACCTTAAAATCCCTTTAAAATTCATGGGGAGAAAGTATCCATTGATTTTTAATTTCATTTTGAAATACAGTGGTCTGAGGCACCTTTCTGTAATTTTGTTCTGACATTTGAATCAAGCGTCAGCAGTTATTTTCAAAAACCTCAGGTCTTTGAGTCTTTTTTGTTCTGAGTACCACTTATAGCTTTACAGATTAAATGTAACATTTGAACCTGATCAAAGTGGAGGAGGTAACTTAAAGCATTCTGTGAACTTAGTTGATATTTCATTATCAGAGATCAATACTTTCTGCCATTTTTTCCCACCCTTCAAAATGTCAGGTGTTCCTTTTTATAGTTTTCTTCATGCATCTTAGCCATAAGAATGTATATTTGTCTCATTTATTTAAAACATACATTAAATGGGCCATGTTCTCAATTTCTTTACCAGTGAGCTGTAGGTGTAGATCAGTATTTATTTTGTAACTTAGTTTTCAATCATTTACAGTAGTTTTATATTCTCTTCATTAAAAAAAAAAATCCAAAATACAATTTGTTTTCTTACAAATAGTTCTAGCTACCAATTTAAATTAATTCAAAAAAAGTAAATCCAGGCTGTTCGTTCCTTTCTTTTGTAGAAAGCATAACCTCTTTTCTTCTTTGGCCTGGTTGACCCACAGATTCAGCAGAACCAGGACAGATGCATTGTAGAAGGTTATAGGATTTGAGAAGCTTGCCCAGTGATATGGCACAAAGCTCCACAAAGCTTGCTTTGGACAAGGTCATAGGATTGTTTTTGTTTAAGTCAGGACTGGATCTCTTTCTAAAACGTATGCTATAGCTCTAACAGAAATGATGGGCTTGGTGCAGAAATTATTGAGTAAGGTTCTTTGGCCTATGTGATGCAGGAGGTCAAACTAGTTGATCGTTATGGTACCTTCTGCCCTTAAAATCCATGCATCTATTTTTTGGAGATGTGGCATGGGACAAATGGATCAGGGCTGCGGAATCAACAAACACACAAATCCACTAGTCATTCCTCCTACAGAGGACTGCAGCGATGTGGGAGAATGACAACCACAAGACTGCAGTAAAGGCTGTTGAGCAGCTTTCTTATTGCTCCATAGCTGAGTGGGGAAAAGGATTTTAGAGCACAGCCTGGTTACCCGGAATACATAATGGGTATAGGATCCGGCCCTATGAAAACAAAATAGTGCTCTGGTTACAATAAAATAGAACATTCCCCAAAATTAATCCCAGGCTTCCATTATCATTTCTGTGCATTGTTGCACTTCCCAGTTTCAGTCAGGACTGCTAACTGAAGTGCCAAAATAGCATAAAGAAAGATGGTATCATAGTCTAGCTGTCTAAATCAGAAACAGGAAAGACTAGACATCTCTCAGAAAAGCCGGTCTTGTCCAATTTCCAGTTCAGCTTTGCAGGCCCAAGAAGTGCAGATTGTCTGGATAAATGGCTGAATATCTGAGGGCTTTCCTGAATAAAACCCAAACTCTAAATCTTTTTATAGTTCATCTATCATTAAACTGTATACACTTACCTCTGTTGGTTAATACCTTTTCTGTTTCAGGCTTTTCAAAGGGGTATCCTTTTGTGCGTGTGCATATTTGCATGTGACAAATCTGTGTGCACACTCTTCTAGCATAAATACTAGTACACATATTTGTTATGTACACATGGATGATCAAAATTTACATGTTTCAGAGTAGCAGCCGCGTTAGTCTGTATTTGCATGTGTTAGACCAAGAGCGCACATGCAGGAGTTCCTGTGCTTGTAAAGTTTTGTGCACACAATGGGAGGTTGCTTTTTGACGCCAAGCACAGACCATGGAAAAAAAGGTTTCTCTTTCATAGATTCATAGATTTCAAGGCCAAAAGAGACCATTGTGATCATCTAGTCTGACCTCCTGCATAATACAAGCCATAGTACCTCCTCAAAATACAGAAGATATTCGTAGAAATAGGAACTATTTGTAGAACAAAATAAGTGTACCTAAATCAGGGATCAGCAACTTTTGGCCCGTGGCTTACCCTGGTGGGCCACGGGCCAAAGGTTGCTGATCCCTGACCTAAATTGTATAAATGCCTCCAAACACACCAATGCAGTGTAAGCAGAGTCAGGATGAGCTTCATCCGGACATCTGGTGGTGAGTTGTGGCAAGTTGTGGTAAAGAACTTCAGGGGCTGATCTTATTTGCATAGGCACACCCACCCCACCTAGCATGAGCCCATAGCTGCCCAAATGGTCACTTTGGCTGCTGTGGGATCCCCAGTTTCTCTGTTATTGGGGCAGGAACAATAAATTGTTATTATTCTGATTATGTGAATCAAGGACAGTGGAACTGTACTTGGCCTTTTGTTATGATGGAGGGACTCGCCATCAACTAAGTAGCACTCGCTAGGCAAGGGACATGGGTTCCAAAACTCAGTGAATAGAGAGAGGCTGGGGAATAGGTATTAATACTTGGTGGTATGGGTTCCCTGGTGAGGGCCTTACATGCTAATTGCACTTCCTTCTCTCTCTACTGTAGAATATCAGAGCTAATTTTGATTCAATTAGCTATCTAGTTATAGGCTGCTGAGTGAATTCACTTTGGGCCAATGGTGTACCAGCACTGAGGCTCCCCTACTACAAGCTGAAATCACTGAGTGTTGTGTTAAGTAGTGGGGGAGCCTGAAGACATATTGTGGAGCAGTTTGCAGGACAGCTGGAGTGGCTCATGGGATGGTGAGCAGAAGAGAGTGGCTCTTGGAGCAAAGCAGTTTGTGGGAGCAGCTTATGGGGGAGGCTGGCAGAGCGGAGCCCCATGGAGAGGAGGGGCAATTGGCTTTGGACCATGTAAGGTGCCCCTTAACACCCCTTCTCCCCCCATCTCCACCCAGGTTGGGAAGTAAAACTCTGCAGATAAACTTTTGAACTCTGGTGCTGCACTGACCAGGGACAGAGACTTTTAGGATGTTGGACTTTTGGGACTTTGGGTGACTTTGGGTTGCTGGACTCAAGAACCAAATGGAAAGGACATGCCCCAATTTGCTTGGGGTGGGTTTTTTGCTCATGGGCTGTGTTATGAATCCTGTTGGTGGTGTTTCCCCAACATAATGCCACATTGTTTCTCTCTGTTATTAAAAGGCTTTTGTTACACTCAGACTCTGTGTTTGCGAGAGGGGAAGTACTGCCTCTTAGAGGCGCCCAGTGAGGGTGGTATATATTTGTCCCAGGTCACTGGGTGGGGGCTCGAGCTGGTTTTGCATTGTGTTATTGGAATGGAACCCCTACATACTGAACCCGGCCCTTGTTGCTGCCAACTCTGATGGGCAGAAGGGTTACAGCAGCAAAGATGAAAAATTATGGGGGTTCACATATAACAAATAAAAGAAATGAACTATCCAAAATTGTAGTTTCCAGCTGCCCACTCAATTGAAAATGAAAATAGTTATTTTGGTTTTTGCATAATTTTCTTGAAACTTATTGCGAAAAAGGACAGATTATATATTTTGTTGATTACTAACCCCTCTCCCATGCCTTAAGTGGCACCAAATGTTCATTAATAATGCTACCCCTTTTCAATCCGAGTGCTTAGCCAATATTTGTGGTCTTGTGGTGGTTTCCATTAGGAGGAGAAACTGAGGATTGAGTCAGGAATTTCTGTGTGTACATTCTATGTAAATAAATAGAATTACATCAAAGTCCTGTTGCCCTGAATGTTGCAGGATTCAAACAACAGGACATCATTTCTATGCTCACAGTTCCAAACCTCTTTCCAGCCAGCTCTCTACCCCAAAATCCCTCTCTCTTCGTTTTTTCTCATGCTCACTCTGCAGATGCTTCTCTTGATGTCTTCCTGGCTTTCTTGATGCCTGCTTTCTGCTTGTTCTCTAGCTGCTTCTGCTCACAGACAAACACCTTTCCAACAAATAATATCCAGCCTCCTATGTTTGTGTTCAGTCCCGAGGGAAACCCCTCTGTTCACATAGCTCAGCTTCTGACTGGCCTTGCATGTGGTCCATGTTTGAGTGGTGGCTCCTATCATTTCCTTTATCTTACTCTAAAAAGGAGCTGACCACTTCTGCCATTTATCTTGAATGAAGGGTGGCTGTGACACCAACCAACTTCAACAAGATTTCACCCAACCTTCAGTGTAACAGTATTGTGCGTTCACATTCCCCAGATCTTCAACAGGGCAAGGTCCAAGAAACAAAATAAAAACATATGATCAAAAAAGAATAGACTAAAAGGTTAGTTTCTATGATACTGAAATTATAACAGCCCAGACATGTTATTACTTTTAACACCCCATCCTGCAAGGTGAAATGTTCCTCTTGCCTGATGCTAACTGCTCTCAAGTCCCACTACCCTTGATATGAGCTGAGGGTGCTTGTCACGTGGTAGGACTGGGCCTACATATACAAGAAAATACAGTCATAGATCATGTATTACAGTTTATTGTATTACTAAGGGCCTGTTGTCAATAGGCATTAAACACATGAATACAAGACCAGAATCATTCAGTAAGAAACTTGAGTAGTTGCCATAACAACTGCTACTTCACATCTGTCCTGATCCAAAGCTCTTTTAAGGCAAAGTACCCATAACAGATATTCTTCTACTTAGGCTGATTTCTATATTAGGCATGTTTACCATTTAATGAAGACTTGATCCAAAACCCCATGAAAATCTGAGTCTTTCCACTGACTTCAATGGGTGTTAGAATATGGGAAACCTTCCCCATTTAGGAACCAAACTATACTCCTTGTTGTTTTTATTATTATTATTTATTATTTGTCCTACCATAGTGCCTAAGAGCTCCAGTCATGCGCAAGGACCCCACTGTTCTTGGTGCTGTGAAAACACAGAAAAAGAAGATGGACTGTGCGCCAAACAGCTTACAAACTAAATGTAAGACAAGAGATAACAGGTAGATACAACAGACAGGGGAGCACAAGGAAACAATGAGACACTACTGGTCAGCAGACAGTGGTCTCAGCACACCAGTGCCAAGCTGTTGTGAAGTTTTCTGTAGGCACCACAGTACAGGAGAGTTTTATGGGAGATAATAAGGTAGCTTTGTGGATGTTTATAGGGAGCTCCTAAGCATAAGCGGCAGCAAGAACAAAACACAAAGGCACTCATTTGAAAGTTTAACAAGTGGGTGTCAGAGACTGGTATCAACATAAAATGGAAAATATGTTTATGAAGACTTGAAATAAAAATAGTTTAAAGAGCAACATTTTGTTTCAGTGATTGAGCTAAAAAAAAAATACAACAAATTTACTTGAGGGGTCGCCCCCAAAATTTAATAAATAAAAGCAAGCAAGATAATAGACTCTACCTCAACTAATTCATTTCCAGCAAAAAGTTTTTGATAGCAAGCACTATTTAAAAAAAAAAAAATGTTCACCAGAGCTTCTTTTTCTTAGGTAATGTGGCTGACGATACTTCTCATTATGAAGCCCCTTGAGACTTGAAAAGAAACAACCTTCTGAAACCTGCAGAGGAAAAACTGGGATCTTCAGAAAACTCTGAATCCCTTCCATCAACACTATTATCCAATACAGTTCCCACTGCCTACAAAAAAATCATCTTACATTTTTCTTTACCCAGATGTTGGTAAGGGCTTCCTATAGTACTGCACCACTTCCCATGAGATTCTGTGCCCTTATACCTACGATTAGAAGCTAGTTCTGTATATAATCCACAGAATTGTCATCCCCAGTATTAAATTAATCATGAATCAGCCCCTGGTCCCTATAACGTTAGATTGGTTTAAAAATAATGAGATTTAAAACAAGACCACACATTTTGCATTCTTTTTACTTACTTTCTGATTTTTGAACCTTTATGGTACCCCTGGATCATGTTTCCCAGCTTTTCTCCACAACCATGAATTTACTTTTATACCTGTATTATTATTGGTGAGGCTAGAGCACTGCCTGTTATTCAGGTTGTCTGACACTTCCCTTTATAAACTTCTGTATACCTTTGCCAAACTATAATCATTTGGGCCGAGGTTTCCATGCCTCTAGCTGAATTATTTTGGAAAATTTCCCCACACAACCCCCACTTGCTATTTCCCAAGCCGCACAGAGGAGAAAGTCATCTGATTTGAATGAAAAGGGGACAAAAGGTAGACAAGGGAGGAGGGAAGAGGAGTAGATTGGAACAAGGAGTCTGGTGAGACTGGGACTAGAAACTTGAGAGGGTGGGAGGCATGAGTGGGACTGATTGGGCAGGGAGGCTGTAACTGGGAGCAGATGAGAGGAAAGGGAAGTGGGCTTCCAGTCAGGTGGCTGGGGAAGCACTGAGATTGGGTGAGATGGGTGGTGGGGGGGATTGGGACTGGTTGCACAAGGAGACTGGGACTAGGAGTAAGTGGGGGGGAATGGAGGAGGAGGAGAGACAAATCTGAAAAGGAGCCATGGAGCAGGCAAAAAGACTGGGACAAGGGGCCTGGGAGGGTGTGTATGTGGGGGAGACTGAAACTGAATGAGGAGCCTGCAGAGAAAGACTGTGAGCCGGTGGAGGGAAGAGGAGAGACAGATCAGGTGAGGAGCTGGGTGAGGGGGAAAGGGACTTGCTGGGCAATAAGACTGAGACCTGGTGTGGGGAAGAGAGAGAATGGAAGTCTGGAGTGATTGGTACTTGGACAACAAGCTCAGAGGGGGAGACAAGGACTGGTGGGGCAAGGAGACTGGGATGAGAAGCCTGAGAAGTGGAGACTGGGCCTGGGTACGCAAGGAGAATGGGCTCTCTGAGGAAGAGATAGGAATGGGACAGAGTCAAGTTGGAGGGGAAGGAGCAGAAGGGGGTCAAACTTGGGAGGAGAGGGGATAGATAGAAAAGTGTGTGTCCATTGCAACACACTACCCTTCAGAGCCTGAAATGGAAACTGCAAATGCTGACCTTGCCAATACCCCTTGCACAGTCAAAAAAAAAGTGTGCGTCCCTGTGGCGGGGTCTTATTGGAAACCCTGGAGGTGGGTGGGCGCCCTGTGGCGGGGTGACCACCCCGCCATGCCTCGAAGGTCTTAAAACAGCCCTGGGAGAAGGCTGAGAGGGAAAAAGCTGGGCTGTGTGGGAAAACAGCCACAGCTGTAGCCTGTGTAATTAGGGCCCAGCTGGCCCTTATAAGAGGGTAGTGGGCCAGAAGGAGATGGACACTCTCTCTAGCTATATGGAGAAAGGAGGACCTGGCTGTGTGGGAAGCTAAGTAGGGTACCTAAGGTAGAGCAGTGCTGGGGAAGGGCGGGGGAGCTCCAGCCCCAGGCTGCAGGCCGAGGTAAAGGCACACAAAAGGGTACCAAGGCTGTAGAGGAGCAGCCCAGATCTAGACAGAGGCAGATGATCCAACCCCCCCTTGCTGATGATGAGTGGTACAGACTGCAGTCTGCCCCAGGGAGCGGGGGCTAGATGATGACTGACAGTAGCCACTGAGGCAAGGGAGGGATAGGGGGTTGGGGGTTCCCCTGGAAGGGGAGACCCAGACTGAGGGGATACTGCCAGGAGGCAGAACCCTAATCTAGAAGTGCGCTGGGGTCCAGGAGGGGCATGGGGCCAGCGGCAGGTGAGACACTAACCGGCAGAGGGCGCTCCTGGCTGAAAAGAGCTAATTCCCTAGACAACCAGCAGGAGGCGCCACAGCAGTGAGTTGTCGCCCCACCACAGTCCCCACCATGCTTATGTATTTTCTTTCCCTGTCTGATTATGTGCTTGCTTTATCCTGATCACAAGCTGACAGTGAATCCATACGAGTCCTTCCTCTTTTTCTTTATGCATTACTCATATAAGACCTGCAACAAACTCCTTTATTGTCTGTATAAGTCAAAGTTTTGTTAATCATACCACAAATTGGGAAGAAGAATTATGTCACTTTTCTTTAAAAAAATTAAACTTTTGACATTTAAATAGTGTCTTTACCAATGTAGTTTGAGAAATACTGTCGTCTAGTTTCAGTCTGTTAAAAGCATGCTTTAGTGTAAAAATTGGTTTTGTTTCTATCTCCAGAAAAGCGTGGCCAACATTGATTCTATTTAACATTTTATCACTTGAACTGGAGAAGAGATATTACCTCTTTGAGTACCAGCCAAATGTCACGTAGCTAATGCTAACCTCTGTCAAATGTAACACATTGTATAGGAAGGATTGACCATTATTGTTCTACTGTATTTTGCAAGACACCAGGGGTCATAGCAGTGGAATTGTTATGTTGCAGGAGAGCAATAATTCAAGGCTTGTTTGCTTGTGCTGGGTAAAGCTGCTAAGGTCAAATGTAGTTATTGTGTTAGGATATGGCCCAAAATTATAAGGATTTTGTGAACTGGTTTACAGTTTGCTTGGTTTTTTTGGTGGGCATGTATTCCAAACAAAACAGGACTAATCTGAGAATTTCCTATGATGCCCTGTTTCTACTTGCTGGAGGATAACAAATCAGCCTTTTCTCTCCGAGATTCAGATTCTATTCAAGCTATAACTAGCCTACTGGAAGGGGGTAAAAACTGCTTGTCCGCTTTCTCTCGCACACAAGCAAGGGTGAAATGAATTGAGCAAACACAGACAAGACATCTTTGTTTCTGTTGCCTTCTAATGTTTTGATTTTTTTTTTAATAAAGGAAATAAAAATATTCATGCCTGATACACTGGCTTTGTGATGTGGGATCATGTCTCCCTCTAATGGCTGCCCTCCCATAGTCTGCTAATTGCCAATCCTGATCCCACTGAAGTAAATAGGAGTTATGGCAAGCCTTCACTAAGAGCAGGATGGGAACCCAGCAAGTCCTAGAAATAAGGCATGAAGACGATCTATTAGCTCAGTCATTCAGTCTCTCTGCCAGCGCAGGATTGTTTTCTACTGTAAAATACCAGAATTTTTGTCAGTCTAGTTTTAATGTCCCAAATAATTGGCTTTCCACCATTTTCCTTATTCCATAGCCTGATACATTCCACTGTGAAGAAAATTTTCCCTTACATTCAGCATAAATATTCCATGTTATATTTCATTCGGCCTCACTTCTAGTAATACCTATGTGTATTGTTCCCCCCGCCACAAAGGCCCTGAGTGACTTGCTCAAAGTCACTCAGGAATTATGTCAGAACTGTAACTAAAACCCTGAACTTTTGACACTCAGTCCTGTGCTGTAAGCTTCCTCTTGTACTGTGTGATGCCTCTTCGTATGCTACCCGAAATAGCACTAGCCTCTTTTTTTTTTTTTTTTTTACTGCCACATCAGACTGTAAGCCCATGACTACACCATCACCTCTAGTTTCCGTCTCTTGTGCATCATCCCCTCTAGTTTCTTTCAGCAATCCTGTTTTCCAAGTGCGTTCTTACCTGTTAGTATATGGTGTTTTTAGTGCTAAATAAAGCACATTGCAATTATGTATTGGGATAATTTGAAATACACAGTAGGAGAGTAATAGAATTTTCCATGATTTAAAGTCCGTAAGTCAAGACTAAATATCTTTTTTAAAGGATATGCTATAACTCAAATAGATGTTATGGGCTCGATGCAGAAATTACTGTGTGAAGTTCTTTGGCCTGTGTTATGGAGGAGGCCACATTACATTATCATAGTGGCCCCGTCTTGTCTTAAAATTTATAAGTCAATCAATAAGGATTAAAATGTAGATTGCAAATTCATGGATCAGAGACTGTCTCTTCTGCTACGTTTATAAAACAACTAGCACAGTTGGGTCCCAATCTTTTGGGGATCTGTAGGTGCTATTGTGATAGAAAATATAATAAAGCCCTGCTGCCTGCATCTGTTCAATAATTCAGATAACATGAGCTGGTTTAGGTTGATAGACCAAGAAAAAAAAAATCTCTGCCTACTATGAAAATAAACAAAAGAAGAGTAAGGGCACCAGGTAAGGGCATCCCCTTGACAACCGTTCTGAACTGTGTCAGGAGGAGAACATTCTGGAAGAGGAGGCATAGACAGCTTGCAGGAGTAGGGCATCTATAATGAATTTGAAACTTAAGAAGAAAAGCTTCTTGTGTAACGTGGTGAAAGACAGGAGGAATACTCACAAACACAAAAACAAAAATTTCAGGGCAGCTCTGTCTTTCACTAAGTTTTGAAGGTGCTGAAATTAAAGTACACATGCCTGGGTCAGCTCTTTCGAGTGTGGCTCTTGCTGTTCAATTATCCTATTTCTAGATAGTAGAGGAATGTTGTAAAGAGTCAAAGGTGGCACCTCAACACAAAAGCAGCCTTATTCACCAACAGCTTAAAAATTAAGTCTCACTACGTGGTTGGTTGTTTGGCGGCATCAGCAAAGAAGTGAGGATCGAATGGAGATAGAGATTGGATATGGAAGTAGTCCCTCGAGGTTTGGATCGGGGCACTGTGAGGAAGCTGGCAGCTGTCTAGGATTAACCTGTTCTATGCACTTTGACTGTACTGTTGACCACAAAAATGTAAGTAAACCAAAGCAAAACATGATAGCATGACCTTGCACTTGCCTACATTCCATATAAAATATACTTAAGATCCAGTTCCTATCGGAAATGCCTTTTAGTTACAATATGCCAAGATTTAGCCTTAGATGGAGTTTACCACCGCTTTGGGCTGCATTCCCAAGTAACCCGACTCCAAGAAGACCTGGTCCTGGCATGCCGGGGGCCACTACCGGCCTCACACCATCCACAGGCTGTGCTCGATCAGAAGGACTTGGGCCCCCGAGAGCAGCATCAGGGAGTGGGTCTTCAAGAGTATCAACCGGAGATGGGTCACAACTTTGAACCTGGATATAGACTCAGATCTGAAATGCCCCAAAGTTCATGGTGTCTTAAATCCAGTTTAGGTCTATTTCTAGTATGTAGTAGGGATGGGAGGACTAGCTTGAGAAGGACAAGAACCGATCAAAATTCAAAGAAAATGTGTATAGAACCAAGACTAAAAGATCTTTTTATACACATAAAGCATGAAGATCTTTTTAAAGATAAAGATCTTTTTATACACATAAAGCATGAAAAAATACCTCCTCCCACCCCACTCTGTATTTTTTCATGCTTTATGTGTATAAAAAGATCTTCTACACTTTCCACAGTATGCATCCGATGAAGTGAGCTGTAGCTCACGAAAGCTTATGCTCAAATAAATTGGTTAGTCCCTAAGGTGCCACAAGTACTCCTTATCTGAATTTGTGTTTACTTATCTAAACTGAACCTTTCCCAGTTTGCCCTGTACTCGTGTGGTATGTACAGACACAGGTCTCAATCCTCTATACACTTGAGACCATATTTAACTTGCTCATATAAGTAGACTCCCGGAACACAAAGAGGATTCAAATAAGAGCAAAATTACGCACATACTACAGTGTTTGTAGAGTATGGGGCCACAGAAAAGAAAAGAACAGAACAGAAAAGAAAATCTAAACCTAAAAGACATCTGCTCAGAACAATAACCACCAAAACAGTTGTTGAAAAAGTGCAGAGTTACCCATGACAATGAGCTTCTCTGCTATTTTTAAAACAATTTAATTGCTGCATTTTGAGGGAGTATAAAAAGAAAATAATAAAACTTTTGTGGCAAAATGCATTTTCTTTTGTATTCATGCCCAAAATAATGGGTTGCTCTGTGATACCAATAATTTTAAAATGTTAATTTTATTCTGCATCAGTTGCAAGCTAATAAAGTTGGGGAGTGTTTTTGTTAGGTTGTGGGTTTGGGTGTGTGTTTTTTTTTTTTTTTTTTTACAATTGATCATTTAGAAGATATAGCATGACTGTTTATCAATAAGCTAACAGAATGCATAATGTAACATTATTCTGTTAAACACTGACCAACAAATTAATGTTATTAAATATGTACGAATTACAAAGTGACTCATGTTTTTTGAACCATGTGTGTCCTTGTCAGGTAAGCTGTCAGCAACTATTTTATCAGATACACTTATTTAAATGGGTGCAATCAAAGCAAAAAAGGAACAACAACAACAAAAAGCCAGTTCATCAAAGCATTGAGAGAACTGGCTAGATAACAAAAATAACAGTAATTACTATTATTAGATATTTTGTACTGTACATGACATAATACCAAATGAAACTGGTGTCAGAAAATCAAAATCTCTGTGGCTATTCCTTACCAAAATAAAAACTTCATCAATTGGAACCAGTTTCTACCTTAGAGCCTAGCACAATTCCCAGTATATAAGATGAAAATCTTTTCAAAACTATTGTTTGGCAAATTATCACTCTGCTTATATGTTATGCCCCTTTTCTCCTAAGTGACTGTCTTGTCTACTTTGACTGTAAGCCCTTTAGGGGCAGGGACCACCTATTACTTTATGCTTGCTTAGTGCCTGCCATAATGGGAGCTTGTTCTTGTTTTACCCTGGTATGTTACCACAATAATAAAATAATAACAATAGTGCATAAGGTCAGACATCAAATTCCATATTTAGGTATCTAAATCAATGATACTAAGTACCTGTAGCTCCCTACTGAAGGACCAGTGGTTTCACCGATGTCTAGGATTTCTCCCAGCATCAGAATCAACTACTCTCTCACTTTATAGATGGGTCCTGTAGTGGAAAAGCTGTGTGGGGAAAACAGAGACAGCAAAGCATAGGCTGCAGAGATGCATGTTCTGCGGATAAACAGTTTCCAGGCTTGTCAATGTGGCACTTAAAATTTTAAAAATCAAGAAGGAAACTTACTTTAAAAGCTAGTATGAAATCCATATTAAATGTGGTCAACAATGATTTTACAGTGCCTAGCACAATGGGGTCCTGGTGCATGACTGGGGTCCTGGTGCATGACCAGGGTCCTATGTGATACGCTAAGAGAAACACTGAACAATTCCCAGTAAAACTAGTCAAAACCAAAATAGGCCAAAACGCCCTTTATTCCATGCACCTGCCAAATATAAACTCAGAATTCTGACCTGCTAAAAACAATGCAGTCACCAATCTCAAAGTAGTATAGAATTTCATGTAGACATGACACAGTTGCAACATCCAGATTTCAAACCTCTCCTTCCTGTAGTATCTATGGAACGACCCTTACCATAAAAAAATCACCCACTTCTGTAAGTCCCTTCTTCCTCTCTCCCATACACATCAGTTCCTAAAACATTTCCTCACCTCTCCAGAATGATCAATATCCTTTCCACCACCCTACAAAGGCCAGAGATTCCATTGCCTTCCCAGCCACCTACCACTCTCCAAATCACCCAAGGTGATCTCGCATACTTTGGATAGACTAGCTAAGTGCCCTGCAGCAACCCTCCCATAAAGGACAGAGGTGGTAAAGCCTTTTCCTTCCATAACTCCCATCCACCCCAGGAGCTCTCACCTCTTTGGGCTGGAGAGAACATTATCTCTCTGACCCCCTATCATAAAACCATAGGAAATGACATTAAACTATTTCCCACTCCCTGCTCCCTGGCAGTTCCAAATCTCCTTGGAAGCTCTCACATTAGGTTGACCTACTCTATATCCATTCTGACCCATTTCATAAGAGATTCCTAGAGATTGTGAAATTTGGGAACATCAGAAGGGATCCTCCGGAGATGTTTCTAAAAGGATTATCAGCACTTTGCCATTAACATTGGCCAAAGTAACAACAAAGATCCTGGCCTGGGGAAGGTCCAGAGGAATCTCCAAGAAAAAATATTTACTAAAAACACAGGGCACAGAGTCGGGACAGAACTGAGCACAAAACTATTATATTTAAATAAAAATTATCCTAATGTCTGAAGAGATCAACCATGGATTTTGCTGCAACAGAACAAGAAGAATGAATATATTCAACTAGTCTAAGGTCTCGATCCTGCAAACACTTACACATGTGCTTAAGTTTACTGCTGTGAATAGAAATCCCACAGAAGTCAATTGGAGTATTCATGGTACTAAAGTTAAGCCTATGTGTAAGTGTTTGCTAGATCGGCCAACATAGTTCAAGTGGTGGCCAGAGACAGCTCCTGGAATCATGTGGGTACATCTGAATAAGAGAAGAATTGTCTGATCTATTTAATATTGTTTGAATTGTTGAGATTTATTTCCAGATTATTCCAGATTTGGTATTTTAGATGACTGAATCACAAGAAGTGAATTGTTTTAATGGCCCATATTCTGATACCTGTATTAATGTTGAGTAGCAGTATCCAATAGCCACAAAGGAGTAAGGATTATGAGTTAATTAATGTGACTAGATGTGGAACTATCTGACCATATGTTATTATTGTATCTTGCTTTTAATTCTAAAATACAGTATTCCAAAATGAAAAAAAGTAGTAATTTTACAACTGTACATTTATTTGAAAAATACATCCTACCCATGATGATGCTAAAATCTGGGCTCACGATTTTTTCTCACTTGGAGGACATGTGTGAACAGAAGCAAACAAAACAGTTTTAAGACTACTGCAGGAATACTATTTAGGTCTCCCTTTCATTGAGTTTAAAGAGATGTTTAAAGTTAATACTTCACTTTTTTATGGCATATTTTGTTTTATGCTAAGCAGAATCCAAAAAGACCCTATTAATGAAGATGGTTTAATGCCTATGCATTATTATAATGGACTCCTTTGTTCTACACTTTCTCTCTGTGTCATAGACTAAGTCATTAATCAATGGGTGCTGAAAAATAATTGTCTAGTTCTTAACAATCTTCTATTGTTGAAACATTTGGAATTTTAAGATAAAGATGTACTGGCTGTTCTGTAAAAAAAAAAAAAATGTGGTTTAAGATTACCCTTCATGGAAGTGTGGGCTTATTGTTAGAAATGCAAAGCAGATGACCTGGTTTTAATGTGTTTCAGTGCACTGTTGTTCAATTGCCTATTCAAATTGTGCTGGAAAAGTAGACTTCATTAATGTCATGAAATAATGATTTTGTGTGTTATTTTATTGTACTGGCACATTAATTAAATGGCAAAGCATCACAGCATTACACAGAGTTTAAAAATAGAAGTATAAAATCTTTTTTGTAGTAATAATAATAATAATGATAACTCTTAGTCCATTTAATACTATTTAAGAATTCTATGCATTTCATATGCCTATCTATGATGCAAGCTATAAATAAAAGGTGTAAACCTCAAAGTGATTACAGGTCAGCTTGGAATACATGGCTACATAAAGCTATTTTAGTATCTAAACTGGGTGCCTGTCTGTCAGCCTTAATGTATAGAGATCAAAATTTGCTGAAAACCTGTCTGACAAGGCTGCAGATTTCCAGCCAATAGAAAATATCTTTTTTTTCATCTGGAATGACTGCTATAGAACTGGGAGATAGAATCATAGAACTGTAGGACTGGAAGGGACCACCAGGGTTCATCTAGTCCATCCTCCCGTGCTGAAGCAGGACATTACCCAATTTATATCCTGGTTTTAGCTCTTTCAACTCACTGAACTGAAGGCAACAGAACACTATGAACAGCAGACCATCTTATTTCCCTTTTTAGGTGGTTTCTGGCTATTCTGAATAAACCAAAACAAGAGAGCTTTTAGGTCACAGATTTTCCCAAAAAATCACAGCACAATACAAGCACAGTCATTCACTATGGTGCATGAGAACATGCAAATGTGGCGCTCAGGCACAACTGTGAGATGTGGGGGAAAACTCCTGCGGCATGAGGAGCTCTGAACTACTTAGTGTAATGATCCACCCAGTGCAGATCATCACTGAGACTAGAGCTTGGGGCTTACATCATCAGAACCTCTACTTTTCAGTTAAATTCCTTCACTTCCAGTCTGAGCCAAGGTCCAATGAAGTCAGTGGAAAGACTCCTATTGACTTCATTGGGCAATGGAATTGGTTTCTGGTTCTGATTGTCACAGCTTCAATCCCCAGCGATGATCCTTGGTGTTATGAGTATTTGGAGTACAGTGTGCCTCAGATACTTGGGACAAGCCTCTGCTGAAAAACACTGGTTAAATCTGTTGTTTCTCTCTCTAGTGGCTAGTCCGAATATGGGTTGAATACAAACTACTGATATCAACCAACAGAGTGCCCTTTTAAACTCAAAGTAATAAAGGTCTGTGTTCAGGGCCTAAGATGTTGGGGTTCTATCACCATGCCAGAACACTACATGCTCTTAATAGGGAACAAACCGAGGACTTTCAGAAGCTATGCATAGACCTCTACTAGTTAGAGCTACAGTGTGATTTCATCAGGTGATAGTTTCTTATTTTGGGCCAGACAATAGAGTCGAATACCTAGTTAACAAGGGCATGGGACAAGAAAAGAGGAGGAGATATAGTGGTGGGGAAAAGGAAGGCCCCAAAATATTAGCACTTGATTTTTTAACGTTATGTCCTCCGATGGTTGACAGGCAATTCGTTTTTTTTGGTAAATTTTTCTAGCTTCATTTACCAATTTGAAGTGGAATCCTGGCCCCATTTAAGTCAATGGTAAAATCCCCATTGACTTTAGTAGGGCCAGGATTTTATCCTTAGAGTTTAACTAAAATGACAATTGTAACCCCTTTGGGGGTTAAAGACCATGACCCTTTAAAGCTTTGTCCTGAGGAGGGAAGTGCTGATTATTCCAGGAAGAGGAAGTGCTATTTGCCAGAGGGGGTGAGGGACGTGGAGAGAGGGAGAGCAACAGGGTGTGTGTCTGAAACTCCAGACAGAAGGGCTGCAGCAATCAGGCCCTCACAGAGTGAAGCAGCCAAGAATCTGCCCGAAGTCTGGGAAGGACAGAGCAGCTGACCGGGGACGCCCCAAGACAGGAGCCAGGAGGAGCTCTGTGCCAAGGAGGAATCACCCAAGAAGGACACACCGGAGCTGGACCCAGTATCACTGCTGCCCAGAGCTACATGGGGCCATGAGTACTGGGGCTTGTGACTTTGCATTGGGAATAAGGAGGAAGGCTGTAGCTAGTTAAGTGGAGAGGTTGTCACTCTGTGTAGCTTTGCAGAGAGCGGCAGATTTGGGCACGGGGGGGGGGGGGGGGGGGGTTGCTAGGGAAAGTTTACTGGCTCCGAACATGACCAGTAGCATCCAAGACTCACCATCGAACTGGAACTCTGCCCAGGATTCCTGAATTCTGAGTGCAGACACATTGCTCGGTGTCTGCCCTTTCAGACTGTGGTACCATTAAGCTTGTGGGGCCTTGTGTTGAATGTAACCCTTTTTTCATAGAGTCATAGAATCATAGAAGATTAGGGTTGGAAGAGACCTCAGGAGGTCATCTAGTCCAACTCCCTGCTCAAAGCAGGACCAACCCCAACTACATCATCCCATCCAGGGCTTTGTCAAGCTGGGCCTTAAAAACCTCTAAGGATGGAGATTCCACCACCTCCCTAGGTAAACCATTTGAGTGCTTCACCACCCTCCTAGTGAAATAGTTTTTCCTAATATCTAACCTAGTCCTCCCCTACTGCAACTTGAGACCATTGCTTATTGTTCTGTCATTTGCCACCACTGAGAACAGCCTAGCTCCATCCTCTTTGGAACCCCCCTTCAGGTAGTTGAAGGCTGCTATCAAATCCCCCCTCACTCTTCTCTTCTGCCGTCTACATAAACCCAGTTCCCTCAGACTCTCCTCTAAGTCATGTACCCCAGCCCCCTAATCATTTTCATTGCCCTCCGCTGGACTCTTTCCAATTTGTTCACATCCTTTCTGTAGGGCGGGGCCCAAAATTGGCGCAATACTCCAGATGTGGCCTCACCAGTGCCAAATAGAGGGAAACAAAATCACTTCCCTCGATCTGCTGGCAATGCTCCTACTAATACAGCCTAATATGCTGTTAGCCTTCTTGGCAACAAGGGCACACTGTTGACTCATATCCAGCTTCTCATCCACTGTAATCCCCAGCTCCTTTCCTGCAGAACTGCCGCTTAGCTAATGGGTCCCCAGCCTGTAGCAGTGCATGGGATTCTTCCATCTTAAGTGCAGGACTCTGCACTTGTCCTTGTTGAACCTCATCAGATTTCTTTTGGCCCAATCCTCCAATTTGTCTGGGTCACTCTGGACCCTATCCCTACCCTCCAGAGTATCTACCTCTTCCCCCATCTTAGTGTCATCTGCAGACTTGCAATCCATCCCATTATCCAGATCATTAATGAAGATGTTGAACAAAACCGGCCCCAGGACTGACCCCGCTTGATACCGGCTGCCAACTAGACATCGAGCCATTGATCACTATCTGTTGAGCCTGATGATCTAGCCAGCTTTCTATCCACCTTATAGTCCATTCATCTAATCCATACTTGTTTAACTTGCTGGCAAGAATACTGTGGGGGACTATATTCAAAGCTTTGCTAAAGTCAAGGTGTATCACATCCACCACTTTCCCCATATCCACAGAGCCAGTTATCTCATCATAGAAGGCAATCAGGTTAGTCAGGCATGACTTGTCCTTGGTGAATCCGTGTTGACTGTTCCTGATCACCTTCCTCTCCTCCAAGTGCTGCAAAATGGATTCCTTGAGGACCTGGTCCATTATTTTTCCGGGGACTGAGGTGAGGCTGTAGTTCCCTGGATTCTCCTTCTTCCCTTTTTTAAAGATGGGCACAATATTGCCTTTTTCCAATCATCCGGGACCTCCCCGATCATCATGAGTTTTCAAAGATAATGGCCAATGGCTCTGCAGTCACATCAGTCAACTCCCTCAGCACCCTCGGATGAATTGCATCTGGACCCATGGACTTGTGCATGTCCAATTTTTCTTTCATCACTGAGGCCTGCTCACCTCCTCCCCATACGGTGCGGCCCAGTGCAACAGTCTGGGAGACGACCTTGTCTGTGAAGACCGAGACAAAAAAAGCATTGAGTACTTCAGCTTTTCCCACATCATCTGTAACTAATGGTCCCACACCTTCCCTGACCTTCTTCTAGTTGCTAACATACTTGTAGAAACCCTTCTTGTTGCCCTTCACATCCCTTGCTAGCTGCAACTTCAACTGTGCATTGTCCTTCCTGATTACACCCTGCATGCTCAAGCAATATTTTTATACTCCTCACTAGTCATCTGTCCAAATTTCCACTTCTTGTAAGCTTCCTTTTTGTGTTTGAGCTCACCAAAGATTTCTCTGTTAAGCCAAGCTGGTCACCTGCAATATTTGCTATTCTTTCTGCACATTGGGATGGTTTGTTCCTGCACCCTCAATAAGGCTTCTTTAAAATACAGCCAGCCCTCCTGGACTCCTTTCCCCCTCATGTTATTCTCCCAGGGAAGCCTGCCCATCAGTTCCCTGAGAGAGTCAAAGTCTGCTTTTCTGAAGTCCATGGTCCGTATTCTGCTGCTCTCCTTTCTTCTTTGTGTCAGGATCCTGAACTTGACCATCTCATGGTCACTGCTGGCCAGGTTTTACCACTCCCCCTATCATTTCCCCTGTTGTTTTTCTCCTTTCATCACTCTGTAAATAAATATTTCCCTTTCCTATATACATTGTACTGTTTGGGGCGGGGGAGAAGCGGGTATTCACCCGGGGTAAGGGTGGGGGTTGGAACAGGTGACCCTGGAGTGGAAGAGACGTTCCGTGTTGCATTCCTGCATGCACCTTTTCTTGGCCAGAGCTGCCTGCAGAGCAGACTCCATTTTGGCCACGAGGGTGCTAAAGTTACACACTATAATAGCAACAACTTGAAGGTACTTCCTGTTAAATTAGTATTAGCTATTAAATAAAAACCCAAAGCCTTAAATAAAAACCCAAAGCCAAAGGCAGTATAATTTTTAGCAAATAAACTCAAAGGCTGAAGACCAAGGAGTTGTCCTTTCACTTGGGTATAATTTCAAGTATTTGTTAACACTACTGTATGTTTGTTCCTTCCCTTCTTCCTATGGCTGTTTATTTATTCATGGTTAAAGTGTGTGTTTCTTGGAACAAGGCGTGTGCTTTCTTCTATTTTTGGGAAGTATCTAGCACATTTTGGGTGCTACTAAAGATAAATAATTCAACTCATATGAACTGTGGAAATCCTAGTCTTCCATTCCTTTTATTTCTCTATTTTAACAACTCCAGAAATATACATTTTATTTTATATTATACCTATGTAAATATGTGCAATATACAGAGAGGTGTATGCGTGTGTGTGTTGAATACACACAGCCAAATGTCCAATCACGAAACTTCAACCTTCTCTAACATGACGGCCTTGCTGAGTAAATAAAGAGAAAGGGGAGAAGCTGCCCTCTTAAAACACTTCCCCCTCACCCTTACAGTCTCTCAAGGAAAGGTCATTCTTTGTGTCATAAATCACTAAGCGATGAAGAATTATTGTCTAATTCTTAGCCATCTTCTATTGTTGTAACATTTGGAAATTTTAGATAAAGATGTTCTGGTGGTACTGAAATAAGTGTGGTTTAAGATTACCCTTTACGAAAATGTGGGCTTATTGTTAGAAATGCAAAGCAGATGACCCGGTGTTAATGTATTTTAGTGCATGGTTGTTCAACTGCCTATTCAAATTGTGCTAGAAAAATAGAATTCATTAAAGTCACAAAATAATGATTGTGTATATTTTATTGTACCTAAACATTAATTAAAGTTAAAAATATCTTAGTTCTACATGGCATTTAAAACCGGGATATATTATAATAATAATATAAGCAGATAGCTCTTAGTCTATTGAAAACTTTTAAGAAATTATTTCAATTTTTGTACTCAGCCTAAATAAGTGACATAAATAAAAGGTGTGCATTCCAAATGATTACAAGCTAGCTAGGAGTACCCAGCTATGTAAGTCATTTTAGTATCTCTTATGGGACAGAAAGCATACTTAAGAGCAGTTCAGTGTATTCTCCCTTCTACTTGACTGACATGACTAACAGGCACTAAACTTCAAACACTTGAGAAACAGAATTGGAATGTAGATCAAGAGGCAGGAACAACAATGCAC
Organism: Chelonia mydas; assembly: GCF_015237465.2. NCBI lineage: Eukaryota > Metazoa > Chordata > Testudines > Cheloniidae > Chelonia > Chelonia mydas. Next base: position 238,745,201 of record NC_057850.1, on the reverse strand, counting down.
CTCTTAAATAGTCAAGTATATGCATGAGAAATTTCAGACTAACAGCCGTGTTAGTCTGTATTTGCAAAAAGAAAAGGAGTACTTGTGGCACCTTAGAGACTAACCAATTTATTTGAGCATAAGCTTTCGTGAGCTACAGCTCACTTCATCGGATGCATACTGTGGAAAGTATAGAAGATCTTTTTATACACACAAAGCATGAAAAAATGGGTGTTTACCACTACAAAAGGTTTTCTCTCCCCCCACCCCACTCTCCTGCTGGTAATAGCAATTACCAACAGGAGAGTGGGGTTGTGGGGGGTGGGGGGGAGAAAACCTGGATTTGTGCTGGAAATGGCCCAACTTGATTATCATACACATTGTAAGGAGAGTGATCGCTTTAGATAAGCTATTACCAGCAGGAGAGTGGGGTGGGGGGAGAGAAAACCTTTTGTAGTGGTAAACACCCATTTTTTCATGCTTTGTGTGTATAAAAAGATCTTCTATACTTTCCACATTATGCATCCGATGAAGTGAGCTGTAGCTCACGAAAGCTTATGCTCAAATAAATTGGTTAGTCTGTAAGGTGCCACAAGTACTCCTTTTCTTTATGCATGAGAAAATAATTTATTTTTCCAAAATAAACTCCTGCTTTCCAAGAAAGACGCCAATGGATTATTGCAAACGAGCTGAGAAGCATCAATCCAACAGGATACACAAATGACATAAATAGTGAGATCAATATAAGTAGCCTTTCATATTGAAGTTAAGCACAGGTATTTGAATTAAAAGTTTATTTCAGAACAATATACAAATATTGGATTTATATATAGAAAACTATTGGTCCGAGATTCAAACATTCAGATCACAATTATGCATATCTTGGAGATGAGATTCAATTGAGTAAGGTGCACACATGGAAATTCTCTCATCCAGCTACCCTATTGGATAAAGGGCACTGAAATAAGAAACCGGCTGGCTAATACTAAACGTGTGCAGGATGGAGGTGATGCTAGTAGAAAGAAAACAATGTCTGCCAAACGTATAATGAACCATACATATACTGACATTTACATAACAGTTGGCCTGTTCCTAGTACTACAGAGGGAATAAAAGCACTAATTTAGTGCTTTGATAGAATAAAACTTCAAATATAAAAGCACATAGTACATTAGTCAACCTATATACATACAATATGGACCAAACTCTTGGCACAGTAGAAGGATGGCAGTCAGGGAGCACATTATGCCTCCCTGATACTCAATCTGCTCCATACCCAATATAAATTAGAACAGTTTGGGGTTGAAGAGATTAATAGATTCACTGATTTTAAGGTCAAAAGGGACCACCACGATCATCTAGTCTGACTTGCACAAAAACAGGGCATACAACTTCCTTGAATTCATTCCTGTTTGAACTAGAGCATAACTTTTAAGGAAACATCCAATCTTGATTTAAATTTAACAGCGATGGAGAACCTGCCACAGATCTTGGTAAAGTTGCTCCAATGACTAATTACCCTCACTGTTAAAAAGATATGCCTTATTTCCAGTCTGAATTTGTCTAGCTTCAACTTCCAGTCATGGGCTCATGTTGCACCTTTGACTGCTAGATTGAAGAGCCCATTATCAAAGTTTTTCTGCCCATGTAAGTACATATAAGCTGTGATCAAGTCAGCCCTTAACCTGCTCTTTGTTAAGCTAAATAGATTAAGCTCCTTGAACCTCTCCCTATAAAATATGTTTTCCAATCCTTTAAACATTCTTGTGGCTCTTCTCTGAACCATTTCAACATCCTCCTTGAATTTTGGACATCAGAACTGGACACAATATTCCCAAATAAAGAGATAATATAACTTCCTTACTCCTACTTGATATTTTCCTGTTTATACATCCAAGGATTATGTTAACCCTTGTGGCCACAGCAGCACATTGTAAATTAATATTCAGCTGATTATCCACCATAGTCTTTTTCAGAGTCACTGCTTCCCAGGATAGAGTCTCCTATCCCATAAGTATGGTCTACATTATTTGTTCCTAGATGTGTTCATTTACACATATTACATTTAACTGTATTAAAATGCATATTGGTTGCTTGAGCCCAGTTTACCAAGCAATCCAGATTGCTCTATATCAGTGACCTATCGGATTCATTATTTACCACACATTATTTAAATGTCTTTGTGTCATTTGCAAACTTTTATCAGCAATGATTTTGTTTTCTTCTAGGTTCACTGATAAACATGTCAAATAGTGTATGGCCAAAGACAAATCTCTACAGGATCCCACAGGAACCACACCTACTCTATGATGGGTCCCCGTTTACACTGACATTTTGAGACCTGTCAGTCAGATTTTAATCCACTTAATGTGTGCCATGCTGATTTTGTATCATTTTAGTTTTTTAATCAAAATGTTGTGTGGTACAAAGTCCAACGATTTACAGAAATCTAAGTATTTCAGCTCTATACCCCCTCCTTTCCCTATAATGAGATATCATCAGACAAATCCAGTCAGATTGTGACTTTGGACCCCCAGTGTCCCTATTCTAACAATGCTCAGCACCTTTCATCTTTAGATCTTGGAAGCACTTTGCCCAGCTTTGGAAATCATTGTGTCCATTTCCACATATGGGACTTGAGGCACAGGGAGAGGAAGTAACATGCCCCAAATCACTTTGCAAGTCAGTGGCAGACACAGAATTAAAATGCTGCTCTCTTACCTCCCAATCCCATGGACTGTTCACTGGACTATGCCAGCCAAAGCATTGCAGAAGTTCAGCCCTCTTGTAACATATAAGCCCTAAGGCTCTGTGTGTGAGCGAAATCATCCTTTAGCTTCTAGTGCCATCAGCTAAGGGACAGCTCTGTTAGGCCAAGCGATAGAGACCTGCATTTTGAGAGCTAGAAGAAAAGGGCTTTTTGTTTTGGCTCTTCTCTGATTTATCTGGGGTATTTCTTTTTTCCTGTTTTCTGCAACGCAAGGATTTATTAAATGACAGTGTGTATCTTGCTCCTAAACCTTTACTTAAATTACACACACACAAATATGAAAGCAATTTTAATCAAACCTCATTTTTGTTTCATTTGTCAAAAAGGAAGGAGAAAAGTCATAATCAGGGAATTATGGGCGCCTAGGATAGACAATGTGACAGTTTTGTTCTCTATGCTACCAGGGAAGCCAATAGTGGCACTAGTATAATGTCCCTCTAAATCCTGTAAAACTTCACCGTGGCCAGAGTAAGATTGTTTCAGTCCTAGACTTTCATGCAAAATGGACTTGTCTCTCAAGTTGCCTAATAAGAAACCCAGTGAAATAGGACTTACTTCCTCCACTTTGTGCTTTGCACGTACATTCCACTGTCAAAGCCAAATGAGCAGAAGTATAGGAGAACTTGACCTGCTCCCAGGAATTTGTTTTTCATTAGTTGAATGCAAAATACTTTCTAAATTTCTTCTCAAAATCCTCAGAGAAACTCTAAGAAAAAGCAAAACATTTTACTGACATCTTTTTTGAATTTTTCTCTAACGTGGCACACTGCATGAATAAAAAATTAAAATAAGTCAAAACATAAGACAATAATTTGAAAACAACTTCCTATATTTAACCAGGATTACATTTCTCCACTACTTCATTAACAACAAAGTAACATATTGTGGTAGAAGGACTTATTACCATATTTATAATTTTATCCTTTGTGACTAGCCAATAACACTGGGTCTCTCTAATTTGAACAATCTTCTATTTAAATTTAACTACCTTCCCCATTGCAAACAACACTATTGACCTTAATGTCAGACAACATTATCTGCTCAGTAATTTGCACCAATAGTCTCATTGTACTCCTTTTAGCACACAGGCTTATCAGGGAAAGTCAGGGAGAGTGAAATCCACAGCTCTTTGTAAAAGAAATTGAAGTAATAAAACAAAGATAGTATTATTAAAAAATCTATGCAAGAACACTGCTTCAGCAGGAGCAAGAACCAGAGCTGCTTGCTAGCCATTTAAACAGCATCATACTAAAAAAGACTAGTTAACTAGTTGAGCCTTTGTTGGCTTCTTTTTTGTCCTCTTTCTCCTTGATCTCTCATATTTCTCCTGCTGTCTCAGCTTCCAAAACATGCTCTTTGAGGCTGTGCACAGATTCAGCAGGTTGGCACTATCTGGCACCATAAACACCACCCACCAGAGGCAACTAACCCATCGGCTACACTACTAAGGGCACCGTAACAGTTAATTAAAATGACTTTAATAAAATAGTGACCACCTAGCAACATAAAAATAATCAAATGCAGGAACAAATTAACCCAGCAGAAAACTCCCTTTTCTACACAGGTGCCGACTTCCTTTTTCTGTGTGGATACTCCACCCCCACTCCGCCCCGAGGCCTGGCCCCTACTCCACCAAGGCCCCATGCTTCACCCTAACTCTTCCTGCCCCTGCTCCACCCCGTCCCTACAGGCCCCTCCCTCATTCTGCCTCTTCCTACCCCCTCACCGCCCCCTCCACCCAGTACCTGATTGGCGGGGCCCGCCAAACAGCCGATGGGTGGGTGGCTGGTGCATGCTGAGCACCCATGGAGTCAGCACCTATGTTTTTCTACTTTCTCAGGGATACATACTCCCAAACCCTATCAAATGAATGGCTTTTGCAGCATGATTGGAAGTTTGACAAGTTAGGCAGAGGTGAAAGTAACTGGTATGGTCCGGTATGGCATACTGGCAAGAGCCAGTTCACCGTGCTGGACCGGACCGGCTTCCCCAGGCTGGCACTTTAACGGTCCCTGGGCTCCCCGCAGCAGCCCGAACCCCAGGCCCTTTAAAGCGCCATCCGAGGCCTGCTGCCGGAGCACCTGAGGTAGCGGCGGCAGGGCTCTGGCGGCTCTTTAAAGGGCCCAGGGCTCCGGCCGCCCCAGGGAGCCCAGGGCCCTTTAAAGCGCTGCCCGAGCCCCGCTACCGGAGCCCCGGGGATAGCGGCGGCAGGGCTCTGGCGGTGATTTAAAGGGCCCGGAGTTCCGCTTGTGGTAGCGGCGGCCGGAGCCCGCGGCCTTTTAAATTTCCCCGGAGCTCTGTGGGTGATTTAAAGGCCCGGGAGCTCCCAGCAGCAGCAGCCGGAGCCCTGGGACCTTTAAACCTTGATTTAAAGGCCCCGCCTCTTCTGGTTGAGGCCATGCCCCCTGTTCAGGACTCTGGAGTGTCCCTAAGGCCTTTAAGTTACTTTCACCCCTGAAGTTAGGTGCTATTTCAGATCTGGGGGTGATAGGTTCCAGAGTCCTGGAGCCATCGGGGAGAATGCCCTGCTGGGAGGGCCATCTCTAGCCATTTGAGAGCCCTCCGCAGCCCCCCTGCAGGGGGAGCTGTGTGGGGCCCCAGGCCTCCACCCCCTAGGATCTGGGAGGCAGGAGCTGTGGCGGGGGGAACTTTTGGGGTCCCCGCAGGCGCAGAGTGGCCCGGGGGATTAGCCGGGGGCTGTGAGCAGCCCGCTCTGCTTCCCTCGCCCCGGCCCCGGCCCCAGCCCTATCGCTCAGGGGACGGGGCTTGGGGGAAGGGCTCCCCCCTGCACTCAGCGGGAGCTGCAGAAGCGGAGCAGCCCGGCCCCAGCCAGCTCCCAGCCGCAGCGCTCCGCTTCCCGGCGCCGGTGCAGGGTACCTTACCCGCCCCCAAGCGACACGGCTGGGGCCGGGGCAAGGGAAGAGGAGCAGGCTGGAGCCGCGTCGCTCTGCTTCCCGCTGCCGGTGAGTGCGGGGGGCTGATCCGCGGGGAGCGGAGCGCCGCGGCTGGGAGCTGGCGGAGCGGGACGGGCTGGAGCCACGTCGCACCGCTTCCCACCGCTGACGGTGAGTGCGGGGTCGCTGGGGGAAGAGGTGGAATGGGGGCGGGCCGGGGGCGGAGCGGGGGAGAGGGGCAAGGCGCAGGATGGAGGGAGTTGTCTGGGGCCCCGCACCCCCCTAGGGACGGCCCTGCCCCGTTGCAGTAGGCACAGCCCGCGGGGAGAGGGCAGTCGGGGGATAGGGCTGGTTGCCGGGGCTGGTGGTAGGGATTCTCCCCCTCCCTCCCAGCCCCCGAATTTCTCCGACACCCACCCCCCAGTTTTGTGAACTAGTTACATGTAAAGTATTGCCTGTTTATTTCAATGTGAATTGAAACATTAATACACACTTTAAAAGCATATAGGGTGTATGATAAAATAGGTGTATCTGAAAAAGTATCATATATTTGAAAAGTGTAAACATAGACTAGCTTCCTTATACAGCTGTTGTTTTTTATGACCATGTCAGTGCATTCATTTTGGTGACCTTGGCCAACCTAATAATTTCAAATTATGATTTGTAAGCAAAGTCTAAATGAGCTCTCCCTGACAGCTAGTAATGAGCTAGGGGCTGGGGGGAAAGGATTCAGGACCAGATTGTATTTACATTCACACCTAATCTACCTAGGTATCCAGCAAATAGAGCTGTGTTGCCCAAGTGATAGACTCTGGCTGGGGCTGGGTTACAAATCACTTGAATGGGGGAGGGGGGTAATGAAATGTTGTTATTCTTATTGCCTGAGTAAAGGGCAGTAGAATTATACTTAGCCTGCGCTGATTGAGGGCATTGAGAGAGAGGGTGGGGACAGGTGTTTTGCTTGATGGTCTGCTTGAGTCACAAGTACTATATGACCTGCCCCTCTCCACTGTTTAAAGACAGAGCTGATTAGGCTCCATAGATAGTCTTTTGTTCTGTTAAGTGACCACTATAGCTGAAATCACTGATAATCAGGTCTAAGTGTTTAGCCCTGCTGTGGGACAGTGTTTCTGTGGAAGAGATGGCCCAGTCTGCACTAGCAGCGAGGTTCCTGCACTGAGAGCTTAGCTGAAATCACTGAGAGCTGGGTGGAACCTCAGGAGACCAACTCGCAGAGGTCACAGTGGCAGGTGGCAGCAGAAGGTGACGGAGCAGGGTCATTGGCAACAGAGCGATGGAGTGAACAGTGGCACAACGAACAACAGTGGCCAGAGTGAACAGTGAGCAGTTGGAGGAACGAGCAAGGTGCCTTTTTGCCCCCCACCTGGGAGGTGAACTCATATGAAAGAACCTCTGAACTCTGAGTCTCCACTGACCAAGGACAACACTGATGAGTGTTAATGAGGCTGTTAAGAATGCTGGAGACACAACACAGTTCATGTGAACAAACGTGGCTGTGACATCGTACTTTCTATTTAAGTAGAGATACTACACACTACAAACTGGAGGCCAATGTTAACTGCCTTGTCACTTGTTCATCCTGAAGTTGAACACTGGTTCTGAACAAGACCAGCAAATGCTCACTATCTTTCTGCAAGAAACTCAGCTGACTGGCTAGAAGCATGTGGTGCAACAGTGAAAGACTCAACAGCTGAAAAAGTGAAGAACTCTCACCAGAAAAAAAATTTGCATACATGGCTGACAAATGCACCAATGCAAATGGGCATCAAGTATTAAGTCACTGTGTACGTTATCTTAATGTCAGTGGTAGGCCAGTAGATGCGTTTCCAGATGTTCAAGTTATCGAAGACACATTGGCTGTATCTGTGACAACCCACATCTTAGAGTTAAATGCTTGTCAATTGGACCCCAAACAGCTGGCTGCTTGTGCATTTGATGGAGCTGCAAACTTCAGTAGAAGACCTGGTGGAGTACAAGCTTTGCTCAGAGAAAAGCGTAACCCTAATCTTTCCTATGCACACTGCAGAGGCCATCTACTCCAACTAGCACTAGTATGAGCTGCAGACTCTTCAAAAGACATTTAAAAAGCTATAAATTTAATGTCTTCATTATATTCTTTTTTCAGCAAGAGTCCAAAAAGACTGAATATCTTGGAAAATATAGAAGATACACTGGGACTGAAGTTCAAATTAGTCCAGCCTGGGAAAACCCTCTGGCTTTCTCATGAGCTTGGCTGTTGTCTTAAAATTAAGCCAGCCATTATTACTGGCTTTGGAAACTAGATACCAAGATGGGATGGATCTAAGTAGTGAGGCTGGTGGATTACTTTTGCTACTACATTCAGAGAAGACTATTGCCATGCTCTCCCTTGTAAGTCTACTGTTGAAACTACTTGGGTCATTAAACAATGGCTTCCAGGCATCTGCTACAACAGTACTAGATCTTTGTGCAGCAATAGAAGCTACATTTGGATCAATCAGAGAGCTATCCATTGAAAAAGTACTGGAAAAAGCAAAGACTTCAGTCCAGAAGTTGAGTAATGAAGGCATTTATATTGAATCCTTAAGTGAAGAGGACAAGAAGTGTTTAAGATAACTGAAAAAGTACATAGACTTGATTCTTAAAAATCTACAATGGCGACTTATAGATTCTACTCAACCTCTATGTAGCTTTTACAGATCCCTGTCCTATAAAACACCGACAGTTGAGTGGAGTGAGGCACTATCAGCAATGGGGCTGCCATGTGCTCAGGACAGAATAGAGAATTTGAACTCACAGTGGAATATCATATGACGAATGAATGAAGATTTGACTTCAACTTCTTTTTTTATCATCACTAGTGGCTTGATCCAATCTTTGTGCTACGTTTCCTGGGATGAAAGAAGTAGGAATTCATCTCTTGTTACTCCCAGTCACAACAGCTACAGTTGAGCATTCTTTTGCCTCATTGAATTGAATTTTGTGTTCTGAAAGAAGTCGCCTTCTGCCTGATCATATGAATGATCTAATGAGCATATCAATTGAAGGAATGGAAGTACCGGACACATGAGAAGCCACCAAAGATGAACGCATTGCATTCAAGAAGTTCATTAACAGAGTTGTGCAAAATTATAACAAGAAGGATGTCGATGTAGTGCTTCATAGAAGGCTTGGTTAGACAACTTTAATTTTTGTGATGATTTTAAAACATGAGTTAAATCTAATAAAATGATCATGAAACATTTTTCAGTTTTTACTATGGTGCCATAGAGCCACCTTCACCCTAATGGTCTCACCACTCATAGGCCCTGACACCCCCCCCCCCCCCATTTCAATTCCTGGGGAAAACAGTGGCTGCTGCTTATGCAGCACGCAGCTGCCTAGAGCACCATGAAATTTGGGGCAATTTGGTGCCCCAGATTTCATGGTGCTCTACGCAGCTGAGTATGCCTAATGATGGCCCTGCCTGCTGGTATCTCTGCTCTTTAATACCAAAGAGATCCAACTCCAATTTCCCTGTTAGTGCCTATGTAGTACTATGACAGCAGGAGAAAGGAAGCGTCCCATGGCAGTAAGGAACACATTCTGATTTGCAAAATTACAAAAGAAGAGGAACTAATACACATAACCAAACTCTAGACTCAAGGGAAAAAAATGGAAAATTGTGGCCCTGCTATATCCTTATGGGAGGTCTGATTCTGTTTGTTTATAGTACAGAGTACTTAGAATTTTAGAAGGTTTTGTCAGACTGTTCCTAATCATTGCTGATATTTCTGGTGATCTGCTCTCCCCGGGCCCGTCCAAGTGAACAAAAGAAACATCTTCCACAAGTTAGTCACCTTAGTTGCAGTGATTTCAGTGTGCTAATTGCGTGTAGTGGAATAAGATAACTTGGTAACATTTTGCAATGTCCATGGATTTAGAAAGTTTGGTTGTAGAACTAACTGAAAAGGGGTGGAGGTAATAGGCAGTGGAAGGGTACAGAGTGAAGCCTGCCCTTTAAATAAAGAAGCCTGTTAAGGACATTGACAATTTAGGTCCACTAGAGAAGCAGTCATTTTGTGAAAGCAATTTCAAACAGTGAATTTAGTATATGCAAATCAGAGTAAGGAAGGGAGGCTGTAATAAGGAAGTTCACAACTCCAGGCTTTCAAGGTGCAATGTAAAGAAAATGACAGTGTCCTCTTCATGTGCATTAAATGCAGCCTCAACCAGAGCACTTGACAAAAACCTAACCTTGTAAGAATTCTTTTGAGAGCCCCAGGTCTGAGCAACTCTGGTCTGATCATGTTAGCCTCCAGAATGCATCACTGTGAAATCAGAGATTTTGGAAAGCTTTGTGGCAGAAGGAACTGACCCACAGGGTACAGGCAAGTCCTCTTTCTCTTGCATACACAGTGTGTTTTTCCGAAGTTGTTTTATTTTGTTGTTTTAAATATTCCAGATGTAAGTAGCACTCAGCATCACTAAAGTGGCTTGTTAGGGAATAGTTTTATAGCATTACGGTACTGCGGTGGTAACAGAGTATTTATTTCCTTGAGAAGCACAATCCACGAAAAGGATGAAAAGGAACCAGAGGTCAGGGAGATAGAAACTTCAGGAGAATATCAGACTGTGTGAATGCATATATGGACATAAGCAAAAGAATGTTGCTGACTCTTTTTAATTACATACTTCACCAAACTCCCTTGTTAAGATACTTTTTATAATCTGGAAAGCAGATTTTGCAGTGGTAAAATATGTAATGATTTGTCAGTATGCCTCCTCCTGAATCTTAACTGTGGGAAAAAAACTGGGGAATTTATTAGATTAGCGAATCCATCACCACTATGCAATACTGCTTGCCATTAAAAAGTCAGTATTTGCCAACAATTTCCTTTCCATGGTATGTGAAATATGTGTGGTCACCTATGCATAGAATGGGGCATAACTGACCTTTTAATGATGACTACTATAATCCCACAGAGGATGTATTGGACATTAAACTGATACTACATCTGATTTTAGCCAGATTAAATAGATTTACTCTACTTTCCATTTATTTCAGGTTTTCATGGGTTGTTCGTACAATGCAACTCCGAAAAGCACACCACATTTACAACAACATAAATAAAGCAAATCAAAAGTCTTAAAAGAGGAACAAGAATATTCTTGTTCCATTCAGGAGCAGATCTACTTCATAATCTGGCCATTTACATAGAATAGGATTATACTTTATCACTTGTTTAGTGCTAAAGTATAACACTTGGTAAAGTGTGTGTATATATATATTCTTAAATTTAAGCTTATAATCAGATGTAGCAGTGTCTTAAAAATGCATTCCCCAAAAGGTTTTATACCATGCTAAGTAGAGAAATAATTTCACAGGAATTTGACACCGTTTTTAGCTTGTTTTTAAGAAGTACTATTTTTGAGTATTAAAGACCGCTAACGTGTAAAATGGCCGAGACACAGTTTCTAGGACGTTGCAGTGCTGTTTGCTGTGTTTCCATACACACATACTTTAAGATGTAAAATCCTGCGTGTCCGATTAAGGGCACGTCTTCACTGGCAACGTTAAAGCGCTGCAATGGCAGCGCTTTAATGTGGCTTGTGTAGTCGCAGCACATTGCTGGGAGAGAGGTCTCCCAGCTCTCTAAAAAACCACCTCTATGAAGGGCGTAGCTCCCAGTGGTGGTGCACTGTCTATACTGGCACGTTGCAGCACTGAAACTTGCAGCACTCGGGGTGTTTTTTCAGACCCCTGAGCGAGGAAAGTTGCAGCGCTGTAAAGTGCCAGTGTAGACAAGCTCCAAGGAAAACACAAATGAACAAAAGTCTCAATGAGAGAGCGCAGTGTGTTTCTCTCCTTGGTAGCAGACTACATGGTAGCTGCTTCTGCTACAGGAAGTAGGTCTTTCCTAGATTTAAAGATGCAATACACAGAAAACAAATCATAACCGATACAAGATACATTCATCATTCTAAGGTATCAATATTTTCAGAATAAAAAAGCCAGGGGGGACTTTTGAGGCAATACGTTTTTAGGGTTATGAAATACTCGTACAAAAGATAAAAATGTGGTTTTAAAAAAATGTATATTGGTGTCTCTACTGTTAGCTTCTAAATCAATACCAACATGGGCATATTTCTCAGAAAGAAGGATTTCCCCCACCCCAGTAACTTAAGAGCCCTAAGTGAAGTTTCTTATGAACCACAGAAGAAATCTTATTGTTCATTTTGAGCAAAAGAACAGCTTTGATATTATCTACTTCATTTGCCATTTCTCTTCACCCACACCCACCCATCCACCCACCACTGAGTATTTTAGGCTGCAATCCCCTTGGATCTCATTGTCAGACCAGCTTAGGGAGAATCACAATCTTTTGGCCTGTGCTCTTTGGCTTCCATCTAAGGACAATCACAGTGTTCTTATCAGTGACCAGACAGTCTTCACAAGTGGAGTATATTTATGTAACCCTTCTGCCAGGTGGAGTCAGCAGCAATCAGGGCTGGGTTTTACATCTAGGGGTTCCTTTTCAACAATACAACACCGAACCGGCTTGATCCCCCAATTGGTGACCTGGGAAAATTACACACTATGCCTGGGCACCTCTAAGAGGCAGTACTTCCCCTCTCGTATGCAGAGTTTGAGTGTAGGAAAGAAACTTTTAATGAAAGAAAGAAAGTCACCGGACATTAGTTAGGGAAAATGCCACATGAAGGATTCATAAACATAAAACCGTGAGCAGGACACCCATCCCAGAGTGTGTGCAGCAGTGTCTTCTGCCTCATGTTCTTGAGTTCTACATCCAAGATTTCCTTTACAATACCCCTCTCTGCTCTCTCACCATACCCCACTCACAAGAATTGTCCTTGGTCAGTGAGGACCCAGGGTTCAGAGGTGCATCTTGTAAACTCACCTCCCGCTGGGAGGTTGATCACCGGGGGAGGGAGCAGGGGGCAGAAAGGGCCTTGCTTGCTCCACCATCTGAGCACTTGTTCTGGCTGGCTGCCCCACCAGTCACTCCCAGCTCCGCCGTTCCCCTCCGCTGGCCTCCATTCCGCTCTGCCGGGTTGCCTTGCTAGCCGCTCGCCACTCCACTGGCCACCCTACAGGCTGCTGTGCTGCACACAGTCACCTTCTGCTGCCACCTGCTTCTGTACGGTGACCTCTTCAGGTCAGTTGCTTGAAGTTCCCCCCAACTCTCAGTGATTTTCAGCTCTCAGCAATTGTCGGCTTCCAGTGGGTGAACTTCATTGCTGAAGCAGGCTGGGCAGAAACGCTGTCCCACCACAGTGATTTCAGCTCTAGTGAGTACTTAAAAAAACAAAAGACTCCTAATGGAGCCTTACTTAGCTCTGTCTTTGAACAGAGGCAGGGCAGGTTAAACCATGCCTGGGGTTCTGCGATAGGGCCCATACCTCTTGGCAGGGACACCTGTCCCCACCCCTCTTACTTTCACAGGGGTCTGGCATTCAAGTCCCTGGCTTAGCGAGCTCATTTCGGTTGAGGGTGGCCCCCTCAATCAGGGAAGGTTAAAGCGCAGCAGAACTGTGCTTACTCAGACAATAAAGATAACTACATTGATAACAACATTTCACTATCCCTGCATTCAGTAATAAAGTGATTTGTAACCCAACACCAGCCAAAGTTGATCACTTTGGGCAACACTGCTCTGTCTGATGGATACCTAAGCAGAGCAGGTGTGTTCACTGTATTTACATGAACTCCTGAAGCTGTCAGAAGAGAGCTCATTCAGACCCTGCTTACATCTAAAACACAGACATGTAAAATTAATACAAGAATTTAAACACACCCTAAACGTAGCAGAAATAGTCCATCTTTCACATAAGGGAACCAAAGTCCTTCAGCAGAGCTCCCCCCTCCCCCCGCCTTCCCTTTAGACAAAAGGTCCTATCCATTCGCTGGATTAAAATAAAGGCCCTAACTCTGTTTAAACCAGCTGTTTATGCCAAAAGCCCCCCCTTTTTTTCCTTTTCTTCCTCCTTGGGCTTCTGGTGCCTGTTTGACCCAGTATGTGCGAACAGCCCCAGGAATGGTATTTTTCTGGAAATGTTTGTGTCTCATGAACTGCAGAAATCACCAGTGCACATCCTGTCTTTAGCTCCTAGATGAGCATTCCTCCCATGGAGCTGAATACAGTGCCTGACCCACAATGTATACAGAATGTTTATAAATGTCATACAATATGGTCCCCAAAGATACTGCATGTGATTGTATTATCTGTCATATCTATGATATGATATGTAATATAATGTCATATCATAACATTTTGTAGTTATAAGAAAGTGAAATCTTCAGGTGTTTCAAAGGAAGTTCCTATGAAATCATATGAAAAAGCAAACCTGTCCCTATAAGACCTGGATGTATGGTCACTTTATATACACCACACTGTTTCATGGTCAAAATTCATATTTTGGGAAACTTTGATGCAACCTGAAAATGGTGAAATTCTGCATCAAAACTTTGTCTCTGTCTCCCTCTCTCTCTTTAAATCTGTAATATTCCTTCCTCCTTTATCTTCAGATTTCTCTTTCCCCTCCAGTTCTTCTTTATCAATCTCTCCCCGACTCACTTCATTTTCTGGGACACTTTGGAAAGCCACAAAGAGAGATTGGTCTTTCCCTAAAATATCATCATGGCACTAAGAAATTCGCTCTTAACATAAATGTTAATTTTCTTTCCTTCTGAATGAACTTTCCACTGTTTGTCTAATTCTGTTCTCAATCGCAGAGTCATTCTGGTAGAGCCACCTTTCTTTTCACCACCCTTAAGTTTGAAACTTACACCATCTCATTAAAGAATTTGTCAACAGTAAGATATTGCTTTGATATCATGGTGATTAGCATCTTTAGGTTTGTTCTTCAGAAAGGCTTAAATTGGCTAGTACCATGCCTTCCGTTGAAGTCAATGGAGCCACACTAGTTTACTCCAGTTTAGGATATGGCCTTCTAATTATTATGTGCTTAGTATATGCTAAAATTTGGTAGGTGACTGATATAATATCTTCAACTACTTCAGTATGTAATATTGACCCTTCTTTTTCCAAGGTACTTGTTTGTCTCTCTTACTGTGTACTCTGTAAATACATAGCAAATTCTTCCCCAGTTGCATGACATGGGAGATGTCAGTGTTTGTCCCAGTGTATTAACTCACAACTATATTTCGTTGTCTCCTAACTACTCTTCCTCCCCTTTCTTTGTATTTTCTTCCCAGAGGTATAAATCTCTGCCATGCATATGGAAACCACTCAGCTTTTCTTCTGGTCCTCAATAAGAATGCCTTTGTGCCATTAAAAAATGAATGTATGTCTGATAAGAGCTCACAAAGGTCCTCTAGTAAAGGTTAGCCACGAACCTCAAAGGTGGTAATATTGGAAAAGTCAAATTAATCAACTGCAGTAAATTCTTTCAAATGAACTTTCAAATACTGCACTTGGCTATTATTTCTTACGAACAGCACTGGAAAATTTTCTAAGGAAACCCGTACAATTTAGATTTCACACTGGATTGTAAAATAAAGTATTACAAGGCCTTCAAAAGTACTATGTTCAGCACATACCAACAAGAAATGAAATCCCTTTTGGGGTCCCCTCAGTAGTTCCATAACTTTAGTCTTTCTTTCAGTTGCCATCTCTATATTTCCAACCAAATATCAATCAAGCCCCATAAATTGAGATTGTATTTTTTTGATTTAAAAAAAAGTCCCGATTTTGAAGCCATAGGGTCTTTTTATTTGCCCTCTGGAGTTTGAGCCTTTAGGGTTCACATTTTCAAGCTTTGGTCCACAACCATGAGGGCTAGACACTTTTTTTTTTTTTTTTTTTTTTAAAGTACAAGAAAGCTGAAATTTTCATGTAATTAAATGACTCCAATAGCTGAGAAAAATGCCCCAAATCCTGATAGTTATCAACACTGCCCTCTTTGAGACTGAATATTCATCTTCCAATAAGCACAGTGCCAGCCAACTCTCAGCTTTTAAAGCTGTGCTCTGCAGACCTGATTCTTCTGTCACGAACCGGTGAGAATCAGCCATAACTAAACTGAGGTCAGAATGACACAAGTGAAAAACTGGTGTGAGATAAGAAATAAGCCCTGGTCTGCACTACAAATTTATGTTGATATAATTCATCACTCAGGAGTGTGGATTTTCCACACCCCTAAACAACAAAGTTATACAGACCTAACTTCCAGTATAGACAGTGCTGTATCGACGGGAGAGCTTCTCCTGTCGACAGAGTTACCGCCTCTCAGGGAGGTAGAGTACCTGTGCTGACAGCAGAGCAGCGCTGTAAGGATAGATGAGCCCAAGGGCCATACTTTCCCATCCACTCAATAGAACACGTCTCCACTGAACAGGGAGTTCTGTTTGAAAATCCAGAGTACAGTGTCACCCAGAGTTATCTGGAGTGAAACATCTCCATTTTCACAACCACATTGTAACACCTGGGAAGTGTAATTTTACATTTTTAATGTAACTCTACAACTTCATTGCTATTTAACACGGAACCCTAGAGGCTCTCTCTTCCCCTATTCCCTGTGAATACAATGGAATATAATTTTGGCTTTATGCACAGTAGTCTATTACAGTAGTATATTTAGATTCATAGATTTTAAGCTCAGAAAGGACCTTATGACCATTAAATCATGTAATTTGACCTTCTGTACACACAGGCCATAGAACGTCAGCCAGCAATTACCATTCCTGTCTGAGAAATAACATGCCTTTTAGAAATATATCCAGTCTTGATTTACAGACTTCAAGTGATGGAGAATCCACCAAGTCCTTAGGTAAGTGGTGCCAATGGTTAATTACCCTCACTGTTAAACACGCGTGCTTTATTTCTAGTCTGAATTTGTCTACCTTCAGCTTCCAATGACTGAATCTTATTATGCCTTTTTCTGCTCCATTAAAGAGCCCACAACTATCAGAAATCTCTTCATCCACGTACATACTTGTAGATTGTGAGCAAATCACCTCTTAACTCTTGGAGAAACTAAGGCCTTGCCTACACTGCCACTTTACAGCGCTATAACTTTCTCGCTCAGGGGTGTGAAAAAACAC
Source organism: Chelonia mydas (assembly GCF_015237465.2). Taxonomy (NCBI): domain Eukaryota; kingdom Metazoa; phylum Chordata; order Testudines; family Cheloniidae; genus Chelonia; species Chelonia mydas. Next base: position 238,728,490 of record NC_057850.1, on the reverse strand, counting down.
CCCCCGAACGCTGCACGTTTCAGCGCTGTAAAGTGCCAGTGTAGACAGTGCAGTCATCAAATTATTCCAGTCATCAAATCATTCTTGCAGACTTTTTCAGAACCCTTTCCAATTTGTAAACATTCTTTTTAAAGTGTAGACACAAGAAGCGGACACAGCACTCCAGTAATTGTCTCAGTAATGCTGTATTCAGAGGTACGACTACCTCCCCATTTCTGTTTCCATAATCTTTTGCTTATATGTCCCAGGATCCCATTTGCTCTCTTAGCTACAGCAGTGCTCTGGGAGTTCATGATCAGCTGGTTGTCCATCAGGATCCCTAAGTTCTTTTCAGTGTCACTGCATGTGAAGATATAGGGTATGTCTCCACTACGAAATTAGGTTGAATTTATAGAAGTCGATTTTTTAGAAAGCAATTTTATACAGTCGATTGTGTGTGTCCCCAATAAGCGCATTAAGTCAGCGGAGTGCGTCCACAGTACCGAGGCAAGCATCGACTTTCGGAGCATTGCACTGGGGGTAGCTATCCCACAGTTCCTGCAGTCTCCGTCGCCCACTGGAATTCTGGATTGAGCTCCCAATGCCTGATGGGGTAAAAACATTGTCGCGGATGGTTTGGGGTATATGTCATCAGTTGCCCCTCCCTCCGTGGAAGCAACTGCAGACAATCGTTTTGCACCTTTTTTCCGTGCAGGCGCCCTAATACTTTCAGCAGACGGTGCAGTAGGGCTGCTAATAGTCATCATCGAACGACTGTTTTCGCTGCCACTCTGCTCTCCTGCTCTGGGAGAAGACACTGCAGTAGGTCGGAAAAACTGATCTTCTGACCACCGCTTCCGCTACCACTCTGCTCTCCTGGTGGTCTCGCAGATTGTCTATATGACTGTTGTCATCCGCCGCTTCCACTGCAACTCTGCTCTCCTGCTCCGTCTCGCCATACCAAGGCAAGCATGCAGCCCACTCAGCTGTTGTGTCCTGGCTGCAGACCGTGCAGTAGGTCTGCAAAACTAGTCATCCAACCACCGCTTCCCCTTCAACTCTGCTCTCCTGCAGATGCCATACCACGGCAAGGATGGAGCCCGCTCAGATCACTGTGGCAGTTATGAGCATTGTAAACACCTCGCGCGTTATCATGCAGTATATGCAGAACCAGAACCTGCAAAAGCAGGCGAGGACGTGACGGCAGTGCGGTGACAAGAGTGATGAGGACACGGACACAGACTTCTCTCAAAGCATGGGCCCTGGCAATTTGGACATCATGGTGGTAATGGGGCAGGTTCATGCCGTGGAACTCTGATTCTGGGCCTGGGAAACAAGCACAGACTGGTGGGACCGCATAGTGTTGCAGGTCTGGGATGATTCCCAGTGGCTGCAAAACTTTCGCATGCATAAGGACACTTTCATGGAACTTTGTGACTTGCTTTCCCCTGCTCTAAAGCACAAGAATACCAAGACGAGAGCAGCCCTCACAGTTCAGAAGTGAGTGGTGATAGCCCTCTGGAAGCTTGCAATGCCAGACAGCTACCGGTCAGTCGGGAATCAATTTGGAGTGGGCAAATCTACTGTGGGGACTGCTGTGATTCAAGTAGCCAACGCAATCACTGAGCTGCTGCTATCAAGGGGAGTGACTCTGGGAAATGTGCAGGTCCTAGTGGATGGCTTTGCTACAATGGGATTCCCTAACTGTGGTGGGGCGATAGACAGAACGCATATCCTTATCTTGGGACCGGAGCACCAAGGCAGCCAGTACATAAACCAAAAGGGGTACTTTTCAATGGTGCTGCAAGCACTGGTGGATCATAAAGGACGTTTCACCAACATCAGCATGGGATGGCCAGGAAAGGTACAAGACACTCGCATCTTCAGGAACTCTGGTCTATCTGAAGAGCTGCAGCAAGGCACTTACTTTCCAGACCAGAAAATAACTGTTGGGGATGTTGAAATGCCTATAGTTATCCTTGGGGACCCAGCCTACTCCTTAATGCCATGGCTCATGAAGCCATACACAGGCATCCTGGACAGTAGTAAGGAGCTGTTCAACTATAGGCTGAGCAAGTGGAGAATGGTGGTAGAATATGCATTTGGACGTTCAAAAGCACTCTGGCGCAGTTTACTGACTTGGTTAGACCTCAGTGAAACCAGTATTCCCATTGTTATTACTGCTTGCTGTGTGCTCCACAATATCTGTGAGAGTAAGGGGGAGACGTTTATGGCGGTGTGGGGGGCAAATCGCCTGGCTGCTGATTATGCACAGCCAGACACCAGGGTGATTAGAAGAGCACAGCAGGGCACGCTGCACATCAGAGAAGCTTTGAAAACCAGTTTCATGGCTGGCCAGGCTACAGTGTGACAGTTCTGTTTGTTTTCCTTGATGAAAACCTGATCCCTTGGTTCACTCTACTTCCCTGTAAACCAACCGCCCTCCCCTCCCCGCTTCAATCACCGCTTGCAGAGCCAATAAAGTCATTGTTTCAAATTCATGCATTCTTTATTAATTCATCACACAAATAGGGGGATAACTGCCAAGGTAGCCTGGGAGGGGTGGGGAGGAGGGAAGCACTGGGTGGGGTGGGGGAGGAGGGAAGGACAAGGCCACACTGCACTTCAACAGAAGGCTGGCATTCAATAAGTTGTGCTTGGGTAGTCCTCTGGGTGGAGTGGTTGGGTGCCCGAAGCCTCGCTTCCCCGCCCCCCTCCCCCCCCCCAGCTCTCCCGTGTTCTTGGGAGTCTGGGCGAGGAGGCTATTGAACTTTGGGAGGAGGGTGGTTGGTTACACAGGGACTGCAGTGGTGGTCTGTGCAGGGCCGGATTAAGACCTTTAGAGGCCCTAAGCGCTGAAAAGATTATGGTGCCCCCCCATATGTAATTCAAAATAAAAACAATACTATACCATAAAAGAAAATTTTATTTTTCGAAATGACACAAAACTTACATGTATGCTGAAATTAAAATAGTTTCTTTCTAGATTTTCTGATTGATGAACTTATCCAGAATTTTGCAAAGCTGACTCGATGAAGCATGTCCGCTTCCATATACAATAGGGAAAGTGAATCAAGTCTGTCTTTGACTTGGTTGTTCTCTGAGGGTTTTTTATTCTTTTCAGCTGAGAAAAAGAGTCTTCTGCAGTGCAGTTAGTATTCATCAATGTTAGAAAAATACGTAGTGTGATCTCTACATTTGGAAATACACATTGTATTCTATCTTTCATTATTGTGTCATGAAGATCAATGTGACTGAATTTCATTTTTCCTGTTTCATTAAACTTTGCACGCATATAACAGTGGAACTGCCATACTTCTCCACAGAGATTCATGTTCAAGTCAACAGGGTATGAGACAACTAGCTTTTGGGAACCTTGTGAGTATTGTTCATCAGATAAGTCCATATCATTTAGAATAGAAAATCTACTTCTTTGTACGCTTCACCTCTCCTCTTCATATGAGCTTCAAGTGTGTCACTTATAGTGTAGTAAGTAGATACGCGAAATTTGTCTCTAGGATTCAATGCTGTTTCTGTTGCACTGCTATCATTTGCTTGTTTTCTCCTGATTCGCTTGCGGGACTGGGCTTCTTTGCAGTATCAGGCAAGATATCTTTTGATATGTCTTCAAATCTTTCAGAATCATTCCTCAAAGTGTGTACGTGGTCTGCTAATGATTGACGGAGGTCTGCACATGTTTTCAAATCCAATTCTTTTTCTTGGAGAGCTTGACTTGTGTGGTAAAAATGTTGTAAAATTTCATTCCACTTGGTCAACATGAATACAAATTCTAGTTCTTGCATCTTGTTTGCAATGTTTTCTGCCTCATGTATAGTTTCTCCCTTTTTGTGGTTGGTCTTCAGCTATACTTTCTAATGCATCCACAACCTTTGAGTAGGACTCCAGAATTGCACTTGTTGCCACTGCATGTGCCTCCCAGCGAGTATTAGAAAGAGATTTCAACACACGATCATTGCCCAAATATATTTTAAGAACTGCCCATCGGTGTGTTGAGGCAGAGAAAAATGTATAAAGTAACTGGACTGTTGAGAAAAAACTTACTGCCACCGGACAACAATCAACAGCACTGCGGCCAACAAGATTGAGAGAGTGTGCAGCAGATGGTATGAATATGGCATATTTGTTCTGTTCTAAAAGCTTCTTCTGCATTCCTTGATAACGCCCTGACGTGTTGGCAGCATTGTCATAAGATTGACCTCTGCACTTTGAGAAATCTATTTTGCAAATTTGGCACAGATAATGCAGTACTTGATTTGCCATTTCTTCACCAATGTGGCTTTTCAAATTGAGGAATGTTATAAATCGTTCAACTGGTTTTCCATCTGTGGGAGACACATATCTTAGTACAATACTCAATTGATCAATATGTGAAAGATCAGGTGTAGAGTCGACAGATAAACTGAAGTACCCAGCAGTATTTATTTCATCCACAATAGCTGAACAAACTTGGTCATTCATTATTAGACCAATGAGTTCATCACATATTGTCTTGGATAAGTATGATGGGTTACCTTTGCGAGCATTCACATATTTTGAGATATGGCCTGCTAAAAATAGTCAAACTGAGCCACAAGCTCCAACAATCCCAAGAAATTTCCATTCTGCAAAGATCCAAATGTGTCATTTGATCCCCAGAAAGGCAGACCATGTTCAGCTCATGTTTGAATAACAGCTATAACATGCTGCAAGACATGTTGCCAGTATTCACGTTCCCCTTTAATTTGTTCTTCCAATTTTTGTGTCAATCTAAAGCCCTGTCTTCGATTTATATATTTCAACATTGAATCTCTGTGAGTAGTGCTATTTTCATGTTGTTCAATTAAAGCAGTATTCCACCAGTCACTAAATCCATCTGCAGCAAACCGGGATGTTTATATGCAAAAAGTTTGCAAACAGAACAGTACACAGACCCTGTTGATGGTGAATACAGTAGCCATTCTCCTGTGTATTTCTCACCATTCGCTTTCATGCCAAAAAATATTTTTTGTGGACAATATCTTGTTTGTTTGTTTGCCATTGGTAAAAGTCCAACGTGATTTCTCAAATGGCCCAGTGTGGTGTTGACAGTCATTTGGTCCACGATCTATCCAGTAAGCTATATCATCGGTACTGAAATCAACCCACATACTAGGATCTTTTCTCCTACTATTTACAGCATGAACAGGTTCAGTCTCTGACACATCCACACCTTCTAGAACAATGTCTGTTTTACAATCCTACCAGGAATAGGATGATCAGTTACAGTCTCTGAGACATCTACATGTTCTGGAATGGTGTTTGTTTCACCAATAGAAGAAGGGTCAATCTCTGAAACTCCTACAGGTTTTGGAACAATGGCTGTGCTACTGAGAGAAGATGTTGCTTCTGATGGATTTGCTTTGAAAAATGATGTCAGCTTTGGAAGATTTTGGAAAATTTCACTAGTTTTTTGTTTCTTCTGCCAGTTTACGTTTCTATGCTCCACTCAGTTGGTTATGTTTCATCCTGCCCCTTATCTCAGTTATCTGAACTTTAAAAAAAAAACAACAAATTACACAACGTACGCTATTTTGTGTGTGTGTGTGTGTGTGTATATGAAAAAAATGAATCAAGTACGTATAACTCAGAAGAATATATCAATAATAAAATATAAATTTACTGTAATACATGACAGGATCTGATTTCCTCGCATTATTTCAATCTACATTAGCAGGACACTCCCCTGATTTAGGTGGGAATAAGTAATAAAAAGAGAACAGAAAAAGGGGGGAAGAGTGTGGAGTTGAGTGTAAGGAAGTCTAACAAAGTTCTGATTTTTCCCATGATATCTACTTCGATGCTTTTTTTGAAATATCAATTTTTTTCCAAAAAATCTCAACTAACCCTCCCCCCCACACACCCAGTTTTCTGGGATGATTGCTTCCCCCTCCCCCCACTGCATGGCTAACAGCGGGGATGATTTCTTTTCAGCCACAGGCAAAGAGCCCAGCAGGAACGGCCACCTCTAACTGTCCCCTTAATAAAATTCCCCTATTTCAACCAGGTGACCATGAAGATATCACTCTCCTGAGGATAACAAAGAGAGATAAAGAACAGATGTTGCTTGAATGTCAGCAAACACCGGGACCATACGCTGCCAGGCTTTCTTAGGCAATGATTCCAGACTACGTGCTACTGACCTGCCATGGTAAAGTGTCCTACCATGGAGGATGCAATAAGGCTGCCCTCCCCAGAAACCTTTTGCAAAGGCTTTCGGAGTACCTCCAGGAGAGCTTCATTAAGATGTCCCTGGAGGATTTCCACTCCATGCCCAGACACATTAATAGACTTTTCCAGTAGCTGTACTGGCTGTGAATGCATCCCAAGTCTTCAGGGCAAATTAATCATTAAACACACTTGCTTTTAAACTGTTTATTATATTTACAAAGGCAGACTCACCAGAGGTGCCTTCTCTGCCTTCAAGGTCCAGAAGCCCGGGTTGGGAGGGTACTGTCTCCAGGGTGATCAACAATTCCTGTGTGTCGGGGAGAACGGTTTCTCCATTTGCTTGGTGTGTGCTTCCTTCAACCACCTCCTCCTCATCTTCCTTGTCCCCAAAATCCTCATCCCTGTTGCGTGAGACTCCCTTGCAGAAGTCCACAAATAGGGGTGGGGTAGTTGTAGGGGCACCCCCTAGAATTGCATGCAGCTCATCATAGAAGTGGCATGTCTGAGGGTCTGACCCTGAGTGGGCGTTGGCCTCTTTGGTTTTTTGATAGGCTTGCCTGAGCTCCTTAAGTTTCATGCGGCACTGCTGCGGGTCCCTGTTATAGCTTCTGTCCTTCGTGCCCTGGAGATTTTTTTCAAATATTTTGGCGTTTTGTCTTTTGGAACAGAGTTCTGATAGCACAGATTCTTCTCCCCATACAGCGATCAGATCCAGTACCTCCCGTTCGGTCCATGCTGGAGGTCTTTTGCAAATTCGGGACTCCATGGTCACCTCTGCTGATGAGATCTGCACGGTCACCTGTGCTGATCAGTATGCCACACTGGCCAAACAGGAAATGAAATTCAAAAGTTCGCGGGGCTTTTCTGGTCTACCTGGCCAGTGCATCCGAGTTGAGAGTGCTGTCCAGAGCGGTCACAATGGAGCACTTTGGATAGCTCCTGGAGGCCAGTGCTATCGAATTGCGTCCACACCACCCCAAATTCGACCCGGCGATGTCGATTTAAGAGTTAATCTCCTCGTCGGGGAACAGTACAGAAATTGATTTTAAGTCAACAAAAATGGCTTCATTGTGTGGACAGGTGCAGGGTTAAATCGACCTAACGCTGCTAAATTCTACCTAAACTCATAGTGTAGACCAGGGCATAGTCTCCCATCTTTTAAATGTAACCTGACCTACATTCTCTGTTCCTAGATATATGACTCTGTATTTTGCTGTACTAAAAACTCTTGGTAAAAGGAGCCTACCTTGCCAACTGATACAGTTTGCTTTAAGCAGCTAACCTGCTGCTATCGTTATTTATCACTCCACCATTTTTTAGTGTCATCAGCAAATTTTACCAGCGATGATTGTGTGTTTTCTTCCAGATCACTGATAAATATATGACTAGCTTTGGCCAAAGTAAATCCTTTCAAGACCCCACTAGATCTGTGCCCCTCTTTCCCACGATTGGTGTTGATTCGCCATTTACAATGATTTATTTAAATCTATTAACCAGTTTTTAATCCATTTAATCTGTGCTACGTTGCTTTTGTATCATGCTCTTTTTTCTTTTTTTAATTCAGAATGTCATGTCATATGTCAAATGCCTTACAGAAGCATAAGTATACTATATCAACACAAGTTTCAGAGTGGTAGCCGTGTTAGTCTGTATCAGCAAAAACAACGAGGAGTCATTGTGCCACCTTAGAGACTATTCCAACCTGAAGCAAATACTCCACGAGCAACTACACACTACACAGCAAAAACACCAAGCCAGGAACCAAACCCTACAACAAATCCCGGTGCCAACTCTGTCCACATATCTATTCAAGAGACACCATCATAGGACCTAACCACATCAGCCACACCATCAGGGGCTCATTCACCTGCACATCTACCAATGTGATATATGCCATCATGTGCCAGCAATGCTCCTCTACCATGTAGTTTGGCCAAACCAGACAGTTTCTATGCAAAAGAATAAATGGACACAAATCTGAAATTCAGAATCCTAACATTCAAAAACTAGTAGGAGAACATTTCAATCTCTCTGGTCACTCAGTAACAGACCTAAAAATGGCAATTCTTCACCAAAAAAACTTCAAAACCAGACTCCAATGAGAAACTGCAGAACTGGAATTAATTTGCAAACTGGACACCATCACATTAGGCCTGAATAAAGACTGGGAGTAGTTGGGTCATTACAAAACCTAAACCTAATTTCCCCAATACTAATTTCCCCCTACTGTTACTCACACCTTCTTGTCAACTGTCTGACATGGGCCACTCTCATTACCACTTTAAAGTTATTTTTCCTCCCTTGATATCCTGCTGTTAATTGATTTGTCTCATTAGACTGACCTCACACTTGGTAAGGCAACTCCCATCCTTTCATGTATTTATACCTGCTCCTGTATTTTCCACTCCATGCATCTGATGAAGTGGGTTCTAGCCCATGAAAGCTTATGCCGAAATAAATTTGTTAGTTTCTAAGGTGCCACAAGGACACCTCATTGTTTTTGCTTATATCAACACAGTTATGTTGTGTTTACTGCCATCTATTGGACAGAATCAGAACTGCCCTACTGTGCACCTTAAGATCTATACAGTTTACAGTAAATAGAGATTTTATTTCAGCTCAAATGGTACTTTTTGAGCAGGAAGATCTAGGTTCCTGCTGTCACCATAAAGTTATGAATGACCATTCTGTGAAGCGTAGAGACAAGCATGATATTCCTAGATGGCTATAGTTTTGTTTTTGTTTTATGAACATCATAGGCTGCTCTTATTTTTTCATTGACTGCTTGTCATTATAGCCCTAATTCAGCAAAGTAGTCAATGGGAGTTTAGCATGTGCTCAAGTGCTGAACTAAGGCCTCTGTTGGTTCCTCTAGTGGAGATTTTGAGGCGCTGATTGGGAGTTCCCCTTTGCTTTATTTTGTTTTTGTTTGCAGGGCAATAAAGGGATAATTGAGGGGGAGGGGAGAAGCACCATACAAATAATATGTGTTCTGGTGCAAACAGAGCCCCGAAATGAAGACATTAATGGATCCTGTGGGTGGTGCTACTTCATTGAAATGGTGCCTGTTGTGATTTTTCAGATAATCTGGAGATTAAAAATATACAACTACTGAAGAATGTTGAGGTTTCTGAATTGTACTGAAAATAGCCTGGATATTCAAAGTTAAGGCTGGCACTACATTTAACTCAGTGTGAGGGGGGGAAAAAGCATATTGGAGCGGTCCTCAGATCATGGCAAACTTAAGTTTGAAGGTTAGTGTTTATACTAACAACACAAAGAATGATGTAAAAAGATATAAAGATAATTTTCCTAATGTAGCCTGATCTATAGATTATGTATTAATTATGTTGATTACTTAAGAATTCCCAGTTATCACTTCAAGGGTTGACAAGATTTGGCCCAGTATTATTCAAATTATTATATAGTTGGGAACGCAGATGTGAACAGCTGCAACACACACATTATAGTCACTCTCCTATATTTATAAATAGTTTATTAATATATTTAGCACAGTCACAAACACTTGAACTCAGTAAGATGGACAGAGATACTACAGAATGTACATCTGCACAGCCATATACTCACACCATTCCTTGCAGAACAACCTGAAATGTTAGCCATCATCTTCCTCATCACCATCATCTTTCCCCCTGTCACCAGCGGCCATCATTCTGGCACCTCCCACGGCCTACATCTTCCTCTCCTATTGCTCCTGGGCTGGTATACAACTTTTATAATCTGTTACGCTGACGCTACTACGTTTGATGCATAGTCAATAGGGGATTTGCCCCTTTTCCTTATTTGAATTTCCTCCCCTTACTCATGTTAGAGCATCCTTCTCCTATAGATTAGTATATCAATGATCTCAACTTATTATCATATACGCCAGTTCATTGCCATGGCCCTCTTGTGGTTAAGTATCTGCAGATGTAGCTCATGTATCTGTTATTGTTATGTACGTCAATTTGTTGCCATAACACTCTTGTGGTTGGACTCATGTTCCTGTGGTTGGAAATTCCCCTTAAACACTCTTTTTTCAGCTCCCCAATATTTGGGGTTTTCCATTGGGCCATTTATCTGTGCCAAAATTCATAGGCCTCAATCCTTATGCTAAAACTGCTGAAGCTAGTGTCTTACAGGATAAAGGCTATAGGTTCCTTGAATTACAGCTGAATATAATGAAGGCAAGCTAGCCCTATGGGCTACAATAAGACCTATTTTAATTTTACTTGAATCTTTGTCCAAGTAGAATGGATAATGTAAGGCTCTTGGACCCATACCCTCAAAGGTATTTGGGCCCTCTGAAATCTTGGCTTTGGAGGATGAATAGTTCAGGGAATTGCAACAGGATATGCAGCTTTTTATCACTACATCACTTATATGAATCTGACCCTTGGTCAGTTGTTACATCTAATGGCTGACACAGGCCCACACAATGAGTTGATGGTATCAGTCTGTTTCCAACATATCCAAATTGATAACACAACCCTAATCACAATGGGTACTATTAGGCACCTCAGTTGGTAGCCTCACCCGAGAGGACAAATACTACCGAATAGGCACAGAAACTAGAGATGTAGTCTCTCCTAAGTCAAGGAAAAATTGTATTAAGTGGTCTATGGTAACTTGCATTGCTACTCCATGTTCTGTGCATTAGACCTTAGTTCCCAGTGCAGTCAAAATAACAGTACCCATAAGCACTAAATTAGCTTCAAAATTTGTTTTTCTTATTGAAGATCTGGAGAACAACCTATACGGATCCAGACACAGTTATATGTGAGCCCGCCCTACTTTTAAATGAAACCTTAGTCATTTATTTTGAGATTTTGGAAATTAGCTTATATTAAAAAAGGAAAAAGAAAAAAACCCCACCTACCTAGAAACTAACAGTTCATAATGAGTGGCCTGTACAAGATGGAGATTTATTCAGCAACTTTTAGTAATATTGAAAATACCCACATATCAATCAGGATGAAAACAGTAATATTCCTATTTTGAACAGATGGAATTCTCTTCAGACGAATGTTGCTACATAAATAGGGCAGAGATCTATTTTTTCTTTAAAGATCATATACTTGGATACAAAGTTTGCTATTTCATATAATAAGAGCCAGCATGGACTCCCAATAAAGAAATATTAGAATTTATTAAGGCCTTTATCCTGCAGATACCTACAAGCTTGCTTAGCTTTAAACATGCAAATAGAACGACTTGCAGGCTTAAAGATAAACACATGCTTAAGTAAAGGAGTACTTGTGGCACCTTAGAGACTAACAAATTTATCTGAGCATACGCTTTCGTGAGCTACAGCTCACTTCATCAGATGCATTCATTCTTAATTTTTCCCTGTTTGCTGTAGAGGATGTTGACCAGGTGGTTCTGCAGTTTCTTTGAGAGCGTGTGGCACAAGCTGTCAGCATAGTCTGTGTGGTATGTAGATTGTAATGGATTTTTTTACCTTCAGTCCTTTTGGTACGATGTCCATCTTTGCATTTGGAAAGGAAGATGATGTCTGTCTGTATCTGTATGAGTTTTTTCATGAAGTTGATAGATTTCCACTCCATACGGCTAAATTCAGTGCCTTGCATAATGACAGGTTTCAGAGTTGCAGCCGTGTTAGTCTGTATTCGCAAAAAGAAAAGGAGTACTTGTGGCACCTTAGCGACTAACCAATTTATTTGAGCATAAGCTTTCGTGAAGTGAGCTGTAGCTAACGAAAGCTTATGCTCAAATAAATTTGTTAGTCTCTAAGGTGCCACAAGTACTCCTTTTCTTTTTGCGAATACAGACTAACACGGCTGCTACTCTGAAACATGCTTAAGTGTTTGCAGACCTGGAACTTTAAATTGGAATTAATTGTTTTCACCAACTAATTAAGAAAGACAGCAAGACTCCATTCCCATTTTAAAATCTGTTTAACTACATTAACAAAATATAAAAGGAATCCTGTCATATGATTATCTTGTGAGCACTGAGGGCTTGAGTCTCTGCTCATTGAATTCAGGGACAGAACTCTCATTGACTTCAGGTGCAGAAACTCCAGTGCTGCTACATATCTAATGGTCTCTCTCTCTCTCTCTTTTGAAACATAAGTAACTTTAGGATCACCAAAGCTGGAGATAGAAGAATCTGTATGTGCAGAAGAGCTAGGATCAAATCTTGCATTTTTTTCAGTCTAGAAATGATTACCTGTTTTACCTCAAAGAAAAGCCAGATATATAAAACAGGGATCAGGGAACTGATTTGGTGGGATTATCAAAATGCAGGCAAACTGGGAGCTTGCTGTGTAAAGATTAATATAGGCTTCAGGATTTGGCTCAGTCTTACAAGCCTTCCACAAACATACCTCCCACTGAGTTCTGTGCTCAGAGGGTTTGCAGGCTTGAGCTGAAGAGTCTAAGTCTTTTGAATCTTAAGAAACTATTTCCCTCAATATCATCTGGCTGTGAATTCTACAGATAATACATTGCATTTGTAGCTACTCATCTGTTTTATCTTTGTTGCCTATTAATTTAATTGACTGTTTCTTATGATACAGGAAAGAATAAAGAACAGTGCCTGGTTGCCCAATAACGATTGCAAGAGAAAATACACAACACATATGTATATTCATCCTGTTAAGAGGAGCTTTATGCATTAACAATTTTGTTCATATGGCATTTCATTTCCCTCTGTCATTTCACATTAGTTTGCCCTACTTGTATTTTTCAATCCAGAAAGAGAATATTACTTACTGATAATATGTTCCAAACAGTATTACGTAGAAATGGTAAGCAGCATCTGTTCTAGTGCTTTGAAGGTGCACAAGGAGGTTGATGTTGCTTGCTGAGTAAAGTTCTGATTTGCAGATGTTCGCATCTCAGACTAGGAGAGCTAATTATTTAAAAATTGGAAGATGCTTTTGTTGGACTGTCTGAATCTTAAGAAGTGTAATGTTTCTGAAATATGTTCATTTGTCTCTACTACAAAGGTGTTAAAGCAATTTTTTTTAAAAAAGCCTGATGTTTGTAATGATTACATATTGCTCTTCCAATTACCTTCCTTCTGTTTGAAAATTGCTCAAAGATTCAAAAGAGAAGTTTAAAACAAACTGTCATAAATATAAAGGGAAGGGTAAACCCCTTTAAAAATCCCTCCTGGCCAGAGGAAATCTCCTCTCACCTGTAAAGGGTTAAGAAGCTAAAGGTAACCTCGCTGGCACCTGACCAAAATGACCAATGAGGAGACAAGATACTTTCAAAAGCTGGGAGGAGGGAGAGAAACAAAGGGTCTGTGAGTCTGTCTATATTCTGTCTTTGCCGGGGATAGACCAGGAATGGAGTCTTAGAACTTTTAGTAAGTAATCTAGCTAGGTACGTGTTAGATTATGATTTCTTTAAATGGCTGAGAAAAGAACTGTGCTGAATAGAATAACTATTTCTGTCTGTGTATCTTTTTTGTAACTTAAGGTTTTGCCTAGAGGGGTTCTCTATGTTTTGAATCTAATTACCCTGTAAGGTATCTACCATCCTGATTTTACAGGGGGGATTTCTTTATCTCTATTTACTTCTATTTTTATTAAAAGTCTTCTTGTAAGAAAACTGAATGCTTTTTTCATTGTCCTCAGATCCAAGGTTTTGGGTCTGTGGTCACCTATGCAAATTGGTGAGGCTTTTTATCCAACATTTCCCAGGAAAGGGGGGGTGCAAGTGTTGGGAAGATTGTTCATTGTTCTTAAGATCCAAGGGTCTGGGTCTGTAGTCACCTAGGCAAATTGGTGAGGCTTTTTACCAAACTTTGTCCAGGAAGTGGGGTGCAAGGTTTTGGGAAGTATTTTGGGGGGAAAGACGTGTCCAAACAACTCTTCCCCAGTAACCAGTATTAGTTTGGTTGTGGTAGCGGCCAATCCAAGGACAAAGGGTGGAATATTTTGTACCTTGGGGAAGTTTTGACCTAAGCTGGGAAAGATAAGCTTAGGAGGTTTTTCATGCAGGTCCCCACATCTGTACCCTAGAGTTCAGAGTGGGGGAGGAACCTTGACACAAACAAAAACTATAAAGGGCTAACATAATACTTTTATGTAAAGATTCACAATATGTTCTATGACTTTTGAAACCACCATACATTTCAAATGATTTTTTTATTTAAAAATTTATCTGTCAAAAGTAATAATTTTGTACATTTTGTTAGAATTAATGCTGAAAATGTAGCTCCAGAAAAGGAGGTACAATACAAATATACTTACCACAGGATTTCACAGTTTTTACATTCACTTGGCAAAATACAATCTCTTGTTTTCTTTGTAGCCTACTTTTTGTGCTGTCTTTGGATATCTGTGTGTTACTTTTAGGCTACTTTTTGAAAGCTCTGAGAATGCTCAGTTCTTTTACGCAGCTGTCTGAAAACACTGATCCATTGCCCATGTGGGAATTCTGATGGGCTTTGTAATGGAAGTAAAAACAGGACTTAGGAAGAGAAAAATCAATTTAGCCACAAAGTAAAGGGGCCACTGAAGAATTAGTTTCAGTACTGATGGCATGGTGCTATGATTAAGAAAGGGGAGCCCCATAAAAAGTACAAAGGGGCAATAGCCAACAATGTTTTAAGTCGCTCCAAATTAATTTAAAGAGCTCTGTGTAAACGCGAAAGCTTGTCTCTTTCAACAACTGAATTTGATCCAATAAAAGATATTACCTCACCCACCTTGTCTTTCTAATATCCTAGGACCAACATTGTTCTAACAACACTGCAAACAAAAGTAATTTTGGCAGTGACGAAGCACCATTACATTGTATGGACACTATAGATATGTTATTTCTGTTGGGGTTTGAAGCTTCTTTCAGGAAGTAGGTAGACTAATGTTTAAAGACCTGATTGAAAGGGAACTGTGCCACAGTGAGACACATCTGCCACAGGTATCATGTTGCATAGAATCATTGGGATATAGGACATGACACAACATATAATGGAATGAGAGACCAGGCATAACATGGCCAAAGTGATGTGACATAATTTATTTATATTTGCCGTCAGAAGTAAATGAAGTCACAGTTGTAATTACTGCATCGTATATGGAACTAGAAGCAAAACTGCAGAAGCTTTATTGGCCAAATAGCAATTGAAGGTAGCTAATTTATACATAGAGACACTAAAGAAACAGTACCCATTATCACTGCTGTCCACTCTAACACATTGTATCTTCGGACAGATTTAATTTAACAAGAAGAGTCTCAATCTGTTACTGCTGCAGTCTATTCCTTTTGCTCTTCAATGTTTCTTTTATGCCTCTGTTGAGGAGAGGAGCCACATAATTAACTGGTGATATTATAAAAGGCTCACTTTTGCCTTATGATGCTGGACAGAAATGGTTCACATTATTGAGGGAGTTGCTGATGCTTATTATACATTCCTTTAAGAGTTGTTTGAAGTGCCATATATAGTTTCTATGCCTCTTGCCCAGCATGGGTCAAACTTTAAGCTGCTGTACTGAGTTGCTGGACTGTGAGCCCAGGGTACTGTTTGTTTCATCTTAACAGCATTTTACTCTCCAGGGAGATACAGAAACTTGGCATGAGAAGGTGGGAGGAGGTGAAGGTGGGAGGGAGAGAGATATACAGATATCCTTTTTAACAACTGGCAGACAGATTACAGTTTGGAACCGTTTGAACTTCAGCTGTAAAAGAATCAGATAAAGCCCCTCTGTGAAGTAGTACACAAACTGAAGATGAGAGCTGGGTGAATTTGTTTGGATGCATAGTTTATTTGTCGAAAAATGCAGTTTGGGGTCGACTAAAGTGATTCTCAAATTTGGCAAATAGTTTCAGCCAAAAAAAAAAAAATTCTGGCTGGATTCAAAAGGGGTCTTAGGCACCATTCACAAAACTAGAGGAGAAGGTAGTGCTATGCTGTTTTACTGACTTGCTCAGTGACTAGGGCACTCACCCGTGTTGTGGGAGACCCAGGTTCAAATCCCCACTCTGGAGCAAGAACTTGAACCTAGCTGTCTACTGTCTCAGATCAAAGGCCTAACTGCCAGGCTATAGAGTCATTCTCACTTACTTTCTCTGGCCCAATGTGTATTTAAGTATTTTTACAACACTGAACTGCTTCAACGGAGAGACTGAGGGTGACCCATAAGCAGTAGCCCAGTGGTTAGTGCACTCACTCAACTTCATGTCTCCGTTGTGCATGATTAAGAGCAGACACCTGATCTTGGGTCTCCCACATCCTCTGCTATTGAGTATAAAGGAGGAACCTACCCCTCTGGTTTTGCAGATCTAACCCATCATTTCTTTGCTTTTATTACAAAAGGTTAAAAGTGCCCAGCAACAAAATGTTTAATTTGACCAACAATTTTTTTAAAATCATTTTTGATTCTCCACATCATGCTGTCTGAAGTGGCCCAAAACTGCAAGTGCCAGTGTTGGGTCTGACTCTCAGAAAACAGGGCAGACACCTCACACTGGAGGTATATTCTATAATGAGACTTCACCAAGTCAGTAACAAATATGGACTCATGGAACAATATTGTAGTCTCACCATGGCATCACAAACAGTCCCTCTGAGGGTCTCCAGCCTACCTTGCCACCCAGACAAACTAGACTTTATGATAACAGTCCCTAATATCAAATATCACATCCTTTCGATCTCACACCAAAAACAATGCTGGTAGCCAATTTCTTTAGTAAACTAACTAAAGGGTTATTAGCTAAGAAAAGAAATGAGAGTTACTGAGACATAGGGTTGCCAACTTTGTTTGGACAAACTCCTGGAGATTTCATCACATAACATAATCTTTAATCAAAGATTAATCTTTAATTCCTGGACATTCCAGGACAATCCTGGAGGGTTTGCAACCCTATTGAGAGATTAAAACAGGTAAAATGCAATAGCAGGACAGTCAAAGTTTGTAAGTCCAAAATGATAGCAGATATGTAATGATCTGCTAGTTTTCCATAAATCTTTCATGGTTCCCCAAAATAACTTTCAGAGTAGCAGCCATGTTAGTCTGTATTCGCAAAAAGAAAAGGAGTACTTGTGGCACCTTAGAGACTAACAAATTTATTTGAGCATAAGCTTTCATGAGCTACAGCTTTCGTGAGCTTCTTCGGATGAAATGAGTTGTAGCTCACGAAAGCTTATGCTCAAATAAATTTGTTAGTCTCTAAGGTGCCACAAGTACTCCTTTTCTTTTTGCAAAATAACTTTGGCGATCTCTGTTTTGCACCTGGAATGCTCCCTGAAAGTGTACAAACAGCTCAGAGATACAGGATTGATTCCTGGATCCATTCTTATAGCTGTGTTCCATGGAAAGCAATGTGGAAAGTGTTTTCATCACAGCATGTGCTCTTCCTTTGTTGACTAAATGCAAACCGAATCTGTGAACTTCCACTGTCGAACACAATGACCCATGCATTGAAGTTAGCAATTTTACATTTCCAAAGCTCCAATCTCATGTGATGGGTAAACATAATCTAAACACAATGTGATAGCCGGAAACAATCCTTCATTAGTTTTCATGAAGTTTACACATCCAGTACATTTACATCTTAACACTACAACACATTTTAATCTAGGGTTATCTAATTACTGGGTATAAATAATGTAATGTGACATTAAACGATAGGTTATAAGTAAGTGAAGACAATAATATTAACATTTCTTTGATATTCATCCACAAGTGAATTAGTCTGTGGTTTTGTTATGAGCTGATCTGTCAGTGTCACACTCCAAAAATTCAGAAAAAAACGTATTTATTTTACATTAAAAAACCCCCCCTGGAACTACCAGCACACCAAAAAAGTCAGTTATTCGCATAGCTCTAGTGATGATAGTGGGGGTGTGGTGGATGGGAGAAGTGTAATAAAAATGACATTCCGTTCAAGCATAATTCCAAATTATACTCTTAAAATTCTAAGAATGTTTACAAAGCATTCCCAACATTCTAATACAGGCTCACCAGTTCAGGATAATTATTTAACAGAACTTGTTACCCTCTGAAAGACTTTTAGTGGTCTGTGTGAAATAAATCTGGAAGACAGGGAAAGAACCCCTGAGTCTCCTAGTCCATCCTTGGTGGCCAAGCTACCTTTCAGCAGGTCTATTTAGAAATATCAGAAATTCACCAATAATATCAACGTTAAAATACAGTATTTTATTATTTTAGCTACAGTCTATTCCCACTGGCAGCCTAAATTCTATTCTAAACAGCTCCAAATCCCAGGAGGGAGGCTAGAAGGAATCAGCTCTCAGGAGAGCGTGGGGCCTAGAAAATCAGGAAAAGAAAATACTACATATTTGAAATATAGCTGAGTGAACGGGCCTCTGCAGCTGCAGGCTTTTGCAGGCCAAAACACAGCACTGGTTCCAGGGCTACGGGTTGGGACTGTTAGAGAAAAAGCTGTGCTGAAGACAAGTTTTACCTTTCTCAGCATAACATTGCATCTTTTGCAGAAGCTTAAAGAAATCTCCTCCTCCCTCCTCTGTCGACTGTGATCACAATATCTCCTTTTTATGATTTGATTTTTCAACTGCTTTACCTGCGGTGAGAGAATTGCACAGGATTAACCTGTTGGAATAACTCCGTGGCTATCTTATTCTATGACGTTCAACAGAAAGCAAACCCTTTCATTTAACTCTTTGCTACTTCATTTACATAATGAATGAATGGAGTTAATGTTTAAGTGGAGACAAAGGAGGAGTAGATGTTAGCACAAATTCTAAAACACACACATTTGCACTAATGCGTGCTTATATAAAGTATCTGGAAAAGCTCTTTTGAAGATCTGTTGAACAATATACACGGTAACCTTTCAGATTCTCATTCAGTTAGAACCCCCGGGGACAATATTAACTGAGTTAATGGATTCTTGCATTTGCTGTAACATATATGTTTTTTCTAAACCATTCTCACTCTTAAGCAAATTAAATAAGCCTGTTTTTTTAATCTTTAAGTTTCTCTTTCACTTTTGACTTTGGTTATTGAATATTGTTGGTACTTCCACCAAGTTTAGCTTAGGATAGACGAGTGGTTTTCAAACTTTTTTCATTTGTAGATCCCTAAAAAATTTTGAATGGAGGTGTGGACCCCTTTGGAAATCTTAGATATAATCTACAGACCCCAAGGGTCCACGGATCCCAGGTTGAAAACCACTGTTCTATGATAATGACAACCTTTTATGGACCCCTTAGACATAATCTACAGACCTCCAAGGATCCGTGGATCACAGGTTTAAAACCCCTGGGGTCAAGAATTATTTCAAAGAAAAAACTTGCACTGTAACCCATCCTAGTATCTCCAGTTACCATGGAGTTCATTTCATATCAGATCAATGAAATTTCTAAATGTTCCTTGTTTGCCCAAGGTTTATGCATGGTGGAGTGGCAGCAAAGGCTTGGGTTCATTACAAGCACAGAAACCACTATCTCTAGAGGTTTTTAATAGGCTGAATTGCTGTATATTGCTGCTAGTTCAATAAATGATAGACATCTTCTGAATTTTTAAAAAAAACATATTATTATCACTCGAATAAAAAGTGTGATTAGTTTAAAATTGAGGATCCTTAGTTTACATATTGCATGTAACAGCAAGAAATGTATTTCCATCATTTATTGGAACTTTTTACAGGAATTTGCCCCTAAATTCTGAAGGAAAGTGCATTTTCTCTGTATAGAAAATATTTGAAGTACTACACAAGAATAGCTACTGTAA
The DNA here is from genome assembly GCF_015237465.2 of Chelonia mydas. NCBI lineage: Eukaryota > Metazoa > Chordata > Testudines > Cheloniidae > Chelonia > Chelonia mydas. The sequence goes on along the minus strand of NC_057850.1, from coordinate 238,708,611 downwards.
CAAGTTTAAGAGACTTTTTACTCATTGGAATCTGTGAATTAAATCTGAAGACTTTTTCAGAACAAAATTATACAAGTGTTTGTCACAAGTGTGACAGTATATCACATGGCTGACAAGACAAGTCTTGGGAAACTGGTTCATTGCTGAAGGTTCTATTCACAACACGTTTATGAATGTACATGTACATCTAACCTCACGGCATGACAAAAAACAGCATGTGAGCTTTTTTATTTTTTGAGGAAACTTCATTTTGTAAGTAACCTGCCTTTAGAATTAGCTACTGAAATCCTGAAAAGAAAAAACAATAAAGGCTTGGGAAAAAGCAGCTGCGATTATCTAGTTGGTAGCACCAACAAGCTTCTAAAATGGCGGGGAGAGCTTCGTTAGGAACCAGAACAGTATTTTTATTCCATTTCCACACTGAAAAGCATGATTTCTTTCTACTCCAATGTCTTAAAAGGAGTGAGCCTCCAGCAACTGTAGTCTATGGAGTCCTGAAAGAGATTGCTGCAATGCAAATTGAAAACAAATAAAAATAATTGACTCATAAAGGTTTCAAGACCAGCAAATCCATCTACTCCAGATTCAGGTTAGGAAGCGCACACACCATTTATGGAAAACTTGTATCGAATTTTGAGGGTTTTTGAGGAGACAAGATTAGATTGTGGGTTTTATATTGTTAGTCAATTTGCATACATTTTTAACCAGCTTTTTTTGAAAGTTCCATTTAGAGTTTCTTACACCTCGTTAGTTCAAATAAAGTTCCTAAGGATGGACTGCCCACTCCTGTGCTTTTACTGTCCTTCAGTGTTTTATTGACTCCTCAGATCACTCGCACTAGTGTAAATGGGTTACTCTAAGTTTCCCTGTGAAGTTTCCTTTGGAGACTAAAGCTTGAACGGAGTGACGGACTGTGTTACCAGGTATACGCACATCAGATCCTTTAATATATTACAAGACTTATCTCCTTGGAGAGTGCCTATGAACTTCACCAACGCTTGTCTCCTATATATAGCCTAAAGATGGCTCTCTACAAGACACCACCCTTGCCCGAAGGCACATCCAGATGACAAAGACATTTCATGTTCATTTTTACAAATGGAAAGACTTGATAGCCCCCATTTTCTGCATTCTTATAAGAAATGTGAGGAAAGAAGAAACTGCAACCAATAAAACCACCACCCAAGTCCTACTTTATAGCAAGAAATGTATTGTCTTGATGACTGTGCTTGGAAAGTCTCTAGAACATTGGGTGCTACCTTGATCAGATTCTGTACCACTACAAGGGTAGCCCCAGGAGGCACAGAGTCAGACACATGCTCAGTTCCTCCTATACTTCTTCCTTGATCCCAGAGGCAGTAAGAAATTGCAGGACAAACTGTCTCTGAATTTTGGGAAAATCTCTGTAATGACAGAATTTTTACTTCTTATGAGCTACCTGGGCACAGGTACTTCATTGTTATATCTTTAAAACAGAACAAAAGAACTAACACTAAGCAACATTCTGTTTCTGTCTATCTATCTATCTATCGTATGGTGTGCCATAGCTTCAGAGACAAAATTATTTGGAATTTTTAGGGCACTGAAGACTTCAAATCCAATATATGGGGGGTTGCAATTAATATACATTTTCTATAATATATTAGATGTGAGAGTTAAGAGCATCCTTTGCTGGGCTAAATCTGTGCGCATGAAATGGCAAACTTTCACGTGCAATTTTGAGACGTATTCATTGAGCTATAGAGTGACATGGAGCTTTATATGCAATGCTTTAACAGCTTTACCACAGAAAGCACACAAAATACTAAGGCAGGATTTTCTTTCAGGGATAATACATTGAGAGGCATTAACACCTTCAGTGAGGAGATGGGCAGAGAACTGTTGGGCAATGGATTGGCTACAGCATTATTTACCTCTCCATCCATCCCTCCAAGTTCTTATATTTACACCCACCACCATAGTATCTGAGCACCTTATTATCAGATTGCCTGTAAAAGCGATGCCTGCCCTCTGACTCAGTGGTGTCCTGCTGGCTTCTTCCAGGGTAGGCAGAGCCCTGGTCAAGATATTGCACTGGAGCAAGCTTCATTTCATCTATATTAACAGATTGCTCCAGCGTAGTCACACTGATGCAAATTTTCCTAATCTAGTTGCCTTTGGTGTAACCCCATTCAGTTGGAGGTAGAATTTGGTATTTGAGGCACAATTGTGGTACAACTATGGGCCAGACTCTGATCTCAATTACACTGCTGTGAATGCAGTAATAAATTCAAAGAAATTACTCAGGTGTAACTGGTGTAACTGATATCAGAATGTGGCCTAGAGTACTGATATACAACGTAAGACTATGAGGTAATGTATTTAGCATTTTATAAAATTCTCGCAAATAGTGGCAAATGTTTATGATGACCTGAGACATTAAAACCAACTCAAACTGTAGTTAAATCACTTTGCCAGCCTTTCATTTAAATACAAGAGTGGTTCATGTTTGTTCTGATATACAGTAGGCCAGATTTTGAGCTGATATCATTCTCATTCCCGCTGGCCATGCAATTTTCCACGAAAGAGAACATTAATTCAGTCGAAAAGAATGAATTGAACACATTGGTCAAAGAATATTGTAAACCAGGGGATAATTTCCATTTTCTTTGGTAACAGTCATGAGCAGCTTCTTTGAAAGTCTGAGTTTTTATATATGTTATAAATATAAAGGGAAGGGTAAACACCTTTAAAATCCCTCCTGGCCAGAGGAAAAACCCTTTCATCTGTAAAGGGTTAAGAAGCTAGGATAACCTCGCTGGCACCTGACCACAATGACCAATGAGGAGACAAGATACTTTCAAAGCTGGAGGGGGGAGAAACAAAGGGTCTGGGTCTGTCTGTGTGATGCTTTGGCCAGGACAGAACAGGAATGAAGTCTTAGAACTTAGTAAGTAATCTAGCTAGATATGCGTTAGATTCTGTTTTCTTTAAATGGCTGAGAAAATAAGCTGTGCTGAATGGAATGGATATTCCTGTTTTTGTGTCTTTTTGTAACTTAAGGTTTTGCCTAAAGGGATTCTCTATGTTTGGAATCTAATTACCCTGTAAGGTATTTACCATCCTGATTTTACAGAGGTGATTCTTTTTACTTTTTCTTCTATTAAAATTCTTCTTTTAAGAAACTGATTGCTTTTTCATTGTTCTTAAGATCCAAGGGTTTGGGTCTGTGGTCACCTATGCAAATTGGTGAGGATTTTTATCAAACCTTCCCCAGAAAAAAAGGGGGTAAGATTTGGGAGGATTCTGGAGGGAAAGACGTTTCCAAACAAACTCTTTCTCAGTAACCGGTGTTAGACGTTTGGTGGTGGCAGCAAAAGTCCAAGGGCAAAAGGTAAAATAGTTTGTACCTTGGGGAAGTTTTAACCTAAGCTGGTAAAAGTAAGCTTAGGAGGTTTTCATGCAGGTCCCCATATCTGCACCCTAGCATTCAGAGTGGGGCAGGAACCTTGACAATATACATATATTTTCTCCTGACTTTATTTTCCTATTCAGGGTTGCACAGCTTCAAGTGCCTCATTAAATACTGGAGAACTTGCATGATTTTAAAGATTCTGAAGTCGAGAAAATATTAATGGGAAGTGGAATTACTGCACATCAGAATTTCTGTGTTAGAAAACATACTAACCTTGGTGTGTAATGGTCTTAAGTGATCCAGATGCTGAGGAGTGAACTAGAATAGCACTAGCTAATCTTTAGGGCCCGATTCTGTGCTGGGATAAAAGACAATGATCTTTGAATATCCTCAGAAATGTGTCACTTTGGCAGTACTTGTCTTGAACAAGCAAACTACTTGTTGAAACAGTGGCTACCTCACCGATTCTACTGGGTAGTAGAGGGGTGTCCTTCTGCTGCTCGACTCCATCCTTATATGCCACACATAGCAGGAAAAGGATGTCTACCTACGATAGGAAATTTCAATTTATACCATTAACACTTTTTAAAAGTTCAATAGAAAACAGTAAATTAACTTAGGGTCAGTTTGTGCCCAGTTTACATGTATAGGGAAGGCAGAAATAAGGAGCTTCCTCTTACATGCCTAACCTACACCTCATCACAGATCCCCCCTTTTCCCCTCCAGTATGCTGACCCTACAGCCTAGTACATTGGGAGAGATTGCTGCAATCCCTGAAGAGTGTAGCAATGGATACACAGTGTTCCCATGTGTAGGATCGTTCTGTACCATCCACAAAGCAGGCTGTGTGTAAGTGGCATGGCAGCTTTAAATAAATTGCAAGCCACCTGAATGCAAAGACAAAGTCCGTATACAGGCAGGCTGGACTGTGACTTATAGGTGAAGCCCAGCGTCAGGCATGGTGTGGTGCCACACTGCCCCAGTGAGGTGCTTGGAGGCTTTGTGTCTCAAGGAAGCAGAGCACCTCCTGGAACTCCAAAATGAGGCTCCTTTTGAGGGTGCCTCTCCCTGCCCCATAAATGGCCTACCTATGAGAAGCTGAGCTGGAAGCATGGTTTCTCCTCATCCCTGCTATGCACCCAGGAGGCAGGAAGGGAGCAATCTAGTGCACCCCAGACTGCTGAAATGAGAATTCTGCCTGGCCCTCACAGGGCCTACCCTAGGGAAGAGGAAGGCTCCTTTGTTCTTCACCCCTACTGCACACTATAGAAGGACCAAGCGCAATCTGGTTCTAGGATACATTACACAAACCAATGGATGTTAATAATACTCATTGCTGTATCCACAAGCTGATACTTTTGTCTCTTCTGTGAAACCCAGTTTTCCATAAGTTTTTGGATGATACTGAAAATATTTTGCCAGTAAACAGGTAAAATAATTCCATAGGTGCCCAATTCGTCAACCTGCACTCATGTGAGAGAAGCCCCACTGGGCTTCAATGGGACTATCTGTGGAGTATGTGCTGCTCAGCCTGAGTAAGTGGAGAATGGAGCTCCAAATTAGCAAAAAAACAGCTACTGCAAAGAAAATATAGAGCAACTATTTTAAGCTGTTGTTGTGAGCTAAGGAGGACTCTTGTTGATTGCATGATTACATATGCATGCTTTTCCATGCAGCCTATATGTTTATTTAACTTCTCTCCATTAATGTCAAGAATTGCTTAGCAACACATGGCCATGCCATGCTGTAGGACAAGTAGCAATATTTATGGCAATGGTGAATCGAGAGAACGCTGCATAATTAAGTGTCATAACTGCTTTAAAAAAAGAATTCCTAGATTAATTTGTCGGCTATGTTTGCTGTGTAAGCACTGTGCTCCAAAACCAATAAGCACTACATATGTCATGTCCTAGGCTTCTATAATGAAATTTTACCATTGCATTTAGTTGTCCCAGGTCTTTATTGATGGCTATTATGGATTATCCTGTTATAACCACAACAGAGAGGAACAATTTAGACTACTGCCTTAGAAAACTACTCCTTTTAAACAAAAAAATCATGTTATCCTACTGAGCTTCTATGCACATTTTAAACTGAAAACAATAATATTAAACTCTTATTCTGAACTCAGTGTGTCATTTTGGTTGAACTTGTCTCCATTTTAACCCTAAGACAGGAAATGAACTGGCTTTTCCACATAGTCCTGTTTCTAGTAATGGACTGGATTTTGTTTGAACAAGTTATTATTCATTTAAGTCATCCCCCATGCTCTACCATCTTAATATCACCTAAACTATTCTAACTGGAAAGTCAGTACCTCCGATAGCTTTCATGTGGAGTAACAACTGGAATTATTAAACTAAATTCAATGCCTACTGTGTAATAAAGAGCAGATGGCAAAATGTGGAATTCTATTTTGAAAAATAATGAGCATTCTATTTGGTGGATTTAAAGAAGGAAGATTTCTTTGCCTTCTGCAGTCTCTATGCCATGTTATACCACTCTGTTTTGTGATCTCCTTTAAAATAATTCAGGAGGGATTTTCAAAACAATTCAGAAGGGAAGATTTTCTCTGAAGAGTGCAGTGATGTGGGATACATTATTCAGTCAAAATACTAAGGTGGCAGAAAATCCAGGCTCAGTCTTCCAGATCTTGCTGTCTGGTACACACCTCGCTGTATCTTTGGGAGTAAACAGCTGTTATGCCAATCCAATTTCATGTCTTACAATATAATTTACTTTTAAGTACAGTACTGTTATTTTTTTCTATATTGACCACAGCAGACATGCCTTTTCCCTGGTAGAGATCATCCTCGGGCCTTTCCCTTGTCTAGTAAGTTGCTTATGCTTTTGCCTGACTGGGCACCAGGCAATTATGAGGTAAGCAGGGATGTTTCCAGCATCCCGAACTCTCTGGGAAATTCTTCCCCTAGGAAACAAATCATGGGCTCAGAGAGAGGGAATGTGAGGAGAGAATGACAAGTCAATGGGGCTACAAAAGTGCCAGAGTGAATTCCAAAGGGCCTGATTCTGCTACTTTAAGGATCCCAAATACCACAAAAGCACTCAAGTAGTTCTATTGACTTCAAAGTGACTTTGACAGCATCAGGACTTCAGGATTCAGCCCATTGGAAACAGCTAAAATGGGAAGCTATTAAAGCATTAATCAGGGTATCAAACAGAGGTAAAGGATCAATGGCAGAATAAATTCTGGCAATTTTACAAAGAAGGGAATAGACAGGGAAGTTGGAAGAGGAAAAAGTATGCTAAGGAACCTGAGAAATAACACAAGTGTGAGGATGATGTTAATGTATTAATTTAGATGGAATACAGGGGCCCAAAGATGTTAACATAACCCAGTTGCTGTCCAACATCAAACTGTTTTAAACAAGATTTAGGGTTTGGTATTCACAGACCTCAACTTGCTTAGCACCATAGCAAACAAACCATTAAAACCATGTTAACCTTTTATTGAAGATACAGAAAAGGAAAACAGTTAAAACATTTGAATTGTAAAGTATTAAAGACGTTTTCATTTTAACAACATCCCTTGTTCCCTTTGTCTTTAACTGGTGAGAGTTTTTAGCAGGAACAAACCCCTTGTTTGACAAACTCTTATAAGGTATTATAGATGGTGGTAACTGTCCTTTTGAGGGAAAGAGAAGAAGTTAGTAGAGACAGGCTGGAGCTGTCATTGCTGTTGTTACTAAAGTCTGATTCCGCACCCTAGAAGACAAAACAAGACACACCCAGAAGGAGAGAGAAAAGGACAGCAAAGATAGACAATGCAGCTTCTGTCTCTGATGTTGACTGTCATTTGCATCCTCACTGCTGGAGAAACACCAGCACAGCACATGGCCTTACCAGCCACTCTGAGACCTAGCAAACATGTACCAGCATTGGGATGTGTAGCACAGGCACCGACTTTCAGTTTTCCCTGGGGGTGCTCCACCCTCACTCCGCTCTGAAGACCCTCCCCCAACTCTGGCCCTTCCCCCAAGGCCCCACCCTTGCTCCACCTCTTCCCACTCTCGCTCTGCCCCACCTCTAAGGCCCCGTCCCACTTTTTCCCACTCCTGCTCCTCCCCCTCTCCCCAAATGCCTCCGGCCTGCTGCCAAACAGCTGATCAGTGCCGGGCAGAATGCGCTGGGGAGTAGGGGGAGGAGCTGATCAGTAGGGTCCGCTGAACAGCTGATCAGAAGTGGCTGATGGGTGCTGAGCACCTACAATTGTTTTTCCGTGGGTGCTCCAGCCCCAGAGCACCCATGGAGTCTGCGCCTATGCTATGTAGAACATTGTTTTTAGTTGTCTCTTCCTGGTCACAGGTTTACAGCAGTGGTGCAAAATACACAGTCTTGGCCAGCTAAGCCAGACTTTTATTAAACAAAATGGAAAAGGAGAGGGATAGGAAAAAGAAGAAATAAGGTGGGGAAGAAAAATGACACATGGGGAGGGGCAGGGCCTCACATCCCAGGTGGTATTCCTGATTTAGGAGGAGGTGATGTCATCTCAATCCCTCTCCCGGGCCCCATCTGGGCAGGACATCTCCCAGGATAAGGACAAAGAAGGTCTGGGGTCCCAGGAGATAGTGGTGATGGCAGTCAAGATAGTGAACCTCGCTCCAGCCATCAATTTTCCACAAAGTCTCTTTCTTTAAGGACCTCAAAAGGTAGTGATGTGTGGAAATAGCCCATCCCCACAGTATATTGTCCACCAATTAGTCCTAGTATCTAACACGTCAATTTTGGTTCACTGCATTCTGGTTCCAAACTTTTCTTGTTTACACAATCCTTGAGTTATATCAGCAAGCCTTTTTGTTTGCACTAATTCAGTCTGTTTCCCTTTCATACCTTTTTCCACCAACATTTGTTATAGGTTACTTTGACATCTTATGACATCTTATCTTATGAACTCACTGTTTACCTGAGCTCACAACTAGGGTAAATGTGTGGGCTCATTTATCACAACAACTCTCAGAGTAGCAACCTGCAACCACCCAATGAAATTACATATGATTAAGTAGGATAATAAAAAAACAAACTATGTAAGTACAATACAGTACAGAAAAATTCAGTATTGAGCTGTACAAGCTAGTGGAGCTGATCTGCAAAGCATGTAGCCAGAAAAAACTGAGTGAAGGAAAGAGCAGAGAAACAAAAAAGGCAGTGCAGGTTCCAGACAAGAATCAAATTACAAATGCCCTCAGAGCACAGGTTGTAAAGGAACTGATGGGTCTTCTAAGGAATGAAGGTGGAAGGCTTCTAGAAGAAAAAAGAGCCACTGGCAGCATGAAACTAGCAGTAGTAAGAAGGCCTTGAGATTAGTGGGTGGGTTTGGTCCAGCTATACCTGGCCTCCTTGCGGGGTGAATCTTTTTCCGGTGCACTGCCCATCAGGGTGAATCAAATTCCATCAGTTGCAAGAAATGAAGTCCAAAACCCAAACACACCAAATTCCTTGTAGGCATATGCTTAGTAGTTAGTTTTCTAATCAGAGAGGCCCTGATCCGTGAAACTGAATAGGGAGATTGTGTCCAAATTAAATCATGCAAGGAAACCCATACCCGCATACATGTCTGTATATCAGTTTGGGTTACTTCACCATCACCACAGTTGCCATAATGTATTAAAATGTTAACATGGAAACAATGGATAAGCTTAATATTGCATACTGCATTGGTTCTGTCGGGCAGGGCGTAATTAAGATGGTTCAGAGAAACTTAACTCAGAATGTGACTGGTTTTGTGATTTCATGTCAAAACCTTACTTAGCTTTAATAATTTAGTATTTTTTCAATTCCCAATACAAAATGTTCATCCTGAGCTCTTTTCAGCTGAAATTTTAACAGAGCTCTTCACTGCCTAATTCACTTCCTCTATGCAGATCCTATTACGCCTTGAAGCATTTCACATGATTTCTCAGTACTTGTTAGCATACTGCCTTGTTAACTCAGAGTTTTATTTCTAGCAGGTTGTTTGTTCATGCTTTATGATTACAGTCTAGCTCAGTCCTATCATCAACTGAGTTGAAAGTCTCCACTGTTCCTCCTTCAGCTGTGAAACTGCTACTTTATTATCTTCAACAACTTCTTCCATATCATTTCATCTTCAGCCTTGCCTAATGCTTTGTACCAATTTCAGAATCCCCACTGATATTATTACTTTGTGACTTCATCAGCAGAACATTAAATGATGAGCAACTTTTCTCTTTTTGACAACCTTTAGCTTAATCTTCAACTATGCTATTAGGAGTTAGAGATCACTGCCAATATCATTTTTATGGCACATTTTCACATCTTGCATTAACTTCCAATTCTTTTTCTTCTGAACCTAAGTTACATTGCAAAATGTGTATTGATTTATGGGGAATGACAAGTAAAAATAAGTAATGTTTGTGTGTGTGGTTTGCCTCTCTAAAAGAACTTCATGTGCTATGACAGGGATCGGCAACCTTTGGCACGCAGTCCACCAGGGTAAGCCCCTGGCGGGCCGGGCCAATTTGTTAATCTGCCGTGTCCGCAGGTTCGGCCGATCACAGCTCCCACTGGCTGCAGTTCACCGTTCCAGGCCAATGGGGGCTGCGGAAAGCGGCGGCCAGCACATCCCTTGGCCCATGCCACTTCCCGCAGCCCCCATTGGCCTGGAACGGCGAACTGCGGCCAGTGGGAGCTGTGATAAGCTAAACCTGCAGACGTGGCAGGTAAACAAACCAGCCCGGCCCACCAGGGGACTTACCCTGGCAGGCTGCGTGCCATAGGTTGCCAGTCCCTGTGCTATGACCTATCTGAGGATATCCATTCTGAGATGCTTCTTACTCCAAGAGGTGGAACTTTAAAGGAAATGTGTGCTGTATATGCAATCTTTATGAGACTTGAAACTACCCTATTATGGAGCAGAACGGCAACCTTCTTTCGTTCCTGGAATCCAAAGGATGTGTATTTTGTCCTTGAGAACATTTTAATTAAATAAAAAATATGTGTTCAGCAAGACCACTGTTTATTTTCTGCTACAATTTCTCACAATCCACCTTCCCCAAAGGCATTGTGACGCTGGCACACAAGGTGCCAGCTCTTGCCAAGGCTTTAGCAAGTCGAACACTTACAAATTCATTGCTGGAAAGCAGTAAAGCTCACTTATTTGTCAGCATGGTTAAGATGAGTACTGGACTTCTACAAGTGTGTTTAGACTTTATGAAATGCTTGTAAGTTGATGCATGTATTAATCCTACTTAGAATGTCTGTATCCCATGCTATGAGGTAATACTTAAGTTGCCCCATAACTGTAAAATGTTTGGTCTGAACTATGTAACGCACCAAACAGGGAAAACACTTCACCTGATGCAAAATGCTGAATGCTTATAAAAGGCATTATCTCCTGCCCATCAGGAAGGACTGCTGAATCCAAATGGGGCATCATGGGACATCACAACACAACGGCTTTGTCAATTGCCTCATCACACCAAGAAAGAGGCAAAAAGGCTCATCCTATCAGCTTGAATTCTGAAAGAAGAAACTAAAACTAGATGACAAGAAAATTTTTCCCTCTCTCTCTCTCTGATGTTTGGAATCTCACAGGGCTGCAGCTGAAACAGGGGCAGAGATCCCCAGGGTCAACCTGGGTTAGCTCTAAAATACATTCAGTGCGGAGAAATTACTACAGCTCTGTCCCTTTTGGAACGATAGACTGTAACGCATTTGTGCATATATATTGCCTGCTTTAACCTTTAAATAATTCTCTCATTTCCTTTTCCTAGTTAATAAATCCTTAGTTAGTTTACTATAGGATTGGCTACAAATGTTGTCTTTGGTGTGAGTTCTGTGGTACAAATTGGCCTGGGGTATGTGACTGGTCTCTGCGGACTGGAAGCAACCTGTATCTTTTGTGATCCTTGGAGTAAGGCAACCAACTATCTCTTAGTACAGCTTGCCTGGATGGCAAGATAGACTGGAATGCTGAAGAGGACTGTCTGTGACTCCATGGTAAGACTGGTATAGTGCTTTAGGAGTTCACACTTGTTACTGGGTTGGTAAAAGCTAATTATAGAACACACACCCACTTTGAGGTGTCTACCCTGAAGTTAAGCAGCAGAGAGGTAGCTGTGTTAGTCTGGATCTGTTGCCGCTTTTACCCTGAGGTTAGCACTCACTGTCAGAGAGTGAGAAAGGCACAGTAACGAACTATCAGATTTTTCCCAATGGCTGTCATAAGTTTGCTAAAGTTTACGTCCTCTTTGTCTTGATTATTACTAGCATTGAATGATTACTACATAGCATTGAATGATAATCATTTTTTTCAGACATTTGAACTATCCATTGACCATTCATCCGATGGATTTTATTTCTAATTTTATGATCTAACTCCCAGAATGTCAAAATCCCTGTCATTGGATACAACAGCAGAAATATACAGGCTGTTCTTATACTAGGATCAGTCTGTCAGATCTTGTACATGCTATATATTATGGAAAGGTGATAGAGTTGCATCTCCAGCATTAAAGACTGGACCTATTTTGTTACTCCAGAACCTTCCAAAAGTCCCTAGAAGAGGTCAATTCTATTTCAAATTTTGTATGTGTGGTCCACAGCCACAAGACAATGTTTTGCGGTAATTTGGACAACAGACTTTGATTTGGGTGGAACTTCAATAAAATGGAGTGCAATTGTGTTTCAGAACTGGGGGGGAATGGGACAAAACAGGTTATCTTAAAAACTTCACAATGAGGTTTATTTGATGAGGTTGTGGTGAACTCTAATACACAGGAACAGTTCTGAGAAAGTAAAGCCTCATTTGGGAAGTTATTAGGATGGTCAGAACAGCCCAGAGGTTCCTAATACACTTTTTAATGTGCCAGATAACTGGTAGAATCCTAAACTTTCATTAAAAGGCCAAAGTCTCTAGACCTTTTCCTTCTGGAGACTGCCTTCAAAATACAAAGCGACTGCCAGGAAGTTTGGTCACAGTTTCTGAAAATGAGAATAGAATCACAACCTTCTGCTCTTCCAAGAATCCTTGCCAGCTGCGCTCCTGCCTGTAGTGGGAATCGAGACAGACCCTGCGTGTTTCAGAGTAGAGGTAGAGAATGTCACTGCCCCCAGAGCTCCTCAATCAAATACCAGCTTGCAGCATCCCTTCCTTATGACTCTCCAAAGAGGAGCAGCACCAGTGGAGCTGTCATTTCTGATGCACTCCCCTCAAGAATCTGCTCTAGCAGCCAGTAGCTATTTGGAAGTGTCATCAGGAGGATCCAAGACTTCATCTTCCCTCCCTACGTGACTATGCCAATACACAGGCCCATTTATGTGGATGCCTTCTAAAAGTAGTACAGGTGCTGGAGAGATTCTGGGAAATGGGCTCCCCATGATCATTTGAGAGGAAGTGGCTTTCCCACCCCTCCCCCATCTCCAGGTTAGAGAGAGTGACAGTCTATTTCCTTCTCCTCTTCCCAGCAGCAGCCTTTGTCTCCACCTCAGAGACAGCTGGCTATAGAAGATGGCATATTTCAAAGTGACTGAATCTTCAACCCATCCTTCGCATGCTGTGTCGAACCACGCACTGGGTAGCAGCACACAGGCAGCAAGCAGCACAATCAGCATGGATAGCATGTCAATACCATAAAGGTATCTGGGTGAACTACGGTCTTCTCAATAATGGAGGCACGTTTGAAAGTCAGTAAAGGTCAGCCTTGCTAATTGGCTACCAAAACTCCCATGGTGGAAAGGAGAAAGAGTGATATTCTCCTGTACAACATTCCCTTCTCAGTGAAAGAGCTCCTACTGTCCCAGGCTAAATGTTTTCTACCTTTAATGAGTGCTTAGTAGCTGAGCTGTCACCTTTGCCTCTACAACCACCTTAGTTGCCATATTTAGTTTATTGGTTTTCAGACTGTTTTAAAATATACTAGACCAAATTCTACTTTCAGTCACAGGCAAGAAATCTCATGATCTTAAGTAGGATTGCACACGTGTAATTTAGGGAAAAAAATTCACCCCTTTGAATAAGAGATGCTACTGTAAAATACAGTTCAGATTATTCTGCTTGAAACGGTGAGCTCAGCAAAGAGAGCACATGGAGTCTATAGCAGTTTATTCAAATTTAAAATGAACAAAGATTAGGAAATGTTATATTCTGCATTCACCTTTAGATATTTAAAATATTTTTCTCCCAAAAATTCCACCTCTGGATAATTAGTCCATCAGTATCAGTATTAAGCAGGGGGCTTTAAATGGAATGATGGTTATGATGATATTGCAAACAAGCTTTCTACATCAAACAAGAATCTATTGAGCCCAATCCTGGGACCAAAACCTGAGGTTGTTGCTTTTACTCAAGCAATCACTCCTAGCCAATAAGTATTTTGTCTGAGTAAGGACTCCAGGATTTAGCCAACTGACTTCATGCTTGTTATTCATCAAGGGCAGAATCCACAGAACTAAATGGCATTCTGCATTAAGACAGTGCAGAGTTTATGACAAACTTGTAAAAGTGAACCTTTTTATTCTGTAGTGAGAAATCTAGAGGAAATTATCCATTTGCTGTGAATTTTACTGATATGCTAAGATTTTGTAGTTATGCACTAAAAAAGAAAATATTACTTAAATTTCTGGCAGGTAACAGACTCCTTTCATGATTAGGATTAGGTACTGTAATTATAGTGTGCGAACTGAGCGCACAAGATAATCACTACTTCACCAGTTTACAATAAATGCTGATGTTTACAACAAATGCTGAAATAGTTTTAAAACTCTATATTTAAAAAGTTCATGCTCTGACACAATGTACATCAGTATAATACAGGGCTATTTTGAGAGCCTGTATAATCTCTTTTCCTACATTTTTTTCTTGTGCAGTTTCTCCAAAGTTTGGGTAAATACTTCTGAACTTTAGGGTACCACTCAGGCCATATTGCATACAGAAATATTTTCAACACACCCTCCTCTTTATTCAGGGGGCAAGTGAAGATGATGCCATATCACTGTTTGGATTGCCATTTCCAGAAGTACATAACCTCACTTATAGTACTGATGTCCTGGAATTTTGAATTCCCGGTTGTGAATTTTCCTCTCCAAAAGTACTGCTCACCACAATGTGCTTTACTGATTGACTGCTGAAGCTCTTATGTGCGTTTGTATGTGTGAGACAGATACACAGCTGCCTGAAGGTAAAATGTACTTTTTCTCAGCCACTCAGAATGAGGGAAGAGAGGTGCAAGGTTTCTGCCAGACTCTCTTGACTGGTTCATTTACAGCAGAATGTAAGGATACAGCAATCTTCTTTAAAAGTGGTTCCCGGTCCATGATCCTGTTGATTTTTGCCCTAAAGGATTCATAGTGTAGAACAGAATCAAACCCAGCTGACTAGGACAGCTTTCCCCAAAACTGGAAAACTAAGATCACCCAAAGCAGAATCACTGTCTGAAGTAGTGGCAGATGATGGTGAAACAAATTTAGACAATTAATTTTAATACAGTAAACAAACAAGAGGTGGTCCTGAACCTACCTGCTGGACACTCATAGTTCATTGTCACAGAAACATATATGTAAACAATATGCAGCTAACAAAGTTTCCAAGTTGTAGAGTCCTTTTTTGGAGAAACCTTTGCCTTGTATACATACCACTGAGCACACATCAATGCGTAAATAATCAATGGAGACAAAACCAAATATCTTATGTTTACTCTCTCTATACTCTCTCTATATATACTCTATTCTTTGTAAATCTTCATGGTTCTCTCATGAGCTGAGACCTGAGTGCCAAATTCACCCCACTGTGACTTCATTCACTTCAGTGGGGTTACTTTCATGAGGAAGGCAAAATGGAATTGGCTCAAAGTAACAAACCCTGTTTTGTGTTTGTCTGAAATATTTGGGATTTGGCACATTTCTGATGTCTTCCAGGCTCTTTTAAGTACACAGCTTGGAGGCTGCAGCCATTTTAGCAGACTTTTTGCAGGGAGACCTTTGCAGATAGCTTTTGGAAATTAAGGCACTTACTGTCATTCTAACAGCAGCCTGACTGCTTTGGGAAATACTTTAAACTAAAGTTCCCACTGGCAAACTGACTATCCCATTTCTTCTCAAACATGCTGCTGATGTAAATGGTCTCTTTCTGAACACAGCAGCGGTTGTGGGCCGAAACCTGATGTTCAACAAGCCCAGCTGTATGCATCTCATTATCCCAGCACTGATTACAAGATCCCATTGACCACAAGCTGCCTGTCTAGATGGTGTGATTAGAATATAATCAATCTTTAATCCAATCAGAAAACTCACTGCCTACAACTGATAAAGGTCTCGGCAGGGTACTGATGAGGCCAGAACCCTGCTATCTCTAAGGGGACACCTGCAGCGTGTGAGGTGCAGTAACTAAACAGGCTGATCCAAGAGAAAGCAATTAAGGTGGTTTGTAAAGAATTCTGATAAACAGGATTGAAACAGAACAGGCTAGGTAACAAAAGCATCAAAATCAACAACAACTTGTGAAAATCTGGAACTATTTTCTGCTTCCACTTAATCGCAACACAGACAGAATTACATTTTAGTTCAGGAGGATCATCAAAGGCTTAACATTTAGTTTAAATTAGAAAAAAAGTTGCCACTAAAATAATTTCTCTCAATGTGGCATTTCATCCACAGCTTGAGTTCTCCCTATGCTATTTAAGTTTTGTACTTAAATACTTTCAACATGTCTTTACCGGATACAGAAATATAATATGATTATGAGTTTTCAAATCACAGTCGTATGTAAAAATTACCTGTGCTTTGTGTTTATTCCTTTTAACTTCTTGACCCAAATTAAATAATTTTATTTTCTTTATCTTTGTATTCTTCACTAATTCTGCAGAACGGAAGCTTATAATTAAGAACATATTTAAGCTGTTAAGAAAAAAAAATGCTCATGGGCATTATTATGTGATGACCCCTCCCCGTGCTTTACATTAATTCCCAGTACTCTGCTGCAGGGGATAGTTTATGATGATGCCCATTCCTTGATATGTTCTGTTTTTTATTATGCTAATGATCAAAATTAAAAGAGAAAGAATCTGGACTGATTATTTTATTACATGTAAAAAGAGCTTTCAAGGTGTCTGTCTCATCACAACACTAGCCTTTGCTTACTTTACTATTTTGACAACTATTTTTGCCTCAATTGTAATTATTATTATTTTATACACATTCCTCAGAATCATCTTTATTTCTGAGTACACAACCAGGAGACAATCCTAATCTCTTCTTGCTTTGCTACATACCTCGTTTCAGTTCTTATAGGGTATCTGACATCCATCTGGGATACCTGCAGCAAAGCTTACTTTTATCTATGTTCACAATAAGCTTAAGATCAAAAGAAATAAAATTAATCTGTCTCCCAACTATTATTTTTCTTCAAATGACCATTTCTCATTTAATCATGTCTGTGGTTTCAAAGCTTCTCTTCTAATCAGCAAACAATGGGCAGCATCACAGTAAAATAATCTAATTGTCACAGCTCTGGGATCCAAAAAAAAGCTTTCAAAACTACTTTAAACTTGACAATTTCAGTAAAGCCTATTGCTGAAGGCTTAATATACTTCATATAGTTTTAAAAAACAGGAACCAAGAACATACAAGCTTTCAAAACCTGCACTTCAAAGTCAATACAGCCTACTGTAAACAATTCTATATCAAGCTCAATGCACATAGTCTTTAAACTTACCATGAACTAAAATAGTTTATACCCAATGGGACTGATCATACCTTTGCAGAAATATGGAAAATAGCTGCACTTCAAAGCATATGACCTTCATAACTCAATTTATGTGTCATTCCCTCACTTGTGGGATATTTTCAATATCATAACTGTAAAAGAGAAAGAAAGGGAGAAAAAATGTTCAGTTATTCATTCTGTGCGGCCCTTTTTTATTAAAAGCAGAAATAACATTAGATGAAAATCATTTCACTGATAATTTTAATGAAATATGGAGTGATTTGAATATATTTTATTGCAGGCAATACAGAAAAAAGGCTCTTGCTGCTTAATGTGTCATTTAATGAATGGATTCCACATTGCTTTGCCCTGCTACGCTTGGAAATGTGGGCCTCACAAGGATAATAGCTAGTTGTTTCAAAAGGGGCTTCTTCCCACATTTTAAAATTCTATTTCAACAAACTAATGCAAACTGGGAAGTATGAAGAAGCACAGACAAACCTATACCAAAATTCTGGATCCAAATACTCTGTAAATCTGGCTGAATTTTATGGCATTAGCCCATCTCTAATGAGAACAGAGAGAAGCAGATTTATCCTACGACTGATTGCAGGCTAGATTTTATGACCGTAATGGCCCTTTCTGGCCTTAAAATCTGAGTTCATGAATTCTATCATGCAAGACAACCTCATCTAACTTGTTATTATTTATATCACATTAGAGCCTAGATCCTGCACTCGAGAGCAGAGACTTAGTATGCCGGACAAAAGATGGAAGCAAGGGACACAAAGCACAAGAAGAATGATCATAGTAATGGTGATAGGAAATGTTATGTTTGTTCCATACATTTTTACAGAAATATCATTTAGGGGGATATCTAAAACCCAGGCCAAGTAGCAAGGCTGGGTGCTACACAGATGTGCGGAAGGAAGCACGCTCTCCTTCCCTTCCCCACAGGCCATGGAACAATTCTATGAAGGACAGATATTCCACCTTCATGGCCTATGTAGCCACTTAGGCCACCTCTACACTACAGAGCCTATATTGGCATATTTCAGAGTAACAGCCGTGTTAGTCTGCATTTGCAAAAAGAAAAGGAGTACTTGTGGCACCTTAGAGACTAACCAATTTATTTGAGCATAAGCTTTCATGAGCTACAGCTCACTTCATCGGATGCATACTGTGGAAAGTACACAAGATCTTTTTATACACACAAACCATGAAAAAATGGGTGTTTACCACTACAAAAGGTTTTCTCGCTCCCCACCTCACTCTCCTGCTGGTAATAGCTTATCTAAAGTGATCACTCTCCTTACAATGACAGGATTCAGAGTAACAGCCGTGTTAGTCTGTATTTGCAAAAAGAAAAGGAGTACTTGTGGCACCTTAGAGACTAACCAATTTATTTGAGCATAAGCTTTCTTGAGCTACAGCTCACTTCATCGGATGCATACTAGGGAAAGTACAGAAGACGTTTTTATACACACAAACCATGAAAAAATGGGTGATTATCACTACAAAAGGTTTAGTTGCAGCGTACAATGACAGAAGGAGGAGTTCTAATAGTATAGGAACATCACCTCTGCGAGTGATGTTAGCTATGCTGGCCGAAGTCCTCTTCTGCTGAAATGGCTGCATCCACAGTTACTGGGGGTTTTGGCACCTTGACAATATCGCTAGGGGGTGTGGTTTTTTGCATGTCTGACTGACACAGCTATGCCTCTATAATGTAGGCTAGGCCAAGGCAGGGAAAAAATTTGCATCTTATCTTAGAAAAACTGCAAGAGTCCCTCTGAAAATATATCCTGAGACTTGACATATTGCCATTACAATACATTATGATTACTACTGTAAGAGACCAATGGTCCTTCTAGTCCAGTATCCTCTGTCTACAAGAATAAACAATGCCACACTCTTCAGAAGACAGCACTGCAACCCTTTAACACAGGGGTTCTCAACCTTTTTCTTTCTGCCCGCCCCCCCATATAAAAATGCCATGGCCTGTCTGTGCCACAACAACTGTTTTTCTGCATATAAAAGCCAGGGCCAGCGTTAGGGGGTAACAAGCAGGGCAATTGCCCAGGGCCCCACACCATAGGGGGCCCTGCAAAGCCAAGTTGCTCAGGTTCAGCTTCAGCCCTGGGTGGCAGGGTTGGGAGCCCCGGGCTTCAGCCCCAGGCGGTGGGGCATCAGCTTTCCATCCTCAGCCCTAGAAAGTCTAATGCTGGCCCTGCTTGGTGGACCCCCTGAAACCTGCTTGTGGGCCCCCCACTGGGCCCCAGGCCCCTGGTTGAGAACCACTGCCTTAACATACTCAGTTGTGAACTACTAATCTATGAAAATACCTTTCCTAGCCTGAGCCCATGATCACTTTATGTTCTGAAGCATGGGGACTGATATCCCTTGCCATATTTAACTTCATAAATGTAAGTGAAACTTCCCTTGGAACTGCACCTTGACATGGTGGAAGGCTTGTGTGTTCCAATGATCTTGTGTGCTATGCTGGCAGGAGGTTTAAATCCTGGTAAGGTCACCCAAGGACAGGTCAAAGAGTATGGATCAGACAAAAACAGTCCACTGGTCCTCCAGGTTAGAGCTTGAGCAATAAGTCAACAACCTTATTGCTCAAATATATATATTAATTACAGAGACACAACAAGGTGGCCATCCTGGCAAGTAGCTCAACAGAGAGAGATGGAGGAGCATGTTGATTACCTAATGACACCTGACAGATCAAGAAGGATTCAGATTCAGTGTAAGTGAAAATGTTGCTGTTCATCATTTAAATGTCTAACCCACTCTGGAATGTTACTGTGGTATCTGTTTCAATAGCGTCCTGAGGCAATGAGTTCCTTGGGTTAATTATATATACTTTTGTGTTGAGTTAATCAACTAGTCTTTTTTTTAAGATAGTAAGTTCTCCAATAACTGTAGGTGAGAGAGATTTGTCTGAAATACTAGGGAATTCTTCACTGACCAGTAGGAACTGACTACTATTCCTGCAGGATTCCCATAATAATGAGAAGAAAAGGCTAAGAAAAAAAAATCAAGTTAATTTTTTGGTACTATAATATACAATGGTCGTGGGTGTTTAAAAAAAACCAAAAACCCTAATATACTGTAGTACAGCGTAGTGATGTTTTGTGGGATGGGGAGGTGGCAATGAATATAAAGTCCCTCAAGTAAGTGAGAGTAAGGAAGTTAAATAGGTTCCCCAGCCTGACTATATATCCAAGTTTTTATAGGGTGCTGAACACCATCTGAGCTGCCCAGTAGAAGCTGAATCAAATATGTACCCAGATCTCTCAATGAATAATAGGGACTTGTGTCTAGAGATGACATATTAAGATGTGATTCAAAAGGGAAATTATGACTCTCCTTATTAATAAAATATAATGGCTCTTATGCTGCATTGTTGTAGCCCTGTTGGGCCCAGGATATACAGAGGAAATATAAGAAGAGCCACAGGAAGCCCATGTGGCTGCAGAAGGAACTTTTTAGCTATCTAAAAACCAAAAGGGATACATACAGGAAATGGAAGGAGGGGCAAGTCACCAAGGACGAATAGGGAATAGTGCGAGTGTGTAGGGACAAAATCAGGAAAGCCAAGGCAAAGAATAAGTTACAGTGGGCAAGAAATATTAGAGATGACAAGATGGGGTTCTACAAATATGTCAGACAAAAAAGAAGGAACAGGGATGGTATGGGTCCACTGCTCAATGGAGAAGATGAGCTGGTAATGGAAAACAAACAAAAAAAACCCACCACATGACTGGACAACTAGCAAAGTTACCATAGACGATAAAGGAGAAGGGATGCAAATCAGGATAAGTAAAGAACACGTTAGAGATCTTCTGACCAATTTGAATGAATTCAAGTCAGTGGGGCCTGATGCTATTCACACCCTATTCAGGCGCTGGTTAGGCCTCAGCTGGAGTACTGTGTCCAGTTTTGGTCACCAACGTATGGAAAGGATGAAGAGAAACTGGAAAGGATCCAGAAGCAAGGAACAAAGATGATCAAAGGGATGGCATGCAAGTCATATTAGCAAAGGCTGAAGGAACTGGATAAGTTTAGTTTGGAAAAGAGGAGATTAAGGGGGGACATGATAGCAGCCTTCAAAATATGTGAAAGGCTGCCAGAAAAAAGATGGAGAAAATTTCTCTCTTGCCAGAGAGGGCAGAACAAGAGGCAATGGGTCCAAAATACAGCAATCAGTCTTGTGCCTCTTCTCTGAACACTCTCCAAGTTATCAACATGCTTCCTGAAAGTAGGCTGAAGTAGCAGGCACAGGGGACTGCCCAATAGCATTCCATCTTAGCCCTAGATTTGGGGATGTGGCAGATCTTACCCTGCTGATCCCTATACATTCATCCACATAAACACATTGCTTAGTCCATGTACATACTATATATGATGAATGAGTATATAAACACTGTATTCAGTAGGTGCCATATATGTTACAGAAAAGCAGTACTTCACTACCAAGTGCCCAACACAGGGCTCAGGGGAGAGAAAAATAAAACTAATACATTTTAAGTACCTCTTTAAATAGCCTAAAATAGCTTTTCTACACATAAAAAAAATTGCATCTGTAGAGCCTTTCAGGGCTAGATTCAAGTTCTGGGTTTCATTAGAGGTCATATTATCACAAAATGTACTACATAGTTCCACAGTTTCTCACATGTCTATCACCTCCGCTCATGTCGTGCATATGTTATAGATAACAAAATTAACACACAATAGTGAAGATTTTACAGTTATTGCAGTATTGTCATGGCAAATTGCATCATCAAAATCCAATTGCACAATAAAGCTTTAGGCATCAAGATGGTAAGAGAGATGTGATACATAATTGTAATGATGGTGCTCCATTAAATAAGAAGTAAGCCATGCCAGCACCGAGCCAGAAAAACTCATGAGGTGCTAAAGGCAACATAATAGGACCCCATGCTCAACTGTATCAAAAGCTACTGATAAATCAAGTAAGACGATGAAAGAAAGCATATCTCAGTTAGCTTGAAGCAACACTTCATCATTACAAACCCTCACAAGAGTAGTTCCAGTACTGTGCCAATATCTGAAACAAGACTGAAATTTATTGGAAAGGTTTTATGTGCTGAAGTCAATCTGTAATTATGTCACAACACTGTCCAATAGAATGAAAAAGAAGAATGGAAATAGGGCGAGCTGAAGAATTGCTAACAGTTACATTTTTCAGTCCTCTAAGAACAAAAACATGTTTTTAACAGATATATTACTATCACTTTGTTCTTTATAAAATAATCCTTTGGTTTCCCATTCAATGGGGCTCCTACCAGGTTTGCAGGACCAGAGTAAGAATGTTTAAAGGTAATTTATCCACTTATTTAGATTAAGCACCCATCTTAAACTAGGAGTGCTCTACAAAATTTACCTTCTTATTTCACACAATGAAATCAAGGAAATAAAAGTAGCTACAAACAATACAAAATATTACCCCATAAACAACACTACTCATAAAAAATCCTGCTGTCTCATTCCATAAACCTAACTCCTCTCCAGATACTCACAAGAAAAGGTGAGCTTTGAAACATGATCGGAATGTTATCAACTCCTGGCTATAGCAGACCTCAGGGGAAAGCAAGCGAAAAGCAGAGGACCCCTCCTTGGAAAATGCCCTCCCAGCATACTCTTCCATCTATAATGAAGATGTTCCAGTTTGAGAACCAGTACTGCATTGGGTGAGAGGGAGATCCAATCCCAGATCATTAAGGGCTTGAAATTAAAACCAATACCTTGAACTCCAACTGGGGCAGCAAATAGAAGCCAGTGGAGTTTACAGTTTGTGGAACTACAAATACCAAAATGCACTTATCGTGAATTGAATGGTTATTGCAAAATGTCATTAAAAGGGCAGAGTTAAGACTTTTGGATGCCTTGGCTGTGCATTTCCATATGTTTCATTATATCTGGATTTCTTTTCAATTTATCTCTGAATTCCCAGGGCTTGTTTTTGGGATAGTCGGTGTCCCTGTTTTGTTTTCACCCGTAAATCACTGATATGTATTCTCAACCTTAAACTCCATCTTGACGTAGTTTTTTGTATAGGAATTGATAATAGATTTAATTTGAAAAAAGGATTTAAAAAACATTTAATTTTCACAGTGAAACCTATTTCAAATGTACAGTCAAAATGCAACAAACCTGTAAAGGCAAAGGAATTCTCAGTTAGTAACTGAACCCAAATCTTTCGGCAGCCTGACTGACTTTAAGATAATATTAAGCTACAGTTCTATTGTGTATAAGTAATGGGAGTTTTAGGATTCTATCCTGCAAGGTGCCTTGTACTTCTTGCAATTTGCTGAGCATCCCCACCTCCCGTTGTATACAACAGAAGGGTGATGGCAATCATTTGCAATCAGCAGAAGTTGGGGGTGCTCTGCACCTTGCAGGATTGGCCCATTACTCCCTTAACTATGAGTTTCCTTAGTTTTGTGGGCTTTTATGTAGTGAATGTAAACTGCAGATGATACAGAGATTATAATATGATATATATTCTTTTGAACATCCTTCTCATTCCAAAAAGAAAAAGGTTCAGAACTCGGCAAGCAGCAACACATTAAATCTTATTTCAATTGCACTTGGGAGCAAACGATTGTCACGAACCTCATTTTGGTACATCCAGGTATGCTGCATGATTTGGTGGATGAGTATACATATTGAAATGATTCAGAACATTATCAGTTTTTATCAGCTGACATATTTGTATAGAAACGCATCTACTCTTGGCTTGCTTTATGTATTCTGAAATGATGATCTGTATTCAGTTTTCTGCATTACTCAAATTTAATGCAGATATTTCAGCTGATACAATGTGCTCTCTAAAACATCACTACTAATATGTAAGATTAACAAAAAGTATTATAAGTGCTAACAATCCACAAATTAAAATTCCAGGTTGGTTTGGAAGCTAATTAGTCATTCAGACTGGGAGGTCCTTCACCTAAGTTCCCTCTAGGGCAGTGCAGGAGCTACGCGGGAGGGGAGAGGCACCTCTCCCCCGGCCCCAGCCCCCGAACAGTTACTGCTGGGAAGAGGCACCTCTCCCCAGGCCCAGGCCCAGGCCCCAATCTGGCCCCAGCCCTGGAGTTGCCGCAACCAGGGAGAGACACCTCTCCCCTGGCCCCAGGCTGCTGAGGTAAGAGAGGGCTGGGGGGAGTCCTCTCTCCCCACCGCAGCCACGGGGCAGCCTGCACCCCAAACCCCTCATCCCTGGCCCCATCCCAGAGCCCTCACCCCCAGCCAGAGCCCTCACCCCCTGCATCCCAACCCTCTGCCCCAGACCTGAGCTCAATCCCTTACCCCAAACCCCTCATCCCTGGCCCCATTCCAGAGTCCTCACCCCCAGGTAAAGCCCTCACCCCCCTCTACCCTAACCCTCTGCCCCAGGCCTAAGCCCCTCCCACACTCCGAACTCGTCGGCCCCACCCCCGCCACACATCACCTCCATATTGGTGCACATAACAAAATTCATTCCATACATGGATGTAAAATATTAGAGGGAACATTGCTCTTCACTTGGATTTTACTCACTCGATACCCATGAAAACTTCTATTTATGTCAACAGGAGTTCACCTGAGTAGGTACAGAGTGAAAAATGGATGGACCTAAGGATTTGGCTCATATATTAAAAAAGAAGATTTATAGAGCGTTCGACTAAAGGCCAGATATCTGGGTCTGACCAAGTAGTACTTGGAACAGACCCCATGTTAGGGGTGTGTGAAAATGGCTGAAGGTACCATTCTGATCCTGATCCCTGGCCCCCCTGGGAACAAAGTGGCCCTCAGTGCCCCCCAGCTTAACTGAGAGCCTTAGGCTGCTCTAAATTGTGCCAGCTAGAGTGGCTCCTAAGAGTCTTTCTATTGGTAGGAGGTCACTGAAGTGTACTCTGTTCCAGCTCACCTCCTCCCACCCAGGAACACACCCCTATTAAGGCTGCCAACCCTCCAGGATTATCCTAGAGTCACCAGGAATTAAAGATTAATCTTTAATTGAAGACTATGTCATGTGATGAAACCTCCAGGAATATGTCCAGCCAAAACTGGCAACCTTGTACCAGAAAGAATATATGCACTGTCAATGCTACCCTTGTACTTTGCATTCCTTGTAGCTGAAACCTTGTCCGTCGGTGCATCCTCCACACCGTGACAGAGACTTTCCCAGATTAGAAGGCGGAAAAAGATGACTTGGGAGGACATGTTCAGTGAGTTAATGGGTGCCTCTGAGAGTGACAAGATGTAGCTCAGAGCATGGAGGATTACACTCTCCGAGAACCTGGACATGGACAGGGAGGACAGGGGAGCCTGCTGGGAACAAGAGCGTGCCATGCAGGAAGAGATGCTATGGATTATGAAGGAGCAATCAGACATGTTGAGGCATTTTGTTGAGGTTCAAGAAAGGCAGCTGGATGCTAGAGTCCCTCTGCAGGCTATGCTGAACCTACTGCCATCATCGCCCAGTTCTACATCCTCCTCCCCCAAGCATCCTATGGGGCCAGGAGTTCAGTATCCCTTGCACTCAACACCAGGGGAGGATACAAGGACCAGAAGGCGCCCATTCCCACACCTTTGATTGTTATTGCAGTGCATCCGTAAGCCAGCTTTCCTTGTTTCTCCCCAAACAGTACTTTTCTTACTTTTCTTCGCTGTCTGTATGTTTGTGTGCATAATAAAACCTAACAGATTGAGGAGAAAAGGCTCTTTATTCATTCAACACATGGTGTGTGGTTGTGGGATGGAGTTTACAAGGGAGGAAATGCAATGGAGGGGACAGTTTGGTAAGGGACAACACAGATAAGATATTACTCTGGCTCCTTGCTGAAACTGGTTTTCAAAGCCTCACAGAGACACAGACCCCCTTGATGTGCTCTAATTATTGCCCTGCTGTCTGGCTTCTCAAAACTGGCTGCCAGGCAATTGGCCTCAACCCCCCACTCCGTCAGAAACTTGTCTCCCTTTGTTTCACAGATATTATGGAACACATAGCAGGAAGCAATAACAATGGGGATATTGCTTTCACTGAGGTCTAACCTAGTAAGCAAACAATGACAGTGACCTTTTAAACATCCAAAGGCACATTCCACCACCATTCTGCACTTGCTTAGCCTATGGTTGAACGGGTCTTTACTGCTGTCCAAACTGCTGGTGTACGGCTTCATAAGCCATGGGAGCAAGGGGTAGGCTGGGTCTCCCAGGATCACGATTGACATTGCAATGTCACCAATAATTATTTTGCAGTCTGGAAAGAAAGTTCCTTCTTGTAGCTTTCTGAACAGACCTGTGTTCCTAAAGATGCACGCGTCATGCACCTTTCCCGACCATCCCATGTTGATGTCGGTGAAATGGCCCCTGTGATCCACCAGCGCTTGCAACCATTGAGAAGTACCACTTTCAGGTTATGTACTCTTTAGCAAGGTGGTTACGTGCCAAGGTAGGGATATGCACTCTATCACCCTACCACAGTTAGGGAACCCCATTGCAGCAAAACCCATCCACTATGTCCTGCACATTGCCCAGAGTCACTACCCTTCTTAGCAGAAGTCTGTTGATAGCCCTACAAACTTGGGTCGCAACAGATCCCATGGTAGATTTACCCACTCCAAATTGATGCCTCACTGACCAGTAGCAGACTGGCGTTGCAAGCTTCCACAGCGCTATCATCACTCACATCTCCACTGTCAGAGCAGCTCTCATTTTAATATTGCTGCGCTTCAGGGTTGGAGAAAGCTCTTCACACAGTTCCTGGAAAGTGCCCTTATGCATCTGAAAGTTCTGCAGCCACTGCTTGTCACCCCATAGCGGCACAACGATGCAATCCCACCAGTCAGTGCTTGTTTTCTGGGGCCAAAAACTGTGCTCAACCGTATCAAGGTGATGCGTGAGTGTCGCCAGCACCTGAGAATTGCTCCGCTCCATGTCTTCCAGCAGGGCTGCTTGCGTGGCATCACATTGTTCTGTGTGGCGGCTCATGTATCGGCTGTGTAAATACTGCAGGATAAGGTGCGAGGTGTTTGTAATGCTCACAACAATGTACAGCTGAGTGGGGTCCATGCTTACCATGGTATGGTGCCTGCACAGGTAACCCAGGTTTATGAAAAAGGCGTGAAAAAGGCTTGGTTTGTTTGCTATTGATTTCAGGAAGGGAGGGAACTAAGTGCATCATGGGAGGCTAACGCCATGTTCCCGTAACCACCCGCAACAATGTTTTGGTCCCATAAGGCATTGCAAGCCCAACCCAAAATTTCACTCAGCTACATGCACTGTGGGATAGCTACCCACGGTGCAGTGCTCCATGCATCGATGCAAACCCTGCTAGTAAGGATGCACTCTGCCGACACAATGAGTATAGTGTGGACACGCAAGATCGACTTGCTTAAATCGGAGGCTCAATGTCGACTTACATGAAGTCGACTTAACTTTGTAGTGTAGACATGAGGGTTAGAGAATCTCAGGCAGGATCAGAACTAAAGAGAATGGGAAGAGCCCAAGCCACCCACATCCCTTGAAATTAAAAGCTTCTTAAACCAATATGTAAACATAATTCTTGTTTTTCAGTGTTTAAAAATAGTTGTAATTACTATGAAAATCATTTCATATTTGTCCTTCCAGAGTTCATTTAATGCATACATTTTAGGAGTTCAAAAGTATCAATTCCTCACATCTTCCCAACAGCTGTGAGTAACCTCTATGCAGACAGTTCATTGTTAATATTTGATATTCAGTATTCAAGTTGTTTGTTGATTGTGATTGAACACATGATGCAAATAACTTTCTTATTGTTCTCTGATTGGAGGAGCCTATTTCATATCCCCAGGTGGCAGCTTTGAAGAAACCACTGGGATTCTGAATTTCTCAAGGGAAAGTGGCAGGCATACAGGATTAAAGAACTTTCTGGGCCACACAGACCTCCTGGAGATTTCATTAAATGTCTAGTTATTGTATCTGGTTTCCATGCACAAATATAGATTTTGGAGTATCCAAAAGTGATTCATAACATTGTGGAAGCAAATTTATAGGCCTCATTTTGATACACGGCCCTTTCATTTTCTTTAATTGCAAAGAAGTGCAAGTCAATAGACCTAGTGGCCAGAGTCTCTTTTTGTTATATTGCAAGTTTCCTTTAACTGAACTTTAGAATATTTCAAAGTTTATTTGGGTTGATTTGTGTTTGGATCAAGCCTATTTGACCATCCCTAGTTTAAAGCTGCCTCAGTAACAGAAAAGCAGACTGTAGGCCAAATGCAGACTTGGTATCTGTAGGTGCAGGTCCATTTAAGTCAATGAAGTTCACCTTGATTACATTAGAGTCTGAATTTAGCCCTTTATGAGGAACAAAGGTTTTTCAGTTAATTTTAATAATCTAGGCTATGTTTTTTTGCCATATGCAGGCAAATTCTGCTTATTTGCAGCCAGCAGCATTTTTATACTATATTCAGTTTGAAGACTTTTTTTTGTTTGTTTGACTTCTTTTGTATTCAAGTGTAAACTTCAGCATGAACCAATTCTGAAAGGCCATTATTTGATGTATTTTAAAGCCAGAACTGGTACATAACAGAACACCTTCATATGTTATAGCAGCATAGCCTAGTTATCTGTGACTGTAGTCAAAGTGATAATACATGTAGTCATATTTTCTGGACTTTTATAACATTGTTTTCTGTATTTAGGCAGACGAATCAGTACCATAAAAACTGGCAGGAACAGTGATAAAGAAAGCTTTGGTTCTTTCTGTACTTGTACCTGGGTGAATGCTAAATTTTCAGCAGCAGCTAACTCGGGACACACACATCTGTTATATATGCTCCCCATTTTGAAAAATAGTTATTTCGGGGATTTGGATGGAAGAGTAAATACACGGTAACAAAGAGACACTTAGCCAAGCAAAGGAAGGCCCTAAACTCAACAGCATTCTCTTGCTACTGAGGGAATTCTGTGCCAAAAAATTAAAAATTCTGCACACAATATTTTAAAATTCTGTAAAATGCTGCATATTTTATTTGTCAAATATAATCACACCAGTTTCAATTATTTTGGCAATTTATTTCAAATACCTGTATGTCTGGAACAATACAGACAACTAAATAGATTCAGGAAATGCTTTTTGACAAATAGATTCCTTACTAGGCATATTAATAAAGAACTTTCAGTAATAATTCATTTAAACTACAATACAGAACTGTATTTCCCGCAGCCCTCAAAAAGAGTGCAAAGGTTTGGGGGAGTAAGAGGTAAATAATTGCTGGGAAGGAGCCTGGGTATGAACTTGAAGGGTTATTCGGTATGGGTGGAAAAGTATAAAGCAGGTTTTTTTGGGGGGTGGGGAGGGATTGTTAGGGAGCATCCCCATGCAGTCTCTGGCTGACCCCTAGCCTCTTCCATTCAGTCAGGCATATCTGTTCCTGTCCCCATGTGTCTCTGTGCCCAAACTCAGCATCCCACTTCCCCCTGTAGCTCTGCACCCCCTACCCCTGCCCATGTGGCTCTGCACCTCCCTCCCACTTGTGGCCCTGTGCCTCCACTCCCATTCAGCCCCTGCTCCAGTCTGTCCTCCCTCACTAGCCCTTATGAGCCCCTATCTGTGATCCCCCAGCATCCCCACACTATCTGTCTCCTGACCTGGCTTGATAGCCGCTGTGAAGAAGGCAGGTTCTTTCTCTTCCCTATCCTGGCTGGGGCTTGCCAGGAGCAGCTGCTGTGTTCTAGTGCCACAGTGCCCACCTGCAGCAACTTTTCAGCAGAAGCTATTTTCTGCGAAAAAAAAGTTTTTTAAATATGCACAGCACATGAAATATGCATGTGCACAGTGGTGCAGAATTCCCCCAGGAATAATTCTCTGTTTGCCTGTTGTAATGTGATAACTTGTGGCATCCAATCAATTCCAATATCTCAGGGAATGTTCTAGGTAATGGGCACAAGTCTATTGATTTTGGTGCAAATTGGAACATCAAAAGAGCTTGATTCATATGGAAAACCAAGTCCTCCAGACTGCCTAATTGCTTCAGGCAGACAAATCTCTCTACTTCCCCCTACTACTGCCTACACATATCAAAGGCAGTTGGGGACCTGGGGAGTGCAGGGAGGGAGATGGGGAGAGGGGTATGCAGGGAACACAATGCCCCTGCCATGGGGGCGAAGGGAAATGGGGGCATACAGAGCCCCTGGCATGAAGGAGGGGGTTGGGAGAGTTGCAGGGAGTCCCTGAAATAAAGGGCATGGGACAGTGGCACCGAGGGGACCTGTGGAGTGGGGATCATGGACATTAAGGAATGCAAAGAGTCCCTGATATTTGCAATGTGCTCGACCTACAGAAGCTACAAAGTGTGTGACCCTCTAGTTTACAGAGAAACAAGGAAGCCTTATTTTTGATCCAAACTACTGTTCTACTGCCTAGCTTTCTGCCATGGAGTATCCATGCCAAGCCTACATTATATCAAGAGCTGCAGATGGCCTTGTGAGTGCTCAGGGACCCCCGCTGAGAGCATGCTAACTTAAAAATACCTCATTTTTATCTTTTATCTTAAGTAATGTAAGTATTCTTTACTGCCTAATCCTACTCTCATCTGTTACTTAAAGTAATATTGCACTAAAACCCATACAACAGGAGACCATTTGACTGTCAGGTTACATTTAACATGGTTAATGAAAATTTAATGTTCTTACAATTGTTTTTTCTCTCAGTGGTACTGAATTACTTATGAATAACCACATTGCTACTTAAACAAAGCATGCTCTTCTAACGAGGTACAACTAAATTGAGGTCAAAGAGATCTGTAACGCAACATCTAAATGGCCAATTTCTGAATCCGTCTCCTTAATGTTCAGAGTACAAGAAGGCCAAGGCAGACAGAGATCGGGGAGGGAAATGACTAATGGCAGATCGCACCCCAGAGACTAAGGGAATTGGGGAGATATACTACCACAGGACTCATCCATTGGTCTCGAACCAACTTTCACTGGTACTACCTTTTCCCTCTTCTGCCTGTATTTTTTCTTTCCTTCTTCTCCTCCTCCTCTTCTCATTTTCCTTCTCCAGTCCTGAGGAGTCAACAGAGGAATCAAAGGATTGAAGCATAGACTCTGCACTTTCACCAAGATTAGGGTTACCATCTTTCAGGTTCCCCAAAAGAGGGCACTGCCAGAGGGGGGTTGTGGGGTGCTGGAATGGGGTACAGTTGGGGGCTGTTGGAGGGGTTATTTGGAGGGAACGGAGGGGTATGTGTACTGTGAGGTCGGGCGTGCTGAACAGGTGTGTTTATTGAGAGGGGTATTTGGGGGATATAGGAAGGGTGTCTGTGTACAGGGAGGGGTATTTGGGGGGTTCAGGAGGGGATATTTGGGGAGTGTGGGATGGGTGTGTGTGTACTGGGAGGAGCATCTGGGGATGCTGGAGGGATATTTGGAGGGTCTTAGAGGAGTGTGTGTACATACTGTGAGGAGTACCTGGGGTCTCACTCTCGAGATGGTGGAAGTGTCGTTCCCTGTCATGGTGGCAGGATGGCTGAAGCAGGCCCAGGACGAAGCGCCAGCCCATCAGCCTGCACCTCTCTGCCTCTCTTTCTCCACAGGAGCCAGGGCCTTGATGGGCAGGATCCAGCAGCTGCAGCTGCAAGAAAGGGACCAACTGGGAAATGGAGACAGCTCTTTCTGAGCAGCAATGTCTGCTCTGCAAAAATCCCAGACATAGCCTGCAAAATCCACCTGGATGCAGAGAGGAGGATCAAAAATGAGGATATGTCTAGGAAAACCTGGACGTATGGTAACCCTAACCAAGAGGGGGGCAAAAAAGACTGGAGTAGTGGTTGGGCGATAGCCTTGCACTGTATACCTCTATTGCCTTCTTGTTTCTTACAGATGGAACTGGTACCCTGAAAAATCAGTTTTGGGGCTCTACTACACTAACCTGCCTATTACCCCCATAGTCTGTTCTTCCAGTGGTAAAAGTTGCTAAGGAAAACATTAAAAGGAGACAGATATAACCTTCTGATAAAGTAACTGACACTGGCAGTAATCTTTCCAAAATAAAGTATTCTTTTTATTAAAATAACCTATAATCCTTAATACAGTATATCCTAAAAATCCTAAATAAAGAACAAAATCCCTAAAAAATCATTTATGCAAGTTTAAAGAGCACTTAAACTACAATAGTATATAGGTCAAATGATACTAAGTGAAGCAAATTGTTGCAAGTGGCCAGTTTGCAACAAATTGCTGACAGCAGATCTTAAGTTGCTTTAAAGTAAAACATAATTAAAATGCACACTCCAAGCATACACATAGCAAATACTATGTACTATACTAAGCTATATTTAGACTAAACGATAATTGAAAGAATATTAAGCTTACTTTATAAATCTATTGCTGCTTTAAAAAAAAAAATCAAATTACTACTGCTTCTGCTGCTCAGCTCCCGGTTAGTCAGCTCTGCTCTGCTCCAGCTTTCTTTTCTCTCTCTGCAGCAGTTTTTCTTTGGCTTCTCTTTCTGGCTTCCCAGCTCTCCCTGCACGGCTCTCTCCTTCTCAGATGCAGCTTCTGGACTCCGAAAGTGCTGCTGGCAGCTGGCCTTTTAGGCTACATTATAACTCTCTTTATATAGCTTCCTATTCTTAGCCACAGTTACCTCACTCACACATGCTCAGTCTTGACCATTACTTCAGAATTCTGATTGACAGCTCTGACATGTAAAATAAGTTGTGACCCGTTTAAGTGGGTTCTGACCAGCTAGAGCAGGGGCGGGCAAACTTTTTGGCCTGAGGGCCGCATCGGGTTTCAGAAATTGTATGGAGGGCCGGGCCCCCGACCCCTATCCAACCCACCCTGCTTCTCGCCCCCTGACTGCTCCCCCGGGACTCCTGCCCCATCCAACCCCCCCATTCCCTGATGGCCTCCCCGGGACCCCTGCCACACCCAACCACCCCCTCTCTCTGTCCCCAACTGCCCCCGGAACCCCTGCCCCTGACTGCCCCCCACAGCCCCATCCAACTCCTCTCTCCTTCCTGACTACCCCCCCCCGGGACTCCTGCCACACCCAACCACCCCTTCTTCTTGACCGCTCTCGGACCCCCTGCTCGACTGCCCCCCATCACCCCATCCAACCCCTCCTCTCCTTCCTGACAGCCCCCCCGGGACCCCTGCCACACCCAACCACCCCTTCTCCTTGACTGCCCTTGGACCCCGTGCCCCGACGTCCCCCTGCCGCCCCATCCAACCCTCCTCTCCTTCCTGACGGCTCCCCCGGGATGCCTGCCACACCCAACCACCCCCTTCTCTCTGTCCCCTGACTGCCCCCGGAACCCCTACCTTCGACTGCCCCCCACTGCCCCATCCAACGCCCCCTCCTTCCTTACTGCCCCCCCCGGGACCCTTGCCTCATCCAACCACCCTGTTCCCCACCCTCTGACCGCCCCAACCCCTATCCACACTCGCACCCCCTGGTCACCACCCCTGAACTCCCCTGCTCTCTATCCAACCCCCTCCCCCACTCCCTGCCCCCTTATCGCGCTGCCTGGAGCACCGGCGGCTGGTGGCGCGGCTGCACCAGGACAGGCAGCCGCACCGCGCAGCACAGAGCACCGGGTCAGGCCAGCTCTGCAGCTGCGCTGCCCCAGGAGCTCGCAGCTCCGCCGCCCAGAGCATTGCGCCGGCAGAGCAGTGAGCTGAGGCTGTGGGGGAGGGGAGACAGCGGGGGAGGGGCGGGGGGCGAGCCTCCTGGGGCAGGAGCTCAGGTACCGGGCAGGACGGTCCCGCGGGCCGGATGTGGCCCACGGACTGTAGTTTGCCCACCTCTGAGCTAGAGGCTTAACTGCCTGACCTCTCTGTCACCCCTACTGCACATGATCAGTAGTACTGTACTATTGTCAGGGCCCTACCAAATTCACAGCCTTGAAAAATGCATCACGGACCATGCAATCTGGTGTCCCCCTGTGAAATGTGGTCTTTTGTGTGCTTTTATCCTATACTATGCAGATTTCATGGGGGAGACCAGCGTTTCTCAAATTGGGGGCCTGATCCAAAAGGGAGTTGCAGGGGGGTCGCAAGGTTATTTTAGGGGGGTCGTGGTATTGCCACCCTTACTTCTGCGCTGCTTTCAGAGCTGGGTGTCCGGAGAGCGGCGGCTGTTGGCCGGGTGCCCAGCTCTGAAGGCAGCACCCCACCACCAGCAGTGCAGAAGTAAGGGTAGCAATACTGTACCATGCCACCCTTACTTCTGCGCTGCTGCTGACGGCAGCTCTGCCTTCAGAGTTGGGCTCCTGGCCAGCAGCCACCGCTCTCCAGCTGCCCAGTTCTGAAGGCAGCGCCGCCGCCAGCAGCAGCACAGAAGTAAAGGTAGCAGTACCGCAACCCCCCCTACAATAACCTTGCAACCCCCAACTCCTTTTTGGGTTAGGACTCCTACGATTACAACACTGTGAAATTTCACATTTAAATAGCTGAAATGGTTAAATTTATGATTTTTAAAATCGTATGACCGCAAAATTGACTAAAATGGATCGTGAATTTGTTAGGGCCCTAACTACTGGCCGTCAGGTATGGGGCATGCTTCGTCTTTGCTTTTGACATGTTTTTTCACATGCTCAATAGTTGCCAATCTTGTACATGCTCAAGAGCTGCGATTCTGCTGAGCCACATCCACCCACACCCACTTGGCTCTTTGCCAGGGCACTTTTTTTTTTTTTAAAAGAAATCCTAAGTTCTTACTGAGCATGCTCAGGGTCTGCAGTGTCCATCTCAGGGTGGAGTGATTTTTGCTTATTCAGAATGGAGATCAGAAATACAAAATAAAACCTGGAGAATTTTCTCCGGTACTAGAGCCTTTGGGCTGTGAGACTTTTTCGGGGTGCCCATAACATGCGTTACTGTGCTACCCTCTTGCCTCCAATGAAAGGCATTCTTTCTTGTGGTAGCTGGATGTCAGCTCCCTGACACTGCCAGCACTTCAGCTACCCAGGCACCCTCCTTTGGGCTCTGCCAGCCCCCATTTGGCCTTGTAGGTAAACACTTGGTGCACCCCAGTCCCCAAACATCTCAGAAGCGTCCTCCTGCAGTGCTCAGCCCCTGTCACTGGACACGCACAGTAATGACCAGGTTTGCTACTCCCAAGAGAGTAATATCTATACACCAGCTTGTTTGATTCAACCAAGTGTCAGCTCCAGTAAACACAGCACTGTGAGCTATTTATAATGAAAGCAAGCATAAGTTTGTTAACAGAGGTTAAGATTTTAAGAGCTTGTGAGCAAGAGTAATAAGAACAACAGGTTGCAAATAAACCAAAAGTATCACACGCTTCTAATAGCCTAAGACTTAACTATTACTAGTCAACTGCGTCTAAAGCAATTTCTCACCTAAGACCTTTCTTTCAGCCTTTCAACCAAAAGTTGGTTGAGATCCTGTTTTCATGGGCATAAGTAACTGCACTGCCGGTTACCCCTCAAGAGCAGGATAACAAAATGTCTTACCCCAAAGATCATTGTTTTTGCACCCCAAAGACAGGACAATCCCTGTGGTTTAATGTCCGGTATCTTCCCATCCCCCTGTTTAAGCCAGATGCAGATTTGCCTTACAATGCTTCATTAACATTTGACAGAGCATCTGATCTCCTCTCTGGAAAAAAAACTGTTTGTCAGCTTTGCCTGGTTAGATTTTAAAGCATAATTCCAGTATGTATACATAGCTGCTCAAATATCATCACTACATACATTTCACAATGATATTAATGACCAGTGTGATACCATTTGATACCCACAAGACACTATAATGGATAAATGCTATGAAAGCCATGTGTTGGGTGTAGTGAGTTTGTCTGGTCTGTCAGGAGTTGCTGACAGAGTAGTGAACCCTTTGCCAGTTGGCACCAATGAGCTTCTGTACCACAAAGATTATCTGTTGTGGCTGGTTCCTTTCACAGACAGAAAAGAGGAGACATCCCAGAAAACCAGCATAGGGTGTAAGGTGTTTCAACAGGATTTCTTCCTGATTATTGCACAGGAGACTGGTTTTCCTGACTCCAACTTGTGGATTCAGTCCTATAAACACTCAGAGAAAAGAACCACTGCTCTCTGGGTTCCCTTTCCTGAGGGCAGAACGGCCACCTCAGTAGCCATGTTTGGCATGGCTTCCAAAACATCATGGAGTTTGAAGGCACAAAAGGACAAGTTAGTATGGATTCCACTAATGGTAGCTCCTGAGCAGACTTTCTATTAGAAGTCTGCCTTGAACTAAGGGTGTATGAGGGTGCAGAGAGAAATTGCCCTTTCACTCCTCCTCCATGCTTTTGGCTCTGGCCCTCCAGAGTGCCAACTGTACTACATGCCAGAAGTGGGATCTCTGCATCACTCCACAAAATACTACCTTCAACAAGCAATAATTCTGGGAATGACAATTATTCTGCATACTGCACCAATAGTAAGAAGGCATTTTAGAATGTATGCATTGGTGGTCTTGAGTAATAAGTATGAAAGTTGTGGGTAATTTTTTGGGAACATTTAACAAGGTATCATGTAACATTCATGTTAATAAATAAAATACACTGGAAATGATGCAGGTACAATAAAAAAATATGAAGGTCAGACATATCAGACAGTAAGAGGTATTGGTAAAAGAGCTCAAAAAGTATGTGCGTGCCATTGTAAGCTCTTTGGCCTTCTAAGGGCTTGTCTTCACTACCGGGGAGATCGACGCTGCTGCAATTGGTTCAGCAGGTGTCAATTTACTGCGTCTAGTGAAGACCCACTAAATCAATGGCAGAGCGCTCTCTGGTTGGCTCTGATACTCCAGCTCCCCAGGAAGAGTAAGGTAAGTCGACCGGAGAGCATCTTCCATCCACGCAGTGCAGTGAAGACATTGGGGTAAGTTGACCTAAGCTACGTCAAATCCAGCTACGTTATTCATGTAGCTGGAGTAGCGTAACTTAGGTCGACTTACCCTGTTAGTGAAGACAAGCCCGAAGCTAGAACTATTTACTAAAGCCATAGATAGTTTCAGAGGATGAAGTATAAGCTTTCATGTTCAAGATCATGGGAACTGGAGTTCTATTAGATAACAATGCCATACATCTATTGCCTGCTTTAATACAAGAGGAGTACCCTACTGTACCATCATGGAGACTGAACCACCTATCCTCCTTTTGAGTGACTGATAATTTGAGATGAGCAAAGTTTTAGCATGGCTCTGTAAATCCCTTTAGAATGTAGTCAAATAATTCATAGTTCAGGAAAATACGGGAAAGTGTTATACTACTTGATGACCATCAATGAAAGGAGGAAAAAAGGCACAATGGGGAAAAGAATGAAATTATCCAGAAAAGAAATATAAAAAACCCTATCTTTTTAGAGAAATTACTCTTCATTTAAAAAATGTGGAAAATGTATCATTTTTCAAGACCATCAACCTGAAGCCTTGCTACTTGAAGGTAAAATTCTAAACCGTGATTTCTGCACCAGAGAACACCAAACTATTATACAACAACTAATGAGACTTCTTAGCACATACTGCAGGTTCTTACGACAAGCTTATTAGACAATAATTTGGTGAAGTGTGATGCTTTATGGGTTATCAAAGATAAAAATAACTCTTAAAAGACAATTATTTTAAGTGCTGATTGCAGAAACTGAGGCCAAAGGGATAGGTGTTCCAGGTAGAAAGTCCAGTGTCTTTTTTCAGAGCAGCTATACTTCCTTTTTGAATACACAGATATAAATTTCAATGAAGTACAACCATATTATCACACAAAGTAGACAAATTATTAGATGTTCTAGAAGACTACATCTATATCAGTTATTGAACCCGATCGTATATTACCCCAACCCACTAGCTCACAATATTAAACAAAGGACTGACATTGGAAAATGAAAAGAAGTGACAAAGCTGTTTTTTCCAGAATGAAACAAATTTCAGAAAATGACAGTGGTGGGAGGGAGTAAAATAACAGAATAATTGTACTGGAAAATATTTTCTGGAAATCATCTTTGATGCGTCCTACGCTCCGGTACTTACAGTACACAATGAGATCTTCAGACTAGAGTATGTAATGTCTGAATTATTTTTAGTATAATACAAATCTTACTCTTTGCTGGATCCACCATTTTGGCCATGAGAGCCTTGCAAATGCTACTCCAGCAGTATCAAATGCCAAAAACTCAGTTATTAGACTATTTTAAGAATCACCAGCCCCAAACAAACCTGCATAGCCATCCTTATTCCTTTTATATTCACTTTAGCCCTGTTGTGACCCTTGGGCCTTGAACCCACGTCCACAGGAGCAGCCACGCTTCAATCCTCCACGTGGCAGACTGCTAACAACTGCTGACCCAGAAAGTCCTGCCCCAGTTTGAGGCTCCGCCCTGATGCCCTAATGACACAGTCCCAGAGCAGCCAGTTGGCCCACTGGACTGACCCTACTTAAGCCAGCAATAGGAAGCTGTCTGAACAACGGGGAACCACCTTGCCCTGGACTGTGTACCTTGTGCCTCCTGTTCCTGCTTGACTTCCCGGCATACTGACCTGACTTGTCTCTTGACCTCTGACTTGTGGTTCTGATGTCCAGTTTGTCTCCTGCTTCTGATCTCCTGGTATTCTGACCCAGCTGATTCTTGACTCCTGACTGTGGACTCTGGCTCTGACCACTAGGTCTGGCTGCCCACAACCTGGCTTTGACAAGCAAAGCATCTTAGTTAAGAACTATGACAGCATACATAACTTTTCCTGTAGCCTCCACAATATACACTACTGCAGAATCAGACCCCTTCAAAGATTAGGGCCAGGTATTGTTATGAAAACTGTAGTTCAATTTGGATCTGCTACACAACTCAGTTTAATATGTTCTGGGGGTTTACCCTAATGGAGAGAGGGAGGTTACAGTGATGTTTGACAGATAAAGGCAACATAACCAGCTAAGTAACCATAACCGTTTTCCACAGCAATGTCTGGAAAGGGAACTGCTGATGTAAACCATTCCCCTTCTAGTCTGGAATGAGTATTACATGCATCTCTGAAGAAAATCTAAAGAAAAATGCTGGGGGAGATCATGGTCCCGTAGTATAATAATAATATCATAATCATATGAATTTAACATTATTCAGTATGTATGTGGAACTTTGCAATTTCCTGTATATAGAGAGAAATAAATGGTCCTGAAGAGTTTATAAATCTATATTAGAAAATCATAAAAATGAAGAAAAAAGACAAAGGAAAAGGAAAGGAAGGGATGGACAAGGGTTGAAACAAATAAAGATAACACAAGTCAAATTATATTGTGAATTAATTTTATTCAGATGTATCTCAGAACTTAGAAGCCAGCCTCATGCCACAAGCTAGCATTTCAGTGCTCTTCTTCCAACACCATGCACTTGAGCAATTTTGGTGTTCAGAATCAACAGTGGGTAGGGGTTCCAGTACTAAGTTGAAACCAATGAAATCCCAAAGTAGTAGTAGTTTGACAATAGGTTTTCATATACTGAAAATACTTGAAATGTAATATTTTTGCAGGGTTGGAAATTGTACATGGATTGGCCAGATGACCCTAAAACTCTCCAACACTCTCACAGAGATCTTGCCCCAGAAACTCAGGGCTTCAGAGGGGTCAATTTACAATATATTTCAAAAGGAAAGAAACTTTTAAAATGGCAACTCTCTCGCCCCTCTCCCCCCAGCATTGTTACTCCTAAACCAAGTCAGATATTGACCTACTACTAAACACTAAGTATTAGAAAAATAAACTAAATGGGAAACTCTATATTAACATATTGATCCAATTCTCTCAACTGGCCTTTTTCTCTCCTAATATTTCCCCCCGCCCCCAAATCATTTATGCTTATGCTTGTTGATGCCATTTAGTGCTGGAGTAGACTGAGAAAGCCTGAATTGATTTCTAGTTTATTTCTGTAGTGGCTGAGTTTTTTTCTAGAGACAAAGGCCCTTTACCAACCAAAGAAGTACAGAATGGGCATCTTCTGTACATCCCCCCACTGCCCAGCCAATGTGTCTGACTGAAGAGACCACATATAGAAGAGAGCAGCTTAATTCAGTCCTATCCTTGGCCTCTCCAGTGAGACAAGGGGCCTGACTCCTCACTGGTTTATTTATGTATTGTATTTCTCAGGTGTGATTTGAATTGATTCTTGGGTCAGAATGTCTTGTGTGTAACCCTTAGGGCAATGAGAAAACAGTGCCACTATCAAATGGGTAATATCCAAGATCATGGGCAGGCATTTGACATCATGTCTAATAGAAACGTGTTGTTTACAAACTGATTATGTACTTTTTAATGATGTTGTTATATGTGTGTTTAAAAAAATAACAGGATGACAGAGAAGCACAAAATTATATTCTTAAACAAGAGGAAGGATGGCCTAATGTTTGGGGTGCTAGCCTGGGATCAGGGACACCTGGGTTCAATTCCCTGCTCTAACACACACTTCCTGTATGACGTTGGGCAAGTTATGTAACTTCAGTGCCTCAGTTTCCCACCTGTAAAATGAGGATAATATCTCATAGGGGTGTCATGAAAATTAATACATTAAAGACCGTGAGACGCTCAGATGCTACAGTAATGGAAGCCATGTAAATTCCTTAGAATAATGTGGGCTTAACCCATTCTATCCATGTTTTCTCATTCTGTTATTTTTACAAGAGGAAAGTCATTTATTTCACTTCGTGTTCCTACTT
This sequence comes from Chelonia mydas, assembly GCF_015237465.2. NCBI lineage: Eukaryota > Metazoa > Chordata > Testudines > Cheloniidae > Chelonia > Chelonia mydas. The sequence continues at coordinate 238,667,839 of NC_057850.1, read as the reverse complement.
AAATTCTGTGTCAGAAGAAGCATGGGATCAGAATTTTAATGCCTCATTGAAGGAAGAGAACTTTATGAAGCTAGACAAATTCAGACTGGTAAAAAGGCATAAATTTTTAACAGAGATAGTAATTAACGGCTGGAACAATTTACCAAGAGTCGTGGTGGATTCTCCATCACTGACAGTTTTTAAATCAAGAATGGATGTTTTTCTATCTATCTATCTATCTATCTATCTATCTATCTATCTATCTATCTATCTATCTAATGAGATAGAGATATATAGATAAATAGATATATAGATATAGATATGCTCTAGGAATTATTTGGGGGAAGTTCAATGGCCTGTGTTGTAGGTCAGACTAGATGATCACAATCATAGTTTCTGGCCTTGGCATATATGGATCCATTAATTTTTAGGGTGGTACAAAGCGGTATAACTAGGAGCAAGGAAATTAAGCAATGGAAAATTTAGGCTGAACAGCCAAAAAAAAAATTTTTTTTTTCTAATGGTGAGATATATTAAACCATGAGGTAGTCTCCCAAGGGAAGTGAAAGCTCTGTCAGTTGAAATATTTCAAAACTGAACTGGAGACTATGCTGAAAGGAATGATGAGATGACCAAACTACATTTCTAGAATGTGCTAGAGCACATAAGCAAGAGTTACAAGTAATACCAGGCTAAAATACCACGCAGAGGTGAGGAAGGAAAGAGAAATTGGACCACTGCATTTTCACTGGTTTCAGAGTAGCAGCCTTGTTAGTCTGAATTCACAAAAAGAAAAGGAGTACTTGTGGCACCTTAGTTTGTTAGTCTCTAGGGTGCCACAAGCACTCTGTTTCTTTTTGCATTTTCACTGTGTCATTTTTTTTTGTAGATACCCAAACACAGCAGAAAGGGAAACAAAGCACTTTGCAAATTCACCACAAAACACATAACCACTTCAGCAATATAATAGCTGTAGATATAGATGAGTAGTCAAACCCACCATTTAGTGCACCTTTAAGAATGCTACTCCAGGAGGGTCAAATTGGGAGAAATATTTCTCCTTAAGTGCATCAGGTTAAGTCAGATTTCTTCCATGTTTCAGCTAAGCTAACAGAAGCTCTGCATTAATCTTTACTGTAACTGATTCATTTACAGTGGCTCTCCCCTGCTTTCCATTACCATAATGCTCCAGTTGAAGCCAATGAGATATCTCCATATTGGGAGGTAGGTGTATGCGTGTGTGGGGGGGGAGAGAGGCGGGGGGTTACTTCATGAGTTCTGCTTGCACAAACTACGAAAAAGGTTACATAAGGAGCATTAGCTCCCTCTAACTGCACAGCTCAGAAACACATCACCCATCCCTCATTTCTTTTCAAGGACTCCGAGAAGCATTATTTGTATAATCAACACACAATACATGGACACCAACCTTCTCCAAGCTCGTACTTAGGGTTTTACTTAGTGAAAACTTCTTTTGCCATAAGCAAGAGTTACAAGTAATACCAGGCTAAAAGTAATTTGTTTACTTCACTGTGTGTGCTTCATTCTATAGAAAGGTCACTTTCATTTCATGTGCAAAACTTTTCACCCAGTTCCTATGATGCACCCACTACTCCTGCTACACATGCAAATTTGCTAATTCCAACCCCCAGAATAACAAGGTTGGAAGGTTAAATCAAGCAAGAATGAAAGGCCTTGGCTACACTTGCGAGTTACAGTGCAATAAAGCAGCCCCGGGCGCCCTAGCTCACTCCCTGTCCACACTGGCAAGGCACGTATTGCGCTCTGACTTCACGGCTACAGCGCTGCTGGGATTCCACCTCAGCGAGACGATTAATGCTTGTTGCATAGTGGCTGAATCACCCGGGCGCCAGTGTGAATAAGGTGTTGCATTACTGCGCTGTGATCGGCCTCTGGAAATGTCCCATAATCCCCTTAAGTCAAATAATTCTTCTCGTTGTGAAATCGGCTGCAGGAATGCGGAAATGCCCTTTCAAAGCTCCGTTTCGGAGAAGCTGGCTGCTTATCAGCTCCGAGAAAAAGCAAACATTTATTGTTTGCTTTGAGTGAGTGAAAGAGAGGTAGGGGAGGAGGGAGGGTCTGAACTGACAAGACAGCATGCTGACACACTCTCAGCCCCCCAAAAACCCACTCTCTCTCCCCCCACATACACACACACATTCCCTGTCACACTCCACCCCACCCACTCCCATTTGAAAAGCACGTTGCAGTCACTTGCATGCTGGGATAGCTGCCCATAATGCACCACTCCCAATGCCACTTCAAGTGCCGCAAATGTGGCCACGCCAGTGCGCTTGAAGCTGTCAGTGTGGACAGACTGCAGCGCTTTCCCTACTGTGCTCTACGATGGCGGGTTTAACTCACAGCGCTCTACATCTGCAAGTGTAGCCATGCCCAAAAATTGTTTTGCTGAAAGAAGAACAGGAAGTCCCAGTGATGTTCCAGAAAGTGTCCCAAAAATCTTACTGTACACATTACAGTCTATGTGATGGCAACAGGCTGCAGCAGTATTCTTTGAGCCTTTGCTGTGTGTGCACAACACGGTTCTTCCTCTGGTTGTCATGTGCAAACATTGACAATTTGCTGAACAAAGCTCTTAATTAGAAAATGTGAGTGCATTTGGTATCATAAGTGACTACAAAATCCTTTTTTCATGGTTAAAAAAAAGAAAGAAAACAGACCATTAACCAATAAATTGTAGTCTATAAATTAGCATCTGATGAAAACAGTGGTAAAGCTGAACTCCTGCTAGTTTATCATTAGGGTCTCCTAGATTATGCACCTTGCTGTTACGTTTTGTTTTACTTTGCTTTAGAAATGCAATGTAGGGAACAAAGGGATAAACTAGACAGTGTTAAATGGGCCCAAGAGAAATCAAATCTTCTCTTTTGGAAATAATCCCTATTGAATTTAATGGAGATGAAACCAATAAGGTTCGATAGAAATTATTCAAAACCCTACAGCTTTTAGTATAATACTACTACTAATAGAAAATGAAAACCTTTCTGTAAGTTTCTTAAATCATTCTACAGAAATTGATAAAAAGGACATAATCCACTATTCAATTCTATAGTTTCAAAATACCTCCAGAATGGTTCTCATTTTCTATTACATTCTGCAGGATGTTTCCTTGGGAGTCAGGAGTCCTCAAAATTATTGCTTCAATGTGCAGATTCTTCATCCCTGTCTCCCATCCCACAAATGATTCCTTAATCTACTCCTTCTAGCACCTATTTCTTAGTCATTGAGTGCTGTGCAAAAGTCTCCTTTACCAGGCCCAGATAGAAGGAATGCTGCTTTAATCCACCTTTGACATTAGATGACCTATTACATCCTATCTAACTCTAACTTCTGATACAATGATAGTCACCTTCAAACATTAGTTGTATCGGCTGCTTTGAAAAATATAGTCAAAGTCTAATGTTAATAGCTCAGGTCTGTCTGTATATGTTTTTTCAGATATGACCTTTTTTTGTGGGCACCTATATCTTTTGAAAATGTAGTGTGAGAATTGTGGTGACAAAAGTTGAGTGGCCCAGGGGTTTTGCTTCTGCTTAGAGAGCTGGGATTTCCAGCAGCCTTTTTGAACACCAGCTAATAACAGTTTATCAATTAATTTTAGTGGGGCACACCTTCCCTGAAAGTGAAGGGTGCTAGGATGGGAGTGAGAGAGCTACTGGTTGCTGGGGAATATTGAAGTATAACTCTAACTCAGGGGTAATCAATAGGCAGATCGTGGGCCAAATCTGGTCTGCCAGATGCTTTTGAACACACCTTGAAATCTTTTTGATTACTTAACATCATTATGGTTATTATTTTTTATTATTATTATTTTCTCTGGAGTCCAGACCTTGATTATACCTTGACCAAGAAATTTGGATCTTGACAAAAAATAATTGCCTACCACTACCCTAACTCTTGATGTTGAAATGTTACAAGGTTAGTAAGCTTCTTGGAGACAATTTTACTGGGCTGGGATTTGCTGCTTCAAAATGTTGCTTTTCTGCAGAGAATCTCAAGATTTAGTTCCCCACACATACGTGTAATTGTCTCATGGATGAGCTGTAACCCAGAACTGGAGAACAGACTCTGACAGTATTATAGTAAATTTCACTGCGCTGCCTGCTCTGTCCCATATGATATCCTGGGGGAAGGGGAGGGAGGCTGCTTGGAAAATGGTGGGGCAGCACAGAGTTAGACATTGTTCAAGTTCTCTCTCTTTTCAGGCCAACAGATCTGCCAGAGACATCCATGCTCTGCAATTGCCTACCAGGACTCTCCTCAACATTTCTTGCCAATCATGATCAGCTCTCTACAATAGCTAACGAGTGCCCCAAGATGTCTGTCATGGAGCTGCTTGAGCACACATTGAGACAACTGAGATGTGGAGAAGGGTCATGTAGAGGGTGGGATGGAAGTTCCTGGCTGCTCTAGAGGCCTGGACAAATGAGAAATTCATTACACTCGCTCTGGGTCACTGCAAAATGACAGCTAGAAAAATTGCTCTTCTGTACTCCTCCTTAGAGCAGTGACCCATTCTCCCCCTCACCTCTCTTGTTCCTTCTCTTTATCCTACACCATGAAGGGAATTCCCTGATTCTCTGCACTTATATTGCACTAGAGCTACTGTCTAGGCTTCAGAGTAGCAGCAGTGTTAGTCTGTATTCGCAAAAAGAAAAGGAGTACTTGTGGCACTTTAGAGACTAACCAATTTATTTGAGCATAAGCTTTTGTGAGCTACAGCTCACTTCATCGGATGCCTAAAAGTGGAAAATGCAGTGAGGATGTTTTTCTAGGCTGTTTCCTTAGACTTTCCACCATTAACCCATAGTCCAGCAAAATGGTAGTACTCTGCAGCAGATACCTGACAGAGGTTGGCTGTGCTCACAGCAGAGTCGAGAGAAAATTCACAGGGGAATTTTAACTGAGCTATTCACTAATGAGGATGAAACAGCTCCCAGGGGAGAGTTATTCAGGATTTAATCCAAATAAAATGCAATTTATAGCAACCCTTCACTGAAACTAGTATCAAGCCCCATTAAAACTATAAGGAGAAATCAGCTGCAGAAATGTCTTCCTTCTTCTTGCCTTTATAGGAAAACAAAAGAAGTCTCTTACTTCTCTCTGGATCCAGGAGAAGTCAGCAAGCAGTACTTGCTTCTAGACACCATTTTATCAGTGCTATTATTTATAATCTGACACAGCACCACCTGCTGCTAGCAAGAGACACTGCAGCTTCCCATTGAAATGAACAGGAACCTGCCCCACACTCCTATTTTGATTGGTTTACCTTATTAGCTCTTTGAATGTTCATGGGGAGTCAGGGGGGTCCCATACTCCCTGACTTCCCTTTCCATTGAATTCTACATCAGGCATTTTATTGCCTCACTCGTCCTTGAGCCTGCTGCTCTCTCTTCCTTATCTTAGCTCCTCTCTCTCCTTACCAGTGCTATGTAGCAACACTCTTTTTGCTGCAGACTCAGATAGTTTTCTGGTGTTTAGAAAGCAAGCTATCTGGAGTGGGAATCCATTGTAAAGAGAGAAAGAAGCAAGGGCTTGGCCCTGTTCTTCCATGCTAGAGCCCAGATGACAATGCTGTTTCCCGCCTCACTTTTTTTCTCTCATGTTTGCGATTTCATTAAAAACAATTTGCCACCTTGGCATCCTCTAGTCCAGTGGTTCTCAGCCAGAGGTACATGTACCCCTGGAGGTACTCAGAGGTGTTCCAGGGGGTACTCAACTCATCTGGTCACTGTTTCTCAATGTAGGGGTTGCAGCCCCCGCGGGTTCATGGGACAGGTTTAGGGGCGTTGCAAGTGCACAGGGCTGGCAATAGGGGGCAGCAAGCTGGGCAATTGCTAAGAGCCCCATGCCAGAGGGGGCCCTGCAAAGCTCAGTTACATGCTTCAGCCCTGGGTGGTGGGACTTGGGCTTCAGACAAGGCTCACAAGTGAAAAACAGGCTCAAGTATTACACTGAAATGTAAGTACAATATTTATATTCCAGTCAATTTATTTTCTAATTATATGATAAAAATGAGAAAGCAAGTAATTTTTCAGTAATTGTGTGATGTGTCACTTTTGTATTTTTATGTCTGATTTTGTAAGCAAGTAGTTTTTAAGTGAGGGTACATGAGACAAATCAGACTCCTGAAATGGGTACAGTAGTCTGGAAAGACTGAGAACCCACTGCTCTAGTCAAAGTTAAAAGTTTGTGTGTGGCAGGCAGCAAACTGTACCAGTGTTTAAAGAGCAAGTGAGACAGCAAGTTGGCAAATCTGGCTGATTTCTTCTTGTCTGACACCCACATATTGGTCATTGCAAAGCTCAGAGAGCACTGGATGGTGCAGCAATTAACACTAAACCATGCTGTGTGGGAGGACACGCAGAGGGTCTGCCATGTGAAACATGATGTATTCCCAACTGATACAGTGATTTTTTTGAATGTCTGCACCTGATTGGGTAAATACACACAGCATGTCTCCGGCCTGTCTAATTAACACATGCACATTGTGGTCAGGCTTTTAAAACACACATTTTAAAGGCTGTATGTTGTGTTGTAGTCATGTTGGTTCCAGGATATTAGAGAGACAAGGTGGGTGAAGTAATATCTTTTAATGGACCAAGTTCTGCTGGTGAGAAAAACAAGCTTTCATGCTTACACTGAACTCTTCTTCAGATCAGGAAAGGAGGCATCAGCACAAAGCATGGGCCAAATGGCAGGTACAGAGAATCAAAGTGCAGTGACTCCCTCTGAGCCTGTAATGGAGGCCTTGAACAGCATGGCTGATGACACAAGAGATTCCTTAGTGGAGTCAGACAGTCAGTTGCTTGCCTAATTCCTAGATTGGCATGTTCTTCCTATGGTGTCATCTATGAAAGAGACCTCTGTCAATTGCTGCAGGGTCTACAGAGAGGAGCTGCCCCTCAGTTCAACACGCACAATCCTTCCTCCCTCATCACTTAGATGTGGCCCAGACTTGTGCCCCTGCCGAGTCAGCAGGTTTCAGAACCTGGCTGCCGAATCGACCAAGCCTCTGCCTTATCCTCCTTAAACTCCCAGTTTATCTCTTCTGTGATGGCTGCAGAGCACTGCCTTCTATCAATGGCTAGATATCTGTGGCGAAATCCTGACTTCTAGAAGTCCAGGAGAAAACTCCTGTTACTTCAATAGAGTCAGTAGTTCACCTCTGGTGAGCTGGGGTCTCTGGTTATTGTATAAAAACATGCATGAGATACTGTCACCTCTTCCTACCTTGTGCCTCCCACCCATTTATGTGTGTCATCCACCTATTCTATCTTGAATGTGAGGTCCTTGTCAGACACTGCCTAGCATAATGAAGTCCTGATATGTCACAACTGTCCCTCATTTGACTACAGGAATATCAATAATAAATAGTAATGAATAATAATTAATAATTGATAATGATGAAGACATAGTTTCTGCCAGACTCAGGACCAACTTTCAAACATCTGAGAAAAACTAATGCACCTCCCACTCACCGGGCATTATGTTCTTCTCCATTATGTCTTCCCAATATACCTTTTTAAATAAATTGGATATCTCCATCCCACACATTTGTCCAGTGTTTCTTTCCTTAGTCATTTTCTCTGTCAACAGAAGGACTCAGATGTCTTCCACAAGCAGCATCTATATAAGCAACGTGGCACCAAAGAGACTCTTGGATGAGTGTCTATCAATGCTCTGAACTGACCTAACTTCCAGGCACCTAAGCCTTCCCTGATACTTCACCTCAGTCTGAAAATCCCACTTGGATGCCTGTTTCTTTTGCCATGTCCAGGACACACAGAAATTTGGACTCACATCCCTGAGTGCAGTGTATCCTTGTACATGCATTACACCTGCCTTATGCACCCATCTCCCAGCTGGGTACCTCAGAGATGTTTATCTGGCCATTTATGTGCCTAAGAGGTTTTGAAAATCCTGGCTATTAAGTCTTATTCAGTAGCTAGTAGTTAGGCCAGGTCTCCACGACCTACCTATACAGATATAACTTGGTACCTCAGGAATGTGAAAAATCAACGCCCCTGAGCGACATGGTTATACCAGCCTAACCCCCGCTTGTAGACAGTGCTATGTCGGTGGGAGAGCTTCTCCCACTGACATAGCTATCGCCTCTCGGGGAGGTGGATTAACTATGCGACAGGAGAAGCTCTTCCATTGGCGTAGGAGTGCCTTCTCTAAAGTGCTACAGCGGTGCAGATGTACCAGTGCAGCTGCACTGCTGCAGCGCCATACGTGAAGAGAAGCCCTTAGTAATAACCCTTTCATGGAAGTGACTGTTTGGTAGAGATCACCCTGGTCAAACCCACCCATGAATTTGGGAGTGATGGTTTGGAAATCTCCCTGATCTGAGTCTAAGAATCTGTGGCTGATCCCTATTTCTGTAATGACTGAACTGACAACTTGGATCTGAATGCCCATAAAGTTCAGATACAGGGAGGGGAATATGGATCTGGTTTGACCCCTTCATTTCAGGTCTATCTTTGCTCTTTGATTATAAAACATGCAGGGTTGTTGTAGCTGTGTTAGTCCCAGGATATTAGAGAGAGTAAGTGGGTGAGGTAATATCTTTTATTGGACCGACTTCTGTTGCTGAGAGGGACAAGCTTTTGAGCTACATGGAGCTCTTCTTCAGGTCTGGGAAATGTAGGCAGAGTGTCCCAGCTAAATACAAGATACAGCATAAGAGTCTTTTTAGTGTATGTGCAACCTGCCTCAGGTGGCACGTGACCAGGATTCATCACCGAATTTGGTCTGCTGGTTGGATCATTAGCTTCCCCAGCTTGGGTCGGGTACTAATGGGGAGTGCGACGTGAATGCTGATCCACGCCCCCAGCATAAGAGTTAACACATATTTCAAGGGACTATGTGTGGTAAAGTGGCCTCTTAACACCTCTGCAGTCACAGGGGACAAAGAAAAAATAAGAAGCTGGGGGGTGGGTTAAGTGGGTTATAGATTGTTGTAATGCGCAATAAATCCATGCTCTCTGTTCAGTCCACGATTTTTAGTGTCTAGAAAAGTTATTAATTTAAGCCCCCAAACTCGTCTTTTGAAAGTGTTGTGCAGGTGTCCTTTGAGGATGAGGACTGTGAGGTCAGATATAGAGTGATTGCTTTGTAAAAAGTGTTCACCCACAGGTGATAGGGTGTTTTTGTCTTTTATCATTTTCTCTGAGAGTTCATTCAAGAGCATAGTGATTGTCTGGTTTCACTCACATAGCTGTTATTGGGGCATTTAGTGCACTAGATGAGGTACACCACATCTTGTGATAGACATGATCTTGAAAGGTGTGTTTGTGTGTGGCGGGGTGGGGGAAGGGGTTGATCATTGTAGCAGTGGAGATATGCCTGCAGGTTTCGCATCTGTTCTGGCAGGGTCTGGTGCTGCTTTGAGTTGGTGTGTCCTGGTCTGCGGCGAGTTTGCTTCTGATGATGAGTCTGGAGAGGTTTGGGGATTGTTTGATGGCCAGAGGATGGCGTTCAGGAAAGATTTCTTTCAGGATGGGTTGACTATGGGTTGTAATTTTTTGATGATACCCTGTATGGGTTCCAGTTTGGGGCTGTAGATGACAACTAAAGGTGTGCAGTCAGAGGAGGGTTTATTTCTGTATTTCACAAAGCAGTCACTCTATATCTGACCTCACAGTCCTTATCCTCAAAGGAAACATACACAATACCTTCAAAAGATGAGCTTAAATTAATAACTTTGCTAGGTACAAAAAATCACGGACTGAACAAAGGCACTAGATTTATGGCTTGTTGCGACAATTTAAGCCCCTTCCCCAGCTTTTTTTTCCCTTTTCCCCTTATGATTGGAGAGCAGTTAAGGGGCCACTTCACCATGCATGGTGCCTTGAAATATGTGTTAACTCTTACGCTGAACCATCTGGTTCCACCTTGTGTTTAGCTGTGACACTCTGAGTACACTTCCCAGATCGAAAGAAGAGCTCTGTGGAGCTCAAAAATGTGTCTCTCTCACTAAGAGAGGTTGATCCAATAAAAGATATTGCCTCAACCATTTTGTCTCTATAAAACATGCAGAAATATGTGCCTAAAGTAGTCCTCGCTGAAAATGCCAAGGTTGCAAAAATGCAAGCTGCAAAAAGGAGAGCAGATTTTCCTAAAACTGGTGGTTAACACTGAAGTTATATGTACCAACCAGTCACAAACTATGCTCCTGATCTCCCACACTGGTTATTAAGAAGCTAAAAAAGAAATTACACAGCCCCCTTTATTACATGCCAGTTCTCTGGCCATCAGCTAATAGGTCCAGTAAAGTGAGAAGTTATTTAAAAACTCTGCTCACGATACAAAATGTTCTTCTGACCTCAAAGGGCCAGCCATATTAGCAGGTCAATATTAGTTTGGAACTTACCCAAAATACCACACGGTTAGCCAAACCTTTAGCATCTAAAACTAAAGGTTTATTATAAAAGAAAAAAAGAAAAAGAGATTTTAAATGGTAAAGCAATCAGATACCTACAGAGACTTCAAAGACCATATATTAGGTTCTTAGTGGTAGTGTGAGTTTGCTGGCTTGAAAGTCCCCCTGGAACACATCCACAGCTTGGATGGGTTATTCGGTCCTTTGTTCAAAGCTCCTTTTATAGAAAAATTGCTCCAAAGGTAAGAAGACAAAATGGAGAAAATGCAGCTGCCTTTTTATATCCTTTGCCATGTGCCTTGTACGTCTTTTGCCCAAATACAAGCTTCACAGCACATGGCATGGAAAAGCCTTAGAGTTAGCTGTCCACAGGCATGCCCCTACATGTCTTGCTTATGAGTCACATAAGGTGTAGCCTCTGGCTCCTTTCAATAGATTCATTGTACAGCTGATGACCCTTGATGGGCCATCGAACAGGCGAGTCAGTACTGATGCCGATCTATCTGAGGGTGTCACCCAGAAACACAGCACAAGTTTGGAAATACAGATATACCCTACATATCTATAACTCACCATACAAAGGTGATACAAACATATAAACAAGATTATCACATTTGGCAAATCATAACATTTTCACGGACACCCTACACAGCATATCCGGGACAATTCCTTGCAATTTTATAATATTGGTATCAATAATATTTACAAATTGTTCCACATATTCTATACAGCGTCACAGTTTGCTGATACATTTTCTCTTTTGAAGGGAACTGGTATAAATTGGTAGCACTGAAAGCAGTGTGCATTGTTAGATTGTGAGGCTGGATATTTGGTGCTGTCTGGTGCTTAGTTTTTAATCATGAGTAGTCTGGAGTATTTGTGAAGCTTGCAAAATGAGAAACAGTGGCTGCGTATTCAAGACATGAAACTGAAATTGAAAAATGCAGTTAAGACGGCTGTACACAAATATGGAGAATTATGTTCAAATAAAAGTTACTCAAATTCCAGTGAGGTTTATATTTTATCAATAATTCATGAATTTGTAAAGTCATCATTTGTAATACTTAACTACTTCTTGGAAACTAAACAGCTTTCATGTCCCCAGTTAAATATAGTGAGTGCAGGTTATTGCAATGCTCTCTGGGATTCTGTATTGACACTTATTTCTTGATAATTGCTGCATATTTATAAAAGATCAGCTGAACTGGCCTTTCAAGTTTGATTTGAAGCTTTGGAGCCACAATAACGGCTTTTGGATTTAAATCATCTGATGATGCCCATAATATAATGGGTGAAATGTCAGGGGGTAAATAAAAAACTTATAACCCAATAAGGCATTTGTTTAACAATTTGAGAGGATGAAATATGCAATACAGTTAGTGAGGCCCTTGTCTAATATGAATTGAAATTTCACTTAAAACAGGCAAGAAATAGAAGAGAAAGCTAATGGCATTTGAGAGACCACCTTAGAATAAGTTAAACCAAAAAGAGGAAGATCAGAGACTTTAGGTAATGTTTCAACAGGTGGTGCTGCTATTTATCAAGAGTTACTGGTATCATTGAATACCTCCTTGGTTATCCATTTGAGAACACCAAAAATGCCCTGACAGTCATAAAAATTGCATTTTCATACTAATCTTGGCCCTGGTTTGGCATTGGCAGCCATAATGAGTATAAAACTTTATACTTATATAAAAATGTATGTTTACTGCACATTCGGAGATCAGTCCTGCAGGTGGCTGAGCACTCTGGCCCCGACCCAGCAAAGCAGTTAAGCATATGGTTTACTCAACGGTAATGTTAGTGGGGACTGCTCACATGCTGAAATTTAAGCAAATGCTTAAGTACTTCTCTGGATCAGGGCCAGCGTTCCCATCACCTTAGAAGATCAAACCCTCATTGAAGCAGTGGAACCTATACATGATACACTATTCTTCTTTCGTTACATGTGTTTGGTTCAAATTCAGTTGGCAATGATTTTCTGATTGTTTCCGAGTTAAATGAAGATTCGTAAGGTCAGATCTTCAGTTGGTATACATTATTGCAGCTCCATTGCAGTGAATTGCCCATTTATCACGGCCAGATCCCCAAGCCTATAATTCCCACCTACTACCCAGAAAAAGAAGAAAGAAGAAATGCAACTACACTAATCATTTGCATATTACAATACCTTTTATTTTACAGATGTCAATGTAAATAGCTCATAAACAATACAGTGAGTTCACCAGTTGTCTCTGAAACAAACACTGAAAGAGGCAAATTACATAGTTCACATTCTTCCTACTTGGAGCCACTCTCCTGGTAGTACCTTGTGAACACCGCTCCAATGGATGATTGCATTGCCATTAGGAAGTCACTCTTACTGGATCATCCAATTGCGAACCACCTCACCCTCAGCTTAATCTATCACAATTTATTTCCTTCAGAAGACAACTTTGTGCTTCAATACAATCGACATTTAATTCAATGCATATCAAAGCACATCCTTGAGAACTGTCCACAAATGCAGTCTTCCAGATTTTCAAAGGCATTGTAAAAAGTGAATGGATGTTGGCTCTGCTGGAAAAGTAGTTTGTGCTGATCCAATGCTGCTTCTGATATTTTACTACTCAGAATATTTCAGAACTTTTTTTTAAAAAAAGCATGGCTCAAACTCAGTTCTAAAACCAGACCAAGGCTCTGTGTGTGTGTGTGTTTCTTATTACTTCTGAATCAGTTCAACCATTTCTATGAAGCATATAAGACTTAAAAACATTGAAGTAAAAAGTAAAAACTTTGTGTTTTAAATGACTAAAAATAAAAGTCTGAGACTATTCCAGTGGCCCTGCCTGTCTCTGCTTTTTTCAGATCAAGACTCATCTCACTGACTGTAGTAAGTCCTTAGGGTGACAGAATCACTCATTTCATGTCTCTCAAACTCTAAGAACATATGATTTTTAATCTGACCAGAGATACTGAATTTTTATCCACTGAGATAAAAAGTTTTTCTGAAATCCAGAGAAATTTCATCTGTTACTTTGCCGTTCCCTAGTAATTCTGCAACATATGCAAAGGATTTAAGCAGATTCACCATGTATGAAGCCACATTATATGGGTTATTTTAATTGTTTAATGCTTTTAAATTGATCATTGTCACCCTTGGAAGACTAATTACTGTTAAGTTATCTATCACCCTCATATTGCTCCCTACTGGTAAAAGTCTGGGTCAAAAAATACAATGTCCCATGAAGGCTAACATAGTCAGTCTCTGATAGATCAATGCCCATGGGAGAATAGAATATTAGGGTTGGAAGAAACCTCAGGAGGTCATCTAGTCCAATCCCCTGCTCAAAGCAGGACCAACAGCAACTAAATCATCCCAGCCAAGGCTTTGTCAAGCCGGGCCTTAAAAACCTCTAAGGATGGAGATTCCACCATCTCCCTAGGTAACCCATTCCAGTGCTTCACCGCTCCCCTAGTGAAATCATGTTTCCTAATATCCAACCTAGATCTCCCCCACTGCAACTTGAGACCATTGCTCCTTGTTCTGTCATCTGCCACCACTGAGAACAGCCTAGCTCCATACTCTTTGGAACCCCCTTCAGCTAGTTGAAGGCTGCTATCAAATACCCCCTCACTCTTCTCTTCTGCAGACTAAATAACCCCAGTTCCCTCGGCCTTTCCTCATAAGTCATGTGCCCCAGCCCCCTAATCATTTTCATTGCCCTCTGCTGGACTCTCTCCATTTTGTCCCTTCTGTAGTAGGGGGACTAAAACTGGATACAATACTCCAGGTGTGGCCTCACCAGTGCTGAATACAGGAGAATAATCACTTCCCTCGATCTGCTGGCAATGCTCTTACTAAAACAGCCCAATATGCCATTGCCCTTCTTGGCAAAAAGGGCACACTGCTGACTGATATCCAGCTTCTCATCCACTGTAATTCCCAGGTCCTTTTCTGCAGAACTGCTGCTTAGCCAGTTGGTCCCCAGCTTGTAGCGGTGCATGAGATTCTTCCTTCCAAAGTGCATGACTCTGCACTTGTCCTTGTTGAACCTCATCAGATTTCTTTTGGCCCAATCCTCCAATTTGTCTAGGTCACTCTGGACCCTATCCCTACCCACCAGCATATCTCCCTCTCCCCTCAGGTTAGTGTCATCTGTGAACTTGCTGAGGGTGCAATTCATCCCATCATCCAGATTATTAATAAAGATGTTGAACAAAACCAGCCCTAGGACCAAACCCTGGGGCACCCCACTTGATGCCGGCTGCCAACTAGACATCGAGCCATTGATCACAACCCTCTGAGCCCGGCAATCTAGCCAGCTTTCCATCCACCTTATAGTCCATTCATCCAATCCATACTTTTTTAACTGGAAGCTCCTCCATTGAGCACACCTTACCTCCAGCTCCCAGATGCTCAAACTTAGATACTACTAGGAAACATGCTTCCATTGTAGTAGTGGCACTCACCTAGGGAGATATATTTGGAGATACCAACAATGCAGTCCAGTTTTTCATATGAGGGTCAACAAACCCAGTCTTCAGAAAATTGGTGTGTTATGCTCCTTGTGATGCCAAGCAACTGGACAGATGTATTCATCACTGACTAATTGTATTATCAGACATTTAAGAGACTCCATTGGACAAAGTATGAGAAGCAGTCCTATATAATATGACATTTCACTCCATATTCTTTATGAAAATATGCTTATAATATGGATCTAACATAACTGAGATATACTTCATGCAAGATGGCTCATGTGAGATATCATTGGAAAGGTTATGATGTACTGAATGTGATTATCCAGTTTGTATGCCTGTATCATTTCTGTATCTGATGTTAGGAATATTAACGATGTATCTGTATTTCAAATGTGTTACTTTGGGTGTCACCCCCAACCAGCCCTTCAGGTACAACAATGGAAAAGCCAGACAGGGCTAATGGGCCATTACAGAGACAATGGACTGCAAAAGAGCTTAGTCTTCCTGTGGAAGCTGCAGAGACCCTATGAGTAATGGCTGCCACAGCCCTGCAGAGATATGGGTCTGAGACACCTGGTACTGGGCCCACCCCTTGGAAAGCCAGTGTTTTTCCACTGGGAGACAAAGGGTTCCTGCCATATACAAGAGCTATATAAGGCAGGGGATTGACATCATGGGGTTCTCCTCTGCCTCCCCACCCCAAGAGACACTGAAAAACATCTGGAAGCAAGAACTGAATGGAGGGGAGAAGCTGGAAGGCATCTAGCTTGTGAGTAATAATACCTGAGGTCTCAAGCTGGAGACCAGTGCAGCTGCCTTTCAAGACTTTCTGTAATCTGCCTGTAACAATATCTAAGGTGAGAAATTACTATTTGTAACCAATTTCTTTAGTGAAACAAGCTTAATTTGTGTGTTTGGTTTTATTTGATTAGTACTTTGCTTTGTTCTGTCTGTTATCTCTTATATGAACTTAAAATCCACCTTTTGTAGTAAATAAACTTATTTCTTGTTTATAATATACCCCAGTTTATGCAATTCATAATGGCTGGGGGGGGGGGGGAAATAAGAGGCTCTGCATACCTTCCTCCACATTGAGGGAGGAAGCGGATTTCATTTCATTCTGCACTCCAAGGGAGGTGGACACCTGAGTGCTTGGGCAAGTCCCTTAAGCTGAGCCTTCCCAGAACTGATTTCAGTGTCTGTTTCATTCTGCAGTTGGGTGTGGCCCTGCCTGTGAGTTTGCTGGAGGAGGCTTAATAGCCTGGCTCAGCAAGACAGGTAGAAAGGGTGCCCAGGCTGGCATAACAGGCAGGCTGAGTGGTATCTCGGCTCATCAGGTGACATCCTAAGGGGGGCAACCTGTCACAAATCTAATAGGTATTTCTAAAATTCTTCAATCTCTCTTGTATGAATTCATGCTAACTATTCTGTATTTCACATCACTAAATATTACCTGTGCTCTAAGCAATATTTGATGGAGCAGGAAGAATTCAGATTCAGAAATATTTACTTAATCTTGGCCCTTATCAATGCTTTTACCATAAAGAAATTCAGTCTTATAAAACCTATAGCCATTGAGTTCTAATTCCTCACCTGCCCTCACATTTAAGAGCTACATTAGCCACCTCTATTGTTTTTTTGTTATTTCCTCCAACCTTAGCAAACTATTTCAAAAAATATCAAAATCCTTTCCTACTATTCTCCCGATTCTAGAAAGTCCTAAATCTGAACACGTTTCAGCTTTGTAGTCCTGACTTTATCTGAACTAACTTTATGTTTGCACTAGCTGGAGTCAAAACACATTAATATCTCACTTTCCTCCAGGATAATGTATCCTACTTTCTAGACAGTGTCCTTCAGCTTCTCTCTTGAGTACTGATGTGAAGAATTCATTCAGCCTTTTAGGTCTAACCTGATCTGTCATTAACTTCCCAATAATAGCCCTTAATAGCCCCCCACTGACTCTTTATCTGGTGATTTGCTTCATATGTATTTAAAGAAACTATTATCTAACTTTAATTCCTTTTGTTATTTTTATTTCATTTACCTTCAGACTTGTTTAATAAATGTTTTACACTCCAGTCTATCTAACCTTTTTTTGCCTGCCTCCTTCTCCTTGGATGTCCTATATCTGCTCTCTCTTTTTTCTTTTTCTTCCCAGTCACATTATAAATGCTCTGATGCTGCAGCATAGACCTTCTTTGTTTCCAGCTGAGTTTGGGATGGAAATGGAAGTGGAAAACTGTGTATATTGTTTAAAATTAAAGAATGTGAAACTATGTCTAGTTTTGTTTGTTTGAAGTTTTCCTGAAAGTACATGATTTCTGATACTATTTTGAAACATTTCCACAGCTCTATTTCATGCCTTGACACTCAGATTTACCCTCCGATCCTGCACACCCTCATCCTTCCCCCACTCATCCATAAAGAGTGTTGGGACACGGTTGTAAAAATACCTTCTGGAAGATCAAACTCATACAAAACTCATAAAGTTTTGTATTAAAGTAACTATCAATTACATTAAGCATGTGTACTGGGAGTAGGAGGTATCTATTCAGCAATACATAGAGATCCCAGAAGCCCTATCCCTGCATGCACTAGAGGTCTGATTTTCTTATAGTGGACACCAGTTATCCACTAGTGTAAGTCCATGAGATTTCAAAGGCACTACTTCTGATTCACACTAATGTGCTTAAGATTAGAAGGCGGACCAGGCTTTGTTTGAAAAGTTTAGTTGGGTTTTTGAGAGCATTGGTTGAGCTCAGATACAACCAAATCATAGAATCATAGAAGTGTAGAACTGGAAGGGATCTTGTGATGTCTTCTATTCCAGTCTCCTGCTTGATGTTTATATAATATGAGTTGTTCAGTCTTCTTCAGTCTGCAAAACTGGGCTGGATATGAAGTCACGAGGATCTGTCTCCTTGCTATTTATGGTATTTTCTTCTAGTCGGGCCTGAACTATCTTGCATACAACTTTTCTTGAGACACTTCCATTTCCTATCGAGGCCAGAATTAGAAAGTACAGAGGTGGCTGAAATGGAAACCAATGAGGAAAAAGTTATCCAAATCTTTCCACCCTTGAAACATAGTTTGACTTTTGTATGTGAAGGTTCTGATCAATTCTTTTTTCAACTGAACTGGTTCAGCCACCATGAAGCATTGCATACTGATCCAGGATACATAATTAGGAAACGGGAAAAGATAGTGCAGCAAGGAAAGTAGGAGAGCTGACGTCTTTCTTATAACGTTGACAACAGATCTTTAAAAAATAATTTGCAAATGTTACCAGTGCCAACAGATTAGTAGCCAAGATTTTCTGTAACTTTAGAACACACAGTAAACTACAACCAAGCGCAAATAAGTGGATGGGCCCTCCTCACGTCCTTCATCGCTATGAATTATTCCACATTGTTTCAGTAAAAGATTGCCAGGCCTGTTCTCAGAGGAAGGAAACTACCAAGCAAAATAAGCCTAATTTTTCCTTTTGAAGGTTTCCTTGCTCTTCCCTATCAGTAACTTTCTCAAAACTCACTGGTGAAGCTTCATTCTGTTCACTCTTCTCCTTTTTGCAGTATCCTCTCCCCAGGCAGATTAAAAAACTGAGTGAAATTCTGCACCTATCGCTCTGCCTACACAAATGTGCATCTTTTTCCAATGGACTGAACAGCAGCAAAGCAGCCTCAACATTTGCAAACTAAGGGCCTGATGCCGCAGAGTGATTAAGGCCCTCAATTCCCATTGATGTCTATGGGAGTTGAGAACGCTCAGCATCAGCACCGTGCTGTGAGAGTTCAGCATCTGCCAGGACTGAACCCTTAAGCAGTAAAACTCTAAGAGGGAAATAATGTTAACTGTGCTTCTGCCAATCTTAAGGTGCACTATTGTATTTGAAGCCAACGACGAGGCAGAATAAAACATTTTCAGATCATGCAGATCTGTATTCATACTAGCTTCTGCCGCCTTCTTACTAGTATATTTACACGTTGACTTAAAATGTTTTCCCATTACTACCATTCTCTGCTTTGCTTTGTTTTGTTTTAATTTGTGCAATGATTTTGAAATTCAGTCCTTTATTGCACTGAGGAGTAATGGCATACGCCAGCGATAGCATTACTCTCCCAAATATCTCTATACCATTCCGGAATTGCTCTTTCAGAGACTACCAAACCCTCTCACTTCACAAATGGGCATACACCTCCCCCTTCTCATTCCTGTCTGTCTCCTCAAAACTCTATCTCCTTTCACAGTAATCCCCTCATTTTTGTCATTTCCTAGCCAAGTTCTGGCTATTCCCATAATATCACACATTCCAAATGTGAATACGCCGTCAGCTCTCTTATCTTTGCTGCTAAGCTCCTTCCATTTGTATATAAGCACTTTAATAACCCTCTGTTTTTTCATCTTTTTTTTTCTTTTATATTAGTGCTCATAAATCCCAAAGTTAATCTGACCTTCCTGTAACACATTTCCAGTAAAAGTGCAAGCTTTCCCCCATTTTCTGTTTATCCGTCTTTCATTTCCATTTATTTTCTCTGCATACTTGTCTTCCCTCTGCAGTCCTAGTTTATTCCCACCCTCCTCCCACCTCGGAGTTCTGCCATTATGAATATGGATTCTGGGAGACTGGGTGTCTAAAGAGATCACTGTTAATGGGATGCAGACCCTTTCATCTCTAACTCGTTGAGTCAAATCCCTCCCACTTTGGTAGTGCCTGAAAAATTGTTACTTTTGGGTGGTTGTTCAACAGCCTGCAATAAACAAGCTAATCTTGTGAGTCCAGTTCCTGAAGCACACGTAGCTAGAGGTAGTAAGAAGGTAATGCTATGAGCTGTGAGGGGTTACACTTAAATAGTAGTACTCGACCAGAGAAAACCCACACTGAGCTATGCCCGTCAGAAAACGATCCCTTTTCCCCAGTGCAGTGACGATGTTTTAAAAGGCAATGTAGATAAATACTGGACAATCAGAAAGACTAGCAGGTTTTAACGGGGCACAACTGCAAACACATAGGCTTAAGAGCTCAAAAACATAACAGGTAGTAAGGTATCCTTAAACAAACAAACAAAAAAGATTGATGCTGTTCGAAAATATCGGAAGTTCATTAGGAGCACCAGGCTCACCAACAGTAAATGGCTATTCACACTTGGGGGTGGGACACTATTATTATTTTGCCTTTCAATTGCAAGAGACACCATAACCCTAAAGAAGACACAGCAGCGTATTTTCCATCTCCGTGATTCCCTTGCTCCCTTCCCACCTCACTCCCCATCACTCCTTCTGAGTCTTGTCTAATGTGAGTTTGTGGATTTAGAGGCAAACAGTAGCCAAAAGCACCTACCAGACTTGCCATTTTTTACAGCAGCACAAAAATGCTTTGGAGCCCTGAGCAGCAACAGCCGTAGGACTAGTACATGAAACACAACAGAAGAGCACCACAGTCCCCTCTGGGCCCCTCCCCCACTTCCTGGAACCAGTTCAGCAGCTGAACATTTGGATCTGAGGGCTTTGAAACCCTGACATAGAAAACAGCCTCTTTTCCCCTCCCCCTTGGTTCAGGATATGAAATGAAACACTTCCCACACTATCGGGGACCAGTGGTACCTTAGAACATAGACAACGCTTCTCATTACCACTCATCTTTACTGTCTCCCACTTGAAATCCCATTTTCTGGTACAGGAGCAGAGCTACCAAAACAACACAGTGCCCAAAGTATCCAGCACACTTGCCAGTCCCTGGGCATCTGACTCACCTCCAGATCTTTACCAAGGACTCAGCCTCACCTCAGTCTCCAAGGAAGCTGAACAGTCTTGCTTCTCTCTAGACAGCCAGCACAGTATTAGGCAAATACCAGAGCAGAAACACCAACCCTTCCCTACAACAACTTGGACCGTTCACACAAGAATTAGTCATGGGAGCACTGACAGTAGGAAAGTGTCTGAAAACCGCTTGTCTGAGAAAATTCAACAACACCCATCACCCCACATTAGCCTTACTTCCTGGTAAGCCCTAATAATATCAGTGTTGTGTTGTGAGACTCTTTCAGCAAAAGCACACTGCTCTGTCTCAAACAAGGCACTCTTCCTCAAACAAAGATATAATTTCACATCAAACATGTGAACAGTAGCCTCACAGCAAATGATGGATTCCTCTTGTTCTCAGCTGCTTAGCTGGTGTTTGGACTGTAGAGACTACTATTAACACCGGCTCACCTCCAAGTGATACACTAGTTTCCTTAAACTAAAATCATAACAGTTCAGCTAATACATAAATATCTTCCCAGTTCACATTATCAGGCTTTTTGTTAGGCCACTCCTTTACACTGGCTTATTTCCACCACCTATGGAATCTGTATTCATAAAACGATACTCCTTAATTTTAAAATAACCACCCATCTACCACCTGGTGATACATTCAACACAACTCCCTAAACTCAGCCGAACAAAGCTGAGATAAAGCACACGAAACATCTTTTTAAGCACACAACAATCACTCCCATCTCTTGCTGGAAGTAAAAACAGGCACAGGAAATGTTTCACTCTTCACCCATTTGGGCAGTTTCTATTTCTCTCCCGAGTCCGTGCTGGAGTGCAGGCTGGCTCAATCTCCCAGCTCCTCCAACAGAAAGTGATGCAGGGTATAAGTAACTACAGAGATATTTGGTCTGCACTACTGACATTTTCTTGACTCTTAACTTCGGAAAAGTACAGATCCAAACTCTGCTGCTTTGTCCCATAACTGATATCAATAATAACCCTAATATGTTCCTGTAACAGTTAGTCTGTTTAAAACTGCTGATTAATTATAAATATTGACATTGAAAACCAACATTTCTTTTCTTTTTTATTTAACTGTTCTCAGGATTTTTAAACATAGCTTCCTTCTTATTGCATACGTTACAGCTCTGGCTCACCAACAACTGGGGCGAAAAAATGTTCTTGGATTTTCCCCCAGTGGAGGACACATCCGTCAATGGCTATTAGCCAGGATGTGCAAGGATTGTGTCCCTAGTTTCTGTTTGCCAGGAGCTGGGAATGGGCAACAGGGGATCACTTGATGATTACCTGTTCTGTTCATTCCCTCTGAAGTACCTGGCCACTGTCAGAAGACAAGATACTAGGTTGGATGGACCATTGGTCTGACCCAGTATGGCTGTTCTTATGTTTTTATGCTATCGGATCCTTAGCTGGTGCAAACTGGCATAGCTCTATTCCATTGACCTCTTATATGTAGCTGACATAGGGCCAAATTGTGGCCCACATATATAATGATCCCACTGAGGGGAAGAGCAGCCTTCACAAGGCAGTTACTCCTCTCTTACATAGGTAGATGGGGAGTAGGCAGGCAGGAACTGGGCCAAGCTATGGCTACTTTCTCCCACACTGTAAACCAGCACATGTGCACTGGCTGGCATACCAGGAGAAGAATTCTGCATAGGGCTGGCACTAATTGCTTTCCCCTGGAGTAAGGGGGATCTATGAAACAAACTGACCCTGACTCACTGTTTCCTGATATGTTCCAGAGGCAGTACAACTATGCCTCAAGGCTTTTGGCAAAGCCATGGTGTCATCCATTTTAAATTCTTTCCCCCAGCCTGGAGCAAGGGACATATAACCCATGGGTCAATGTGGATTATATGTCTCCCTCCATGCCTAAGGGACGATGGGTCTATCATAGCTTTCAGCCTAAGGGCCTAGGTCATTAGCTCAAAGTGTAAAGATGCCTGCTTTTTAGTTCTGGAAGACCCGGTTCAATCCTGGCGTCAGCAAAGATGTTGGCTATATCAGGACAAAAAGAACAGGAGTACTTGTGGCACCTTAGAGACTGACAAATCTATTTGAGCATAAGCTTTTGTGGGTTACAGCCCACTTCATCAGATGCATAGAATGGAACATATAGTATATGTATATATATCTTCTTACTTTATGTTCCATTCTATGCATCTGATTAAGTGGGCTGTAGCCCACGAAAGCTTATGCTCAAATAAATTTGTCAGTCTCTAAGGTGCCACAAGTACTCCTGTTCTTTTTGCGGATGCAGACTAACATGGCTGCTACTCTGAAATATATCAGGACATACAGCCCCATGCACAGCTGCTATTAATGCTACTCTGAATTATCCAATGAGGAGGGCTGAGAAAGTGATAAGGCACACATGTTCCTCTTCCAGCCACATTTTCAGAATAGAAAAGCTGATGGCAGACTGTCCCACCTCATCCACACCCTTGAGATGGTGAATTAAGCTAATCTGAGGATCCCTACTTCTTACCAAACTGGGAGTTCAGAGTCAGGGATTACAGTCTAAATGATATGCTGGCTGCTTGCTCACACAAAGAGACATATTTCTTATCAAGAAGGCTGTCTAATTACATCTTTTGGTTTCCTTTGTAGCTAAATTTGAATGTACAGTTCACAAATTCAGTGAAATTTGTATTGCTCAATCACATTTTCAAAATTTTACTTTCTTCCTCCTCCAGCCACACAATCCCAATTCCATATCTTCCCTACTTCAATTTTAGTGCTCATGGACATGAGAAATTAGTATTCAGGTAGCATTAAGGAGACAAGATATTGGTAGACATAAAATAACATATTTCTAAATTAACTCTAGAAATCTTCCCTTTATTGTCACATAGAAGATGTGATTTCCCAAACAACTATGAACTCTGCTTTTCTGGACTGGACAACTTCAGATGCACCATAAAGGAGGAAAGTATGGGAGGCATTCCTGTATGGAACTTATTGCCAGGGGATGTTGTGAAGGCCAAATGTATAATTAGGATAAAAAAAGAATTAAGTAAATTCATAGAGGATAGGTCAATCAGTGGCTATTAGCCAAGATGGTCAGGGATGCTACCCCATGCTATGGGTATTCCAAAACCTCTGATGGCCAGAAACTGGGACTAGATAACAGGGGATGGATCACTCAATAATTTCCTTGTTCTGTTCACTCCCTCTAAAGCAGCTGGTACTGGCCACTGTTGGGAGACAGGATACTGGGCTAGATGGACCATTGGTCCGACCCGTTATGGCTGTTCTTATGTTCTTACGAGTGAGAATCAGCAAAAATCACAGACACTTCAACAAAAATCCCCAATTTACCACAACAAATTAGAATTTCTTTCTGAAGATTTTTTTTTTCTGATGGCTACAAAGAAGTCTGTTAACTTGTAAAGGTTATATAGAAAGCACCTATAAAATTCAAAGACCCAGAAACTTCAGCTAAGATTACCCACACAAATGGTAAATATTTGCTGTGGAAAAGTGCAGTTGGTCATGTAAATATTTTTGCTCACCCTTTTCCACATGCACATTTTTAAGCACCATTTTTACAGATGGGTTCAGTACAGTATGTGTGAATACTAGCTAACTAAATTGATTGTTTGTGCCTAGAGCTATTCACCTACATTACTGAATCTAATTGTGCATTTAAAGTAGATGTGTAAATAAAAACACTTTTGGGGCGTGGCATGAAGGAATCCCTGCTTGTGTGATTCCGGGCTGTACAAGTATGCCGGGGACCCTGCGTATGTGTCAGGAATGAGAACTTATATTCGCGCCTGCCCAGTCTCCCGGTGGCCTATGGGCACAGCTGAGCCACAGCAGGGCTGCCTAATTGATCATTCCACCTGACCAAGGAAGTCAGCAAACCTGTTCTTAAGCCCAACAGGTGCTCTCTGGCTGCCCAATGCACATGCCTGCAGCTGTGATCTCTCCTGTGCCTACCCTACTCCTAGCCTTGCTCCTCTCCAAACCACTCCAGACCTGCTTGCCTGTTTGATTCCTGGCCCTAGTCTCTGGCTTCTGCTTCCTGACTCTGGCTCTGACCTTTGGTGCTGTTCCCAGCCTGACTGCCTCTGCTCTGACCACTAGGCATGACTGCCCATATCCTGGTTCATGACAGTATGTGTTTGTGTTGCTAGCCCATGCTGAAGCCTGTGCCGCCACATCTACACTGCTGTTTTTAGCCGTTCTAGCACAGGTATGTCTATTTGAGCTTCAGTCAGATCTCAGCTTCCAGTGTAGAGATCCGCGAGGAGGTGGTGGTTATTACTGAATGGCAGTAAACTTAGAAAAACAGGGACCAATGGCAAGGAATGACAAAACAGTATGAGGAAAGTTATAAATGACATGCTTGAAAATAACATTGACATTTGCCTTTGTTTGGATTAAGAAACCATGAGAGAAAACGTCACACACATGCAACAGCTGAATCCATGATGATGATAGAGTATCTTTTACTAATTATGATCTATTCTATTGCACCAATTTGAGAGACAGCAATAGTTTGGAAAAAAAAATTGTTTAATTTTTTTTCTTCTTTATAAAAGGACAAGGTTAGAGAAGAGCTCTTTTACATAAATAAAATGCTGCAGGCCTAACTTGTTCCATTTATTTCCTTTCATTTTACATTATTGATGGCATAACTTTTCATTATGCATTTTTCGATACTTCACAGGAATTCATACAACATTTCTTATCTGAAAGAAACAATATGTTCGTAGCATTACTTCCACTTATATATATTTTTTGAGTTCTACATAATAAATGGCTGGGTAAACCAAGAGAAATGTGTTCTCATATCTGGGTTCAGTTACAATTATTCTGGGAACTCAATTTTTAACTGCAAATTTTAAATTCTCCATTAAAAATAGTTACTCTCCCTTTTGTTGGATACACACACAAATTTAGTTTGGGGATTGTTTTATTATTTCACAAACAAATTCAATGACACACCATTCAAACAGAGTATTCACTAGCCTGCTATCATTTCATCATCTTTTATTGTTAAAAACTAATATGACGACTTCTTTTGGTAGTAGCAGGAAACATGAAGGGTTGGTTATTATACCCACCTCCAACTCATTCATTAACAAAATCTGAATCTAACTCAGGACATGGTTAGCTATCTACATTCAGTGCTATACTGCTTGGATTTACATATTGTACGCTCTGGACTAGACTACTACATTGTGCCCTACACCTTCAGTCCCCTTGCAAAATACAGCTCGTGCAGAATGCATGGATTTTAAAAAAGATGTATCCATAATGGCTGCTGATTAGCTTGCGTTTAAGGATTTGGTTTTGACCTAAAAAGCCATAACAGGCTTAGGACCTGCCTAATTGCAAGCCCAGTTTTCCACCCATGATACTTCCAAAGTTGCAGCCAGCAGCACTGCTCAAGCAAAAGACTTCTTGGTTTAAAATATATAGAGATATAAGCATAGCATTCTTCAGGAAGAGCTCTTAACTTTGAGAATCCCACTACCCAGACCTGTTAACTTTAAGGAAAGAGTTAACAGTTATAATTCAAACAGTTTATTGTTATTCCTGTATTTGTCTACATTAAGAACATAAGAACGGCCACACTGGGTCAGACCAAAGGTCCAGATCGTCCACTATCCTGTCTTCCGACAGTGGCCAATGCCAGGGGCCCCAGAGGGAATGAACAGAACAGGTAATAATCAAGTGATCCATTCCCTGTCGCCCATTCCCAGCTTCTGGCAAACAGAGGCTAGGAACAGCATTCCTGCCCATCCTGGCTAATAGCCATTGATGGACCGATCCTCCATTAATTTATCTAGTTCTTTTTTGAACTAGTCTTTACATTGCTAGTCATTGGGGCCCCTGAATCTCTCTTTGTGGTGGTCCAGAGATTTGACGATGCCACACACAGCCAATACATAGCTCTCTGGGAATGTCAGTACACTGAGCCTCTGTAAGATCACTCTGCCTTTCAGGCCCTTCATTAGAGGAGTCTGGGGCTGCATCTGCTCTCAGCAAAGGTTGCTCCAAGATTATATTTAACTGCCTTTCCATCCTCCCCAAGGTAACGTTCAGACCACTCATCCCGATTTTCTTTGGTAATAGTGCAAAACTTTCTTTGGTAAAAGCCAGCAAAACTTTCCATGGCACTTGCTCATTCAACCTCTCCCCCCCGACCTCCATTAAATTAATAAACAATTATTTGACTTAGAACAGAACATTTAAAAATATCACAAACTAAATGACATTTGAAACCAACATATGAGTTGACGCATGTGGCAGTGTAAGCAGCCCTTTAGTCCCAGCTTGCAGGCTAACAGTTCACTCAAGCTCCTGGTTGTAATTCTGTCTGCAACGTTGTGTGACTTGACTTAAAAAACTTAATCTAAGGACAGTCTGACTTCCACTGCTAGTGTACATGGAGCCCTCTCATGGGATTTTCATTTCATTCTAATCCTGACTCTAGGTTACATGGTTGACCATCACTTTTCATTTCAACTTTGATTTTGAGGGGAGGAAAAGCTTTTATTTCCGTTCATAACTGAGTCTGCATATCAAGCATCCCTCTTTGCTAGAGACATGGTGTTCTTATCTCAGCACAGGAGCTGGAACAGAAGACTGGCATGGAAAGAATTAAAACTCTATGTCCTAAGTCCTTTTAGTATCCAATTCTTTATCACCTTTAATGGTATGACTCTCACACAAAGAATTGGACAATTTCTACTCTAGCTCCCCCTGCCTTGCAGAATTTTCTCCACCCTTGGTGAGGCCGCCACTTCTTTCAAAGGATACCTAATAATTTCTCTAAACTTTTGGAGGTGCCAAGAGGATCTTGGGATTTCTGTATCATTCTTGCTGCCCTCTGCTCAGTCTCCATTTGTATAATTTTTATTTTTTAAATATAGTGATCAGACAGGGCACCATTCCATGTCTGGTTCTAGTGCTACATTTATATTTGATACATTTATTTGTGTATGCAGAAATTCTATTTGTTTATATAAATTGCTGTTAAGAACTCTGGCAGTGGAGATTTTATCCACTGTAACTTAATCAGCCAGTCTTTTCCTGATCAATGTTTTGTATCATTTGCACTTTGAAGGTCTATTTCATTTCTTTATTATTTTTTCCCTTCAACCTGACAACTGTACATGTCTACAGTTTAAACTGCTTAAGCCACTTCACAGAATAATAGACATTAGAGAAGAAAAGACCTATTAGGTCATCCATTCTATATCTTCCTGCCTTTAGCAGCTACTTTATTCAGGTTTATTTATGCATCCGATGAAGTGAGCTGTAGCTCCCGAAAGCTTATGCTCAAATAAATTTGTTAGTCTCTAAGGTGCCACAAGTACTCCTTTTCTTTTTGCGAATACAGACTAACATGGCTGCTACTCTGAAACCTGTCTTTATTCAGGTTGTTCTGAATAGCTTTCCTTATAAATTCTGCATAAGACACATTTTAAAGATCTATTTTAACACATCACTATAACAAGTAATGTATCTTCAGTGCATAGACCTAGGTCCCAATGACATCAGTGGCAATATATCTTCAGTGCATAGACGTCGGGTCCCAATGACATCAGTGGTGATATTGATAATTAACTTCGGTCAGGCCACAATATGGCCTTTAGCGTATTACAAATGTACATGTAACCATTCTGTCAGGTGTTTTGGACAATAATAAGGGTTGCTATCAGGTGTTGTATCCTTTGATTATACACTAAGGATTATTTCCTTTGGTAATTAAAATTTGGCTTGACCTATGTGCACTCTGCTTTAGGAGAATAAATTAAGAGTTCTCATCTTACCAAATTAATGTTTCCCATCTTAGGAAGGGATTGGCACAGAGTTGGGTTTGGTTTGTATTAAAAATCAGTGAGTGACACCTCTCAATAAAGATAATAAAACAAAAAACAGGGTGTGACTACCAAAATCAGCATCAATGGACAATAGGTGCATGTAAAACAAAGGCACGGTAAAGCATATATTGAGCAATCAGCCCTCATTGTCCACCCACCTGCATATTGCAGAATTCTGCTCCTTTCAGCAAGCAGTACCACTGATATATGACATATATCTTGCCGAGGGTTCCTTTAGAGAGAAACGGCTTTATTTGTATCTATAGCCTGTTGGCTGATAATCTGTCATTTAACTATGAACAAGGCCTCTTTTATTCGGTGGCAAACAGGATCTAATTTTTTTAAGGTACTTATGGCCCACATTTCTATAATATCTGAATGCCTCACATAATCTTTAATACATTTATCCTCACCACACATTTCTAAGGTAGGGAAGTGCTATTATTCCCACTGTTTTACAGATGGGGATCTGAGGCATAGAGAAACTAAGGCCCAGATCCTCAAAGGTATTTAGACACCCAACTCTCATTGAAATCAGTGGGAGATAGGCACCTAAATACCTTTGAGGTTCTAGGCCTCAGTGACTTTCCCAAGATGTCTGTAGCAATTAAACCTAAATCTCCTGTGGCTGAGGCTAGCACCCTAACCATTGGACCATCCTCTCTGCCATGGTCCCCAGGTTTCTGTGAGGCACTTCAGTGTGGAATTTTGCAGCCGCTTCAAGTAAACTTTTAAAAAATGAAAGGTTTTACTGAATTAAATATGAAGATGAATAATATAATCAGTGCAGTACACTGGGCGCTATTTATTTTTACAATTCAGTCAATATTTTATAGTGATATTATGCTTCAATGTACTACAGGGTTTTGTAATGACTATCATGCTGCCTTATTAAAATTGCTGGGGGGAGAGTTGGAGGCTGATAGTTGGGGCTTCTGCCTGTTATAGGGGCAGATGCAATCCACACCATTAAGGGGTTTTGTCACCTCTTACCCTGTAACCCTGAGTGCCTCACAATGCTTTGCTGCTGTATCTCACAGACAGCCTATAGGGGTATGGGTCACAGCCGCAGGGTCTGTGTGCTAGACAGCCCTGGTTCAGCTGCTCTGACTCCAGAAGCCTATCTACAGCCCCACAGCAGCTCCCACCACTCTTGGTTACAGCCAGCAAGGTGACCCCAATACATTCCCAGTACCAAAATTTCCCCAAATCACGTGCTCTGTAATGTCTGGTCCTCTCCTGGACAGTTCAGATAAATAATATGTTTGGTTTGTTCCTCTAAAGATACATAAGCACATCAGTGTATTGATGTAACTGTGTTAAATACACCCATCCCTTTAAGCACAACACTGAATTCATTTATAGTAGAAATAAAACAAATTTATTAACAATAGGACATAGGTTAAGTGATGCCAAGTAAAAGGCAAAAAGTTAGATAGGGTTACAAGCAAATAAAAGTGAAAACACCACACCTAAAAGTCTAAAATTTAATCTAGCAAGAATCAGCCTTTGTTCAAGGTGGTTTCTCACACCTATTCACAGACTTCAAACTATCCCCCTTCCCGTCCCACTTGGTTGAAGGCCCCATCTTTCTCAGCTTGCAAGAGCTCTGTTCCCTTGTATCTGTCTAGTGACAGATGCCAAAGATGGCTTCTGTCTTTGCTTCTATCTTCCAAAGTTCAATGACTCGTTTCAAGAGGCAGGATGACCTCATGCTGTTCTTCCCTTCCTGTGGACTTTCCATACCCTTGCTGATTTCTATGTAAAGGGGCTTCCATTATTTTGATTCCACTGTGCTTAATTTACATAGCAGACAAATAAATAGCTGTCTTCTGTCTGGGAGGGAACCTGTTTGCCACAGACTTTAAAGCATAATATCATTAAATATCCATATTTCCTCATATAGTGTTAATACGGACATTTCACAATGATATTAATCACCAGTGTGTCATTAGCATTCAGAAAAGACCACCCTCTATAGACTCTTATAATACAGAAGTATTGTATACAATCAGTTGATTCAATTTCTGATCACTTGAGGTTTAGCCCCCCTCCCCCCCATCTTTATAGACTGGCAAACGTTTAAAATGGATTTTCCAAGGGTTACTCCTCAAAGTAAAGCTGTAAGGAAGGAGACATGGAGTCTGGTGGACATTCATTGTCTTTGCTGGTCAGAAAATCAAATACACCTTCCTTTGTCTAAGGCAGACATGGTTACCAACTCCCCCTGAAATGCCTGGTTTAAATACACATCAGTCATAACTCTAGCATATATCCATATCTCTTAATACCCACCACAAACACACATCATACAAAAATATTAATGATCAGTGAGTTATTAGTTTTCAATGATATTTTACATGACACCTTTTAGATACAGATTATAACAATAGTGAGTCGGGGTACACTGAAGTGGTCAGGCCAGCTGAACCTCATTACCTGATACTAGTGAGCCCCTTGCCCTCTGGCATTGGGATACTCTAGGTTCACTCTTCCCTCCCTTACAAAGCTGCAGGAAGGTTAGCCACTGGCTGACCTAGAGGCAGCAGGTCAGAGTCCTCTTTTGCGGACAGGGCACCTGCTGCCATATTTTCTTTCCCCTTTACATAGAGGAAACGTTTTTTGACACCTTTGCTGTGTACAGTCTCCAGGGCATAATATAAGAGTATCCATAATTTAACCTACTGTGTTGTTTCAGACATGTCACAGTGACATTAATGATCAGTGTGTTATTAGATTTCAAATGATATGTCACCTTTTAACTAAATATGACACCAGTGTGAGGTGTAATAACTATGTCAGGCCTGATGAGTTGCTGACACAGATTAGTGAAACACAAATGAGCCTCTGTGTCACACAGGGCCACATCTAAATTAATTATGTATACTCAGTGTATTTCTCTATCATGCATTTATTGGAAAGTGGTTTCCTTATATATTGGTTTGGTATAAATAACCAATCCCCATTATCCTTATTCATTTAACTGATCACTGACATGGATAATTTTTCAGATAGTCTTTGAATCTGCAAGGAGGCTGTCCCACTGGAAGAGGCACTCAACAATTTAAGGGATCAGGCCCTTACTTCTATAATCTGTTTATTTCTTTATCAGGGATTAGGTTAAGGAGTTTGACTTTCACCATAAATACAGAATCACTCTGGACAAATCTTGCAGGCTGACGCTGGACAAAATGCCCCCTATCAAGGACTCTCTCTAACCAAGCTGATGTCTCAAATGTTCTTTCACATAAAAAAGGCTGCTGTGAACAGTACATTTATTCTATTACCATGATTATTCTACATTTAAGTGAGCTTCAGCGTTATGGATACAGTGCTGTTCACAGACTGATAAGTGGTTATTAATCTATTACAACATCCTGTAATAGTAAACTATAAATTCACCTATCGTAAATACCATTATATAAAGCTGCAATTATACAATTAACATACTCTCTCTTTTCACCAACATGCTAAAAGCTCTAAGTGCAGCCTATTCAAAGTTGTATGTCTCTGGACAGTAGCATTATGTTTAGTAGCCACAGGATCACAGTTTTTTCTTTTCAATGTCTTTTCTGAGGCTCACCTTCCTAAAATTATAGTTCCTAATATTCCTTTTAGCCACATGTTGTAGGATTTATTAAAATAATGTAAGTGCTTCATGGTACCATTCATTTTGTGGTGTTTGTCTTTTAGAGTAACACCTGACATCCTAACACCCATATGGATTTTACTAGAGTCGACGTTAAATAACACACTTTGAAATCCTTTTGCTGCTAGGTTAAATAATACTTACATATAAAAGGCCTGATTCTGATCCCTTTATTCACATCATTAACAGCACTGAAGTCAGTGATGCAACTCATGGAGGAAGATTATATTAATGGCTCAGATTCAGAAACATGCTTAAGCACATGATTAATTTTGAGCATGCAAGTAGCCCCTTGATGGGAGTTCTCAAGTGGGAGTTCTCAAGAAATAGCTTAAAATTAAGTTGGTGCTTAAGTACCTTATTAAATCAGAACTAATGTGAACTAGAGGATCAGAATTTGGTCCCAAATACGTAATCATCTGCTTAGATAGTTTATTGTTGATATTGCATTTAACATGGTCTTTACAGAATTCTGACCTATTTATGCAAGATCAAATGCAAAGTGAGCTGTAGAAAACA
Organism: Chelonia mydas; assembly: GCF_015237465.2. Taxonomy (NCBI): domain Eukaryota; kingdom Metazoa; phylum Chordata; order Testudines; family Cheloniidae; genus Chelonia; species Chelonia mydas. The sequence continues at coordinate 238,635,174 of NC_057850.1, read as the reverse complement.
CACAGTAGATGTCTAGGTAGTTCTATGGAAAACCTGTAAGATTGTATAAAGTAACACCTAGAAAGTACTCAGAGGGTATCCAGCGATTTAAACTGTAGCTCATGGCATGTGTCTTCAGACTAAACAATGTCAGTCCTCATGATTTGAATATTTACACAAGTAACCTATTTATTTGCTGAGATTTAAGAGAACTAGCATTTATTTTACTACCATGAGAAGGAAAAAGTTTATTTTAAAATTCAATTTCAGGACCCAGGAAGCATGCAGATGAAACAGCCCTAGTATCCCAAGGGAGTACTGCCCGCCCAGGTTAAAGTGGAAATTGCTTTGTCATCATCACATTGTGAACGGTCTCCTACAACACATGTCTATACAAATGGCCTGCTTGTAAATGGAGAATTCATGTTATTAGTTCCTAGTACTCTTTTAGATTACTGCTGAGTGTGTTGGTCTACTTAACCCTTCACGTCACTGGATGAGGCATAGAGTTTAAGGCCAGAAGGGACCACAGATCATCTAATCCAACCTCCTGTATATCATAGGTCCCCAACACCACCCAGCACCAACAGGCATCCAACACTAAACCCAGCAAACAAAATGAAACTGAAGTATTACGATCCACAGGAATCTAGGCTATTACGTGCCACAGGCAGAGACTAGGAGGGCATATTATGTGCCCCAGTGCTCGACGGTTGTTTTTTTTTTACATTGTTTTGTTTTCCATTGAATATCTAGTATATATCTGCTGGCAAAATATGAGTTTAAGAGGGATAAAAGTGAGACCTGCTGATTGGCAGTAGTAGTTTGAGTAGGAGTTCCTTTGAAAACAGAGTGGTATTTGGAGTATTATTTATTTACATTTCTAAAGAGCCCACCTAGTCCTCTGTGTGCTGTACAGAGAATTTAAGGAAGTATTATCCCACTAAACACTTCAAAATTGATCAACCATCCTGCTACTACACCCCCACCTCCACCTACTCCCAGTGCTTATTATAATGATGAAAACAATGGTTCTGCTTGACACTCCAACTCTGAATGTTACCCTGATCCCAAAACACCACAGCCCCTCCATCAGTTCTCCCTCCCTCCACACAAATCATCCCCCAATAACCTGATGAGTGTGTCCTCAAGGTAATCAAATTTGGTCCCTGGAGGAGTGTAAGTTGAGAATGTCATTCAAAAGCTGAGGACACATTGCTGAGTATGACCTTCTGTTAGCTCAAGCATCTCAGGTGACTGCCATGGGACCACTTGGTATCAAATGGTTTTGTGGCATTATGTGCAAGCTAAGTCCTTAATCCTAAAATAAGTTCCCTGCCTGTGGACCCTTGTGTTCTCATGGAGGCCCACTAACTTCACTGGGTCTCCATGTGGATGCAACAGTGCGACTCTACTGAACAATGTGCAGGATTGGATCACAGACTTCAGATCGAGCCGGTAAGGCTGGCATCTTGTTTTCTGCAGCTTATCTCTGAACATGTTGTATGCCATCATGTACGAGGCTGATGAGTATGATCTCCTTATTCACATCATTAACAGCACTGAAGTCAATGATGCAACTCATGGAGGAAGATTATATTAATGGCTCAGATTTAGAAACATGCTTAAGTACATGACTAATTTAAGCATGCAAGTAGCCCCTGGAATCCAATGGGAGTTCCCAAGAAATAGCTTAAAATTAAGTTGAATACCTTAAAATTAAGTTAAATACCTTATTAAATCAGAACTAATATGAACTAGAGGACCAGAATTTGGTCCCAAATATGTAATCATCTACTCAGATAGTTTATCGTTGGTATTGAACTTTACATGTTCTTTACAGAACTCTGACCTATTTATGCAAGAACAAATGCAAAGTGAGCTGTAGAAAACACTTAGCAGATGTCTAGGTAGTTCTATGGAAAACCTATAGGATTGTATAAAGTAACACCTAGAAAGTACTCAGAGGATATCCAGCAATTTGTACCAGGCTAATGAGTGGAACCTGATTTTGGGTCATTCGTTGCACACTATGTTCCAGGAGCTGTTGTGGATAATGGTGGAAGGAGGATGAGGCAAAATAAAAATTAATAACTAATTTGATAAACTTTGGGCACCTTCAGTTACCAGGCTATGGGTAGTGGGTAAGGTACTGTGGTACCTCTTCACCTCCCTGTACACTCTGAACTTTTTCCATTCACAGGAAAGACACTGCAACCTTTGATAATGCTAACAAGCTGGTGCTGGGACAACATTGCTGAAAGAACAGCTTTCCATTGTAGAGAAGGGCACAAACCATAAAGTTAGTCATCTAGTGTTTTTGTTTCGGCCCATCTCTAATTATATTATTTATAGTACCATCTATGAAAACCTAATGGACAGTTTTTCCAAAGCCTTCCGAGACTTCGGGTTTATCATAAGCCTAAAAAAGATGAACATAATGTGCCAAGGAGTTGAAGAAGCACCCTTCATCAAGATCAACAGTTATGAACTTGAAGTGGTGAACAAATTCACATACCTGAGGTCCACTATCACAGCCAACCTCTCACTTGAAAAGGAACTCAACATCCGCATTGGAAAAGCTGCCACAACAATATCTAGACTGGGCAAGGGGGTATGGCAAAACAATAAACTGACAGAATACACAAAGATCTGTGTGTATTGTGCATATGTTATCAGCACACTTTTGGACAGGAGTGAGGCATGGACCTTATACTCTCATCAGGAAAAGAGGCTCAACAGCTTTCATATACGTTGCCTTCATTGAATCTTTGGAACTTCCTGGAGGGACAGAGTCACCAGTACTGAGGAGCTCAAGTGGGCCAGCATACCCAGCATGCAAACACTCCTCAAACAGAGACACCTCCACTGGCTTTGGCATGTGTGCTGGATGAATGATGGGTGCATCCCAAAGGACATCCTCTATAGTGAATTGGCATCTGCAAAAAGCCCCAAAGGATGCCCAAAATTGTGTTTCAAGGATGTGTGCAAGCGAGACCTCAAAGAAATGAACATGGATGTGGACAACTGGGAGGATCACACTCAGGACTGCAGCCTTTGGAAACAAGAGCTTAACAAAGGTCTCTGGAGTTACGAGAGGTAACAGTCCAGCTTAGCTGAGATGAAAAGAGCTCGCAGAAGGCAGAGCCCAAAGGGTTGAAACATCACCTTTAAATGTAACAGATGCAGCAGAGATTGTCTCCCTTGAGTGGGTCTCTTTAGCCACAGCCACGGCTGCCATAAGACTTCTAATGGAGTCTTCAACCATTTAAGTATTTAGAACTGATGTTTCCCAGAGATATGTGGGCATTGTGGTAATGTAGGTCAGATTGGAGAAATATTCTGGGCCTTGGGCTTTTATGCCATAATTGTCATTGCATGGACATTTTGCTGGATGTAATATCAAGGATTCTCAACCTTAAGCATGGAATAATTTTTACCACTTTCAGATCCATGTTTGCCTAAACACTGGAAGTGTATTATATTTGGCTGGCTATATCAGGATTTATTGGACTGATTTATCCATGAGTATACCACGGTACTTTTCCAATAACGAAAATGGAGAACAATATGTAAAAGGTGCATTAACATTTTGCAGCCATCAGAGAAATATCCTAACTTGATTTCTCCTTACATTAACGCTTTCCTACTTGACTTTGACCTTTTGTAAAAAGTGTTTTGAATCAAAATGCTCAGATTTGTATAAGAGTAGTGTAAAATGCATACATAAAGATAGTAAATGGGATGTTGATTAGGTAATTATGACAAAAGCACATTTAGGCAATAAAACAATGGTAAAATGTTCCAATTTAACTTACATTGTTCTAAACTGAGATCAACAGGTAACTTGCTCTTTGGTATAAGAAGTTATTTTATTATAGAAACAGGGACATTTAATCGTCAATGTTCATGTAAGATACTCTCATTCTTACAGATTCATTCATTAAAAGATCATCACCATAGTGACCTAAGCGTACTACTTGGTGGAAAGGATGGAAGAGAGATAAAACACTGTCATCTTTTAAGTAATGGGAAGTGGACAGAGAGTGTATCATGAAAGTACCTGGATAGATGGATAGGATGCTTAGATAGCCAGTAATATTAAAATATTAGTCTAATCTATTGGCAGATATTAATTTAGTTATGCCTGGGAATGAAAGATCTCTCTAGGGATTTGTGCTTCTAAGAATCTGTCTGGCTGGGGTTGACATCTGTTTAGTAGCTGTAGTGTTTAGTTTGGCCATTCATGTCTTCTGTAAAAGTGACCTACAAAATAATTTTTCACAGTTAGCCATGTAACCTTGTTTCTTTTTCCTCTTCTTTATAACGTATGAAGAAGGTTTGAAAGGGCTTTTCTGCTTGCTTTCTTTTCTCTTGGAGATAACAGGAATTTAAGACCTGTTCATTCCCGGTTTGGATAGAGGACCTCTTGATCATTTCAGCTGGTTTATCACCCTTAATTGAAGAAGCAGGTGTACTCAATCTTTAACAAATGTTTCCTTTTGCCATAATTTTACGTTTAATTAAAGTTAACAAGGAATTTTAGACAGTCTGACTAAAATTCCTTTCCCATCTCAACTTTCACACCTTTGCTTCCTGTGATGTCATCAGCTCATTAATACTTCAGTCATCACACAGGCCCTGATTCTCCAGTGCCCTGTGCAGTCATTTACATCCATGCAAAGTGGCTATAGAATACAGCCAGTTCAGAATGGTTACATTTCAAACCCACGATGCACAAATTTGAATGGCTAACTAACATGCAAGGCAGCAGGAGAGCAAGTTAAGAATCTTCTAGGGTTATAAGAACTGACTTTCAAATGTAAAAAAAACCCTAGAAAGTTAAAAACCTTTCTAAATGCAGCACAGAAGCAAAATAGGCATCCCACCCCCCATTTATCCCCCCTACAGAGGCCACCTTTAAAACTTAGCTCCCGTTTATATCGATTTGCAGGACTGACTACTTTTACATAAACAACATTCAGTGGCTTGAATGTTCAAATATTTGTGATTAAAAAAAACACTTGGAAACTGGGTCAATTTTTGAGTCAATGTTTGTTGACAATGTTTGTTGGCACCCCTATATTTACACCTTACACACTATTGTAATAATCTTTGTACAGGGCATGCCTTGTGAGGTATCACTTGAAAACTCATAACTTGCCGATCAGTAATATCATGGTAAAATTTGTGTAGCAGCATTGTAAAAAGTAATACATTTCTCCCATATGATGTTAAAAATACATGTTCAGACTCCCGTAGCATCAAACGGATCAAACAGATCTGTCATGAACAAAGGATTGTATGTTTGTCTTAATTTGAAGTTAAGTAGTAAACAGAGTCTTCAAGTGGAAAGGAGGAATAAAGAAAACAGGAAGATCACACAGGTGAAAAAAACTAGCAGGGAACATCCTTCCATACAGACTCTTTCTCTCCTGATTCTCAGCTGGAAATGCTTCTCAAGAGGGATTGAAACTACAAATGGGAGGGGCAAACACCCCAGGAGACCCTTCTTCCCTCTCCCTGTCCATCTCACACTTGTACCTGAGAAGACAAATGAAGCAGCCCCTGGGCTCTGGGTGAGGTTTCTGACCTAAAGATTGGCCAGTAATACTGTGGAAAGCAAGTGGTGAGAAACTTTGCTTTCATCTAATATAGTTTGTTAAGTTAGGCACTAGAAAGCATTTAATCTTTATTTTTCTTTAACCATTTCTGAATTTTATGCCTCAATGCTTGTCGTCATCATCATCATCATCATCACTCCCTTAGCTGCATTGGTCGTTGGGGCACCATCATTTATGAGCAATCAACCAATTGTCTCCACCCCTGATGATTGTGTGTCAGTGCTTGAGTCTCCGCAAAGTCCATTCCTGTCCACTCTTTTATGTTGTCAATCCATCTCTTCTTCTGTCTACCTTTTCTTCTCTTCACCTGTACTGTCCCTTGGAGGATGATCTTGGATAGGCCAAATGACCTTGTTACATGGTCGTACCACTTCAGCTTGCGCTTCTTCACGGTTGTCGGGAGGTCTTCATATGACCCAGCGCATTGGGTGATGATGTTGCAGACCTCTTCATTAGTGATGTGGTCAAAGTAGGAGATGCCCAGGATTTTACGAAAGCATCTCCTCTCTATAACCTGTATTTTCCATTCAAGTTCTGCCGTAAGGATCCATGTCTCGCATGCTTACAGAAAAATGGAGATGACCAATGCAGGCAGCAGTTTCAGTTTGGATTCCAGGGAGATGTTCTTATTCCTCCAAATTGGCTTTAGCTTTGCCACTGTTGCTGTTGTTTGCACAGTTCTTGCCCAAATTTCTGCCTTGGATCCTTCATCAGTGATGATTTCCTCCAAATACTTGAACTGTTTCATTGTCTCCAGCTCTTGTCCACTGACAGTGATGTGATCCCATCACGTTTGTTTGTCATAGCTTGTACTCACCTAAAATCTATCTCTTTGTAGTTAATAAACATGTGTCAAGGTTCCTTCCCCATTCTGAACTCTAGGGTACAGATGTGGGGACCTGCATGAAAACCTCCTAAGCTTACTTTTACCAGCTTAGGTTAAAACTTCCCCAAGGTACAAAATTATTTTACTCTTGGATTTCCACTGCCACCACCAAACTTTATCTGGGTTTACTGGGAAAACATAGTTTGGACACATCTTTCCCCCCAGAATCCTCCCAACCCTTGCACCCCACTTCCTGGGGAAGGTTTGGTAAAAATCCTCACCAATTTGCATAGGTGACCACAGACGCAAACCCTTGGATCTTAGAACAATGAAAAAGCATTCAGTTTTCTTACAAGAAGACTTTTAATAGAAGTACAGGAATCACCTCTGTAAAATCAGGATGGTAGATACCTTACAGGGTAATTAGATTCAAAACAGAGAGAATCCCTCTAGGCAAAACCTTAAGTTACAAAAAAGACACACAGAGAGGAATAGTCATTCTATTCAGCACAGCTCTTTTCTCAGCTGTTGCGGTTCAAATACAAGACAGAACAAGGCTTTAAGCAAGCAAGCAGGCTGGTCTGCCTTGTCAGCTTTCCACCCTCTCTTTTATTCTTTTTCTCCTCCTGCGCATTACATACTCCAACAGATAAAAGGAATACACTGGCTTTGTTTAACATTCTTATTTACCAATTTCTATCTACCCCATTCCTTGCTCTCGGGCCTTGAGCCCAGTCCTGGGAGGTTTCCCACGGTTCATGTCATCTGGGCAAGTTTCCAAGGTTCATGCCCTTGAGAGGAGCCGTGTGTGCACTGCTCCTACACAACACGCAGGGTGTGCCCTGAATGTTGCCAAGTGCATGAACCCTGCATGAATCCTACACTCAGCCATTTAAAGAAATCATAATCTAACACATACCTAGCTAGATTACTTACTAAAAGTTCTAAGACTCCATTCCTGTTCTGTCCCCAGCAAAAGCAGCATACAGACAGACACAGACCCTTTGTTTTTCTCCCTCCTCCCAGCTTTTGAAAGTATCTTGTCTCCTCATTGGTCATTTTGGTCAGGTGCCAGCGAGGTTACCTTTAGCTTCTTAACCCTTTACAGGTAAGAGGATTTTTCCTCTGGCCAGGAGGGATTTTAAAGGGGTTTACCCTTCCCTTTATATTTATGACACACCCCCCAAATCTCAGCTAGGGTGAAACGCTGGCTGGGATTTCTTCCTGGAGCTCTAGGAAAAAACAGAGTTAATAAGACACATGCACCTCTAAATATACTACCAAGTACATAAAGACTAACAATATTTTCCACATCTCAAGGACGATTTTAACCAGTTGATTCTGGGAAACTTTCACGGGAGAGTGCATCAGCCACTTTGTTAGAAGCTCCTGAGATGTGTTGGATGTTGAAATCAAAATCTTGGAGAGCTAAACTCCACCGAATAAGTTTTTTGTTATTTCCCATGGCGGTATGAAGCCACTGTAGCGCAGCATGATTGGTTTGCAGGTGGAAACGCCATCCCCAAACATATGGGTGTAGCTTTTCCAGGGCGTAGACAATGGCTTAACATTCTTTTTCACTGACTGACCAGTTGCTTTCCCTCTCAGACAGTTTTTTGCTGAGAAACACTACAGGGTGGAATTCTTGATCAGGTCCTTTCTGCATTAAAACTGCTCCCACACCACGCTCGGACGCATCTGTGGTTACTAGGAACGGTTTGTCAAAGTCTGGGGCCCTTAGTACAGGGTCAGACATGAGTGTCGCTTTAAGCTGGTTAAAGGCCTTCTGATACTCTTTGGTCCACTGAACGGCATTTGGCTGTTTCTTTTTGGTTAGGTCTGTCAGTGGGGCGGCGATTTGACTGTATTGTGGTACAAATCATCTGTAATAACCGGCCAAGCCTAAGAAGGATTGAACCTGTTTCTTTGACTTTGAGACAGGCCACTTTTGGATAGCATCCACTTTGCCCTGTAGAAGGCTGATAGTTCCTTGACCCACCTGGTGTCCAAGGAAAGTCACTCTGTTTAGGCCTATTTGACACTTCTTAGCCTTAACAGTTAGTCCTGTCTCCCTTATGCGCTCAAGGACTTTTTGTAGATGTTCCAGGTGTTCTGCCCAGGAATCCGAAAATATGGCCACATCGTCAAGGTAGGCCAGAAGTTTATATTCTTATACCAGACTTGAACTTGGATTTAAAAATAACCCCTGAGAAACACTGTTTATTCCAGATCATCAGCAACCTTAAAGTTAAGGAGATGTGTTTATTATAAGGAGGACACAATCCTCATGATACATGGCCATTGTCTCTTTCCCTCCAAATGGATGGTTAATGAAACTGTAGGCAAGCAAAGGATATATACCCTAGAGAGAAGGGAGAGGTCAAAGACGAATTTCCCATTCCGAAGATTAATAATAATAAAAAAAACCCTGAACACTAACAAACAAATCTTTCTATGAAGAAAATCTTGCAAAACAAATAAAAGATGGTTGATGTCTCTGGGGCAAATTTACTCAATGAAATGGTATACCTGTAGCAGCAGACATGTACTTGGCTGTACCCTGGAGAAGAAAAAGACAGGAGAGACATAATACTTTAGCCGATGCCTATTGGCTGCAATGTAGAAGATATAAGACACTTACTTTAACCCTGTTTTTCTCTCAAAGCCATAATTTCACCAGACCCCTTGTCAAGTGTCTGATTACACCAGATGTTGCAAATACTGGTTTAAAGAAAAATATTTTCAAAATATAGAGATAAAAATAGTAGTGTTCTGTGGCAGGAATCAGATTGACTATCCTCAGTGGTTAAGTCCTTTATCTATGGAACACCTGTAGCATGGACAACAGCAATGCTAGCTTCCACACAGTGTCCTGCCATGGAGCATCCTCCCTCAACTGAAGGCCTCTCCTGAAAAACTGATCGATAGATCAGCCTCCATATCCATTCAATCCTTAACCCTCTTGCTGAGACTGACACAGTAGACATTCAGGGCTAATCATGTTTTTTGTAGTACTGCTGCCCTTTTTTGACCTAAATGACTAGTCAAAGTTCAGGTACCTGGGGATGTCCCAATTTGGGGTAGAAAATGACAAGAGTCTGGTATTTTCTTTGATGCAATCTTGTTTATTTACGAGAATGTACAAAGTCTGGCTACTCCCGATGCAGGAGGAACCAGAAACACAAGAATAGTTTCTCAGCAGCTTCGAGCCTCATTAACCAACACCTCCCCCAGTCAGTATTTTCCAAAAACTCTCTCTCTCTCTAGCTTTTCCAGCGTCATATATTGTGTCCACAGGATGCTGGTTGGCTTTTTTGCTTTTTGCCTCTGAGTCTGCCTGTGACGGGTAGAGTAGGTCTGGAGGCCTCCTGCTGGAGGCCTTGTGGCCCTGCCTCACCTCGCTTCAGAAAAAGAGCAATAGAGAGGTCCTCCAAGCTGCCTAGAGCTGCTGTGTGGGACACAGCCAATGAGAGGGGCTGCGGGGAACAACCAATCAGGGCCCAGCAGGCTCATATAAAAGGAGCTGAAAGGGCTTGATAGATCAGTCTGATAGCAGGGACTGGGGAGCAAGAGTTGTTCCTGGCTGACTGCAGGAGCTGAAAGGGCTGGATAGATCAGTCTGCTAGTAGGGACCAGGTGGGAGGGGGGAAGAGGTGCTCCTGGCTGGCTGGCTGGCTGGCTGGCTGGCTGTAAGGGGTAAGGCATATAGTTGCTGGCAGAGACTGGGGAAATGAGGGAATAGCTTCTGTGCGGTTACCAGAACTCCATTAAGACAGGCTATGGGGAAGAGGCCCAGGGAAACAGTTAGTTAAAGGGACATGACACATGGCTGCTACTTAGAGAGTCCCTGGGCTGGGACCTGGAGTAGTGGGTGGGTCTGGGTCCCCAACAACCATTGGAGAAGTAGCTGTGCTCTGAGAGAAGAGAGTTTAGACTGGCCCAGGGAAGGGACTGTATGTTTACATATTACCCCCCTGGGAGAGGGCTGAACTGAGACTGACCCAGCTGGAGAACTGCGGTGAGAGAACTAAAAAGCAGGCAAAGAGCCTCCTGGGAGGAACCACTAGGGGTGCTGCTCCATCCCAGAGCAAGAACCTTCGCACATAAGCTGGACAACTAGGGCACTGAGAGTCTGACCAACAGGGTCTATGAGAGCCCAGGGAGAGCTAAAGAAACGTTGTCAACGGAGAGATACCATGATGGGCCCAGTTGAATTGTTAAAGGACTGAGCCTGGGGAAGGCTGCAGGACATTTTGGACTTATACCCCCAAAAGGGTTTGTTTGTTTGTTTGCACATGGACTATGTGTGACTCGGCCGAAGGGCTTAGACTGAAGACCCGCCTGACAAGCGCAGCAGCTGACAGGGTGCACAACAGGCTGAGAATTAAGGAAAAATTGTAGGGGTGCACACACACGACCTGGGGGTGCCACCCCATTACACTGCTTCTGTTCTGTCAGTCTGTTCTTCCCTTCCTGTACAAACATGCACTTTACCCAAACTCCTGGGCAGGTTCACAACTCCTTTTGTCTTAGGTGCATGTGATTAACTTATCTTGACAGTTATGTTAATTGAAGGAGGCATTCAGACCCAGTCTCAAATAGGTTTGTGACGCATGTAATCACCAGAGCCTCCTAGCGTAACAATATGAACATTTGTCCATTCTGAAATGGACTCACTGATACATTTAATGGCCAAACAGCAGTCACTGAATATCAACAACTTTCAATTGTCAGTCTGCTCCGAATTCAGACTCCATATTGATCACCCGGTCTCCCAGCCTAAAATCCCATGTCTATATTTATTTTCAGAGAACATTTAGGTATAGTTATGCAATAAGTACAGTACAACTCTGTACACTTTAAATGGGTTAACTGTTCTTTTAAAACTTATACAATAAGCACAAGTTGATTAAATATCATAATTACACACCCCAGGCTATTGAAACTTCAAAGAGCATTTCAAAATTTCAGTGCATCAGCACACTCTGGTGTGCATTATTGCTTGTGTGTTCTTAGTACAGGCTGGATTTCATCACTATCATTTTGGAAGGGAAACAATTTTGTTTCTTGTATTTTAGAGGCCATTGTAAATAGGTGCTATCTCTGGAATGTGCACTTTAGATCTGGCAGCAGTGGAATTACTGACACTGGCATAAATCCTCACTCTGTCAAGCCTCAGGAGCATTAGTTATTGGAACAGATGTTCTTTGGAATGCTATTCACACACACTGCACTAGGTGTGTTGTAAGGGACAGGCTTGCTCCTATTTTAGGCTGTTTTTTGATGCTTTATTGGCAATCAGTTTAACGATCAGGGTTTATCTTCTGACACTTTCAGAGTCATCTAATTTAAGGCCAGAAGGGACCACCAGATCATTTAGTCTGACCTCATATATATCACAGGCCACCAACACTACCCAGCACCTGCAACCTAAACCCAACAACTGAAATTAGATCAAATATTACAGCCCTCAGGAGACTCAACTCTTATGTGCCCCAGGCAGAGAATAGGAGGGACCAAGGTGCACCACTGCCCCAGACCTCTGTATTGGAAGAGAAATGATTAAGTGAGATGTGCCCAGATGATCCTGGCAAGCAACCTGCAACCCATGCTGCAGAGGAAGGCAACCCCCGCTGCGCCCCCTCCCCACACCTAGGGTGACTAGATGTCCCTATTTTATAGGGACAGTCCTGATATTCAGGGCTTTTTCTTATATAGGCCTCACCCCCTGTTCTGATTTTTTCACACCTTCTGTCTGGTCACCCTACTCCCCACCCCAAAGTCACGGCCAATCTGACCTGGAGGAAAATTCCTGCCTGACCCCACATATGGCGATCAGTTAGACCATGAACATGTGAGGAAGAATGAGCTAGCCAAGCACTTGAGAGAGAGAGAATGCTCTGTACCACCTCAGAGCACCTGCCTACACCATCCAGTGTGCTATCTTTAGCTTTGGCCATCTCTTATGCTTCAGAGGAAGCAGAGAAACATGCCCCGCCCCCCAAAGTAGACTACATTGAGATACATTTTATTTCATGTACTGCATCCTGGGTAATAACATAGAAGGCCTCCATCCTTGTAAGTCTACATGGGCTCTTTATTAAGAGATGCAGCAACAGCAGCAACCATTGAAGCCATGTGCATGCAGACTCACCTCCAAATTCTTCCCTCCTGCAACTGTGCTCTGCCCTTCAAGTTCCATGCACATTGCTACAACTTTCACACTCTTTAAAAATTGCATATTATTTATTTTATAGGTGGGAAAATGGACTCTCAAACCTACACTTTCAATAAATATGTACACATTACTTAACCCTTTCTCACACACATAGAACTGAAAGTTCATTCTTTTCACTTTTAAATCGTTTAGGACCTGGTGAGATATCAAGTACTTTCTGATTTCAACTGTGTCAGCAATGCTTCCTGGGCAGCCTTTCCTGAAGTATTTTTGGTACTTCAGGATGTACCAAACCAGAAAATGAAGAGTATGCAGTTCATCTGGAAAGTAAATTTTTGGATTGGTTCTATCCTATTTGGCTTTGGTATTAACGAGTATGCAGTTCATCTGGAGGGTAAATTTTTGGATTGGTTCTATCCTATTTGGCTTTGGTATTAGCTTTAATCCAAAATTGTACACTTATCCTGGTTGAGGGCGTCTTTAAAGTAGTGTAATGGGGAAAGATAGCATGCTTTATTCCTAGAATGATGACAGCCAGGTTCTTTCTCCATTACTTACACTGACTTTTCTTTGTGAATACTCCCACTAACTTCACTGATACACTCATGGAATAAGGAACTGCTCAACAACGATAAGGGTGGAGGAATCAGGCTTTGGTTAATCACACCAATGAATCATCAGAAGTGTTTTTTGTTTTTATTGCTTTTATAGCTTTCAATTTTTGGCAGGATTTTAGCTCAGACTTCACCATGGCTTGTTCTCAGAGTGCCTTTCAGGGTGAGGACACAGAAAACCATTTAGACTATTTGTTTTAAAAGCAAAATCCCAGTTCCAGAGCAATAAACAAGTAAAACAGCTTTGCCTACAGGAACTGGTAAGGGATGGTATTAATCCCTTTTAACCCAAAGTAGGAGGTAGGGCACTTCCAGAACTGAGTCATGGCTTTACTAATGGGTATAGGGAGACGGGAACCAGAAGAATGCTTCCACCATATCTACAGCTCTTCCAGCCCTCTGGCTCACCCATATTCCCCTTTCTTTCCAGTGAATAGTGGGAAGGCTTGTTGCAGACCAAGACTTTCCAAAGAGTCTTAATCCTTGGTTCCCTCATGAAGTGGAAATTTGCTATTTCCATTGTGTGTCAACATGGGGGCAAGGGGAAGAGAGAACCAGATTTTCCTTAAGTGAACTAACAGGAATAAAGGCTTTTAAGAATCATTGAGCAGCATGATACTAGTGCACAGTTGACTGACACATTCTCTTTGAGTGACAGTTGAAATCTTAAGCTAGATTTGTGTCCACTTGAAACTGTTCATCCCTAGAACCACATAACCTTACAAACTAATTTTATAATTAGTGCTATTACATAAAACCTAAGCTTACACAAATGTCCCAAGTGACATGATTAACTTCAGAGATACTAGTCAGCAGGAGTCAGTCACAAAGTGTAAACTAATTAATGTCTAAGGACAAGGCGAGGACAAGGGAGGTCAGATATCTGACATGCTTGTAAGTACTGCCAAATGAAATTGGAAGAGAAGCATAACATCATCTTCAGGGAGTTATTTCAGCAGTAAGTGCAGAATTTGTGGCTACTTTCCTGAATGCTCTCTACCTAGCTCCTTCACTTTTACTTCCCTGATCACATATAAAACATAGAAAAAAAGGGGTAAGTGTGATACAGAGGAAGCAAAACATTACGTAAATATGAGAAAGTAATCAAAATGGATGAAAGGACCATATCAGGAGAACAAGACACATTACCAGATAAATAAATGTGCAGCAACTTACAGTTAAACAAAGAAATTAGCATAGAGCCATGCCTGATTTTCAGAGGCCAATTCACAATAATTTTAAGAGGGCCTGTAAGGAATTATTCTGTTGCACACTAAGAGATAAAAGTATTTCTCTTGCTTTCTCTTTTCTTTACATTTGCTACATTCCTTCTCTCACCAGGGCCCAGATTCTTCAGTACTTCTCTATTAAGCAAAGCACATAAGCACATGCTTAAGTCCCACTTGCTTAAAGTTAAGTATATGCTTAAGTGTTTTGCTGAATAACACTTTTTTGAATTGGGACCAATGTTGGGAACTTTCCTTCTCTCAGTCTGAGAAGCTTTGCACATACAGGGTAATGCAGCTATGCTGATTTATCTAATGAGGATCTTGTTTAATGAGTCTGGACGTTTAGACTGTCTTCACTTATCAGATACATCTGCAGCTAAGAAATTAGATCTTTACACAGCTCTGACTGAACAAACTGCCAATCATCTCTGAATCACAATGGTGGAGTAAACTCATCACCAATGTGGAGTTTGGAACTTAGACCCTTAAGAGTAGCCATACTGGGTCAGATCAATGGTCCATCTAGCTCCTTATTCTGTCTTCCAACAGTGGCTGGTGCCAGATGCTTCAGAGAGAATGAACAGAAAAAGGCAATTATTGAGTGACCCATCTGCTGCCATCCCCTCCTAGCTCCTGACAGTTTAAAAGCAGTGTAAATCATATAAGAGCGGAGCATATATGGGTCAACAACAAAACTCTCCTTTTTTTATACAGGAAACACAGATTTCAGCAATGGGTGAAGTACATTGTGTCAAGGAACAGAGGTGGGAGTAACTGGGAGTTGGAATGGGGAGATTGTGAATGACTAGGTAAGGAGATTGGGGCTGGGAGCTCGCTGGGTGTTGGGAGGAAAGAGCTATAGTATGCAAAGTACTGTGAAAAATCATATCCTTGATGTCCCAGATTGGGCATTCAGAATTAAAGGCTAGTTTTGACTTTAATGTACCTCTCTATAGCCTAGTTCTCAATCTGTAAAGTGGGCATAATAATACCATCTCATCTCACGGGGTGTATGAAAATAAATTTGTTAATGTTTCTGAAGTGCTCAGATACTATAGTGATGAGCACCTTATAAAAGCCCTTGAGGAAATGACTAATTTTGCACTCATAGCAGGCTTTGAAAAGTGTGCAATAAATAAGGCCTAGGGTGCCACATTGAACAATGAGGATACAACAAAATATTGAATAGCTGCTTATTCAGTGAGCACCATTTATCTGTGCATTGAAGGAGGCAGGGTCCTGTGGAAGAAATAGTATGATAAAGTAATTAAACACATCATGTGCATAGGCACAAAGACTGAATTAAGATGCACAGGCAATATTTATCCTAATATTTGCATGCTAGTCTTTGCAACCCTGGCATTTAGGCCATAGTCACAATTTAGACAAAGAGATATCAGTCTTCATACTTCTTCCTTCATCTTTTTTTCTGAGTTTTTTTTATGGAGGGGAAAAATAGCACTTGAAAATGTTGTTTTGGTGTTGAGTTTGTATCTCTTTCACTCTCTTTGGCAGTCTCCCTCCCACAGGGACAGAACCACGTACAGAATGAGTGATTTTGCTCTGAGCAAGCATGACCTTATGTTCCAGCAGCTCCATTGGTGCCTGCATTTTCAGAAAATGCAAATTTCCTGCTAGTTAGGTGGCATAGTTCTTCGTTTTTCCCTAGGCTTATGGCTAGGAGGGAACCCGAATGGACGCATAGTTGGTAGCAGAATGGCAATGAATTTGCTAGATTTCAGGGCTTGGTTTGGTATAAGTGCAAACTCTTTATTGAAGTTCTGCTTAAGATGCAAAAGTTATTCTTCCTTACTAGGACTGTCTAAAAAGGAAATATATTCATGTTGGATTAAGTTGTTAAAGATTCAGTGAGCCGTAGCGATTATTCTGACAGGCCATACAGAAATTTCTGTTTACTGAATCAGAAGTGACATTGGACAACATTCTGACAGAGAAAAAAATGTGTTGCCTTAAGCCTTAAAGTGACAGGATGGAGACAGCTTGAGATTTCAGTGGCACGACAGGGTTTCATCAGAACTGTGGTCTCTCATTCCTTACCCAATTTTTTTCTCTCTGCATATAGACTGAAAAATACATGTTGCAGTAATGCATTCCTGTGTGTAACATTTATTAGTCTAAATTACATCTTTGCAGATCAGACGGTCACTCATTTATATTAATAAATATACTGTGTATTCATACTATATATTAATAAATATACTGTGTTTTTCATATGCTCTCAAAATTTTATTACGAGTGCAGTGCCTCGTTAAACCCTGGTACATCAATACAGCCTGCTCAAAGACACACTCCCTGGGTCAGATCATTAGAAAAGCTTTAATCCTTTAGAACAATTTTTCAGGACTGTTTACACCAGGGAGTGACTTGTACAAATCCTCTTTACACAAGACAAGAATAACACAGGAAGAAACTATTTGTCTCTGAGCTCTACAAAGAAGGAGAGCAAACCTGAGTCCACAGGGGGCTTTCCATCACTTAAAGTAACCAGGAAGGGATTAATCAAAGATATCTTTGCTGAACGATGTACAGCCAGCTTCAAGATGAAATCGCATTGATCAACATACAGTAGAACAACAGAGTTACAGCATCTGGTGTTTTAAGTAGAGGTAGAGCAGGGCTAAAATACCCAAATTGCTTAACTGCCGCTTTGAACCATAAAAATATCTGCAGGTAACCTCACTTTTCTGAAGTCTGAAAATGTGCCAGCGAATTCAACACCACACATGAATGAAGGCAGAGAAAAGAGAGGGACTCCTTAGTACCTATCCGTGCATTTTGACACCACCACTTTTCTCACATTGTGAACAGGCCCCCACCTCCTTTCCTGTGATAGGGGGTGTCCATAAATTACATAACATTTTTTTTGGTGATTTTCAAGCCCCAGCTACCCTTTGTAAAACTGAAACAACACACAAAATTAAGAACCCAATTCCCCTAATGTGATACATAATTTATGGAAAGCCCCATTTTATAAAAGCCCTCTTGCACACCAACTAACTCTCCGCTGTTCATGGGGTCTGACTGAGCACTGCATTACTTCAGTTTTACACCAGTGTACTTACAGAACTTTTAATGCAGTCATAACAGCATCGCACTGGAGTAACAGGATGGTCAATAGGCCAGTTGTCCTTAGTGGGAAAAGATGCTTGCCTCTCATATATAGGTCCTAGATGAAAAATCCACACTGAATGCTTTGTAAAAGAAGCCTGGAACTAAAAAATATTTTTCAAAATCAAACGTTTTCCTAAAAGAAATGTCTTTTCAAAGGAAATTAAAAATTCCCACAAAAACAAATGTTCAGTTTTGTTTTTCATTTAACAATTAATATTGGGTAGAAAATTGTCCCCCCTTCCAAGTTTCCCAGGTGAAAGTATTGTTATTTTCCAACCCACTCAACATGGAACTACATTATTTCTGAACTCAACAGGTGCCTTTGAGAACGTTTCAGGCTTTGTGTGTGTATTTTAGAAAATGGTGTGCTTCCTTAATGACTTCCTTCCCTATGCTGCTGGATGAGTAGCAGCAGTGGGCAGAACCACAGGGGAACAGCATTCCCGGCCCAGTTATATTCTCTGGTGGTAAGGAGGGATTATTGTAGAGAGTGGTGGACACTTGTTCCTCTCCCCCAAGGGCACTGTCATGTGGAGTTCTGTAAGATTTCACTTTGTCTTCTCTCTCATTCAGTGTGTGTATGTGGGTGTTAGGAGAGTTAATGGAGAAGCCAATGTTGCTATGTCTTAGATATGCTGATAACATGCAGTTGCATAATGCTACCTTTTCTGACCCAGAACAGTTCAGGGCCTTTCCTGGTGTCTGGCAGAGACTGCAACATGGATGACTGTGAACTGGCTGAAGCTCAATTCAGATGAAATGGAGTTGATGAAGCTGCATTGAGGGAAATGATCAGAAATATGTCAAAAACTCTCTTTCATCTGTTGAAGGTGTTTTCATCACTGATTGTTGCTCTTGTCTGCAAACTGAGAATCCAGGTAGAAAGAGGCTCACTCAGCAGCCCACCCATCCTTATTTCAAGGGACCATCCCTTATTTAATTGACTTGTCCCTTATGGTGACCACCCATCCCTTATTATAAGATGTATTGAAATGTATTAAAACTGATAACAAATACCATTTTTAAACATTAAATTGAAGCTTATGATATTTGCACAGTATACTTGAGGGAAGTAAAAAGGTACACTTGAGGAAAAAAATACATGACATGTTAAGGGAAATGGTGTTTCCCGAAAATGTCCCTTAAAAATAAAACATTGCCCCTGATTTTTCATGTGGTTTTACCTTATTTTCATCCAACAAAGGTGGTCACCTTAGTTAGGGGTGACATACTGTGGAAGTGAAATAGGCAGAGAGAAGGGCTCGTCAGATGATCAAGGAAATGGAAAGCCTATACTACATGCAGAGACTAAACAAGCTTGGCTTGTTTAGCCTAACAAAATGAAGGCTGAGAGAGGACAGGATTGTGCTTTATAAATCAAAGGAATAAACACCAGTGAGGGAGAAGAGCTACTTAAACTAAGGCACAAAAACAAATGGGTGTAAACCAGCCATGAATAAATTTAGGCTGGTGTGACCCTAGGAGGCCCTCAGAAGTGTGACAGAACCCCCCCCATACTGTAACTTACATCAGGCCTGACACACTTATTGCCCCAACACAGAGTTATCATACTATGTATCTCAAAGATGTCATGTAAGGTATCAGATGTAAACTGGTGACACACTCGTCCTGAAAATCATTGTGTGATGCATGTATGAGTTGTGTACAAAGAGTTGTAGATGTGCCTGGGAGGCAGTGCATAAATCCAGCATGTCTTAGACAGAGGAATGTGTATTTACCTGTTTGAACGGCTTGGTTACAGGCAGAGAACAATGAAAGTACATTTATATGAAAGGTAAACAAAGCCATCAAGCTAAACAAGCAGCGGGAAAGGCCTCTTAATCTCTCCCTGGAATAGAATCTGGACCCCAGGAATCCTTCCTGGCCCTTGATGCAGAGACAATGGACTTTGGGTAATATACAGGTAGCAAAAAGACATTTTAGTTATCCATCACTGAGGAAACAAAGGATACAGCACTCTTTGAGCCTGTTAAAGTTGGATCTCCTAGCCTAGAGGCTGCAGATGTTGGTAACAGGATGTAAGAAAACTGCTTAGGAAAAGATTCTAACTTGCAAAAATTCTGTTTCAGACACGAAAAAGCATGTTTGATTTTGTTTTCTTTTAATCATACCTGTCTTTTATTCTTCCTTAGTATCACTTATGTCTCTGTTCTATGTTATTAAATTTATTGTATACTGTGTATTAAAATGAAGTGTGAGTCTTCAGTTAACCTAACAGGCTGGTGTGAGTGCTGTTTCTTCGGAGGAAGCAAACTTAATTTCTGTGAATGTCAGGACAGGACACTGCAGAGACATATCTCTGGGGACCTTGGGAATTGGGGTTCACTGATTGTTTCCTGTAAGGCAAGGTTATACTGGCAGAGCCTTAGAAGAGTTTGCTGCAAGGAAGACAGGCTGGTGTGTCAAGGAACTGACACACAACTTAGCAGCAACAAATCTCTCCCTTTTGCTAAGGCTAAGGTGTAACACAGTGGCTCACAGTTCTGGTGTCCTGAGCATAACATCAGAGCTGGAAGTTAGAAGGTTTCTAACCATCAGAAGAATGAGGTTCCAGAACAGCTTTCCACCAGTAGTGGGGGCAAACAATCTAAGTAGGTTTAAGAGAGAACTGGATACATTTATGAAAGGGATTATATGACAGGGGTTGCCTGCCATAGGATCCTTCCAGTCCTATTCCCTAGGTCTAGTTTTTTGTACTGTCTAGGTTTACAGTATTGTAAGTAATAGTTTCTTTGATTGTATTTGTTAAAGGTGCTAAGAGTATTCATAAAGGCCCCTCTAATTATTTCATAAATATAACTCCACAATTTGTGGGTGTATGAGAGCCTAACATCCTATTATTACCTATTTGTACCATATAGCACAGCTAAAATCACTAGCCTCAACCATTCAAAAATTGCAAGTCAGCCCCTGGCCAAAAGTATAACATTAGCTTAAAAATCATAATTTTTAAAATATATGAATGTCAGAACTTCTTTTTCTATTTGCCTACTCGTTTCTGAGCCGTTAGGCTGCACTCGGGTCACATTATCAAGTATTTCTTGCCAGTCATGAGGATAAGAAGTTTACATACAGTAGAACTCAGAGTTACGAAAACCAGAGTTATGAACTAACCAGTCAACCACACACCTCATTGGAATAGGAAGTATATAATTAGGCAGCAGAGGCACACACACAAAAAAAAGCAAATATTATATAGTACAGTACCGTGTTAAACATAAACGACTAAAAATAAAAGGAAAATTTAAAAAAAGATTTGGCATGGTAAGAATCTGTGCTTGATTCATTTAAATTAAGAAGGTTAAAAGCAGCAATTTTCTTCTGCATAGTAAAGTTTCAAAGCTGCATCATGTCAATATTTAGTTTTAAACTTTTGAAAGAACAACCATAACGTTTTGTTCAGACTTATGAACATTTCAGAATTACGAACAACTTCCATTCCCAAGGTGTTGGTAACTCTGAGGTGCTACTGTATTTTAAAATGAAAGCTGAGAATCTCAGGTAATCTCTTGATTCCAGCAGTTGGTGCTTTAAGGAGAACTACAACTATCATAAGGCTCATGATAAAAATCTCAAGAGTTGAAAACACAGAGAAAGCATCACTATTTTAAAATTAAACATAAAATCCTGAAAATTCATGTTTTCTGTCTGGATGCTAAACTAGTTTTTAGACCAATTTAAACTTTAGGACAATGCAAGATTTTCCTCTGGCAGCCATGAATCTCAGCCAATTCAGAATGTATTCTCTCTCTTTCTCTCTAACAGCATTCAGTCAAACACTGACCATGATTTTTAGGGCACAACATCCCAACCTTTCCTAGGTCAGGACTGAGAAGGGTACCATGTTTGTGAGGTGGGGCTACTTCTCTCAGTCCCTCCTATAAACTGGCTCCTCCTACCGTCTTCCCGGCACTTCTTTTATGATTACTCCCTAGCAAGTCCCTGCTGGAGATGAATTGTGGTTCAGACAGTTTGGGGCAGATTTTTAAAATTGTACTTAGGTGCTTAACTTCCACAGAAATCAAAATATTCACAGAATTATAAAGTAAGGATTGGGAGCAGAGTATATGCAACTCCTATTTTACTCCTCTTCTCTCTCAACCCTATCTTCAGTCTCTTCTTCCCCATCTCTCTCCCAGCTGTTTAATAAGTCTCCAATAGGCTCCTCCTCCAAAAACTGCCTCCTCAAGCAGGCATCTCACCTTCCACTCTTGCTGCACTCAACATGGGCTTGCCACTTCTGGACAGAAAGTTTGCTGATGTCTCTGAGCTCCTGCGCATTTAGCACTGAGCAGCTGCAGCATTAGTCAGTGGAAGGGCAAGACTCAGAAGCAGGATGAAGGAGGAGCAGAAGTACCTGGCTGTGTGGGACTGGCTCCACCCAGAAGCCCCGCTGTGGCATCTCTTCATCTCAGTCTCTTCTCAGGGTAGTGCACCTTTATAGGTCCCTCCAAACTCCAGGGAGATGTTCCGAAGGCCTAAATCATCTCAAGATTAGTCAGATTTTTTAAAGGATTGAAATACAGTCAAATGTGTGGACGATTATTCTTGTTAGACAGCTCCCAGTCTTAAGAGACTACATCATGTAAGTCAGGATAAGCATATATACCCAGTGTATGCAGTTATCTCCCAAGTTTATTAGCACACAGCCATTAAGCATCAGATGTTATTTGTCCTGAGTGGTCACTTTGAGGTTTTGCTGTACTACACCAGAAAGTTAGAATTTCTGATACTGAAAGGTAAATGGTGGGACATAACTTATTTGAATACACAGTGCAACTCATTATGCAAAATCTAATTTATCCATCTTAATGTCCAGTTTTAAGTGGGACATTCCTGGGCAGGACTGCAAAAGCAGTCTTTGTCTTAGTTGTTCAGTTCCCATAAGCCATGTCTGTCCAAAATAACCACTGTATATTTTAGGATATTTAAGTTGAACTTAGTCATATCATTGTATTGTTATTGATTGATTAATCTCTTAGATCGCAATGGTCAATAAGGGTTTCCTAAGGACTACGGCATAAGAAATATTATCAGTATCATTAGAATGAAAGACCCAAAGAGCATACGAAAAGCAATTGCAATTATTCACAAGGTCCTTTATTAATTCACTAAGCAGATAAACAGCTGATACAAAGTGAGTGCAAAATGCTTAGCCCTGGCATCACTCAGATCTCACATTTCCTGCTGGGGAACCCTGGAGTGTCAGTCATTATCCTCCTCATTGTCATCTTCACCATCACCACCAGCGGTTGTCTTGCTACCATATCACTGTGCATTTCCCCCAGCACACAGGCTGGACAACACCTTTTATCCTGAGTTCCGTTTACACCCACTAAGGCTCATACATATGCATAAGGTTTCCAACCCTTTTTTCCTAATCCATACTTCCATACCCCCTAATTAAGGGGTAACCTGTTTTTCATAGGGAATCTCATTAGTTCCTTTTTACTCAGTTACCATAGCAACTTGTGGTCAATTTAGAATTCTCCAAGATGTTATAATCTGTCATCTTGTGGTATTAACTGATAGATTCACGGAAGATAGGCATAAAGGGGCCTTAAGACAGAAGAGAATCAGGCTAAACTGCTGAACATGAACTTTTACTAATGCTGCGTTCTAAAAACAACTGGCATTTAAGATATACTATGAAATAAGTAGATTTAGCTAAGCTTCCACCCTCCTGTCCCCATCTCCCGCCAAGTACCAACTAAAACTTAATAGTCTGCAGTAGATTTTCATTCCCGGGAAGATTCTATTTTCCATGGCTGCAGTGGCAACATCACGAATCTTTGCATTCATTATCTCCCCACAGCAAGCTGACTTGTGTACGGTGACTCACTGACGCCTCAGGTCACTGAGTAGGAAGGTTTCAAAGACCTGCTAAGGAAGCACAGTCTCTGTCAGGAATTTTTGATATAGATTATCTCTACCTTGTGCAGCTGAGCTGCTGACAAAGTGATTTCACAGGAGATCTCTCTATATATTTAGAAAGTGATTCACTCAGCCCTTGGTGACAACAAGCATTGAAGGCACTCATTTTTGTGGTGCTCTCTATTCCCTGGTCATGCAATCAGCCATTAGCTAAAGATTTTCTAACTTAAAAATCTCTAATAGATGGCACTGTGAAATTCGAGCTGCCAGGATAACAATTAGAGTATGTCTACACTGCTATTAGACAGCCATGGCTGGCCCGTGCCAGTTGACTCGGGCTTGCGGGGCTGTTTAATTGTGGTGTAGAAGTTCAGGCTCTGGCTGCAGCCTGCGCTCTGGGACCCTCCCACCAATGAGGATCCTAGAAACCAGGCTCCAGCCAAGCCCTTTAGCATGAAACCCATGAACCTGAGTCAGCTGTCACGGGCCAGCTCCAGGTTTTTAATTGCAGTGTAGACGTACCCTCAGAGGTCCTCCAAAAGGCTTGAGGGTATTGCTTGGATGTTCATCTAAAGCTTTTTGGTTTTTTCCACATCACTTTGATTTAGAAATCAGGCTCCAAATCTCACAATATCAGATTTTAATTTGCAGTATTGCCTGGCTCCAGTCTAGCCCAATACGTTACAGAAACAGTTTCTCTCTTATGCTACTTTGTTACTTCCGCTCCAGGAGTAAGCTGAAACGAGGAAGTGCAGAGGTACCTGAAGTTTTGTTGGTTTGTTTTTTAAGATGTGCTGGTAATCTCCAATACTACCTAAGAGACTGCCCTTCTCCCTATACAGCATGACAGCTCTTGGGTAATATTTTCAGACGTCCCTAAATGACTTAGGAGTGGAGTTGCTCAGAAATTCTCCACATTTTTCTGTTGGTGAATGCTGCTTTGCTGAAACTGAAATGTTCCAGTAAGATGGTTTGACTTTGATGAAAGTCTGACAGAAAGCGAGCATGCTTTGAAACCTGCCTGGTTTCCTGCCCTCCTGGATCTACTGCAACTCACCTGGCAGGCTGCTGTTGTACTGGGAGCACAAAAGTTCTATACCACGTTATACTTGTATAATCACAGCAGTACAATCCACCCTAGTGTGAACACAGTTATACCCAGTATTAGTGAGCTTATAGCAGTATAGCTATTTCCACAGGGGATGGGGAATAAACTGTGTGGTATAAGGAACCTTTACAGTGGTATAACTATATTAACTTGTAATGTATGCAGGTGCCCACACACAGCATCTGATTGGCACAAGCCTGTAACCAATTTTTTTCAAGCACTTCGCTGAGGAAATATGGGTACATAACTGCCATCCAGTCATTAGAAAGGCTAAAAACTCCTTTGTAATGACGTACTACGATGCTGTATATTTAAGGGACTTCCATGACCTCCCTTACTGTAGTATCTGAGCCCTGTGAGGAAGGAAAGTTCTATTATCCATATTTTACAGAGTGGGAACTGAGGCACAGAGAGAGTAAGTAACTTGCCTAAGTAGAGTAGTTGTAGTCATGTTGGTTTTCCCAGACTTGAAGAAGAGCTCTGTGTGGCTCAAAAGCTTGTCTCCCTCACCAACAGGAGTTGGTCCAGTAAAAGATATTACCTCACCTTAGGTCTCTAGGTTGCCCATTGTCACATGGGGAGTCTGTAACAGAACAGAGAATTGCACATGGGACTCCTGAGTTTCAATTTAGTACTCTAACCACTGGACCATCCTTGCTCTCCGTTCAACAAACTGATAAGAAGTTAACTACAGTGGGTACTTACAGACATGTTTTTCCTTGTGAAGGCTTGTTTCAGTGCTTCAGCAAAACTTTCTGGTAATCCTTGGTAGCTGTATGTTATGATGTTGATCTAATTGAGCATTAACATCATTATTGTAGTTTTGAGGTCCACTGTTTCATACCAATGGTTCTGGCATGATCTGTTTTTGTTCCTGGTCTGTTTGATGGCATGAGACAGCATAAAGGGGTGGAATGTTTACCATCCATCATGCTCAGAGGGAGGATACAGGCAAACCACCGATACAGTGTTTGCTGCTGCAAAATATTCAGGAGCGCCACAGTCTCATCAAAATGACCCAGAAGGTCTTTGCCATAATTATGATTGTTATTTCAGTCATCATCTTCAGCAGTGACCTAGAACCACTTATCCACAGCCAATAGATGTGTTTCAGAATCTGTTCATCTGTTACTAAATAGCGTTTCCTTGCACAGCACATTTTCCTGTCAGTAGACAGCAGTTTGTTTCCCTTTTCTTCAAGCAAGTGCTACATCCTTTCCTCTCTGTTGGGAACATTTTCTTCCCTAAAAAACTTCTGTTGCTAACTCTCTCTTTCTCTCTCTGGGAGGCTTTAGGACTACATACAGTCCAACAAAGTAAGTGGATTTGACACACCAAATCCTCCTGAAGCTAGAAAATTACTTCTTTATACTTCAGTTTACTCAGTTTCTTTCTGAATCAACTGTCCAACTTCTGTAAGGTTCTGTTTTAGATGGCAGTGTTAGAGTAGAATATAAATAGATCCTTAAAATAGATTCATTTTAAAATTAATACACCAGTTGCATGCCAGCAATAAACTTTTTTATACTATGTTGTTTCCTATTGAAAGGTTTGAGATACTTGCTGAAATAAACCATTTTTTAATATAGATTGCAGGACGGACATATCATATAGGCTTAGATCATACTATAGGTGTGACAGGTTCCCTTTGGGTTGCCACTTAGAACTGGGGTATCAATGAGCCCGCCTGGCCCACCAACCTGGGTTCCCTTTACATTGTACTGCTATGCAGCCTGTCGAGTCCTTCCCCAGGATTCAGATTGCACTTAACCAGCACACACACAGGTAGGGACACATCCAGCTGCAGTTATACACACAGATGCTGAGATCAGCTCTGCATGGGCAGGCTCAGCTAAGGCACCTGCCAGTTGCTAAGGCACAGCCCTCCCCCTGGAGTGTAAATCCAAAATTATAACATCTTGTGCTGCACAGGGAACCGTAAAGCATAAGCTCATGAAATCTGCCCCCTCCCTCAGTGTGGAGAGAGAGATGCAACAGCTTTCTGCCCCAAGTTATAATTTCCACACACTGGTTTTAGACAAAACAAAAACAAGTTTATTAACTACAAAAGATAGATTTTCAGTGATTACAAATGATAGCAAACAGATCAAAGCAGATTACCTTAGTAAATAAACAAAATCGCAAACTGAGCTTAACATACAAAATAGGTAGGATATGAATTAGCAAATTCTCACCCTGAGTGATAAACAGGCTGACAGATTCTTAGGGCACAAGCTGCCTTGGCTTTCCCAGGTTTTCATACACAGGCTAAAAATCCCTCTAGCCTGGGACCAGCACTTCCCACAGTTAAGTCCTTGCCCCTCAGGTGTTTCCAGGTATGGTGTTGTAGGACGATTGAGGTACCAACATCATTTCCCCCTTTTTATATCTTCTTCCCACTTGCTGGAAAGCTCTTTTGCTGTGATCTGGGTCAAACAGTTCTCACTGTGTAGTGCTATCTCTGAGAGATTTCTATTGTATACAGTTCCTGGGGTAATCCTTGTGTTTGTGTGCTTTTCCTCAATGAGCCATTAACATTGTTTGGCTTTTTTTTTTACTGTTGTACCTGAAAGGCTGCTTGTGGGTGTTTTCAACCTCAGAACATGTTTCAGTAACACATACATAGCCAAACTTCATAACTTCACATACAATGATAGCACATACAATCCAATGAGATATTAATGTCTAGCAGATCAAGACTTTTAGAATGATACCTCACAGGCATACTTTGTACAAAGCATATCCTAATTACATGATAGTGGTGAATATTGGGGTGCCAGAGTGTCACAGTAGGTACATCTACATTTACAGTGGTGTGTAGAGTAGATCAGCACAACAGCCAGGCAACAGGAGGGGCTCAATAAGTGAGTTGCATCCTGCCCCCAGTCACAGAGAGAAAACATAACTTGAAGTTACCTGATATGCACATCAGGTTTCTAATGCAAAATAAAATTAAATAGACTTGTTATTTTAAAAAAAAATAGAGAGGTATATTGCATGACCTCTGTATCATAATGGGTAACCTAAACATGTACTTGTCAACACAGAAAGTGGAGGTGTAAGCAATTGATGTCATTCTGGACCAAATTTTACTGTCAGTCACATCTACTCACATGTGAAATTGACAGCAGAATTTGACCTTATGTGCAATATAGAGTTGGGATTACTTACTTTGTAAGCAATTCTGGGACAAGGACCATCTTTCCATTATGTGTGTGCACAGTGCCTAGTATAACTGGATCCTGATTCTTGACTGGTGGTCCCTAAGCACTACTCCAGTGCAAATAAATATGTTGAAAATAAATGAATCATTCAATAAATAAAGCCAAAGATATAATTGAAAAATGGAGAGAAGCAGTTTACTGAAGTCTACGGGTCTGCAATTTCTACTTAGTGTTTCTGGTCTCAAATTTCCCAGACAACAATTTGAGATAATGCATTTGAAAATTGTAGAACCTCTTTTTCGTGAGGCTGCTAAAGACTCTGAAAAATAAAACTCTCATTTTGGAGGGTCTAAATAGAATGCAATTACTGCACATACACATGAAGCAGTAAACAGAATCAAGAAGTAGAAACTAAAAAAATATACATTGTGATAGAATGATTGTAGTAAATTGATGGATATTTTGATTTTACCATTGTTTAGCTCTTAAGACTATCATGAAGCCAAGTGCTATTCACAGAAAGCTGGGGTACCATGTAAATAGACAAAGCAGACTATGGCCAGGGTTCCATTTCAAATGGCATATAGTGCAATAAAACAAGTCAACACAGTGCTGTATATATTTTGTTTTCTGCACTACTTTTACTGGAGGAAGAATACATTTGACTGCTATTATTATTTTAGGAATAAACAAAAAAAATATGCCATCAAATTATTATTCTGTATAGTGGAAATAAAGCTATTTGAGGGAAAAGTAAGTGACTTGCCAGTGATCAACTGGTACACATGATATTAATTAAAATATTTTGTCTTGGACTTAAAAGGTTTCTTCAAAAGTGTATAACTTATTAATTTTCCCCCAAGATAGATTCCAAGGCCAGATGGGACTGTTATGATCATCTACTCTGACCTCCTGTATAACACAGGCCATAGAACTTCCTCACAATAATTTCTAGAGCAGATATTTTAGGGAAAAAAAATCTAATAACGATTTAAAAGTGGTCAGTGATGGAAAATCCACCACAAACATTGGTAAGCTGTTCTAAAGGTTAATTACACTCATCATTAAAAATATACACCTTATTTCCAATCTGAATTTATCCAACTTCATTTTCCAGCTGTTGCATCATGTTATACCTTTTTCTGCTAGGATTGAAGAGCTCATTATTAAATATTTCTTTCCCATGTAGGTATTTATAGATTGTAATCAAATCACCCCTTAGCATGTTCTTTATTCAGCTAAATAGATTGAACTCCTTGAGTCTATCACTATAAGAAATCTTTTCTAATCTTTTAATTCCCGTGGCTCTTCTCTGAACCCTTGCCAATTTATCAGACATCTTTCTTGAACAGTGGATGCCAGAACTGGACGCACTGTTCCAGAAGTGTTTTAAACAGAGGAGTAAAATAATTTCTCTACTACTAATTACTATTCCCCTGTTTATCCATTCAAGGACTGCATTAGCCCTTTTGGCCACAGCATCACCCTGGGAGCTCATGTTTCGCTATTATCTGCCACTACCCCAATTTTTGTGTCATCTGAAAACTTTAACAGTTGTTGTGGAAAACGAGTCACACCATCTGTTTGGTTCAAACAGTCTGAGGTCCTTTCATCTGAATACAAGCATGCAGGGAGAAGGAGACAGAGATGGCCACATGCAGGTGCCACCCTGGTCTCTCTCTGTCCTGCCCCTATAATACCAGTCTTACATAGTTTTTTACATTCAAGTCAAATGATACATTTCCTTAATTTTTTATCACTCAAGCATTGTTAATAAAGCCTTATAAGGAGCCAAAGTAAACAGTTTCATAATTAGCACTGTGCTGACACGCTTTGTTATTGACAAGATCTGCGGTTTGCTTGTGGCAGCGTTTTGTCTAGGGGCTTTTGCAGGTTTGGTGGGGGCGGGGGTTGCATATCCTGGACATCTAGGGACTTGAGCTAGGCTAGAGGTTGGCCTAGTTCATTATCTGGGTCAAAATACCATGGCCCAGATTATGCAAATGCTCTTAGCTTAAGCTAAGTCTTACAGGATGCCGGCCTGTAGGCCTCTTGCGTTACTGCTCTTGCCTATGCTGCATATAGTGCATAGATCTTGTCACAGGGTGGGGTGGGGTCAGGTTCAACACCAAGGTTAACAGCAACTTCCCCCACAATTCCCGTTTTGTGCTTTTAGCACAACTATTAGTTGTAAACCTTCATTTTTATCAAACCTTGTATTTTTTTATTTTAAATTAAATGGCTTAGCCTTTGCGGTTTTAGTTGCATGCAACGACAATGCATGGTTAGGATGAATATGGAAGGTGCTAGTTTTATTACATCCTTTACAATAACGATAACATAATCCTAAACTAAACAACAACACTAAAAGCATTAATATTCCCACTGTAACAATATGATGGGGTTGTTGTATAGCCTTAATCACAGAACACAGTACATTATACTTAGTACATAAAGTAGACACTTTATAGTCTGTATGGAAAGCATGCTTCTTAATTTGATATATATTTTTGGAGCATATGAATTTTTTCTTGTAATTCAGAATATTTTTAACCTCTGGTAGAATTGAAAGCAAATTTTGGAATCTGTCAGGTACTAAATTAGTCCAGTTAAAGGGTATTTGGAACCTAAGGGCTAATTGTAGAATTTTATCCACAGGCCAATGAATGATATGATTGCCTGCGGCTGTAGTGAGATTAAAGTGTACATCATTCAAGGTAGTGGTCTTAACATGCACACAGCTATTATTAGCTTGGAAAAGTAGGTGTCCTGTCAGGGTAGTCCCGTGTCCCATACCCTCCCAACAAATGTTGTCATGAACAGTGACAACCTCTCCTGGTTTTAGTTTACGTGCACAGTGAAGTTGAGGGGGTTCTAACGGCCAGAGTGTCCACTGGCTTCCAATCCATACCCAAATGTCGGGCGTTATTCCGGGAGCACTGACTACAAATTGGTTGGGCATACCAGGTAGTTCAAGTTCCCAAATGTCTCGGTGAATTATCCAATCCCACATGCATCCTCCCTACGGACCTGGCAGGATTCGGTAGGTGGGAGCCCATACCGCTCTGACTGGCCCGTATGCTTGGAAGGAGCACTGAGAATGTCTGCATTTCCACTTAGAAAATCTCCAAGTATGTCTCCACAGCCACAGATCAGATGGTACTCCCGAGGTGACTGTAAGGGCAGAGGGCCACACCTGATGTTCAAGATCCCTCTGAATGGCCGTGAGCTGGTCATTCAGAAAATCCTGAACCTCTGAACGAGCCTGATCCCACTGCAATGCCTTTCCAGCGTTGGTGATACCCAGTACCATCTCTGTTAACAGCTTTTGGGGTCATTGAACTAAGGGCTGAGATAACGTATAATTCACCAACACCAGCCTAAACCTGGGCTAGCTGTGCTCCAGTAATAAGGCCCATGGCTTTTTCCAACTGTCCCAATTTTTTCCTCATGTTGCTGGCCTTTATGGATATTCCAGATTGCAGCTATACTATTTGCACCAACCCATAGGTATCCAGCCAAGTCCCTCTTCTTTCTAGCAGAAACTCAGGTCCGTTGCTGTGCCAACCAAATGGCAGCTCCTTTTGAGCAATTAGGATATATAGAGGTAATCTGAAAACTAGATAAGGGTAGAGTAAATTTTATCGTCCCTAGTGTAGCATTAATTACAGTCCATTGAAACTCCAACCCATTTCTCTTTGATGAAGTATTATACCACATTTGATGGCTGAACACCCTTATATACTCTTGAGAGGCCTCAGCATCAATAGCATAGGATGGGGTGTACTGCAATATGGTACAGTTTAAATTATTAGTTATTGGGACATTTTCAGTACAGGTAATCTTTTCAGCAGCAGAACAAACTTTTTTGGGTATTTGTTAGATTATTCAACAGTATTATTTGTTCCCCCCCCCCCCCCGGTCATTGATAAAAGTTATATAGCATAGGGCCAAGAACCAATCCATGCAGGACCCACTAGAAATACACTCATTCAATGATGATTCCTCATTTACATTTTGTGACCTGTCAGTTAGCCATCTTTTAATCCATTCAATATATGCCACATTAATTTTATATCATTCTAATTCTTAAATCAAAGTGTTGTGCTGTAACAAGTCAAACACCTTGCAGAAGTCTTAAGTATATTATATCAACACTATTACCTTTATCAATCAAACTTGTAATCTCATCAACAAAGATAGGTTTATAGAAAACAGATTCTGTCGAACTATATTTATTGGCATTAGTTATATTACCCTCCTTTAATTATGTATTAATTGAGTCCTGTATTAGCCACTCTATTATCTTGCCTGGGATTGGTGTCAGATTGACAGGCCTATAATTAGCTGAGTCATCCCACTTACCCTTTTTTAAGTATTGGCATAACATTAGCTTTCTTCTATTCTTCTGAAACTCTCCCAGTGTTCCGAGACTTATTGAAAATCAACATTAACAGTCTAGCAAGCTCTTCAGCCAACTCTTTTAAAACTCTTGGATGCAAGTTATTGTGACCTGCTAATTTAAAAATGTCTCACTTTATTAGCTGCTGTTTAACATCCTCATGATATACTCATGGAATGAAAAGAGTATTATGATATGACTACATCATCTGTGTTTTTCCCCTTCAAGTACAGAATGGAATTATTTATTGAACACTTCTGCCTTTTTTACGTTATTGATATTTCCACCATTTCCATCTAGTAACAGACCAATAAAAATGCTAGGATTTATTCCTAATATACTTAAACTCCTTCTTATTGTTCTTAACACTTCTGGCCATAGAGGTCACCTTGTGTCCCTCTGTTTTCCTTATCATTTTTCTAGAATTCCTAGCTTCTGATTTATATTAATTACTATCAATAGCCCCCTTTTCCCATTAGTTTTTATAATAAAATCGCTGCCTTCACTTATCTTGTAAATCAAGTTGTTTTTTTTTTAATCAATACAGCCCTCTTCCTTGATTGTGGCATTCTAAATTCCCAATTATCATTCATATTTATCTGTTTAAGTTCTTCCTCCCAGGTGATTTGGCTCATAATTGTTTTCAGCTTTGTGAAAATGGCCCTTTTAAAGATATGAATATAATAATCTCACTGGTCTGGAATGTATTCTGTTTTCACATTATAAATATGATCATGACTTGATTACTTGTACCTAAGTTACCATTAATTTTTAGTTCTGTGATCAGTTCCTCTATCTGTTAAGACAGTGTCTAATATAGAATTCCTCCATGTTGCAACACATTTAGAGTTAGGAAATTGTTACCTATAATATTAGGAATTCCAAGGGTGCTTTAGTACTGGCACCATGAGACCTCCAGCATGTGTCACTCAGGCTGAAGTGCCCTATGATCATGCAGGTTTTTTTCCTACATACTATGGATAGGTGCATAAGGAGCCAGTGATCCTGTTTCTAGTGTGATTTGGTGATCTGTAGGAGACACCAACTAATATCCCATCTTGTGGTTTATCTGTTAGGACATTGAGTCATAAGAATTCAAGATGAAGACGAATAAGAAGTGTGTAGGAGTAGAGGTATATTAAGATGTTGCTGTCTAACATTTATGGCAATTTTGGCTCCTTAACTAGAGAAAAGGCAGGAATGGCATTTTAGCCATGTCTGTTGGTTTAACCAACAATTTGTTGTGTTCACTAACAACTGTATTGGTTTTACTGACTACATCTACTGTATATTTAATTAAGTGAAAATGTATAATGTTGGGCCATTAAATAGGTATTGTTCAGGCATCCCTTAGGGTCTTGGTTTAAGATCCCTCCATGATTTCTAGAAGGAGAACACAAGACAAAAGCTATGCTCGAAGGGGAAGATATCGAATTCTTAGTCTTAATGAATAAATTATTTATAAAATACTATATGTTGTAAAATTGAATATTTTGCAAGTTTTATTGAGCTATTTTAAGTTTGAGTTACTTAAAAATTCCTGTGAAATTAATTATTTATCTTCAACGAAGGACCTTGGGTTTGCCGAATATCTGTTTTCTTTCAACCACTATGTTTTCACTAAAAAATGTTTCATTTGCAGTGGTACAAGCAGTGTTTTACTGAATTCACAAAAAAAGCCATGGGAACAAATGTGTTTCTTCAGATTCATCATTGCCAAACTAATTTGTATAAAACCAGAACAAGCCCTAACCTTTGTCCTTCCCTCAAACAAGCCAAAACTAATCTGTTTTGAATGGTCAGAAATTCCTGTGAAATTAATTATTTATCTTCAACGAAGGAACTTGGCTTTGCCAAATATCTGTTTTCTTTCAACCACTATGTTTTCACTAAAAAATGTTTCATTTGCAGTGGTACAAGCAGTGTTTTACTGAATTCACAAAAAAAGCCATGGGAACAAATGTGTTTCTTCGGATTCATCATTGCCAAACTAATTTGTATAAAACCAGAACAAGCCCTAACCTTTGTCCTTCCCTCAAACAACCCAAAACTAATCTGTTTTGAATGGTCAAGATCCAGGCCAGATTTTTAAAGATATTTAGGTGCCTCAAGAAGTAGATAAGTGTCTAGTAGGCTTTTCAAAACCCCCCTAGGTGCTAAATCCCATTGATTTATATGCATCGTTACGTACCTAAAGATCTTAAATTCTAGCCCCCAGCCTGCAAAGACCCATCACTTGTCAATAGCTGAGAATTTTCTCTGTAATGTGCTTGAGTGGTCGAGCTTTTCTTTTTCAGAATAAGTCTTCAAGGTGTGGCTGGGCGCCCACTGGCTTTATTTGATAAAGGATACAGGAATCCCATCACTGGGACCCGCTGAATTGTATTTTTATGGTTGGTTCCGTTCAGGTGTTTTGCAGTATGGTGTGTCCATTTTACAACAAGAATAAGAGGAAAATACAGCACATAGGAAATAAAAATCTTAAACGCAAGGATAACAGGGAAAAGCAGTTGTTGGAAGTATAAGACTTTAGTTGAAATCAGTGGCCCTCCTTAGGTTGTAAGATTGGAATCACAACCAAAGGTATAATGGGTGATACGAAGGACAGCACTACAGCTGAGAAAAAAATCATGTGATATCTGAAAGAAAAAATGTCATTTTCAGTTTATGTTTGAGGGGGAAAGTTTAAAAAAAACAATTAGTTTTGATCTGAATTTTTAATTTGACCGTTTTTGAAAGATAAACATTTCAATTTTATTTTTTATCCCTTCCTATTTTCTTTTTTCAATACTGGATGCAATAGAATGAATGAATGTTTTCCACCTTCCTTTTATTTCCCTTTTCCCTTTCCCACCCAAAGATTTGCGAAGTTACAGTGGGCGGGGAGAGGAAAGAAAAATGTCAGGGAAACCCCATGGACACGATTAAATTTTATAGCATTCCGTGCTAAAAATGGAAAAAAAGGAGGGAGGGGGAGAATGAAAATTCAAAAATTTCACATTTTGATTCGTAAAAGCCAAAGCTAAACTTGCATTTACCCAAATGTATATTCTGCCGTGAAAAAAATGTGTATTGGGGAAACTCCATTTTTCAGCAAGAAATTTGATCGACAAATTTTCACCACCTCTACCTGTCACAAATTTACTGGCTCTTTCAGGGCCCTTTCCTGCCACATTGAAATCAATGGGCATTTTGTTATTGCATTCCCTCAGAGCAGAATTCAGCTCATAGATTAATTGACTCCAAACAATTATATATCCCCAATCTGGAATTGGAAATGTTCATACAGACACACTTTGGAAGGGTTTAATTGCAAAATTGATTTTTCTTCAGTTGAACTGCGTTGTGGGGAGTTGGTTCTATTGCTAAAGAGGGATCTGGGATGAAGGACTCTTGGATTCTGACCCGTAGCTCTGATGCCAATTCACTATGCTGAACATTCAATCTTGGTAGAAGGCCAATGCAAGACGTGTTTTGAAGCCTATGAGAATTTAAGTGGTGCATAGTCTCTGTGCTCTCCTTCTTTGCTATAGTGAGTTTTAACCTGTGTGACTGTGGGCAAATCACCTTAATGTTCCTGTCTATTATTTTACCCATGTAGCTATAATGCACAATTGTAAAACTACTATTATTAATTTGTGTTTGCAAAGCATTGTAAAATTCTTGGGTAAAAGGAAAGTACTATTCATTTTAACAATGGCTGTTTTAGAAGTTTCCCTTTTAGCGGACGTTGTTCACTAGGTTAACCTTAAAAGCAATGTTTTACTCTGTGTTCAGAATCAGAAAATGCTCCTACCTCCATCAAGGGCAACTTTTAATATGGTCCTAAAGAAGCAGCTAAAAGGCTGTGATATTTTGATACTTAAAAAAAAAAAAAAAGCTAGAAGAACAAATGAAGAAGAGATCAGCAAACTTCCCTTATCCAGCAGAAAGGATAAGGTTATTCAAGCTTTCCTATCTACAGCAGAAGACGATTCTTTGCTTTGAAGTCTAGAGAGCATAAGAAAGAAAAGAAGCATCTGCTCTCCAAGCAACCGCACTTCCAATAAAAAATCAAAGAAACTAAGATTGCAAGTATCCACTACGGGTTTAGAGACGATAATTCTCACCCTGAGAGCACTGGCAGATTTTGCTTTTCTTGTTCTATTTGTATTTTGGAATCAACTAAATGTAAGGTGTCAAATTCATCCCTAGTAGATCGCCAAATGTGGCTTCACTGGAGTTACACTAAGGACAGATTTGGCCCACTAACTCAAAAATTATACCTAATTATACTGAGTGCCCACTGATGTAGCCTAGTTCATTCCAAAGGTCTTTTCAGACTGGATATGGATGTTCACAATGCACAGATTATAAAGTCAGAAAAGACCATTGTGATCATCCAGGCCAGGGATTGGCAACCTTTGGCACCCAGCCCATCACGTAAAGCCACTGGCGGGCCGGAACAGTTTGTTTACCTGCAGCGTCTGCAGGTTCGGCTGATTGCAGCTCCCACTGGCTGTGGTTCACCATTCCAGGCCAATAGGGGCTGTGGGAAGTGGCGTGGGCTGAGGGATGTGCTGGCCGCCACTTCCCGCAGCCCCCATTGGGCTGGAACGGTGAACTGCAGCCAGTGGGAGCTGCGATCGGCCGAACCTGTGGACGCTGCAGGTAAACACACCATCCCGGCTCGCCAGTGGCTTTCCCTGGTGGGCCGTGTGCCAAAGGTTGCCAATCCCTGATCTAGGCTGACCTCCTGCATAATTCAGGGAAGCCGATGACCAGTGATAATTCCTGTTTGAAGTAGATCAGATCTTCTAGAAAGACATCTAACCTTGAATTAAATTACCAGTGAATGAGACTCTATCACCACCCTCGGTAAACTGTTCCAATGCCTAATTGCTTTCACTGTTAAAAATCTGCACCTTATTGTACCTAATTTAAATTTGTCTGCTTCAACTTCCAGTCATTGGATTTTGTTATGTTTTTTTTCTGCTAGATTAAAGACCCTTCTACCAAATTTTTGTTCCCTCATGTAGGTACTTACAGACTGATCAAGTCACCCCTTGACCTTTTCTTTGATAAGCTAAATAGACTTGGCTCCTTGGGTCTCTTACTATAAGGCATGTTTTCCAAACCTTAAATCATTCGTATGGCTTCTTCTGGACCCTCTCCAATTTTTCAACATCCCTCTTGAATTGTTGACACCAGATCTGGACACAGAATTCCAGTATTCACACCTGTGCCAATCACACAGGTAATATAACATCTTGATATTCCCCTGGTTATACACCCAAAGATCACATGAGCCCTTTTAGACACAGCATTTTAGCATTTTGGCTACAGTGAAAACAAAATTCTACATAAAAGGTTAGACAGGAAGTGAAGAATACTGTAGAATATCCAAATGAAATTGCAGAGGGAAGTTAAGTAGGTAAAATGCAATTTTCCAAGAACACATTTCAGACAGTTCAGCTGTTCTAACACACCCTGGTTCTTATACAAGTGCCATAGAATCTTTAATGAGCTCAATTTGTCAGATGTAAGTCTTTCCTCTGAAAGACAGCGCTAGTAAAAATAACCCACAGAACAGACAAGAAGATTATCTTCATCCCTTTGCCTTCTTTTCTCATCCCTTCCCATGCACCTTTGTGTTTCCCTCTTCAAAGCTCTTTCTTACTTTTTGGCTTCTCATTTTTTCACTTCCCTGCAACATCAGCAATTGCAGATGTTACTTCTGCTCCTGCTGTGAGAACAGATGATACCATAAATTATCAGATTGTAGGAGAAGGGGAAGCAGAATAGCTGAGAGGTAGCCTAAGGTTCTTCTCTGATTGATGATAATGCTACAACTCCTTCCTACTGCCCTCCCTTCCTAGCGAGCATGGGGCAATCATCAAGGCATATGGCAGTCCTATCTATGCCTACAGCACCTAGACTTTGGTAGTAATGCTGAGGCATAGGCTCACTACTGACAACTTATTGAATCAAGAAAACCTCTTTTTGTCACTCTCCATGAAGTGTTCCTTGGATATCTCCTGTGGAAGTATTAGCTTCGCCTAATCCAGTTTAATTTGTGAGATTAGAAAGACAACACTACAGCTGGAAAAAATTCATGTGATATCTGAAAGAAAAAAAGTCATTTTTAGTTTATGTTTGAGGGGGAACGTTTAAAAAAACAATTAGTTTTGATCTGAATTTTTAATTTGACCATTTTTGAAAGATAAAAATTTCAATTTTGTTTTTTATCCCTTCCTATTTTCTTTTTTCAATACTGGATGCAATAGAATGAATGAATGTTTTCCACCTTCCTTTTATTTCCCTTTTCTGGGAGGAACTAACGTAACAGGTGGGGCTATAAGTTTGCCTGTGGGTGAGATTTCAGTTACCCCATTTTATAAATATTTATCAATACTGTTTTACTTGTTATATTTCTATTAGCTCTAGGGAAAGGCATTGAATTGACAACTCTGGGGAGTCTCCTGTGCTGGTTTTGCTTTGATGTTTGTTATTGTTTGATTCTCTTCTTTTAAGTCTTTTCTCTTATTCTTGTTTCCTAAAGTTAAAGTTTGTCACTAAAACAACTGACACATGCATATAGCTTGATTTTGGAGCACAGAACTCAGACAGATGCCACGTACGACAAGTGTTGGGCATTTTACCCTATATTGTTCACTGAAGCTAGTTTATCTGAGCCAAAGTTAATACATTTCCATTCAGACTAACACATAAATCACGTAATAAAGTTTGCTAAAGCA
The DNA here is from genome assembly GCF_015237465.2 of Chelonia mydas. NCBI lineage: Eukaryota > Metazoa > Chordata > Testudines > Cheloniidae > Chelonia > Chelonia mydas. The sequence continues at coordinate 238,596,286 of NC_057850.1, read as the reverse complement.
AATAAGGCGTAGTTGTGTATTTTAACTTGATTACTCTGGGAAGTACATAAATTGGCTCACCCAAACTAGTGATGTCTTCATTCTATTTAATTCACTGGTAGATTTATGCTTTCTGAAAGAGGCTTGTGGGATAAGGAAGTGAGTATCTTGGTGGGAGAGCATATCAGTCCTGAGTTGCTAACTGCCATCAGCTTTCATCAATCTCATAGGATAGGGCCCTGAGCTGCTTTGAACGCATCATAGGACAGTGAATGACTTAATGGGCAAATTACATTAGCACATGACTAGCCTGGGCCTAGTTCCTTGTTCCTAGTTCTCTTGTTCCTTTTCCTTTATCTCATCTCTCCATTCTCTTCTTATCTTAAATACAGTTATCTAGTACCAGCAGCTGAAAGGGGGGAAATGGACTTGCCTCATGCTCTGTTAAACTGGGAAGGTCCATTTCAGAGAAAGTGTTTCTAATCAGGGCCATGATTTGAATCTATTTTACAAGGAGTGAAATATCTAGAGCATTTAGACTACCAATTTCTCTCTCAAGAATGAATAATTTTCATAACTGTATTACTAGAGCAGTGAAGTCAGATCTAAATCCCTTCCTACCATGGAATTGGAAGATGTAGCCACCAGGCTTTAACTTCCCATCAGGGGCTCTTTTTCTGCTACAGAACAGAGAGTGCAAATACATATTAGAGCATCAGGTAGGATGTTACCCAAATCCAGAGTGGCGTGGAGTGGCACATGGACAGAATAGTGTAAAAAATGACTTGTAATTAGCTAACTGAATCAAGGGGTAACAGAGAAGGGTGCCCCAGGGGTATTTTACAGAGTATTAATTCTTCAGTTGGAGCTTACATATCATGGTGATGGGTGCACTAATATTGTCTAGCTAGAGAAGGCCAGACACACATCCAATGACAATCGATGCCATTCCACTGACCTCACCTGAGCTGTGCTAGTTTACACCAGCTGAGGACCAGGCCCCTAACTAGATAGAGAGAAAAAATAATATGACTAGTACAGCTGAGCAAAACCTGGATTTTCCACCCAGCAGGAAATTCCACTGTTTTGAAGTTGGCTAGTTCTGAATCTAAATGAATTATCAACATCTTGGAATTTCCTAGGAAACAAAGTATTCTGACATAATTGGTTTTTGGTCAATCAAAGTTTAAACTAAAAACTTGTTTCAGTTTTTCAACCTTATCAAACCGAATGATTTCAATCTTATTATGAATCATTTCAATGTTTTTGCTAAAACAAATTAGCCAAAATTGACACATTGCTGCAGAAAGTTTTGATTTAGTTGTATCAGCATTTTCTGATATAAAATGATTGCACTGAAAAACTTTTGACCAGCTTTAATAAATGGGGGAAAATTTTATTTCACTTTTGCTACTTTGCTAGGAAGTTCTTCCTAAAAAATCTCCAAAAATAATATTAGATATGAATAAAAACCAGAAGGGAACATAAACAGTATAGCAATTCATTACTATTACTAGGTGAAATATTCATACCTAGCCATATAATTCCAGATAAGCTCTCTTCTTCTGTATTAGAAGAATAAACTATCATTTGTACAGGTAATTGAAACTGCAGATAGTCTACGATGAAGTTTGATTGAACAATGCCAATGAAGATAAAGGAAAGGTTTACCACCTACCCATCTGTGGCAGGCCAAACCAAACAAATTGGTTGAAACCATAGTAAAGAACAGAATGATCAGACACATAGATGGACATGATATGTTGGGGAAGAGTTGTGATGGCTTTTGTAAAGAAAAATCATGCCTCAACAATCTATTAGAATTCTTTGAAGGGCTCAACAAACAAGAGGCCATGGGTGATATAGTGTACCTGGACTTTAAGAAAGCCTTTGACAAGGTCCCTCACCAGAGTAAGCACTCATGGGATAAGAGGGAAGGTCCTCTCATGGATCAGTAACTGGATAAAAGATAGGGAAAAAAGGATAGGAATAAATGGTCCAGTTTCACAGTGGAGAGAGAGGTACATAATGGGGTCCCCCAAGGATCTGTACTGAGACCAGTGCTGTTCACCATATTCAGAAATGATCTGGAAAATGTGTAGAACAGTGAAGTGGCAACATTTGCAGATGATACAAAATTACTCACGATAGTTAAGTCCAAAGCTGACTGCGAAGAGTTACAAAGGGATTCCACAAAACTGGGTGCCTGTGCCACAAAATGACAGATGAAATTCAGTGTAGATAAATGTAAAGTAATGCACACTGGAAAACATAATTCTAGCTATACATATGTTAGGATATAGATTTTCAGGCCTGTCTCTAAAGGCCTATTCTTTAAGAATGTAGGTATATGTTTATCATTTAGCTAGTTATAGATGTATAAAAGAAAGAATCAAAATTACTGTCTGCCTGTGTAAGGGCCTTCTCTCACTGTGACAGTCTGAGGCCCTATTATTAAGCTAAGGCCTTTGGCTAAGCAGTGGGAGCAGCCATAAACTGGGAAGCGACTGGGCACATCCTCACATTCCAAACTAGTCATATTGAAATAAGGCAATCTGGGGCTGTCAGAAAGGTGATCTGATCTATCACCTCCAGAGAAAGGGAAGAGCCTAGAAGATGTAAAAGGAAATTTAGGTTGATAGTTTTCTTTTTTGGAAGAACTCACTTATCAATAGACATAGTTGGGAAACCCTTATGTCTTTATAGATGTAGTTGTGAAATCCTCACTTCTGTATTGTTGTGTCATTATAGTTCCCACTTTGCTATTGTTTATTTGCATGGTCTCTGTCTGGTTCTGTGATTGTTTCTATCTGCTGTATAATTAATTTTGCTGGGTGTAAACTAATTAAGGTGGTGGGATATAATTGGTTAGCTAATCATGTTACAATATGTTAGGATTGGTTAGATAAATTTCAGTAAAATGATTGGTGATGGTATAGCTGAGAATATTACTGTATAAATTAGGGGCAAACAGGAAGTAAGTTGGGATTTGAAAATAAGGAAAAAGGAACTTGTATTTAAGCTTGCTGGAAGTTTACCCCAATAAACAACAAATTGTTTGCACCTTCGGACTTTGTGTATTGTTGCTCTCTGTTCATGCGAGAAGGACCAGGGAAGTGGGAGGGTGAAGGAATAAGCCCTCTAACAACATACAAAATGATGGAGTCTAAATTAGTTGTTACCACTCAAGAAAGATCTTGGTGTCATAGTGGATGGTTCTCTGAAAACATCTACTGAATGTACAGTGGCAGTCAAAATAGCTAACAGAATGCTAGGACCCGCTAGGAAAGGGATAAAGAATAAGACAGAAAATCTCATAATGCCACTATATTAATCCATGGTATGCTCTCACTTTGAATACTGCATGCAGTTCTGGTCGCCCCATCTCAAAAAAGGCACATTAGAATAGGAAAAAGTAGAGAGCAGAGCAACAAAGATGATTAGAGGTATAGAACATCTTTCTTATGAAGAGAAATTAAAAAGACTGGGACTCTTCAGCTTGGACAAGAGATGACGGAGGAGTGATATGATAGAGATCTATGAAATTATTAATGGTGTGGAGAAAGTAATAAGGAAGTCTTATTTAGCCTTCAGCTAACACATGAACCAAGATTCACCAAATGAAATTAATAGGCAACAAGTTTAAAACAAACATAAGGAAATACTCATTGCCAGGGAATGTTAGGAAGGCCAAAAGTATAACTGGGTCCAAATAAGAACTAGATAAGTTCATGGAGGATAGGTCCATCAATGACTATTAGCCAAGATGGTCATGGATGCAACTCCATGTTCCAGATGTCTCTAAATGTCTGACTGCTAGAAGCTGGAACTGGACAACAGGGGATGGATGACTTGATAAACTACCATGTTCTGGTCATTCCCTCTGAAGCATCTGGCACTGGCCACTGTCTGAAGACAGGATACTGGGCTAAGTGGATCATTGGTCTGACCCTGTGTTGCCATTTTTATGTTCTTATTATGTTAACAGTAAGCTATGACAATAGAGCTTTCTTCCCAAAAATAATCAAAAATTGCTAACAGGGCTTTCTCCTTCCCAAGTTCTTTCATGAATTAATGCATCCCCTCCACAGAGGGTCAACTTTAATGTCCCTTTTCTGATAAAATAGTAACTTTAGTGTGCCCCTCATCCCTCGAGGAGTCTTCTTCAGTCTTTTCCAGTTCAAAAACAACCAGGCCAAGACAAACTTAGTTCCTTGTCCCTCTTCTTGGATAGGCCATCAGTCCCACAAGCTCCCACCAAGATTTTTGCCTCAGCTGCAGTTGACCTGGTGAAATATAGGAAAGAGTTTCATGAAAATTTTGTCCCTCTTCTTTTTTAATAAATTTGGAAATTAGAAAAATTTCAATGCGTTCCATAGCTGGTCAACAAACAGAATGAAGTGTTTGTGATAATTTTGGTAAAAAACTGTCCGTTTTTTCATTGGAAAAGTTTGAATTTTGAAAGTTTTTGACTAGTTCTAATTTGCAGAAGGCAGAGTTTATGTAGCCCCTTCTCCCAGAATGCCTTCCCTATTCCAGGACAGCATGCTGGCTGCTCTGGAACAACATTTCCTAGAAATGCCTCAATCCTGAGGAGAAAAGGGGAGCCCACCCTACTCTTGGAACTCTGGTGTCAGGCACAAAGCAAAGTTAGTAACTGGGGTGTCTCTCCCAAACCACAGACTATAATTTGAAGACAATGTCTCCCTCAGCAACCATATCTCTGTGCCACAGGGAGTCCCCAAAGGAAAACTCTGGAACAGAACTGTGCTGGCCCTAAAGAATTTCCTCATTAACCTTCAGGGGCTAATTCATGACATCGTCTAACTATTGAGACAAGAGAGTTGAGATGCAACATATGTTAACAGCTTAGATAATGCTTATACCCATCCTTACTAAAGAATGCAATTGAAATAATCATACACCCAAAAATACTTTGTTAAAATGACATCTTTATAACAGGGCATATAGCAAACTTGCTTCTACAACAGTTTCTTAAAGGTCATCTCTATTACTGCAAATTTCTGAAGTGTGAATACAGTAAATATGTTTTGGTGGGTTTCCCTGAGAGTATGCAGCATTTCAGAATTACTGTACAATGTGTTAAGATTTATGTTCTCCATTTAAAAAGGACTCCTGATTTCCTGAATTCTTGTATGAATACAACAAAAGTCATCAATCTAATTAAACAACAGCACCTTAGGGGGCCATGCTAACCAGAGTGAAATGGATAGCATAGCAAAAGGATCCTTCAGGGAGTGAGTATAGTTGTCAATATTACAAAGATAATTAGCTCCAGATATATGCCAGAGTAAGTCTTATTTTGTCTTAATCTGTCAAATTAGGCTACTAAAGTCAAGTCATCTACTAATATGCGTAAAGGTACCATTGCAAGAAATAGGTATATCAAGAATGTCCAAGTTATGACACTGAGATCATGGGTCAAATCTAATCCCTTTTGCAAGCCTATGGAAAGTTATTTTTCAAATAATGTATGTCCCAACCTTCACTTTATAACACTGTAGAAGGAATTCAAATATAAGCATGTATATGTTTAGCATTGTTCCAAAATCATTTTTGGAAGTCTCTGGATAATCTCAACCACTGACACAAATTTAACTACTGCTTCTATGCCACTGATTCATAAAACTATCTCTCTAGTCCAGACACACAGGCTATCCCCACTCTACTCATCATTTCTCACTGATTATCAGGGTGTTGACTTCCATTTTTGATAGGCCCATGGTGCCAGCCTCCATCGCCCACTTGTTAAATTTTCAAGCAAATACCTTTGTGCTTTCTCCCTGGCTGCTTCTCATGCTTGGGAGAAGCTCCCAGTAAACATCTGCAAAGGTTCTTTATTATCCTCCTTCAAATTCTTCCTTAGAACTCCCCATAGGCATGATGCCAATCAAAAAAAAAAAAACTGGCCAAAAAAAATTTGTCACATCATGCTGACTGATATTGTTTCACGATTTCTTTGTCATTCCTTGGCTGTCTGTATCCATCTGTTGCATCATTTTATACTTAGACTTGAAGCTCTTTATGGCAGGGGCCCACTTTTTTGTTCTGTGTTTGTACAGTATCTAGCACAGTGGGGTTCTGGCGCAGGACTGGGGCTACCAGGTACGATGGTAATATAAATAATAAATAATATTTTCAGGAAGACAGGTGAGAAGTCAGAAGCCCCATATTCTCTATCATCCTGTTTAAACACCATCTTTCTCTTCATAGGCCAAAGCCAGTACTCCATCTGACTCCGCTTGTCCTGTGATAGGCTGGTTGACTTGCCTTTTTTCAAGACACTTATTCTTAACAGCCAACAGACCTTTGTTGTAATTTTAAACATTGGTACGCTATATTTATGGGGACAGCATCTCAATCTGCATTCACGCTACCAGAAAAGCATGTCTGTTTTATCCAGTCTACATAAATTAGCATCTGCTGACAGCCATATGGATGTTTCAAAGACTTCGGTAGAGCATATTAATGTCTCACCAAATTAAGAAGATCAAAATAATAAGATTTTAGTGCCAGCACTGAACCTCTTATAGTTCTTTGAGATGGTCTTAAAGAGATCAGTCAGACAATATTCAAAGTTACTTAAGTTCCTTATTCCTCAGATCCTTTCTGATCTCTTTCTTGGTTGAGAGTGAAACAAGACTTGATTTGCTGTTTTTTCCTCAATTATGGCAGTTGGAATGTATTGTCTTTACACTCATTATACTTCTCTCCCCCACTCCCATGTCCAGCTAGAAATGTCTTTCAGCTGAATCATGTTGGTGGAGGAAAATAAGATAATTTATAGCTGAGAAAAATATCTCTGACAAGAAAAAAATGTCTTTGTCAACTAGCGAATGGTGAAATTCACAATAACTAGCATTGCTTGCATTATTCAGTGATCTGACTGAGATGGAATCAGAACAGGGGCTGATTGGGTATACTTAACTCAGCACTAAATTAATATGGGATTTTCAAAGGAGCTCAGCATTGGCCTAACTCTAATCCCATCAAAACTATGATTTTTTTACCATTTATTCCAGTGGGAGCAAATTAATGCTGATACTGAGCATTTCTGAAAGTCCCACCATACCGTATGACTAGATTCCAGAAAGGTCTTCTCTCTCATTGCTGAAGCTACCATAAATTACTATGATTATTACTCGATCCAAACATTACAGTTAGGTAAATACTAGCTCTCCTTTGGCTCTTTTATAGTAAATATTAATAAACAAAAGCTACATTTAGTGACAGTTAAGGTTGCATTAGGACCGACCTCACCACTCAAATCTTTGAAAGCATGAAAAGAACAAGTTATGGAAAAGGGTCTCCTTGCCTCTTCAGATGCCTATGGTGCTGCTGATAACACATTTCAATACCCCATACAGTATTCACTTCCACCTCCAACATGTGCTGAAAACCAATACATACCCCAACTTCAGCCCACTCGTTCTGTGATGCAAAACCTTGATGGTGACTGTGACAAAGAGGGTAATTTGTGATTCACATCTCTGTGTCAGCAGCTCTTGTCAAGCCTGACAAACTCACTACACCTAACACACTGTTGTCATAATCTGTATCTAAAAGCTATCATGTAAGATATCATTAGAAAACTAATAACTCCCTAATCATTAATAGTCTTGTGTGATGTATGTATGTGGTGTATATAAAGAGTTAATATGTGCTAGAATTATGTTCCTAAAACGTGTTTGGCAAGCAATACATAAGCCCAGTCTGTTTCTTCAGTTCACCAGGTGGGTATTATAGTTTTAAGAACGCTCGATAGAGATCCTGTAGGTGTTTGCCTCTGTCTGAGGGATCGGCGCAAATGTGGTTGTATCTTAGTGCTTGGCTGTAGACAATGGATCATGTGATGTGGTCTGGATGAAAGCTGGAGGTATGTAGGTAAATATAGCCGTCAGTAGGTTTCCGGTACAGGGTGGTGTTTATGTGACCATCGCTTATTATAACTGTAGTGTCTAGGAAGTGGACCTCTTGTGTGGACTGGTCCAGGCTGAGGTGATGGTGGGGTGGAAATTGTTGAAATCTTGGTGGAATTCTCAAGGGTATCCTTCCCATGGGTCCAGATGATGAAGATGTCATCAGTGTAGCGCAAGTAGAGTAGGGGTGTAAGGGGACGAGAGCTGAGGAAGCATCCAGGAAAGTTAAGAATCCTCTAGTCTAAGAGTAGAAGTAACAAACTGTGTCTCCAGACTGAGCTTTGGGACAGGCCAACAGATTCTTTCCCATAAGGCATGTTTAGGTCTCAGACTGTGGTTGGCACAGGAAAAACCTGAAGACCACCGATGAAAAAGGAAGCTAAAACAGCAGGCAGATAGGCAGGAATAGTTATGCATTATTTTAAGTCTTGGCATGCTAATTACATACCATATTGATACAAACACAACAACTCGCCTTCTACCTAAAGTTTGTGGTGTGGTGTTTGGTTTCTTCTGACCCAATCAGTCATTCTCAAAATCATCTTAAAATTTTTTTTTTAAAGTCCCAGAACAACTGTATTTATGTAAGCGTCACTGGTACAAAAATATTGGGTTTAGCTTTTAGCAACATAGATCCATGTTCTCTGGTGAGGCCGAGTTATGCTGAAAGGCTGCTCAAATGATACCCATCTGCTTAGAGCCCTTAAAGGCTGTTCCCATAGCCAGGGGATAGCTGGAGCACAAACACCCCCTTATACCCTAACCATATTCCCTATGCTGGATGCCAGGAGGGATAGAATTTATATTGAGCAGAGGTTCCCAAACTTATTTTTTTACTTGGCAGCTGTGCCAGCTCCTTGACATTTTCCTTGCAGAAGGTAATCACAGGGTGGCATAGAGTCAGGTCCGTTGCTCTATATCATTGGTTTCCAGAATGAGGCGCACTCCTCATTCAGAGAGGTGCGCCCCTTCTCCATGGGAATCACACAACAAATTCCTCTCCCCCCTCCGCAACTCCCACACATGCCGGGACAGAAGTGATTCACTGACAAGAGCTGGTTGTGCACACCTGGGGCTGCAGCTGGGCCTGGCTAGCTCCATCCTGGGAGAAGCTCATGCCAGCATGGTGTGGAACGGACCAGGGCTCCTTACCCTCTGTCCTCATTGCCCAGACCCTGTGACTCCCACAGGCTTCAGAGGGTTTAAAATATGCAGAGCTGCAACTGGGTGTCTGGGCAGGGGCAGGGCAGCAGGGGGAGAGTGCACAGGGAGCCCCCAGTAGACAGGGAGTCAGGAGGGGGAGTGAAGAGCAACAGGTTGCTGACCAGGTAAGGCAGGGCTAGTCTGGGCAGGGCTGTGCTCCCCTGACCACAGGGAACACCCTCTGCAGTGCCCAGCCCAGACATCTGACCAGGCACAGCCCCATGCCCCACCTCACACCTCTCTGATAAGGGGTGCGCCTCATTCTGGAAACCAATGATATAGAGCAACGGACCTGACTCTATGCCACCCAGTGATTACCTTCTGCAAGGAAAATGTCAAGGAGCTGGCACAGCTGCCAAGTTTTCTGTGGCTCCATGTGTGGTATTTTGTGTAAATTATTTGCAACCATGCAAATCAGATAATTAAATCATCTGCATATTTTTCAATTATCTTGTATATGGCTAAACTTCAGCTTAATGTTAATACAACCTGTCCCAAGTATTGGCAGGAGTAGGACGTGGGGGTGCACAACGCCTGGTAGCTATAAACTGGAGACAGACAAGGCTGAGCGACTTTCTGGACTTTAAATGGAGCACCACAGCAGTCTCTGTTAACAGAAAGGTGCAATTGCACACCTTTCCTGCAGCCCCACAGAATGTATGACTTTCAGTCTCAGGAATGTGCCATGGGGTGGCCTATAGGTCTGAGTGTTGGTCAAACTGCAAAACACCCGGCAGGGCTGAGCTGATTACACCAGTTTTGCGGCTGCTTTGCACAGCACAAAGTAGCCAGAGAAAGGGCCAGAATTCAGCCATGCATCTAATGCTAGTGGGTGGAATATGGTGGTCTTGATCAATATGGTTGATACTCTTTGTGAGTATAAGCAAATACTTTTAAAAATTATACATTTCCTTAATGGCTGTGATACCAATGAGACGTTCTAAACCTCAACACACTAACACTGGAAGAGTACGTTCAAATTCATGTGCTAAATAATCTAGGCTTCTCTGGCAGGACTTAGTTGTGAAAATTAAAATTGCATAAATCTGCTCATGTTTTTGTAGATAAGGGAATAATTCTATCACTCACTGTTACTGTAATAAAAGCCAAATAATAATAAAAAAGCCTGCACCATACCTTATTCTTTCCCGTTCTGAATCTTCTGCATAAGCAATTATTGTCGGGGTGCATGAAAGTCTAACTATGAAAGCTTCGAGCCTGAAGATTCATTTGCACAGACAAATGATGTTTGTAGCATGTAGCAAGGTAGATAGCAGCATTGGAATTGTATTTTGGTAACCAGCATATTGTTATAATTATAGCATCTAGAGACGTCAACTGAGATCAAAGCTCCACTGTGCTAGGTACTGGACAAACACGTAGTAAGAGACACATAGTTGCTGACTTGAAAAATTTACAATCTAAATACACAAGACAGAAAAGGGGGTTGAAGCACAGAGACTTGTCCAAGGTCACACAGGAGGTAAGTGGCTAAGCCAGTAATAGAACCCAGGGCACCTGTCCTGCCACATTGCCCCTCAAATGAACGAGAATGCTGCCTATGCTGGGGATCTTATCTGTGTGTTGACTGGCATGCTGGAAAGGTTAACTTTTGGTTAAACTACTGAGAACATAAATGGACAAAATCATTCATTCTGATTAATTTGGTATTGTCTGAACAGTTTCTGTAATAAGCAAAAATGCAGAGGAAGACTTAATTTTTTTATATGTTAGTAATATAGCCATATACATAAAATATACACAAAATACTGGGTGTATAATATGACCTCTGTTTTGGAATCTTGTCAGAATATGAAACTTTGTTCTTGAAAAAACAACATCCTTATTATATATGAAGATTTACCTTTCAGGATTGCAAATTATGTTTAAGGTTAAAGAATCCATTTTCACTGATACAAGTCTTCTAGACAACCAGAATGTGCCTATAAAAATGGCACAGATACTAGGGAATAGTATTCTGATGCAAGTACTGAATGTTAGTACTTATCCTTCTGTAAATACAATATGTTCAAATATCACATTAAACCTGATCTGATTCAAGAATTGTGCAGGGTTAAAACTGTGCAAGGTTAAACAGAAAATAAGTAATATTCCTCTTTGTGTAAACTACAGACACAAATATATCATATCAGTCATCAGCAGAGTGTACATTGTTACAGCTGCCCCTCCAACAGCTACAGAATATACCTGTAACCAACATTTGCCCTTGTGACTTAATTTTACAATATGAAAAGCAGCTGGCTCTTGATCTCCTCTAACTTTTTAGTCTCTTGCTCCCAAACGTAGCATTTCATGGTAAGATATGTCTATACCTTAGGCAGCAATTGATCCAGTTGATTTATCGCTAGTCTAGACATGATAAATCGACCCCCGAGTGCTCTCCTGTCAATGCTGGTACTCCACTGGCACGAGAGGCGCAGGCGAAGTCGACGGGGGAGCATCAGCAGTCGACTCATCGCAGTGAAGATACCGCCGTGAGTAGATCTAAGTACGTCAATTTCAGCTACGTTATTCATGTAGCTGAAGTTGCATTACTTAGATTGATCCCCACCCTGAGTGTAGACCAGAAAGTCTGGGCCTGGTCCTCATCTCATTTACAGCTGTGTAAGTGAGGAGTAACTGCTGTGATGTCACTTGAGTTACACTAGTTTGAAAAGATACAACTTAAGGAAGAACCTGGCTTGGGCTGGGTGCATCCGCACATGCTTGGTAAATCTAATAAAATGTATCCTGGATGGATATATTTTGCCTCCAGAACTCTGAGAACAAGGACAGGAGTAAAGAAGCATCTGAGGAATAAAGAAAAGGGAAGGGGCAGTTCTCTTTTAGGTTAAATGTTATTACTTAAATGCACATTTTTGGGGAAAGTGATTTTTTTCCTGTTTCTTTAAAGGCTGAATCATTGTTTCAGGCCAAACTCCCACATATGTCAATGGGAGCTCAGCAGGAGGGAGGGCCTCAGGATTTGATCGCGAATGGTTTATAATTATGACTGCTAACTCACTTCTCCTTGATCTTTAGGTTTCTCTCTGTTCTCCTCCTGCAGCCTTTGGTGATATTCCTTTTCATGGAAGAGGATACCTCTGTCCACACAGGAATCTGTTCAAGGCCATGGGTGGACAATTAGGTACCAGAAACTTCTTTAGCTTCTCTCCCTAGTGGCTGAGGGATTCTCATACCCTTGAGCCTGTCTTTGAAAAGTTACCCATACAACAGTAATCTTTAAAACAGGACTGTCAGGACATTGTACCTTCATCTGAGCCTCAGGACTAACCATGCCAGCCTCCAGGCTGATTAATAAACTCAGCTGGGTTGCAGTAGGCTCACCTGATTGGCTGAAAGAAGCCAGGAGGCCTGCTTTTAAACTCAGTGGTCCAACCAGTTGCTGGCTGCTCAACATTTCTGTCTGTAGTTGTGATTGCTCTTGCCCCTGTCCTGTCCTGTCCTGGTTCCTAGTTCCTGGCTCCAACCCTTAGCTCTGGTTTCTGACTTCAGCTCTGACCTGGGGCGCCTGAGACCCACTCAGCCTGGATCCAACCATTGCCCTGCACTGCTGGTGCCTGTCCCTGCAGATTTACTTAAAAATGTAGAAAATGGTAGTAAAACAAAAGCAATGGTTTGCGTGACCATACCTCACTGGAACTCTTTGTAAAGTGAGGGAGGCTTCCCATATCTTCATTATAGAGAAATGAAGAACTTACATCTCTAGAAATCAGCTCCCTCTGATCACCCTTAACACACCCTTACTTGCTATATACAGGGAAGCCTCTCTATCCCTCACTTGCTTATCAAATGCTGGGTGTTAGAGTTCATTATCATAGCAGGGTGAGATTACGCCGCCACGGAGCATTTGATTAGGAGTACTGTCTGCAGGAAAAGCCAGTCTTTCTTCCCCACACAAGGACAGTTATACACTAATAAGCTCTAAGAGGTTCCTCTGTGCTTCCAGTCTCCAAGTCCACCATTTCAAATGCCAGTTTGATCTACATGTCCTTAGATACTCCTCACCAGTTGAGGTGATTGACTTTTGATTTGCATGTCCATTGTTCTTGGTTATAAGTATTAGGTCAGACCTGCATGCCTGTGTATCTAGTTTCTATTTTAGCTGATCACAAAGAAGCATGGATTTGCTCCTTTTAAAATCCTTTTTGTCCCTTTACCCTTGCTGTGAGATACAAATTATTGACAGAATCCCAGACTGTCTTTCACAGTGACACATAACAGCAAGGATGGGTTCAAATAAAGTGAGAATTATCCCAGATATTCACCTCATCTTCAAATCTTTATCATATACTTTGTTTTAGCATGTAATTCAATGTTTCATTTCCTCTGACCGTGTGATTATAACTAATAAAAGGAAATATTTTTAAATAGCAGACAGTCAGATTGTACAGTTTGCTTCCACAGATAGTCATTGAGACAAACAGTTTAGGGAAATTAAAACACAGAACTAAACACACTTGATAACCCTGCATTTATATCACTGGCCTTTAATGAAATTGATTTATTAAGGTTGGATGTGTACTAGCTTACAACCTGCTGGAGATCCAATATTCAAAAACAAGATCATTTTGATTTTAGTATAGCCTTTGAGTAAAATGTACAAACAACTAAACATTTAGATAAAGGTATACAAGTTCCCCCTTGCAAGACTTATACTGAATGTAGCAGGTTCAGTAATCTGGTCACCGCATTTACATATTTCCAAGTTAAATTCTGTATTTTCATGATAAATGTTAGTGTGTCATTTCTTACCATGATTTGTGGTGAAAAGGGATGTGTCAGTCTTCTGAATGTGCCCTGGTTTAATACTTAGGGAACCAATATGTACATCGTTGTTCATGAATGATGAAAATAATGTAATTTGATTGATATAACTATGATGCATTATAGTCTTTAAGTTATTAGTAACATGACCATTAGGCCTTTTTGTTGACAGAAAATGAATTAATTTGGTCATTTCACTTCCTTTTTGAAGTTTTTTTTTTTGACAATGCTGCAGGATTTATCCAATATAACTCTCATCAAGTCAGAATTCATTTTCAAGACAGCTTACAGAGACATTCAAAGAACTGTGAAATAATGTAAAATTCTCTGTTATTGGCTCTATAAAATAAGTTGATGTAAAGAGTCAAGGCATCAAGGGATGTAAAAGGAAGAAATTCTTCAGTGGCCTATATACCAGTGATAGAAGCCTGGATAATAAACTAGCAGAATTAGAAATACTCACTTATGAAAAGAAATTTGATATAATTGGTATTACTGAAACCTGGCAGGATGATTCACATGACTGGAATGTTAAAATAATCCGATACACCCTATTTACAAAAGAATGAGGGCAGAAAGGGAGGCCAGGTAGCACTCTTTAATGCAATATCATTACCTACTTTAGACTTATTGACAATTCAAAAGGACAGGATCTGGAATGCTTACGGATAAATGTACTAATGGATAAATCAAAAGATAGGCTAACGGTGGGAGTTTGCTATAGACCGCCAAATCAAATGAAGGAATAGAATGAGCAGCTCCTTAAGCATCCTTCTATCATGTAAATAAAAAAAAAAAAGAAAAATCTCATTCTCTTGTGGTATTTGAATCTGGTGGATATAAACTAGAGGTTTCATGCTACCACAACAAATCTTTGGAGATTCTAAAATTTATAAATTACAGTCTTTTCTAGACATGAAGGTACTTTAACCAACTTGGAGTAATTCTATAGTAGACCTATAAAAGTGAAAACAACGAGGAGTCCTTGTGGCACCTTAGAAAGTGAATTTATCACTGAACTAAATATTGATGGTTGTCTAAGTGGTAGTGATCATGATGTAATTTCATTTGCTATGTGCAAAACAGAATATAGTCCCTTCTAATAATATATATGCTTTGTACCTTAAAAGGGCCACTTTCCCAAAGCTGAAAAGAATCGCAAACAAAACTGAGCGCGAGGAAATATTTAAAGATAAAATGTGAATGACAATTGGGAACATCAAATAGGAACAGATGGATTATTTTACCTCTTTATTTGGCACCAGTGTGGTCACTACTGGAATAGTGTGTCCAGTTCTGGTGTCCACAATTCAAGAATGATGTTGATAAATTGGAGAGAATTCAGAGAAGAGCCACAAGAATGATTAGTTAGAAAACATGCCTTATAGTGATAGATTCAAGGAGCTCAGGGTATGCCTACACTGCAATTCAACACCGGCAGATGTCCCATGTCAGCTGGCTCAGGCTTGTGGAGCTCAGGCTACAGGGCTGTTCAATTGTGGTGTAGACAATCAGGGTCGGGCTGGAGGCTGCAAGGCTGACACACGTCAGCTGTGGATGTTTAATTGCAGTGTAGACATACTCTCAGTCTATTTAGTTTAACAAAGAGAAGGTTAAGGGGTGACTTTATTACAGTGTATAAATACCTACATGGGGAACAAATATTTAACAGGTTCTTCAATCTAGCAGAGAAAGATATACAGTAAAAGCTGTTTTATCCGGCATGTTGGGGGGAACAGGGGGTGCCAGTAAGTGAAAAATGCCAGTTAAATAAGAGGGAGGGAATTTGGGTGTGGGAGGGGTGCAGAGCAACTGGTTGGGGCATGGGAGGGGGTGCAGGGTGCCAGATCCGGGGGGCACTCACCTCGGGTGGCTCCCTGCAAGTGGCAACCTGCCCTGGCAGCTCCTAGGCACAGGCGTGGCAGGCGGCTCTGTGTGCTGCCCCTGCCCTATCCCAAGTGCTGGCTCCGCAGCTCCCATTGGCTGGCAACTGCAGCCAATGGGAGCTGCAGGGGCTGCACCAGACTGGAAATAAGGCATACATTTTTAACAGTGAGAGTAATAAACCATTAGAACGACTTACCAAAGGGCATAGTGGATTCTCCATCACTGACTAACTCAAGATTGCATGCTATTCTAAAATTTTGGGAAAGTTCTATGGCTTGTATTAGACAGATCTGACTAGAAGAGAACCCCCCCTTCCCCGAGCAGTTAGGAAATTCGGACATTTGATAAGAGAAACTAAAGATATCCATGGAAAATCTATGACCATAGGGTTAGGAACAGTAAGAAAGAATTCTTTAATTATATCCTGAACAAAAATAATCCTAGCTATTGTGTAGGTCTGGTACTAGGCAATGATAGTAAAATTACCAATCATGATGCCGAAAAGCCAGAAGTTTTCAATATCTATTTCTCTTTTGTATTTGGAAAAAAAAAGCAGGATGAGGTATTCATTAAATCTGGTCAGAAAAATTCGGATGGAATGTTTCTCCATTGCAAAACGCAGATTTGTGGAATGTTTTGATTTCAATGACATTTGCATGGAAGCCAGGCAGGTTTTCTGATCAAAACCTGCCTGGTTTCCTCTCACAACTATCTGCTTCTTTAGCAGCCTGCCTGGTAGGCTGCTGCAGAGCTGGGGTTCCCAGGGCTTCTGGATTCCTGAGGAGCACATTTCATTTCCATGGCTCTGAAATGAGTTAAAACAGACTCCCAAGTGCCACGAAAAAATTAGAAATTTTGGGCTTTTGTCCTGATTTAGGATATTTTTTTTTCAAAACCCCAATTCTTTTCCCCCCAGGGAACTGGGATTCTGTTTTCTGGCTGGCCCCAGTATTCATATCTTACAGCAATAATTAAATTAAATTATGGGCTTGATATAGAAATTATACAGGAGGTCAGACTAGATGGTCATCATGGTTCCTTCTGGCCCTAAAATTTGAAAATAGAAGTTATTAGTGACATTATAGTAAGTTACGTCATTATAATAAACAGTTGTTTCCATGTTCAATGAAGGACTTTGGTTCACTTGTGACATTTGTTAGCCAGTCCCTTTCCTCTACACAAACTGATGTTAGGAAAGAACTCGTTTGTTACTAATTAGAATGTGGTTACTCCAACAAAGTCAGCTTACTGAGCAAACTGTAGTGGGCAGGGAGAACTAGGAGAATACTTTATGGAGACACAGGTTGAGTAATATATTTCTTTTATTTACTTCACGATTTAGCTCTGGCTTCAATACAGATTCCCCCATCACATCATAGTTCTAACCCCTTGATCACTGTAGTAAATAGGAATTTTTTCATTGACCTCCAGGGGAGTACAATCTGGCCTTATATTGTAATATTTCCATATAGAGACTCTAACTCCTGTATGCACATTCTTCTAGGGAGCACTTTCTCCAATACATTATGACAATAGAACAACTGTCAAAAAAGGCTGTTCAGGATGTCAGTGTGACTGTCCAAATAGAGATTAGATAACATGCTCATAGGAATAACCTGCCCTGGGTGCCTGTCCTGTCCTCCTTCTCTGTTACCTAGCTAATATTTTCATTTATGGGACCTGACTTTGAAAGGTGCTGAATACCTTCTGCATGGTGCTGGGTGTCCTTGACATGCACTGACTACAAAGAGAGGTGAAGATGCTCTTCAGAGCTACATAGCACCTAGCAAGATCACAAGAAATGTTGTACATTTTCTTTGACAGAACCTTTCTCTTTGGCTTTGTAACTTTAAAAAATCATGGGAGTAAATTCCGGCTGTATATAGGGGCCATAAACCGACTATGGAAATTTCTACCAGCTCAGGAGCACCTTTGTGTTTGTTTTGCATTTGTGGCATGCTTGGGTTGGAGTTGCTCTAATTTATGCCTGGAGCATAAAGTGGCTTAATACCCCTTGGCTGCACCCATGTGCTGGTGAGGCCAAGCACCAGAGTCATCCCCACATTCCTGTCACATGTTGAAATGATTTCAAAGATTGTGGCATACTGACTGTTGCTGTAGCCTAGGGGAGTCCGTCCCCAGACACTCATTGGTCTACTGTATAGCACAGAGATTGAATGGCACTCTCAGGGTGGCCAGCAAAGGACTATGTCAAATCACATGACATTACAGGCTTTACATGCTACACCAGTGTTGCCAAAATGTAAATGTCAGTTTCACCAAGTATCTGTCAAGTAGGTTGATACACCCATTAGTTGTCACAAGATAAGGGTTCAGAAGAACTAAGATACATCAGATATACTGAGGAGCTACAAAAGTGTTTTGTAAGCAGGTAGAGTTCCCATCCTGCTCCAAACAAGTGATACATACACTGGATCCACACTTACACCCTTCAGCATAAATGAGATGTAGTTAGCTGTTCATGGTTCACATTTTTTCACCTTGGTTTGTTTAAGAGGTGACATCAGCCTAGGATCGTAAATCTTTAGATGCCCATAAAGATCAGATAGTACGGTTTAAGGGCATATTTAAGATGCACAAGGCTATTGCATCATTAGTACATGTGTTAGCACAGAGGTTATTACTTAATGAAGACAAAAAGCCGTAAAAGTTTAAGGGTTCTTAGTTCCCTTTCACTGTGAATGTTCTTTCTTACAGAGGTGACCACAGGTATGCATAGGGCAAAAGTGTGACTCTTCAACCACTGTCCATGGTAGCGGGCGTGTGAGGTGCATTGTCCAAAAAGGAGCTCCTGGGAACATTGTGACTGATTCTAGCTTTAGAGGAGCAGAATGAAGACTGGCCTCTGCCTCTCCTGAGCCCACTCTGAGAGGCAGCCCAGCTCCCCCAACTAGTGCAGAAGAGGTGTGATCATGGTTAGCCTTGGGCTGTGATTGTGACTAGCTCCTGTTTAGTGCCAAAAAGGAAAGGAACTTCCACTTCCTGTTATTCCCATTTGCACACCCAGGCAAGGTTAATCACAATCTAGAGGGTTCCATGGCTGTAATTGAGAACTAAGTATGGACCAAAAACTCCATCTCAAACAGAAATAAATTGCATTAAAAAGATGTTTTCAGCACTAGAGAAACAGGAATCTGGGTTAGGGACAAGTGAGCCACTTTGGACAAAGAAAACTACCATAATAATCACCAGAGCCTACTCCCTAAACTGAAACCATTTTTAATGTATTTAATTTTTGTGGTTCAGAAAAATGTAACATTTTTTTCACCCTAATTTTTCAGTTTGGGCCTCAATACTTCTGGGTTCCATCCACAACCAGAATTGTTCTCCTCTCTCTCTCTCTCTCTCTCTCTCTCTCTAATATAAAGTACTGGTGGCTCTCATTACTGTAGTAGCTAACCTAACTAGAGACAGGAAATACTGAATTTTACAATTTTACAGGGAAGTCAGTTGGGATAAGCTTCAAAAAAGCATCTGAAATATTTAGAGCTTATCTGCACTCAATCAAAACCTCTGAGATAGCTCTGGCTAAACAATCCACAAAATGATTCATGTTTTCACAAATAAGTGCAGGGTTTGTAAATCTTCTGCCAGCTGGTTAACAGTTGCAACAAGGGTGGGGTTCAATATATCCAGTGCCCCTCCTGACAAATAACTAAACTGGTTTGAGTCATCACTCAGAAAAATTAACACACCCTTCCTGGGTGTCCTTAACAGGCAGAACTTCCCCACCTGCAAGCTCTGCAAGACTGTGTAAAAACAGGGAAATCTTTTTTTAGGGGAAAGAGAACGCAGTTATATCCTTGGGAAAACACAGCAATGGCATATATCAGGGATCAGCAACCTTTGGCACGTGGCCTGTCAGGGAAATCCATCATGGACGGTTTGTTTACCTGCAGCGTCTGCAGGTTTGGCCGATCACAGCTCCCACTGGCCGCAGTTTGCCATTCCAAGTCAATGTGGGCTGCAGGAAGTGGCGTGGGCCAAGGGATGTTCTGACAGGAAACGTCTAGGAAGATGCGATTAGGTTTATCTCTTTTTATTTCTTTATGGCTTGTGGAGTCTGCTGTGCTAACCCCAAATGCTTTTGTTTTGCTTGTAACCATTAAGCTGGATCTCAAGAAAGTTATTCTTGATGCTTAATTCCTGCAAGTTTTTTTTTTTTTTAAATCTAGACATTTACTGATCTACTTACATATCTGGGATTTCAAATGAGTAGTTTCTAGGTATGATACCAATGATTTTTCATACCTGGCCCCAAGCTTCTTACAGCATAGTTGCTCCCTGTCTGCCTCTCCCCGAGAACAACCACAAACAGACAAAAGGGAAGTGTTTTCCCAATTTAAAAAGTTTTAGCCTTCCCATTGGCTCTTTAGGTCAGGTGCCCACTCCCTTCCTTTTACTTATGCAGAGCAGGGAGACTTTTTGACCTTTACAGGTAAAGCAAGTAGAAAACAGCTATTAAGAGCGATTTTATAGCCAACTGGCTGGCTGGGTGTCCATAAAAAGAAGCTCCCCTCCTTTCGTTTATCACACCCACTAACTTCCAAAACCCAAATTCACATATAATTATAGCGACTTCCCAAGTGTCACTAGAAGAATTGTGGGTTGGTAGCCTCTATGGCAGCTCTTTTCCCTTTTCACCAATAGAGGGAGTAGGCAGTTCTTTCCCCTCTGGAGCTTCTGGTCTTAGGGTTTTCGTATAATTTATGGTATTATTTATCTATTGCTCACAAATATTTGGTAGGCCAACAGGTTATATGTGAAATTGTTGACAAATCCAGAAAACAGTATATGTTTTAAAACAAATGATAATTCACCTGAAAAATGGTATTCATTATTCTCTATCTGTCAGACACTCCACTGGTGAAATCTTGGCTCCGTTAAAGTTAGTGAGAGTTTGGCATTGACTTCAGTGGGCCCAGGACTTCACTGTAGATTAAAAAATTTCAGTCATGCAGACAGAGAGTAGAAATTATGTCATGTGACTTGGGTGACCAATCGCAAACTACAAATAGTGAATAGTGACTAGCCAAAGTGAACTATTCATGAACAATCTAAAAACTGAAAACTATTCACAAACGTACAACAATCACATTAGAAGAAAACAGAATCAGTTTTTGGACAGTTCATAAACAGTGAAAAGGGCTAACTTCTTCAGATAATTTACTCACTATGAATCAAGGTCTTCACAAATTCCAGAATAGGCACATTTTGCGATGAAGAATGATGGAGTACAAGAAAATTACTATAACTGTTAAACAGTAACAAACTACTTTAAACTCTGAGAACCATAATTACCTCAGCAGCCAAATTTGCCTTCTCTGCCATTTGAAATTGCTATGGGGAAGTACTATCTAATCAAATTCCATCTGCTTGCACAGGATGGACATGATGAAAGGTACATCCTGAAATGTTGTGTTAAAAATCTGCTAAATGTCCATTCCCACAGCAGAAACATTTGAAATCTATGCATAGAATGACCTCCTAGTCTCCAGTATGCAAGGTCTTCATTGTCTTCTTATTCAAATCCCTCCTAATGATTCACTTCTTCTGTGAGGCCCAACCACATTAGCCCATGACAGTCAAATGCCTTTTCAACGCCAATCAGCCTCCCAATACATGTTCCCTTATCTGTATGTGTCTTTCACATTGTAAACGCCTTGTGGCAAAGACTGTTTCTCTTTTACAGCACCAATCACATTCCTGGCACTTACTAAATAATAATAAACATTAATAATTATCTATGAAAATTCATTTTAATTTGGAAGAGATTTTGAATGTTGAAACATCACATTTTCCACCACAAATTGTCGCCACTGTGGAGTGTAAATAGACCAATCTTTGCATCCCCTGAGTGGTTATACCTATCGATACAGAGTTATAGATAGTAACTATTATAGATAGTAATAGAACTTCCCAAACCAGGGTTTTGTGTTAAATATAGTGAAAAAAATTACCTATAGTAAAACAGGTTGTAAAGACTATGCAAGATAGAAGTACAGGGAGACAACAGCATAAGTTAAATTGGATTGTACCTAAAGTTTCAGTGTAAATCCAAAATCCTGTGTAAACCCACTAGTAGTTTATAACCATAACACAAATGTCAGATTAAATTACATTACGAAGTGCCTTCAGTACCCCTCCATGCTGAACATTTCATTGTAATTAATTTTATTAATTATATAACAATGCACTTACTAATTACCCAGGGGAGGCAAATACTGCTACTAATTATAGCATCATACCTTTATCTGTTAAACATTTCTGCGAATACTAACAGTAAAATCTCCATCCAGGTATAGAGTGTAAAAATTTCATCCCTTGGCAATCACTTGCATTTTGTCACTAATATACAAAATGGCTGGGGTGAGTTATAAGAATCCAATGAAACTGACATGAATATTTGAAAACCCACCTTAGTGTATATTTACTAAGGTGGAAATTTCAGTGCAAGTATAATTATAGAGCACACACTTCATCTAAAGCTCAGGAGTGGTACACACAGCAAGACCGTGCTGGGTTCTGAATTGATTTTTAAGGTATAAAGTTTCATACCTAGGTACAGAGAACTGCAATACTTAAGCCAGGATATCACAAATGCATTGCTCACAATTATTAATGCATTTATCCTCACAACATTCTGGTGAGATAGGGAAGTGTTATTATCCATATTAAGAAATAAGGAACTTATGCACAGGGAAGCTAAGTGACTTGCTCAAGATCACACAGGAAGGATGTGACAGAGCAGGGGATTAAATCCACATCTCCAATGGTTCAGGCTAGTGTCTTAACCCACTGGACCAGCCTTCCTCCCTCATCAGCTATTATTGTCACATTTCCTGAAGCCTCTTTGAAGAAGGTAGGGGGACAACGATCTCTGGACAATTATATTGCAAAGAAAACTATAAATGCAAACTGCATTACCAAAAATTTAGCACAAACAACTTTGTTGAAGTGGGCAAAACTGCTACTTTTCAGTACTTGAGTATTTGCATGCAATCCCTGCCAGTATTCTTGCATTTCATTCAGAGAGAAATTGTACTATTTCCACTGGCACACACTGATCTTTTGCTGCACGCTTGCTGAAATTTAACAATGGGCAAAATTAAACTATGTTGTGCAGTTCACAAGACTAAATTAGGTTATTTTGGCAGAATATTCTGTATCTGAATTTTATATTATCTTATTTAGATAAGCTGTTGCCAGCGGGGGAGTGAGGTGGGAGGAAGTTTTGTTTCATGGTCTCTGTGTGTATATAATGTCTTCTGCAGTTTCCACGATATGCTATGCATCCGATGAAGTGAGCTGTAGCTCACGAAAGCTCATGCTCAAATAAACTGGTTAGTCTCTAAGGTGCCACAAGTACTCCTTTTCTTTTTACGAATACAGACTAACACGGCTGTTACTCTGAAACCTATTACAAAAAAGTGGCCCAAGAAAGCCACAGAACTGTGGATGAGGGTGGTGAGTGTTCCAGTCCCCATTATTTTACATCGGAAGGGGCGCACATGACTCACTGAGGCTCTTGGAGGTCAGTTCAAGACTATGGTCTTGGTGCTTTTAGCCATTATAACCCTGTTGATTTAAATATTCTGTCATGTATTGGAACTCCTACACTGAGTATTTCTTTATAGAGGGCAAGTTACACAATGTTCTTGCCCATTGTTCTTGCCTGTTGTTAATAAAGTTAGTTGAAGACTGGCTTTGTATAAGCCTCCCACTGCGGCTTCTTGCAAAACAAGCCTGAAGATGTTACATGTCCCTTTTACCTGTCTTAAAAATAACTTCACAACTATTCATTTTTATGGAACAGTCTGGGGTGGAGGCAGGGTAGGAAGTCTAGCCATCAGCTGCTATACTTTAATTTGGGCAATTGAACATTATGCAATGGTTTGGAAATCATGAGAATTTCTGCAAAGTACGAGGACAGCTGTAATGTCAGGATGACTAGGCAGGTGGCAAACTGAGACTACTGCTTTTATGCAAAAATAGACTTTTTATTATTATTATCTAGTTTTCCACTTGGCTTTTCTATCCATCTATTGTATCTTGTTAAAAACCTCTTTGGGGGCAGGGACTGTCTCTTACTATGTATTTATACAACACCTTGCACAAAGGGACGCCATAACTTGATTGTGGCTTCCAGGTGCTAATATCATACAAATAACAGCAGTGGGTAAACTAATTTTTGGCCAGTTCAGTTTCTGTGTCTTCAAATTCATCAGTTTCTCTTTCCCCCATTTTAAAATGTATAAAGGCATAGAAAGCCTCTACAATAAACTGCATTTGTGGTCTCAGGAAAAGTGTCTTTTAGACCTTTTATAGAGCTATGAGAGTTTAAAAAAGCTTCTGAGGCTAGTCAGCTCTCTCATATTTATTTTCAAAATGCATTCCACACTCACAAGCTTAGACAGAGCTTAATTACAATCAATGGAATAATTAAATTGAGGAAAATGTGCAATAGAGAACAAAAATTAATAGAAAACATATGCACAAGTGCACCTTTGGGCAAATGCATTTTAGGCTGCACAAAGTTGTCATTTCGCCTCTCAAATCACCTCCTTATTTGCTCCTGTGAATGCGTGGGACACAAACTAGATTGTAGACACAGCTTGTAAGTTCAGATCCTGAACCATATTTTAATATTTTACACAATAGTGCATTGTGGTCACAATAGCCCTCTTAGAATATGTGAATCTGAGTACTGCTAAACTTTCACAATGCATTTCAAATCCTGAAACTGCTTTGATCCATTTGTAATTTAAGAGCTCTCTCTCTCTGCAAACATCTTATAATCCATACATTTTAAGGGGATTTATAACAGTTTGTTCACCAGAGTTTGACTCACTGGTGAACAGTTCTTTGCAGCTGTATTATTTGCTGGTTCCAGTCTAGTTGCAGTTGCCAATGGCTACGATTTCACTGACCATAGCACTCTGATAAAAAATAAAAAGCACACCCAGAAAAGTCTTCTAGAACAGGTAGTTTCAGAAAGTGAAATGGCCTCTGAGTCTTATCATGCTCTTTTTTTAATTCTGAATCCTTATCTCTTGGTGCACCTTGCAGTCCGAAAGCCATGAGTCCAGTAATAGAAAACCTGTTTTTTTTATCTGTTTCTAGTATTTTGTGATGATGGACATGTGTGGGGAAAAAACATCACATACATTTTCAGGTTACAATTAGAGAAGCCTAAACAGTTTGAACTCATCTTCAAGTTTAGTATACATCTAACTTTGGAAGTGTTAAAGGGCCATGTATTGTACTAAATTATGGAAACTGAAATTTTTGGGTATGGATTTAGCAACACTAGAGAAATTCCACATAGAGAAGGGGCCAAATTCACATTGATTTAGAGAGTTTACACTGGACATTTTACTATAACTGACCAGTTGTAACTATAGTTGCTCAGACACAACAGGAAAATCTGATAATGGGACAATATATATGATTCTAGATTATAAAATATTTAGATATAGGCGTTATTTGCTATGAAGTCTAGAAAAAAACAATACAGCGAGAGAGAAAATTTAATAACCCTGCCTTTAACAGCGGTTAGAGGCTAGTGTCTGAATCATTTCTTTCAGGCAATGTTTACCTGTATGATTCAATCTGGATTCGTGAGTACAGAAGATGTGGGTTCAGAAGTCAGGTGCTGTAAATTATCATTTATTCTCTCTCGGTAAAATGCAGTTAAACAAGAATATATTCTAGTATGTCCTGCTATTGATGTTATTAGCTATCTGTACTGCATGGAATTATTTTCATGCAAACAAAACATTCAGGTTGAATTCTGAAGTATCAAATACCTACATTAAAACCTGTGTGTGTAAATGAGACAGAGAAAGAATAAAGAGGACTTTTGCCAAGGAGCCACAGAACCTTTAGGGCCATATTTCACTCCTGTGACATTTAGACTAAAGTAAGGGTTGTGCACAGTTGCCTTAGCCCATGGGAGTTTCTGGTGCTGGGCAAAGCCAGGAATACTGAGGCAGATGAAAAACAAAAAAAGAAAGAGCCAAACATTTTGAAACCACAAAGAAGGTTTACAACACCATCACTTCTTTTGATCCATGAGTAGCACACAGGCTCATTCAATTGCAGTTTCTCTTTTTCTGCTTCACATGGCCTTCCTAATGCTACAGCTAGCTGGCTGCTTGCCTATCGAGATAATCCAAAACCGATTGAAGAAGTCAAAGGAAGCCTTTCCACTGATTTCAGTGGGCTTTTGATCTGGCACTACCAGAGGAGGAACGTGTCAGTATCACTGGTGTCACTGAGAGGAATTATTAGCATTTTGGAAGGATCATGAACCCTCTACTTCAAGGCCAAGCTCTAAATAATGGAGGTTAGAAATAAACTTGCCCCATGGGCAAGCTATTTCATGACTGCCTTGTGCAGATTCTCAACCTTTCCTCTGAATCACCTGCTAATGACTCTCGTCAACTGGGGACAGGGTACTAGACTAGATGGAATACTGGTCTGATCCACTATGGCTATTCCTCTCTCTCTCTCTCTCTCTATATATACATGTGTGAGAGAGAAGCCTGGGCTTGGCTGTCTTTTCTGGTTACCTCTGAGTTTAGTATTACACTAATTAGCACAATTGTATAGCATAATAGTGAGTGCAAAGCCAGTATGCATTTTGGTTTGCAAACTGAGTTGGAACTGTATATTTTCACAGGCTCTTCTGAGTTTTCTCATCCATCAAGCCAGCCTGGGTGAGAGTTCATGGTACCACCTGCTCCTTCTAGCTGCTGCTTTTTCCTGAGTCATACGGGTGCAATCCGTCAAAGCAACCATTTCATAAAAATATCACAGAACTAATGTAGACTGCCAGCTTGATAAAAGCAGCTGTAGCATTGACTAACACAAAGACATAACAACCTCAATAATGGCTGCAGAGCTCAAAAAGAGGCAGAGAAACAAAAGAAACTTTACAACAGGGGAAAATAAATAGGCAGCATACCTTAGAAAAGAGCACAATTAAACATTAGCTCAGCCATATTAATTCCCAACTTCTCCCCTCAACATGAACTAATATATTAGCTATTTGGACCTAGTTATTTTGCTGTCAGGTTTTAATTCTTAGCTATATTTGAGACCTTTTCTGTGCACATGATAATAGCAACAAAGAATCCAAGTGGTCTTCAAGAATGCTTCGGTTTATCAAGTTTCTCTGGGCCCCAGAATAATTCCACGAGTGCACATGCAAGTATCAATGATGATTCTGAACCACTGCATTACACAGTTCATTGACACCATTAGTGCACAGTGTATTATCCCCGGGAGTTCTGCAGACGTAATGAGCTCTGTCAACCTAAAATGGACCAAAAGGGTATGAGAACAATGACTTACTAAAAAGCAAACAGATTGGGGAAAGGAAAGTGGAATGAAATAAAGCAAGTGAATGACCTATGTGAATTGATGTAGTGGCTTGAAATTTCCCAGGTAAAAGACACAGTCCAATTACTAAATCTTGATCTTATGTGTAACAGGATGGTCAATTTGTTTGGTCAAATTCAGTGAATGTTAAAGTGTTATAAGCTTCCAGACAAAAGGATTGGAGGTGACATCAAGGTGGATAATAAAGTCACCCAGAGCACAGATCATTGGCAATTTAGCAATTAGCTCTGTCAGCACCTCTGGATGATCTGTGAAAAATCTTAAGTTTTGAGTTAGCCAATATAATAAAAATATTGGAATAGAGAAGGTAACAGAGCAGATAAATGTGTTTAAACACTAAATATTGCCTTCTTACTACAATTACACAATGTAGAGGAAAATGTGTTTTCATGATAGGTTGTTCTCTAGACAGCTTATTAATGTTCTGGCAGGTAGAAAAAATATTTTTGTTTGTAACAGAGGCTTTTTTCCAAATCCCAACAGATCTTAACACACACTACTGTCAGGTTGGGGATGGGAATGAAAAAAAGTTATTATGCAAATTGTACAAACAACAAAATGAATGAAAATAGAAACAATTACCAAAGCCTGAGAAAAGCAGTACAAATATAAAAATTGAAATAAGGCAATGGGAAAGGGCAATTCAGTTCACAAGAAATAAGTCCCTGCTCTTCTCTATAAACGTACAATTTAGAGTAGCAAGACTCAAAAGAAAGCAAGTGATCCTGGCAATTACCGTCCTGTGTATCTACATTTGATGAGTGTCATAAAAGGCAGTAAAGCTAGAAGGAGTCTCTAAGACAAAAAAGTCTTGACATGTCTTGTCAAAGTGAATCCAGGCACATATTCAGATACAGGGTAAATGTGCATTTGCAGAACGCTAGCAGTCTGATTCATACTCTAACAGCTCATGCATGACTTCTCGCACTGCAGTTGTGAGTTGACAATCTAGTGGTCATTTTTAAGGAATACGTCATTGAGATTCCAGGCTATTAAAGTCTTTAAATACTAGGATTGAAGCCAGGATGCAGATCTGGAACAAAATGGGGAGTCAGTGGAGCACAGTGTGATGTGCTTTCATTGGCTTTTTTCAATCAAAAGGTCAGCCTCTGTATGCTGAATTGTTTGGAGTTTCCACATGGTCTTCACCCCAAGCCCCACAAAGAGTGCACTGGACTAGTACAACCTCAAAGTGAAAACCATATGGATTGCCATGGTAAGGCCTTTGCCAAAAAAGGAAGAGGGACAATCTTTTGGCTAATAAATAATATAAAAAGACATTTCTTGAAGGTATTTACATATCTATGGTCTCTGATTAATCTAACAGGACCCTGACACTGTGTACAACCTTAGCAATGAGAAGGCAGATGACTTCAATGGAAACGGAAGTGCGTGTTCTGGCAAGCTCCTCAGAAATGTTTCCCTCTCCCTACCAGCATCCCCTCCATCTGATCTGGGCTGAGCTTGCGTTAGATGGGGAAGTCCCGATCACTTGAGACTTCTAACACTAACCTGGACTAGATAATATAGACTATGTCTACCCTTAGAGCTATGGGTGCGATTTCCAGCTTGTGTAGTCACGCGTGCGCTAGGTCTCACCGAGCTAGCTATGTAGCTGCAATAGCACAGGTGCAGCAAGTGGCGGCATGGTTGAGCCACCCTCACGGCTGTCATGGCTCCGTTATCTTTTTTAGCCCGCTTGCCTGGTGTGAGTATGTGTACGCAAGCTGGGAATCCCTAGCTTCAAGTGAAAGGAACATTCTGGCATTGGCAAGGGTTGGGAGAGGGACCGAGTAGTTCAACAGGTCTTTTTTATCTCTAACTTGTACAATTCTGTGAATTCAACCTCATCTTTTCAGAAAGCCTTATAAATGAAAGTCAGCAGATGACAAAAGCCTCTGGACGCTAAGTATTACAGGACAAAGGGAAATGTGAGCGTGCGAAAGCAGAAATGAGAAGTTCCGGATAATTAAGAAGTCAAAAATTCTTGAAGTGCTACATCTACAGAAGCCACAAATAGTCCAAACAGTACTATGTACTGTAACAGAAATGATCAAAATACAATGAGAAGCAGCTGCGCAATCTAGTCACATCGGCATTGTTTCTTCAGAGACCTCTCTCTCTCTCTCTCTCC
Source organism: Chelonia mydas (assembly GCF_015237465.2). Taxonomy (NCBI): domain Eukaryota; kingdom Metazoa; phylum Chordata; order Testudines; family Cheloniidae; genus Chelonia; species Chelonia mydas. Next base: position 238,566,928 of record NC_057850.1, on the reverse strand, counting down.
CGTGCGCATGTGCTCCTGCTCGCTCTCTCACTCTTAGTTCAGTAGCATAAACACTACAATTCCTTTTTTCTTTAAATCACTGAAGTGTTAAATAATAGATACACAAGAACTCATATTGTTACAAAATAATTTGACATAACTCATACCAGCAAGCACTTCTTTAGCAGACTCACAGGATCTAAACAACAAAAGAACCACATAAGCTCTCAAGAATGAGCAATTGCTTCCCTGTGACAATTTGATGGGAGCTGATCTACAAGAATGGGTGGCACAATTGGCTCTGAACACATGCCAAAAAATCCCCCCAAATACCTGGAATCTCTTTGGAGGGTTAATTCCAAAGGCTTCAGAATTATTTGTATAGCAAAGGTCCATCAATTCTTTTTTCTATATATTTGTGGTCATGTTTAAAATATTATTACTGAAAGTCATATCTGAATCAATAAAATGCCTCCAGTCATTTGAGTCTGTTGAAGTTTAAACTGGGGAAATAATCTGTCTTCCTTTCTCAGCCTACATTTTAAGATATGTAATTTTCAAGATTTGGGGCATTTTTCATTGTACAGTAAAGAGAGCTTTTGCTTATGAATATTCTCCTTGTGGGATACACTATGCAGCCCATATGATAGTGAATGATGCCACTTTTATAGAGAGACTCAGTTTAGGAAATGTTATATCCAAGCCAAATGCAAGCTGAGATTTTCTATACTGCTAGACAATATCTACATCATCCTATGTTTGAATGATTTTCTTCTCATTTTAGCCATGAAGCAATCCTTTATATGGGTTCTAAGAGCAGGTGAGTACCTGTCAGGATCTCTCCACAGATTACAGATTCATTGTTTATTACATTTTCATTATTTGGGCCTGATCCTTTGATAGGTGATGAAGGCAAGCGATACCTGGCCTTTTTGTGTGCTAAGTTTGCATTTTTATTGACTGCAGTGCATTCAGTCGAAATCTGTTCAGGAAGGTCATTGTTGTGCAGTCAGTAGAGTCCCCTTATTTTTTTGTACTTGCGATGCAGAGTTATCTGGTAGGTGGAAAAGCAAGTCAGAATCTGGATTCTTGGCTTCTGTTCACACCTGGGCTGCTGACTCCTTTCACTTTTCTGTGTCCCAGTTTATGTCTGTAAAATGGCAAGAAAACTATTACCAATCTCAAGCCCCAATTCTACCTTTAAGTCATTAGCTGTGCAAGGAGCAGGAGCTGAGCAGCTATAGCAGCCGAGTGGAGACGGCTTGAAGAGTTATATCTGCACAGCGCAAATGTAAGCAATGTGCCCCTCAGACACTTGGAACCTGTTCAGCTCCCAGCACATACTACCCTCTTTTGTTAAAAATGATGACACATGCTCCCACTGAGCTTGTGGCCAGATCTTAGCGAATACACAGGGAGCAGGACTCTGAACCCTTTTTTGTCCACTGTGTTAGTCATCCCCTTTGCACTTGGTGGTGCATATTGTTCCATCAGTTCATAAGCATATACCACCATTGAAATCTACAGGGAATTTTGCTTAAGCATCAGTGGTGCAATATGATCCATTGTGACTAGTGGCAGTACAGTGTTTGGAATCTGGGCAGGATGCTGAAGGCGAAAGGATAGTGTGACAGACCCAGACCAGTGGGATACAGGAGTCTGGTCCTATTGGGATCCAGGAAGTGGGCGGGCAAAGCTCGCCCACCGCTAAAGGATCCCCCCCCAGCCTAAGGGGGAGATCCACAGGACCTGGAGGCCAAAAAATTACGGGGGACAACTAATGAAAAACAGGGACGGGAGTGCGGTCAAAGGGTCAAAAGAAGGGAACCGGACGACGACACCGAGCAGAGAACCCCAGACAGCGCCCACCGCTCCTCAAAGGCGTCAAGGGAGTCGGTGGACGCTGCCCAGAGGAACTCTGCCTGGAGGCGTGAACGGACGGAGGATCGGAAATAGGCCCCGCAGTCGCAGGAGACTCCATCGGCCAACCTCCTCACCCTGGTTTTATAGATGGCCACTTTAGCCAGGGCCAGGAGGAGGTTGACCAGGAGGTCCCGCGACTTAGTGGGGCCACGGACAGGGAGTGCGTAGATAAGAAGGTGAGGAGAAAAGTGCAACCAAAACTTTAATAAAATATAGGTGAGGAGCCGGAATAGGGGCTGCAACCTGGCGCACTCCAGATAGACGTGCCCCAGGGTTTCCCTCACGCCGCAAAAGGGGCAGGTGTCCGGGATTGGGGTAAACCGCACCAAGTACACACCCGTGCTCACGGCCCCGTGGAGGAGCCGCCAACTGATATCCCCGGCGGGCCTCGGGAGTAAGGTGGAATAGAGGCTGGCCCACCGGGGCTCCTCACCCTCTAGAGGTGGCAGGAGGTCCCGCCACTTTGTGTCAGGGCGGGACGCGAGGGTGAGGACATGAAGGGTGTGGAGCACGAGCGTGTAGAGATGTTGTTTTGGCGCGGTTTGGAACCGGACCGGCTGCAACTCGTGCAGCCGGCTCACGGTGAAGGGGCGGGGGGGTTGGTCAGGTCCACGGGGCAGGGGCCCGATGAAAAGGTCCGGAGGGCCTGGGGTGGAGGGTGGGCGGGGCGCGCCCTCTCGCAGGACCCGGTCGAGGTAAACCCGAGCAGCGGGCGGCAAAGCGGCCCTCACCTCGTGAAGTACGCGCAGGGCAGTACGAGGTCTGGAGAGCCCCATGCGCTGAGCGATCGTCAGGGGATCCAGCCAGTCTCCCCGGTCGTAGTCCAGGAGGTCTCCGACTTTGGTGACTTCTGCCAGGACCAACCTCTGGCGCACCGAGGGGGACTCCGCCGCCTGCACACGGAGGTAGGGGTTATGTAGCAGGGGCTCCACGAGGAGATCTTCCCCCACGGAGGCCGCCACGGACCTGGTCGCTGCAAACAGTTTCCAGGTCCGGAGGAGGTCCTGGTAGAAGACCGGCAGCCTGGAGAGGTCTCGCGGAAGACCCCTCGGATGGAGATAAAGGAGCTGCCGGTCATATCGGAGCCCTCGGAGGCGGCGCAGGAAGGCGTGCGCCAATATGCTCCACTCTGGACTACCTGCACCATAAAGGAGCCTCTGCAGGGCTTGGAGGCGGAAGACATGGACCTGAGTGCGGAGACACTTCAGGCCCTGCCCTCCCTCCTCCAGGGGCAGATGGAAAACCCCTGCAGAGACCCAGTGCAGTCCTGACCAGAAGAACTCCAGAATCAATTTCCGGAGGTTGGCCAGGAAATCCGGGGCCGGGACCAGGGTGTTGAGCCGGTACCAGAGCATGGACAGGACTAGTTGGTTGAGCACCAGTGCCCGCCCTCGAAAGGACAGACACCGGAGCAGTCCCGTCCACCTCCGGAGCCGCTCTACCACCCTGCCCTCTAAACCTTGCCAGTTCTCCGGCGGAGACGGATGCGTGGCGGAAAGGTAAACGCCGAGATAGAGCAGCGGACCCGCGCTCCACCGGATGGTTTGAAGCGCGGGTGGGAGGGAGCTCGCCTGCCGCCAGTCCCCTACCACCAAGCCAGAGCTCTTGACCCAGTTGACCCGGGCGGAGGAGGCTGCCGAGTACACAGCCTGGCAAGCCTCCACCCGCGCTAAGTCGCCCGGGTCCTGGACCACGAGGAGTACATCGTCGGCGTATGCCGACAGGACCAGCCGCAGCTCCGGCTCCCGTAGCGCCAACCCCGTCAACCTCCTGCGGAGGAGACAGAGGAAGGGCTCGATCGCCAGAGCGTACAGCTGACCCGAGAGGGGGCACCCCTGCTGTACTCCTCGCCCGAAGCTGACCGGTTCGGTCAGGGTCCAGTTGAGCCTGACCAGACACTCTGCGGAGGCGTACAGCACCCGGAGAAAACCCACAAACTGGGGACCCAAGCCAAACGCTCGCAGAGTGCCCAGGAGATACCCGTGATCCACCCTGTCAAACGCCTTCTCCTGATCCAGGGACAGGAGGGCGAACGACAGACCGTCCCTACACCCGAGTTCCAAAAGGTCCCGGACCAGATACAGGTTGTCGAAGATGGTGCGGCCCGGGACGGTGTAGGTCTGGTCTGGGTGGATCACGTCCGCCAGCACGGACCCTAGCCGCAGCGAGATGGCTTTCGCTATGACCTTGTAGTCCGTGCTGAGGAGCGAGACGGGATGCCAATTTCGTAAATCGCGGAGGTCCCCCTTCTTTGGCAATAAGGCGAGCACGGCTCGCCTACACAAAAGAGGGAGGACCCCGCTCTGCAAAGACTCGGCCCAGACGGTAACTAAGTCTGGGCCGAGGACGTCCCAGAATGCGCGGTAGAACTCCACGGTCAGCCCGTCCATGCCCGGAGATTTATCGGTGGGCATGCGGCGGAGGGCTTCCGAGAACTCGGCCAGAGTGAGAGGCAGCTCTAGCCGGTCTCGGTCGCCCGCGCTGACCGTCGGGAGTTCGTCCCAGAGCACTCTGCAAGCATTAGGATCGGTCGGATCCGGGGAGAAAAGGCCTGCGTAGAAGGCTCTGGCCCTCCCGCACATCTCCACCGGATCCGTGAGGGGGGTGCCGTCCTCTGCGAGGAGGCAAGTGATGTCTGGTAGAAGGCAAATATATTGGCCACTGGATGAATAGTTTTCTGTTCCCTGAGTGACCAGAGCAGGGGCTGCCCTAGAGCAATCAAGAACCTGCTAGAACCAATTAAGACAGGCAAGCTAATCAAGACACCTGGAGGCAATTAAGAACTTTCTAGATTCAATTATGGCAGGCAGGCTAATCAGGACACCTGGTTTAAAAAGGACCTCCCATCAGTTAGTAGGGGGGCGTGCCAGGAGCAGGAAGTGAGAAGGTGTGCTGCTGGAGGAATGAAGAGTTCAAGTGCGATCAGGCTTCAGGAGGAAGATCCTGCAGTGAGGATAAAGAAGGTGCTGGTGGGAAGGCAATGGGGAAGTAGCCCAGGGAGTTGTAGCTGTCACGCAGCTGATACAGGGAACATTGTGGACAGCTGCTATCCACAGGGCCCTGGGCTGGAACCCGGTGTAGAGGGTGGGCCCGGGTTCACCCCCCCATCCCTCCAACTCCTGATCAGACAGAGGAGGAGTTGAACCTGGTCTGTGAGAAACACCAGAAGGGAAGGTCTAAATTGGAAAGGGATCTGCCCTGTCCCCGACCCACTAGGTGGGACACAGGGACTGCGGGGATTGTTCTCTGTTCCCCCAATGCTGGCCAGTGATAAGGTTAGCTGAGTGGATGGCAGGTTTGAGCCACTAGCAAGAGTAGCCAAACTGAGGGCTACCGTGAATCTCTGAGGCAAGCAAATCTGCCAATAAGCGCAGGACCCACCAAGGCAGAGGAGGAACCTTGTCACAATAGGAAAAAAGGATCCCTGAGCTCTCTGACTTCCTTCCAGGAAGAGACACATTTTGCTCCTTATTATTTCTAAAGAGCTTTAAGACCATCCAAGAAAAGGAGTTTTATAATTGCAAATTATTTTCATCTTAAAAGTACATATTATTGATTGTAGAATAGTGCACAACCATTAATTCTCAAGATATGTTCCAAAAAGATAGGTAAAGACAGATCGTTAGCTGGTGTAAATCAGCATCATACCAATTTATGTCAGGCAAGTATCTGGCCTGGAGATTCAGCCAAACATGTTATTTCTAACTTGTGATAGTGGTAGTCACTTATTTCTCACAGTGCTTATAACAAGCATATACTTTATGATGATTTGATATCTCCAAAAGCATTAACACTCTGGAGAATGTGACTCAAACTACAAATGCTTTATGTGCATGTTCACATCTAATGTTTTTATTTTAGCTCATTCCTATCAAAACATAACATTAGCAAGAATGTCTGGTAATGGTGATTTCCCAGCACTGTTCAGGTTATGGGACACATTCTCCCATTGTGAGGCTGAAGATTGTTTCTGCCTAAGAATAACAAGTGTATTCTCCATAAATTTTTTAAAGATGGGGCTGTATATTCTTACTAAATTACAATAATAAAAAACCTTGATTGCATCTTCCTGGAATATCAAATATAGGGTATTGTCTGCCAAGCCTTCATCATTTTTATAATTCTGCTACTGTTCATTATATTCTGCTATAAATATCTCAGTGGTCCCCTTAGTTTCTGTTCAAGTATTTTAAGTTTATATTCCAGTTCCAATAATTAATAGTCCAAAGGGGTTGTTTCCCGTGTATTTACGATAGCCCATAGTAACTGAGTGGTCATTTATAAGCGTTCAGAAGTTTTTCACAGGGGAGAAATCATTCAATTTCACTCTCACTCTTCTGCTTAACTTGAACTAGTTAATTTTCATTTAGTTTCTTTCAGAAGCCTTGTTTAACGATTCCAGCAGTTAGATATTTTCTATGCTTTCTGTGGCTACACATTTGTTTGACAGTCCCTTTATAGTTTAATTAACTCTTTAATCCTGTGGCTGCTGCTTCTGTTGTCAGCTCATATCTGGAGCAATGTTTAAATAGCTATGAGTGATCTGCCAAAGTCTGTATTCACATGCATAAGTAAGTTTTGTTAAGCTGGTCTGTGTGCTGGTGATGCATTGGGTGTTTACACTTTGGCTTCATATATGGTACTCCATTTTATTTAGGGCTGTATTGTGATGCTGCTGCTCAAGGAAATAAGACCCTGGCCCTCTCCTAGGCAACCACATGAGTGCCTCCCACATACTGGATTCAGACTGTGGGGGAGAATGGGAGCTACACATCTGGTACTCCTTCACAGGAAGTGGGCAGGGAGGCACTGGAAAACGGTGTGTGTGTGTTGGGGGGGCTTGGCTTCACCCCCCAACCCCACCCCAAATGCCCCAGCTAGAAGATCTGATTGGTGTGAGGTGAGTCGTAAGCTGCACCTGTAAAGGCCTGCGGGAAGTTTCTTCCCATCCACACCCTAGAGCAGTGAAGCTCTTTGACTTCCCAGAGTGCTGCAATGGCAGGCAAGAGTGGTCCTTGAAGTGCATATGAGCTCAAGCAGCCTGGCAGTAATTTCACTGGTTTAGCTGAGGCGGTTTCTTTCATCCATTTGCTGAAAGTTACAAAAACCTGGGCAAATACTGATTTTTAATCCCCCCCCCCCCACACACACCCCCCCAAAATACCCAAACACCCACTGTGGACAGGGCATGAAACGAAAGACATTCTAAGCTTACGGGCACTCTTGCAAGCATTGTATGCTGGGACCTATGGCCTCCATGGGCTGCACCTGCAAAATAAAGCCGCTAACAACTCCTCCATTTGGTGCAAATTAAGTATTAGCTAAAGGTCTCCTGGCAAATTGCCACAGTGGCCCTCAGCTAGGCAAAGTTTGGGTGCCCCTGCATTTGTTCCAATTAAGGTGATATTGGGTCAGATCATTAACATCTTATAGATACGTGGGCACAAGAGTTGCAAGGACAGAGCCCTTCATGTTTTATTTTCTTATCCCCCATATTTTTCCTACACACGTGTAAGAAAGATTTTCTTGGAGTTCTATTTTGGGGGATTACGGAGACGCTCACACACAGGCATAGGCATTAACTCTGCCAATGGACTGAAAGCCTCCTGTCCAGGTGAACAATCCTGTAGAACACTTGGCAGTAACAGAAACTACCTCAAGGTTATGCCCTAGCTCTTTTTTTTTTCTTTTTCCTTTATGTCATCTGCAACAACTGTGGACTCTGACATTTAGTTAATTAAATTTGCCCACAATATCCTACTTAGTTGTGCAATTCCTCTTGAGGATGTAATTTTTGAAGGTAGTAGGCAAGAAGAATGGTTAACCTTGATGAGTCGGTTTCCCACAGTAGTATGTTATTCAGGAGGAAAAAACTCAGGAACTTTCATCTATTGTATAAATAATAAACTGCAAGACAGTGCATGGACATGGAATATTTAAAGAATAGCATTACATCTCAGAAGCCTGATAGCAGAATGAAATTAAATGAAATTATCACACAATTGCAACTGCTGCTGCACATCCTTCATGAGGCTCTTTCTATTTCCATTTCATTTTAATAGTGATGTTTTCAGATTAATTGATATTTAGATGATTATTTCTAAATCTGTTCTAAATTATTTCTGGTGATTTCCATGATGTTTTATAATAAGCTGAATATTTGTGGCAGCTTTCATAAGCTTTTATTCCGATACAGTACACTTCTAAGTTAATTTTTTAGAGGAAATGTGATGCAGAATTGGATCCAAATGGATTAATCTGTATGTGTATGAAACTGCCATCCTTACTCATGTTAAGTAGTACCCAGCTTTTTGAGTGTCCCACTGATTTTAATGCAATTATTTGTGAAGGAAAGTGCTACTCACTTAAAGTAAGAATGGCAGAATCAGTTGCCATGAAGTGAGATATTTCCTTTTTATATATTCATATCTTTTAAGGTCAGAAGGGACCATTCTGATCATTTTGTCCTGTGGCTGCCAAATTTTTAGAAATTCTGCAGCTCCTTTATTTTAAAACTTTGTAGCTCACCATGACCAAATACCATTTTTTTTAACTGATTCAGAACACTAGGTTCAAGAGGGACACTGAAGTTCAGATGGTTTTGTGACTTTAACTACATAATCTAATCTGATTCAGTCCAGGTTTTTAAAACTATAATTTGAAATTATGGATTTTTTAAAAAAAATTTTTTGGCGCATTCAGACCTAGCCTAAGATTTTAGTGAGAAGAATGGCCAGTTTTGAACTGCATAGTTGCATAATGTTTGTCTGAGTCTCTGAACATCACCTGAATTCACTGTGAAACAGAAGCTGAATGTGGTCAAAGCCCATCTCTTTACATAGCATTGTAAAACAATGTATGAAATCATTTCCCAAGTTTAAACCATTTCTGTGCTTAGTTTTCACAGAAATCATTGCTGAAAGCCCAGACTCACAGAGATAAATGGAAGCCGCACTTTCATAGCTTTATCACTGAGTCCTTCATACTCACCTTTAACAGAAATCCAGAATTTCTGGTTCGTTAGACTTTAAAATTTAGTTTTCAGCATGTGATCACTTAACAATTCGAAGAGATTTTCTTCAGATGAGATCCTTATGTTGGAATGGTGTCACCTGTTACCTAGAACACATTTAGAACCTCTCAGTAACTGGAGATTCATAGAATCATAGGGTTTAAAGGGACTGCCAGGGTCTTCTAGTCTAACCCCCTGTCAAGATGTAAGATCTGTTGTGTCTTCTTCAATTCCCGTAAAATATTCAGCAAAATGGGAATACTCTCCAGACAAATGAATTAATATTTGGTCTTTAATAGCACTTTTACTCTGTACTTTTAAAAAGTCTGACACCGGAAACATGTCAGTTATTCTCTTTTCAGTGTGGCATCTCTAGAAACAAAGCTTCTGCATGAATCCCCCAATTTTCTTTTTCATATCTAGTATATTTGTATTCAGGGACAAGATTGTTTGTTCTCCAATCATAACTCTACACATGTCTATTACTACTGGAAGAGAAGGGTCTCTCCAATGGGTGTGCTCGTTGGCATTTTTCAATTCTCATGACCACAACATAAGATGCTACTAAGGCTTTTTAAGGAACAAGACCAGTGGTTCCCAAACTTGTTCCACCGCTCGTGCAGGGAAAGCCTCTGGCGGGCCGAGCCAGTTTTTTTACCTGCCGCGTCCACAGGTTTAGCCGATTGCAGCTCCCAGTGGCCGCGATTCACCGTTCCAGGCCAATGGGAGCTCCTGGAAGCGGCGGCCAGTACGTCCCTTGGCCCGCAGCGCTTCCAGCAGCTCCCATTGGCCTGGAGCAGCGAACTGTGGCCACTGGGAGCTGCGACTGGCCGAAACTGCGGACGGGCAGGTAAACAAACCGGCCCGGCCCGCCAGGGGCTTTCCCTGCACAAGCGGCAGAAGAACTTTGGGAACCACTGCTTTAGACAGTTTAAGGAACAGTTGCTTCTTTTTGCTTCTTTAATTCTTGTTTCTGAAGGGAAAAATAACCGCTCTTGCTTATGACCTCTGGGTGTTTAGTTTCTAAATGTCTGTCTGGTTTCCCTGGCCTCATACTTTCATTTACTAACACTTGAAAACAAATGACACATTGTGGTTGTGGACTTTCTGCAGTAATACTGAGACATGAAAATCCAAACATAATGCAACTCTCATTGTATTGTCTACTTTTCTTCTTTTGCTGTTTAACTTTATTAAAATCATCATAGTCTTCAGCTGAATGTGTGCTACATGTAGGCTCGGTACTTGGCAAAAATCATTACCTTATAAAGATGAGACTCACCTTTTTCTCCATCAGCCGCCTTCCTCTATTGGCTAGTGCTGCTGCTGTCACTGGGAGCCTTTCTTTGCTCTTCACTTCAGCAGGGGGCTTTCAGCTAAAGGCTTCCGGTTGAATGCTTCCCCTAGCAGGAAGTCTCTCTTCTACAGCCTGCAGGAATGGGGGTGGGAGGGGAAAGGAGCCACAGAGAGACTCCCAGGCCTTGCAGCAGCAGGACAAGGTGCAGATGAATAGATAAGACACAGATGATATTTAAGCCTAGTTTAACAGTGTCTTAATTTGGAAAAAAACAAAACAAGAATGGCCATATTGACTTATTTTATTTTTTTTTCCAAATCACTCATAGTTCCTCCATGAATCCTTCATAGCTCCCAAAGGAAGCCATGGCTCACAGTTTGGGAAACACTGAATTCTAATCTGACCACCTGCATGGCACAGGCCAGAAAATTTCACCCAGCCATTCCTGTATTCTAGCCTAATAACTTGTGATTTGATCAAAAGATAAATGGCATCTCACTTGTTAGAATTAACATACAACAAAGGAAAAATAACCCCTCCTTTGAAAACCCTACTCCCAGTAGCCACGAACCAGTATGCACTGAGGTGTAAAAATTGCACTGGATTTGTTAGCATGGAAAAACTAGGAGGGCTTGCACTAATATCAAGATGAATGAATGAGTTTGGATAAAACAGGAACTGAACTTCAGACTAACTTGAACACGAACTGAATTAAACATTTCTGGAAGTTCAAAAATGTTAAATTACCATTTTAAAACTTTTTTTCTTTTATTTTGTTGCCTTTACATTTTCAGATGTGGGCTGAGATTGAAAGCCTAATTGTGAAAATTGGGCCTCAATTAATCTCTAATTGTAGGCATAACTCCAATGACATAACAGCATCTTATACCATGGTTGAATTTGGTTTGTGGCATTTCCAGAAAGAGAAATTCCCAACCAGAAATAGAAGTAACTGTAACCCTTGCAAAATTTCCATCCCAAATCTCCAGGCTCAAAAGGTTCTGATAGTTTGGACAAGTCTCCATACTTATACGTGCTTATTCAATGACAACCTCTGAATCTTTCCTTAGTTCACCCATCGCTTATATATGTGAACATCTTCTAACTTAAAAACTCACACAGAACTTTTGTTTCCATTAAATGAAATAATAATAACTCCATAAATGGAGCTAAGTGTTCATAGTATTATAATGATGTTATGTGGCATTTCTGATCCCTGAAATGGATTCATAAGTGAAACCTCTAGAATTTCCATCACTGAAAAGTTCTTGCATGAGAATTGTGAGTTAAAGTACTGCACTGTGTAGTGCTTAGTGTAGTGAACTTCTGCTTGTGTCTTATACTTACTTCCCTTCCAGAGCAGCAGTTTGATATATAATGCTACACAGGAAAAGACTCAAGAGGTGTCACACCATAGGCAGTGACTTACTGCAATGCATATATACATGCATAATGCATAGAAAGTGAAATAAGGGCCAAATCTACTCCTGACTTAGCACCTCATTTAAAGGCATTAGGCAGCGGTTGTAAATCAGGGTAGGACTTGGCCTTAAGAGTGCAGCAGTAAAATTGGATGGACATTATAAAAAGTATGTCAACTTGTGTCATTAATTTAAAGGAAACATATGAACTTTCTTTTAATCAGTGGGTGCCTGCTGAAGATATGCAGGCCAGTAGTCACTCTAAGTCTGAAAGGTTTCAGAGTAACAGCCGTGTTAGTCTGTATTCACAAAAAGAAAAGGAGTACTTGTGGCACCTTAGAGACTAACCAATTTATTTGAGCATGAGCTTTCGTGAGCTACAGCTCACTTCATTGGATGCATACTGTGGAAATTGCAGAATATCATTATTATATACACAGACACCATGGTGTCAAAGCTTGAAGTGTGTGTGGGGGGGTGTGATATAATTTGCATTCACTCATTAATGCATTAATTTAAAATGCAATTTAGATGCGAATTGATGCTAATTAGCCCAGCACTGTTACTGTTGTGTTGCACTGTTTTTGCAAACAGTGTAACCTTTGTAGTGATAAGATATCAGGGAATACAGTGCATTTGAAATTGGGGAGCAATTCAGTTTATAATGCCATGTATATGGCACTTCTCATATTATTATAGCTACTTCTTAATTAGAGCTGGGTGAATATAGCAAAGAAAGTGAATTGTGATTATTCTTCAAAAGGGTATTCACACCCCTTTTTATTCATTAAGGCTTTGTCTACACTTGGAGCTGGGGATGTGATTCCTAGCTCGCACAGGCATACTCATGCTAGCGCTCATCAAGCTAGCATGCTAACAATAGTAATGTATCTAGGTAGCACATGCAGTGGCGAGTGGTGGCATGGGTTAGCCATCCCAAGTACAAACCTGCCCACATCCTGTAGATACATACTTGGGACAACTTGCCCATGCCACTGACTGCTGCTGCCCATGCTACCATGGCTACACTACTATTTTTAGCATGCCAGCTTGATGAGAGCTAGCACACACATCTATACGAGTTAGGAATCATACCCCCAACTCCAAATGTAGACATAGCCTTAGTGTGAAAATTACCCCTATGCATCACAAGTCCCATTTTGAGGGCTTAAAGGGAACTTAAGTGGTGCATAGGTCTTTGGCTGGCCCTCTGCACACATTTGAATTTCACCTTTATTCTCATGTTTCAGGTGAGTAAGTTTTTATTTATATGGTGAGACTAATAAATAGCAAATACTTACACTGAGTTCCCAAACCTGCTATAGAATAAAGTTTTCTTGTATAAACTATTTCTCAAACAGTTGTGAGTGATAAACCCATAAAATTACATCACAATCTGTTCATGGATTAAAAAAATAAATAAATTCATCTGATAAATTGTACCCAGTGAACAATGCGGTCAGCTTTATTGTTAACGTAACAGGTTAAATATAAAGACAAAAGGAGCAGTATTTTTATTAAGCGGTCTGAGTGTAGAGTTGGCTCATGATCTGTGTTAATAGCATCTCCATAAAAATGCTCAGTCAAATTCCGGGCTTTGTGCCAAATGTTCCTCTCAGTTTCACCCCTGCAACACTATGTGCGTGGTGTAACTGAAAGCAGAATTTTGCCCTTTTTGGTGAAGCATTATAAAGAATTTGAAGAAATGTAGGGCCCGATTTTTCCATTGCTTGCACCTTGTGTAGTCATTGATATCTCGGCAAAGTATGTGAGGATATTATCAAATCAACTGCTATGCCTGGGTCAGTTGAAAGAGAGAGAGAAAGCTGCATGTTGGCAGTATATTGCAATCTGTCTTCCCATAAAGGGCCTGATTCAAAGCCCATTGGAGTCAATTGACTCCTAATGGTTCCCGTGGCTTTGGATCAGGCACTGACCTCCCTAAATATGGAGCAAGAGGAGTGACAAGGTAGATTTCTGATGAACCCCATGTGGGAATCCCTGACGGAGCTGATAAACACTACGTCTTTACAGGGGATGCCCGGCCTTCAAGGGGCATTAACTCGAGTTCTATTAAATTCCTGAAGAAAAAAGAAGGGTGGGGGAGGAATCATTCCCACTCCCCAGGTCTGTGGCACTTAGAGGTGACATGGACTATGTCCTTACTTTCTCCAATAACTCAGTATGCCTTCTACTGGTGATTCATTGCCCATAGCGGAAAGTTGTGGTCTCTGCAACTTCTTTCCGATGACATGGTGAAGTTGTATGTCCAATATTCCAAAAAATACTATTGCCTTATTGAATGGCTGCATGATTAAAATAATTTTAGGGCATATTGCAGAGCTTATCCCCCACTCCTTTTGCCCCCCTCAAGTATTTGTGGGAGATGATATGGTAGGAGAATTTTTCAAAGGGACAGGGGAGTGGCAGTTTTAAATTGCCTAGCTTACTGGAAGTGTTTTTCCTTCAATTGTGTTGCTGCGCCATATTTTTAAGTTACCTCAAGGGTGCCTAAATGTTATGGATGAAAGGAATTAGGAGAGGTTCTATCTATCATTAGTAGGGCCTGCAGGCATGTCAGCAGGACTATGAGGTCTGAGGCATGGAAGAGAGATGATAGACCTAAATGAATTAGAATGGACAAATACAGTAGTGCCAAAATTCACATGTGCCTCCATTTAGGCCCAGAAATCTGTATTTAAGTAGCTGTGTAAAAGTTGCCTCATTTCTATCAACCTGTAAGAGCTTAGCACCTCTAAATATTGACCACACTTATTTAGGTGTCAAAATAAGGATTTAGGCAACCAAATGTGAACATTTCGGTAGCTTGTCTTCACCCACCAAAAGAAGCAGAACTTGAAGCAACTTCACAAGTGGCACCCAGGCTTAAAAACAACTTGACCACACTCAAAATGACCTGAGGACTCCAGATACTGCTTGAGATTGCCTGTTCACAACAATGGGAGATTTCAAATAAGGTGATAGAGGTACCGATTATCGGCATTGAGAGAGGGGTTTTTGAGCAAGGTTTTAACAACTGATTCTTTAAAAGATGACTGCAGATCAGTTGTATAGGCCCGCCTTTGTTTAACAAAACCAGCACAGTTATGTTGTGCCTGCTAGCTCTCTTGAGCGCAGATTGTTGCATTTAATCGATTCCTGCAACTTTCCTTCTTTAACAGTTGCTGGAGCATTCCCAGTGGTTTAGCGGAGTCATCTTTTGTGAAAGTTAGTAGGAAAATGTTTTCTGAAATTCAGATAAAATTATGTGCCTTGCTTCATCTGTGCCTACCAGTTTAGTGATATACACTTAAAGAACTCGAGAAAATGTGTCACACAGCAGTAGTGAAATGGATCTCTGTGTCATAGCTCCCACAGAGAGGAGCTCCACAGTAGTCATTAGCAGTACAGAAAACATCAAAGATAACAACTGAGACCTGAACCATTTGCTGAAAAAGGGAATCAAAGCCCAATGGCTCTACCACTGCTGGCTATTTCAACACAAAGCAGGCAGTTTTAAAAAACAGTCAGTAAGCATTAATATAGTATGATAAGTGGCAGTGAACCATCTGGGTATTAAAGGCACTTCCTGCCTTATGAGTAGGACTGGGTTTCTTGTGAATGTAGGAGATTTTCATTTTTCATAAAAGGTCATGATTTTTGTCACCTGCAGTTATGCTGTTACTAGTGGCTATTCTGGACACCGTGAGGGCAATGCAAACAGATCTAAAATTGCTCAGTCCACGTCAAGGAGATGTGAATTGGGACCACAACCTCAGAGCACTGTGAAGTCGGCTAGTGTGAAACTATACCACGTCTCCTGTCCTCTATCCCATATGCAGATAATCTTTCTTTCATGATCATGCCTGAAAGATGAGCACATCCTACTGCATCTGTGTTTCTAACAGCATCCTAACAACCGTGAATAGGCCTTTAAGAGAAAGTTGCAGCTGGTGTAAATCGGCATGCCTTCAGTAAAGCCAACAGAGCTGCACCAATTTAGGGAATCTGTTCCTTTGCTGCATCCCAATTCCTACACTGCTACCTCTGGATCTTTGTGAGGATATGTGATTAAAACTGTAGCAGGAGGCAGGTAAGAGGGCTGGGGAAGGGTCTCTCTGCAGTGAAGGAGAGAGAGGTTTTAGGCATAATTCCATTTACCTTATTCTAATTAAGGTCCTTGTTCAGTGTTAGAAACAAGTGACTCTTTTTGTGGTTTTTTTAAACTCTTGTTACGTGACATTTTTGCCATGCCAATTTTTAAATCATTTTAACTTCCCAAGCATCAGTTTGAGTATGATCATGTAGCTAATAATATTCCATGTTCCACGCTGGAAAATTATCCTTATTCACTCGGCCTATTGCTAATATATAACTCTTTGCTGATTTAGGGCTTGTGTACGCAAACATTTAATTAGTGGCAAGCTGGGATATGAATCTCACCCACACTAGCCCACTGAGGCCTAACTGTTCATGTGCTCCTTGCCACTGGGCATTGATAGTCTCTTAATGCGCTTTGATCTAGTCCTGTTTCAAAGCTGACCAGATCAAGCCACACTAACAAATGTCAGCAGGGTGCACATGACCAGTTAGACCATGGCAGGTTAGCACAGGGTAGATTCACACTCCAGCTTCCTGGGGGCTAATTGTTCATGTAGACAAACCCTTAGTTACAAAGGCTTGCACTTAGCAGAAAGAGGCAAGTGCCATGTTAGAGAGTAGGTGGACTGTAAGAATAGAAAGATAGAATTTGAAGATGGTATACATGTAAAGAAGTATCCTTAGAGTAGAGAGTCTATTGTCTAGAACAGGCCTGATGAGACATCAGCACCCTCCGGAATAATTGACAAGAGCAAAGGGCTCTTTGCGTACCAGAGAGAGCTGTGATACACAGCTGTTCAAGCTATTTTTATCTTTATTTGTACTATGGTAGCATCTAGAGACACAACAAACATCAGGGCCCTATTGTGTTAGGTGCTGTAAAACTGATGATATAGTATGAGAGAATCCTTGCCTGAAGAGTTTATACCTCAAATAGAGTCAGGAAGTATTATTATCCCCATTGGAAACTGAGGCATAGAGGGATTAAGTGATTTGGAAGGGCTGCACAATAATTCTGTGGTTAAACCAGGAACTGAGTCCAGATCTCTTAAATCCCAGTCAAATACCTTCATCACAAGACTGTACGTCCCCTGACACCCATGTGCTTTGGTGGAGTTTTAAAAAATAAATAAAAAAAATCACTACATACAAAGAATTCTTTTAGAGGTAACTTTTCGTGAGCCTGATTTTTTTTTAGCAAAATATAAAGTAAAATATTAAAATGGTACAATGAATGATCCCCAAAATATATTTTTCTCCTCCCTGAAAGCCAAAGCTAATAGCAGATAATAAGAATCCAATGTGTGTCTTATTGTTAGCTGTCTGAGTAAAAGCCATTCCATTTGCCCTCCAATCATTTATTTAATCACAGTTTTGAGAAAATTGCACATGTTATACTGGCTTGTTAATTATGTCACATATAACACAATAGGCCAAATTTTTGAAAGAGATAACAGGTAGATAATTTTTCCCTCTGGATTTTACTGAATAAATGTAATGCCTAATAATTACTTGTGTATATAAAGGGGTTATGCCCCGCCCCCTTGGGCCATACTCTCATCTCAGTTGTTCACTGGTGCAAAAGAGATCCGAGTATGTCCCTTCTCTCTTTTGCCCTGTATTTTATTATTTTCAGAGAACCTGATTCTGCCATTCTTATAAGAATACAATTCCATGATTTGTCCTAAGAAGACTAGAAGTCAGCCAGACCACAGGTGCAAAGAACTCTGTAAATAGTGAGTCTGCAAACCAGTTACCTCTTTGTGCCTATCTTAATTGGCCAAAGGTTCATCCAATTATCACTTAGATATTATTCATGCTGTCTGTGTGGGCCTGATTCTTCCATACTTAGTCACAAAAGGACTAGAAATGGTAGGGAATTTTTTGATGAAACTTTTTTTCATCAGAAAATACTATTTCGTCAAATCTGAAACTTTTTGCAGGGATGTACAGTTTTGATGAACAGCTCATCAGGAAAGGTGTCTCAGGTCCAGGATGGAATTTCTGATCAAAATGAGAGAGAGAGAGACAGACATAGACACACTGACCAGGGACTTGAAGATGGGTTTCACACATCCTGGCTGACTGCCTTAACCACAAGGCTATTGGCTATTCTGGGGAGGCTCCCATTTTGGTTCTTTGCAAACAATTTTGAAAAGCCAGAGTTTCATTCTGTTGCTGTGAATTGGACCATTTTTGAAATCTCGGAAAGTTTCACAAGACTGGAAAACTGTTTCCCACCTAGCTCGAAATGGGACTGATCTAAAACCCATTGAGGTCAATGGAAAGGCTCCCACTGACTACAGTGGGCTTTGGTTTGGGCCCAATATTGTTGTCTTTATAAATGGTCTTACACTTCTAAAATTTATTTTTCTTTATCTTAAAATAACTGAACACTATTCTGTTGCCACGTTGCACCTTTGCTGCTGAGAAAGATAATGACATTTTGCATCATGTACTGACCACAGTCCACATGAATAACTCTTGTTGACATCAGTGAGAGTTGCATACACACATCTGGACTGCTCACCCTGCTCTGCTACCCAGCTGAGTGGAACAGTTCAAGTGAAATTAACAAAATGTGAAGTGCTATCAAGTTTGTTAATTTCACTCTGCCTTTTCTGCTCCACCCGCACCAACCCCGCTGCTTGCTCTGCCCATTAGCTTGGATGCAGGGAAAGTACACAGAGAAATTAAAGTCTGTTAGTTTCACTTGAAACTGCACCACTAATATGGAGAGAGAGATATGGTAAGACAGCAGGGGCCTGAGAGAAGCAGGGTTGTGAATGTAAATAAGAGGGGACAAGGGATTAGGAAGGAGGAGGAGGAACAAACAAGTCTGGAAAGAGAGTAAAGTAGGGAATGAGCTGGGGGGCAAAGAAATCAGCTACAGTATTAAGTGCTGAGGGAATCGGCCAGAGAAGAGGAGAGTAATCAAGGGGGAAAAAGAGAGAGGAGAAAGAAATAAGATAGAAACAAGCTGAAAAGGGCAAGAGCTAAAAGATAGAGCTACTGCAATAATAATAATTCATTTTAAAGGAGAGGACCAAAAACAGAGGGAAAATACACAATTAAAAGGAAGAGACAAAATAAATGTCTGTGATGAATGCTTTCGGGAAGAGGTAGTGCATAATGTAAGAGCCAGTGTGCATGGGGAAAAAGGGAATGGGAGGTGGGAGGGAGGGAAAGAGTAATGAATGGTCAGATGGCTTAAATTAAAAAGAGAACAAACACAGCATAAGACTAGTTTTATTTAAATAGTGTATTATCAATTTACATGATCTTTGACACTGGGTGAAATATGTAACTAATTTAAAAGAAAATATATAAATAACATTAAATAATAGTAAATGACAAAAATACTGCTGCAACATTCATTAAAAAATAATATTAAAGGATAAATAGGGAAAGTTAAGATCGTGGGCAGAAGCTGAGCAAGATGCCTTTCTTTCCACTCAACCCCTGTGGGGGGTACTTAGAAAGAAGCAAAAAATAAAGGCTTAGGAGTTTTTAATTTGTGTGTGTGTGTGTGTGCCTGTTAGTCTGGCATTTATTGGCATTTCTGGAGGGATCTATTTCTTGTTTTATTTTCATTGTGCCTGGAATAGACTTGAAGCAATTTTTAATTTTAAAGCTAGATTCTTCTGTCCTCCAATACTTACAAAGGGTTAAAAGACGCACTTTGAAGTGGCCAAGATAACAAACCATGAAAAATAAGAGTAAATATTCTGCATCTCAGGATTTATTACACAATTACACAGCTTGAGGCATTAGGAAAAACATTGTGAATAGCAGCGATTGTGCATGCTGGTGAGCAGATCTCAAAAAGCCTACCTATTTATATACCCTGTGTTTGTACAGCATAATACATGAACTACAGAGTTAATGAGTTCTGAACATTATAAGTGTGTGCTAAACTGTGGGCCACCTTGGTTCCCATTAGCTAGAAAATACCTTTACAAGGGTGGGGGAGTGGAAGAGAGCTTGTTTGTTGCTAGTAGTCCCTAAGGAAGGGGAGCTGGGGAGCTCTCCATAACTGTAGCTTGGAGAATGGCACCATTCTCTCAGGCTTGCCTGCACTAAGGAAAAGGCATGTTCTTATCACAAGTTAACTAACTCAAGATAAAAAGAAAAGGAGTACTTGTGGCACCTTAGAGACTAACCAGTTTATTTGAGCATGAGCTTTCGTGAGCTACAGCTCACTTCATCGGATGCATAGCATATCGTGGAAACTGCAGAAGACATTATATACACACAGAGACCATGAAACAAAACTTCCTCCCACCCCACTCCCCCGCTGGCAACAGCTTATCTAAAGTGATCATCAAGTGGAGCCATTTCCAGCACAAATCCAGGTTTTCTCACCCTTCCTCCCCCCCCCCCGCCACACACACACATACAAACTCACTCTCCTGCTGGCAACAGCCCATCCCCCTTTGAAACCCCTCTTTATAATGCGCATGATAATCAAGGTGGGTCACCTCCAGCACTAATCCAGGTTTTCTCACCCCCCCCACACACACCCCCCCTCCAAAAACCACACACACAAACTCATTCTCCTGCTGGCAACAGCTCATCTTACAATGTGCACAGCAATAATCCAAGTTTAACCAGAACGTCTTGGGGGGGGGGGGGTTTGCAGGAAAAAAACAAGGGGAGACAGGCTACCTAGCATAATGACTTAGCCACTCCCAGTCTCTATTCAAGCCCAAATTAATAGTATCCAATTTGCAAATGAATTCCAATTCAGCAGTTTCTCGCTGGAGTCTGGATTTGAAGTTTTTTTGCTTTAAGATAGCGACCCTCATGTCTGTGATTGCGTGACCAGAGAGATTGAAGTGTTCTCCGACTGGTTTATGAATGTTATAATTCTTGACATCTGATTTGTGTCCATTTATTCTTTTACGTAGAGACTGTCCAGTTTGACCAATGTACATGGCAGAGGGGCATTGCTGGCACATGATGGCATATATCACATTGGTGGATGTGCAGGTGAACGAGCCTCTGATAGTGTGGCTGATGTTGTTAGGCCCTGTGATGGTGTCCCCTGAATAGATATGTGGGCACAGTTGGCAACGGGCTTTGTTGCAAGGATAGGTTCCTGGGCTAGTGGTTCTGTTGTGTGGTATGTGGTTGTTGGTGAGTATTCGCTTCAGGTTGGGGGGCTGTCTGTAGGCAAGGACTGGCCTTTCTCCCAGGATTTGTGAGAGTGTTGGGTCATCCTTCAGGATAGGTTGTAGATCCTTAATAATGCGTTGGAGGGGTTTTAGTTGGGGGCTGAAGGTGACGGCTAGTGGCGTTCTGTTATTTTCTTTGTTAGGCCTGTCCTGTAGTAGGTGACTTCTGGGAACTCTTCTGGCTCTATCAATCTGTTTCTTCACTTCCGCAGGTGGGTATTGTAGTTGTAAGAATGCTTGATAGAGATCTTGTAGGTGTTTGTCTCTGTCTGAGGGGTTGGAGCAAATGCGGTTGTATCGCAGAGCTTGGCTGTAGACGATGGATCGTGTGGTGTGGTCAGGGTGAAAGCTGGAGGCATGTAGGTAGGAATAGCGGTCAGTAGGTTTCCGGTATAGGGTGGTGTTGATGTGACCATCGTTTATTAGCACTGTAGTGTCCAGGAAGTGGATCTCTTGTGTGGACTGGACCAGGCTGAGGTTGATGGTGGGATGGAAATTGTTGAAATCATGGTGGAATTCCTCAAGAGCTTCTTTTCCATGGGTCCAGATGATGAAGATGTCATCAATATAGCGCAAGTAAAGTAGGGGCGTTAGGGGACGAGAGCTGAGGAAGCGTTGTTCTAAATCAGCCATAAAAATGTTGGCACACTGTGGGGCCATGCGGGTACCCATAGCAGTGCCGCTGATCTGAAGGTATACATTGTCCCCAAATGTAAAATAGTTATGGGTAAGGACAAAGTCACAAAGTTCAGCCACCAGGTTAGCCGTGACATTATCGGGGATAGTGTTCCTGATGGCTTGTAGTCCATCTTTGTGTGGAATGTTGGTGTAGAGGGCTTCTACATCCATAGTGGCTAGGATGGTGTTATCAGGAAGATCACCAATGGATTGTAGTTTCCTCAGGAAGTCAGTGGTGTCTCGAAGGTAGCTGGGAGTGCTGGTAGCGTAGGGCCTGAGGAGTGAGTCTACATAGCCAGACAATCCTGCTGTCAGGGTGCCAATGCCTGAGATGATGGGGCGCCCAGGATTTCCAGGTTTATGGATCTTGGGTAGTAGATAGAATATCCCAGGTCGGGGTTCCAGGGGTGTGTCTGTGCGGATTTGATCTTGTGCTTTTTCAGGAAGTTTCTTGAGCAAATGCTGTAGATGCTTTTGGTAACTCTCAGTGGGATCAGAGGGTAATGGCTTGTAGAAAGTGGTGTTGGAGAGCTGCCGAGCAGCCTCTTGTTCATATTCCGACCTATTCATGATGACAACAGCACCTCCTTTGTCAGCCTTTTTGATTATGATGTCAGAGTTGTTTCTGAGGCTGTGGATGGCATTGTGTTCTGCACGGCTGAGGTTATGGGGCAAGTGATGCTGCTTTTCCACAATTTCAGCCCGTGCACGTCGGCGGAAGCACTCTATGTAGAAGTCCAGTCTGCTGTTTCGACCTTCAGGAGGAGTCCACCTAGAATCCTTCTTTTTGTAATGTTGTAAAGGACACTAAACTTTCTAAACTACTACAGGCTACAAGGGGCCACAGCAATGGTTCCCTCAACCCACCCAGCAATATTGTTAATCTATCCAACTATACTCTCAGCCCAGCAGAAGCAGCTGTCCTACCTCGGGGTCTCTCCTTCTGCCCCTCCACCCCCTCGAACATGATACAGTTCTGTGGTGACCTAGAATCCTATTTTCGACGTCTCCGACTCCAGGAATATTTCCAAAATACCTCTGAACAACATAATGATCCACAGAGGCCTGCCTACCAACATTACAAAAAGCCCAGGAACCTATCCTTGCAACAAAGCCCGTTGCCAACTGTGCCCACATATCTATTCAGGGGACACCATCACAGGGCCTAACAACATCAGCCACACTATCAGAGGCTCGTTCACCTGCACATCCACCAATGTGATATATGCCATCATGTGCCAGCAATGCCCCTCTGCCATGTACATTGGTCAAACTGGACAGTCTCTACGTAAAAGAATAAATGGACACAAATCAGATGTCAAGAATTATAACATTCATAAACCAGTCGGAGAACACTTCAATCTCTCTGGTCACGCAATCACATGTCCCCTTGTTTTTTTCCTGCAACCCCCCCCCCCAAGACGTTCTGGTTAAACTTGGATTATTGCTGTGCACATTGTAAGATGAGCTGTTGCCAGCAGGAGAATGAGTTTGTGTGTGTGGTTTTTGGAGGGGGGGTGTTGGGGGGGGTGTGAGAAAACCTGGATTAGTGCTGGAGGTGACCCACCTTGATTATCATGCGCATTATAAAGAGGGGTTTCAAAGGGGGATGGGCTGTTGCCAGCAGGAGAGTGAGTTTGTGTGTGGGGGGGGGGGGGGAGGGGGGAAAGGGTGAGAAAACCTGGATTTGTGCTGGAAATGGCTCCACTTGAGGATCACTTTAGATAAGCTGTTGCCAGCGGGGGAGTGGGGTGGGAGGAAGTTTTGTTTCATGGTCTCTGTTTGTATATAATGTCTTCTGCAGTTTCCACGATATGCTATGCATCCGATGAAGTGAGCTGTAGCTCACGAAAGCTCATGCTCAAATAAACTGGTTAGTCTCTAAGGTGCCACAAGTACTCCTTTTCTTTTTACGAATACAGACTAACACGGCTGTTACTCTGAAACCTAACTCAAGATACAATCCTAACGAAGACAAAACTCCCCCACAGTTTTTAACTCAGCCTGGTACCTCATGTGAAAACTACAAGTTGCCTTGTCTCTATTAGATCACCTTGTATTAGATAGATCACCTCTACCACCTTGTATTAACTGACTATAGTAATTAAGAACAAACCTGTTTTTCCTAGTGAAGATGAGGCCTAAGGGACTTCATCACCAACTTTTTTTCCTGTATTGGTCATGATGGAACATTGGTGTGCAGTGTATAATGTCATGCCCAGGACATCGGGGGTCACCTTAAATTAAAACACGATATTCCATAGGTGAGTCACATAACTATGAGCTTTGTTAATCATGTCTTCCTTGCATATCTATCCACATAGCTCAAACAATAAACTCCCTAAGGATGGCCTGAACATATACTGCATTGTGTGTAACATCTGAGATGGATTTGCCAGGGTCACCTCCTTCACTGGTTGGACTCAGGATACTACACTTCACAAAGGAAAAAAAAAAGAAATAAACAAACACATGGAGGGAGATGTCACCTGTGTAGTAGGTTTGCTTTTCAGTGTCTCACTTCCAGGTACTTGTTGGTAGATACAAAAATACAAAGGCATAAACCAATCATAGCCATACTGACAACTCCCAGTGGCCCAAAACAATTACTACTTATCTCTGCGTATGGCAACGCTACAATGGAAATGTGTGTGTGCTTGTGACAGGTCAGAGAGGCTGAGGCTGGTCACTCCCACAGCAGAATATGCCTTACATTGATTCTAACTAAACACTATCAACATTTATGCAGTGGTTTTTAACAACTTGGAATTTTTAGCATTCACCTGGATTGAATAAATGTCACCTAATTCAATCAAAAATACAGTATGTGCTTAGAAATACATGCAAAGTTGCAAAAGCTGTGAAACCATTTTATGGGAGCAGGAAAGGGAGGGGTGAACACTTTTGGATGTATTGGTTTTTACTTTGGCCCCCAGAAGAGATCTGAAGAACTACTGTACACGGAAGCAAAAATATATCTCGAAGAATTATACTCTTGTGAGAAAATAAATTTAAAAATCATTTAATATTCCCCAGTCTTGGTCCTTTCCTCAAATCATGTATGAGAAAACTTAGTTGTGAGTGTCGCTGTTCAAGTGTTCTTCTTGACTTCTCTTTCCTTTTGAAAGTGTATCCTCTTTCCTCAGAATGACAGCCAAGCCTGACTTGAAGAGCTCTGTGGAGCTCGAAAGCTTGTATCTTTAACCAACAAAAGCTGTCCCGTAAGAGAGATTACCTCAGCCACCTTGTTTCTCCCATATTGTGGGACTGACATGGCTAGAACTACACTGTCTACTAGCTCTCCACCTTGTGGCTGTCTAGTGGAGACATTGTGGCTTTTTTCCCTGAGATCATCTGTCATTTTCTCCCTGCTAGCAGGATCTGGCCTCATATTCTGAAAATAAATTGCACCAAGCATTTTGGCTCACACTGATTTTAATCTCAGCCTCAATGGATTAGATTAAAATGAAACAGATTTGTGTATCGCAAGAAGGGGACAATGGTTCTCTGTTCTCCTTTTAAAAGGATTGGTTACTGTGCCCTTATAAACCAGCAGTCATTTTAACCCATTAGGCTCCCCACCCTGAATGAGAACACAGCTTGTTTTCGAATATCTTCCTTCTCCCCCTGCAAACAAGGTAATTAATAAAAATGAGGCATGTTCCCACCTGAGCTGTGGGATGAGTGTGACGTGTAATCCCTGCAGAGCTTTCAAGTCACCTGTGACACATCTTCATGTGAAATTCACACCATCTTTCTCCAGTCTGAGATGGTAAGGATTAGTGTGAAACTGAAACATCAAATTAACATATCATCCTCAACAGTGGGGGAGCTAATATATGTGTATTCTCTAGAACAGTGGCTCTCAACCTTTCCAGACTACTGTAACCCTTTCAGGAGTCTGATTTGTCTTGCATACCCCCAAATCTCACCTCACTTAAAAACTACTTGCTTACAAAATCAGACATAAAAATACAAAACTGACACTGCACGCTATTACTGAAAAATTGCTTACATTCTCATGTTTACCATAGAATTATAAGTCAATTGGAATATAAATATTGTACTTACATTTCAGCGTATAGTATATAGAGGTGTATAGACAAGTCATTGTCTGTATGACATTTTAGTTTGTACTGACTGTATTAGTGCTTTTTATGTAGCCTGTTGTAAAACTAGGCAAATATCTAGATGAGTTTTTGTACCCCCCCGAAGACGTCTGCGTACCCTCAGGGATACATACCCCTGGTTGAGAACCACTGCTCTAGCATAAAGATCCTGATAATCACAAAGGGCTAGCCAAGTGTTTCTTCACTGGCACCAGTCCCTGAAAGCTCCCTGACACAGTTTAGGAAGGCAGCAAGTTGGTCCCTGGTATTAAGAAGGTTGATAAATGCAGGGCTAGACCATGCCTGTAAGTACAGCCCAGAGTAAAGAGCAGCACAGAGGCTAAGCTCCCCCTATCAGGGCTGGCTCCAGCTTTTTTGCTGCCCCAAGCAGCGAAGAAGAAAAAAAAAAAGGAAAAAAAAAAAGAAAAACCCGACTGAGCTGCCGCCGAAGTGCCGGGGAAGAGGAAGAGAGGGAGTGAAGGACCCGCCACCGAATTGCCGCTGAAGACCAGGACATGCCGCCCTGCTTCCTTCGCTGGTGCCTGGAGCCAGCCCTGCGCCCTATACACACCGAGAAGGCACTGAGAGCAGAGCTACCCTCTACTCTAGCCTTTTATATCTCTACCTCTCTCCTGCTTCACACTTTGGTGCAAAGGGTGAGGGGGATGTGAGCCTGCCTCCTTCCTACCCCTTGCCTTTGGAGTGTCCCTGCCCTTCCCTGAGCTCAAACACTGCAATTCTACATAGCCCTTGCAAAGGCTTTGCAAGGCATAGAAAGCTCCTTGTTCTCTCCCATGCAAGTGCAAGGCAGCATCTGAGCCCATTCCTGCTCCCATGTAAGTCAATGGCAAACTCCCATTCGTTTCAGCAGGAGCAGGCCTTGTAACATTTTGTTACAAGAAGTACAAGTGTGTGGCCCCTGTTTGTTGTACTCACATCATGCATAGCTCTTTTCTGGAGTGGATGTGCAACTTAATTCTGCTGTAATGTGGTGGCACTTTGGATCAGATTTCTAAAGTTTGTTGTATACAGTCAATAGTCTGAAGTGATCTTGATATATCCTGATGGACATTTTGATTTAAGAGGAAGTGAGACAGACTGACAGACGATCTCATTTAGTAAAGGGAAAGGACGGAGATTTAATGAGTAACTCACACTTGAGTTCTGATAAAATTCATCCCTGTGCAGTGAGGCCAACATGAGGCCTAAACCATGTAAATCCTGTGTAAGCCCAGTTTTGTTTTGGTCTTTCCACATGAGTGTGAATTTTACCCTTTCATGCACATATAATTTAAAATAGTATGAATGAAGCTAGACTACATTATCATCATGCATAGTTTTGCTTTGCTTTAGATTTTTTTGAAACCTATTATGCCTCCCTATTTTTGTCTTTTTTTTTTAAGGTAGCCAATTCTGATTTTCTTCTTCCTCAGAAATGGAAATTCTAATTAATATAAAATAGACAGGATTTATCTTGCTGCTGACTCAAATGATGCAGTCTTCTGAAGTTTGAAATATCAAGTCTACCTATGTTATGTGTTGCAACCAGTTTTATGTGTCATTTTTGCAGATAAACAAAAGTCAATTTGCATTATCTGATGTTCAGACCTATGCTCATTGCTTTAACTTAGTAAACGTAAATGAATGTTACACAGCTGGAAGACAATCCAGTTATAGTAAAATAATTATAAACAACAATGCACAAATATGTTTTTATTCTTTGAGTTAAATGAAATGGAAAAGCTACAGACTGTGGGAACATGCTATTCTATGATAGATGGATAGATAGATTATGTAAAGGTATTGGAACTTTGTCTCTCAATTCAAAATGTTTTCATTTAGCCAGCAAAGGCAAGAGTCAGAATGCTATGAGAAGTCTATATAATTAAAACATCCCAAATGATAGATAGTATATATAAAGAGTGCCATATATTGTTCATTAACCTGAGGGTTCAATAAAGTTGTTCTGCATGGCAAATGGCTTTTTGTTAGCAGCTGTTAACACCTATTAGGTCTCCTGACCCCATCTACAGAAGGCTGGAAGAGCTCAATATCCAAATCCATGCTGTTATTGTAAAGTCAAACTTTTCAGAAATACAATGGGCATGACATTTTCCAAGGAAATTTCTGAGGCTTCTATATTTTCCCTGTTGAGAACATATATTTTATCAAGAACGCATTATACACTGTAGTCTGTTTTTTCTCAGGAGATTCTGCAGATGACAATTTCAAGACTGAAGACAGAATTCCGTTCCTTGGCTTGTCTGCGTCTTAGCTCCTGGTGTTCTGCAGAAGATTGCTTGCACTCTACGTCTCACCAATCTGTGTCTCACTAACTCATTACACACTTAAAATATAGTCGAATACTTAGAGACCTAGAAGAAAGCAGTCCTGGACTTTTATTTTCTACTCTGCCAAGGACTCATGGAATGTTCTTATACAAGTCAGTAAAACTCCCTGTGCTTGAGTTTTTCTATCTGTACAGTGCGGTGTTAGGAGGCTTTTATAACTAAGGCTATGATTTTGTCACACAGGTCGCACAAGTCATGGAATCCAGAGACCTCCGTGACTTCCGGCCATGATGGCTGGGAGCTGTAGGCTCCCACCGCCACCCATGGCAGCTGGGCCCCCCGAGCTCTGAGCCACAATTGTTGGTGGTGTTACCCTGCAGCTCCGGCTGCCGCATGCAGTGGGGATACCCCCCAGCTGCCATGGGCAGCGGGGTACCCCCCAGATCTGACCTGTGGGTGGCAGGGGACCCTGGAGCTCCGAGCCCCCACGAGTGGTGGGGGCCGTTGGAGTTCCTAGCTGGAGCCCCACAGCTGTCCAGTAGCTCTCCATTTTGTCATGCATATTTTTAGTAAAATTCAGGGACAGGTCACGGGCTTCCGTGAATTTTTCTTTATTGCCCATGACCTAAACATAACTTTTACTAAAAATATCCATGACTAAATCTTAGCCTTATCTATAACTAATGCAAGTTATTTTGGGCTTAAAAGTTTTGTATAAATGAAATTTGTTATTAGTACAGCTGGAAAAAGTACAGAGAAGGGCAAGAAAAATGATTAAGGGTATGTGTAACATTATCCAGGGTAGGTTTCAGAGTAGCAGCCGTGTTAGTCTGTATTCGCAAAAAGAAAAGGAGTACTTGTGGCACCTTAGAGACTAACCAATTTATTTGAGCATAAGCTTTCGTGAGCTACAGCTCACGTGAGCTGTAGCTCACGAAAGCTTATGCTCAAATAAATTGGTTAGTCTCTAAGATGCCACTAGTACGCCTTTTCATTATCCAGGGTACAATCTGAACTGTTGAACAGCTGTGTCCCTTCAGTTCTCCAACCTGGGGTGCCTTTTACACTACTTCACTGTGAGAGCAACCATTCCTGGTCTACCCACACAGAGTTACTCCCAGCTACGCTACATGAGCACTAC
This sequence comes from Chelonia mydas, assembly GCF_015237465.2. Classification (NCBI taxonomy): domain Eukaryota; kingdom Metazoa; phylum Chordata; order Testudines; family Cheloniidae; genus Chelonia; species Chelonia mydas. Next base: position 238,537,799 of record NC_057850.1, on the reverse strand, counting down.
AGTCAGCCACCCTTGAATTACACTTCAGAGCAACATCAGTAAACTCCCAGTCCCAGACTTCCCCCCCAGAAATGTGAATCTTGTACTGTCCAGCCCCCTCCTGGACAATACAAGTTAATTTAAAGTCTGTTGTTTTATTAATAGAAAGTGATATGCACAAATCCTGTTATCTCAAATGGAGTTTCCCAAACACTACAATCCCGACACACACTGATTTAGATAACACAATAAAACAAGTTTATTAATTACAGAAAGATAGATTTTAAGTGGTTACAAGCATTGAGGCATAAAAGTCAGAATTGGTTGCCAGGAAATAAGTGGTAAAAAGCAACTAATACCTAACTTAACAAATTAGAGTGAATTCAAAGCAAAACTGAATTCTCTCACCACATGTTCTAACCGTCTCACTACCTGAATCTTTCAGTCAGGATCTCTCCCCAGTCCGATGATGCTTCCTTTGTCCCTCAAGTGTTGTCGATACCATGAGTAGAGATGAATGGAGACATGATTTGAGGAGTCAGTTCCCAATTCTTTAGTTCTCTTTTTCTTTTAAAATCATCTCCAGCTGAGGTTCAGGAGACAGAAGGTCTGGGGGGATGGAAACCTCCAGCTATTTATATGCCAAAATGTAGATTTCTTGCTCACACACTTTTTTTCTTCTGAAGAGTGGCCACTTAACCAGGTGATAGTCCATTTGATTTTGTTGACCCCTGGCTGAGGTGTCAATTTGCCTCTTGTCTTTGAGGAACTGGTTTGTGCCCATTTTTCTAAACTTGGAACATGTCTCTGTAATGTTATACAGTAGAACCTTATAACTTTACATACAATGTCACCACACATATTTTATCAGGAGAATAATGATCAACAAATTATGAGTTTTCAAATGATACCTTACAAGATATACTTTGTACAAAATTTATCATAATCTTAGGTGAACATAAAGGTACAGATTTCAGAGTAACAGCCGTGTTAGTCTGTATTTGCAAAAAGAAAAGGAGTACTTGTGGCACCTTAGAGACTAACCAATTTATTTGAGCAGAAGCTTTCGTGAGCTTTTTTGTGAACATCCAATGAAGTGAGCTGTAGGTCACGAAAGCTTATGCGCAAATAAATTGGTTAGTCTCTAAGGTGCCACAAGTACTCCTTTTCTTTTTATAAAGGTACAGACTGTCACAATGAGGTAATATCTTTTATTGGACCAACTTCTGTTGGTGAGAGAGACAAGCTTTTGAACTTACACAGAGCTCTCCTCCGGGTCTGGGAAAATGATAGTGACACTGAGTTAGTTTCCCAGACTTGAAGAAGAGCACTGTGAAAGCTTGAAAGCTTCTTTCACCAACAGAAGGTGGTCCAATAAAAGATATTATCTCACCCAGCTTGTCTCTTCAGTGTAGGTACGTATTTACACAATTTGAGAACCGACCTCTTGTTTTTACTGTCAGCCTCTGGTTCTTGTATCTCAGAATGAGATAGCTGCTTCTCCTGTGGAAATCTAGAATATCAATGAGTTAGAAGGGAAACATTGCTCCACCCTAGTCATAAAAGGGGCCAGTACATTCAACACAAACACTAAGCAAAGGAATTCCCAAATAAGAACCAAATGGATCATATTAAGACTCAATCCAGTAGCTGATGTACTGTTTTAATGATCATCATCATCACTTTTCTTACAATTATTTGTATCCAGTAGTGCCTGAGGCTCCAGTCAGAGATAGGGGCACCATTCTGCTTGATGCATAAGAAAAGGCCAGTCCCTGTCCTGAAGAGCTTACTATCTAAAGGCTGGATCCAATGCTCATAGACATCAACGGGAGTCTTTCCATAGACTTCAGTGGGTGATAAAGTAGGCCCTTAGTAAGTCCCATTAAAGCCTTACATTGAAGTCTAAAATGGAGTTGAAGTGATGCATAGGATCTTGTAATGTGTCCTTTGCTGGAGGAGGGGGTGGGGAACAACCTGCAGCCAGGACGGCACATCTTTAAAATTGTTTCCCCACCGGTGAAACTTCTTTCCTCCTATGCTTTGGCTGTTTTGTATATATAGATTGTAAGTTAATTGAGGCAGGGACTGTCTCTTACTGTGTCTAAGTATAGTGCCTAGCATGACAGGGAACTAGACAAAGCTGCTCTTTTATGGTCTCTAGGAGTTATTGTGATACTAATTATACAATAATTAACTGTCTCAATAAATTATTGCTTTGAATTGGTCCATCTGCACATTTGTCTTTTACAGACATTAAAAATGTTGTTGGCTGTTCTTCAATAAGTTACTTTGTCCATTTCTAATATTTCCCAGACGTGCTTGCACTGTTTATGCAAGGAGAGGGACTGGTATGATATCCCCCTGAACAGAACACAAAGGATATCGCAGCAAGTGAATGAGGATCTAATATTTTTTCTTTTGTCCCTGTAGTATCTTCTCTTACTAAGAGGGAATCCTAGAGGTGAAGAAATAGTTATCTATTATAATTGCATGTCATAATTTTGGAGCTGGATCTTATATCCAGTTCCAGAAATGTACAATACATGGACATGACCACCAATTATGATCCAGGGCAAGCGGTGCTTTTTGGCAGTATGAACAATAAAATGTCCATTTATAATCTATATGGCAAAGTACATCTGGGTGTTGTCCTAAATTATATTTTATACAGATTTTCAGTGATCTCTGAATGCAATTGGACTGCATTCCACAAAATGTGAAGCTAGTCTTCTTCCTCAAGATTAATCTAAAGGTCATGGGACCATTTTCCCCATGTATTTGAATTTAAGTTCTCCTTCTAATCACTCTAAAGCACTGACTCTCTGCCAGCCCTTTTATTTCCCTTATTCTAAAAAGCATATCCTCTAATTCAGTGCGTTCTCACAAAAGATGTGGTTTGAATTGACGGGATGTTGCAAAGCGGCTTAGTTCAGAATATAGACTAGAGAGAAACCTTTTAAGTCAAACGTAGTAATGAGTGTTTCAAATAAAATGAATGTTCCCCTTTGTAATAATTGGATGAGATCTAATAGGTCTTCACCTTTTGCTTTGCCAGTGTGACAGTTCATTTAGACGGAAGGGGACAATCTAAATATTTAATGCTGAATTACAGAATAAATCATTTAGAAGGACGTTATTTCATTTTCCTTTGTGAATTAAATCATGCTCAAACTATGTTTTTGTAGTAAATCTCTGGTTATGCATATAGTTTTTACAACATAAATGAAGTATCATCTTGTTAAGGTGGATGTGTGTGTGGTTGGACATTTCAGCTGGTCTGGGAATTGTTGGGATTAGACTCCCTCGCTGTCTTGCGTCCTCCCTGTGTGTACCCCTGATCCATTCCAGTTGTACTCCCGTGCTTTTCCGTACTGCTCCCCTAAACTTTCCTGCTGTTTTTTGGGAAGTTCTTTGCCTGATCTCCTGGCCTTGAAATCTATAAATCTATGTATTAGGCTAGTTGGTGGGAAATGCTAAGACCCCATTTTCATTTTGAACGCTTATAAAATGTAAGAGTATTTTGATCCAGGGTTTTGGTTCAGGCTCCTCTGTAATAAAATAAAATAATTAATAATAAATTCACTGTACCATGTCATTGCTATGAGACGCTAATAACACTAGTTTAAACTTAACAATAGTTTGAAGATTACAAAATGGTACAAAATGAGTATGGGATTTGAAAAGCACTGGGTGTTTCCTCACTGTAGAAATCAATAGCTCCAAAGTACTATTTTACAGTACTCTTATTCTTATAAATAAACCCAATAGTTTCAGTGAACAGGCTCTTCCCATAACACAATTACATTTGCTGTTATGGCTTGAGACCCACTGAAAGGGAAATGGATGTTTGTATTCTGTATGCATTGACACAGTTAACTTCAATAGTGCTCAATCTCTTGAAAGACAAGTGGCTTTCAAACCCTGCTGTGAATCCCGCAGTGACATATCTCAGAAAATTGTTTACTGTTAGTGGGTTCCAAAACATAGAGATTTTCATGGGGACTGACAGATGTTATCATTTTTGGTCACTGCTAAAATAAGTGGACCAATATGTCTCCGTAATTAGAGTCAGGGGACATGCTCCCTTAGAAAATGAGATTAATGCCCACCCCATTGAGGGGTATGTGTGTGTGTGTGTGTGTGTGTGTGTAAGAGGTACAACTTGATGCAGCCATTTTTTCTCTTGTACACTATGCTGTCTGTGGCATTGGTGTCTGCAGTACTTACAAATATGGAAATCTTAATTTAGTATATTTAATTTTTTACAAAAAGGAGTAATATCAATACTGCTTCTGTTCAGCTCTCCCTTCCTACTCTTACAGTGCCTGAGCTAAAGTCTTTTGAAATCAGTGACTTCAATGTGCTTTGGATCAGGCCCATATTGCTTTACAGTGTGCTACTTGGAATGTGAGGTCAGAAAACCCTGTTAGGCCAGTTTCTTAAAAGGACCTTTATCCAGACTTTTTTGCAAGCAAATGTAATTTTCATCCCTTAAAATGCAACCACATTTGTTGTCCCTGCAGTTCATGGCTGGTAGAGCTCCTGAAATACCTGATTTGGGCACACAGTCGAGTCCTTAGCCATTTCTGTCATCGGATTTGTGCCCACATCTAATTGTGGCTGCAAAATTAGACATGCATGATTTTGGCAGCTGTAAACTGAGCCGGCAAAACAGGATGTTATCCTTTAACAATCTGGTCCTTTGCAGCATGTGACTTAGCTACTTCCAAAGAAGTTGTAGCAGGAGAATAATACACTGTTTGTTGCAATCCTTGTATAGTATTTGTCACTATAAAACAAAAAATGGGCCATAGAGGCACAGGGCCAGATCCTGACCCCTGATATATATATTTTCTCTAGTGTGGCAGCAAACCACTCCATTTTATAATTCCTCCAGCATACAGGACTCCCCTGGGCAGCACACAGCCAGCAGAGAGTATATGTATCCAGTGTAGGAGAGAAGATCTATTCCTATGCTGATCCTGTAGAGAAAAGGCACTAGACCAAGGACAATCTGATTTTGAACCAGTCCCATTGAGTTAGATGCTGGGGCCTCAGAGGCTACTCCAGCCCCTTCTTGACTTCAGTGAGGTTGCAGCAAATAGCAAAGCAGAATTTGGTCTGCTACGTATGTTTCTCTGCACCACACAATATTCTGCAGAGTGCAGATAGTTCAAGAAGTGTAGCTGTTTCCAAAGTTACGCTGGCAAGAATCCCATTGATTTCAAATTGAGGATGGATGTCTGTTTTACAAAGATACAAAAGCAATACCTGTTTGTAATACATATCATTGTCATTCACTGTTTGCAAGGCCATTGCAAATGATATGAGAAGAGAAAGGTAGCCGTAAAAGCAGTGTTTTATTTGAGTTTGTCCAAGAAACAATACAGGGAGTTTGCATGGAAGGCTTCATAATTCATAATTTTTAATTCATGGTATTTGGTACAAAACTTGTTGCCTTTTCATGCACTCTTCTCCCCTACCTCAAATATATTAGTTTTGATTTAATAGATATCTTCATGTAGAAAATATAGGAAAATGGGAATTTTTGCTAAAAAAAATAGGCTGGTTTGTATTCTAATACAGGTCTGTGTTTTCTCAAGAATTAGACCATTTTAATGAGAGATGAGTAACTTTCATTTAATTACTGAACAATAACACAACAGTAGTAAATAAGGAACAGAGCTTCAGCTGGTGTTAATCCATTGTCTTCTATGCCAGTTTACATCAACTGAGAACCTGTCCCTATAACAGGGATGGCCAAACTTATTGAACCACTGAGTCACATATGACAATCTTCAGAAGTTCGAGAGCTGGGGCATACCTGCCAGAGCTTGGGACATCATCCCTGTGGGGTCAGGGGGTCTCGGGGCTTCAGTGGGAGCAAGGCTGAGGCCCCAAGCCCTGGCAGGCACCTCCCATGGGGTTAAAGCCTGAACACCCCTCCACGTTGGGCAGAAGCCCCTAGTCCCACCACCACACCTGAGAGCAGAAGTCCAGAGCTCCCCCAAACAGTCTGGTAGGCGAAGAATTGGGGGTGGGGGGAAGGGGCTCTGCATGCAGCTTACGAGCCACAGTTTGGCCACCTCTGCCCTATAACATAAAAATCCCACAAGTGGAAAAAAATTCCTTTGATTAATATAATCGGCTTTTTATACAATAGCATTTCTGTGCACGGTACTGACAGAAGAAACCTTAATCTATGGCTAAACTTGCTTGAAAAAGGTTGTCTGACAGGTCAAATGAGTTCATGTGGAGAATGTGCTTGGTCTTTTCATTTGCACAGGAAAAGGGACTGGAAGCAAAGTACAGTTTTACCAGATGAGTCAGGCGTGTTGGGGAGGTTGCTGCTGATGTCCCGCCAGTATCTCCATTTCCGCATAAACCATATTTTAAATCACTTTAGAGAGCAATGAGCTGCATCTGGCACCCTCAGGTCAGTCCATAAACTATTTTAAAAGAGTAGAAGTCAGTTCATCATTACTTTGTCTATATATATATTCATATATATATGAATCAGTTAAACTGAGGCACAATAGTGTTTCTTGAAAAAACTCACCATCACTATAATAGAGCCAAATGCCATTTATAGACCTGCTTTATTTAGTTAAGTTTTACTGTGTTACTTAATTCTGCATATAACATTAAATACTCAACCCCACTACCTTCCCCAGCATACAGGAAAATTCACCTTCCATGACAGTAAACACCAATATAATTATGATTTTTTCTCCTGTTGCAGTTAATAGAGAACATTTTAACTGTTAAAAAAGTCATGTTTTCCAAGAACCCAATCGCCTGTGCTAGATTGGGATAAGGTACAGAAAATTCCCATGAGGTTTTCTTTGTGCCGCTTTCTCCTGAATCATTCTGTTGAGGTTTCATGGTTTGCCCTGCTAGGGAATAATCGCTAGGGCCAGCCTCCAAACTGGGTGAATCCTGGGGGATCAGCAGGAACCCATGAGGAACCCTTGTGCTGCTGAGCCAGATCCATGTCCCCAGCAGCCCCATCCCCACCTACTTGGGTTTATCTATGCAGTGACAGGTGTGGGGACCTCCCTTAAAAGGAGGAATCCCCACTGGAGCTACTCCAGCCTTCCTATTTCTGCCCCAGACCACCCACTCTCCAATTTCCCCCACTCACAGATCCCCAGTCTCATGGAACACCCTCCACATAATCTGGGGGTGGGGAGTTCACTACAATGGACATGGCTGGTTCCACTTGCCACACAGGAGTCCTTGAATTGAGAGTTCCCTACATATACGAATCACAGGAGCATAATGGGACCTTTTGGTTTTTAAGCGTCTTGATATTTCCTCTCATAATGAAAGGCTTAACGTGGATCTAATCTATCAGAGCTGGTGAGTAATGAATTTTGTCTTTCTGTCTTTTTACAAATTGTCTGTAAGCAGTTTAAGATTTTGTGTTCATTTATTTGTTGTTCAAAATTATTTCTTGTGTTATATCTGCAGCTAAATCTTGATCTGGAAATCATTCACGAATAGCTGGAGAGCATTCTCTGTTAAACATGCAAAATGTCTTGGTTAATTTTTACTGGACACATAAGTCACACAGTATCGTCAGAGTTACTGCACTGAGTGTTTCTTGACACACACCGAGACAAACTGAAAAGTGTGTGGCTCCTCTCATATGACAAGGACCCCCAGCACATGATGGTAGATATAACTTAGACTTTCAAAAACAGTTGATAACAAGAGGTTTTTCTGGAGAGGTAGAGGTCTGTCTTGGGTTAGAAACTGATCAAAATGTAGAAAACAAAGAGTAAGTAATAGATGTTCAATTTTCAACATGAAAGGGGGTTAATAGCAGGTTGCTCCTAGTATACATAGTAGGAGTGGTGTTATTTAACGTAATTGTCAATGATTTGGATGAGGTGATGAAAATGTTCATAGGACACCATCTAAAGAGAGAACTGTAGAAACTTCAGAAAAAAACCAGTAAAGTTAGGAAACTGAGCAACACAGTAGCTTGATGTAGACAAGTACAAGGAAAGAACCTTTTGGACTTCCCACACACATTGATGATGATTTCTAAATTAACTGTAACCAGTCAGGGAAAAGATCTAGGAGACACAATTCAAATAATAAACTGATCATCAGTAGACTGATCTAGTATGGTAGTTCTTATTTTCCAGTATGTTTATCTTCACAATTTTTGAAATGCTGACGTTTGGAACGTAACACGCTGCCCTGATATAGATCAGTGTTTGCAATGAGATATGCAAATTCTCAAAACTGTACTTGATTTATTGCTAAACCCTATCGTTTCACACACACACACAAAATTCACGATGAGAGCAATACATGGGCTATTAAATTGTACAGGACAAAATGGATATGAAATTTCATGGGACATTTGCTATGTTCTCACGGCATGAATTCTATAAAAGATTTGTTTCACAAAGAACATTCAGTGTTCGCAAGTGTCACCACTTTGCTCCCCATCTGTGATCATTTCATTTTTAGGTACCCTTGGCCAAATACTATCGCTTAGATCCACATGTAGGAGTTGGCCTTCAGGTGAAATTTTCTTCCTTATATGCAAAACTGGGGATTAGTCAGAGACTTTTACGTGACATGGTCCATGCCACCTATCTGCAAAGATACAGGCTCTGATTATGATTCTTCTTGAGTTTTATAAGGCAGAACTGTTTAATTTTTTACAGTTCTGTACTTTCTAATCATCTATTTTCTGGGACCCTCCTTAGCATATCTCCATGAACTCTCTGCATTTGGGTCAATAAGGTAATATTTTTTCCCTTTCTGCTTGAGAATCCCAGGCTGCAGCAAAGCCTGTTGAGCCAGCTTCTAAAGAAAGTCCAGACTGATATAATTGTCTTCTTCATGCCCCCACTGTGAGGATTTTATTGCTATGATGAGCCTCCTTCAATGGCCCAAGAAGATAGAGTCCAACAGATCCTAGGTTATGTGCTTGTCAGTGTGAAACCAGACTGTGCTAAGCTGCCAGGTCTAATTTATACCATATCACAGAAATGTGCTTATCAAAACAATCATAAACTGAATACAACTAACATGTTTGTCAGCAATCATCTTTCTAGGGTTCTAGTCGTTCAGACTGACTATGTTACTGTCTTTACAAATGAATTCACCGGAAACACTCATGGCTACTGTGATGCCAGTGGACCAGGTGCCAGCTCATGCCAAGGTCCTTATTGCCTCAGGTGAACACTATCAAATGCGTAGCTGGAAACCAGACTGACTCACCTGTGTGTTAGTATTGCTAAAATAGGTATTAGACTTGTAACAATGTGTTCAGACTTTATGAAATGCTTGTAAAGTGCTGCATGCATTCATCTCACTTGTAATATCTGTAATCCATGCTATAAAGTAACACTTAAGTGTTTGTTCTATGCTGTAAAAATGTTTGCTCTGAAACTGTCAATGTAGTCAGGAAATAAATATCACCAAGTGTGAAATACTGGTTTTCACCCATGAGGAGCGGTTATCTGCAACCTATCAGGAAGGCCTGTTGATTCCAAATGGGCCATTGTAAGCCATCTAAAAACAAGGACCTTGTTGATTGCTCCTGGCAAACTCATGACAAGGGGGACCTGCAGAAGAACTCACCCCATCAGCTTGGACTCTAGGGAGATGGGGATAAAAATTCCTGACCAGAAGGAATTAGGCTCTTTTATGTTGTTGGACCCTAAGGCTTTGTCTACACTACACAGCTTTTAGCAACATGGCTGTGTCGCTACAGCCCTGCTTCGAAAAGTTGTGCAGCGTAGCCGCTGTTTGTCCGCTCTCCTGCCGACAGAAAACTTCCACCTGCAAAGAGCGGTGATTGCGTTGTCAGCAGGAGAGCCAAAGGCTTTGTCTACACTGGCAACTGAATGACAAAACTTTTGTCTTTCAGAGGCGTTAGCCTTCCTCCTCCCACCCCTGAAAGACATAAGCTTTGCCGCGACAAGTGCCAGTGTGAACAGCACGTTGTTGGCAGGAGCGATCCCCTGCTGACAACGCAAATGCTGCTCATTGGGGGTGGAGGGGCAGGAGGACGGACAAACAGCGGCTACGCTCCACCACTTTTAGCGGCACAGCTGTAGTGACTCAGCTATATCAGTAAAAGCTGTGTAGTGTAGACAAAGCCTAAGAGGCAAAGATTCTTAAAAGTCAGCAAAAGATCCCCAGGATTAACCTGGGTTAGCCCTAAAGGATTCATAGAGCTGGCTTATTTCAGCAGCTCTATCGCCATCTGAAATCTGAGACTGAAACTTGTGTGTGTGTGTGTGTGTGTTTACCTGTTTTAACCTTGTAAATAACTGTTAATAAATCCTTAGTTAGTTTACTATAGGATGGCTACAAATGTCTTTGATGTGAGATCTAAGGTGCAAATTGACCTGGGATAAATGACTGGTCCTTTGGGACTAGGAGTAACCTAATATTTTGTGATTTTTGGTGTAAAGTGACCATCTATCACAGAGAGACAAGGTGGGTGAAGTAATATATTTTACTGGACCAAGTTGGTCCAGTAAAAGATATCACCTCACCTACCTTATTTCTCTGATATCCTGGGACTGACAATGGCAACAACAACACTGCATACATCTATCACAGAGTCAAGCTTGCCTGGGTGCCAAGATAGATCAGAATGCCCAAAGGGACTGTCTGTGACTTCATGTTAAGACTGTATAGTGCCTGAGGGTTTATAGGTGGTAGGTGAAATCTAATTATAGAACTCACAACTGGCATGGGGCTTGTGCCCTGCTTCTTAATAGTCTGTCCTGAGCTTGGTATTCTCACTGGTGAGTCATTCCAAACAGCATGACAGCTATCAATTTATTATTATGAAGTGACTTTGGGATTAATTAGTATATTTCACAGGTAATGGTGTAGATGTAATAATTTCTTTAGTCTAATTTTAAGGTTAAATCTGCACTAGAGGCTACCTCTAAGAGATAATCCCCTACCTGGGGAGACTATTTTGAAGTATTCACAAAGTTAGAAACTCAGTAATTCTGCTTCACAGGGTTCATGTGAATATATGTCTTCAGTTTTGATCTTCATGTGTTCACAATTTATCCTTGATCCTTAGTGAGTTTCAGTTTTGGGGGCCATCAAACTCAAGCTCCGAAAGCAAATCTCATCCAGAACCAAGACCTTTTACTTGAGTTCACATCATACCCAATCCAAACAGCTAATTAAAGGTGTCAATGCAAGACTGTAAATCAATCCAAGGTCACTGGAAAGCCAGGTTTGCTTGAAGGGCTCATTAACTTTTAAAATCTGACACTGAATTTGGCCTGAGTTTCAAATTAATAATCCACCCCTGAACCTGACTTCTTACATCTTTTCACTTTGTTCTGTGGGCTGATTTCAACACCCTGCTTCGGTGCCTTGTTCTGCCTTCCTGTGGCCTGAAGAAGACACCGATTCTAAGAAGCTTGCCTTTTCCTACCTTTACAAGCTAAGAAAAGCATGGCATCACCTTTTTTGCATTAAAAGCAATTGCCTTCCACTTTGTACTGTTTTTCATTTTACAGCTAGGCTCCTTTGAATGAGGCCTAAGATGATAGAAGTGAGCTGGAGCATGGAACACTGAGGAGAGTTTAGTTTCTTTCCATTTTTTAAAATGAAAGGACCTTGCTATATATCTTTTGTGATGTCTGTAGTCTGAAATAAGATAAGTTGCCAGAAAGTTTCCTCCTTTCCTTTATTGCCAACCACAAATGTTGAAAACTTATCAGAGGTCCCCTCAAGAAAAAAATCATGAGATTTTCATAAACCTCATAATTTTGAGAATCTTTATCATTTGGTTCTGATTTTTGGCCTCAAGCTGCCCTGAGGTCACATTTTTGAACGTTTCTCCGCAACCATGGGTACATCTGCACTGCATTTTAAAATCCCCAGCAGCAAGTCTCAGAGCATGTGTCCACGGACTTGGGCTTCTGGGGCTTGCACTACGATGCTAGTCTACCCAGCAATGAAACATCTCCACATGCCAAGCCCCACAAGCCTGAGTCAGCAGGCACAGGCCAACCATGGGTTTTTCTTTGCTGTGTTGACACCCTAAGAGATATGGGTTTTAGAGTTTATACCCTATTGAGATGCATAGGGCAGTCCATACCTCTCAGAGCTACTGTTTCAGGCCATTTGCAAACTCAATCAGATATCTCTTAATTGATTACACCCACTCCATGTTTTCAAGCTTTTCTTTGCTACCATAAGGGCTAGAAACTTAGGCCATGTTGACACTATAAAATTATGTTGACCTTATTTACATCACACCACAATTATTAAATCGCTTGTGTGCGTGTGCACACTTGTCTTCTTGTGTCGGTGGTGGGAGTCCTCACTAGGAGTGCCTGTATTGATTGTACTGTCAGTGTGGGGCATTGTGGGATGGGTCCTGGAGGCCCGTAACAGTCGACATAAGCAATGCAGTGTCTACATTGACACTGTATTGACCTAATTACATCAACCATGACTCTACACCAGTCAGGGAGATAATGTTACTAAATCGGTGCAGAGAGGCACTTATCTCAGCGGGAGCCAAATTTAAGTGAAGACACTTCCACAGTTAGGTCAACAGAAGGCAGCTTACATCAACCTAACTGTGTAGTATAGACTAGGCCTTAGGGTGTTTTAAGTGAAAGATGAGATTCTCTTAAAATTATGTCTTTGGGAGCTAGGACTTGAAGAAAAATACTGAATATCATTATGTTCATGGAAGCTAGGGCCCTAGCCAGGTGTGTCTCTAGTGCCTAAACCTTAATCCATGTCTGGTAAATATTAAAAATGAATAGCAGTCTTCCTTTTCCTATTATAATTGAATGCTAACTTCTACATCACTAATAAATATGGTTTGAAATAAGGCTACTATTGCTCTGTTACTTGGGGGGCAGTTCTACACTGGATGCTCTGGTGTGGATGAGATCTACTGGGCCATATGGATCCTGCTGGTGTTCATTAGTATTGTTTGAAATGGGACTACATTAATGGCACACTAAGGAACTTTTAGTGCATTCAAGCAGGGACCACATGGCCCAGTTAGTACGTAACACACTAGTGAATGCTAGAATTCACACCCTGCTAATGTGGACTTATTCACCATGTTGACAGGTGCTATCCTGTTTCACTCCCCCTGGTTTGGAATTCTGCTCTGGAAACCCCAAAGTCTCACCTTTCCCATTATATGAACTCTTTGGTTCTTCATCCTGAGCATTCTTTAGTCCAGGTGGAGCTGGGCATGCATTCATCCATTTGCTGCACAACACAAAGAAACTCCTCAACGAGATCCAACCATATATGTTGGAGTTGGCCAGTCTGGGATTCTCCATCCAACCAAGAGTATTCAGATGATCAAGTTGGCTGTTCAACATCAGCCAGCTGATGTTAGAAACTATGAAGTCCCTTTGCCTTTAATGTTTTCTTTTCCAAGACACTTTATATTTACATTCATATTTCAATAGTCCAGCAACATGCATTCCATTGTTACCTCTTCTATTGTAGTGCTTCAATCGTAGAGGCTTGCCTGCTTACCTTGGTCTAAAATTCTGTTTAGGAGAGATAATCAGCAAACAGTTTATTAGGATGGGTACATTATGCCTGTTAGAATGAATACACAGTGGGCACAGAACTCAGCACAGCTCCTACGGTCAACATTCTTTCACCTACTCATGTAGCACCTGCTGCGTATTGGCACTGCACTTCCATGATGGGGAGTGGGAGATATTGGAAGTTTCAAAGCTGACCTTGTTGGGCATTACAACAGCAACTACAATAGGCAATGACTTAATGGGGAAGGAATTATATAATATTATATAATATTTTTCCTTACGCCATGAGGTTCAGTATTTGTCCTAGAGAGGGGGTATATATCCTAGAGAGGGGGTATATATTTACAGATTGTGCAGTCAAGGCAGCAAATAGGTAAGAAATGTTTAATATATTTGATATACTGCATATCACCATAATATTGATTCCTATTTACCTAGGGAATTTTTCTATTTTTTCAGGAAAGCTATGGACTTCTTAACCTCAAAATTGTGTGCAGCCATCAATTGCCAGAGGGATTTTTGACGCAAAGTGACAATTATGAATGAGATAAGAAAATAAAACATTTGAAGAGACTTGTTAATGCACCACTTGAGGGAAAAAGAGGCATACCACAGAATATAAAAGAAGCACCTAATTTCGTGGCATTGTTGTTATTGTACATTGCTTACAGGTACAATATTTACAAAGATTGCTTTGAGTGTGTCCCTAAGAAACCCTGCCTACTGGGAAATGGTTGTTTAGTTGCCATGACATTGAAGACTGGTTGCCTGCTATCTCTCTGAAGTGTAGCTGATCAGCCCCAGCATTTTAAAGTTGCCCTTTACTACTTTAGAAGACTGATGTGTTTTGTATTTATTTTGAAATCCTAAGAAAAGTCACTTAACCCCTTTCCCTCAGAGATTTGGATTGTGCCCCCTATTGATTGCTATTGTAAAGAGGGACGCTCACTCATTTTAACAATACTGCACCAAAATCAACTCTAATGTAACTCTACTGAAGTCAAAGGAGTTATACCAGGATTAATTTGGTCCACTTTGTTCTTTTGGGGACAGATTTTTAATGCCATTTCTCATATTGAAAAGTACCTTATTCCACAAGTAGACCTCTTAATTTCAATTGGACTACTCACAAAGTAAATAGCAGAAATATGCCCTAGTTGATAAGACACTGGACTTGGATTCTGGTTCCATATTCAGCTCAGCTTCAGACCTTCTTTGGGACCTAGGGTAAATCAATTAATATAGCCTGTTCCTTAGTTCCCCATCTGTAAAATGGGGATACTTCTGCTGTATCACACAGTGGTGCTGTGAAGGTAAAACCCACGAATGACTGTGGGACACTCAGATACTAAAGTGATGAAGGCCATTTAAGTAACTAGACAGAGAGAATCTGTCCCTTCATGGTTTGGTTATTATTTCTCATAGACAGAATTCTGCAGCCAGAGTTTTTCTAGCCTATGCTCTTTGTGCTGCCTATGTTTAAAGTCATACTTTTAACATGGAAGACCTCACATCAATTTTGGACCTGGTTATATCGTAAATATTGTCTCTATTCTGTTGTGCACCTTAAGGTCAAACAATGCCGGATTTTGATAGTATAAAATCTTTACATTGTTTTGGTCTCTTGGTGCTATACCATTTGTATTTAGGGCAGTTTGTCTGCCTTGGCATCTAACATTACAACAGTCTTACAGTAGTTTTAGATTTAATTCTACTTTCTATTTTATGGGCCTAATTTATTTTTTCCATAATTTATCTGAGATGTGCATATTTTTGTGAAGTGCCTTGGGATGTGTAGTACGAGAGGTACTGTACAAGAACAGTTGTTCTTATTAGAGTGAACTGCAACAAGACAGATTAAACATTCAATTAAACATGAAATTTGCCCACGTAAAAAGCTCCAAGGAAACAGCTTAACAATTCATGGTTATGAGGTATTAAAGTTTTTAGAATTAATTATTCTAAAAATTCATCTACTTTGCTTACAGGTAACTCAGCTGTCTCAGAAAAAATGAATAGCAGCCAAGTGTTCATTACAAAAATGACTAGTATACAAAACTGGGTATCTACATAGGAGTCTGTACTTCTTTCCAAGGTTTAAACAGTTTGGCACAGAGAAATGAAAATACTTACAGCAGGTGACTACAGTATGTTATAGGCCACCTTTCTGATTCATTGTATGTTTGGCTTAATGTTGTTGGATTAGCACTAAACATTAATGTTTGCTTAAAATCCACATGATTACTTTAATACTCTGCTACTGTGATCAGGTTCTGTAATGCTATGAAAGAGAGTGTTATGATACATGGTTAAGTCTCACACATAATAGAAGTATGATATATTTTCGACAAAACTGGTCAAAGGTTTTTTCAAAATCCTCACTTATGTGATAACACTTCAAAGTCTATCTGTGCCAATGGGAGATTTTGTGTTCGGCTCTCATAATTAAATTGTTTTCAGACTGCAGGAAATGTATGCATTTGTAATTCACCAGGTAGTCAAGATGCTTGGAGAACGACGCTTTTCGGATTTTCTTTCTGCATTGTTTAAATCCTTGATATTGTGTAGAGTGTTCTTGTTTTAAAGATTGATTATCTTTGGTTTTATGCCTTAGATCACATGAGAATAATGATGAGTTTTATGCATAGTCTTGGAAATCTGTACCTAATTGACAGATTTCATCTGTTTCTGGTGAATTGCAAGTAGGGCTCTGCAGACAAGCACTTGACTAACATACGTAGGGGGGTTATTTATTTATTATTTATCCTTTTTAAAATGTTGATTTCTTTATGATGTTATGAAATAATTACAGATAAACATTCTTTCGTGTGTGTGTGTAAAACCTGTAAGCTTATCAGGCCAGGGACTGTTCTTTTGTTTTGTTCCTGTGTAGTGCTTAGGACAATGGATCTGGGTACCCAAGGTGCCACTACAATACAAATAAATAACTATACATAATAATATGTATGTTAGGCACTCATGACATATTTATCTATCTAAATGGGCTATCTGTATGATACAGCTGTAAGACCAAATTCTGCCTGGTCTGTTCATGAATGTTGAGCGAAGGAGAAGGTGTAAGAAGCCTTTTGACCTTTGTGCAGCTCAGGTAAAGGCCAAGATGATTTCCAGTCCCTGTGCTTAGAGGAGTGCAAGGGCTGTTCCTTCCCCCTCCCCTAGGATTATATAGTGCCCCAAAAGAGGCAGGAAAGAAATGAAACTGTGACTGCCCCTCTCCCACTACACATCACCCATACATTCAGCAGCAAACTGTGTGATGGATGTGGAGCGGCTCTGTAATAATTTATTAATATTGTATGTTGACCTGGTTAATGGGATGTTCACTGTGTGAATATAATGGTTTAGTTTAAAAGTGGGCTGTAAGGAAAACTAGCAGGGAGGAAATAGAATACTGCAAGATAAGTCACATCTCTGCAAATATTTGAGGATTATTACAAGACAATGAGGATTATTACAAGAAAAGGCCTGGGAACCATAGACCAAAGGGACTATAGCAGTTTAAAAAGTGACTCTCTGAAGAGAGGGTGGGTAGTTGCTGGGGAGTTCTTTGGGGAGTAACCAGGCTGTGACAGAGGTACGCACTGGGTGTTTGAAGAAATCCGGCCTGCCAGTGCTACCATCAAGGGCAGGTTTCAGAGGTACGTCAAACATGTGCAGATGGTTTTTTGTTTTAAAATCATTTTTCTCTAAATGATAAACATAAGTTATGCTTCGGTTTAAGGTGGTTCTCTGGTCACTGTATCCAGCTCTGCTCACAGATTCCTGAGGAAAAGAATCACAGGTGTTAAACCCAGTCAGAGCTGCTGGGTAAGCACAGTTGATACACAAGGTATTTTAGCCCAGAGCCTGGAGTCTGTTTTTGAAGTTTTTTGGTGAAGAATTGCCACTTTTAGGTCTATAATCGAGTGACCAAAGAGATTGAAGTGTTCTCCGACTAGTTTTTGAATATTATAATTCTTGACGTCTGATTTGTGTCCATTTATTCTTTTACGTAGAGACTGTCCAGTTTGGCCAATGTACATGGGAGAGGGGCATTGCTGGCGCATGATTGCATATATCACATTGGTAGATGTGCAGGTGAACGAGCCTCTGATAGTGTGGCTGATGTGATTAGGCCCTATGATGGTGTCCCCTGAATAGATATGTGGACACAGTTGGCAACGGGCTTTGTTGCAAGGATAGGTTCCTGGGTTAGTGTTTTTGTTGTGTGGTGTGTGGTTGCTGGTGAGTATTTGCTTCAGGTTGGAGGGCTGTCTGTAAGCAAGGACTGGCCTGTCTTCCAAGATCTGTGAGAGTGATGGGTAATCCTTCAGGATAGGTTGTAGATCCTTGATGATGCGTTGGAGAGGTTTTAGTTGGGGGCTGAAAGTGATGACTAGTGGCGTTCTGTTATTTTCTTTGTTGGGCCTGTCCTGTAGTAGGTAACTTCTGGATACTCTTCTGGATCTGTCAATCTGTTTCTTCCCTTCAGCAGGCAGGTATCATCTGTTAGCTTTGTGCCTCCTTGGGGAAGAGAATGTTGCCTACTGGTTTGAGGCAGTGCCATATATATTGGTCTCTGCTAGGGCAAAGCCATGGGAAGGATCACCATAGGAATTGTTCAGAAAAGCACAAGGCAAATGAATTTAAGAATTTTTGTCACAAAAGGGAAATATATGTGGTAAGCAGCCTGATTCTCCTCTTAACTAATAGCTGTTTTACTGTGGTATGGTTTCGTAGACTTCAGTGGAGCTATGCCTGATTTATCTGATATTCATAGGTACTGAGCACCCTTTGTTCCCATTGCCTTCAACTTGAGTTGCAGCTGCATGATCCCTTAAATGTCTAAATACAGATTTACTTGTGTGATCTTAGGCACTAAGTTTGAAAATTTTGGTTGTGGCATTTAAGCTTTGTTATGAGGGTAGTGTAAGCTTTATGATGCCTTTCCTTTGTGTAAGGAAAAGTCTCCTTGTCCCTGTGTAAAGGGTAGGGGGATTCTGAAGTAATAGTGTGTATAACTCTATTAAACTCCCCCTTTTCCTGCACTTCAGCATAATTCTTTGTTACAGCATAGGCCAGGGTTCTTTTTTTTCAGGACTTGTCAGAAAATGTTACATAGAGTTTTATGGAAAACCCCTGCCAGTTCCAATGAGAGAGAACCATTCAATTTCTTAGTAAACAAACATTTTATGCACACAGACGACATTGTAAATGCAATAAAATGTTGTAAAGAGTCTTTGCAATAGTAAGAATAACTTTTACATAAATGTTATTAGGCAGTAAATCTAGTGACGTTCCTTACACAGACTTCCCCCTTTTGTCACTGTTACATATAATTCAATGCAAGGTTTCAACATAACATTTACGCTTTACTTTAGTACACACACCTCCTAAACATATTATACCCTAATCTTTCAGAAATGATTTCTTAGCTGTGTAGTGTGATCACAATATACAGTGTGTATCATCTGGACTCTTCAGATCTTGAGAAGAAAGTCAGCATCTCAGTTATTTCCCAAAAACTTCAGAGAAACCAGTAAGCAAACAGTGTGGGGATCTTCACAGCTAGCAGCACTCCACCTCTTGGGTTAATAGTTGACTAGTCTTCAGATGCTGATGAAACAGAAATCTGTAGCCTGTATCGCAAAGTGGTATAGGTATTGGGACCCAGACCTCAGGGCAGACACATTTCTTGGTCCTGTGTCAATCACTGTGTCCACAGGGCTCTTTAACTCCTATATCTATAACTTCTCCCCATGCTGCGATTGGCTCCACTCTTGTAGGGTGAAGGGGAGTGACCTTCCAGGCTGCTTGCTTACAATGAAAACATTCTTCACAGGTTCAGAAACAGCTACTGAGCATGTCTAGTGACTACCACCCTACTTCTGGATGTTTCTTGGCCCTTCTAGCTAAGTTGCCTTACACTATTCTTTACACATGTACAGAGATGCAGAGTAGTACACCTAATGTCCATGTCTCCTCCCCACTGCTTCTCTCCCTTTCTTTGGGCCAAAAAAAATAAAAATAAAAATCAAATGCTACCGGGTACAGTATGTGGGCTACACTTGCTTTTAAGTGCTGGGATTTTGTAAACGATGGGCTATGTAATTACATTGGGTCACTTTAAGCCAAATTCTCCATTGGTGTATATTGGGACCGGTCCAATGACTTCATTACGCTTGCCAATTTAAAGCAGCAGAGAATTTGTAACCTTTTTGACCTGTTTTTGTTTTTTTATATTAGATGTAAAGGTGTGAAAGCTTGTTGAACCATCCTATAACTTTATCTAAAACTCTAATGGAAACTTTGTTATTAATTCTTATTAACTGTATTATGGTACCTCCATCTTAGAAGACTGCAAATTCAAAGAAATCTGGATAACCCTCTTCATTTTTCATTTGCACACACCCCTACACGTCTTGGTTCTGTCAAAGGCCAAAAGCTTGGTTCTGGCAAGGCCCAAATGCTTTGAAAATGGGATACTGATAACCCAATTGGAAGGTTTCTAATAGAGGATGTTTTGAAGATGGTACAACATAATTTATTTAAATAAAGGGATTACCTCTGAGAAACAGAAATCTGAAATAGATTTTGATCACAAAAAAACCCATGGAATACTCTAATATTACAGTTGTGAGACATTTATTAATGCCTATAAAACTAAGAGAGCTCTTGGTGTACTGTATATGTAATTGAGCATTTTTGAGAGATGAGGTAACATTCTTCTGCTAAGTGATATCAATCTTAATGTAATTAATTCTAACTGCATGCCCTTCATTATTTTTTTTTCTATTTTTACCGCCGTTATCCTCATTTTCTCTTCATTCAGCAATGTCTCTTCATCTGTCAGTCCGACAAGAACTTTCTCAAAGACAAACAATGCTAATGAGTCACAGACGTGTCTCAATCAATGTCTTTCTTTCCACATCTTGATGGGAATCATATATAGCTTCTAATTCCACATTAGCTTTGTTTCCTCCTCCCCCCGCCAGTTCTGACCTCAGAGGCATGGATTGAAAACGGTTTAAGCAGTTAACAAACAGCTTTTTATCACACTGACTAGGGGGCATTCAGTGACATGGTTGATCACTCCCAGAAGGCATAGTTTCAGCTAGCACAAACTAACAAAGGTCATTGAAAAACAATTCACTCAGATTCCATCTGAACACACAACAGTTGTAAGGAGCTAAATAAGATGTTGTGCGTAAAAGCAGGCCACCATGTCTCATTCCAAGCTGTTTTGCATCCAAATATTGATACATTTTGAGTATAGTAGTTGGTAGGAATCACTGTGGCTTCAACATTATACTGCAAAAAAGTCACTGAACTGACATAAATTGTATTTAAATGGGGATTTCGTGAGCTTGGCTGTTGTTGCCTGACTGCAAAGTCTTAATTAACCAATGCATCACCTTACACGAGATAGCAATGCAAAGTATTGCCTAGATTGCTTATACTTGTATTTAGCTGCAGTATTTTTAAAAAGGAGGATACCGTAACCAAGGTAATGTAAGGTTTTAGGTAAAGCTGGGCAGGAATTTTCTGTTGTAATGTATTTTTAATGGAAAATGCAGTTTCCACAAATCTGCTAATTTTTTTTTCTATTTTCTGTTAGGAAAATCAAAACAAAAACATCCATTTCAGGTTGGATCGCCCTGAACTGAAATGTTTCGATTTGTCAAACTGAATCTAAACATCTAGCTTTGGATCTATTCAACATTCATCTCCATTTGCCTGAGCGGCCGTGGTGCCTCATGAGAGTTGTAGTTCAGGTGCTTTGCACCCCCATTCTCAAATATGAGTCAGGCTTCTCCGATTGTTGGGTTATGTTCCTGCCTCTCTGTAGCTTATCACATCCAAACGAAGAGCCCAACAGAAAGCATGAGCCAAATCCTTGAGCATTATCTCTGGTGTTACATTGACCATCATCAGAATGAATGGTCTTCGCTGTTATCCTATGCAGAGTTTGCATATAAGAATGCTGAACTTGCCTCTACAGGGAAAAGCTCTTGTTTTGCGAACTACTGGTTTTACCTCCCAATTTCACCCAGAATTATCCACAACCTGGCAGCTTCAGAATGGACACAACTGATTCACTGTACCTAGGGGTGGAGCAAAAGACCTACCTGGAGCTAGCAAAACAGGATTATAAACAGAATGCAGAGCAAGGATGACAGAAAGGTGCAAATTTCTCCATTGGCCAGAAAGTATGGCTCTTAGTGAGGCACCTCTGTACCGCTAGACCCTCTCATAAACTTGATGACCAATTTATTGGACCAGGATCTGGTCGAATAATGGATAATTGTGAAATTCTACCCCAAGAAATGCAAAAGCAGAAGGCCTCACACCTGTCAAGGTACACTCTGAAAGACCACAAAGGGAACACAGGTGTAGCTAGTCCTGTAACCGTAAAAACATTCTTGCTTCCTATCAGCTTCCTAGTGATACATGGGGGAAAATAATGATGGGATACTGCACACAACTCCACCTATCATCTCTTTAGATATTATTTGGAATGATGGGTGCTTGACTCCTTTGCAAATCAGACCATTTATTTCACTGCCTAATTATGGATTTATGGGCGCCTAACTTAAGAATCCACGTTGGAGAATTCTGGCCTGAATTCAAGTGGATGCAACTACATTGTCATGAGTTAATTTACACCTGCTTACATGAGATCTGATTTCAGGTTTAAGATCTCTAGAAAAACTATATTAATATCAATATAAAATATATCCTACTTAAAAGTACATCTTCCTTATCTTGTATACTTTGATCCTATAACAGGAGGGATGGACCTGAAACACATTGGGTATTAACATCATTTGGCTGAAGAATTTAATTAATGCATTACACTTGTATAATAAGTTTTGATATTGTGCCACTATATTAAATAAGTAATCTCCTTGATGAGCACTTTTTTAGTGCTATGTCCTCCTTTTTCCAACACTAATTTTGAATAAAGACACGAGGCCCATGATGATCAGAAGTGGAGGTCAACAGCAAGTTGAAGTAAAAATGAGCTGCGGGGGGAAAACAGAAAAATTAATTAGTCGGGGAAGTCAAAGCCTCTTTAGCGTGCAAAAGAAAAACAGTGGCTTTGGTCAGTGAGAAAAAATGTTAATTGGTTTACATCTTATTTGCTGAAGATTCATTTAATTAGAGGAAGAATGTCCTCTTCTCATCTCTGGCAAATGAGAGGTCAGAACTTTCCTTTTTCCTCTACGTTTCACACCTTCAGAATATTCTTCATAAGATCTTTACTGTCCCATGACAAACACCTACAAGACACTGAGAGCTTCAAGAGCTGATGAAAGACATGATCATATACTGTGACCAGAGAATGTGTTGCTAGTTAAAAATATATAACACAATCTCAATTTTCCCCCTCTAAGTTTCAAATCAATTTAGTTTAAAAGAGTTTTGGATTGGTAGCTCTGAAGTCTGAATTCCTCCATTTAGTTGCAAAAAGAGTAAAGCCTGGGTAGCAGAAATGCACGTTTCCCTAATGTTCCACCAATATACCCTAACACTGACCGGCAGAGACAACCATCTATGGGAAACAGGGTAGTTCAATTTCCATCATTCCTTGGCTTCTCTACCAAGAATACTAATAAAGTCATGTTCCTAGTAGTGGGATTTTTACCATTGCCATTAATGGGAGCAAATTTAGGCTAACCATTGTTGGACAATCCTATTGGACTGCTTCACACAGATGCATTTTAATTTGAGATATTTCAGATGCCATCAGAAATTTCACCTAGAAACCTCAGCAGGCTACTCACCCACCTACATATAGGCAAGGAAATTGTTTCATTTGGAAGTATTAATGTTCCATATAATTGAAACAATCACTATCCCAAGGAGGTAGCTTTGTGGATGTCTATGAGGAGTACCTCCCAAATGTGAAGGGAAGCATGGGAGAAAGCATAAAGATGTCTGAAAATGTAACAAGTGAACAATGGAAGCTGGCATTATGGTCTGATCAGAGGTGAGAGTCAACAGCTCAGTAGCAAATGAGAGATGATCGGCAGGGTGGGGATTCACTGGGAAGGCCTTCAAAGTAAAAAAGAAGCAGAGAATGTATGATGCAATAGAGAAGGGGGAGCCATTGGAGGTACGCAAAGAGAGGGGTGAGATAGACAATGTGATGAGCTAGGAAAATTCTATTTTCAACAGCATTCTGAATGGATACGAGCGGGGCAAGATTGCATTTGTCAAGGGAAGAAAAAAATGGTGTTAGAACATGAGAACGGCCATACTGGGGCAGACCAATGGTCCATCTAGCCCAGTATCCTGTCTTGTGACATTGGCCAATGGCAAGTGTTTCAGAAACAATGAACAGAACAGGCAATCATAGAATGATCCATCCCCAGTTATCCACTCCCAGCTTCTGGCAGTCAGAGGCTAGAGACATGCAGCACGTGGGGTTGCATGACTGACTATCTTGGCTAATAGCCATCAATGGACTTATCCTCCATGAATTTATCTAATTATTTTTTTAACCTTTTTCTGGCCTTCACGACATCCCCTGCCAAAGAGTTCCACAGGTTGAATGTGTGTTGTGTGAAGAAATACTTCCTTATGATTTTTTTTAAAACCTGCTGCCTATTAATTTCATTGGGTGACCCCTAGTTCTTGTGTTATGTGAAGGAGTAAATAACACTTCCATATTCACTGTCTCCACTCCATTCATGATTTTATAGACCTCTATCATCTCACCTTACTTGTCCCTATTCAAAGGTGAAGAGTCCCAGTTTTTTAATCTCTCCTCATATGGAAGGTGTTCCGTAACCTTAACCATTTTTGTTGCCCTTCTCTGTACCTTTTCCAATTATATCTTTTTGAGATGGGGCAACCAGAACTGCATGCAATATTCAAGCTGTAGGCCTACCATGGATTTATAGAGTGGCATTATGATATGTACTGTCTTATTATCTGTCCCTTTCCTAATGGTTCCTAACATTCTTTTAGCTTTTTTGACTGCCACTGCTCACTGAATGACTGTTTTCACAGAACTATCGGCAATGATTCCAAGATCTTTTTCTTGAGTGGTAACAGCTAATTTAGACCCCATCATTTGTATGTCTAGTTGGGATTATGTTTTCCAATATGCATTACTTTGCATTTCTCAACATTGAATTTCATCTGCCATGTTGTTTACTTAGTCACCCAGTTTTGTTAGATCCTTTTGTAACTTTTTGCAATCTGCTTTGGACTTAAATATCTTGAGTAGTTATGTATCATCTGCAAATTTTTCCACCTCACTATTTATTCCTTTTTGCCGATCATTTATGAATATGTCGAACAGCACTGGTCCCAGTACAGCTCTTTGCAGGACACCACTATTTACTTCTTTACATTCTGAAAACTGACCATTTATTTCTACCCTTTGTTTCCTGTCTTTTAACCAGTTACTGATCCATGAGAGGACCTTCCCTGCTATCCCATGACTGCTCACTTTGCTTAAGAGTCTTTGATAAGGGACCTTGTCAAAGTCTTTCTAAAAGTCCAAGTACACCATAGCAACTGGATCACCTGTGGCCACATGTTTGTTGACTCCCTTCAAAGAAGTCTAATAGATTGCTGAGGCCTGATTTCCCTTTAAAGCCATGCTGACTCTTCCCCAACAAATCATATTCATCTATGTGTCTGATAATTCTGTTCTTTAGTATAGTTTCAACCAGTTTGCCTGGTACTGAAGTTAGGTTTGAAGTTGGAGCCTTTTTTTAAAATTGGTGTCACATTAGCTATCCTCCAGTCATCTTGTACAGAATCTAATTTAAATGATTATATACCACACTTAATAGTTCTGCAATTTCATATTTGAGTTCTTCAATACTCTTGGCTGAATACCTTCTGCTCCTGGTGACTTATTACTGTTTAATTTATCAACTTGTTCTAAAATCTGACACCTCAATCTGGGACAGTTCCTCAGATTTGTCGCATAAAAGAATGGCTCAGTTGTGGAATTCTCACTCACATCCTCTGCAGTAAAGACTGAAGGAAAGAATTCAAAGGCAATGATTTTTTCTTCCTTGATTGCTCCTTTAGCACATCAGTCATCCAGTGTCCCAAATGATTGTTTAGCAGGCTTCCTACTTGTGATGTAGTTAAACATTTTTACTGTTAGTTTTTGAATCTTTGACTAGTTGTTCTTCAAATTCTTTTTTGGCCTGCCTAATTATACTTTTACACTTGACTTGCCAGAGTTTAGCGCCCTCTCAATTTTCACTTCCAACAAAAGATTATGCTATTTTAGAGCTTGTTTGGTAAATTGACCACTTGAAGAATGGAAACTGAAATTTCCAAAGCTGCCTAATTGCCCAATTCCCACTAAATTGGGAATGTCTTAGGTTTTTATACTAATTAATGGGAACTAGGCATCCGGATCCTCTGAAAATATCAGCTGGGGTTTGTAAGTGATAGGTTTGAGAACAGGAATAATTATGATCCCCCTCCCCCAAGCCATAAAAGGTGCTGGGTTTGTTACAATTGCATTTACTTCCCTGAAATTGTCCTGCAACCTTTATTTCCATCAGTCTAATGCAGTGTTTCCCAAACTTGGGACGCCTCTTGTTCAGGGAAAGCCCCTGGCGGGCCCAGCCGGTTTGTTTACCTGCTGCGTCCACCAGGTTTGGCCGATCGCAGTTCCCACTGGCCACGGTTCGCTGTGCCCGGCCAATGGGGGCTGCAGGAAGTGGCGCGGGCCACAGGAAAATGTAAATTGCATTTTAGAAACCGAGATTTCTACCACTTTTGAGGATACTATGTGACTTGAGCATTTCCCTCTAGGAATGTCTTGAGGGGAACTGGGATAATGTAGTACTATAATGGTTCCCTTAAAGTTACAGCAGAGAAAGTCCATGGTTCAAGGTGAAAAGTATGTCAAGTACATCTCTAAAAAACTGTACTTACTTGCTATGGGAAAACTGATTTTTGTCAAGTTTCAAACACACTCAAACATTGTGAGTTCAACTGGAACTCTTCTGGATTTACATTAGGAGTAGTTGGTAAAAAGTGGAGCAAATCCAGCAAAAATAACCATGACAAGGCAAGCTAAAACAAACAAACAAATGGGATGGGAGAGGGGAAATATGGAATAAGAGTAATACAAGCATGTGTCTTCATATTCCAGCTGTGTACACAATGTCAACACCATAAGTGTAATAACAAGTTTGGTGGGAATAATTTTAATTTGCCACTTAATATTAAGATGGTTGAGAATACAGTAGAATAGTAGAATAGTTCCAAAGTAGAATAGGATAGAGAATACAGTAGAGTAGAATAGTTCCAAAGACATCACAGTTACCCAGGATCCTTCTAAAATCCTTTGTTCAGAGGTACCTAACCATTTCTGAAACAGCAGGGCCAGGTTAACAACAATGGAATTTATTTTATAAACAGCCAGTGTGTTTCTTAATGATTTATTAAACAAACCAAGAGAGCAGAATCATCCTTACTGCTTGTGTCCTCATTTGTTTAATAGATATTTTATTTGCAGGTTCATAGTTGCAATATGTTGGCTTTAATTACTTGAATAAATTTTAATGTAATTAATAAGTTGAAATTTTACTCTGGCACTCAGGTGATTATGCACCCTGAGTGGTAAGGGTGCAATTTGCATGTTATTACTAAAATAACAAGAAGGCCTTCTGCATGCTAAGTAAGGTAACATTTAATTTTAACTTATTTATATCATTAGTTTGCTTCCAAAAAGTAAAATGAGCATAGACAATAGACATGATTTTCAAAATAATTACCATTTGTATGATTTATGTATGTGTTTTATAGTGCATTCTATGCACTTTGAAGTGCTAAAGGTTCCATTTTATTTTCAGAATGGAGCTAGCCTCCCATTAAATCACATTAACTTGTAAGTCAAACCAGACGAGGATTCAAGAAATCAAATGTATTTTCCTAAGGAAAAATGCTAATACGTTGGTCAAAGCCCATGTATTGGACAAGGAAGAAGTTACATTTAAAGCTCCTGCTTTAAGGCTTCCAATATTACCCTTTTCTCTTCATATCATGGCAAAGAGTGCTATACTTGATGTGTCTAGAGCTGGTTGAAATTTTTCAAATGAAAAATCACATTGTTAAAGTTTTTTTTTTTTCAAAAATTTTACAAATACTTTTGATAAAAAAAGCATGACATTTCAAAATCCCTGCTTTTAAAAAACTTTGAAATGAAAATGTATTGAATTTTTTTGAAATGTTCACCATTTTTAAAATCATTTGTTGACTAGCTCTACATGTAGTAGATGTTTGTCATGCAAATACACATGAGACATTCTCAGAGGGCAAACTGTCTATGTTGCAATTGTACGGTAATGACCTTTGAGCTCACCCATAATATTTGTGCTAAACAACCACATATTTTCACTCCCCTCCTCACACAACATAGAAATTGTCATATCAGTCCAGATTACTACAGCACCTTCATCTCATAGGAACAGGAACGTAAGCTTTTCCCATTGATCAGGCCATTGGTAATTCAAGTCAGTCTCTTGCTTCCAGCAGGCTATAACCTGGTGTTTCAGAAAAAGGTGAAAACAAAAACAAAAAACGTTGCAGCAATAAATTCTTAAATGACTAACTGGGAGTGCAAGTTGGGAGGAGTCTTTCTCATCCCTGAAAAAAGAAAAGGAGTACTTGTGACACCTTAGAGACTAACCAATTTATTTGAGCATAAGCTTTCGTGAGCTACAGCTCACTTCATCGGATGCATACTGTGGAAACTGCAGAAGACATTATATACACAGAGACCATGAAACATAGTTTCATTGTTTCATGGTCTCTGTGTATATAATGTCTTCTGCAGTTTCCACAGTATGGATCCGATGAAGTGAGCTGTAGCTCACGAAAGCTTATGCTCAAATAAATTGGTTAGTCTCTAAGGTGCCACAAGTACTCCTTTTCTTTTTGCGAATACAGATTAACACGGCTGTTACTCTGAAATTTCTCATCCCTGGTAGCAAGTGAGTGCTGGAAGGTGTTCTCCTGCACCAGTCACCATTCTGTTGAGAAATCCTGTCTGTTTTCTTTCTGACTGTTGGTGTGTAAAGATAGAGTAGGTCTTCAGCAAAATGGGCCATTTTTCTCCACTCTTTCTGGCTGTTCTCTGAAGCATTCTCTGTCTACAAAGCAGAATTAATGCAACAGACTTGTATATGTGAGTGAATGATATTGCCCTCTAGTGGTTAGTCTACAGAAAGGGTACGATCCCTACTGCTACTATCTCTACCATTTCTTTTTTTCCATTTGGTTCAGGTAGTCAAGAGCTCTGTTTTTGGAGCTGAAGGCCCAGGGTTTTTCCCCAAATGTGTTCAAGTGACTTTTCTAGTAATTGAGTCTGTTGACAACACATGTTTTTTGTTATGCCTAGTCACTTGGGGCGAAACCTCTTTTTAATCTGTACAAGAATTTGTGTTAGGACTTCAGTGGAGTTAATAAATATGCATACTGACTCACCAATGTCACTTCAAACTGCTCATTTACCAAGCCTTGTAGTTACACACTGTGTATCTGGTAGGCAAGATCTTACAGTATTTCAAGTAATGTTAAACCAGCAGTGACAGGCAGCTCTGAAAATGGTATTTAAAATTCAAGTGTTTTTTTAATCTATAAATATATCTGAACATTTTTATGAGTAGCTAGGGCCAATCTGGCTAATCACTGCTGTTAACTACCAAATTGCTGCATTTCCCGTTCAACTTTGCTCATGTTTCTCCAGATAACATACAAGGGATATGTAGCCTCCCTTTCCTTCCAGGGTTAATCAGGTGATCTCTACATTAGCACTTTTGTCGGTAAAACTTTTGTCGGTCAGGGATGTGAAAAAACCACCCCCTTGGCTGACGTAAGTTTCACCGACAGAAGCAGTGGTGTGGACAGCGCTCTGTCAATGGGAGTCACTACCATCGCTTTTTGGGTGGCTTAATTATGCTGATGGGAGAGCTTTCTCCCGTCGACATAGAGCAGTTATACAGGAGATCTTACAGCAGCGCAGTTGCAGCAGTACAGCTCTGCCACTGTAAGGTCTCCAGTGTAGACATGGCCTCAGAAGCAGGCAACTCTCACCTGTTGCCAGGTCACCTTACATCATTAAGAATAAAGGAGATCTTGGAGGTCCCAGCTGAGATGGGGTATTAGGTGGGAATCCTCTAGTTACCCTGCTGCAGTAGTCTCCTTACTTACTCATATGAATATTTATAGTTGGCAGTGCCTCCACCTGGACAGGCACTGTATACACTTGTGAGTGCACCTCGGTTTCCTTCAGGAAAATATAAATAATGGATCTTATAAAGGCTGTCGGTTGAGAACCACTGCTCTACTGACTGTGGGATGTTAATGTCTTTCCCATATGCCAACAGAGTAGTATTGGAAATAAAGAGCTGTCTTAGTTTCAGTCTCCAGAAATATCTGCTAGTTTATTAAGTTTCCTTGATATTTAGTATAGGCATAGTTGTTGTA
Source organism: Chelonia mydas (assembly GCF_015237465.2). Taxonomy (NCBI): domain Eukaryota; kingdom Metazoa; phylum Chordata; order Testudines; family Cheloniidae; genus Chelonia; species Chelonia mydas. The sequence goes on along the minus strand of NC_057850.1, from coordinate 238,507,797 downwards.
ATACTACTCCCAAACATAGGTCTAGTAACTTTTGATTTACCCATAGCACATTCAAGAAAGATTACTTGTTTGTCTGAAAGGGCTTTGATCTGATAGAACTTGAAGGAAGATCAAATAGCCTTCACTAAACCATATATCATTTAATTACACTGGTAACTCCTTTCCCAAGCTGAAAAGTAATTGTTGACAGGTGAAACCAATGCCAACATGCATAATGTTGAAGAATTAGCACCTCAATTCATACCACTTCCTTCAGTGATTTGAGCTGTCAAATTTTGTTGATTGATTCTAAAAGAAATTGGGGATAATAATGAACTCTGGTTGAATTTTCTCTTCAGATAATTGCACTGCCATTTTTACATTATTTTGAGATTATTTTATTTTTTACATTTTTTTGCTCATAACAATGCTTTGCATTTTTATAGCATCTTCAGTGAAAATATCTTAAGTCCTTTACATTAATGAACTGAGCCTCGTGTGTTCACCATACATGCTCATGTGTGTTCTATGGCTCAAAACACTATTTTTTAGATTACCTTTGAGGTTATTTTATTTTATTGCTCATAAATGTTTCACCATTTGTGAAAGGGATGAGTAACTAGCACAAAGTGATGGGCTAGAGACAGGCATAATTCATAAATATAAAGATCTATATTTTACATTAATAATGCTTTGCACTTCTGTAGCAGCTTCAGTGAAAATATCTCAAGTCATTTAAATTAATGAACTGAGCTTCATGTTTCAGAGTAGCAGCCGTGTTAGTCTGTATCCGCAAAAAGAAAAGGAGTACTTGTGACACCTTAGAGGCTGACAAATTTATTTGAGTATAAGCTTTCGTGGGCTACAGCCCACTTCATTGGATGCATAGAATGGAACATATAGTAAGAAGATATATATATTTATACATACAGAGAACATGAAAAGGTGGAAGTAGCCATACCAACTGAAAGAGGCTAATTAGTTAAGATGTGTTTACCATATATACACGTATGTGTGTTCTATGTCTCAAAACACTATTTTTTACATTATCTTTGAAGTTATTTTAGTACTATTATTCTTTTTGCTCTTAAATGTTTCAATATTTGTGAAAAAGAGGAGTGCATAAAAATAAAGATGTATATTTTACATAAAAATGCTTTGTACTTTTGTAGCCACTTCAGTAAAAATAGTTGAAGTCCATTGCATTAATTAACTGAGCCTCAAGTGTTTACTGTATATACATATGTATGTTCTGTGTCTCAAAAGCACCTTATTAATCTACTTAAAACTTTCCCCCCAAATCATCTTCTGGTTGGAGACCAGAAGAGGTGAAATGTTGAATGGAAATTATCATCTCTGAGCCTGATGTCAATGAACTATTCATGCTTACAATTAAACACGTGCATACGTGTTTGTAGGATCAGACCTACACAGACTATGCATATATAGTCTGTAAATATAATTTGTGCATACCTTAGAAAAGAGAGTTAAGGAATCACAAACAAGTTTAACTCTGCCCCTCTGTGAAAAATTCATGTAGTGTAGCAAATATGTATGGATAGGGATATATTTTTAGATACGTACACATGTTTAAATATGGAAATGGATATCAGTGTGTGTAATTCACCATATCTGTATGTTAACAAAAGTCTTTGTTTGGGACTACAGGACCTGATTATGATCTCACACTTGTTTTAAACTCTAGTGACTCCAATTATCAAAGGGGTAGCTATGTTAGTCTGTATTCACAAAAACAACGAGGAGTATTAGTAGTCTTTAAGGTGCCACCAGACTACTCGTTGTTTTAGTGACGCCAATTAATTCAATGGAGTTACTCCTGATTTACACTGATGTAAATTACAGCAGATTCAGGCCAACATATTCCATTTTGAAATGTTGCAGGCTTTTACTTGAAAAGCATGCTGATTCACACCATGAAATAATTCTCTTTTTGTGTCAAAACCTTTATATTTTTGAAATGCTAAATTAAAATATTTTGCATCAAAACTCAGAGTTTCTTTTCCTCTATTGGGAATAACCTATTTAATGGAGAACTTGGTTCTAAGACAGCAATACAATGGCAAAATAAAATATTAATGTAAATAAGCATCTTTCAAAGACGTCTATTGAAACCCTAGCCCACCATGGTGTCAAAATGCAAATGAAGTTATGGCTGTGTAAGTCACGGGGGATGACATCCACACTGTCAAAACACACCAGAGAACTGTCAAAGTCAGTCTATGGAGAGTATATTAAGATGTCAAAATGAAACAGACATCAATACAGATTATATTACCTCTAAAAATAAACAAAAGGAATTAAACAAAAAAGTTCTGATCTCAATCAAAGTATTGCGTACAAGTTCAATGACTCCTTGACTTACACTAAAAATATCCCTTCTGAATACATCTATGCAAGCAATATTCTACATTTTTTGAAGTACTCCACTATGTTTCTGTGTATTTCAGCTTACATGGAGTGCATTAAAAAGTTATAGTAATGTTAGGAAGGAGGCAACCAACCATTTTTTAAAAAGCTTTCATAGTATTTTGTGTTCACTTTGTATAAGGTTCTATGTCAGAGGTTACTCATCACTGGGCATGTTGGTAAGTATTTTTCACTGAGATAAGCTGTATATGGAGCATAAATGTTTTGTGGACCACTACCACTACAGTGTACTTCAGATGAGTGGCTTACTGGACAGAAGCACCTAAATATCTTGGAATTACTGTCTTAAATCCTGGCATAGTTGACTCAGCCCTTCATTTGTCCAAGGCAGATAAGATTAACTGAATATCATGCTGTTTATTCATAGATTTCAATGCTAGAAGGGACCACTGTGATCATCTACTCTGACCTCTAGTAATAACACTGTCCATGGAACTAACTCCAAAATAATTCCTAGAGCATATATTTTAGAAAAACACGAAATCTTGATTTAAAAATTGTCCGTGGTGGAGCGCCACCCTGAGGGTTGGTAAATTGTTCCCATGGTTAATTACCCTCCCTGTTAAAATGTGTGCCTTATATCCAGTCTGAATTTGTCTAGCTCCAACTTCCAGTCATTGAATCATGTTATATCTTCCTCTGCTAGATTGAAGAGCCCATTATGAAATATTTGTTTCTCATGTAGGTACTATTAGATGTAATCCAGTCACCGCTTAAACTTCTCTTTGTTAAGCTAAACAAACTACTATATAAGCTACCTAAAAGTTGCAATTCTTCCACAAAAAAACTTCAAAAACAGACTCCAACAAGAGACTGCTGAATTGGAATTAATTTGCAAACTGGATACAATTAACTTAGGCTTGAATAGCGACTGGGAGTGGATGGGTCATTACGCAAAGTAAAACTATTTCCCCATGTTTATTCTCCCCCACGCCGCACTGTTCCTCAGACATTCTTGTCAACTGCTGGAAATGGCCCACCTTGATTATCACTACAAAAGGTTTTCCCCCCCCACTCTCTTGCTGGTAATAGCTCACCTTACCTGATCACTCTCGTTACAGTGTGTATGGTAACACCCATTGTTTCATGTTCTCTATGTATATAAATCTCCCCACTGTATTTTCCACTGAATGCATTCGATGAAGTGAGCTGTAGCTCATGAAAGCTTATGCTCAAATATATTTGTTAGTCTCTAAGGTGCAACAAGTACTCCTTTTCTTTTTATGTGGCCAAAGATGATCCAAAGGCTATAGTGTACTTGGTCTTTCAGAATGACTTTGACAAGGTCCCTCACCAAAGTCTCTTCAGCAAAGTAAGCATCATGGGATAACAGGAAAGGTCCTCCCATGGATCAGTAATTGGTTAAAAGACAGGAAATAAAGGGTAGAAATAAATGGTCAGTTTTCAGGATGGAGAGAAGTATAGTGGGGTGCCCCAAGGATCTGTACTGGGACCTGGGCTGTTTAACATATTCATAAATGATCTGAAAAAAGAGTTAAACAGTGAGCTCTCAAAGTTTGCAGATTATACAGAATTATTCAAGATAGTTAGGTCTAAAGCAGAATGAGACGAGTTACACAGGAATCGCACAAAACCAAGTAACTGGGCAATAAAATGGGAGATGAAATTCAATGTTGATAAATGCAAAGGAACATGTATTGCAAAACATAATCTCAACTATACACACAAATGGTAGGGTCTAAATGAAACGTTACCATTCAAGAAAGAAAGATCTTGTAGTCATTGGGGTGAATTGCCTGAAAACATACATTTAATGTGTAGTAGCAGTCTAAAAAGCTAACAGAATGTTAGGAACCTTTACGAAAGGGATAGATAATAAGATAGAAAATATCATAATGCCGCTACATAAATCTATGGTACACCCACAGCTTGAATACTGCATGCAGTTCTGATTGCCTTGTCTCAAAAGCAATATATTATAAATTGAAAAAGTACAGTATGGTCATTCTTATGTTCTATGCATCATTGTTATTTTAATAGAGATTTTAGAATTTAGTGTACTGGATATATGTTTAGCAATAAAAAAAATCACGCTTATATTCTGTTTGTATGCTGTGACTGTGCCGATATATGGTCTCACCGTGCAATTAAGAGCCAATAAAAATAAAACTGGTATTACAGTGCCACATTTTTTGTTTAGTTTTTCAGAGTTCGTAGTACTTACCCATTAGGGCCAGATTAAAAATAATGCAAAGATCTTTTGTTCTTCAATGGTCAGCTGAAAGCCACGGTGTGCCAAAAAGCAATGAAACTTTTTGAATGTTGTTAAAGGTTAAGCTTTCGTTCATGATTTTGGTGAAAGAATGGGTCATTTTTTTTTATTTGGACTGGCCTGCCCATTCCTACTTCAGTATGCAAGAGAAAAATGTTACTTTCTGCTTGATATTTTTTTATAATCACCCTGACCCTCAAGTCCTTGCACAGGAAACACCTTCTGAAGTTAATAGACATTTTACATGAGGGTTACAGGACTGGGACCATTAACATGATGTGCTTAGATTTTCAGAAAGCCTTTGACCAGGTCTCTCACTAAAGTCTCTTAAGCAAAGTAAGCTGTCATGGGATACGAAGGAAGGTCCTCTCATGGATTGGTAACTCGTTAAAAGATAGGAAACAAAGAGTAGGAATAAATTATCAGTTTTCAGAATGGAGAGAGGTAAATAGTGGTGTCCCCCAGGGGTCTGTACTGAGACCAGTCCTCTTCAACATATTCATAAATGATCTGTGAAAAAGGGGTAAACAGTGAGGTGGCAAAATTTGCAGATGATACAAAACTACTTAAGATAATTAAGTCCCAAGCAGACTGCAAAAAGCTACAAAAAGATTTCACAAAACTGGGTGACTGGGCAACAAAATGGCAGATGAAATTCAGTGTTGATAAATGCAAAGTAATGCACATTGGAAAACATAATCCCAACTATACATATAAAATGATGGGGTCTAAATTAGCTGTTACCACTCAGGAAAGAGATCTAGGAGTCATTGTGGATAGTTCCCTGAAAACATCCACTCAATGTGCAGCGGAAGTCAAAAAAGTGATCAGAATGTTGGGAATCATTAAGAAAGGGATAGATAATAAGACAAAAAATATCATATAGCCTCTATATAAATCCATGGTGCGCCCACATCTTGAAGACTGTGTGCAGATGTGGTCACCCCATCTCCAAAAAGATATACTGGAATTGGAAAACATTCAGAAAAGTGCAACAGAAATGATTGGGGTGTGGAACGGCTTCAATAAGAAGAGAGATTAATAGAACTGGGACTTTTCAGCTTGGAAAAGAGACGACTAAGAGAGGAATATGATAGGTTTCAGAGTAACAGCCGTGTTAGTCTGTATTCGCAAAAAGAAAAGGAGGACTTGTGGCACCTTAGAGACTAACCAATTTCTTTGAGCATGAGCTTTCGTGAGCTACAGCTCACTTCATCGGATGCATACTGTGGAAATTGCAGAAGACATTATATACACAGACACCATGAAACAATACCTCCTCCCACCCCACTCTCCTGCTGGTAATAGCTTATCTAAAGTGATCATCAAGTTGGGCCATTTCCAGCCCAACTTGATGATCACTTTAGATAAGCTATTACCAGCAGGAGAGTGGGGTGGGAGGAGGTATTGTTTCATGGTGTCTGTGTATATAATGTCTTCTGCAATTTCCACAGTATGCATCCGATGAAGTGAGCTGTAGCTCACGAAAGCTCATGCTCAAATAAATAGGAATATGATAGAGGTCTATACAATCATGACTGATATGGAGAAAGTAAACAAGGAACTCTTACTCATAACATGCCAACTAGGGGTCACCAAATGAAATTCATAGGCAGCAGGTTTAAAAGAAACAAAAGGAAGTATTTTTTCACACAAATAAAAAAGTCAGCCTGTGGAACTCCTTGCCAGGGGATGTTGTGAAGGCCAAGACTATAACAGGGTTCAAAAAAGTATTAGATAAGTTCATGGAGGTTAGGTCCATCAATGGCTATTAGCCGGGATGGAGAGGAATGGTGTCCCAAGCCTCTGTTTGCTAGAAGCTGGGAATGAGCAAAATGGGATGGATCACTTGATGATTACGTGTTCTGTTCATTTCCTCTGGGGCACCTGGCATTGGTCACTGTCGGAAGACAGGATACTGAGCTAGATGGACCTTTGATCTGACCCAGTATGGCAGTTCTTATGTTCTTAAGATTTAATGTTTGTTCTAATTTCTGCCTATCAACAGCCACTGAGACAGATATATCATTATTGATAATATAAGAGGCTGATACAATTCATTGTACTGGACCTCTCTAAATAATTCTGCAAAGTCAATTAGTATTTTCTTCAACTTCTCTCCCATTTAATCTTCTACCAGATGTAGCAGTGGCTCTGTTTCAGTGGACTCTTTATATTCCTTAGTGAAAGATGCTTTTCTAGGTTCTTTTTTCTTCCTCCACAGATGTTAGCAAAAATGCACTCAGTTTTCTTTTCCTTGGTACAGTAGGCTCAGTTTGATCTCCTGAGGTTTTCCATTCCCTCTGTTCTTCTAGCAAATTGATATGGAAATTTTGTTCTTTTTAAGCTTTTTTTCTTTCTTTTCCAATTTGCTGAGTAACAGGAGGCTTCCTAAAAATCTCCTAAGGGCTTTGCCAGTTTGCGAAGAGCATTCTGCATTCACTGGTTTGTAGTTGCAATAAAAAAAATTGGCCTTGTTGCAATTTTCATTTTCTGGCCAATTGGTTTCACATGTAGTTTTAGCCCTTTAGAATGTTAAATAACTTTTATTGAAAGTGGTATTTTAGTACAATTTAATTGACCCTAGATATATGCAAACAAGAATGCAGCTTTGTATTCAATGTAAGTAAAAAGTAATTTTGGTCAGTGGGAGCATTCCTATTCCCAGCCTCTTCCATACCTTTAGGGCCCAATCATGCTAGGGTCTGAATGCCTCTTTGGAGGTGCTCAGTACACTCAGTTCCCACTGAAGTCTTCAATTCTAAAGGTATCAAGCGCTTGCGGGCCACCTGTATGTCCCATCAAGGCCAGTGAAGTCGCATTAGGGATAAATGTGACTTATTGTTGACAGATGTGCACCGTATTTATGGGGGATCAAGGGGCATGGTAAAAGTGCTACTTGATTCCTGAGCACTGAAATGAATCTACCATAGCAATGGATGCTTACGTTTCTGTTTTCTATTTTAGTCACAACATCATCGGAACAGTTAAATGAACACCAACAGTTTTACAGCTGTAACTGTCACTGGTCAAAAGGCCATGGCCTAGAGAATACACTCAAACTGCTGAGCCACATGCTATTGACTCTAGAGCATGACATTCCCTTTTGAAATCTCCTCTCCTTTGTCCAGGCTATAGCTGTAGATTCTGTCAGCTGGGCCATGTGAAAAGTCTGTCTTACACAGAGAAAATTGATTTTATCACTGCACGGTAGATTAGTATCAATAAAATGATGTAGAAAGCCTCGTTGCATAGAGAGAAAATCCTATTAAATAAGAATCTGGACACAAATATCTAACTTGCTTTCAATATTTTCCAATATTCGAAATCACAAATTTTTGTTAAATAAAGTTGCTAGGTCATACCATAGAACACACCTGGAAAAAACCTTTCCTGAGCAAGGGTAGATAATTTTGTGGTTAGAATGTTGATGGCCACCTAGAGCTCTAATCTCTGCTAACTCTTTTACCATCGCTACTGCTGGTAAAGTGGAACCAATGGTAACAATGGTGGGAAATTTATAGGAAAAACAACAATAACAACAAAAACCCTGATGCAGACACAGCCTCAAATATCTGGAAAATAGTTGAATATGTGAGTTTAAAATGAACTTTCCATGAGGAACCACGCAAAGAGAGATTGATATCCCCCTCCCAACCCCCAAATCGTGGTCAAAACAAAATCATTGGAAAATGTGAACAGATGCTTATGGAAAAAAATGTTTGTAGTTCTAAAGCTTAATCCCCCAAGTACAATCAGTTAATGTATTATACCCTAAACTCTGCAAGGCCATAAAAGTCAGTCCATCTATTGATGTTCCAAGTAATGATACCCTCTCTTTCCTTTTGCCATTTTTCTGTCTCTAACTCCTTTAATTTAATGGTGGGGGGGGGGGGGTGAAGGATGTTAATTGCCTGCAACATGCGCGTGTTCTTTTTCCTAAAATAGTATGACATTACTAATGTGCTATATGTATGTCAACATTTCAATAAAATTATATATTTTAAAAATTCCTATCAGTTCCGTCTGATTATTTATAACTGCAGTCCACATGCTGCATAATTCATGTTCAAATCATTTGCTGATATGGCAAAGAGTTGCTCTTTATAGCAATTGTTTAAAAGAACAAAATGGGGGTATTTAAGAGGCTAATCATACAGTTTCTCTGGGAAGATATGAGCATTTAAATTACATGCTGATAAACTGATCAGAAACGAGTGCTGGCAGCTAGATATCGTACTAAAAATACAAAACAAAGGAAATGTGCTCTCTCCGCATCTGTGGCATTTATTGAACAAATAATTGTATTTTAAACCAGTGTCATGCCTCAAATCCACATTTTTTGAAGTGCATTGCTTTCTCAAGGCCCTAAGACATTCTGATTGATTAAAATCCAAAGAGTCAAACACAAAAACCTGCAAAAACAGAAAATTAAGGACTGAATCATTTTGCTCAATGCATTTTAGACAGCTAAGCAACATGGGGACTATATCCCCCATTAGTTATGCTGGTGTTTGCACTAGTGTAATTAAGTTATATAGAGTGCAGTGACTCCTGAGTAGGGCTGGTCTAAAATTTTCCCAGAGATGTGGTCAACCGGGGATATTGGCCTATAGAAAAAAAATGGACGCATGAGGCACCTGAACTACGGCTCCACTAAGACACCAAAATAAAAATATTTCCAATTTGAACCAACATTTTTTGGTTTTCAGTGGAAATTGCTACTGAAAATTTGAAATGATCCATGGAAAATGTACACAAAATCATTTTTAAAAAGGTTTTCATCTAGATTTTCCATGAAAAAAAATCTCCATTTTATGACCAGCTCTACTCCTGATACACAATAAGTAGAAGAACAATCAGACTCAAGAAATTTTTAGATTTCCCAGAGAACTTGGAAAATCAAACAGAAGAGGATTCACAATTTTTTTTGACAAATAAATGTGTTGTGTTCACTTCACTGTTATTCATGAGGTCATATGAGCCCTGATTTGGCAAAGCTCCCCTATGCTGGAATGGAGTTTAAGCATATGCTTAAATCTTGTTGAAATAAGTGCATTTCCAAATAGGGATGGACTTGCCATTATTTATTGCTCACACATATTCAGATGATCATCCATGTATTGTTGAAAATGTTCTTGAATCTTAAAGCATCACAAGTTTTATCATGAAAGATTAGTCAGCTAAAAACTTCAACAAGAGTTTGTTATTCACTATTTGCTAGCCTCCTGATTTAAAAAGTATCAGTTCGCAAATACCCCATAACATCATTTATTTGAATAAACTATTCAGCAAACACCTATGAAGAGCAAATATATGCATAAAAATCAGGACTGGTTTGCAAGTGATTCATACATGTAAAAATGGCTCAGTATTTAATAGATATTATTCACAGGGAATAATTTATCCAGCTCTTTTCATAGATTATCTCTGGATCATATTGATAGGACACCAGAACTACAGTACATAAGCTCTCTAGTTTTAATGCCAAAATCAAGGAATGCAGAGGCATGTATGGAGTGGCAAATACAGAAAAATGTGAGAAAATACAAGATCCCAAAGAGATTTGCAGTACTTCCTGCTTGTGACCCTGGCCAAAAGTACAGAGGACCTGTATAAAGAAAAATACTGGATAAGAAATTTGATCTAAAAGTTCAGATTCTTCAAACAGTTTTGTTCAAATTTGATTGTGGAAATATGTGAAAGTTTGAGGATACATGGGGATGCAAACTGGGTCACTGACCATAGCTATTTAGTCCTGTAAGCCCCACTTCAACCAACCATTTAACTATGCATCTGTTGAAGTTTTCATATCAGACTGGATGCTTTTCTAGAAGATCCGCTTCCTTCTAACTGGCTATTGGGCTCGATACAGGAGCAGCTGGGTGAAATTGTATGCCGCATGTTATATAAGAGGTCAAACTAGATGATCTAATAGGTTCCTTCTGGCCTTAATCTATGAATTTATATGCTTAAGACCTTGATGAATTGGGACCTTATTGTGGAAGGGAAAGAACTTTAGAATGCCTGAAGTATCTTCATTTAAAATGTAATTTATGCTTACTTTATCCATTGGATATTATCATGGTCATTTAAAAACTATTTTATTTTTAGGATTGCATAGTTCCCCTTCAATTTTTGTGTAGTTGTTCAATTCTTCATCCTTCTTGAAATGGATAATTCACCTTTATCATTAACATGCTGTGTGTGTCTCCTTACTTGACTTTTACATTATTACTCTAGCTATTACTATGCATGCATTATTTATATGGTTGGCTATCAAGGAAAAAAGGCAAGCAATTTACTTGTCAAAACATATTAGAATGCATGACTTTAAATCAAAGTTGCATGGGTTGGTAAAAAGCTATAATAAATGCTCTTTGGCTAATATGTTAGTGTCATGCAGTGGGGATGGTCAATGTATTGACTAAGAAACCTATAATCATTTCTAAGACTCATTGAATAGAACAGCATTTCAGACTATTAAACGTTGCTTTTAATTGTATAATATTAAACCTTAATTTGTGGGCTCTATACTTTTTTCAATAGGTGGGATTCTAGCCTGTACTTTAATGTTAATGTCAGAATAAAATAGGCATTCAGACAGGATGAAAATTACAAATATTATAGAGCCTAATTCTCTAAAAGTGACTTACAAATACAGCCCTGGAGACTTTAAATCCTATCTGAGTGGTATAGGGTTCTCTGCCCTGCAGAGTGGATTCCTCTGAGTAACACTGAGTTCCTGTAAAGAAGACAGCTCCTTCCTGTAGGATATAGCTCCTTAATTCTCCTGTTGCAAGATATAAAGATGACCAAAATGCTAAAGGAGCATTCAAAGAAGAAAAGGCCATTGTAGAAAAGCTAAATAAATTCTTCGTATCTGTCTTCACTGCAGAGGATGGTGTCAGGGAGATTCTGATACCTGAGACACTCTTTTTTGGTGACAAATCTGCGGAACTTCCCCAAAGTGAGGTGTCACTAGAGAAAGTTTTGGAACAATTTGATAAATTAAACAGAATAAGCTGGTATTCACCCAAGAATTCTGAAGGAAATCAAATATGATATTGCAGAACTACTAACTGCAGTATGTAACCTGTCACTTAAATCAACCTTTGTATCAGATGACTGGAGGGTAGCTAATGTAACACAGATTTTTTTAAAAGGCTCCAGATGCAATCCTGGCAATTACAGACCAGTAAGCCTAACTTCAATACCAGGCAAACTGATTGAAATTATAGTAAAGTACAGAATTATCAGACACATAGATGAATACAATTTGTTTGGGAAAGATTAACATGGCTTTTGTAAAGGGAAATCATGCCTCACGAGTCTATTAGAATTCTTTGAGGGAGTCAAAAACATGTGGACAAGAGTAATCTAGTGTATATAATGTACTTGGACTTTCAAAAAGCCTTTGATAAGGTCCCTCGTCACAGGCTCTTAAGCAAAGTAAACAGGCAAGGGATAAGAGGGAAGATCCTCTCATGGATTAGTAACTGGTTAAAAGACAGGAAATAAAGGGTAGGAATAAATGGTCAATTTTCACAATGGAGAGAGGTAAATAGTAGTGTCTCCCAAGGATCTGTACTGGGACCTGAACAGTTCAATATATTCATAAATGATCTGGAAAAAGGGGTAAACAGTAAGGTTTCAAAGTTTGCAGACGATAAAAAATTACTCAAGATAGTTAAGTCCAAAGCTGACTGCGAAGAATTACAAAGGGATCTCATAAAACTGGGTGACTGGGCAACAAAATGGCAGAGGAAACTCAATGTTGATAAGTGCAAAGTAATGCAAATTGGAAAACATAATCCCAAGTATACATACAAAATTATGGTGTCTAATTTAGTTGTTACCACTCACGAAAGATCTTGGAGTCAACATGAATAATTCTCTGAAAACATTCGTTCAATGTGCAGCAGCAGTCAATAAAAGCTAACAGAATGTCAGGAACCATTAGGAAAGGGGTAGATAATAAGACAGTAATAAGATAATATAATGTCACTATATAAATCCATGGTACATCCACACCTTCAATATTACATGCAGTTCTGGTCACCCCATCTCAAAAAAGACATATTAGAACTGGAAAACTTACAAAGAAGGGCAACAAAAAATATTAGGGATATGGAACAGCTTCCATATGAGGATTAAAAAGACGGGGACTATTCAGTTTAGAAAAGAGATGACTAAAGGGGGAATATAATAGAAGTCCATAAAATAATTGATGGTGTGGAGCAAGTGAATGGGTGATCAGGGGTGCAACCCTATGCTCTGTGTGTCCTTAACCTCTGACTGCCAGAAGCTGGGACTGGATGACAGAGGATGGATCACTTGATAATTGCCCTGTTCTCTTCATTCTCCCTGAAGCATCTGGTCCTGGCCACGGCTGGAAGACAGGATACTGGGCTAGATGGACAATTGGTCTGACCCAGTATGGCCATTCCAATGTTCTTATACAAACAACACCAGCTGAAGCCAGTGTGCCCCATCCTAGTTTCATAGAATCCCATTAAAATTGATGGGAGCCCCCTGTTTCTGGCAGAACAAGAATTAGATCTGTCTGAAGTCTACATTAATAAAGTTTTCTGAAAAATACAAAATGGTTTCCAGGGCCTCATTACCTTTAATACTCAGGGGGACCCTCCTTCTCTCTCTGTCTAAGCAAGTTCCTCTTCCAGCACTTTTTTCTCTCTGTGCTGCTACTGCTATTTTCTTTGCCCTCAGGCCTCAATTTGCTTCCAGCCTCTCCCCTGGGTATAGGTGTCACTCCCCTTTAGCTTAGTTGTTCTGCTTCAAATTCAAGGCCACTTTATTTTGATCCAATTGTCATACGTGTGTATTTTAAATGTATAGCATATCAAGATAAGCATGGAACCCTGTTCTTCAAGCCTTATGCTGCACAGTTTAGAGTGTATTGTCCTGAATTCCACTAGTCTCATTAAAACATCTCTTTTCAGTGTTTGACAGCATGTTCACTATTTCTCCCGACTCTGTTTGTGTCATGTGACTGAGGCCTTATATTCAGAGACACAACAAAATAACTTGTTAAAATCCATTGATTAAAGCAAGAATTCATGGAGATGGTGCTTTTATATTGAAGTACTATTTGAAAGAGAAAAAAAATATGATTCCAGGCAAAGAAGAAAATTAAAAGATTTAGCAGGATTTTATTGTAACGAGATTGATGGACATTTGTGGGCATATGTAAATAGGTTTAACCAGTGTTTCAATGAAAACAACCTTGGAGATAACAATGAGAAAAATGCCATCTTCCTCCCATTATGTGGTGCAAGAAACATGAAGTCTGGTTGTATTTTTTGTCTCTCAGTAAAACTGATAAACACAAGAAATTATCCCAAACAGACAGTGACAACATTCCAACCATTTACCATAAATGAATTACTATGCTTTAAACTGGTAGAGGGGAAAAAACACATTGTATAGAGTGCAGAGTTTATTTTAAACAAGAATGGGAGAACTCTCTGGAGCCACACGATCAAATTGGCTACTAGAATGTTAGCTAAAAATAGAGAGAAACTGCCGAGTGGGTGAGAGAGGCAGGAACAGATGAACTATACAAAGGCCACTTAAATCAGTGGGAGTCTTTCCAGTCCCTTCTATGGTCCATGGACTATTACACATAGACTACAAAGGACTTTGGACTGATTGGGAGTCAGGCAATGAGGGCATTAGGTTTCTCATTGATAATTTTAGTGAGATAACAGTAACAAATTCTAAGCACACTTAATGCCCTGATTTAAAACCCAGGTGAAATTAGGAGTGACCAATGGAGGCAGTAGACCAACAATACTCTGTTCAGGTGGGGAAGTCTACCAAGGTAACTATGAGTGAAGAACATACTACTACTTGCCAGGTGGTCAAGCAGCATAAATTTGTACCTGTTGCAAATAGCTTTTGGCCCACAGAGCCCATATATGGCTTCCTGAGCCCAGAGTTGCTAGAGGCTCAGTGAGAGATGGAAATATTTATATGGGGAAATTGTGGAGAAAGATGAACTCAGAACAGGCTGCCCTGAAAACTTGCGAAAGTGAGTGTCTTGATGGCAGTGGACTGTGGTGGAATTCACTTAGATTGGACCATTTTCCAATTGAAATAGTGAAGAATGACCATTCCTCACCCTGTAGGTGGTGAGTGAGAAATGTGGTGCTGGGATCTAAAAGGATGCCAAGGAGGTGATAGACTCTCAGTAGATAGGTAACTGATATGAGGAGGCAAAATGAGAGAATCTGACCACACTCCAATAAAAATATTTCCTCACCCAACCTGTTTCTCTAATATAGAAGTAGCCATTTTTAGGACTCAAAGGCTTGCTTCTCTCCAGAAAACAACAATGGTCCTGCCCAAAGAGGCAGACTCATGAAAATCTGGAGCAGGAACTGTCCCAGGCTTACTTGCTGAAATAGGTATTTTTCCATTTCTAATTTATGATCCTTACCTTGCCTTACGAAAGGTGGTGCCAGGATGAGAAGTCTAATCGTCTTTCTTTTTCAGTGTTGAGACGTTGCTTACCTGCTTGGTCCTTCCTTTTTCTTGAATGCTACTGACACTTTGCAATCAGCTGCTGTCACTGTTTAAAATGGCCACAAAACTATGATTTTCCAGTTGTACCTGTAACAGTAGCACAGAAATTGTCATGGACACTGAAAAGTAGAATTAGCTAAAAGACACCAAGTATATACAGACTGTAAGTTATTGGTTCTATTCTGCCATCACTTTGCAGGCATAACTCCCATTAACAGTAACAGTTCACACTCAGGCATCAGCAGGAAAAGAGACTTTACACATCTAGCTAATAAAGGATATGAAGTTTTATTATCATTGTTAATTGTTTGTATTACAGCAGTGCCCAGAAGCCCTAACTGAGACGGGGAACCCACTATACTAGGCATTGTACAAACTCATAATAAGATGCAGTTCCTGCCCCAAAGAGTTTACAATCTAAATGTACAAAGCAGAGCAAGGTGAGAAGGGAAAAAGAGGTAGAGCTATCTGAAATAGATTCAGATCTCCCAGCTTTCAGTTCAGTACCCTATTAGACCATACTTCCTCACTGTCTTATATAAAGTATATACAAATCTGCTTGATTTCTGTGCTTCTGTCATTTTTTTGGCTTCCTTTATCTTTATTTATCAAAATGTTCCATGGGGCCTAATCTTTGATAAAAGCCATACAAGTCTCCTTCACAGATTGCTAATGTCAAAAGTTTAGTTTGGTTACTGTTCAGTGAAGAAGTACCTCACATTTGATCTACAGATCTTCCCTAGCAGAAGAAACAGGAGATCACGAGTCTATAGACAATACAAAAAAGGATTGAGACTGCCTCAAACTTTATAAATATATGTTAGCAGGAAGGCTTAGTTATGTAGGCTGTGATAAACTTAAATTCTAAGATTTTAGCAAAGATTAAATCTTTGTGGAAACTGGTCATCTGTTATGGGGTTGATGCCAAAGAATTCAGAGATTATGGAAACAGTTTGTGAATAGGATATCTGAATTGGGGAAAAAATGCTTGCCCAAAGGGCGGCGGTGGTGTGATTTGTGTGTGTGTGTGTGTGGGACTGAGTCTGAGTTGATAGAACTGAATAACTTGACAAATAATGTGGAATTTTACAGAAACAAGACTCTTCTGGCTACTGCATCATCTATTCCGTCTTCTCAGAGAAGCTTAGAAAAGCTAGAGATTGGTATATATTGACCTGAGGGAATTAAAGAACACTTTTTTTTATTAATCACACAGTCAGTCTTCTCTCTGTTTTACTGAGAGTTTTTAATCCTTTGAGTCTTTGGGGTTTCTTTTATTCTCATGTTATTAATTATTATTATTATTTAGTAGTATCGTACACCTAGCACAATGGACCAGCAACCCATTGTGATAGGTGCTGTACAAACATCTTGGATGTTTGCATTAGTGAAATGTGAGATGGGTTACATATGACATTCTTATTTCAGTTATTCCAAACTAGTATCCTAGTGTCTTATGTTCTCACCATCATATGAATATGGTGGACTGTTAATGCTGAGGATGTGAGTATGTGGGTGTCCATCTTTCAAAGGGTTTGGTAGTGATGGTGACAAAGAGCAATTTACACATATTTCCTCTGTTTTAAAAAAAAGCAAATTTGAAAAATAGAGGATTGTGTTGAAGATTAACACTGACGTGGGCCATTTTTAATTTCTCTAGTCACCACCACAATCCAGATGTTTTAAAAACATAATTCAAGTATCAATTGCTAAAGAGCGTTTTCCTCTGCAGGATTATTCATATTTTAATATGTGGCGCCATTATGAAAGTCACAGTCCTGTATCCATTATGCAGAGAGTCGTTCAATGCCAGTTGTCAACATTTTTGTAAAATGCAAGCTAGGTGGCTCAAAACATCAGCCTTATGTCCTGGCTTTGATCAGAGAAAATGAGCTCAGTGGGGATGGTCTCATAGCAGCGCTTCATGCATTTGTCCTCCTCTCCAAGTACCAGACAATCTGGGACTCTTTCAAAAAAAGCCCAGGATAAAACTATAGTGGGGTGATGTATGGTTTGAGGGAGAAAGGGAAATTTGGCCATGCATGATTCTGTGATATACATTGCATGCCTGGATAATGCCGGGCTGCAGCCATTGCTGTTAATTTTAGTGCACATGAAAGTGAAGGACTAACAATTAAACCTACAACAAAGAAGGGGGGAAAGTCTGGTTTGGTTGGTTCCTTCTGAAAGCAATAAAGATCTAAATCATTGGCATGTGGTTTTATAGCTGTGAAGTTCTTACTTTGAGGAAATCCCCAATGAGATTGTGTTTTGTCCTTAAAGTGTCCTTGTTCTAAAGTATTTTCTGGTTTTGTCTTTAAATGCATTTTTCCGATCAAAATCAGGAATAATTTACAATATTTTAGGTCTCTGCTGTGTGTTTTGTACAGCACCTACAAAATGGGGTCTCAATTTTGGTTGGAGCCCATAGGTGCTACCACTGTAAATACTAATATGCACCTTGATCTAGTGGCTGATGTAGAGTTTGTGTTCTGATGCAAGCTTCTAAGTGAAAATGCACAGAATAGATCTTTATATGTTAATAATGTTATGTAATGTTTATATTATAGTAGCATCCAGAGGTCCTGATCAGGAGCAAGACCCTACTATGACAGTTTGTTATGGGATGTACATACCCCACACATACACCACACTAGGCAGGAAAGGGTTAATCCCACACTATGGGCGGAGGAAGTCCCATCCCTCAGACTAGGCTGGACATGCTCCAAATACTGTGCTAGTATAAAGGAGAGCAGCCCAGCTTAGTCTGGGCTGACCACCAAGGAGGAAGGGCGGTTGGTGGAGGCTCCAGCCTAGCAGCCGTTACAGTCCTCGCCTGCGGGAGCCAGAGATCCCGAGACCGGACTGGAAACCTGTTGCCATTGGTGTCCCAGGGAGTTACCTGCACCGAGGAGCCCGGAGACCCCGATGCCCTGTGGACTGCAGCTTCAGGAAGACCGATAGGAAGTGACCCAGGGAAGGTAAGTGAATGGTGACTCCCAACCATGTAAGGTCAGCATGCTGCAGTTGGATTCTCTGGTGAGCCCAGCTGCCACCCCCTTTAGTGGTGGCCCCTGGATCTGGCCAGTAGGCCACACAGCCCTGCACTTGAGGGCCACTGTATTGACTGACTACTAGGCCATGCTGCCCTGTAGCTGAGGGCTGCTATATTGACTCTGGCCACTAGGCCATGCTGCTCTGCACTCAAGGGCCGCAGTATTGACTATGGCCATTAGGCCACGTAGAACCCAAGGGCTGCTGCATTGACTCTAATCATTGGACCTCATTGTCGTGAGGCCCAAGACAGTCTGGCAGACTAAAACTGCAGTGTCAGCACACACACAGTACACCCCGATAGGAGATAGGATATGCATACACCACCACACAGTTGCTGAATAAACATAGAGGTAGACATGCTTCCAGCCCCAAAGAGTTCACAATCTAAGAAGTATACATTTGTATACTATACACTTCTAAACATTTGCTTTTTTCTTTTAGTTCTGTAAGTATGTAAATAAATATTTACTTTTCTTAACTCCCCCTTAGCCTAGCCTTTAAATGTTAACTGATGTATTGCAAGTGTCATGGCAGAAGTGGGTCTTGAGAAGGGATTGGAAGGTGAACTGGCTGGGCAAATGTGTTTTGTGTGCACTGGATGGGAAGTTTCAGAGTAACAGCCGTGTTAGTCTGTATTCACAAAAAGAAAAGGAGTACTTGTGGCACCTTAGAGACTAACCAATTTCTTTGAGCATAAGCTTTCGTGAGCTACAGCTCACTTCATCGGATGCATACTGTGGAAAGTACAGAAGATCTTTTTATACACACAAACCATGAAAAAATGGGTGTTTACCACTACAAAAGGTTTTCTTTCCCCCCACACCCCACTCTCCTGCTGGTAATAGCTTATCTAAAGTGATCACTCTCCTTACAATGTGTATGATAATCAAGGTGGGCCATTTCCAGCACAAATCCAGGGTTTAACAAGAACGTCTGGGGGTGGGGGGGAGGTAGGAAAAAAACAAGGGGAAATAGGTTACCTTGCATGACTTAGCTACTCCCAGTCTCTATTCAAGCCTAAGTTAATTGTATCCAATTTGCAAATGAATTCCAATTCAACAGTCTCTCGCTGGAGTCTGGTTTTGAAGTTTTTCTGTTGTAATATCGCAACTTTCATGTCTGTAATCGCGTGACCAGAGAGATTGAAGTGTTCTCCGACTGGTTTATGAATGTTGTAATTCTTGACATCTGATTTGTGTCCATTTATTCTTTTACGTAGAGACAGTCCAGTTTGACCAATGTACATGGCAGAGGGGCATTGCTGGCACATGATGGCATATATCACATTGGTGGATGTGCAGGTGAACGAGCCTCTGATAGCGTGGCTGATGTTATTAGGCCCTGTGATGGTGTCCCCTGAATAGATATGTGGGCACAGTTGGCAACGGACTTTGTTGCAAGGATAGGTTCCTGGGTTAGTAGTTCTGTTGTGTGGTATGTGGTTGCTGGTGAGTATTTGCTTCAGGTTGGGGGGCTGTCTGTAGGCAAGGACTGGCCTGTCTCCCAAGATTTGTGATAGTGTTGGGTCATCCTTCAGGATAGGTTATAGATCCTTAATAATGCGTTGGAGGGGTTTTAGTTGGGGGCTGAAGGTGACGGCTAGTGGCGTTCTGTTATTTTCTTTGTTAGGCCTGTCCTGTAGTAGGTGACTTCTGGGAACTCTTCTGGCTCTATCAATCTGTTTCTTCACTTCCACAGGTGGGTATTGTAGTTGTAAGAATGCTTGATAGAGATCTTGTAGGTGTTTGTCTCTGTCTGAGGGGTTGGAGCAAATGTGGTTGTATCTTAGAGCTTGGCTGTAGACAATGGATCGTGCGGTGTATCGTGGATGGAAGCTGGAGGCATTTAGGTAGGAATAGCGGTCAGTAGGTTTCCGGTATAGGGTGGTGTTTATGTGACCATCGTTTATTAGCACTGTAGTAATCATGTAATCATGGTGGAATTCCTCAAATGCTTCTTTTCCATGGGTCCAGATGATGAAGATGTCATCAATATAGCGCAAGTAGAGTAGGGGCGTTAGGGGACGAGAGCTGAGAAGCGTTGTTCTAAGTCAGCCATAAAAATGTTGGCATACTGTGGGGCCATGCGGGTACCCATAGCAGTGCCGCTGATTTGAAGGTATACATTGTCCCCAAATGTAAAATAGTTATGGGTAGGATGGGAAGGACAATGATGGTCTCAGGAAGGCCAGAACAGAGGAGATAGGAGAAATTAAGTGAGGATCTGGTTGAGATTTTTAACAGTCTGGTCAAAAAGAAAAGGTCCAATTTTATAACTGTTACAGAGGAAAAGTTGGTCAGATTTGGAGACTGTATTCAAATGTGCGATGAGAGAGAGGAAAGAGTTGAACATGGCTCCCAGGTTACAGACCTGACTGGCAGGAAATATTGTATGCCACATTAGAATATGCTGCAAATAAAAGGCTGAATTTATGTATAGATTTGAACATGTCCTCAAATCTTATTCATAAAGTTCTGAGTTAAAACTGAATGTCCGGATCCTTATCTGGTGTAAATTAATGTTTCTTCATGTGGCTCATAGTCTTGCTCTTTATACCCAGGAGTAGCTTGGTACCAGAAAGAATATTGGATCAATCAGTTAAGCAGGATAAAAGCAGTGCATGACAATCATGGAATGATTAATAGTTCTCAAATGCAAACAGGATAGATAATCGTGTTCACAAGACTCATCTTGAACATTCAACATTCTATTTCATGCCAATAACTGCTGGCATGATTAACACAGTAAATAAAATAGGTATCAAAGACAATAAATGTAGCCTACTTTCAAGTAGAAATCAACCTTTTATATTTTCTATGGGGGCAATTTTCAAAAGCGCAAATGGTTTTAGGAGCACAACTCCGACTGGAGTCACTGGAAGACGAGTGCCTCGTTGCCAGTCTACCACTATGATCCCTCTTATCCCTTTACAGGTTTTCAGCTATGGGGATGATCCTGTGCCCTTGAAGCCAATAGGAGTTTTACCATTGACTTTGGTGGGAGCAGGATGGAGACCTATATTAAGTATACTGGAAAAAGTGTATGTCTGTGCCTTTCTTGATTGTTTAGGATACAGCCGTATTCTCTGCTATCATCTCGCTAACTTCCACTTACATTCTTAATTTTCTAGTTCTTTTTCAGCTCTTTTACAGAGATTGTAAAACAGTGCCATGAAACGTTGCCTTAAAAAAGGTATTATGGTTTTAAAACATATCTGAAATATCTGTATTTTCCTCTCACCTGCCATAGCTTACAAGACAGTCAACCTGAATCCTTTTTTATTTAAAGAAGGGCTGTCGATTAATCACAGTTAACTTATGCAATTAACTCAAAAAAAGTTAATCGCAGCACTGTTAAACAATAGAATACCAATTGAAATTTATGAAATATTTTTGGATATTTGTCTACATTTTCAAAAATATATAGACTTCAAATACAACACAAAATACAAAGTGTACAGTACTCACTTTATATTATTTTTATTACAAATATTTGCACCGTAAAAATGATAAACAAAAGAAACAGTATTTTTCAAAAAGAAAAGGAGTACTTGTGGCACCTTAGAGACTAACAAATTTATTTGAGTATAAGCTTTCGTGAGCTACAGCTCACTTCATCAGATGCTCATACAAGTACTGTAGTGCAATCTCTTTATGGTGAAAGTGCAATTTACAAATGTAGATTATTTTTGTTACATAACTACACTCAAAACCAAAACAGTATAAACTTTAGAGCCTACAAGTCCACTCAGTCCTACTTCTTGTTCAGCTAATCGCTAAGACAAACAAGTTTGTTCACATTTACGGGAGATAATGCTGAAATTTCATTTACAATGTCACCTGAAAGTGAGAACAGGCATTTGCACGGCACTTTTGAAGCGAGCATTGCAAGGTATTTATGTGCCAGATATGCTAAACATTTGTATGCCCCTTCATACTTTGGCCACCATTCCGGAGGACATGCTTCCATGCTGATGATGCTCATTAAAAAAAAAAGATGTTAATTAAATTTGTGACTGAACTCCTTAGGGAAGAACTGTATGTCTCCTGCTCTGTTTTACCCACATTCTGCCATATATTTCATGTTATAGCTCTTGAATGATGACCCAGCACATGTTGTTCATTTTAAGAACACTTTCATCTCAGATTTGACAAAATGCAAAGAAGGTACCAATGTGAGATTTCTAAGGGTAGATACAGCACTCAACCCAAGGTTTAAGAATCTGAAGTGCCTTCCAAAATCTGAGAGGAATGAGGTGTGGAGCATTCTTTCAGAGGTCTTAAAAGAGCAACACTCTGATGCAGCACCTACAGAACCCGAACCACCAAAAAAGAAAATCAACCTTCTGCTGGTGGCATTTAGCTCAGATGATGAAAATGAATATGCGTTTGTTCATACTGCTTTGGATTGTTATTGAGCAGAACCCGTCATCAGCATGGACGCACGTTCTCTGGAATGGTGGTTGAAGCATGAATGGACATATGAATCTTTAGTGCATCTGTTAGGTACATATCTTGAAACGCCAGTGCCATGCGAGTGCCTGTTCTCACTTTCAGGTGACATTGTAAAGAAGAAGCGGGCAGCATTATCTCCTGCAAATGTAAACAAATGTGTTTGTCTGAGCGATTGGCTGAACAAGAAGTAGGACTGAGCGGACTTGTAGGCTCTAAAGTTTTACACTGTTTTATTTCTGAATGCAGGGTTTTTTTTTTTACATAATTCTACATTTATAAGTTCAACTTTCATGATAAAGAGATTGTGCTACAGTACTTGGAATGGGGGAACTGAAAAATACTATTTCTTTTGTTCTTTTACAGTGCAAATATTTGTAATAAAAATAAATATAAAGTGAGCACTGTTCATTTTGTATTTTATGTTGTAAATAAAATCAGTATATTTGAAAATGTAGAAAACATCCAAAATATTTAAATAAATGGTATTCTATTACTTTTTAACATTGCGATTAATCACACAATTAATCACAATTATTTTTTAATCGTGCAATTAATTGCAATTAATTTTTTTAATTGCTTGACATCCCTAATTTTAAGTTTGTTTTAAAAATGTGCTCATAGGCTGCCTAGAAAATGTTCATACAGATCATTTTTGCAAGTTTCACTGCAGAAATGGATTTACAATGGATTTACTGGAAACAGGTATAAAGAAAACACCTACATAACATTAACTACAGTTATGTGAATGGGGTTATTAAAATTATTTCATGATAAAAGGTTTTGTTAGGCTGCATAAATAATGTAGTGTTATATTATTGTTTACTATCTGCACTGTGGTACTGACTAGCAACCATAGTCCTGGACCAAGACCCCATTGTGCTCAGTGTTGTGAAGCACAGACCTCAAAACATATAGTGGACTAAAACTTTATCCTGCACAACAGAAAATTAAATCATGTGTAGGGAAAATTATAAAACTATATACATACAAGAAGCATGAGATATATTGTAAAGGAGATCATGCCTTGTAGCTAATAAACTACGTTTCTGCACAATGATCCTTAGGATTTCTGATTTTTATTTTATACCATGCTATTTACCATTTACCTCTTGCAATCTTGCCAAGTAGGTCATTCTCCAAACTTGAAGACTAGCAATTCTTGATGAAAATATATTTTCCTGCGAGGATTTATAACATCATTCTAGCCAATTTTGCCTGGAGTTTTGCTCTCCTGTTATGATATCCTCAGAGGGGAAAGAAATAAAACAGCTGGTCTCCTTGACAGGAAAGCGCAGACAGACTGGGAAAAATTACTTGCTGCAATTGGACAATGTGATGTTGCCGAGGCCATATGCAGTTCTGAAGTGATCTCGGAACAAAAGGGGAGCACTTAAAGAGTGCATGGAGTTCTCTCTGAAGTGGGAGTGAAAAGGCTAAGCTCTGCAAGTTCTAAGGTCTTTCAGCAATAATCAAGTAATTAACTTTTAACAGGAAGAATGGAGGCTGCTCTTTTTATTTTATTTTTGCATGGCTTAGCACTGACCTTTAGCAGCTTAGCCTGTTAGGCTGGAGACAGGTGTTTGTCAAAACTCCTATTTATTAGAAATTGAGATATTTATGAGGTTTTACTGAAAAAAGTCAATGGACATAAAGTTCATTTTGCATCTTTTAATATGATATCGTATCCTTAATTTAGACTACACACTTCCAACATTATTAAACCATGCAACTTGCACAACATTATTAAGCCATGGGAATTAAGCCATGCAACTTGCACAAACTTGGAACTTCCTGGATAAAGTTTCATGTACTGCTGTGAAAATGTAGGCGTAAGTGAACTTTTAAATACATTTTGGACAAATTTGATACTCAACAAAAATGAAGAATAGTCCCAGAAAGCTGACTGAGAGCTAAGGCTGACATTTCGTAAGTATTCATGGTCTTTGGGTGCCAATATTGAGACACATCGGGCTTGGTTTTAAGAGGTGCAAGTCATGCAGGTCCATTGATTAAACTGGATGGACGAAGGAGGAAGGAGGGAGCAGAAAAACCCAGTAGCTCAGCACATCTCTGCTCCCTTCCTTTCCTCAATTAAAAACTGGGTTGACTCCTTTCTGCTGCTTCTTCCTCCTTCCTCTACTCTTCTCTAACCCTGAAACACCAGGCCTGGAAAAGGGGAAAAGAGACCCCCTGCTGGGACTATCCCCCACCTCAGTGAGGGGGTGAGGAGCTTATGGAATTGTCCAGCTCAGACCGGGGAGAGAGGGATGCAGAGTTTCTACAGCAGCAGGAGGGGCAGAAGTGGGGGCTTGGTTATAGAACTGTTGCGTGCCTGGTGGGCAGAGCTGATGTGGGTCCGTGGAGCTGGGACAAATATGACGGTTGCGTGGACACAAAATTAATTGATGAAGAGATGAGGGGGCATAGAATTGACATGGAGGTGGGGGCTGCATAAGTAACTGATGCAGGGACAAGCAAATGTAGGGGTGGGGCACAGCAGTAATTAATTTGGCTTGATTAATAAATTCATCCATTCAGGAAACACTTTATACACTTGTGTAATATGATCTCAGTTGTGGCTCCTAAAAAGAGCCCTTCAACAGAAGCCAAAATCACTATGTTATCACTTTGTGAGACCAGGCAGCCCTTTAAGTGTCACATACTTTGTGGCTGGG
Organism: Chelonia mydas; assembly: GCF_015237465.2. Lineage (NCBI taxonomy): Eukaryota > Metazoa > Chordata > Testudines > Cheloniidae > Chelonia > Chelonia mydas. The sequence continues at coordinate 238,482,403 of NC_057850.1, read as the reverse complement.
CAGGGTGAGAAGGCAGATCCCAACGCACAGTATACTGTTTTTTTACAAAAAAAAAAAAAAAAAACCCTCACGATTTTGTGACCAATCTCATGATTTTGGGAGGTTTGACTCCTGTTTTTTGAACCTTTGGGGTTTTCAGTGTGCTATTAAGTAAGACTTCTGGGAAGTATAGAGATGCCACGATTCCTGTACCGTCTTTATACTATCGTTGGTTTCCTGTGGGACATACTTTCTGCTGGGGCAGAAACAACGAAGCCCAGGACGGGACAGTCGCAGGCTACAGCTACCCAGAGTAGTAGGAAGTTTGTTGACTCATTGCTGTACATAGTTCCAGTTTCTAAGAAAATGTTTATCTTGACACCAGTCTGCTCATCAGTGAGATATTATAGGGTCCTAGTGAGCCTGTGCAACTGCAAGTAACTCCCCATCAGCCCTGAGAATTAGAAGAAATGCTGAATATGCTGGGAAAAGCAATTTGAACTGTGTATGAAAGCCACAGGGGCAAATAAATAGGAGGATTTGCAAAGGAGTGCTCCACTCTTAAATGTGGCAGGCACAGAAGCCCTAGTTGTGTGTAATGCATTCCATACAGAGGTGGAACAAGAGAGGAAAGCTTTGCAGAAATAATGAAAATATTTGAGGATCACTGCATCCCTAGAATAATGTTACTTATGAGAGATATATGTTCAGGATAAGAATGAAGGAGAGACAATAGAAAAGATTTCCACAAACTTAAAACTAAAAAGTCAGGCCTGTGAATATAGCCCATTAAAAGACTCTCTCATTAAACACCAGATTGTCCTGGGTTATAACAATAAAAGGGTCAATGAATAGTTACTAAGGGAGATGACTCCAGCACTAAAAAGGCCAATATGTATATGGCAAGCAGCAAAACAAAGAGAATGCAAATGAAAAGTGTAGAGAAAGGCACAGGGCATATGACTGTGAGTACCATAGCTAAACCACCAAAGGAGAAGTTCACAGAAATTAAACTCTCTAAATACAGAAACACGGAAAACAGGAAAGAGTGACAGTGATGTAGCAACTAGCATGAATATAGGAAATGCCACCTATTGGGTAAATATGTAGAAACTATAATAAGCCTAACCATTATGCTGAAACCTGCAGAGAAAGCAGGAAAATGCATGTATTAAGTGCAAAACTGGATTCTTCAAGTGAAGAGGAAGAGCTGTTCTTAAAGCACAATAATGGAGGAAGCTGAAAACTGAAAAGATTGGCTAATTAAAATATTCACAAATAGCAGGTATGTGACATACAAAATAGACACTGGGGCACAAGTAAATGTAATAACAGACACGGAAATAGAGAGGTGTAAGGAGCATGTAAAAATGGAAGGGTCAAAAGTATCCACAAAAGACTAATGCAGGAACAGAGAATGCACACTGACACTGAAATACAGAGGGAAAATGTTAAAACAAGAATTTGGGATGGTACAAAAAGCCAAGCCCAGGCTTGGGCCTACATATATGTGGAGGCTTTGTTAAGAGGTTGTATGCCATAGAGAGACAGAAGGACAATACAGGACCAGATATGAAACTATTAACAGCATCAGATGAAGCTGTAGTCACAGGAAATGGGTCCCTCCCAGTAACATACAAGGTATGGTTAAGAGAAGATGCAGAACCCATGGTGCATGCTACACAAAAAGTTCCATAAGCTTTAAGAAAGAGTCTAGAAGAAGAGATGCAAAACATGACAGCATATGGTATCATTCAGAGAATATAAGAACCAACAGATTGGGATCAATGCATAGTAACTGTAGAGAAAAAAGGAGAACCCTAGGGAGCTGAACAAAAATACAGAAAGAGAACACTTCCACTTGCCCACAGTAAATGGACCGTTGCCTGAGATGGAAGGAGCCAAATTAATCAGCATATTAGATGTATCAGCTGGATTTTGGCATATCCACTTACACATTGAGAGCTCCAGGATCAGGGCTTTCAAGATACCATTTGGCACATACTGCTTCCTAATACTATCTTTCAGAATATGTTCAGCTGCAGAAGTATTTCACTGAACTATGAGGGTCTAGCAGGCACGAAAGTGTACATTGATGACATAATAATTTGGGACAGCACGGCCATTCAGGAACAACTGAGGAGAGCACTGGTACTTATGAGAGCTCATAACTTAAATGGAATAAGGCCAAATGTCAATTTCAAACAACAGAAATAACAGGTGGGAGAGAGACTGAACTGAATCAAAGATTCAGGCAATACTGAACATGCTGAGACCTGAAGATAAAAAGGGAATTCAAAGGCTGTGTTAGGCATGTTGAATTATGTCAGCAAATTCATATCTAACTATACAGCTCTTACAATTCACCCAAGACATCTCCTCCACAAGGTCATGGAATGGGCATGGATGCCAGAGTATGAAAGAGATACCAGAATATTAAAGCACATTCTGACATCAGCTTCAATGCTGCAATCTTTTGACCCTTTGAAAGACATCATGCCTCTAAAGGAGGGCTGAGAGCAGTACTATTACAGGATCATGGCACTAACTAGTTATCAGTCTCATACGTATGTATGGCTATAGCAACCTCAGAAAAGATACAGATAGAAATTGAAAAAGAGACATTAAGTCTGGCATATGTATGTACAAATTTTCATGACTTTCTGTATGGTGATAGTTTCAAAGCAGAAACTTATCACAAACCATTGATAGCGATACACAAAAAGGGACTTGGAAAAGCACCACAGTGACTGCTTTTGAAAATACAGAAGTATGATGTGACCCTTTAGATCCAACCTGAGTGACACTTAATAATGGCAGACACATCCTCAAAAGCATATGCTTCATGGGACAATACACAGCCTAATGATCTGGAACAAGCAGCAAACATACATGTGATCATGACAGAAGTGTCATGTGCTGCATCTTCAGGCATATGGGATGAACTGGAGACAGAAACAGGTGAAGGTGAAATGCTGCAAGCAGCAGTGCAAGCAGTAAGTAAAGGAGGAAAAAGTCAACACTTCCCACCTGCCTATTCCCACTATACAAATGAGCTTTCAGTGATTTCAGGAGTGCTCTTAAAAGTGACACAGATTGTGGTTCCCAGAGTGATGAGAAGGAAAATATAGGAACAAATACATAAAGGTCACATGGGAATGACCAAATTAAAAAGGAGGGTTGGAGAAGCTGTGTTCTGGCCATAGATTAATAGTGACATTGAAGAAACAGTCTTGATTAAATTTCCATCGAAACCCATATATTATTCTGACATTTCAGTTTGAAGAATCAGTATTTTCCAACAGAAAAACATTTAGTCAAAATTCACAACTGGCCTTGCATGAATCCCTTGTTAACAGAGCCATCCTACGGGACTGCTGGAGAATCTCAGCTACCGTTAAAAACAAAGAAAAGAAAGTCTCTAGCCCTTCTCCTTGCAAAATAGGCTTGAAAGTTCAACTTGATACAAACCAGTGCAAACCTATCACCGGGATTGGAAGGAACCAGAAGCTGAGACCCAGTGCCTCAGTAAGAGGCTGACAGAACTGAAAGACCTCTGCATCTTGAAACAAGTTAGTTTTTTGCCCCCATTACTCCGTTTAGAAGGCTAGTCCAGAACTTCATTCCTCTGATGGTTAGAAACCTTCATCTAATTTCAAGCCTAAGCTTGTTGATAGCCAGTTTATATCCTTTTGTTCCAATATTGGCCTTTAAGTTCAATAAGCACTCTTCCTCACTGGTATTTATCGCTTGGTTATATTTATAGAAAACACTCACATCCTTGGTTTGGTTAGGCTAAACAAGTCAAGCTCCTTATGTCTCCTCTCATAAGGTAAAAAGAAAAGGAGCACCTTAGAGACTAACCAATTTATTTGAGCATAAGCTTTCGTGAGCTACAGCTCACTTCATTGGATGCATACTGTGGAAAGTGTAGAAGATCATTTTATACACACAAAGCATGAAAAAATACCTCCCCCCACCCCACTCTCCTGCTGGTAATAGCTTATCTAAAGTGACCACTCTCCTTACAATGTGTATGATAATCAAGGTGGGCAATTTCCAGCACAAATCCAGGGTTTAACAAGAAAGTCTGGGGGGTGTGTGTGTGTGTGGGGGGGGGGGGGGGGGGGGTGTAGGAAAAAACAAGGGGAAATAGGTTACCTTGATTTCCCCTTGTTTTTTCCTTACCGCCCCCCCCCCCCCCCCCCCCCCAGACATTCTTGTTAAACCCTGGATTTGTGCTGGAAATGGCCTACCTTGATTATCATACACATTGTAAGGAGAGTGATCACTTTAGATAAGCTATTACCAGCAGGAGAGTGGGATGGGGGGAGGTATTTTTTCATGCTTTGTGTGTATAAAAAGATCTTCTACACTTTCCACAGTATGCATCCGATGAAGTGAGCTGTAGCTCACGAAAGCTTATGCTCAAAGAAATTGGTTCGTCTCTAAGGGGCCACAAGTTCTCCTTTTCTTTTTGCGAATACAGACTAACATGGCTGTTACTCTGAAACCTCTCATAAGGTAACTTCTCCATTCCTCTGATCATGCTAGTAGTCCTTCTCTGCACCTGATCTAGTTTGAATTAATCTTTCATAAAACTGGGAGACCAGAACTGTACACAGTATTCCTGATGAGATCTCACTGCTGCCTTGCACAATGGTAATAACACTTCCCTATCTATATTGGAAATGTATCACCTGATGGATCCAAGGATTGCATTAGCCTTTTTCATGGCCACATCACATTGACAGCTCAGAGTCATCCTGTGATTGACCAATACACTCAGGTTTTCTCCTCCTCTGCTGCTTCCAACTGATAAGTCACCAGCTTATAACAAAAACTCTTCTTGTTAGTCACTAAGTGCATGATCTTGCACTTTGCACTATTAAATTGCACCCCATTTCTATTATTCCAGTTTTCAAGGTTGTCAAAATCTCCTGGTATGTTATCCCAGTCCTTCTCCTCCCAACTTTGTGTCATCCACAGATTTTATTATCACACTCCCACTTTTTGTGTCAAGGTCATTAATGAAAATATTAAATAAGATTGGTCCCAGGACCAATTCATGAGAAACTCCCTCCAGTCTGACAGTTCACCTTTCAGCATGACGCATTGCAGTCTCCAGGGCCAGCCGCAGAACAAATGGCACCTCAAGTGAGGAGCATCTTCAGCACCCCCCCTCCATTTGTTAAACTTTTGAATGCCTTATTTTTTTATTGCATTCATACCCCATTTCACAACTTTTGATGCGAAATTTGCATGCTTGATTTATTCCTGTCATATAAGACAATACATTTGCATGCTAGGATCTGTAAATCTGTATTTATTCAAGCCATATATAAGCAAATAAAAAAATCTTTTCCTCTAAGCTTATAAAAACTTTTGTCACTAACAAACAAAACAGCATCCCAAGCCCGGTGCTCCACAAGCCTGGCACCCCTGATGGTTACCTGGGTCGCCTGCCCCTAAATCCAGCCCTGGCAGTCTCCCCCTTAATAGTTCCTTACCCAACTTTGGATTTGTATTAATCTTCTCCAATTTAATGAATAATTTCCCATGTGACACTGAATCAAATGCCTTACTAAAATCCTGGTAGATTAGATGTAATGCATTTATGTTGTCTTGAAAATCAGTTATCTTCTCAAAAAAAGATATATGGTTTCTCTGGCATGATCTACTTAAAATAATGCAAAAAGAACAGGAGTACTTGTGGCACCTTAGAGACTAACAAATTTATTAGAGCATAAGCTTTTGTAGGCTACAGCCCACTTCATCGGATGTATAGAATGGAACATATAGTAAGATACATATACATACAACTAAGTTGGAAGTTACCATACAAACTGTGAGAGGCTAATTAGTTAAGATGAGCTACTATCAGCAGGAGAAAAAAACTTTTATAGTGATAATCAAGATGGCCCATTTTGACAGTTGACAAGAAGGTGTGAAGATACTTAACTTAAGGGAATAGATTCAATATGTATAATGACCCAGCCACTTCCAGTCTCTATTCAAACCCAAGTTAATGGTATTTAGTTTGCATATTAATTTAAGCTCAGCGGTTTCTCATTGGAGTCTGTTTTTGAAGCTTTTCTGATGCAAAATTGCCACCTTTAAATCTTTCACAGAGTGGCCAGGGAGGTTGAAGTGCTCTCCTACCGGTTTTTGAATGTTATGATTCCTGATGTCAGATTTGTGTCCATTTATTCTTTTGTGTAGAGACTGTCCGGTTTGGCCAATGTACATGGCAGAGGGGCATTGCTGGCACATGATGGCATATATCACATTGGTAGATGTGCAGTGAACGAGACTCTGATGGTGTGGCTAATGTGAATAGGTCCTATGATGGTGTCACTTGAATAAATATGTGGACAGAGTTGGCATCAGGCTTTGTTGCAAGGATAGGTTCCTGGGTTAGTGTTTTTGTTGTGTGGTTGCTGGTGAGTATTTGCTTCAGGTTGAGGGGCTGTCTATAAGTGAGGACTGATCTGTCTCCCAAGATCTGTGAGAGTGAGGGATCATTTTTCAGGATAGGTTGTAAATCTTTGATGATGCACAGGAGAGGTTTTAGTTGGGGGCTGAAGGTGATGGCTAGTGGCGTTCTGTTATTTTCTTTGTTGGGCCTGTCCTTTAGTAGGTGACTTCTGGGTACTCTTCTGGCTCTGTCAATCTGTTTTTTCACTTCAGCAGGTGGGTATTGTAGTTTTAAGAATGCTTGATAGAGATCTTGTAGGTGTTTGCCTCTGTCTGAGGGACTGGAGCAAATGCGGTTGTAGCTTAGAGCTTGGCTGTAGACAATGGATCATGTGGTGTATTCTGGATGGAAGCTGGAAGCATGTAGGTAAGTATAGCGGTCAGTAGGTTTCCGGTATAGGGTGGTGTTTATGTGACCATCGCTTATTAGCACAGTAGTGTCTAGGAAATGGACTGCATGTGTGGATTGGTCTAGGCTGAGGTTGATGGTGGGAAGGAAATTGTTGAAATCATGGTGGAATTCCTCAAGTGCTTCTTTTCCATGGGTCCAGATGGTGAAGATGTCATCAATATAGCGCAAGTAGAGTAGGGGCATTAGGGGACGAGAGCTGAGGAAGCGTTGTTCTAAGTCAGCCATAAAAATGTTGGCATACTGTGGGGCCATGTGGGTACCCATAACAGTGCCGCTGATTTGAAGGTATACATTGTCCCCAAATGTGAAATAGTTATGGGTGAGGACAAGGTCACAAAGTTCAGCCACCAGGTTTCCCGTGACATTATCGGGGATAGTGTTCTTGACGGCTTGTAGTCCATCTTTGTGTGGAATGTTGGTGTAGAGGGCTTCTACATCCTTAGGGGCTAGGATGGTGTTTTCAGGAAGATCACCAACAGATTGTAATTTCCTCAGGAAGTCAGTGGTGTCTCGAAGATAGCTGGGAGTGCTGGCAGCGTAGGGCCTGGGGAGAGAGTCCACATAGCCAGACAATCCTGCTGTCAGGGTGCCAATGCCTGAGATGATGGGGAGTCCAGGATTCCCAGGTTTATGGATCTTGGGAAGCAGATAGAATACCCCTGGTCGGAGTTCTAGGCATGTGTCTGCACAGCTCTGTTCCTGTGCTTTTTCAGGGAGTTTCTTGAGCAGATGGTGTAGTTTCTTTTGGTAATCCTCAGTGGGATCAGAGGATAATGGCCTGTAGAATGTGGAGTTAGAGAGCTGCCTAGCAGCCTCTTGTTCATATTCCAACTTATTCTTGATGACGACAGCACCTCCTTTGTCAGCCTTTTTGATTATGATGTCAGAGTTGTTTCTGAGGCTGTGGATGGCATTGTGTTCAGCACGGCTGAGGTTATGGGGCAAGTGATGCTGCTTTTCCACAATTTCAGCCCATGCACGTAGATGGAATCAATCTATGTAGAAGTCCGGTCTGTTGTTTCGACCTTCAGGAGGAGTCCACACAGAATCCTTCTTTTTGTAGTGTTGGTAGGAAGGATTCTGTGGGTTAGTATGTTGTTCAGAGGTGTGTTGGAAATATTCTTTGAGTCGGAGACATCGAAAGTAGGATTCTAGGTCACCACAGAACTGTATCATGTTCGTGAGCCTGGAGGGACAAAAGGAGAGGTCCAGATAGGACAGATTCTTCTGCCGGGCTACGAGTATAGCTGGAAAGATTAACAATATTGTTGGGTGGGTTAAGGGAACCACTGTTGTGGCTCTTTGTGGCATGTAGTAGTTTAGATAGTTTAATGTCCTTTTTCCTTTGTAGAGAAGCAAAGTTTGTGTTGTAAATGGCTTGTCTAGTTTTTGTAAAATCTATCCGTGAGGAAGTTTGTGGGGAAGGTTGGTTTTTTATGAGAGTATCCAGTTTTGAGAGCTCATTCTTAATCTTTCCCTGTTTGCTGTATAGGATGTTTATCAGGTGGTTTCACAGTTTCTTTGAGAGTGTATGGCACAATCTCTCAGCATAGTCTGTGTGATATGTAGATTGTAATGGATTTTTTACTTTTAGTCCTTTTGGTATGATGTCCATCTGTTTCAGATAGAAGAAAAAAGTACTCAGAATGGATAGTAAAGAATTGCTAAATAAGGGTGGTGGTCAATAAATGCCCTCCAAAGGGCTCCTTCACAGCATCATTGGATCTGGAGAGTTAGCAAAGCTGAAAGCCAACAATCCCTTTTTAATCTCCTAAATAGTCCTGTATTATTTGCATAGTAACTATGTCAAGCAAAAAAATAGTCCCTTCTGGAATTTTAAAACACAAAACAAAAAAACTCCCAGCTGGGTGTATGGACATCTGAGTCTGGAAAATGTAAACTATAAATTTCTGGGGAGATATATTTAGCATCATTATTCTTACAATAACTTATGAGGCTTAATTAATGTTAATGATACATTTTGAGATCACCAGATGGGCAGCACTATAGAAGTGCAAAGTTTTGTTATTATTATAGACACCTTCCATTTGAGGATGAGCGTCAGACCAGAAGGTTATGATTAAAAGATATAGACAAAGCAGTGAGGCGGGGGCTAGGAGGGCCTTTTTTGGAATACAGAGGATCTTGGGAATGCTCCTCACTTGCTTCAAGAGGAGGACAATATAGAATTGTTCACTATGTCTTGGTATTGCCTACCCCAAATGTTCAAACATCATGAGTCAGCCCTTCCCAAAATAATGACATTGACTAAAAATCATGAATTATTTTTTAATATAAATTTTGAATTCTTTTTGTTTGCCTTCTTTTTTTTAAGCCTCTGAGGTTCACTTGGGTTTGTGTTTTCCTTCATAGCCAGGAGGGATAGAAATTATATATATGTTCATATAAGAATGAAAGCTGAATTCTCATATAATTACTTGACTTCTGAAGCTTTTTGAAATACACCAAATACCATAAGAGTAGTCAGTGCTGTTCCAGGAGGCTTACTCTGCAGCATGCCCAAGGTTAGGTGGTACTAGTGGGCAAGAAGAAACAGCTCTCCACCATATAGTACTGATGTATGACTTCCCCATGATGTTGCAACAGAATGTAGTGTGCCTAGAAGGAGGAAAGGGTAAAGAGGCTTTTAGGAGCAGAAGAGGATTTGAATTTGGGCCAACAGTATGTCCTCATTTTCTCCTGCACTTTCATCCATTCCAGATTTAGCCCTAAGTGTCTTGAGGCCCCTTTGAACCTCGTTTGGGTCTGACCAAGTCTCTAGTGTTAGTGGGTGATAGTTTTAAAGAGCCAGCACATAAAGTTTGAACGAATGTAAAATACTGTGTTAATTAGATCTATTAGGAAATGTAGACTTTGACATTATTAAATAATCTACTTAATTATGGTAATAAATTATTATGGTTGTTAAATTAATGGCTTTTGTCATTCACAAAGATACAGCATAACTGTTGTAGCAATATAGTGAGAACTACAGTTCACAATAGAAGCTGATTCTGAAAATGCATGTTTCTTCTGTGGAATGTTACTGCCTAAAAAGGGAGCTAAACCTGAGCCAGGGGAGGGAGGGGAGAAACACAAAGTTCCCCAAGCCATTGGGGATTTCTTCCTGTCATCTCATAGGGAAGAACTAATGGGTAGGTCCATTCGATTAAATCTGATGCTGGGGAAATGTGTTACAAAGATGTGGGAAGGCACTGTTGCTTACATCGAGAGAAGAGACATTGGAGGGTAGCCTCTCAGTGTGAATAGCTCTGTGACTGATTGAGCGCTCCTGGATTAGAAAATCATGGAACTCATTCTTAAAGAGTTAGATGGGCTGCAAGAATCTACCTTGTAGAGATTGATGGAATGGTTTGAGAGACTTCCACGGTGGGCGTTTGTCATAAATATAAAGGGAAGGGTAACCACCTTTCTGTATACAGTACTATAAAATCCCTCCTGGCCAGAGGCAAAATCTTTTCACATGTAAAGGGTTAAGAAGCTAAGGTAACCTCGCTGGCACCTGACCCAAAATGACCAATGAGGGGACAAGATACTTTCAAATCTGGAGGGGGGGACAAAGGGTTTTGTCTGTCTGTGTGATACCTTTACCGGGAACAGATCAAGGATGCAAGCCTTCCAACTCCTGTAAAGTTAGTAAGTAATCTAGCTAGAAAATGCGTTAGATTTTCTTTTGTTTTTTTGGCTTGTGAAATTCGCTGTGCTGGAGGGAACATGTATTCCTGTTTTTGTGTCTTTTTGTAACTCAAGGTTTTGCCTAGAGGGATTCTCTGTGTTTTGAATCTGATTACCTGGTAAAGTATTTACCATCCTGATTTTACAGAGGTGATTCTTTTACTTTTTCTTTAAATAAAATTCTTTTTTTTAAGAACCTGATTGATTTTTCATTGTTCTTAAGATCCAAGGGTTTGGGTTTGTGTTGACCTGTACCAATTGGTGAGGATATTATTTTCAAGCCTTCCCCAGGAAACGGGGTCTAAGGCTTGGGGGGATATTTTGGGGGACGACGTCTCCCAGTGGGCTCTTTCCCTGTTTTTTGTTTAAATCGCTTGGTGGTGGCAGCGTACCAGGTTTTTAACCTAAGTTGGTTCCCAAGGCAAGAAAGAAATCTGTGCCTTGGGGAAGTTTTAACCTAAGCTGGTAAGAATAAGCTTAGGGGTCTTTCATGCAGGTCCCCACATCTGTACCCTAGAGTTCAGAGTGGGGAAGGAACCTTGACAGCTATCAAGTTGGATGTAGTTTCAAACTATGCTAATGATGCTGATCTAGCCACGGACAATAAGAAATTACTTTCCAGGATGTCTGACAAGAAAAAATAACAATAGTTCAGACACCTAAGCCTTACTGGTGTTTCTGAAGATATTATGTCTTGGATCATTCCTTAGCTACATGTATTTAGGACAGAGCACTATCCTCCAGTGCTGCCAGCTAGAAGACACTGTACAATGGAGATAAATATTTTTCAATAGCATCTATCCCACAAAGTGTATTGGTCATTTTGCAAAAATATTCTTAGTGACACCAGGGTATCAAGTGAAAAGCAATTTCAGAACTCATGCAGATTATGTACACCTGCTGTAGGTGAAAAAAGGTTTTGTTTCTGCTAAAAGGCTATTTGGGGAAAAAACAGAGCTAGGTCACTGTTTTATATTCTAGTTGGCTAATTGAGGAAATAAGTTGATGGCCATTTATATATTTTGAAGTCTGTGGAACACGCTGTAATTTTTTTACAGCTACACAATGTTCATTGACTTTAGTTATTGAGTGAACAGGGATGCAGAGACTAAGGGATAAACCCTGGCCCATTAAAGTGAATGGCAACTCTCATTGACTTCAATAGGGCTAGGCTTTTATGCTAAGACTTATGCAGTATAGGACCAAGGAAAAATAAATCTATATATGGATCACAATTCCGAACGTATTTCACATTAATATCCTTGCAACCTATATGCACATGCAACTACACATACATTTGAATACCTATGACTTGTTCACTGCAATGATGTGATGATATGTTAGTTTGAGTTAGTTCTTATTTTTCTATTATTCTAAGTACTTCATTGCAAATCCCCAAGCTCCTAGAAGCTTTAGGTAATTAAGTTAATCTTCAACAGATTTATTTTGGGAGTCTATCTGATTCACCATTTGTCAGTGACAGAAGTTGGCCAAGGGCACTGCTCATGGAGTTTAGGGCATTAGTAGACTCAGGCACTAGAATGTCTATGGGAAAGCACTGACAATGTAGCAATTGCCAAGCATGTCCTGTATTGCATAACTATGGTGTCTTTTCCAGGAACAACCTGAGAAAGGTGAACTCGCACATTTTTGTACATATGGCAGATTCTTTTCCCAAGGCAATTACAAATTCTAAGGCAAAACACTCTGCTCTACACACTTCTCTCCCCCTGGGGAGAGGATGAGAGAATAAACATGGGACTGATGTGTAGTCATATCTCTTAATGCACTACTGGGAGGCATTCAGATATTACAGTGATGAACAAGGTATATGAACCTATTTATAATAGTATGGGTGTGTGCCTGATAACTACTACCACTATAAACCTGTCTGTTATTTAAGTTACCTTTCATATCTGTGTAATATGTAGTATCATACTAATTCCCCATATTAAATCTCCCTGCCCATTTTTGCTGTAAGAATAGCAAAGTATTGCAGTCACTAGCCATGAGAATTTAGCTTTCAAATATAATTATAAGACTGTGAGAGCATGCACTGAGCTAACAGTTTGGCATCTTGCCTTAATATTATCTGTAATATTAACAAGATAGCTAGACTGAATTCCCAAAATTATAGACATTGGACACTGTGGCTGCCCTAATAGGGTCACAAGGGCAACAGCCACACCTCCCCTGTTGGGGTGATTAGTTTTATTTCAGCCTCCTCAGGGAGTTCCCACCACAAAATGCCCTGGCTCTCCAGAGAACACCACAACAATAGTCAGCCACAAAACAATCTAAGCTCAAAATCTCCCTCCCACATGCTGCTCAGTACCAAGCCCTGTAAGAAGGTGCATATCATCCCAAGCAAAGCACACCCAACCCTAGGAGCAAAGATCTCTCCTATAACTGAGATCCTTCCATTTGAAGGCACACTTCCTTAACAAGGCCCAGCTGCAACAGGGTCTAGTGGGTAATTTCTTGAAGGAAGCATATTAGCCTCTATATCCCCTCGCACAGGGGTACAGAATCTCAGCAACGTGCAAAAAGTTATTTAGGTACCTAAATCAAGAACTTGCTTATTCAGTGGTTAGGGTGATAAACTGGGAGATGGGAGATCCAGGTTAAATTCCATGTTCTACCAGACTTCCTCTGTGATTTTAGACAAGTCTGCAAAGAGACTCAAGTGTTGCAATACCTAAAAACTTTTAAGTGCCTTGAAAACCAATGGAATCCACAAATGCTGGGTTACAAAGAGAGTTAGGCACTTGAGAATGGGATCCACAAAAGCCCAGCACGCTAGGTGGGGAGCTGCGTAAGTTAGACAATAGCAGATGCTAAGAAGGGTGTATCCTAAGCTTTGATTCCTCTCACAGAGTTAGGGCTATTGGGTACACATACATTTGAGCTGGGAAGTGTGATTCCCAGCATGTTCCTGCGCTAGCTATACACGAGCTAGTGACTAAACATAGCCGTGTGCCCGTGGCAGAATGGGCTAGCCTCCTGAGTATGTGCCCAAGGGATCCAGTAGGATTGCACTTGGATTGGCTGGCCGAAGCAGCTGTCCATGTCACAGCAGACACACTGTGCTAGTTTAGTTGCTGGCCCAAGCACAGCTAGTGCAAGTACGTCTATGCAAGCTTCGAGTCACACCCCTCAGCTCAAATGTAGACATCCCACCGGCTGTTTGGGATCCACAGCCAGAAAGCTTCCCCTGGAGCCAGGGGCCTAAGCCAGTTCTTGCAAGGACAGCAGTAGCTCCACACAAAACAGACCGGAGGTAGGAGGCTTGTAACCTTTAGCAGTGATTAGGGAACTAATTCAGGGTATGGGAGACTGGTTGAATTTCTCCTCTCACCAGATAAGGTGAAGGGATTTGAAGAAAGCTCTCCTACCTCTTAGGTAAGTGCCCTAATCTCTGGACTAGAGAGTCATTCTCACTCTGGCCAAATGCATATTTAATTATTTATACAAAATGGAACAGCTTCAGCAGGAGAGATTGAAATATCCCATAGTCCAGTGATTAGATTAGGGCACTCGCCTCAGAGATGAGAAGCCCCTGTCAATTCCCCAGGCAGAGAGGGGAATTGAACCAAGGTCTCCTACACAGCAGGTGGATACCCAACTCACTGGGTTAAATTGTGTAAGAGAGAACAGCGCTTTCTGAGCTCCTGGCCATTTTGTGGGGAGTTAGGCATGCACAGAACATGCCTACCGGAGTGAACCCAGCAGGCGAGGAAGGTAGGAAAATACTTATCTGTACCTGGTTTGAGGATTGATCTGGGCCTTAGGTGTGAGATAGACATCTAGGCACATACCCAGAGTCAGAAATTTAAGTGCCTAGGGGCCTTTTACTGTGGAAATTTAGGCACTAAGAAAGTTCAGGCACCTACAGAGTTAAGTGGCTGTTGAACAGGAAGTTTGTGGATCACAGTGGTTCCCAAATCTGGGATTTAGGTACTTAACTCTAGACTTTAGGAGCCTACATGTCTTTGTGGATCTGGCCCTTAATTTCTCTCTGCTTCAGTTCCCCATCTGTGAAATGGGGAAATATTGTATTTCCCTGTCTCACTGTTATGTCATGAGAATACATACATTAAAGCAGCGGTTCCTAAACTTTAGCAACCCGAGGACCTCCAGTTTGATTTAAATTTTTTTGCAGACCCCCAACCCGGCTTCTAATTTTCCCTGTGGGTGCTCAACCTCTGCTCAGCCCAAGACCCCACCCCCACTCCACCCGTTCCCCCAAGGCCCCACCACCTTTCCCCACCCTCACTCTACCCCTGCCTCTCCTCTTCCCTCCCTTTTTCTGCCCCCTCCCCCAAGTGTGCCCCATCCCCACTCCTTCTCCTCCCTCCTCAGTGCTGCTGAACAGCTTTTCCGCAGGGTGCGGGAGGCACTGGGCGGGTGGCGGGAGGAGTTGAACAGTGAGGCCGGCAGCCCCGGACATGACTCGTGGGCCCCCTGGAGTACCCTTGCGGACCCCCAAGGATCCACCCACCCCAGTTTGAGAACTGCTGCATTAAAGCATGAGGTGCTCAGCTACTATGGTAACAGGTCCTGAATACATTCCTAAGACAGGCAGAGTTTGCTGATTGAATTTGTGCAGCTGGCCAACGGGGACTGAGCAAGCACTTAAGCAAGGTTTCCAGGGTTGGTGGTTTTGGGGCCCACTGGGCTTCCACAGTCTATGGCAGCCGGCCTGCCTGCCAGGCTGAAGGGGGAGGTGGGATTGCTGGCTCTCAGGTACCCCGCTGAGCTGTGGCTTCTAGGCTTTTGGCTCCCCTTTAGCCTGCCAGGTGGAATTTTGTTTTGAAATGATCCAAATTGAGTGATTATTTCAAAACGCTTTTTCAGATTTCTGTTTGACAGAGAATTTTGAATTTTATTTTCATTCCAAATCAGAATGAAAACAAATTTCAAAAGCACAATATTATCTGCCAAATGGAATCACGGCTCTCCTCCTAGCTCTCAGAAGTAGCAGCCACAACTGACACGGCCTCAATTCACAGGAAACCAATGCAAGAGCTGAATTTGTGAAAAGGGTTTTGGCTATTCTTCAGTCTCATTTCATAATTTTCTAACTCTTGCCAGGGGAAGACAGTGCTCAGAAGCTTAATTATCATCTTCTGCTGTGTGAGCATGCTGTGAAAGAAAGATTATGGGGAGGAAGAGAAGGAGGAGATAAAATATCCCTGACACAAATTAGTATTTAACATACATTCTGAAATCAGGCTGTTGCTGCTGCTGTCCCTATTTCTTCAAGTCCTTAGATACAGCATGCCAGAAAGCCCATCATCTTTATCTCTGCGGCAGAGTATACAATGTTTTGTGGGGTTTTTCTCTTCCATTTAAAACACATCTTCCTCTCCCCCCCCACCCGCCCCAAAAAGAATCCGACAGCTGAAAATGACTGTAAAAGTCAGTTAGTCTCCGCTGACCCCAGGATGAATCTGACTTTAAATGAGTTAGGGGACAAAAAAGCTGCTATTGTGTCCACTTATGAAGAGCTTATCTTTTTCTAGTTAGAATACCAGGGTTTTAGGCCTAGCAGACAAATGACAACTACAGTTTAATCAAACTGACAGTGTAAATAAGAATGTGTTCAATATTTAACATCAGTATGTAAATGGATTCACTATGTTCATGTCTCTATCCAGTTTCTCAAAGAAATAACTTATTGGATGCACTGGAGGACAATTTTAAGATATGTATCTAATTTAATAAACCAAAAAGAACTGTAGATTTTTTAGTTTCTATTAAAGAACAGATACAAACTAGTTTGGGAATATGGAAATTCATCTCTGTTTTCATATAAAGGTGTGCATGACATTATTCTCCAAAGAAGTCCCTTAGGATATAACAGCAATGATGGAGGTTCAGAGGCAGGCAACAAGAATGATGAGGGGCAAGGAAACTGAAATAAAAAGAAATTATACAAATTGGACTGTTTACTTTAGAAAAGAGGCAAATAAGAGGGCTAATGATAAATGGTGTGGAAAAGGTAGATTTGGAATGTCTATTCATTCTTTCTCGTAATACAAGAACAAATGGACAATCAGTTAAATGGAAATGATTAAAAGGAAATACTTTTTACACTATGCACAATCTGTCAGTGGAGCTCACAAGATTTAATGAGACCCAGAGCTTAGATGGGTTTAACAAAAAGGCTTGATATTTATATGGATAATAAGAAAATATCCAAAATATATTAGTAAAAAAACAACACAGGAGCTTTGGAAATGTGACCAAAAGCACCCTTGTATTCACCACCCTACATACTATTGTACAAAATATACCTCGTGAGGCATCATTTGAAAACATACAACTAGCTGGTCGATAATATTGTGGTGAAATGTTTGTAGCGATGTTATATGTGAAGTTATGAAGTCCCCCCGTATGATATTGGTAGCACATGTTCAATCCCACACAGCCCTGACTAGGCAAAAGTTGTTAAAAGGTCTACCCTAAACAAAGGAATGTGTGTACCTCAATTTACATATAAGTAATAAAGAGGATCTTTGAGGCAGCAAGAGGGGGATATGGCAGGAGACAAGGAAAATCTGCATTTCAGCATACACCCGGTAAAAGAAATAGTATGGAGCCACCTTCACCACCAGACTCGATGTCACCTTCTTTACTTTTTGAACAAAATTTTCTTTTGAGGGGTAACCGTCAGAGGAATCCACTTCAAAGGGGGACTAGAATATTAATACTTAGTCCTACCACGAGTGCAGGGGACTGGACTAGATGACCTCTCGAAGCCCCTTCCAGTTCCATGATTCTATGATTAAAGTGACGGTCAAAAATACTGTAAGACATCTCTCCCTATGTCTCTACCTCCCTCTCTTTCACCTAAGAAGGTAAAGGAATCAGTCCTTTGACTCTGGGGGAGATCCTGATCTGAGAATTTGGGTTTCTGGGAACATGTGGCAAGGATTTTACCTTGAACCAAGTCTACCTTGTTGAGCTTTAGCTACTACAGAGTGTTGTATTTTTATTTTTCCTGTAACCATTTCTGACATTAATGCTTTATACTTGTACTCATTTAAAATCTCTCTTTTTGTAGTTAAATAAACTTGTTTCATTCTTAAATCAGAACTAATCCAATGTTGCGTTTAAACCAAATTGTTTGGTAACTCCACTTAGGTAGTAGGAAACTTACAGGGGCAACAGACCTCTTAATATTTGGACTGGGCAGTGCAGAACACATATTTTTGGGAAAATTCAGGACTGGGAGCAGGTTGGAGTCACCCTGCAAGTAGTAACCAAGGCTGGTGTGGCTGGTGTGTTGCTGACAGGATGCTGGGGTCAGTGCTGCTGCACCAGGGCTGCACACAGACTCTCAGGGTATGACCTGCGTGCAGGTCGTCTGTTTGTGAGTAGCCCAGGTTGGGAGCTACAACAGCAAAGCATTGTGAGGCGCCCAAAACTCTGGGTCAGGCGGTGATGCAATCTCTCCCTAGTCCGGATTGCACCCTTGAATATGTCAGGAAGGTACATGAACCCTGGTGGTTAGGAGAAAACTGTATCTGTGGTCAGTATGTCTGCTATCTGCTTACTGAAGGGTTTGTTGCACCTTCCTCAGAAGCAGCTGAAATTGGCCATTGCTGGAGAGGGGATACTGGACTAGATAGACTGCTGGTTTCATCCAGTATAATAATTCCCATGTTCCTATGAATTTATGGTCAGACTGTACAGTAATAAAATATGGTCTATACATTAGAAAGCCGGTGAATCATGGTGATCTTGCACCTGCCCTGTGGTCTGCTTCACAGCTGACCACCATTTTACCACTGAAACAAAGGCCAAAGAATCAAACCTTGAAGACAGCTGGAAGAATAAATAAATTCCAGAAAACTAATATTTTATCAGTAATAGAAAGTTTTCACATGCTATAGAACAGGCAATGATGTACTAAGCCCCAATTCAGCAATGCACTGACATATGTCCTTAACTTGAAGTACATGAGTAGTCCCATTGAAATCCCATTGAAATCAATGGCACTATTCACCTGCTTAAAGTTAAGATGATATTTCAGCAGTTTGCTGAATAGGGGATTTAGAGATGAGTGTTCTCTCTTCTTTTATTATAACCCTGAGATTATATAGGTTTCGCCTACTGTTGTTTTTTTTGATTCGTTCTGTAAATGCACACATTAAGTTTCTAAAGACTTGGAGTTATGAAAAGTTCCTTAAAAAGAACAGAAGTACTTGTGGCCCCTTAGAGACTAACAAATTTATTTGAGCATAAGCTTTCGTGAATAAATAAATCTGTTAGTCTCTCAGGTGCCACAAGTACTCTTTTTCTTTTTGTGGATACAGACTACCACAGCTGCTACTCTGAAAAGTTCCTTGATGTCTGAATGTTTCTTTTTTTAATTAAAAACCTGTTATTTTTGACAAAGGGTCTGGTTTGCTTACTGTTGGTGATCAGCCACAAAAAGTAATTTATCTACCCCCTTGTTATAGATAGAATCCAAAAGCTAGAACTATATTTTGGTTGTGCTACAACAATACATATGATGCAATATTTGTTTTGTGAGAAATTAAATTGTGTCTCACTGAAATTTAAAAATAAAATTATTCTACTGGATGTTATTAAACTATGCCAATGAAATGCAAAAGGTCTCCCTCATAATGGTTGTTAATTCTCATACTGTATATTAATCAACTGATAGTTAACAAAAAAAACTAGTATCACATTTAAATGAAGAAAACACATTTCAACTGGTAACATTTTCCCAATTCTTCACTATTTAAGGTCATCCTTCTTTAAAGACTTAGTTTTTGTAATTTCTCTGTTTGCTTTTCTATATTAAACATATTAAAATATGTTTACCACTTTCAGAAAGTTAAAGAAAGAAGAGTAAACTCTTAGACCCCAGTTCTGCATTCAGATCCATTAGTGCACATAGTTACACAATTCTGCATCAGCAGAAAAATACATGGTTCCAGCTATGCAAAGATAGGGTCTTAGAAATCAATGTTTGCAACAAGTCAGGAGAAAGAGACATTTAAGGATTGGAGTTTTTACTTCCCATTTCTTTTGCAGCCAGAAGAATACCCTTCTTGAGAATGGTAAAACAGCCTTTCAGCCAAAGAACAAATCTTTTATTTAAAATATAATTTAGTATACTGAGCAATGCAATTTTTTTGTCATGTTCAACCTGCTTTGGCTGTACTAGTTATCTAAGCAATGAGGGCTTTCAACTACTAGTGCAGGGTTTAATAATGAAGAACATATAACTTCCTACTAAATCAATATTTGAGTGCTGCTTCAGGCCATTTCCAGTCATCATTGGGTTTGATCGCTCTCATTTTAATATTATTAACAAATGGTTTCATTATATTGTTATATGAACAATGATGTAATGTTAGTAGCACGTTCCTGTGGAATATATGTTTTTCCCCTTATTAATATTTTAAGTGGAAAACTTACCTCCAGAAAGATATTGAAGAGTTGTCTTCGAGTGCAAATACAGAAGAGTTATGAAACAAGAAGACAAAATACAAGCAAATTAGCTAGTTTACAAATTACATGTTAAACATTGAAGAATGATTTCCCCTTTATTCCAAGAATAAAACAGAGTATGTGTCTAAAACAGCTGCAACAGAAGACTTCCGAATAGATGCTATTTGAAGGTGGGTTTAATGCATTTTTCAAAGGATTCCTTGAGTCACTATATTAACACTTTTTTACCAGTGCAAGATAATTGGTTCACTGTCTTTTCCCTTTACGTGAATCGGAATGGAACTCAAGAAAGGGGTAACATTTGGGGAGGGTATGGCAGATACCATGGCATATGTGTCATTTACGAACTGGGGCTCTGATTCAGTAAGCACATGATTATCTTTAATCCTGTGAATAGTCCTGTTGAAATCAGTGGGACTCACTCTCATGCTTAAAGTTTGTCATGTGCTTAAGTACTTGCCAAATCAGGGTCTTAGTCACTGAGTCAGATCCTTCATCTAATGTAAATCAGATCAAGTGAGCTATGCTGATTTACACCAGCTGAGGATCAGGTCCTCTGTCTACAGCTTTGCCAGGGACTACGGCTTCTCTTCTTGTTTGGCCATTATTGTTGTTCTCATACATTTCCTTCCTCAACAAATTATTTTGGGACTAATGCCTATGCCCTCCCTCATGCTTCACCATGAAAAGATTGATTTCAGTCAGGCCTTTTGTTGTTAAATCTTTGAGCTCTTGCTCATACTCCTAACATCCAATAAGATCAAGAGATGCACATGGAAGCAGAGAATGAAAGAGCAGAGGGAACACTAGCCTGTTTATTGAATCTTCTATGGCCTATAAATAAAGCATTTCTGAAAAAGAGCAGTTTTTACCAGTATAATACTTCCTGCCACATCACCAGCGTGACCATGCTCCATTGAAGTCTGCTGCCCAAATTCCCTTTGGTTTCAACAGGAGCAGAACTGGGCCCCCTAAGTGGAAAACTCAGATTGTCGGGCTCAACGGGTAGTGATCAACGGCTCGATGTCTAGTTGGCAGCACCCCAGGGGTCGATCCTGGGGCCGGTTTTGTTCAACATCTTTATTAATGATCCGGATGACGGGATTAATTGCACCCTCAGCAAGTTTGCAGATGACACTAAGCTGGGGGGAGAGGTAGATACATTGGAAGGTAGGGATAGGGTCCAGAGTGACATAGACAAATTGGAGGATTGGGCCAAAAGAAATCTGATGGGGTTCAACAAAGACAAGAGGAAGGAAGAATCCCATGCACCGCTACAGGCTGGGGACCGACTGGCTAAGCAGCAGTTCTGCAGAAAAGGACCTGGGGGTTACAGGTAAAAAAAAGCTGGACATGAGTCAGCAGTGTGCTGTTGTTGCCAAGAAGGCCAATGGCATATTGGGCTGTGTTAGTAGGAGCATTGCCAGCAGATTGAGGGAAGTGATTATTCCCCTCTATTCGGCATTGGTGAGGCCACAACTGGAGTACTGCGTCCAGTTTTGGTCCCCCCACTATAGAAGGGATGTGGACAAATTGGAGAGGGTCCAGCGAAGGGCAACAAAAATGATTAGGGGGCTGGGGCAAATGACTTATGAGGAGAGGCCGAGGGAACTGGGGTTATTTAGTCTGCAGAAGAGAAGAGTGAGGGGGTATTTGATAGCAGCCTTCAACTACCTGAAGGGGGTTTCCAAAGAGGATTGAGCTCAGCTGTTCTCAGTGGTGGCAGATGACAGAACAATAAGCAATGGTCTCAAGTTGCAGTGGGGGAGGTCTAGGTTGGATATTAGGAAACACTATTTCACTAGGAGGGTGGTGAAGCACAGGAATGGGTTACCTAGGGAGATGGTGGAATCTCCATCCTTAGAGGTTTTTAAGGCCCAGCTTGACAAAGCCCTGGCTGGAATGATTTAGTTGGTGCTGGTCCTGCTTTGAGCAGGGGATTGGACTAGATGACCTCCCGTGGTCTCTTCCAACCCTAATCTTCTATGATTTTATGATTGCTCCAGCAATGTAAAAGTTTGATTAACCACCTCTCACCCCAAATTAAAGTTCAAACTTCACTCTTTGGGTTTTTTTTTTTAAGTTTAAAAGGTAAACTTGGTCAAAAGCCTTTCCCGATCCAAGGGATCTACCTATATTTCAGTTAATCATTTTGAAACAGCTCTCTCTTTGATTAAAAAGATATTTCTGAAACAGATCTTTTGGGGATATTGTTGGATTGTATTGAGTACATAATGGGAGTCTATCAGCTTGTGGAATGTATTTGAAGAAGATTTTTGCAATCCACAAGAATAGAGAGAAACTGGATACTGGTTCAGGATATTATATCTCTGTCCATCTCTCTCTTTGGCAATAGGGTAGTGATGGTGACTTGGCAGCTCAAGGGTATCTCTTCTGCTGTGGCTCTCTTTGTTGTATTACTCTCTTCTCAATAGGATCCAGAAAGATCTTTAAAATTCCACAGGCTGCTCATAAGTCCCAAATGCCTTGCCATTTTTCTGAGTCAAAGAGAAGTTGACAGTGTAGTTCAGGTCAAAGGACGTTGATTCGAGTTCATCTCTGGAAGTTCTTAAGGAACTTCTATATTCTGTTTCGCTCTCTGATCAACAGCTGATACTGCTGTTCAGTCTGAACAAAAGGAAACAGGAAACACTAAATCTCTACAAGCTTATTCAGCTTTATTTTTACCCAAAATGAAATGTTTCCTTTGGTTTTCAAGTTTTTTTTATTTTTATTTTTTTAAATAAAGTTCAATAAAATACTGAAAAATTGAATTTTTTTATTTTAAAAATGTGAAAACAAAATGTTTGGGTTTTTTTTGACCAAAACAATTTGTCCAATCCAACATGAAATAAGCAAGTGTGTTGGGCAACCTGAATCTGTATTTTTAGTCAAAAATATATTTTGTCCAGATCTAGCCCAGGTTAAGAAAGCTTGATTTTAGAGGTTCTGAGCAGCGAATTAGTGACAGAATCAGGATAAGAAACTGAAAGTTCTTGACTTGCAGTCCCATGCACTTTGCCTCTCAAACTGGCAACAAATTCCTAACAAGCCTCAAGTGCAAGGCATAAGCCTAGAATTGAGTGCTTGTGTTGATTGATACAACTGTCAAATGAATGGTTGATCTAGATAAAAATACTAAAGAGCAAGGACTGATTAGCAGCAGTGGCAGCCTTGTAAAACAAAAAAATCATTTATTTCAGGTCAAATGAATGAATTCTTTTCCCAGTTTTTCAGTTTGGCCAGCAAACAGAAAGAAACTCAGATATTCGCACAGCTCTAATCTGGGATGGTACCAAAAATTAGTGGACATGTTTGATAATTTGGGCCTTATCCTGACTCTAAATCCATTTCCCCACCTGTAAAATGGGGACAATGACATTCCAAGTATGTCAGAGAAGGCCAATTAATAATTAGTTCATATTTGTACATAGATTTGAAAATGTACTGTCACTGCTAAGTGCCATGAGCCAAATATTGTACTGTCTCTCAAGAGCTCTCAAGAAGACCATTATTCATTCTTGAACTTGGTCAGATTTAGAATATGGTATGTGTGTAGTTGAGATGTGAAAAAAAAATCCTATATTTTGGAATGCCCTTATATGCTTGAAACCTCAAATGTATTTTTTGTGGTAAAGATGAAGTTTTAAAAAAATCTCATATTATAAATATTTTCATTAACTTAAATGGTTTAAGATGATTTAAGTGAAAACTGATCTTTTCAGAGTCTGAAGACAATATCTTGCAATGTCTGAAATCCCACCCCAGAACTAGAGCACCTACATCAGCACATATATTGTGGGCCGCATATGCAGCTCTCTCTGTGTTATGTGGGCAGCATCCACATAATATATATACTACCTGTATGGCTCTGAGGATGTCATATGGGCCGCAGCTGTGTTCTGATTGGGCCGCAAGCAGCCCACAGGCTGCGGGTTGAGAACCACTGTCCTAGATGCTACAGGGGTAGGCCTGTGAAGGCTGTAATCCAGCAAAGTAATCTTCATACCAGGGTCTGCTATACTCAGGCCTGATTCAGCACGATACTTATGAGTGTGCCTCACTTTAAGTATGTGAGTAGCCTTGGGACTTAAAGTTAGGCATGTGTTTAAGTCCCTTGACAAATCAGGGACCTAAATTGATCGCAAGATCAGGAGCTCACAATGTATAGGTGTAGGCCTGATTTCTCATTTACACTCTGGCAACTTTACAGTACACTAGTCATGAAAAGAGGCCTTAAAGTGAGTGAAATATAATTTACTCCCATTTCAGGCCTCTTTACACATCCAGAGTAATGTAAAGGGGCCCTAGTATAAATGAGAATCAGACCCATATATATTAAATTAGATTTGATATTTAAGCCTAGATTTGGATTTTGAGCACACAGTACTTCCGTGTGAAAAGTACTCAGATTTCTTGCAGATACACCATGGAAACTGAGCTTTGGAAATGTGTATCATAAGCGTCTTATAAAAGATATGTGTAATAGCTGTAAGGAAGGTGAAACAGAATTAAGAACTACTAAAACTGTGATCAAGGGGGTGGGGAGAAAAGCACATTTGGAGGAATATAGCTCCTTCTTAGATGTAAATGATTCTGATACGCATAAAACCTATTTTGCCTTGCTAGAGAGGAGGTTAGCATTTGTACTGAGTCATGTATATTGCCTATTTTATGGATTAAAATTCCTCCACACATCAGTTAAATCATAAATGTGTAAGAGAGGACAATTCTTTTACAGATGGAGGATGAGACTCTAAATGGTTTCTGTCTTTGGTATAATAGATAGAGCAGTTAAAATCTCCCCCCAAAATCAGCACATTCTCAGGCAGACAATTCGATAAAACACTACTTATAATGTAATTCAAAAAGAGCACCTTATTTCCCATCAGTAGTGGAATAAATGTTAATGAAGCAAATACAAGTTTGATCAAAGTTGTCCTGAACTTTTAACAACCTTTTCTAATACTCTTAAGTGAAGGTTTAAAACAGGGATCTAGTGATTTATTTCTAAACCTTAGCCTAAAAATATGTTTTTGGTTGCATTTTTAATCACAAACTGTCTTATTTCTGTCCATATTTAAATTGTGTATATATATATATTATACATTAATTGTATATGCATATATACAGACACAAACACACATAATATACTGAGTGAAATATTTTTAAACAGACATCCAGGGGTACTAGATGCCACAGGGGATTTGTAACAGGCTAAAGAGTCTTTCTCCTCAAGATCACCCTTTCAACTCTAATCTGGTTCCATAGGTGGTAGAGAGCTGTTCCATCTGAGAACATGTAGTATAAGTAAGAACAGTGTGGGAGTGTTTATTGCTACCTCAGGGCAGAAAATTTGTGTCCATGGGACTCTCAGGCATGTATTTTGTCTCACTGGTTCTTTCTGTACCCCCTGTCTGTTTGTTGTATCCTTGTGTTGTCTCTTGTCTTATACTTAGATTGTAAGTGTCTCGGGGCAAGGACTGTTATTTGTTCTGTATCATTTGTTCTGCCTAGACCTGGGGCCCTAGTCTATGAGTGTGGTCCCTAAGCACTACTGAAATACATAAGGAATAATAACAAAACCCCCGCTATGAATAAGAGAACAAATGAGATGGCTCTGTGTTGGGATGTCCCATTTGTTACCTCGGTGTTTGGCTTGAGGAGAGACTAGATCATTTTCATGTTCTTCTCGACTTTAGTGTGTTCAGGGATCATGGAACTTGTTCAGCTGGAAAGGGAATTGATACAGCCTGCAACAGAGGACTTTGGAAATTGGGTCCTGCACTGGCTGCATAGAGGAGAAAAACAAAAGTGAGAAAGCAGGCTCTGCGTGTTAGTGTAGGGGGGAATATATAACATGGTCGGAGATTTTAATGCTTGGTTTAGAGATACAAGACTCTGCTTGTAAGTGATTCTGATGTTGAGTGCTTGAACCTTTTCTAAAGATGCAAGGCAAATATAACAGAATCTGCTACATTTGATTAACTCCAAAGAGGATGTAAGAGGTCTAGGAGTTTCTTTGTTAGAAGCAAAGGGAACTAGAGACTGAGACATGGAAGGTACAGCTAAGAAACCTGGGGAACAACCAAGCTTAGGAAGAATGCTTATGTTGAGGTTTATGTACAGGGATTGTGGTCTGAGTTACTGATAAAGACAAACTGCTGAGAGTATAGGGGGTAAGGTTTGGATTATATACTATGTGTGTGTATATATTCTTCTGAGCTATATGCCACTAATGTGTTACCATTGTGTGATTAAAAAAAAAAAGAATGCTGCTTGCTAAAGGAAACAATATTTCTGGCTGGAGCTGCTGTCTACATGGCCACTATTTTTTGTTTTTGGAATAGACGAGGTTACACCAAAAAGGCAGATTCAGTATTTTCCCAAACTCTCCCATTGGTGGGTCTCCCCCACACCCCAAAATGTTTTTCCTGAAGAATCACCACTCCCATCTTCCTTGTCAAATTATATAAGCTGAGCACAGTGCTAAACTACCAATAAATTCAGTTGATGTAAGAGATAAAGTACAAGCACATCCAGCAAGAATTCTTGGACATGTTTGTTTGCTAAGCAATGTTGCCTTCTTCCTTGAGGATGTTTACAAGAAAAAGTTTTGATTTAAAAGGAAATATAAATGAATAGATTCCCCATTCTCTCACTTCTTTCTGGGAGCTCATGTTTCCCTGCAACACAGGGTTTATTATAGAGTTAAAGAGGGATATTTCTGTGGGATCCTCTTCTTAAAAAAGTAGCAGCCAGCACATCAGTGACATGACCCTGGTTGTGAGTAATCTCCCTTGACAAAATCCTTTCCAGAAAAGCTCAAAACCAGTTCCCAAACTATTGAGAAATTTTAAAAAAAAATCAAATCAGAGGTTTGGGGAAAAAATGAAAAACTTCTCCTTTTGTTTCATCACTGAAATCACCTTTTAACATCAACCAAGAAACAGGCAAATTTACATTCTCCTGCTCATGGTTTCTATGTGTCAAAAGTGTAGTGCTATCTGTATCTGTTAATCTGTGACTCACTGACACAATGCATTCTCTAACTGCCCTCTGCCCTTTTGCAAATACTATGATGCTTTGAATTCTCTAAAGCTTATTAAAATATCAGGAAGTCAAAGGGCTTTTGTATTATTCTTCAAAACTGTTTCAAGATATAATGTCATCGTGCCTTAGGAAGAGAATGCAGTGGAGTGTGGAGCAGAGTTCCCTCTAATTTTTGACAGGCTGTGTGTGCAAAAAATTTCTTCTGTGCAAATTGTTGTGCTTCTGTGCAAATTTTTGTGCATGCAGTGTTTTGCCGTGTGCCTGGGGTTTAGGATCTGTGTGCGCACGCACACGCGCACAGCTTAGAGGTAACAGTGGTGCGGAGTATACTACATTCATTGCACTAATATTCCGTAAAACCGCACCAAATCAGCAGAGCTTTTATACCTTCCGGGTAGCTCTATAATATGAAACAGATGCTAGAGAAGAGCTGATACAATGGACACCGAATGTACTCTTATGGTATTAACAGTTGAACAAATACCAACCAAAAGGAACAGTTAAATAAATAAATAAATACTATGCAATTTTGTTTTTAAAAAAACAAAATGATTCTGTGCAGTCAGAATTAACAGATATATAGATTTTATGGACAGAAAAGGCGATCGGATATTCTAGCCTGACCTCTTGCAGAACACAGGCCATAGAAATTCATCCAGTTACTCCTGTATTGAGCCTAATAATTTGGATTTGACTGACATATGTTGTGGCATATATGGCAACTTCCTGCAACATCCCTGAAAACCCTTATTGAATTAATGTTAAGTATCTTTGGAGTCCATTGTATTAAATGCAAAGGTTATGTATTATTGTGGTCTGGATGATCAAAGGTCCATACTGAACAAAGTGAAAGATCAGAATGATCTTCCAGGACGATATGTGTGAAGTGTATTTCCTGGGATCTCCAGGGGGAGATGAATGTAAATTTCCTGGTTAAGCAAAAACCCAGCCTTTTGAAACTACACCCTTAAAATTGGACCTTTGTCTTCTGATTACCTGTTCCCAGAGTCTGAAGATCAAAGGCCCAAGCTATATAAAGGAAAGACTGAACTATTCATGGGTGTGCAAGTTCTGAGCTAAGGCTATTATTAGCTTGTAACCATAGGAAAAAACTCTGGTGGATTTGAAGAACTGACTCTTACCAAAGCCCTAGTTGGGATTGTGTGTGTGTAACTGGGAGTTACCTCTGGTAACTCCTATAGCAGTGTTTCCCAAACTTGGGATGCCACTTGTTCAGGAAAAGCCCCTGGCAGGCCGGGCCGGTTTGTTTACCTGCCACGTCCACAGGCTCGGCCTATCGCAGCTCCCACTGGCTACAGTTCACTGTGCCCGGCCAATGGGGGCTGTGGGAAGCAGCGGTCCCTCTGCTCACGCCACTTCCCGCAGCCCCCATTGGCCTGCAGCAGTGAACCACGGCCAGTGGGAGCCGCGATCGGCCGCACCTGCAGACGCGGCAGGTAAACAAACCGGCCCGGCCCGCCAGGGGCTTTCCCTGAACAAGCGGCGTCCCAAGTTTGGGAAACCCTGTCCCATAGGATCATTTATTGTTTAAATATGTTTTTCCTGTAACACTTTTACTATAAGAATAAATGCTTTCTTATAAAGAGCTGTATGGTAACTTATAACTGCTAGCAATTACATTGTTCATAAACTTGAGACGAGAAAGCAAAGTGCAGACGCTGGCCTGTTTAGGCAGTCTGACTTGCTGGGAATATCACAGTCTAGGCAAGGAACAGTGCAGCCTGGGAAAAAACCTCAGTCAGGAAGGAGAAAGATGCCAGTCCCTTACTGGATCACAAAGAGGGAATATAGGCACAGTTGTCCTGAACTGCAACACATATCTTTCAGAATGAGGCTTTAATTATGTTGTGTAGTAACACTGTGGCTGACTGAAGTGTGCAAGGGTTCCAGAATCTTGTAGTTTTGTATTTCATTTTTATTACTCCATATGAGTTTACACTTCCTCCTCCCCTGCAGCTCCTGCCTACTCTCGTGTAGTTATGAGCAGGGGATCTTTTGTGTTTGTATCTCTCCAGTCTGATAAGAAGGTGTGGTCTCTTTCTCAGGCTACACACAATGTAAGGACAGATAGAGAGGGAGGATGGGATATTATATGTAAATAGACAAGTCAAGATGGCATCTGGTCACACATTTGTAAAATATCATTAATTTTAACTAGGTACCTGCTAGGGCTCACAGTTTAATATTTTTAAAGATGCAACCACTGAGCCTACCACAAAAATCACTTTTCCCCCTTCAACTACAGAGGGTGAAATTCACTTCTGGTGCAGAGATCCAGTGAAGTCCTCAAAATAAGACAAATGTGGGACATAATTGGTTCACAGGCCTTGACATGGCTAAGGGATAGGGGTGAATTTCACACAGTGTGAATAACGGGAAGTCAATCTAATCAGACCTATACAAAAAATATTAGTAACTTTTGAAAAGTAACCAATACTTCTATATCAGTGAAATTCTGGTTAGCAATTTCATGTCATTTTATATATCAACCTGTAAATATTTTTGTTTCCCAAAACTGTAGTTTCCAGTATCGAATTTGTCAAGGCTCCACTGTTTTGCATTCAAATCAATAAATATTAAGGTGATAGTCTCTCCTTTTTTTATGCACAATATAAGGAATAGATCATGCAGCTGTAAAAGCTGAAGCTGAGGGTGTGAAAGGAGATTTGAAAATGAATGGGTTGCTCACCAGGTTATACTTATCCTTTTCCTAAGTAAAAATGTCCCCAAGATTGAGACATACATTTTTCTGAAGGACAGAATATAGCCACATCGTGAACTAGTTCATCCCTGGTCCCAGTTCATTGATTTCAGTTGGGTTTCAGCAGGGATGAATTTGGCCCACGGTATCTGTCTTGTTTATCGTATGTAAAAATCCAAGCTAAACAGCGAAAACATAAAAACAGACTAGGCCGTTGGCATTAAAATTGTCTGCAGAGACAGATTGTGTAATGTAGGGTTTATTGAATCCCTGTAGCTTTCCAGCAAAGCTTACTGTGTGAGTTGAATGTAGAATATCCTGGTGTAATTTAAATGAAAATGTTGACTAGCTCTAAAAGATCCATTAGCAGGCCTAAACTGAATAGGCAGCCATTTGCTATGTCCTCAACACCTGCTACTTAAAACAAGAGAAACACTGTTACCACGGGTTACCAGAAGATACTGTGTTCCAATGGCAAAGTGGTAATTTTAGAAGAATTTATGTTTCTTAGGGTTGAATGTTATAAAACACATGAAACAGCTTTGTAATAGAGAGCTAAAGCGCAAACAAGTGCTGCAGCAGGAAGCATGTCTCAGTTCATAAGAAAGCATTGCATAATAAATAGAAATAAATATCAGCTTGAATGAATACTTTGTTCCTTGTTTATGATTTGCACAGTTCTAATTACAGCGCAGAAACCATGCCACCCAAGTGCTGTGATGTCTCCAGTTTGGGGAAATCTGTGGAATGCAGACAAGGCTGTCAAGCAAATATAGCTGCATTTCAGAGAAATATACTTTTGGAGCCTGATCTGCCAAAATGCTGGGCTCCCAAGAGGAGGCACTCAACACTTAGTTGGATCAAGTCTTTAGAGTATTTTATATTGGGCAGTGAGTCCTACGTGTAGCCCACCTCAGCAGTCCATCCTTATTCAGCAAAGCTCTTTTCAGGCCTTTCTTTAAGTCCCATTGACTTCAATGGGACTTAAGCATGTGCTTAAAGTTTACCATGTTCTTAAGTGCTTTGTGGACATAAACATTTGCTTAAATGCTTTGCTGAATTAGTCTAAGGCACTTAAGCTTCTGCATAACTTCAAGCATCCAAATTTACCTGTGGAATTTGATTACCTGGCTTGGCTGGGGCCACAGTTGCCAACTTTCACGTGATAAATAAGCACCCTGACTTTCACAATAAGCCAAAAATCAAGCTAATCCCATTTCAAAACAAGGCCAAAACAAGTCAATCCCTAAGAACCCCAACAGTCTATGTGACTAGATCCCCCTGGCGTGCAGTCTGAGACTGTGATGGGCCTGCTGTGCACCCCTGATTCTCTCCCCCCCTTGCCCCTGCTTGCCTGCCCTTGCCCCTGCTTGCCGGGAGCCAATCAGAAAAAAAAAAAGAAGAAACAAGCTACAACTAGCAACAAGCTACAAGCCAAAAACTAGCCAACAAGCACCTCACAAACCAAGTAAGCCAAAATCAAGCCCAATTTCTGCATTTTTTCCACGGGTTTGGTATGTCTAGCTGGGGCCTAAGAATGCAGAGGGTGAAATCTTTGAGCTGTCCAGTCTTAAGGAGTTAAGTCTAATATCTTGCAACTTGTGGTCATCAAAGTATGGCCCAGCAACAATTATATAGTTAGGCTTCTCTGATTTATTTGGATGTAGATTTTTTTAAATTATGCAGTTCTCAGTGCGACACATCAATGTGCCTTATTCCAATCTTTCTAACACTTTAAATGCAAATAAATAAATAAAGGCTTTTTTTACCCTTTGCCTTGTTTCACTCTTAATTTTAATGAATCTACATAGAAATTCTTCAAAGGGTTCAAAAGAGAATTTGGTGAAACTGGAAGGACAAAAACCTACCAACCCCCTGGGGTGGAGTGGGGGGTGATCTCTAGTAACCTTTTTAGGTTCTTTTATTGTTTTATTATGTTTTCTCTGCAATGCTTAGGAATAAATGTGCTTACTTAGGAAAAAAAAAACCTGTGTGGTAACTTACAATTGTAGGCAATACACTGACCATAGCCCTTGGAGAGAAAGCAAAGTGCAGGTGCTTGCCTCTTAGGCAGTTTGGCTTGCTGGGGATATCACAGTGCAAGGCAGGGAGCTGTGCAGCCTTAAAAATCCCCAGTCAGAAGGCAGTGAGATGTGAGCTGACACTCAATAAAGGTGATGGCTGGGAACCAGAAGCCTAAAATGGGTGTCCTTTGTGAACTGCAGGGCGTGAATACAGGTGCAGATGCCGTGAAACTGTGACATTTGGTATGAATCATCACACCAACACTTCCAAAACCCTCAGGCCAGCCCTGTGTATAATAGACATATAACAAAGGACAGAATTCAGTTACATTTAAAGGAAAATTATTTCACAGAACCATCCAAAAATGACCTAAAGTCAGCTAAAGATGTAACCCACCAAAATACATTATGAATATGTAAGCATATTCCAATGCCCTTTTTCAAAATTAAATTAAAGGACTTAGAAGCGGGAAGAAATGAGGTATGTTAGTCTCTAAGGTGCCACAAATACTTTGCATTGTTTTTGTTTTATCAGTAAGGACTTTACAGCTGGAGGGTGTCATGATACTTTCGGCTATGTCTACACGCAGAGCTGGGGATGTGATTCCGAGTTCGCGTACACTTACTCGCGCTAGCTTTCATTGAATTAGCACACTACACACAGTAGTGTAGCTGCAGTAGTGTGGGCAGTTGTGAGTGGGTGGGCAATGGGTAGTTGCCCCAAGTGCGTAGCCACAGGGTGTGAGTGAGTTTGGAGTTGTGGCAGTTAGCCCGTGTGGTTGCTCACCTCTGCCCACACTACCGCTGCTACGCTGCTGGTTTTAGCATGCCAGTTCGATAAGAGCTAGCACCAGGATGTCTCGCTGAGCTGGGAATCACACTCCCAGCTCCAGGTGTACACATAGCCTTAGCCGACCAGTAACTGTCATTATTATTTAATGAAAGGAACTTCAGAATTCATCCTAAGGTTGGTGTTGGGGTGCGGTGCACTGAAGATGGTTAAATGCTCAAACATACAGCACAGCCCAATTCTATAGCCATAGGCTATGTCTACACTACCGCAGCAAGTCGACCTACACTACACAACTCCAGCTATGTGAATAAGTCGACGTATCTTAGGTCGAGTTACCACAGGGTCTACACCACGGAGGGTTGATGGGAGAAAATCTCCCCTTGACATACCTTATTCTTCTCGTTGCGGGTAGAGGACAGGGGTCGACTGGAGAGCAATCTGCAGTCGATTTGGCGGGTCTTTACTAGACCCGCTAAATCGACCGCCGGTGGATCAATCTCAGAGCATCAATCCCTGCCATAGTGTAGATCTGCCCTTACTTGTGTGAGTAATCCTTAGTCACCCCATTATGCCCATGGGACTCCTTGTATGAACTTAGGTTACAGAATTGATCCCAAATTTAAGATTCCTTTTCTTATGGCTATTGACATTAGTCACTATAAGACTTGTTTGGTTTTTTGTTTTGCTTTGTTACATTTATCTATAACTTTCAGTACAACTCTTTGTATGGAAGTTTTAGGGGGAAAAAAAGCCCTCATGGAACTAACATGATCTTTGCTGCCATCACATTGTTCACTCAGCTTTCCCTGACCTCTCTCTGCCTTTTCCATTTAGCTCTTTGATGCCGGGATCATCTACAACTCTGTTTTTGTACAGTGCCTAGCACACTGAGGTCCTGTTCTTGCTGGGCCCATAGGCAGTACCGTAATAATAGATGATAATAATTAGTTCAGGCCCAGCAGAATGAGCTGAATTAAACCAAGACATTGTAAAATTGGTTCCGCTATCTCCCACATGACACATAGCATGAATATTGCTGGCTGAACTGTTATTTATGAATAACAGACCCCTCCTTATTTCACTTCCACCAATGTGCTTCTGTTGACTGAAAATAGGGGAACTCCTAATTTACAGTACATCTGTGCAAGTATCATCAGACCCTTTATTTTGTATGAACTTATCTCATTGATGATTAGTAATCCCTCCAAAAAATATCCTGATTTTCTTTGAATGTTTTCATTTTTCATAAACATTCACAGAATGGTGTTGATTAATAATTTTTAAATTATGATATCTTTTTAAATTATGAAACTGCATTTGTTATTGGTGTTGTATGGGTGGCCCCATAAGTCACCTGGCCTGGTTTCTGCTCCTTGGTTTGATAACTAAAACGTGCTAAACATGTGGGTAACATATAGCAAATAATTCTCACTTTCATATGGATTTTCAGATGAAGCATCATTTATGTTAAATATGATAAAATCTTAAGATTCCAAATCCTTTCATACATACTCAGAAAATACTTGTGAATAATAAAAAATATGACCTACAAATCATAGTGGAATGATCTAGGCAGTTTTAGTGATGACTATACTTATGAATCAGGTGTATTTTACTATTTGACTGGGCTCTAGGTGTGAGCTATGATGTCATGCCACTGCATCATGTCTTGGTGTTGAATTGTGTGAGGATGTTGCGTTGCCAAAGCATAAGATGTAAAAGCTACCATGCCAGAGTAGATCAATAATCCTTCTAAGTCCAATATCTTGCCTCCAGTACTAGCTAATATCAGATGCTTCAGAGGAGGATGTAACAGAACAGACTTGTCATCCTGAGCTTCATAAGGCTATTTTATTGTGGCCGGCTCCCTGCACTTCAAAAGCCCATCCCTTGAATGAAGGGGTAATGAACTGAGTTATCCACATTTTGTGCTCTATAACAAACCTTGAACTTCTCTGATTTTGCCCACAGAAAGTAACTTATTTGAACTTGACTTATGATGGAAAGCAAGTAGAGTTTTCTCAGCTACTTTACAGTAACTTCCCACAGACAAGCAGGAAGAGGGTAAAATTTATTTGACAGGTGACTGCAGTATAAGCTATCATACATTTTCTATTAAATTTAAACCTCATAATAACTTGCTGAAACAATGAAGCCATAGCCCTGAAAAAGAACTTTCATAATGGAATGGAAAAATTACATTTAAAGATATGGTGGAAAGATATCCAGATAACAAAGCAAAAATAAAATTAATTTTTGAAAGTGTGCAGTAGTAAAGATTTTCCACATGACTAGATGCTATTATTGAACTAATACAAATACCACCGTTATTGAGAAATAAGGTAATAGTTTTAGCTTTGAATAAAAATTTAAATCTGAAAAATGTCTTTACACTTACATTTAGGAAAATCATTATCTTATCATTTCTTTTATATCACAGCATCAAACTTATCAGTGTGTGCAAAGAGAGTGTATATGTATACACACACACAGACACCTACACACATATATAATGTATTGCATATGGATAAAAGTTCCAGAGAGGAAATACTTCCTCTATTGGTGAAAAGTGTTGCCATAGAGATACTCATTTGCACAGGCTAACCACCCATAATTCTTCCATGGACTTAGGAAGTCATCAGAAACTATACATGAACTTGGATTTGGGGAAGTAGGGGTTCCCAGAGACATGCAAAGTGGGAAAAGAGCTCTTATCTTGGTATCAAGAGCTCATTTCCAAGTTGCCAAGACCCTGCTCAAAGGTCCTATGAACTTTCTGGGCTTTGTGGTGAGAGATGACAATAGATTGTTGTCTTTAAGGCAAGAGATGATGCTGTGGACAGCAGCAGAGATGGGTGGACTCCAATGAGACCTTGTCTAATAATCTGGAATGACTGAACTGGGTTAGGTGCTGGTATCTTCAGACAGGAACAGGAAAGCAGAATCCTTGGGACTGGAGACAGACCAGCTAAAAAACACTAGGATGACTGCTACTTGCTGATCCAAAACTGTGAAAGGCGTTTGGTGAATAGGTGAGTTGGGGCAACCAAGGGACTGTCTCCTGTGGGACATTCTCACTTTTGGGTGGTATGGGAGTTAGACTACTGCCAGAGTTACTCTTTTTTTATTCTTTATTTGCATATAAATTCTATTGCTGTTTTCCCAAATTTTTCCTTGTTTGTACACTGTCTCAGAGTGCTTGTGATTGGGGCAGTTCTGCTCATTAAGGGGACTCATGAAGGGTTTGTTTAGTTTTTCCCAGTTTTCTGGATAGGGGTACAAGTCAGTTTAGATATTTGTCAAGAGATGCCATATGTATACTAAGCCTGGCCCTTACTGCTGGCATTACCCAATAGCAGAAGGGCTACATGCATGTATGTACGCATACACATATACACACATGCACATATTACATACATACATTATAGGGGCATGGTAGTGGCTTTATATTATGCTTGTGTTCAGTTGTTTATTTAAAGCATGTTATCAATTTCTTTGTTTTGTATGAAATATGCAGCATATCTTCCTTCAGATTTACTACACGTACTCTGTGAGTAAAGGCTGAATTCTCTGGGGATTTTCTATTCAATCTGTAACTTAGTTTATGAGTTAGAATGAACTACAGTGAGACATTACAGACCTTTCCCACCACTTTCTGACCTTTTCTTGAAATCCTTTTTGCTAACAAACGGCTAATTTGTTATCATTCACACTTTCCGTATGGTAAAAATTCATTTGCAGCTTATTTCAAAAATGAATTTGAAGAAATTAGGCTGCAGATAAGAAAACACACCATAACAATTATTTCCTTCCACCCCACCCACCCCCCCCCCCCCCCGATCCCCCTTACTCATGTAGGCACCATTTCACATAACTTACAATGGGACTAAAGGAACCTGGTGGGATTGGAGCTACTCATGCCCTCAAAGATGATTTATTAGCATGTATGTATGTTGTGACTCTATAGCCTTAGGAAGAAAGCTGCCATTTCCCATTGTTCCCAGTAAGACTCAAGCAGCAGGAAAGAAGGCCCCTATTTCACTAAAGGCTTTGTGGGGAAATATCGGTACAGCATGTGCTACAAGACATCAAAATGTGTAATATATGACCAAAATGTAGAACAACTGTATTTTGTAGCACAAGCTCATTGTACCTTCACCTAGTCTAAAGTATATTTTGATGGGAATCCCTCTCCGTTCCCCCAAACCGGAAGCCTGATTCAGATGAAAAGTGGTACAGTCAAGAAATCTGGTAGTCAGATGAAAGCAAGATTGTCCCAAGATAAGACCTCTTGGCTTTTGTTTCTAATGTTATTGAAGATGTAGGGAAAGACTGCTGTCTCCTATGGTCTATAGCTAGGAGAATGTGAAAATGTGTATGTTGTGAAGTTTGTCTCAGCTGGTCAATACTAGGTTTTCTGAGAAAATAAGGTCTTGTGGTACAGTACAACTGAGATGGACCCACCTGGCCTCCTCAAGCACAGAATGCACAACCCTCATCACGACCACACTGCTTTCTCACCTTCTCCCAACCTCAAACATCTCCAGTCCCTCCATATCTACACATGACATAGGGGGAAGTTTGGAGGGAACAGGGATACTCTCCATACTTCCCTCAAACCCTTCTACATTTGCCACCTGGAAAATCCATGTAACTTGTGTCCATATGTTAATGGTGAATGTTTGCTATTGTTGCTGAAGCTGTAAGTAAGGTTTTGCATGAATGCTGTGAAGGATTTATGCGTTGTGTGTGTCATGTTCATGGCATACACACAGAGAAGTTAGATTCAAACAAATATTCTTGCTGGAAAGTTGCAATGTAACACTACTTTATTTCTTTGAATTCTGAACAATTACACACAACAACCCAAATACAGAGGGAGACAGACCAGGCTGCTCCCTTAAAAAAAAAGATATGGGGGGAGGCACAACTCACTACTTTAGTCTGTCTGTCTGCAGACTGACTCTGTCATAAGCTTCCCCACAGAGCCTCCTAACCTGCAAGCAGGCATAGGAAACACTATGAGAATTTAAAGTGATAGATCACCATTTTAACCATTGTCAGTACACCACAGTGTAAAGTGCATATCCTTGTACCAGTTGGAGGCACAAGGAAGTTCCTTTGGGATGACAAGAAGTCTATCACTGTCAGTAGACAAATGTTATGTGGGCGGAGAGGTATCCCATGACTTGGTATTTCCTTGCTGTTTGAAGTCTGCTTTGGGAGCATGTCACACTTAATCAAATTAATCCCTTTTAAACTGTGCTCTTGTTTGTAAAATCTCTCTATATACATATTACTGTGAAGGTCAGCAAGGAATGAAAGGCAAGTGCATTAGTTCTGGAAAAACTTCAGATGAATACAGTAAATCATTGAGACAGACATGACTTGCATTTTGCACATAAAGCAATATAGATTAATTTACTAAGCAACCGATTCTATGAAGTGCTGAACACCTTTCAGGGATGGACTCCCAGGGTGACATTCATGCCTGTGCAAAATCCAGTTTATGGCTCATGAGACACTTAAGCCCCCAAATAGGGTTCAAATGAGACTTTAGTGGTCCATAAGTCATGTGATGAGTCTTTGCTTACCCTAAATAATGTACATGTTGAATAGCATTTATGAATGAATATAGTGCCTCCATATGTGCTTTTTAAGGTGTTGTAGAACAAACATATACCTAATCTATGTATCTATCAATTTGACTGGTCCCCAGCCCCATAAAAATCATGTATATAACAAATAGCAATAGAAATCCAGAACTACAAAGCCATAAGGCGTTCATAAGTAATTAACAAAAAGTCTGTTTTTTTAATATTTGCCTTTTTCTAATGCTAAAAATAATCCATGAATAAAGGACAAACACAGAAAGCTTGGCTACTATCTTTATTATGCCCTTTTACAGCTTACAGTCAATGGATAGTTTTAATTCGAGAGAGAAGAAAATCACTCTCACAATTTCCCCCCTCCGTGGTCCCTCAAGAATGCCCCCTTATGTTTTCAGGCTCTCCGATGTCACCTCCCTTGAGCAGAGACCATCTCTCTCCCTCCTGACTGGGGTTTTTAAGGTTGGACATTCCCTGCCTTCCACTATGATAACCCCAAGAAGTCAATCTTCCTAAGGCCAGCCAGTGTGCATTATTTCCTCCCCTCGCCCCGCACTCCAGACAGTGACTGTTTTACTAGTGATCACACAGCTCTTCCTTGGCAGGGTACATTTATTTTACTGGCAAAAAAAGCATACAGAGAAAATATAAAAACAATAAAAGTTCCTACATGCTTACTAAACATTCCAGGACTCACTCATCAGTCTTATGAGGCCCTACTATTCCAAGGTCTTTCCAACCTTTCAGCAAGAGCTGGCATCCTGCTAAGACCCCCAAATCCTCTGTTTGTTGAACAAGACCCTGAGTCTCCCCAAACTCAATCTTTATATAGCCAAAGCCCCTCCTTTATTCCCCAGTCTCTGGAAAACCCAGCCTGAAGCAATATATACAAACCACCCTGGTGCTTGGTGCTTCTCTGGAGCTGTTTACTATCTCAGGAACTGTAGTAGTCACCCACACTGTTTTTAGTTCCTGGAGGAGCTGCAGTAGACCTCCCCCCATGTACTTGCATACAATCTCTGGCCTACAACAATATGTAAAACATTCATAAACTTAATTAAATATGCTCCCCCAAAGATACTGCATATGGTTGCAATATCTGCTGCCATCATCTATAGCAGCTGATGTTGCACCTAACAAATACATTTCGCCCCTTGAAGGCAATCAGTGACTTCAGTGGGATTTGGATCAGGCCCATTGTGAGACCTGCTCACTTTCTAGTGATAGCAGGGTACCTGCCAGTTCTAATAAGGTTTAAAGTGAGACCTTTGCTATTAACCTTATTCAATCATTTAAACCAGTGGTTTTCAAACTGGAGTACGGATGCCCCTAGGGGTATGGGAGCTCTTGTCATGGGGGAACATGAGAAAAATTCTGTAATGGCAGAGAACACATTTTATTTAGTAAGACTTGGCAATCTAATCATAGGTATATTATGACCCTATCTCAGATGGGGATATGTGGTAGACTACATCATTTGGAAAGGGGTACACAGCCTAGGAAGGTTAAAAACCACTGATTTAAACCAATGGAAGCAGGTATAAATAAAATGCTATCATTCTGATCAAGTAACTTTTCACACTCACTTTGCACTACACAAAGTGCAGGGCAATAACAATTCAGGCCCTTTGGGAGGACTGTACAATTTATAGGTATGTTTATCTTAAAGTCTGGAAGCTGTTTTTCCCATACTAGAAAATGGTATTAACATGCCTTAGAGTACCAAGTCCAGTATACTTACATGGTATATGTGCGCAATATTCGAATTCGGTCGATTGAGTTCTAGCATGAGAACAGGAAGTCACATTATGAGTGTCTCATAAAATCTGTGGCCTGGGTAACTGTTCTGTCAAGGCAACAAAGAATCTTTTGAAACCTTAGCTGACAGAAGTCTGATTCATTGAAGACTGATATCTGTAAAGGACTCTGAGGGGAAAACGACAACTGAACTGGACCAGTATGGACTAACAGTGCAAGCCAGACACAGCAGATATTGTCTTGATTTTTCCAGTAATTCTCCAAGTCAATTCCGTCCCTTTCTCTGTTATTTTAGATAGTGATTAGGAAACCATTGTGTGCAATGCAACATTAAATTACGATCACATATAAATTACACCACCTACTTTTTCTATAGCAAGTGAAAACCAGTTTAAAAACACATGAAGAAAAGGAAACAGCAAGACTTTGGAGTTCCTTTGAAAAACATTATAACACACGGTTATTATGCAGCTCTTCACATTTGCACTGGAAGGTTATCTGACCAAAGCTATTCATTAACTTTCAAATATATCTATCTATACCTGTTAGTCTGCACAAGTTAGAAAAAATTTCCTCAGGTTCAAAGATACAAACCCTACATTAAGGATGCAGTCTTGCAAAATGCAAAGCTCTCTTAACTTTGTTTGGAGTTGAGGGAGTTCAACATCTCATGGGTGTAGTTCATGAAAGAAAAGATCTTAATCAGCAGTGCTGTTGGCACACATACAAGTTAACCTCTGAAATTATCCAGCACCCCAACCCCCTTCCACCACCACCAAGTTTCCTTTCACCTGGAAGTTAAATCACCACAAATATAAACCACAGTAGGTCCTGAGATAGTTTCCCTCCATGGATGGGTGGCAGGGGCATAACTACAATGGTACAAGTCATGCAGTTGAACGAGGGTGAACAAGGTTATAGGGGCCCAACCAGCAGAGGCCACTCTAGGCACCACTGTAGCTACGCCACAGTCTATCTATAGGCAGACAGGGCTCCGACGTCAGAGCAGGAAGTGTCCCCCTGCCAGCTGAGAATGTAGCACTTTTGCCCCTTCCCGGTTGCTCTCCACTGCGGGTGCAACTAAGATCATGGCTGAAGCTCCTCTGGCACTGAGCAGCTCAGGGATTCTCCTGCAGGTACCACTAGTGCACTGCTGCTTGGGGCTCTATATTGGTGCCCAGCCTACACCTGCTGCTCGTGCCCAATCCCCACAGGGAGCCCCTGCCCTGGTCACCACCCCCAGGACTTGCACTGTGATCACCGTTTCAACAGCGAGGAACTTATCCAGAAAGATATAGGGGCGGACTGGGCTCGGTGTATGGGCTGGGGGTGTGGAGTGGGGGATAATGAGAAGGGTGCATGAGCTGGGATGTGGAGTGGGGGTTGTTGGGGTCTGGGAGGGTGATTATCAGTGACTATGTAGTGTTGACAAAAGCAGTGTTATAAAGAAGTACATTTAAGAGTGATAAAGGAATATAAAATGCTATGGATGTGCTACATGGCTGAGTTAATGTTGCTTCAGAATCCTTACACTTTGAATTTCCTGGCTCTCTAATGTTTAACTTTGTGATGTTAAGGTTGCATTCTCTCTTTGAGATAGAGAAGCTTGATATTCTTGTTGGCCTTAAGGCTAGAAACCAACAATTTCACTTATACTGTTTATCGATGTGTAATAGAACTTTTCCGTTTTGGGTAGCCTATCTATTGTGTTTATGTATTTATGGATAAGATGAATATGTTCTGATATTCCAAGATGGGAAAAGTTAGCATAATTTTTTAGATTTCAGAATCAGGAAGGGGACCTCCTCTGGGCCTTGGTGCACCCTTAAGTGTAGGTGAGCTACTAGGGTTGTTCCAGAAAGACCCCCATGTGTACCCAATTAGAGAGTGCTCCTCATAAGAGCCACCTGGTCTGGATGCCAGGGTGAATGAAAAGAAAAGCTCTGCAAACACCAATTCAGATTCTTAGTGCCTGGCACCTTGTCACATTTTGTTTCTGAAAGGGAAAATACAGTTTTTCACCAGGAGTTTTCATTTAAAAAAAGAATTTTGTTTGGCAACATAACTTTTAATAGAAAACCACTTGCATTTGTAGTTTGGTTGTCTCATGTTCCCATTTCCTTCTTTAGGCCAGTTGTCCTGGTAGGACTATGTGTATCACTGTCTCCCATTTTCCTTAGGGCAAATGGTGCATCATAGGAGTCCCTAGCTGCGAAGCATCATTGGAGGTATAGTTTGACT
Organism: Chelonia mydas; assembly: GCF_015237465.2. Taxonomy (NCBI): domain Eukaryota; kingdom Metazoa; phylum Chordata; order Testudines; family Cheloniidae; genus Chelonia; species Chelonia mydas. The sequence continues at coordinate 238,440,165 of NC_057850.1, read as the reverse complement.
GCAGATCCCATCCCATACAGGAGAATGAGACATGATAAAATTGTCATTAGGCACCATGGCAGCATTTCTGAATATAAATATGTTTTTACTTATTCATTTTGAGGGGGGGGGGGAATAGCCACAGAAAGCAGACGTTTTTGTGAAAAAATGTGTTCTGTCAAAAACTCAACTCTCAGTTGAAAAACACGTTTTATGGAAAATGTTTGAATAGCCCCAATCAAAAGTTAAATTCTGCAACCACTGGCATGGTATGAAATTCTTGGGTCCTGACTGACATACAGTATTTTTACTTATAATACTTCATCAAGCAACTAAGAATTAAAGATATCCTGAAAGAGGCAAGGTAGACAATTCTATGTATAATCTAGGAAAAACAGCTAATGCAATTCAAGCCATCCTGATGATACAGTTAGGCTAGATTTTAAAAATACCCATATTGGGATAGGAAGCCAGGACATGAGGCAGATTTTACCTTGTCTTCTCAGGGAGGGGGTTAGTGATTGTAAGAGGCTATTTAAGGATGAAGCTTCTAATTCCTTCTGAAGACTCATGAATGCCAGCTGACCTAGAGATACAGAAACTATAAGCATATATGCTTTTAGTAGGGTCACAATATGAAATGTATTAGTCTTTTTGAAAAAGGGTCTCATATTCTTCTGGACTAGGCAAACATTCCTTTTATAAATAATAAGCAGAGTTAGCCTAAAGAGATGCTCTGATTTTATCTGCATGATCCAAATTAGAGTTTGTTATAATCTGCCTCTGAAGGAAGATATTGTGTTTGTGGAAAGCACAATCTGCAGTGTCCTTGAACCAATTTCCTTCTGCTCCAATTAGAAGACTACACTTTTAATACAGAACTGAGCAACCGGGGTTAGTTCTGAATAGAGGCCCACATTTTCAAACATGTGTGTCTAAAGTTTAGTGGTAAAATCTTAGCCCCATTTAAGTCAATGACAAAAGTCCCATTGACATTAATAGGGTCAGGATTTCACTCTGGATATTTAAATCCATATAAATAAGCAATCTCAAACTCAGAGAGCTAAGCACCTGCAATACCCATGCATACCTACATGAGACTAATGAAATACCGGAAAGGTGTCATTTAATAAAAATATGCCAGATGGATTAATACATAACAATCCAAGAGTGATCTTGAGCAGCGTAACATACAACTGGGGAGATGTATTAACTAGGGCATGCAAGGGTTTGTTTTATGATGAAAACCATCTAACTTTATGCATTCCCTTATGTGTGAGGTAGATAAGTTAACATTTGTTGATACTAAACTAAGTGGGATCACAAACAGTGTGAGAACAAAAGAGTGAAACTACAGAGCTAGTCCCGTGGAGCTAAGAAATTGTGTAGGAGAATGCTGGATAGAAAATAGCAGTGTAGAGAAAAATATAGGATGAGAGTAACTAAAGTCAACGTATTGACAGCAAATATTGGATGTATTACATTGCATGTGACACTTAGTAATACCTATCATTTATTGTAGTACTTATACACAGCCTTTAATCTTCAAATGCTGTCCTGTACGTTCTCTACTGAGAGCATATATTGGAATTAGGGTGTGTCACAGGGCACATCACTCACCACTGGACTGGCACTTCCTCCTGGTCACTCTGGGGATTAGCTCAAGGCTGACGCCCCCTGTCCACGGCTTGCATACTGTCACTGCATCTGCCTGCAGCACCTCTTGCAGCATCAGGAACCACAGTGCTCTCTTAGCGACTCAGCCCTCCATGTCCCCCTCTTCCAGGGGCTAGTGTCTCAGTCTAATAATCATGCCACTTCCTGCTGCAGCTCTAGTTCCTCTCACCACTGCTACAATCCCCTGGGACACTTTCCCACGGCCCCAGCACCTTCTTCACCCTTGCCACCGGGCATTCAATCCTTGCAGCCAGCCAGGAGCTCTCTCTTGCTCCCCTGGTCCCTGCCAGCAACTGACCTGTCCATGGTGCTAGCTTTCCTTCATCCTGCTAGGAACACAGTCCTCATCCCCTGGGCTCCCAGCAGTGACTTACCTCTGCTCTTCCCTGCATCTTCTTTTATGTGAGCCTGCTGGGCTCAGTTAGGCTGTTCCTTGCAGCTTTTTCCTGATTGGCTGTGCCTCATGCAGCCTCTTTGGGCTGCTCAGAGGACTCAACTCCCCTATTTCCTGCTGAGGTTAACCTTTTCTACACCTGTGTAGAAATAAACAAACATTTATGATAAACATTATGATGCTGCAAACAATAATACATGCACTAAACTTTACTCACAGTGAAAAAAATAAGCACATCTGTTTTTTTTCAGGATTGGTGCAAAAACTCTGACTCAGATTGGCCTAGATCCAGCAACACACTTAAGTATGTGGGGGACAAATTTCAAAGATAGGGGCACCAGCTGGGGATAGTTAACCACACCCAGTTTAGTTTCTGTCCCTTTCTTCAGGGCTCTGTTTATTATCTTGACAAAGAAATAGAGAAAATGTGCAAATGTAACATAACCCTCTAGTGAAGGGTTCAAACTGGGGTCCTTTAGTCTCTAATAGCTAGAGCAGCTGGGCAGGGCCTTCTCCAGTCCTGGGGAGATCCACAGGGACAGGGCTGGCTGGATGGCCTGTAGCTTCCTGCTCTGGTTATAGGAGAGTGTGCTCCCTGCTTTACCCTGGTTGCTTCTCTGCACTGGAGTTAGGCCCTGCTATAGATTGTCCAGATACAGTGTGGGCCAATCAAGAAGTACTAGTAATCTACATCAGCTGATTCCCAGCACCTTTTCTCTAGAGCAGGGCCAGCTGGTCCCTGCACCCCTCCCCTCCATCCCTGGACCTTGAAGGGGCAGATCAACTTGTTACAATATGAATAGCAGTTAGTCAATGGAAGTTGGGCATCTTACTGCAATTCATGCTTTAGAAAACTTCCCTTGTGCTTCACTAGCAGCACATGGGTATGCAACTGATGCCAAAAGCACCATTCATGCACTTAATTTTAAGCACACGTTTAAGTGCTCTCCTTGATCGGGGCCTTACTATGTGGAAATGTGCATTCGGGTTATCTTGGGTTTGCCTGATCTATCCATCCACTTATTTATATGATCCCATCATGATAGTATTTGAATAAAGCACATTTTAGCAACATTATTTTTCTCCACTACACATTTAAGAAATTGTTCTATAAGATGGGTGCTGTTTTGACTTAAGTTGTGAACTGCAGACTTTATAGTCAAATGATCCTCTGCTTTGTTTCATATACTGTAATTCTGGTCATATTTTCTGTTCCGTTTCTTGCAATAGTTTCCAAAATATGCAGGTACCGTGTGTGCCATTAAGAAAGGCAGTCTTTGCCAAAAGTTACCCACTGTGTTTCAGAAGTAACTTCAATTCCCCCGCTTATGCAGACGATATCTGCTGTAACAGTCTGAAATGTTAACTTCTTTGTGACTCCTCTTGTAGCTACATCACTGAATTGTCACATTTTACAAAAAGAAAAGGAGTACTTGTGACACCTTAGAGACTAACAAATTTATTTGAGCATAAGCTTTCGTGAGCTACAGCTCACTTCATCGGATGCATTAAGTGGAAAATACAGTGGGGAGATTTATATACATAGAGAACACGAAACAGTGGGTGTTACCATACACGCTGTAAGGAGAGTGATCACTTAAGGTGAGCTATTACCAGCAGGAGAGCTGGGAGGGAGGGGGAAGGAAACTTTTGTGTGATAGTGGTAGTATGTGGTAGTGATAATCAGACATCAAGAATTATAACATTCAAAAACCAGTCGGAGAACACTTCAATCTCTTTGGTCACTCAATTACAGACCTAAAAGTGGCAATTCTTCAACAAAAAAACTTCAGAAACAGACTCCAATGAGAGACTGCTGAATTGGAATTAATTTGAAAACTGGATACAATTAACTTAGACTTGAATAGAGACTGGGAGTGGATGGGTCATTACACAAAGTAAAACTATTTCCCCATGTTTATTCCCCCACCCCCCACTGTTCCTCAGACGTTCTTGTCAACTGCTGGAAATGGCCCACCTTGATTATCAGTACAAAAGGTCCCACCCCCCCGCCGCTCTCCTGCTGGTAATAGCTCACCTTAAGTGATCACTCTGGTTACAGTGTGTATGGTAACACCCATTGTTTCATGTTCTCTATGTATATAAATCTCTCCACTGTATTTTCCACTGAATGCATCCGATGAAGTGAGCTGTAGCTCACGAAAGCTTATGCTCAAATAAATTTGTTAGTCTCTAAGGTGCCACAAGTACTCCTTTTCTTTTTGCGAATACAGCCTAACACGGCTGCTACTCTGAAACCTGTCACATTTTAGTTCATCATTAATAAGCTGACTTTCTTAGGAAACCTTTCTGATTGTTTAACGTTAATTTCAAATACTATTTTTTTCCCCAAATCATCAATATTGTGAGGCCTAATCTTGGACATAAGTGCCTTAATGGCACCTCAAAATTCCACATTTGGGTGTTCAGTGGGCAATTTATGCTTGTTTTATGTGCCCAAAAATGCTTGTTTTATGTGTCTGTTTGATGGTCAACATAGACCCAATATATGGAAACTTGGACCCTGAATATCCACCAAAGTTACATGATCAAGATTTCAGCTTATGGTGTGTAAACAAAATGTTTCTGCTTCTTGGGTTTCATAGTTGAAGTCATATTTCTCAGTATTTTTTGGTGAGCTGTATACATTAAACTTTAGTAAAATTACCTCATTCATCTTTTAATGTCTTCTCATTTCATTGGAATGTATTATAACACCAATTGCTTTTGAGACCCACCAACTGTAAGAAGCAATGCTACTTTTTCTTTGTCAGAGTTTTTTGTGGCACCAGCTGCCTCAGATACTGTTCCTTTTGCTGCTAAATTTACTTTCCATTAGCAAAATAGCTGGGGATCTTAGATGCTACTTTTTCATAAAGGCTGGTCAAAATCACTCACATTTTGCATTAAAAAATGCATGAAATTTTCCATTGTATTTGATTTTCATGAAATTTCAGGAGATTTCTCACAGAGAACTATAAGAAGACTTGAAAATCACATCTCTAAAATTTGAATAAATGACATTCCTTGAATTGTAGCCACTAGATTGGCTTCTGCTCCCCTTACCATTAGACCTGGGTGTAATTTTTTGCACAAACCCCTCTTTTTTTTCAATGAAAAATGCAGACATGGTGACACCAAAACATTTCACAAATTCCTGTTTATTTTGCCAAATTGGTTCAGTCAAAGCAACAACAAAAGCTGACAAAAAACATTAAGAATGCTTTGGTTTTGACTTTTTTGTAAAAAACATTTCAATGTTTCGGTTTAAAATGACTTTTTCTTTCAAAATTTCCTTTGATGTTATTAAAAATAATAAAGCTAAAAATGCTCAACATTCAAATGAAGTATTCCATTCGGGTCAAATAAAACACTTTGTCTGACCTCTCTTTAGCCTTGTCCCGAAATGAATTTTTTTTTCTCCTGAATTGCCAGAGAACTGAAGAATCTATTATTTGTCTAGCTCTACTTATCATCCTCTGACACTGTAGGATGTATAAACTGCCATTGATTTCCTTTCCATCATCACCTTCCTCCAGCCCCTCTGTAATCATAGAATCATAGAATATCAGGGTTGGAAGGGACCTCAGGAGGTCATCTAGTCCAACCCCCTGCTCAAAGCAGGACCAATCCCCAAATAAATCATTTTGTCAAGATTTTGTCTAGCCTGACCTTAAAAACCTCAAAGGAAGGAGATTCCACCACCTCCCTAGGTAACGCATTCCAGTGCTTTACCACCCTCCCAGTGAAAAAGTTTTTCCTAATATCGCACCTAGACCTCCCCCACTGCAACTTGAGGCCATTACTCCTTGTTCTGTCATCAGATACCACTGAGAACAGTCTAGATCCATCCTCTTTGGAACCTCTTTCAGGTAGTTGAAAGCAGCTATCAAATCCCCCCTCATTTGTCTCTTCGCAGACTAAACAATCCCAGTTCCCTCAGCCTCTCCTCATAAGTCATGAGTTCCAGTCCCCTAATCATTTTTGTTGCCCTCCACTGGATGCTTTCCAATTTTTCCATATCCTTCTTCTAGTGTGGGGCCCCAAACTGGACACAGTACTCCAGATGAGGCCTCACCAATGTCAAATAGAGGGGAACGATCACGTCCCTCAATCTGCTGGCAGTGCCCCTACTGATATAGCCCAAAATGCCATTGGCCTTCTTGGCAACAATGGCACACTGTTGACTCATATCCAGCTTCTCATCCACTGTAACCCTTAGGTCCTTTTCTGCAGAACTGCTGCCTAGCCATTCGGTCCCTAGTCTGTAGCGTACATGGGATTCTTCCATCCTAAGTGCAGGACTCTGCAGTTGTCTTTGTTGAACTGCATCAGATTTCTTTTGGCCCAATCCTCTAATTTGTCTACGGCCCTCTGTATCCTATCCCTACCCTCCAGCGTATCTACCTCTCCTTCCAGTTTAGTGTCATCTGCAAACTTGCTGATGGTGCAATACACGCCATCCTCCAGATCATTAATGAAGATATTGAACAAAACCGGCTCCAGGACTGACCCTTGGGGCACTCCACTTGATACCGGTTGCCGACTAGACATGGAGTTATTGATCACTACCCGTTGAGCCCGACAATCTAGCCAGCTTTCTATCCACCTTATAGTCCATTTATCCAACCCATACTTCTTTAACTTGCTGGCAAGAATACTGGAGACGGCGTCGAAAGCTTTGCTAAAGTCAAGGAACAATACGTCCACTGCTTTCCCCTCATCCACAGAGCCAGTTATCTCATCATAGAAGGCAATTAGATTAGTCAGGCATGACTTGCCCTTGGTGAATCCATGCTGACTGTTCCTGATCACTTTCCTCTCCTCTAAGTGCTTCAGAATTGATTCCTTGAGGACCTGCTCCATGATTTTTCCAGGGACTGAGCTGAGGCTGACTGGCCTGTAGTTCCCCGGATCCTCCTTCTTCCCTTTTTAAAAGATAGGCACTACATTACATAATCCAGGCTCCTGCCCCAGGCACATTCTTTCTCCATGCTGCTCAATCTCCTGTTCCATACCTGCCCCTCCATGTTTTCTCTCCTCTCTTTGTGGTGCACATTTTTGTGGCCTCTTCTCTTTTTTTCTATTTTTTTAAAAAATCGTTTTGCATTTAGGTCAATGTGTGTAGAATCATGTGAAGACCAATAGTTTCGTGACAGCTATAGCAACAGAAAACATTTGTGTCTGATCTTTATTGAATAATAGCTTTTTTAGCAGCATTTTCTAACAGATCATCACACCTCTGAATGGAGAAGAAGGATAGGTCTCTCCTATACCTGCAAGAATCAATGCTATATCCCTTACTGCACTGGACACAATCTATAGAAGTGCCAAACCCAGTTGGTGGCACATTTGAAAAGCAACATTACAGCCTGGTCAGGCAACCTTCCCTTCTTGTGGTTGATTTTTGAACTTTAAATTCAAATGCACTTTAAATTTACATAGCTAAACATATTCCGATAAACTGCTTCCGACATATAGAGGTTACTCAATGGTGTAAAAGGGTTCATGTTTTAGTGCATCTCAAATTTCACTTCAGCCCCCACATGTGAGTAATTTAAGTTATGAAAAGATGACAAAAACTTTTAAAAATTACCCCTTAAGATCACATCACTAAGTTTGGCAAAGACACATTTCACGCTGATGGTAATGTGCTGTTCTGTACGCAGCAAGGCTGTAGATTGCGTTCAAAGTCAGAGAAATACAATTGCCCTTCTGTTAATTTTATTTCTTTATAATGATTGATGGCACTGGTAGGCTTCAAACTTGCTTTAAAATTGTAAATATATCAAGAACACATTCTGTTCAACTGATATCTATTGTGACAGGGTCAGGCCAGAGGGCTACAGGAGAGTGATAGAAGGTAGATATATTAGCCCCAGATTAAGCAGGTCCCTTTTCCCTAAGTAAGATAATGGGCTGTTCCGGAACAATCAGGAAGTTGCTGGAACCAATTAAGGAGGGCTAATTAGGACACCTGGAGCCAATTAAGAAGCTACCAGAATCAATTAGGACAGGCAGACTAATCAGGGCACCTGGTTTTATAAAGGCCCTCACTTCATTTAGTGAGGCGCATGTGAGGAGCTGAAAGCAAGAGGCATAAGAAGCTGAGAGTGAGTAGGCGTACTGCTGGAGGACTCCGAAGTACAAGCGTTACCAGACATCAGGAGGAAGGTCCTGTGGTGAGGATTGTTAGGATATAGATATTCAGGCCTGTCTGTAAAGGCCTGTACTTTAAGAATTTAGGGGTATTCTTATCACTTGGCTAGTTCTAGAGGTATAAAAGAAAGAATCAAAATCACTGTCTGCTGGTGTAAGGGCCTTCTCTTACTGTGACAGTTTGAGGCCCTGTGCGTAGGCTAAGGCCTTTGGCTAAGCAGCAGAGGCAGCCATAAGCCAGGAAGCGAACAGTCACATCCTCACATTCCAAACTAGTCACATTGAAAGAAGGTGCTATTGGGCTGTTAGGAATACAATCCTGTCCTGAATACAATCCTGTCCTGATAATTCCTATCACCTCCAGAGAAAGGGAAGTGCCTAGAAAATGTAAAAGGAAACTTAGTTTGATAGCATCCTGTCTGGCAAGAACTCACTTATCAATAGCTGGGATGTGAAATCCTCACTTCTGTATTGTTTTGTCATTATAGTTCCCACTTTGCTATTGTTTGTCTGTATAATCTCTGTCTGGTTCTGTGATTGCTTCTGTCTGCTGTATAATTAATTTTGCTGGGTGTAATCTAATTAAGGTAGTGGGATATAATTGGTTAGCTAATCATGTTACAATATGTTAGGATTGGTTAGTTAAATTTCAGTAGAATGATTGGTTAAGGTATAGCTAAGAATATTACTATATAAATTAGGGGCAAACAGGAAGTAAGTTGGGATTCGAACATAAGGAAAAAGGAACTTGTATTTAAGCTTGCTGGAAGTTCACCCCAATAAACATCGAATTGTTTGCACCTTCGGACTTCGGGTATTGTTGCTCTCTGTTCATGCGAGAAGGACCAGGGAAGTGGGAGAGTGAAGGAATAAGCTCTCTAACAAGGATAAAGAAGGTGTTGGGAGGAGGCCATGGGGAAGTAGCCCAGGGAGTTGTAGCTGTCACACAGCTGTTACAAGAGACACTGTAGACAGTTGCAATCCACTGGGCCCTGGGCTGAAACCAGGAGTAGAGGGCAGGCCCGGGTTCCCCCCATCCCTCTCAACTCTCTATTTGAGACAAGAGGAGGTGACCTGGACTGTGAGTCCCACTAGTGGGGGAGGTCCCTGGCCTATCCCGCAACCCACTAGGTGGGTAAGCAGAGACTGTGGGGATTGTTCTTCTCCCTTTCCCCATGCTGACCAGTGATGAGGTTAGCTGAGTGAATGGCAGGTTTGAGCCACTAGCTAAAGTGGCCAAACTGAGGGCTGCCGTGAATCTCTGAGGCGAGCAAATCCGCCAATAAGCGCAGGACACACCAAGGCAGAGGAGGAACTTTGTCACACTATATATATTGTGGCAAGGGAAATTAAATTTAATTGTTTCATTTTAATCACGGAAAAACATCACTTTTTATGTTTTTAATTGGATAATTTGGGGGGGGGGGGTTATCATGGAAAACCTGGATCCCTGGTGGTCACGCACTGGAGTTAGTGATACAGAAGACATTGCCATGACTAGCAGTTGCAGAGCTTGATTCTGATTACATTGATCCCAATCTATCTTGGCATAACTCCATCAACTTCCTTCCATCTCACAGGTTTATGTAAGATGACAATCAGGCTCACAGCATTTTTCTCTCAAAATTCTAGTTATCTTTATGTTTGTTATCTTCATTCCAACCCAATATTTTTATTTAAACTCCTCTTCCTTTGAACTTTATTGAATAATGATGTAAGCTTTTCTGGTCATATAACCAGTCCAGACAGCTAATTAAAAACAGCAAAAGCACAAAAGTGACTGAGAGTTGCCTGACTAGATTTAAAATATATATATTTGGGAGGATAGTGGAAACTTAGATGAAAGGTCCACATTAAGGTGACATCAAAGTAACTGTCTTCTCTTTTGAGAGGTGAAACTGTTATCAGACTGCTTTATTGATAAAATCAGTACTGTGTTAGTCCAAATCTTTGGCATTATCAGATAATTTGACAGTTTTGACTGAATTCCTTGGGCTGTTTTAAGGCTGACTTTTTGTACCTTTCATCCCACTCTACCTCCACACCTCATCCATATCACTTTTTGCTATCTAAATCCATGAGAAGGAAATTTTTGAAGAAGGGCCATGTACTGCTGATTGTGATTTCCCTGTAGACTGCATTGCCTTGGTATGCTGAAGATAATGTTTTGCCACCCATGGACAAGAAGCCATTAACGTAGAACCAGACAAAACTTCTAATTTTTGCTTTACAAAGCTGGATGTCACAAAGGTGTGTGATCCAAATGCTGATTATTTCCTAAACTTTGTCAAGTCTATGAAAGTAAACTTAGACCAAGTTAGTTTCTGTAGCCTCCTTGAGGCTGTTCTAAGTCACACCAAAATCCAAACTGTCCATCAGAAAGCCCCAAAATGTACAAGATGCAAATGTAACTCTGACTGAAAGGAGAACTGGGCTCAATTTTTCAATGTACAGAACGAAATCAGAAAGTTGCACAAATACATACATTTTTCAGCCTTTCAATAGAGTTTATTATCTTCATTTCATTGTTCAAAGGCCCATCCAATCTCACTGGACAAATTATGTCAAATAGGAACAGACTTACATTTGAGGAAGCACTGAGCTGTCTCCCTCCATAAGTTCCATAGCTCCCAGGCATGAAGGAGGGTACATTTGCCCTCTCCATAGCTCTGCTGACCAATGTGAACGAAGTCAAGTTTGACTCTGCTTCTTCCTTGCCTGCTTTGGGCTCCTATGCAAGAGCACCAGGTTGTCTATGAAGGAGCAATCTGTACTCTTCCTACAACAGGGGTTGCTGGCGTTCTTAGCCCTTGTACAGTGCGGACTAGGCATAGGGTTAGGAATAGAGGAAAGGCCCTAGGGGGTCAGCAAATCCAAGAACTCGGGGTCACCAAGTGAAATTAATAGGTATTGGGTTTAAAACAAAATGAAGTATTTTTTCACACAATGCACAGTCAACCTGTGGAACTCTTTGACAGTGGATGTTGTGAAGGCCAAGACTATAACAGGGTTCAAAAAAGAACTAGATAAATTCCTGGAGGATAGGTCCATCAGTGGCTATTAGCTAGGATGGGCAGGGATGGTGTCCCTAGCCCCTGTTTGCCAGAAGCTGGGAATGGGCAAAACGGGATGGATCACTTGGTGATTACCTGTTCTGTTCATTCCCTCTGGGGCACCTGGCATTGGCCACTGTCAGAAGGCAGAATACTGGACTATATGGACTTTTGGTTTGACCCAGTATGGCCATTTTTATGATCTTACGTTATGTTCTTATGTTCTAATCCTGCATCATACACTCCCACAAGAGCCAAGGACAGTCTGGCTACTCAACTGACTGCTGCTAGCAATGCTGTGTGAAAGAAGCCTGTCCGCAAGGTATGACAATACCCAGAAAGTATTCCTTAACCTGCCCCATTTATAGTCCATTGATGTCATTGGCAAAACTCCCATTGACAATAGTGGGAGCAAGATGAGGCCCAAAATTTGCCATATGGATATTAACATCTAAGAAGGGGGTTCAGTGACCCAAACACAGGCAGTCATGCACAGTGGTTAGAACAGGAGTCAGTATCCAGGAATGAGCACCAACGGTCAAAGCTGGAGTCAGAGACCAGATTCCAGAGCCAAGCATCAGAGCTGAAGTCAGAATCCAGGAATCAGAGCTGAGGGTCAGGTCCAGGTTACCTGGAGTGAGTAAGGCTGAGCTCAAGGGTGGGAACAAGCAGGTGCAAGAGCTATCACAGCCCCAAGTAAGAAGTCATCACAGCCACTGAATTGCTGCTGCTGCTGTTGCTGGGCTTACAAGCTGGTCTGCAGACTCTTCCCACAGATCAGGCTGTGGAGCCAATCAGGCAGACCAGCTGTGCTCATCAGGGTGCCCAGAGACTGGCTCTGCCGCAGGTTCTGATTCCTAATGGTGAGTGTCCTTGCCTTTGAAGCTAAGCCTGACCTAACCCTTCTTTTTCTGAAGTCTCACATGTTGGAAATACCTGAATTTTGTTGAACTACTTTTGGCCACAAAATAGACTTTTTGAGGTGCTTTCCATTCTTGATGGCCCCTGCCATATGAAAGAATGTATCATTGCGTAAGTAGGATGGCTGCTGTAACATAAAATGGTGCTTATGTGATGTAGTTGCTGTGCAGAATTTGTTTGGCCTCTGATTGACCTAACCAGGAAGTAGGGGCCATCAGGGAGTAATTAAGATCTGGTTAAAACCAGTTCTCACTAGTTCTGGGTGCTCTGTACAGGGTTAGCAGGCAGCCAAGGCTGAAAAACACCTGCATGTGTAGTGGGTTCTCCTTCTGGCCCTGCTGTGAGTGATTGATGACCACTTACGGTGGTTAAGTGTGGATATTTGATTGTTGTGCCATTGGGCTGATCAGCCTTTGAATTAATAAAAGCTTTTTCAGTTAAAGTGTTGACTGCTGAGACTCATTGGAGTGATAGATTGGAAACCGCAACACCATGGGACCATTTCAGACAGACAACGACGATAAGGAACGTAAAGTTCAGGAATTGGTGAAAGAAAGTTCATTTATTATATGCATTCATTGAAGTTTTCTTTTCACCTCCTGAAGAACTTCCCACCCTTCCTTGGAGATTCAGGGACCTATCCTGATCTCATTCATAGCAGTGTAAATCATGAATAATTCCACTGCTCTGAATCGAGCTGTATCAGTGTAAGAGAAATATAAATCAGGACTGCACAGCTGCTTCTTGAAATCTTGACTTTGTATATTACTTCATCGACCAGTGGGGATTGCTATTGCATAGTTAGTCTGGAACAAGGGGGCTGAGCACTTCGCTAGTAATTCACTAAGCTCCAGCACATTGCTAGTTTTTCCTAGTTTTAATGACAACCTTTTAAAGAACAAAGGCCTATGGGTTATAGACTGTAGAATAGCAACTGCTTTCTGTTTCCCGTGCCATGTGCTGGATTTTAACATGTGAGGACTCCATGTTTCTGAAACTAAACTGGCTTTTTATTAAGAAAACTATTTATAGAGGGCCTGCAGCTGCAGTAGCATTCCAGTCACAAGAATGCAGACTGCCTTTTGGGTGCCTCCTCTAATCTCTTCCCCTCAGAAACCTGTGCTCCTTTCCCCAAGTTACATGCAGATTGCTTCACTTCGTTTCTGTAATTTCTGCATTATTTTTTCTCCTAAATCCCTTTTTCTTGACTCTTCAACATGTCTCTCATTAGGATTTCTGTTTGGAGCGCTAGGAAAGGTTTATGTATTCTAAGGAGCAGATAATAGATGCATGCACTTCTGTGTTTGCCATCTTGGCTTCCCTTTAATGTAATTCATTATTCTACAAATATAACATAGTGCTGCCAAGTTAATTTGTATACTAATAACGAGCTATTAATTAACATCCAAGAACACATGTTTCTTCCAACAATTTGTGGTAATAAAGTAATTAATGAAATCCAAAATTTCATTCTGTGCTGGAAGTCTGGCTATAATACTCAGTCTATTACAACTGTTTCTCCAACAATGTTACCAAAAAAGAAAAATGTAATGTGTATATATAAAAACAATGTAACATGACTGTCATGTCATGTATTACTTTTTTGTGCACAATTAACAACATATTCAAGAGGAGCATCCAGCAATTAAAATGAAATTGGCATATACACTCATATCATTTCATCCTCTGATACATTTCTACTTTTGCCAGTTTCACAAAAAGGCACCATCCTCTACTCCTTTTTAATAAATGGCTTCATCCATTATTATTTGCAAGATCTTTGAAATCCTAAAATGTAAGGCACAATTGAAGTGCAAAGTATGATTCTTTGTTTACTTTGCTGCTTCTTACCATATCTGAGACTAGATGAGATCTAGTTTTTGCACTGGAAAAGCTGCAGGTCAGGCTGTAGTGAGAATCAAAAGGTAATTGGAAACCTTTATTGCTGGCCTTAATCTGAACAGAACTTGTCTGATTAGCACTACTTGCACTCCCAGCAATGAGAATCTGAAAGGAGTGCAGTTGAGCAAGTTTTAAAAAAGAGTGTAAGAAATAACTTCATGAATTCATTCTCCAGGAAATTCTTTGCTGGTGTCACTCAGTTGACTTCAGTTGCGGACCAGATTATGTGTTGGTGTCACTCCTTTGATTTTATTGGAATTACACTAAAGCCTGGTCTACACTGGGGGTGGGGGTACGGGGGAATCGATCTAAGTTACGCAACTTCAGCTACATTATTCACGTAGCTGAAGTCGACGTACTTAGATCTACTTCCGCAGTGTCTTCACTGTGGTAGATCGACTGCTGATGCTCCCCCATCGACTCCGCCTGTGCTTCTCACTCCGCTGGACTACCGGAGTTGAGGGAGAGCGCTTGGCGGTCTTCACTAGACACGATAGATCAACCCCTGCTGGATCAATCGCTCCGGACATAAGTGTAGACATGCCCTAAGAGAGTTTGGTCTATTATTCTAACATCACATTTCCCTCCCTGTCATGAATATTGAGCATTCCGTTGAACAGGACCTCCTCTGTCTATTGCAGATCCAGGGTCCAATCCCGAAACATGTTGATTAGAGATGGTTGATTTTTTTTTAAGTCAGTGGAAACAGACATTTCCCCACCTTTTCTTTGTGAAAAATGTCAGCTTTGAACCAGCTATAGAAAAGTTTTTTTGTTTTGTTTTTTTCATAATTTTGAAATTCAGATGAAAAGGAACAAAAATGTAGGGATGAAATACTTCAGCATTTTTGGTGCCACCTAATGATCAGATCTTTAGCATTCTAGAGCACTTTTCAGTATCCACACTATTTGCAATCATTTCTTTGAACCACTATGCATTTGCTCATATGGCATTCACAACCCTTTATCATTCTTTTCCCTGCAAATATTATAGGAGTGATTATTTTGTTCACAAGAAGTCAAAAGAGTTATACGAGTGTAAAACTTGTGTAAGCGAGAGCAGATTCATACTCTACACTGCATTTGACTGCTGCCCATCATGTTGACCAGTTCTGTCTCACTATTTCCTTATGCTCCCTCTTAGGTCTGTCTTTATTCATCTGTTGTTTCTTGTCTTTTACTTAGATTGTAAACTCTTTGGGACAGGGACCATCTTTTTGTGTTATGTTTGACAAGTGCCTAGTACAATGTAGCCATAATCCATGACTGGGGCTTCTAGGTTTTACATAGTACACATAATAATGTAACCTTTCTGCCCGGTGGAGCCAGCAGCAACCAGGGCCGGGTTCAATATCTAGGGATTACTTTTCAACAGTACAACATGGAACCAGTTCGAGCCCCACCCAGTAACCTGGGGAAATTACACACCACCCCTGGGCACCTCTGAGAGGCACTACTTCCCCACTCACAAGCACAGAGTCTGAGTGTAGCAATTAAACTTTTAATGAAAGGAGGGAAGTCACCTGACATTAACTAGGGAAAATGCTGCAAGCAGGATTCATAAACATAAAACTGTGAGCAGGACACCCACCCCAGAGTGCTTGGGGCAGAGCCTTCTGCCTCATGTTCTTGAGTTCTACAATGAAAAGTCCCTTTACTGCACCCTCCCTCACAGTACCCCACTCACAGGGGTTGTGCTTGGTCAGTGAGGACCCAGGGTTCAAAAGTGCGTTCGAGTGAGTTCATCTCCCACCCGGGAAAGAAGATACCTAGCTTGCTCTACCAGCTGAACGCTTGCTTTGGCTGGCCGCCCCACCAGCTGCTGTTCCTCTCCGCTGACTGCTTCACTAGATGCTGTTCCTCACCACCTGGCCGCCCTGCCAGCCCCTGTTCCTCACTGCCTGGCTGCCCTGCCAGCCACTGTTCCTCACCGCCTGGCCATCCTGCCAACTGCTGACCACTTTCACTGGCCACCTGTCAGTCACCTTGTGCTGCCAACTGCCTCTCTGCTGTGACCTCTGTAGGTCAATCTCTTAGTGATTTTTAGGTCTCAGCAGGCTGGGCAGAAAAAGTGATTTCAGCTCTCAGTGAGTACTTAACATAACAAAAGGCTCCTAAAGAAGCCTATTTAGGTCTATCTTTGAACAGTGGGGAGGAACAGGTTAAATCAGCTCCCTAGGGAGAGTCCACACCTCCTGGCTAGGATACTTGTCTCTTTCACAGGGCTCTGGGATTCCAGCCCCTGGCTTAAGGAGGTCCTTTCAGATGAGAGTGACCCCCTCATTTGGCACGTTAAGCAGAGTTCTGCCCCCCCCCTTTATTCATGCAATAAAGACAACAACGTTGATAACAACATTTCCCTACCCCTGCATTCAACACTAAAGTGATTTGTAACCCACCACCAGCCAAAGTTGATCACTTTGAGCAACACAGCTCTCCCTGCTGGATACCTAGGCAGAGTAGGTGTGTTCATGTAAATACAGTTTGCTCTTGAAGTCTCTCCCCCTCCCAGCTAGCTGTCGGAGGAAAATTCATTCAGACCTTGCTTACAATAATAAATAACAATAGTAACGATGCCTGGACCTTATCCAAAGCCCATTGAAATCTACGGAAAGACTCCTGTTAAACTTATTGGGCTTTGGATCTGGTACTATGTGTGGACCGATCACACATTAGCAGTGATGTTTAACCTTTCAGGGAGGGTTGTGGCCACTGAAGAGATTTGTAAAAGAACTTCCTATATCTGCAATCAGCTATCCCAAGTCAACAAACAGTGAAATTCATTGTTAATCCTCCTCTTTTAACCTCTATTCTAATCTACTGTAGTATTTATTTAGAGATCCCATGTGAACTACATTAGGACAGTGACTCAATATCTTAGCGATATTTCATATGTTAATCCTGCATTTATTTTTAATTTAACTAATGAGACTGGATTGTTATTTAAAACAGCCTCAGGAATGTTAGTGCATGTGTATTTATAGTATTACTCTATCACCTGCTGCATCAAGGTTAACTTCCTGTATGCTGCTCTGTGCAGGCATTTCCATTTGGAATAAATTGTAATTTCTGCTTTGGTTTTTTTTTTAATTATTATATATGTTTAATTTCACTTCAAAAGTACTTGTCCTACACTCTGGTTATATATTTTAGACCCAGGGGGCATCATTTTGCATTATTTTGACTAGTGTTTCATGTAGTGTAACTTAAAGTGGAAAATTGTGGCCTGAATTTTCAGAAGCAGGTACGCTAAATTGTCCACTTACGTGTGCTCTTCTGTGTGTGTGAGAGAGCATGCATTATTGTTGAGGTCACTTGGATTTCTCTTTTGGAGACAAATTAAAAACTTTAGTTGTTTCCAAACCTGCTGATCTTTACTCTACAAACTGGCAGACATTTGTGATATAGTATTTTAGTTTGTTGTTCTCAATGGCTAAAGTTGCACTGAGATGTGGAGGGCCATTGCACAGGGAATCACCAGTTTAGAGGCTGTGTAAGGTTGCCTGCACATCCCCTAAGTTCTGTAGAAAAAGCCTCCACACCAGCCCTGCAAAGTCCATGATGTGGGTGCATTGGGAACTAACCAGGGGAAGGGCCTCAGGATAAGAACGTAAGAGCAGAGTACATTTCATCCAGTGTCTTATGAGATAAGAATGTAAGAACATAAGAACAGCCATACTAGGTCAGACCAAAGGTCCATCAAGCCCAGTATCCTGTCCTCTGACAGTTGCAGGTGCCTCAAAGGGAATGAACAGACAGGTTATCATCAAGTGATCCATGCTCTGTCACCCAATCCCAGCTTCTGGCAAACAGAGGCTAGGGACACCATTCCTGCCCAACCTGGCTAATAGCCATTGATGGACCTATCTTCTATGAATCTCTCTAGCTCCCTTTTGAACCCTGTTATAGTATTGGCCTTCACAACACTCTCTGGCAAGGAGTTCCAGAGGTTGACAGTGTGTTGGGTGAAAAAATACTTTCTTGTGTTTGTTTTAAACCTGCTACGTATTAATTTCATTTGGTGGCCCCTTGTTCTTGTATTATGAGAACGAGTAAATAACACTTCCTTATTTACTTTCTCTATACCACTCATGGTGTTATAGACCTCTATCACATCCCCCCTTAGTCGCCTCTTTTCCAAGCTGAAAAGTCCCAGTCTTATTAATCTCCCCTCACACGGAAGCCGTTCTATACCCCTAATAATTTTTGTTGCCCTTTTCTGAACCTTTTCCAATTCCAAGATAACTTGATAAGCTACAAACACTGCTTTAATAATGGAGGTCTGAAGTCTATGAGGCAGATCCTCAGCTAGTGTAAATCAGCATAGCTCCATTCACTTCAGTGGAATTATGATAGTTTATACCAGCTGAGGATCTGTCCCAGTGCTTGTAGGCAAAACAGTGTGAAGCAGGCGAAATGTCTTATTTGTCCTCACTTCCCATATTCTTGCTGCTGTCTCTTAATGATGCCAGTTGGAGATTTCCTGCCATCATTTTTCTGTGCAGTGTTGAACTATTGTGAAACCCAGTTAACCTGCTTCTTAGACCAAGTCATCTTTATTAAAAGTTGTCCCAGCAATGTAGTCTCATACCAATGTCTCACTGTTCATGCTCAATTTTTAGTCACCAATCTCTATTTTTACAGGCATGCCTTTGTACTTGCAGTGATTAGCACCTCCTTTTAGGTCGATTTGAACCTGAAAATCAGAGATTTAGACATCAAAGTGACCTAATCTGTGTGTGAAAATAACTTCAGGCATACAGCTGGGCACTAATCAAATGGCCACTGTGGTTCTGCTGTACACAACAAACCTATATGGCCTTCCAGTAACCAACTCTATTACACATCTCATTATGATTCCTCAGATTTCTCATAATGTTATCACTTAGTCTTCATCAGAAGAAAAGGAGAATTCCAGGTATTCTCTTTTACTTCAGTGGGGCTTGTGAGCGAGATAGGCATCATATCGTGGAATTTTTGACAATAGCAGTCGATTTCAAAGGGCTTTTCTTGTTTTCCTTGTCGGGCAGAGTGACCCTTCTTTTCCCTTTACTTTAGCTGAGTGATTTCCCTCCCAAAATATGGTTGATCACTAGCTGTTGTGATATTTGTTTAATTACACCTCCCCCTTCACCATCTGCCAATAAAAGGGGAAGTGTGCCGATTCAATGCAAAATGAAGTAATTGTATTTCTGCTACAACCTAAAGTGAGGTTCTTTGTTATCAAATGATGGGGAAAGTTTGCTTTGCTATTTCATTACATTTTGCTTAAATACAAATTAGTTTAGGCAATTAATTTAACAGCAATAGGGCGGCAAATAAAAAAAAAGAATTCACGTATATGACTACTTCCTCTTCAGTTTTGTGACCTCCAGTTTTCAAAAATATTTTCTAGAATTCCCCACAGAGTTGCCAGTCCAGGGCCTGATCCTGAAACCCATATCTTTTCTGAATAGTCACAACCAGTGGTTAATTTGTGCCAGGGCTTGCCAGGTCTGAGCCCCGGCCCCTCTAGACTTGGCAGTTCCTAGCCCTGTCACCTTTGGGCTTGCTGCATCAGTTATGAATGTAAAAAAAAAAAAAAAAATTGCTTGAGCTCCAGCACCTACTCGCTTGAGCCCTGGCACCTCTTTCATTACAAATTAAGCACTGGTCACAATGATGTCAATGGATCTGATTTTCCTTTCAGTTAAACGAGCATTAGTCCACTGACTTCTCTAGAGTTACTTTGTATTTACACCAGTGAAAATGACAAGAGAATCAGGCCCCAACTTGTAAATAAACTAATTGAAATTATAAAATGTTCTAAAGTATACATGATTAGGCTTTTCTAGGGACAGGGAAAGTAGTAGACACATATATATGCCTAATAGATAGTAGACATATATAATATTAGATAGATAGATCCAGGGTTTTTCCCAGTGTACATTATAATTCAAAATGAGGCTTTTTTTAAACCAAGGATTATCCTAAAGACTCTAAGGACTTTTACCATCTTTACTAAAAAGGGAATGAAGCTTCTGAGTCAAGCAGGAAGAAGGTATCAGGTTTTGTGTATGAAGGCCTGATCCTGTCAGATTCTGCTTGCCTGCTAGCTTCAATGGGAATTGAGGGAGCAATGAGCAACTTGCAGGAGACACCTATGATCAGACTTGGCTTTTATTCTGTTCCTCTTAGCTTTTGGAAAATTCAGAGACAAATCTTATTCTCCCTCTCACTCA
Source organism: Chelonia mydas (assembly GCF_015237465.2). Classification (NCBI taxonomy): domain Eukaryota; kingdom Metazoa; phylum Chordata; order Testudines; family Cheloniidae; genus Chelonia; species Chelonia mydas. The sequence goes on along the minus strand of NC_057850.1, from coordinate 238,419,860 downwards.
CTTTGTTTCCTTGTTTTGGGTTCTGCGGAGCGAGGGGCCTGCTAGATGGAATGAATGCATTAGAGTAACTTCTCATGTGAACTAGAAATATGGCATCATTCAAAAAGGAAAACATCCGAGAAAGAATAAATCTTTTTTTTTAATGTGCTTGAGCTTGTATTAAAAAAAATACAGATGTACTGTATGCATATGAAATTTTTGATTAAAATGTCTCTCACCAGTCTGTCTCTTTAATTAAATAAAACCTGTTTGGTATTAATCAAGGCATAAAGAATTTATGCCCCAAATCCAGATTAATTAAAAGCCCAGAAGCTTGAAGAACAGACTGTGTATAAATACTAAAATAAATCAATCCAAACATAATATTTATGGATGTGGGCTGTGTATACCTAATATATAAATAATTTTGATGAGTGATTTATGGTAGATGCACTGTGAAAATACATTGCTTATTAGAATGCATTTAAACATAAAGTTAGGCAAACAGTTTGATTTACAAATTTCCTTTATAAATACTTATTTTTTTTAATTATAGCTCTATTTGTAATACTTTTAATGGTTAATTTCATAACAAATCATGAGAAATGTACTGCCTGTTTCACCACATTACTGAAGAAAGGTTGAAATACATCTCCTGCAGGATACACAGTACTGTAGGTTTGACCAAGCTCTATTGAAAATCACCATTTGTCTCCACAGTCAGAGAAGTCAAAGTGATTACCGTATTTGCTGGACAAAGAAGCTACATTTTGTGTTCCAATACTCTGGCTTCCGACTGGAATTCAGTTCTAGACATGAAATATGAGTACAAATTTTGTGGGTGAAAATTGTGCCTGGAAAAAGAGAGGCTGTCCTCCTGGTAAGTTACCCCAGTAGATTTAGAGATTGTCCTGAACTTTAAAGTCAAACTCTAGGATTAGATCCACATCCAAACTTTCAAAGTTTGGCTTATGTGTTCAAATCTGGGACAGTCATGAATTTCAGGGGAGAGTCATGAATTTCAGATCTGGAGCTGAGTTTCCCCAGAGTCTGGGAAGAAAGGTCAGATGTGATGCTTTAGCTTGGACCCGTCTGTAGTCCTCATTAAACAAGAATCTGGAAAGATGATCTACGTACATCTCTCCCCTGTAACAAGTCAGTGCAAAAAGCCAACATGCATGATAAATGGACTCTAGTCTCCACTGAGGCAAAAGATATTGAAGATTCTGCCCAGAGATCTGACTGATGGCTGCAGTGGTTGCACATATTAATTTCTATGCAATTACAAAATAATGCAAATTATTCTTCCAATTGCCAGCGTTTCTTATGGTAACAATGGCTGCCAGTTACCACAGCTGTGAAGACAATGCATGTCATCACTATAGCTGTCAAATACCAAATTTAACACCTGTTTGCTAGTATTGAGGGTGTGCAGCATGGGCCATAGGATAATTGCTTTACTTAGGATGAGATGGGAGGAGGGACCCTTTGGAAGGAAAGTCTGTATACATTCCAATTATATATATTTCCCTGCTCACTCCTCATTTTTCTACTGCACTTTTCCTCCCTTAGCCTCTGGCATTAGTGCTGCATGCTGATAAGATAATATTTTGCTCAACCTAGCCAGGCAGTCTGTGCAAGGTATTTAATGTGGGATCTGCAACACCTGACCTAGGTTTGTGCATGTTATTTTCAGGTCAGGTAGCCCACCTGAAATGCCTAATTTTTGACATCTGCACATACCAGCTGGTAATGAGTATTTGGATTCCTAACATCTCTAGTTTTTAATCTCTTACATTAGACTTGTTAATAAGGATAGATGGAAAGCAGGTGTGGTAGTGGTTGAAGGGGTTATTGGCAGACATAATTGCTTCAACTATTGTTTTAAGCTTTTTTTCTCCCTGCACAGTTTGTCCTTATTGCAGCTGTCGATTGCAGCTAAACTGGGAGACTACAGCTTTTCCATTTTCTTCACTATTTACAAATCTAAATCAGTGGATGGAAAACCTCCAGGAGTCAATCTTTTTTGTTAATTGTAAATAAAAAAGTGAACATTCAAAGTGAAGCATTGCAGTTGAGCTGTGTTAACCACAACCTTAATTCCTCCAAAGGTATGATCTAGAGGTGACTGGGAGCCAGCAGTTCCTGTGTGCTAATTCAGGCTCAAGTATTTATACTTTCCAAAGACTTGGGCAGATAGCTTAGGGTGAAATTCGTCCCTATGCAGAGGGCCATCACAAGAACCAGGCATCACTTTATTTAAAAGTAACACTTGGACTGGATAAAGTTAGATTTACTTATACCACTTTTTACAAACGGTGGGCCATGTTCTCTGCTGGTGCATAGTGGTGCAGTTCCATTAAAATCAATTGACTTGAACAGTGCTGTGTTTCAATTTACACCTGCAGAGAACTTGACTCAGTAACTCAGTAAGAGTGTACTCCTGTGGCCAGATTTTCAAAAGAGTTGAGCTCCCATTTCAACACCAAAGTGAGGAACTAGGGTGCATGTTGGATGCTGAACTCTTTTGAAGATCTGCCCACAAGCTGTAGAGCTGATGCTCCTGGGAGCTGAGTGCTCCTAAAAATCTGGCCCTTATTTAGGTGCAAACATGGGAAAGGAGCTCTTGTGAAAACCCAGCCCTAATTGTGCCTGCTGAGTACTTGAGAATCTGGCCCAACAAACATAGACACCAGCGTCTTCTCTTCATAGTATGCAAATGTACCTTCATTTGTCCCCTAACTTGGGAGCCTGGAGTGAGGCTTTTCGGTGGGTTGTGGGCCTTTCTTACACTTCTTAGGTATGCTTCTGCAGCCATGCTGAGTGGGGAGAAGGAACATCACCCACAGCCAGAGTGGGAGGAATGATGGCTTTGTAAGGCGTGCTGAGCCAAATTCTTCTTTGTCACACCCATGCAATCACAATGATTTAAATGGGGATATCTGGGTGTAATTGAGAGCAGAGCCTGGCTCAACAATTACAGAAATGATGGGGGAATACCCGTACTGTGAAATTTGCCATACCTATAAAAGAAGCATAGATATCATTCTTTCAAGTATAGTCATGCCAGCACTGGGGAGCCATGACCCCAGCACTGCCTTATCCAGACGCACCTTTTGAGGTCCATTCACACTTCAGGCAATACTAGTCGCCTCCATTTCCTCCTCCCTCTCTTGTATCTCTGGGGAAGAATCATAGGACTGGAAGGGACCTCGACAGGTCATCTAGTCCAGTCCCCTGCTCTCGTGGGAAGGCTAATTATCTAGACCATCCCTGACAGGTGTTTGTCTAACCTGCTCTTAAAAATCTCCAGTGATGGCGATTCCACAATCTCCCTAGGCAATTTATGCCAGTGCATAACCACCCTGAGAGTTAGGAGGTTTTTCCTAATGTCCAACCGAACCTCTCTTGGTGCAATTTAAGCCCATTGCTTCTTAATCCATTCTCAGAGTTTCAAAAGAACAATTTTTCTCCCTCCTCCTTGTAAAAACCTTTTACATACTTGAAAAATGTTATCATGTCCCCTCTCTGTCATCTCTTCTCCAAACTAAACAAACCCTTCTCCAAACTAAACAAACAATCTTCCCTCACAGGTCATGTTTTCTAGACCTTTAATCGTTTTTTTTTGTTCTTCTATGGACTTTCTCCAGTTTGTCCACATCTTTCCTGAAATATGGCACCCAGAATTGGACACAGCTGAGACCTAATCAGTGCGGAATAGAGCGGAAGAATTACTTCTAGTGTCTTGCTTACAACACTCCTGCAAATACATCCCAGAATGAGGTTAGCTTTTTTTGCAATAGTGTTACACTGTTGACTCATAGTTAGCTTGTGGTCGACTATGACCCCCAGGTCTCTTTCTGTAGTACTCCTTCCTAGGCAGTCATTTCCCATTTTGTATGTGAGCAACTGATGGTTCCTTCCTAAGTGGAGTACTTTGCATTTGTCCTTATTGAATTTCATCTTATTTACTTCAGACCATTTCTCCAGTTTGTCCAGATTATTTTGAATTATAATCATAGAATCATAGGATTATAGAATATCAGGGTTGGAACAGACCTCAGGAGGTCATCTAATCCAACCCCCTGCTCAAAGCAGGACCAATCCCCAACTAAATCATCCCAGCCAGGGCTTTGTCAAGCCTGACCTTAAAAACTTCTAAGGAAGGAGATTCCACCACCTCCCTAGGTAACGCATTCCAGTGTTTCACCAACCTCCTAGTGAAAAAGTTTTTCCTAATATCCAACCTAAACCTCCCCCACCGCAACTTGAGACCATTACTCTTCGTTCTGTCATCTGCTACCACTGAGAACAGTCTAGATCCATTCTCTTTGGAACCCCCTTTCAGGTAGTTGAAAGCAGCTATCACATCCTCCCTCATTCTTCTCTTCCGCAGACTAAACAATCCCAGTTCCCTCAGCCTCTCCTCAGAAGTCATGTGTTCCAGTCCCCTAATAATTTTTGTTGCCCTCCGCTGGATGTTTTCCAATTTTTCCACATCCTTCTTCTAGTGTGGGGCCCAAAAACTGGACACAGTACTCCAGATGAGGCCTCACCAATGTCGAATAGAGGGGAAAGATCACGTCCCTCGATCTGCTGGCAATGCTTCTACTTATACAGCCCAAAATGCCATTGGCCTTCTTGGCAATAAGGGCACACTGTTGACTCATATCCAGCTTCTCATCCACTGTAACCCTTAGGTCCTTTTCTGCAGAACTGCTGCCTAGCTATTCGGTCCCTAGTCTGTAGCGGTACATGGGATTCTTCCATCCTAAGTGCAGGACTCTGCACTTGTCCTTGCTGAACCTCATCAGATTTCTTTTGGCCCAATCCTCTAATTTGTCAAGGGCCCTCTGTATCCTATCCCTACCCTCAAGCATATCTACCTCTCCTCCCAGTTTAGTGTCATCTGCAAACTTGCTGAGGGTGCAATCCACACCATCCTCCAGATCATTAATGAAGATATTGAACAAAACCGGCCCGAGGACTGACCCCTGGGGCACTCCACTTGATACCGACTGCCAACTAGACATGGAGCCATTGATCACTACCAGTTGAGCCCGACAATCTAGCCAGCTTTCTATCCACCTTATAGTCCATTCATCCAGCCCATACTTCTTTAACTTGCTGGTAAGAATACTGTGGGAGACCGTAATAATCCTATCCTCCAAAGCACTTGCAACCCCTCCAGCTTGGTATCGTCCGCAAACCTTATAAGTGTACTCTCTAAACATTATCTAAACCATTGATGAATATGTTGAACAGAACTGGACACCACCCATTATGCCCGTCCAGCTTGACTGTGAACCACTGATAACTACTCTCTGGGAATGGTTTTCCAACCAGTTATGCACCCATCTTATAGTAGCACCATCTAGGTTGCATTTCCTAAGTTTGTTTATAAGAAGGTCATGCGAGACAGTGTCAAAAGCTTTACTGAAATCAAGATATACCATGTCTACCACTTCCACCCTATCCACAAGGCTTGTTACCCTGTAAAAGAAAGCAATCAGGTTGGTTTGACACAATTTGTTCTTGACAAATCCATGTTGACTGTTACTTATCACTTTATTATCTTCTAGATGTTAGCAAATTGATTGTTTAATTATTTGCTGCATTATCTTTCCAGGTACAGAGCTTAAGCTGATTGGTCTGTAATTGCCTGGGCTGACCTTATTTCCCTTTTTATATATTGGCACTATATTTGTCCTTTTCCAGTCTTCTGGAATCTCTCTTATCTTCCATGACATTTAAAAGATAATCACTAATGGCTCAGATATCTCCTCAGTCAGCTCTTTGAGTATTCTAGAATGCACGTCATCAATCCCTGGTGACTTGAAGACATCCAACTTGTCGAAGTAATTTTTAACTTGTTCTTTTCCTATTTTAGCCTCTGATCCTACCTCATTTCCACTGGCATTCACTATGTTAGGTGTCCAATCACCACCAACCTTCTTGGTGAAAACTGAAACAAAAAAGTCATTAAGCAGCTCTGCCATTTCCACATTTTCTGTTATTGTTTTTCCACCCTCATTGAGTAATGGGCCTACCCTGTCCTTGGTCTTCCTCTTGCTTCTTATGTATTTGTAGAATGTTTTCTTGTTACCCTTTATGTCTCTAGCTAGTTTGATCTCGTTTTGTGCCTTGGCCTTTCTAATTTTGTCCCTACATACTTGTGTTATTTGTTTATATTCATCCTTTGTAATTTGAACTAGTTTCCACTCTTTTTTATTTTTAGTAGGACTGTCAAGCAATTAAAAAATTAATCATGATTAATCGTGCTGTTAAACAATAATAAAATATTTTTGGATGTTTTCTCTATTTTCAAATATATTGATTTCAAATATAACACAGAATACAAAGTATACAGTGCTGAATTTATATTTATTTTTATTACAAATATTTGCATTGTAAAAATCAAAAGAAATTGTATTTTTAAATTCACCTAATATAAGTACTGTAGTGAAATCTCTTTATCATGAAAGTTGAACTTGCAAATGTAGAATTATGCACAAAAAATAACTGCATTTAAAAATAAAACAATATAAAACTTCAGAGCCTATGAGTCCACTCAGTCCTACTTCTTGTTCAGCCAATTGCTCAGACAAACAAGTTTGTTTACATTTACAGGAGATAATGCTGCTTGATTCTTATTTACAATGTCTCCTGAAAGTGAGAACAGGTGTTTGCGTGGCAGTGTTGTAACCAGTGTCAAAAGATATTTACATGCCAGATGTGCTAAAGATTGATACGTCCCTTCATGCTTCAACCACCATTCCAGAGGACAAGCGTCCATGCTGATTATGGATTTTGCTTGATAACAATCCAAAACAGTGCAGACCAATGCATGTTCATTTTCATCATCTAAGTCAGATGCCACCAGCAGAAGGTTGATTTTCCTTTTTGATGATTCGGGTTCTATAGTTTCCACATCGGAATGTTGCTCTTTTAAGACTTCTGAAAGCACTCTCGACACCTCATTCCTCTCAGATTTTGGAAGACACTTCAGATGCTTAAACCTTGGGTCGAATGCTGTAGCTATTTTTTGAAATCTCACATTGGTACCTTCTTTGTATTTTGTCAAATCTATGGTGAAGGTGTTCTTAAAATGAACAACATGTGCTGGGTCATCATCTGAGATTACTATAAAATGAAATATATGGCAGAATGCGGGTAAAACAGAGCCGGTGACATACAATTCTCCCCCAAGGAGTTCAGTCACAAATTTAATTAATGCATTATTTTTTTAATGAGAGTTATCAGCATGGAAGCATTTCCTCTGTAATAGTGGCCAAAGTATGAAGGGGCATAGCAATACTTAGCATATCTGGCACGTAAATACCTTGCAATGCTAGCTACAAAATTGCCACGTGAACACCTATTCTCACTTTCAGGTGACATTGTAAATAAGAAGTGGATATCCTTATCTCCTGTAAATGTAAACAAACTTGTTTGTCTTAGCGATTGGCTGAATAAGAAGTAGGACTGAGTGGACTTGTAGGCTCTAAAATTTTACACTGTTTTGTTTTGGAGTGCAGTTATGTAACAAAAAAAAATCTATATTTGTAAATTGCACTTTCACAATAAAGAGATTGCACTACAGTACTTGTATGATGTGAATTGAAAAATACTATTTCTTTTATCATTTTTACAGTGCAAATATTTGTAATGAAAAATAATAGTATAAAGTGAGCACTGTGCACTTCATATTCTGTGTTGTAACTGAAATCAATATATTTGAAAATGTAGAAAAACATCCAAAATGTAATACATTTCAATTGGTATTCTCTTGTTTAACAGTGTGATTAAAACTGCGATTAATCATGATTAATTTTTATTACGATTAATTTTTTAAGTTAATATTGTGAGTTAACTGCGATTAATTGACAGCCCTAAGAAGAAGGATACCCTGTTCTCCCTTTTGACTGCAATTAAATGGCCATAATTTGGCCCTTATTGTGTATGCGCACTTACTATATTATATCAATATCTTCTAGGGCTAGTTTCACATCTGCAAAGTAAAGTGACAGAGGGAAAAGTGATCAAAACCTTCTAATAACCATGTTTCCTTAACATTTCTCTGCTTCTCTTATTTAACTGAAAAACAAGATTTTGTCTTATACTTGTCAGTTCATTCATTCTCTCAGGAATTTTGGTCCATTGTAAACATTATTAAAAAAACAACAACAAACAACGAAGAATCTTACTCTCTATCTTCTCTAGATTTCAGACAAATATTTTTTTTCCATGCTTATCAAAAAGTTCTGCCTTAATTTTAATCCTACTCTTCCCCATCCTCCCTATGTAATCTAATCTAGCCTAATCTAATACTATCTCTCAATCCTCGTTTTTATGTCATGCTCCTCATCAATGAATCAAAATCCTACACACTATCAAGCTGGCACCTTATTTTGAGTGTGATGTGTGGCATGTCTTCATGTTCCTACACAGAAGTTACCACAATATTCTGAATCTGTCCATCATGTTGCTGGGTATCAGCAATGAGTCTCCATGTAAAGTGGATCCTCTTGCCAGGTAGATTTTTTGATAGCCACTCACCTTTCTATTTCTGCTGCCTGGCAACATTTGTATTTGCCTGCTCTGGAATATTGAATCAACAAACATGGGCCCACCCTTGTTTGGACAAATTTACAAGCCAAAACACATGTCAAGAGAGGTGGGGCTTGGTTTTCAGAGGTGCCACCTACAACTTCAATGGAAGCCAAGGGAAGCTACGGGTGCTCATCATATCTTTAAATCAAGGCCACAAGTGAAGAAGCATGCTGTGTCCAACTGAAATAGCAGGAGAAATAGACTATAGAAACCTAAGCAGGTGTATGGCCAGAATGTTAGAGCCAATACTCCTAACTCTTATAACAAGTACTATGGAATTGAAAACTTTTCTTTGTAAATCTTTTCAACTCCCCCTTCATCCCCAGTTTAGGCTCAGGTTTGTTGCAGAAGGAAGTGCTGCTATCTGAATTCCATAAGTACCTTATTTAAAGATGTATCATCAGTACAATCAAAAGTAACCATTTCAGAAATCTTACTAATCAGTGCTCTGGATCATGCATCTATACCTCTACACCTATCTGATATTTCAGAAGTGGCTCGACTGGGGTAACAGGTGGAATTCCAATTAGTTTATACTTCCTGATTCATGTGTTATTTTGTCAAGTTGTCGACTCTGTCACATTAACTTTTTAACCTTAATTGGAAAAGGTATTTCTATGTAACAAGGATAATCAAAGGCAAAATCAATCTTGCTTCTTATGGAGAGAATTATTCACCATGCATTTGGTATTTTGCATTATTTAGAGGATACTTGTTTTTTCACAGCTAATTGAGTCAATAAGTGGTATTTTAGACGCCTCAGAAGGATATGAAACTTGAAAATAGGGATTTGAATGGTACACATCTGAATGGTTGTGGCTGAGTTCAAAGTATCCACTTTGTATAGCTATTGTCTCTTGAGATAAAAGCCATTTCTTTAGATCAGTGGCATGATATATGTGTCAGACTGCATCTGATTAGTGCATGTGATTTGATGTGATACAACCAGACAAAAACCATCATACCAAGAATGAAGAATTAAACAGGCAGAGGTACCTGTTCAGATGTATCTAGAAAGCAAATTGCTGGAACAATACAGATGCTGGAAGTTGAAGATTTATGTGTATCTCAACAAGGGCTTGATCCAAAGCTGGTGGGAGTCATTTTACTGATAACAGTGTGCTTTTGGGTCAGGCCTCAGCTGAGCAAACCCCCTCTTCTTTGAATCTGGTGCGATTTTGTGAACAAACAAAATGTGTACATCACAATGGAAAGAAGGGAGTTAAATATCTTTAAACCCCACCTTACCTATTATCTCTCATTTGGTCTGAAAAAGTCGACCACCCGTCTCTGATTGGTTCAGGATGTCAGCCTCCATTTCCCTCTTGTTAATTTTCAAACAAGCACCTTCATGCTGTGTTCCATGCTGAGAGGCACTCCTAGAAAACATCCACAAAAGAAACTCATCTTCCTCCTTCAAAACCCTCCTGAGAACTCTCCTGTGCTGTGATGACTACAAAAATGTGACAATGAGGTGAGGCTGCTGGTGTGCTGTCTGCTATTGCCTTATTGTTTTCGTGTTCTTCCCCATCAGTCCGTCTGTTGTCTCTTGTCTTACACTTAGGCTTTGTCTACATTAGCACTTTTGTTGGCAAAACTTTTGTCGGTCAGGGGTGTGGAAACCCGCTGACATAGCTACCGCTGCTTGTTGTGGGTGGTTTAATTATGCCGGCATAGAGCGGCTACACAGGAGACCATACAGCGGCACAGCTGTACCACTGCAGCACTGCCGCTGTACGGTCCGTAGTGTAGACATAGCCGTAGATTGTAAGCTCTTTGGAGCAGGGACTGTCTTTTTGTTTTGTGTTTGACAGCACCCAGCACAATAATGAGCTGATCCACAACTAGGTGTAATGATAATATAAATAATTATGATTAATAATCAGAAAGATCAAATTTAGCTCAGTGCATTAGTTGGTCTATATCTGAATGTTGCCAACGAGATATCAGAGAGTAGCTCTGTGAAATTATAGGTCTGATGCCACTGAAGTCATTGTCAGAAGTCCCATTCACTTCTGTATATATATATATATATATATATATATATATATATATAATGTACAGAAGTGAATGGGACTTTTGACTATATATATATATATATATATTCTTTTCACTTTTCCAAACAGACTTGAATTTTAGCTGATTATTTTTAATAACCAAATAATAACTATAATATTTATCATGACTATGGAAAAGGAGGATAGGCAAAATATAATCTTTTGGGGTTTTTTGACAGTGATTTTAATAAACTTTTTAAAAATTATATAATAAATAATAAATAAATAAATAAATAATAATAACAGTATCTATCTCTTATATAGCACTTTTCATCCATAGATTTCCAAGTGCTTTACAAAGGAGGTCAGTATCATTACCCCCATTTTGAAACTGAAGCACAGAGAGATAAAAGCACTTGCCCAAGATCACCCAGAAGGCCAGTGCTTAAAAATCACTGATCAAACAAGAAAGAAGATGGTGGTTTGTTTTTTTTCTCCTTCTCCATAACATTTAGGTGGAATGGGAGGGTGTTGGCCATTAGGGCTGTGCGAGGGGAAAGTGAAAGGACTCAGAAAAAAAATCCCGCAGTGCGAGGAAGGGCAAGTGCATAGTAGGAGTAAGTGACAGAGTGGAGGTAAGTGTGCTTAATTGCTGAGTTTTTAAATGGTAAGGACTTCCAGCACAGCATTGCTGCAGATGAACACTAGTATTTGCTTTTCTGGGTTTTAGGGCTGTGAGGGAGGAGCAATGGTGAAAAACCATATTTCAGCTGCTTTTTCTTCTTTGGATAGCAACACAGTGGGCGTATAGAGCTCAAGAATCACTGGTCACACAACCCCCACATTAACTAGCGATTGCACTTGTTAATAGAACATTTTGTGCAGACTAGTGTTTCTGCCTGTAAACAGGTTTCAGAGTAGCAGCCGTGTTCGTCTGTATTCACAAAAAGAAAAGGAGTGGTAGCTCACGAAAGCTTATGCCTAAATAAATTTGTTAGTTTCTAAGGTGCCACAAGTACTCCTTTTCTTTTTGCCTGTAAACAATAACATTAGGCCAAGGGAGATAACTCCCCAGATGCCTCCGGACCTTTTCCTTGCTGAAGAAATGCTGGTAAAGAAAATAAACAGGCCCCATGCAAGTCTCTAGTTGGAAACACAAAACCTGCACTGAGCTACAAATCTCTGCTAAAACTAGGGCCTTATTCACCACTGCTGTGCATTACATCCGATCATTTAGACCTCTGCAGTGAGTGCAAAGTGGGTGCAGAATGTTGCTAAAAAGGAATCCTACATGAACTTTCACTGGTGGTTATGTTTACACCCATTTTCAACAAGGTTAAATGACCACACCAGGGCAAAGCAGTGCAGAATACTCCTTATGGCCCTAATTGTGCTTCCGGTGGAAGTCAATGGCAAAAGTCCCACTGACTTAATTGGGAGCAGATTCAGGTTATGTGGCAACTAGCCACTGATCCTTCAGCTCGATTAGCAATGCTGGGAGAGAGATCACCCTCAGTTGCAGCAAAACTTTGAAACATGCATTGGCTTAACATTTGTACATGTACAGTGAAAGGGTAGGTGGGTTACACTTACCCAGCACTCACATGAATGATGTGAGCATTAAATAGTTAATGTTTATACAGTGCTTGGTAAACATGTAAAATGTTGTGCATACCTGTTGTTTTATTATAACCATGCTTTTTGGTTTTTTAATATTTTAATTATTTTAAAATGTCATTTTATCATGTTGATTCAATAATATTTTATATCAAATTATCATGTTAGTATAATAATGATTACTGTATCCAGGTGAACCTGTTTGTGCAATTCAGTTCAGTGTATTTTACAGTGTGTTCATTCCTCCCTGTTTAAGTGTTCTGACACATTTTGTAGGGCATGCTACATCAACATACTGTATTATCTTACCCCTTAGCCTTTATTTGTCTTTTTTTAATTGTAAACTGATGAAGAAAAAGCATGTTATGGCTATTCCTATTTGGTGAGACAGAAATGATGGATGACAGTGACAGGGAGAATGAGGATGTGTGCTGGATGGCAGTCGCCTTTTGTTTTATGGCACAACTTGGTTACTTTAGGTGCCTGGCAACAAAACAGAAGTTTTAATTATTTCATTGAATAAATGTCTGCATAAATTGCAGAGGCTGACTATGGGCTTATTCTTACTATAAAAATAAAAGGGAGTCTGTTTTCTTTACTCAGCCCATTGCTATGCCTAAGTGTGAGAGTTGCAGAGTGAAACTCTTGCAAGTATACCTTCTTTGTAAATAGACCTGGTCAAAAACCACACAATATATATTTTTTTTTAAACAAAAAATGCTTTTTGAAATGTTTCATTAATTTTTTTTTATCAGCCTCTGGAATTTTTGTAAAAAAAATTTGACTACTGTGAAAGTGGATCAAAACATTGTCCAAAATTCTAATTGAAATTTTGGAAATTAAATTATTTTTAATCAGCTCTGTTTGGGATACCAGCTCTGTTTGTAAAGTGTGCATTGTATCCCACAAGGATAGCTGCTTTAGCTAAGGTAGTAGCTCTCTGTTTTTTTGAGGCTAAATGTTTCAAGTTTAATACCCAAAGTGACCCTGGGGAATTGTAGATATGTACTACAGAATATCCTATTACTCAACCTGAAAATTGTAGTCCTAACTAGAACTATTCCTGCTGGTGAAACTGGATTTGTGTGAAGTAAAGGACAATCGCACGGAAGCTTTTCTCCCTTCTCAAGAGGCAGTCGGAGGACTACAACACAGGCTCATAAAGAACTCTTCTGCAGAGCCCAAATGTATCCAAAAGCTCGAAGAATAACTCATACACATTTTCAGTTGCTGGCAACCTGTCAGAGTTACAAACTCATCTCTACTGGTGGGGCTTTAGCATCTAATTGATGCTTCCCAATTTACTGTGCACCCCAATAAATGACCTGAAAGTTTGTCAGTCCAGCTTTAAGTGAAGCATCTTCAGCATGTGATTATAGCATTAATTTTGAAGCAAGAAACAATGAGATGAAAGGTATCTTCAGCCATAAGCTTTCTCCAGATGTGTTGTATCATCTGCTCCTGCTAGTTTGGCTTTGATTATGTAGACTCCTTCAGTTTCTATTGTTTCTATTTGAGACTCCTGACATGCCAACCACAAAATGTATGAAGAAGGGTTAAAAAACAAGCTCTATAGTGATAGACTCAAAGAGCTCAATATGTTTAGCTTAACAAAGAGAAGGTTGAGGGGAGACTTGAAGTATCTACATGGGGAACAAGTATTTAATAATGAGCTCTTCAATCTATCAGAGAAAGGTTTAACTTGATCTGATGCTGGAAGTTGAAGCTAGACAATTTCAGACAGGAAATAAGGTGTAATTGTTTAATAGGAAGAGTAACTAACATCTGGAACAATTTATCAAGGGTCATGATGGATTATCCATCACTGATAATTTTAAAATCAAGATTGGATGATTTTGCTAAAAGATATGCTCTAAGAATTATTTGGGTTAAGTTCTATGGCCAGTGTTAACCAGCGGTCAGATAGGATGAGCACAGAGGACCCTTCTGCTTTGCAATATATAAATATATGAGTCTATGAATGTTAACCTAGCCACAACTTTAGATCTTGGTTCCAATTCCACCCCCCCCCCCCCACGCTCAATATGTATGAAATTGTAATGATTAACTTGAAAGAAACCAAAGGTAGGAGTTGCCTTTTCCCAAACTATATGGGGATTGTAGTATGAACAACCTTGTTTACCCCATACCTAGCAGTTTGTTATGTTTTTGGTAATAGTCCATCATATACAGGCACATGAGCCAAGAGGGTGTCCTCACAGTGGTCAAATTCAGTTATGTGCAAAGATCTATGCACCACTTTGGTCCAAGGTAAGGTCTTAAGGCTTATGTGGTGCATAGGCCTGTGCCAGCCCTGTGTCCTTAAGGTGAATTTTGCAGAGGACGACAAGCATCCTGAAACATGGTTCAGAGTACTGAGTACTGATTACGTAATATCCAGTCTGCAGGAAGTGGGGGTTGTGAGAAGCATTACAAGAATGATCAAGGGCCTGGAAGAACTCTCCTATGAAGAGAGATTGCCTAGATTGGGATTGTTTACTTAGAAATGAGACATAATAAAAATATATACAATAAATAATGACATAGACAAGGTAGATCAGGAACTTCTGTTCTCCCTATCTCATAACACAAGAACAAGGAGACATTCAGTGAAATTAAAAGGGGGGAAAACTGAAAACCAATAAAGGAAAATACTTCTTCACACAACAGGCGATTACACTGCGGAGCTCATTGGCAAAGAAAATCATGAGGCAAGAATTTAACAAAATTGAAAAAGGAATTGGCTTTGGATATGGTTCTAAAGCATATCCAGAACTGTCATAATTAATGACAAGAACAATTCAGGAAGGGATATTAAACCTTGTGCTTCAGGGTTTAAGCCAATCTCTAACTATCAGAGATTAGGATGAGATTAATGTGGAGGGCATATCTGCCTACTGTACGGTTCTTACATGTCATCTGAAGCATCTGACACTGGGTACTGTCAAGGACAGGATTCTGGATAAGATGATATAGCAGTTCCTACATTCCAATGGAAGAGTGGATGTGCCCTCATTCTATTCATAGAGGAACACAGACATTGGTTTGCTATCCATTAGATGAGTGAGGATTTTTTTAAAAAAATTGAAATCATTGTATCAGACAGTGTAAGCAGTGTTAGTTTTGCAAACCTACATTCTGCACTCTGCTTGTTTTAGGCAGGTAAAGAGCTGTAGACTTAGTTTAATAATCACTCCTATGGGTGAATTAGTAATCCTCATATCCAAATATTTTCCATGGAAAGTCTGGAAATGCATAAAATGTTCACAGCTGAAGTACAATTCTTATTAAAAGGATGAATTAATACAAAAATGGGTCAAGATCTGAAATCATTAGCAGGCTGCTTGGGAGATTGAAAACTACAGGTCCCTACACAAGATTTTAAACTAAATTCACTGATCTGGCTTATTCTGAAGTACAGTGGAAGTTCTGAATTTTCTAAGTGGATTTCTCACTCTACATATCATGATGTTTTATCACTCCAAGTGGGTTCCATTGAGCTAATTCCTTGCAATACAGAATTTCACATTGATGAGGTAGGTGCTAATTGGTGCATTTCAAGAGGATTTTCATCTTCTCATCCTTCCACATAGCAGGTGGTGGAGAGAGAGGAAAAGAGAGATCCTAGGGCTATGGGGACATGTGTTGAGATGCTGGTGTTGTTGAGTATTTCAATTTGGAGGTGCTGTGATAAGGAGACACAGAGAATCTTAAGAGCTTAAATTCAGGTGTTGGTGGGTAATAAGCTTTTCAGGTAATAAGTTTGGCAGCTGATAAGATTTTCAGCTGATATGTAATATTCTATTAATAATTTCAAACTTTTTAAAGGCAGCTGGTCAATTTTTTTTGGTTCAAAAGGTTTTTTGGACAAAAATGGCTTTTTCATAAAAAATAATTTCTGTGGGAAATGTTTCTTTATGAATTATGAATTTTTCCTTATATTCTTGTCAAAAAACCTAAAAACCAAAAGTCTTTTTTCATATTTTGATTGTCAAAAACTGAAAAAGTTTGTCGGTAAAATATCCATTTTGGGGCAAAGGGGAAAAATGTTATTCCCAAACATCCAAATTTTCAGATTTCATGCAGAATTTTTCAGTTTTTGGTTGCTAAAATGAAAAAAAATCATTGTTTTTAAAGAGAAAACCCAGATTTAGACATGGAAACATTTCAAGAATAACTCTAAATTTTAATTCTGTATTCTCTCCTCCGTATTGTTGAGATTTCTTCTGGAATACCATGATGCAGTTGTTCTAACCCTGCTCTCAGAGAATTTGCACAGGTGCAGGGTCAAGGGCAGCATGGTTCCAAAAGGACCTAGCAGGAAAGAAAACTCAGGCCAGGTCTCTGCTACAAACTTACTTTGGTGAACCTACATTGCTCGGAGTTTGAAAAATCCAAGCCCCAAGTGACATAGTTATACAAACCTAACCCCCATGCAGACAGCGCTGTTGACGGAAGAGCTTCTTCTGTCAACATAGCTACTGACTTTTGTGGTGGTTGATTAACCCATCAGCATAGTAGCATCTCCACTTCAACTCTACAGCAGCACAGCTGCACCAGTGCAGCATTTTAAGCGTAGACCTGCCCACTGTGAACTGAAGAGAGAGGGGTGCCCCTGTCTCAGGGTGGGCCAGAGTCTCTGTGGGTCTCCATGATCTTCACCTTGTATCCTCAGTATCTGCAGGTTTCCTTGATCAGTCACATCTCTTTTCTCCTCCTCCCTGTGCCAAACTTCTCCCTGCCTCTGCAAGGGAAAACTATACCTTTAACTCATTGGAGATCTCGGTGCATGTCTTTTTCTCTTGCAAGTGTCTCTGTGGGAGGGCACAGAGACACCCCCACCCACTAAAATTTGGTCTGCTACTGTAGTTCCCTTTTATTGCTTGCTGTCTGGTGGGATGGATTTCACCAGTTACCATACCAAAAATAGGAATGGTGAGTGAAAATATATTACAGATTTTTTTTAGCCTGTCACACTTCCAGACACCCCCTTTAGATACTCTCCAGTGCAGAGTATGTTACACCTCCACTGTTCCTCTAACTTTCTGCAAAGTGTCTGTAAGTAGAGAGAGTGATAAATAGCATTATGCAAATTAGAGTCACTGTACTTGACTCCTGTAAAATATGTCTTCCCTGTAAAGAGCACTTCTGAAAGAAAAGAAAGAAAAATCCAAGAGATCATATTGTACCGTTACAGTGCTTTAGTAAAACTATTTTCCCATGCTAATTCCTGCCCACCCCTCCCCCCCCCAGCACACTGTTACTCTCACCTTCTTGTCAACTGTTGGAAATGAGCCATCCTGATTATCGCTACAAAATCTTTTTTTCTCCTGCTGATAACAGCTCACCTTAATTGATCACTCTCATTAGAGTGTGTGTGGCAACACCCATTATTTCATGTTCTCTTTGTATGTATGTATATATATATCTTCCTACTGTATTTTCCACTGCATGCATCTGATGAAGTGGGTTTTAGCCCACAAAAGCTTATGCTCAAATAAATTTGTTAGTCTCTAAGGTGCCACAAGTACTCCTCGTTCTTTTTGCTGATACAGACTAACACGGCTACCACTCTGAAACCTGTCAGCCTACAGTATGTTTATTGTTCGTGTTGAAGGATTTTCTTAACTACACTTTTTGGAACTTTGCTAATTAACATGGTTTCAAATACTTTTTACATGAAACATTCATTACAGAGATTTACAACAAACCTATGATTAGGGTGATTAAATAATAACTATAATCCTTTTTACCCATTTGGGCACAAATTACTTAGGCGTGGCCTATTTTAAGCATGTAGGTAATCCCATTGTCTTCAAAAGGGCTACTCATATGCTTAAAGTTAAGCACCAAGCTGAACTGGGCCACTGAACCCTCAATGGAACTAGTTCAAGTGAATTTCAAGTATTAATTTCCCTGCAAAACATTCCTGTGAGATGGATGAGTATCATTACCTCCATTTTATACACAAGAAAACTAAGGCACAAAGGGGGGTCAGTGTGCAAATTTTCAAACACGCTCTGTAAGTTTGCATGCCTCTGTTTTTGTTTGTCCAGCTTGAATCCTTTGGGACTAAAGGGCATATTTTAAAAAGTATTTAGGCACTTAAAGATGCAGATAGGCAGCTATGGGGATTTTCAAAAGCACAGAGGTACCTAACTCCAAATTAAATATCATGCCTTAATGACAAGCCCATTCTTTCTCTGTCAATTCAGTCACAACTGCCATATCGGTCCCAGAGGATCAAGATTCATTTCCTCCCTTAATTCTGATGCAGTAGAAGGTCTTTTAAAATGATCATGTAAAGTATTCATCTCTTTTTTTGAATCCCTCCTTGAGTCCAAGCACAATAGTGTCTCTGTATTACAGGCTGTCCTCCTCCTAAATGACCTCAATCTTTACCTCAACATTCTGGGGCAGATTGCAATATATATGGATTGTTTTCACCTTTTCCTGCTACTGGGGTCAATAGGGCAGACTCATAGAGTACATGTGATTGGCACAACTTTTACAAACTGGCTCACCAGGCCTGAGGTTCTTGGTTTGAAACTGAAGTTATCTTTCTCCTAGGTGGATTGGCAGCCACAGCTAACAAGCCCCACCTGCCTAACAGAGGCACAGAGAGGTGAAGTGACTTAGCCAAGGTCACCCAGCAGGTCAATAGCAGAGTCAAGAATAGAACCAAGGTCTCCTGGGTCCCAAGCCCTGACCTGCTTCTCTGTACCATATTGCCTCCCCTGAAGAGAGCATGTACTTGCTTACTCACTCTGTCTCCCTCTCTTGCTGTCTTCCTGTCTTCCCTCCCTCCCTCCCTCCCCCCGCCATTATTTCTGGCCATCCATGAATACAAATAAACATTTCCATTAATTGACAGCACTTCCTCAAGTGAAAAAAGAACGGTTTTCATAAAAATATGGTACAGCATGTCAAGGCCTTTCAAGATCACATTGCTTTTTATTGTTTTGATAAATAACCACTAAATAGAAACACTCCATAGTAACAGCCACAGAGCTGATTGAAAATGTAGGGAAAAAATCTGCACAAATGTAGAAAATTTGATAGAAAATTATTTGCATTGAATTTTGGGGGCGTTTTAACCACCTTGTCAGCTTTTTAATACCTGGGCTCGTTTCCCAGAGACTGAATCAGTAGGAGCCTTATTATAGACAAGCCAGAAGTGCTGCTGTCAGTTGCCTAACACTTTCCATTATAAGACCCGTTTTCCGTTGCTTATAATTTTATCAAACTTCAGTCTTTGGGGTTGACATTTTCTACAACAGATGTCTGCTTCTGGAGAAAGCTTCTTTTTTTTTTTTTTAAATAAAAAAAAGTTTCAGTAAAAGCAGTGCACCATTTCTGAAAATGAGGTGAGAAAAAACACATTTTTTTTTTCACGTCTGACCCTGGGAGAGTAGGTGTCAGTTCATGCCAAGGCCCAGGGCCTCACTGAACACTGATAAATGCATAGCCAGAAACCAGTCAGGCCTACCTGTGGGTTAGTATAGTTAAAATATAATCATACAATCATAGAATATCAAGATTGGAAGGGACCTCAGGAGGTCATCTAGTCCAACCCCCTGCTCAAAGCAGGACCAAGCCCCAATTTTTGCCCCAAATCCCTAAATGGCCCCCTCAAGGATTGAACTCACAACCCTGGATTTAGCAGGTCAATGCTCAAACCACTGAAATAGATATTAGTGTTACAAGAATGTGTTTTGACTTTATGGAATGCTTATAGGATTTATTAATCCTAGTTATAATGTCTGTATCCCAGGATATAAAGTGTTTGCATTGTAAGCCTCTGTGGTAGGTTCCATAGAGGCTAATATGAAAAAGGAGATGGCTGGTCTTGTGGTTAGCACCCTATAGGTTAGCACTGCCACAGGAGATCTGGCATCAATTCCTGGTTCTGCCATGGACTTATGTGACCTTGGGCAATTCACGTAAGGCCAGATTTTGAAAAGTATCTTCGTGCCTAAGGATGCAAAATGTGCCTACTGGGAGTTTGGTACTCACCAAACGGAAAAAAAAGATGAATTAATTAAGATAAAATACTTCTCCTGCACTCAGGATGGCCTGCTGAAGGAAAATGAGGCATTGTGTATCATCAAAGGATGGAGACCTTGTTGATTGCATTCCTTATTCCCTCTAGGAAGGGGAAACCTACACATAAACATATCCCATCAGCTTGGATTCTGGGGGAAAGGGCATAAATATTGCTGAAACGGAGAAACTGGGTTTCTTTATACTATCTGGACTCTGAGGGGCAAAGATTCCTAAACATAAGCAAGAGATCCCCAGGCTGCTTGGCGTGGGTCATCCCTAAAGGATGTATGGAGCTGGTTATTATAGAAGTTTATATTACCTATTTAAATCTAAGATTGTAACTCATTTGTGGGTGTATGTTTCCTGTTTTAACCTTGTATTTCTAATTTCTTTCCTTAGTTATTAAATCTTTAGTTAGTTTATTACAGGATTGGCGACAGGATTGGGTTTGAGATCAGAATGCAAATGATCCGGGGTAACTGACTTGTCTTTTGGGACTGGGAGTAACCTGAATATTGTTGTGATTTTTGGTGTAAAGTGACCATCTATCACATAGTCCAGGTTGTGTTTGAGAAGTTCACATTTGTTACTGGGTTGGTAAAATCTAATTATATAACACACATACCGTTTGGGGTCTCTACCCTGCTTTTTGACAGTCTGTCCTGAGATTGGCACTCATGGTCGTGAACCACTCCAGGCAGCATGAAACCAAGTTAAAAGTTTTTTACAACCATTTTCTTCAGACACTTGTCGATAGAAGACAAGGCTTCCATGCCTTGGAGCAGGGACTTGAAATTTGGCACAGAGGTCTACCATTGCCTTTTGCTGTGCCCAACAAATTCCACCCTCCATTTTTGCTCTGGAAATGACCATTTGCACATACTCAGTAGAGGTTTGTTAGAGTGTGTCAGAAAATTTGACAAACATTTCATGTGCATTGATCATGTTCCATCCCCAAAGAGCTATGGGCCAGCCACAATGAATGCTTTAGCCCCACAGAGCCACTGAGCATGCTTTCAACCTGGAGCTGAGCAGGACTTTTCTTGCAATTGCTCCTCTGACTTCTTTTGGCTACTGTGAGCACTGAAATGAGAGCAAAGAGCAGAGAATGAGGCAGGAATACTGTGGGGGGAAAACAGGATGTGATCATGTAATAAAAGACTGTATTATAATTCCTACACAAAAGGGGACAGAATTAAGTTTGCATCAGCAACCTCAATTCTGACATTTCCTAACTTTTTAGTTCTTGACTTTACAACCTTAACATTTTTTAAAACATTTATATACTGCTTTGTAGTAATCTCATATGTTTTTCTATTTATTGTGGTTTAATATCTCTAAGCCCTTCTGTATTAATTTATGCCAATGGGCCTGGATAGTGGGACTCTTCAGTAAGGTACAGTGTTGCTACTAAAACCTATGATAGTTTCATGTAGGCCAAAATATTGTTGTAACAGTGATTGCAAGATGGTGATGTTACACATATTTTGCAAGTTCTTTTTTTTAGCATACAGCCAAGTTTGTAGTCTTGGAAGAAAATGCTATATTTTCTTGGTTTGATGATGTTTGTTCTTTGGGGGAACTGTGGCAAGCAGCAATGGAGTTTGCTTGCTGCACTAGTCAGCAAGAGTCAATTCTTGGGGCAGAGTTGCTTCTTGGGAACTGGACTTTCCTTTGGACTGAAATCCTTGAAAGAAGATTGGTTGCATTTCATGTGTGACCTTTTCTGTTCCAGGACTGGTGTATATGAGTAAACAAGTTAGACTAACACAATTAGATGGTATTGGCCTCCGGGAGCTATCCCAGAGTGCTCCATTGTGACTGCTCTGTACAGCACTCTCAACTCAGATACACTGGCCAGGTAGACAGGAAAAGGCCCATGAACTTTTGAATTTCAATTTCCTGTTTGGCCAGCGTGGCAAGCTGCAGGTGACCATGCAGAGCTCATCAACAGAAGTGACCATGATGGAGTCCCAGAATTGCAAAAGAGCTCCAGCATGGACCGAATGGGAGGTACGGGATCTGATCGCTGTATGTGGGGAGGAATACATGCTATCAGAACTATGTTCCAGTTTTCGAAATGCCAAAACATTTGTCAAAATCTCCCAGGGCACAAAGGACAGAGGCCATAACAGGTACCCAAAGCAGAGCCGCGTGAAACTTAAGGAGCTGAGGCAAGCCTACCAGAAAACCAGAGAGGCAAATGGCCGCTCCAGGTCAGAGCCCAAAACATGCTGCTTCTATGATGAGCTGCATGCCATTTTAGGGGGTTCAGCCACCACTACCCCAGCCGTGTTGTTTGACTCCTTCAATAGAGATGGAGGCAACATGGAAGCAGGTTTTGGGGATGAGGAAGATGATGATGATGAGGTTGTAGATAGCTCACAGCAAGCAAGTGGAGAAATCAGTTTTCCCGACAGCCAGGAACTGTTTCTCACCCTGGACCTGGAGCCAGTCCCCCCCGAACCCACCCAAGGCTGCCTCCCAGACCCGCCAGGCGGAGAAGGGACCTCTGGTGAGTGTACCTTTTAAAATAGTATACATGGTTTAAAAGCAAGCATGTTTAATAATTAATTTGCCCTGGCACTTGCGGCTCTCCTGGATGTACTCCCAAAGCCTTTGCAAAAGGTTTCTGGGGAGGGCAGCCTTATTCCGTCCACCATGGTAGGACACTTTACCACTCCAGGCCAGTACTCAGGAATCATTGTAGAACAAATCATTTCAGTGTATGTTTGCTGGCATTCAAACAACATCCATTCTTTATCTCTCTGTGTTATTCTCAGGAGAGTGATGTCATTCATGGTCACCTGGTTGAAATAGGGTGTTTTTCTTAAGGGGACATTCAGAGGTTCCTGTTCCTGCTGGGCTGTTTGCCTGTAGCTGAACAGAAATGTTCCCTGCTGTTAGCCACGGGGAGGGGGGAGGGATGAGGGGCTAGCCACGCTGTGGGGGGAGGCAAAATGCGACCTTGGAACGAAAGCACATGTGCTATGTATGTAATGTTAACAGCAAGGTTTACCCTGAAAGAGTGTACCCATTGTTCTATAAAATGTGTCTTTTTAAATACCACTGTCCCTTTTTTTTTCTTCCTCCAGCTGCCTGTGTTTCAAGGATCAAAGGATCTTCTCCTTCCCAGAGGCCAGCAAAGATTAGAAGGCGAAAAAAACACACTCGCGATGAAATGTTCTCTGAGCTCATGCTGTCCTCCCACACTGACAGAGCACAGACGAATGCGTGGAGGCAGACAATGTCAGAGTGCAGGAAAGCACAAAATGACCGGGAGGAGAAGTGGCGGGCTGAAGAGAGTAAGTGGCAGGCTGAAGAGAGGGCTGAAGCTGATAGGTGGCAGCAGCTTGATGAGAGGAGGCAGGACTCAATGCTGAGGCTGCTGGAGGATCAAACTAATATGCTCCTGCGTATGGTTGAGCTGCAGGAAAGGCAGCTGGAGCACAGACCACTGCTACAGCCCCTGTGTAACCAACTGCCCTCCTCCCCAAGTTTCATAGCCTCCTCACCCAAGAACGCGGTGGGTGGGCCTCAGGCCAACCAGCCACTCCACCCCAGAAGATTTCCCAAGCAACAGAAGGCTGGCATTCAATAAGTTTTAAAGTTTTAAACTTTTAAAGTGCTGTGTGGCCTTGTCCTTCCCTCCTCCACCACCCCTCCTGGTGCTTCTCTCCTCCACCACCCCTCCTGGGCTACCTTGGTAGTTATCCCCCTATTTGTGTGATGAATTAATAAAGGATGCATAAATGTGAAGCAACAATGACTTTATTGCCTCTACAAGCGGTGATCAAAGGGAGGAGGGGAGGGTGGTTAGCTTACAGGGAAGTAGAGTGAACCAAGGGGCAGGAGGTTTCATCAAGGAGAAACAAACAGAACTTTCACACCGTAGCCTGGCCAGTCATGAAACTGGTTTTCAAAGCTTCTCTGATGCGCACCGCGCCCTCCTGTGCTCTTCTAACCACCCTGGTGTCTGGCTGTGCGTAACCAGTGGCCAGGCAATTTGCCTCAACCTCCCACCCTGCCATAAATATCTCCCCCTTACTCTCACAGATATTGTGGAGCACACAGCAAGCAGTAATAACAGTGGGAATACTGGTTTCGCTGAGGTCTAACCGAGTCAGTAAACTGCATCAGCGTGCTTTTAAAGGTCCAAATGCGCATTCTACCACTATTCTGCACTTGCTCAGCCTATAGTTGAACAGCTCCTGACTACTGTCCAGGCTGTCTCTGTATGGCTTCATGAGCCATGGCATTAAGGGGTAGGCTGGGTCCCCAAGGATAACCATAGGCATTTCAACATCCCCAACGATTATTTTCTGGTCTGGGAATAAAGTCCCTTCTTGCAACTTTTGAAACAGACCAGAGCTCCTGAAGATGCGAGCGTCATGTACCTTTCCCGGCCATCCCACGTTGATGTTGGTGAAACGTCCCTTATGATCCACCAGTGCTTGCAGCACTATTGAAAAGTACCCCTTGCGGTTTATGTACTCGCTGGCTTGGTGCTCCGGTGCCAAGATAGGGATATGGGTTCCATCTATGGCCCCACCACAGTTAGGGAATCCTATTGCAGCAAAGCCATTCACTATAACCTGCACATTTCCCAGGGTCACTACTCTTGATATCAGCAGATCTTTGATTGTGTTAGCTACTTGCATCACAGAAGCTCCCACAGTAGATTTGCCCACTCCAAATTGATTCTCGACTGACCAGTAGCTGTCTGGCATTGCAAGCTTCCACAGGGCTATTGCCACTTGCTTCTCAACTGTGAGGGCTGCTCTCATCTTGGTATTCTTGCGCCTCAGGGCAAGGGAAAGCAAGTCACAAAGTTCCATGAAAGTGCCCTTACACATGCAAAAGTTTCATAGCCACTAGGAATCGTCCCAGACCTGCAACTCTATGCGGTCCCACCAGTCTGTGCTTGTTTCCCGAGGCCAGGATCGGCGTTCCACTGCATGAACCTGCCCATTAGCACCATGGTGCCCACATTGCCAGGGCCCGTGCTTTGAGAGAAGTCTGTGTCCCGGTCCTCATCACTCTCGTCACCGCGCTGATGTCGCCTACTCACCCGGTTTCGCTTTGCCAGGTTCTGGTCCCACATATACTGCTGGATAATGCGTGTGGTGTTTAATGCTCTCCTAATTGCCAAAGTGATCTGAGCGGGCTCCATGCTTGCCGTGCTATGGCGTCTGCACAGAAAAAAGGCGCGGAATGATTGTCTGCCATTGCTCTGAAGGAGGCAGGGGCGACTGACGACATGGCTTACAGGGTTGGCTTACAGGGAATTAAAATCAACAAAGGGGGTGGCTTTGCGAGAAACAGAATGGCCCCCGCAAGGATAGAACTCAAAAGGGGGTTTAGCAGGCCATTGATTTCATGGAGGGAGGAGAAAATGAATACAAAACAAATCTGGTCTATTTCTTGTTTTGATCCACTTCATCTATCTTTATACATCTTGCTGGCAGCAGACTGTGCAGTATGACCACTAGCCATCGTCATCTCCTGGGTGCTCGGCCGAAGATGGTGCAGTATGACTGCTGGCCATCATCTTCTGCTGGCTGCAGATTAAAAGACAGTGCACTACTGGTAGGACTGAATAGCCATGAAACGAAACTTAAAAGGGAAATGACTTGGCTGAATCACTCCCAAGTTTGCCCAGGTGCCCCGACCTCAGTGAGGTCGGTTAAAAGAACACCCTGGAGTATGTCGACGACGGCTACCCATCATACTGCACTGTCTGCTGCCAAAAGGCAATAAACTGCTGCTGTGTAGCAATGCAGTACCACGTCTGCCAGCACCCAGGAGACATACGGTGATGAATAGCTCAGCAGGCTTTCTGTGGTATGGCGTCTGCACAGGTAACTCAAGAAAAAAGGCGCAAAACGATTGTCTGCCCTTGTTTTCATGGAGGGAGGGAGGGAAAGGGGGCCTGACGATATATACCCAGAACCACCCGTGACAATGTTTTAGCCCCATCAGGCACTGGGATTTCTACCCAGAATTCAAATGGGTGGCGGAGACTGTGGGAACTGTGGGATAGCTACCCACAGTGCAACGCTCCGGAAGTCGATGGTTGCCTCAGTACTGTGGACACACTCCACCGATACATGCACTTAGAGCATTTGTGTGGGGACACACACAATCGACTGTATAAAAACGTTTTCTACAAAACCAACTTCTATAAATTTGACCTAATTTCGTAGTGTAGACATACCCTAAGTTCTTCAGTTCAGGGAACGAATACTACTGTGTGTGTGTTTACCATGCTTAGAACAATGTGTCCTAATTTTGGTTGGGATCAGTAGGGTCTACAGTAATGTAATTAATATCCATTATTTTCTATTAAATAAATACATATCAACATCTGATCATGAACGGTATATCTGTCAAGGAAATTGTTCATTGCAAACTGTTTACTCAGTTTTAATTATGTCCCTAATGCTCTTATTTTTGGAAGTGGTTATTCTGCAAATATAACTTAAAACTAAGCAAGCTCATAGGCCCAAAAGGACTGCAATAAACAATGGCTGCAATAAACAAGGACTCTGCAATAAACAATGGCCTTCAGCATGAAGCCCCATGCCAATAGGTAAGTTAGAAAAATAAATACAAAATACAATGTTCAAAAATCTATTTCGGCCAAAGGGCTGCAAATTCTAACAATTGCCAGAAGGTGCAACTGAAAACAACAGACGGATTCTCAGGTGAGGCCGGTATAGAAGTGTGCCGATAGCATGGAATTTTGCAAGCCTTTGGGTTTGTGTTGGTTAAACTGCTAGTCAGCAGAGAACAGCAAACGCACTGTATGCACTGCAGGGAATAAATAAAATAGGCTTTAGCTCTCACGATCAGCAGAAGTCTCTGTCACACATCAGTAAATCCTCCCAGGCTTGCCTCCACTTGGCCTCTGCTCCCCACCCCATGAAGTGAATGCCTATTCTCATTTACTATTTAATCCAAGAAATGCAAAGCGGTTGCGGGGGAAGGGGGCCTTGCATTTTTAATTTTGATACAGATCAAATATTGTAGTGATGCCTACAGTTAATCTAGGTGGAACTATTTACTACTACCCTATTTATTACTACTACCCTGCCTGACATAATAAGGCTTCCGTTATAAAACCCTGTTTTCAGTTGCTTAAAACTTTGCCAAGTTTACAGCTTGGGCCGAAATTTTCCATACTGTGTGTCTCCATCAGGCTTAATTTATTTGAAAAGTTTCAGCAAAATCAGTTCAGCCATTGTTCACAATGAGGTTAGGGGAAAATAATTTGTTTTGCCTATATTTTCCTTAACATTTTCATTCAGAAGAGCTAATCTATGCTTTTGAGGAAGGACTTGAAATTTGCCTTGGGGGTTGCCTTTGTGGCAGGGACGTATCTCTGGCTGTTCCCTGTGAACATTTGGCCAAATTTGGCCAAGCTATAAAACGCTGAAAAATCTCAGTTTACACATGCTCAGTAGAAACATGTTAGAGTTTGTCAGCTGAGGTCTCTGAAGATTCTCTCTGAACTGCACATGCTTCAGTCTGGTGGTGTACGGGCCAAACTGGAGTCTCCCCTGCAATTGCTCCTCCTGATTGTGAAGGGCCACAGTGGAACTGGGCACAGAAACAGAGCAGGGATAATGTCTTTCCTGTGCTCTCATACTCCCCCTGGTGGCATCCAGGCCAGATGAAGAAGGAGGGGGAAAGCCTGATTGAAATGCAGCGGGGACAAGGAGACTATGACTGGCTGGGCCAGGATCCTGGGGGAAAGACTGAGACAAGGGAGGGAGACTAGGTTTGGGACCAGGTGTAGGAGGAAGACTGAGATGTAAATCAGGAGCTTGGAGGGGGAGACTGGGACTGTGATATGGAGACTGGGAATGATCAGGTGAGGGAACTGGGATGAGGAGCTGGGGTGGGGAGAGACAGGACTGGTATAGGTACTAGATGGAGGGGACACAAACAGAAGGGCTTATGCTTGGGAGAACAGAGGCAAAAGGATTTATAGCTACCACTGCTCACTCCCCTCCAGAATCTGGAATTAAGCCCAAGATTCCAGAGTTTCAACATTCCTTCGCGGTCAGGAAATATCTGTGCAAACTCACTGGCAAAGTGTGCATCTAGTGCTTGGTCCACATAAAGGATGAAAGCCTACTACTGCTCTCATAGTATTTTCTGGTGTGTGTATATCTATGTGACTATATAATTAAAGATTGTATCATAAAGCATCCATGCAAGGGGGGCAAATTAAAGTTCCACAGGCAGCCTAAATTCTGGCATTTCCTAAATTCTGAGTGCATAACATAGCAAAAATAATGTTCTTTTTATGTAGTTTTTCCATGTAAATTTTTATTCCAGTATTCCAGTACTCTCATTTGCATTGATCTCAGCCATTTGTTTCCCCGACAGATTCCTGACCCACACCAAGCGTTAGACATAGACCTCCCTTGGTGTGAGTCAGCATCAACAAATAAGAGTTCTAATAAAAAGCAATGTCTTTCTAGTGTACCTAAACAAAATACTGAACAATGAAGGATCAATTCTACACGTTAATTAGTTAGTTTTCTACTATTTGATTTCTTTTGATTTATATTGTAGCTTCTTAGTTAAGAACGGAAGTCTTTCTGAAATAAAAGTTGTTATTCAGTTACAAGCTGTTGGGCTAGATGTAGGAATCGCTGGGTGAAAGTCTAGGGCCTGTTAACTAGGTCATAGCATAATGGTCCCTTCTGGCCCCAAAATCTATGAAGAAAAGAGAAATGAGATGTCAATCCCCAGCTCTAGATGCTGTAACAGTTATTTAAAATAACATTCCTTAAAAAAAAAAAAAATCCAGCAGCATAACAAAGCCCAGCTGCAACAAAATTACATTAAGTTAACTAGCTAGTACTTTAAAAGTACTGAAAATAACTTCCCACACATACCCTTCAGCAGGAAGCTTATGGAGTTTGGAAATAAGGAGTAGCGACCTATCTGCAGCCATTTTGTGATGTACCCCGTAGCACTGCTACTAGCTCAAGTAGTCTGGGCAACCTAACTGTTCAAACTAGCCTGGGAAGATTTCGTTTAGCTCAGAGTCCCTTTGTGATATGAGCACTCTACAACTTCCTAGAAATTGCCGGAAGCCATTTCTGTTTGCATCCAGCAAAGAAGAAATAACATTGCAGTTGGCACCAGGTAGAAAAAGAGCAACAGCACATTGTAGCAATTATTATGATTGTTGTTTATTTCTTTTAGGTAGTGATTGAGAACAGCACACCTCAGGGCTGTATTGTATGTAATGAATATTGTATGCAACCCTTTCTGCCCCTTCCCCGGGCGGCCCCTGTTCCACCCAGGGTCCCCACCCCCAACGTGACCCCCACCCCTTTTGTTCCTTTCTGCCCCTTCACCCTCGCACAGCAGCCCCAAGACCGGAGAAGCTCTGTCACTGCACCATGGCCCCAGGGCTGCAGCGGGGAGTGAGAGCTCCTCCAGTACCAAGGTCTCAGCGGGAGTTCGGGTGCTCGGGCTTCCCCTGCTGTCCCACAGCTTCTGCCTGGGACGGGTCGGGGTCCACTGGGGGGGTCCCCCATCCTGTGACTTCTGCCAGGGACGGGGTTAGGGGCCACTGAGGCTTCCCCCACCTTGACTGCCCAGCGCTGCTGCTGCAGAGTGGGGTCAGGGCATGGGGGCTTCCCCCACCTTGCCAGCCCGGTGGCGGATTTTTGGGGGGGCCCCCTATTTGGCTGGGGCTCCTGGGCATGGGCCCTGGAGACCCAGTAGCTAATCCGCCACTGCCTCAGACACAGTCCACATAATGCGACAGGTAATAAACAGACAAATGAAAGGGGGCTTGGTGGTAGAATAGTATCGTTTCTTTACAAAATATCTGAGCATCCTTAAATTTGCTAAAATGTATATCAAAGCTGGTTTTCATTTTTCCAACCATATTGGTATATTTTTTCATTACTTTTGAGTCCAGCGTGTAAGTTACTTGGTTACTTCTGGAGGTGCCTGATTGAGGCAGGGAATGGAATCTTTTTAAATAGTCTTGAGTGAAATACTGATGCCATTGAAGTCAATGGGAGTTTTGCTATTGAATTCAATAGGGACAGGATTTCACCCCTGTTTTTTTTGGCCTGAAAGGCATCTGTGCTTCTTAAGGAATATATTACATGTGTGTGTTGTATCTGATTGTGTATGGAGAAATAAATGGGCCAGCTGACAATCTCTTATGCAAGTACAGAGAGGGGAAAATATACAGAGACCTGCACTCCGGGGAGACCAGCACCCTGCCGCTGGAGAGGCAGAACAGGGTGGCCCAGCAATGCCTTGGCACTGGGGTCTGGAGCAGATCAGACAGACCAAGGAGAGCAGCTCGCATGGTTTGTTAGGCTGCACAGTCTTGCTGCACACAAGGTTGCTCTGCCTGGGGAAAGATTATCTTCATGGGGTGGTGCATCTTCACATTGTCCCCTTCTCAGGCTAGGGGCTAAAACCCCCGTCTGTCAAGGTGCTGAGACATGAGCCTAACTTTAAACTGGTGAGCAATCCCATTGACTTCCTCTGTTGGCTGCTTGGAAATGAACGCATGGTGGGTATGACCATGTATTGCAGATTGAATTTCTTTTGCATTACAACACCACAAGCTGTTTTACGGCGTTGGCAACTGACAGCATGACAGAAATTTGTCTATTTTAGTGTTTGTCTAAGGCTTTTGGGTTTAAAAAGTTCTTTCAGGTTTGGGCACTCTTTAAAATAGCTGCTGGCTGAGCTGAGCAAACCCAAGATCCATCTGCAGAACTTGCTATAGGCACTAGCTTTGGCAGCAATTTAACAGAGAGAACATTCACGCCGTAATTAAAGAGCCTGTTCATTTTCATGGCTGTCTAGCCCCGCCCTGCCACTTTACAGTGATGTGTAATGTAGATGTACATTTCAGAAATGTCACAGTCCTGGCATTTTTACTCTGTATACTCAAGTGTAGCAAACATATACGTCCATTCAGATCAATCCACTCTATGTAGAGGTGAAGACAGATTCTGCGAAGGAAAGGATACTTATTAGATCCCAAACCCAAACTATTACTAATCTCAGACATTTAGACCTAATCATATTCAGCATCTCAAGCCGTTAAGACCTACTCAACAAATTGGGCCGATATGAGGTTTTGTAAAACCTTAGCGAGAAGCCATCATTTTCATGCAGCAGAAAAAATATTAAAATACTGGATTATCATTGCTGTTGGAGGCTGCAATGGAACATTTCGCATTTTTGACTGGTCACTATTAAGTCCTTATTACTAGTGGACTTGTGGAAACAACAGAAACAACATGAGCATCAGGGCAAACACTAACTACTTAAAACTCTAGCCAGTCTCAACTTCCCTACCATGTGTCCAAAATCCCCTTCCTCCCACTGCATCCACTGCCCCTACGTGCTCACCTGTGGCATCTCAGTAGGTTGCCAGCTTCTGCTGGAACAGCTGTTTTATTGTTTTGGTTTGGTTTGGTTTTTTAAATTTTGAATTCTGATTCTAATTTTCAAAGTGGAGACCAAACGCTGCCCATCTGTTGTGCCGGTGTAAGACTGCATTTGCACGTGCAAATGGGCATTTATGTGCGCATAAATAACACTCATATTTATTGAGCACTCATCCAGAAATCCAATTTGCACGTGTCCAAACGTGAGGCGCATAGGGGGCTTGCATTTTTACAAGTGCACCCATTGGGCTCTGCTTTGAAAAGTCAGTCTCCTAATTCTCCCTTGAAATCTGACTCTCATGCGTCAAACAGGAGAGGCACAGATGTGGCCCAGGATAAGTATAAGTACATGGCCCAGGAGAGACTGCCAGATAATTCAAGATGCTGAGATGGACTAAAAAGGTTGGTGAATTTTTGCAATTGGAGAAGGTGAAAATGGGGGATTAAAGAAGGAGAGAAGCCTCAAGGATTCAGAAGCAATTATTGAATGATGCTCAGGCAGGTGTAGTGCCAGGAGCAACCTGGAACTGCAAGTGCATTCCAAGTGCCCAAGGCCGGAAATAAGCAGGAAACCTGATTCTAGATTAAGAAGCTGGGTGGAGGCTCTGAGCATGGAGAGGTGGGCTCAGAAGAAAGGGAAATCATCAAGTTGTGTTCTGGAGCAGGAAGACAGGGCAACTTTGGTACAGGGAGAAGGGAGCAGCTTTGTATACACGTCTAGGCTTCTGTGGGCTTATCAGAAATGAATCTGATCCTTTGAAGTTCACCCATCACCACTAATTGAAAAAATATCAATCAAAAGTTTCAACAAGAGTGCTCTGGTGGCATAGGATGTATTGACACAGGACTGAGTATTTGTTCTGTGGGAGAGAGAGAGTCTGCCAACA
Source organism: Chelonia mydas (assembly GCF_015237465.2). Lineage (NCBI taxonomy): Eukaryota > Metazoa > Chordata > Testudines > Cheloniidae > Chelonia > Chelonia mydas. Next base: position 238,387,268 of record NC_057850.1, on the reverse strand, counting down.
TATTGCCACCATTTTAAATTGACAGAAAGCCTGATAAGATCCTGTGAATGATCCTTTTAAAGTGATAAATACAGTAAATTAGATTTCTATATGGAAATATACAGGAGGTAGGACAGCTTTGCTTGGGCTACCACAGAACCACAGGTTTACTGCAAGATTTAATAAATGTCACGTTGCTGAAAGGACCGTGAGGCAGATCCTCGTCCAGTGCAAATCAGCATAACTCCATTAGTTTCAGAGCTACATAAGTTTACATAAGTTGAGGATCTGACCCTCACATGTTAGCAGCTCAATTGGAAATGAAATGTTGACACAAGAAGTGGTTTTGCAAAGAAACAAATGCCCAAGTCTTTTTGTGTCTGACACAGAATAGAGGGCAAAGGATGGATTTTCCAGATAAAAATCATTCCAGGAAATTCAGTCTAGAGTTATATTCTCACTACCCACTCAGACTGGTTACAGCCAAGTGTTATTTAGCAGGATACTTGTTAGTCTAATGTTTTGTGAACATTTTTCCATACAAGCTATAGATCATTTCACAAATTCAGTAAAAAAGCTTGTCTTTTAAGCATTCATAGAGTATTATAGGGTGGGATTTTCTAAAGCACTCAACAGACTTACTCTGCCTCCACTGAACTCAATGAATGGTAAAACTCCTATTGACTTTACTGGTAAGTAGAGTTAGGCCAATTTTGAAGGCTTTCCAAATCCCGCACATAGTCTGTTAGAAAACACAGATCAAAATAGTCTCCTTATTCTAAAGTGCTTATAATCAAATACAAACACGGCCTCCCTTGATATGAGGCTTCACATGTGCAGATGGATATTAAAAATGTACAAACTAGCTACTTTATGAAGAGTCTGATTGAACTCCCAGTTAAAGAAAATAGACAGACTGGGCATGATACTCAGCTGGTGTAATGCAGCCCTTGTCAGGCTAAAGGAGCTATGGCAATTGATACCAGCTGAGGATCTGTCCCACACCCCTGCAAGGCATAATTTTGTATCTGGCTCTTCTGTCCTAACATGTTTTAGGTTAAATATTAAGAAAAGCTTGGTGACTAGAATAGCTGGACAATAGAATAACTGCCAAGGGAGGGTTATTGCAGATGTTCATAGTTATGCTCAACATCCAACTAATAGGGATGGTTTATGAGTAATGAAATAGGCTTTGCCACAATGGCAGAGGATGAACTAGGTAATTGATTAGAGGTAAATTTCACACTAAACAATTCTATTTGACAAAAGATGATAGGTATATTTCAGAGGTCCTTGCTGAACTAAATATAAACTCTTAGGTGGATATTCCTGTTTCTTATGATGTGCAGAAGATACTTAAGGTAACAAGACTATAGAGTTTTTCCTTTTCTTTTAGATATCTTTAAAAAAAATTGTTCTTCACCTCAGCAGAATGCAGTTGTCACCAGTCCAGAATGGATCCTTTTCTTTGTTATTTAGAAACTTGAAGGCATGTTAGATGCCCCCAAGTAGAGAAGACATAACACATGGCACGCAGCAGAATATGAGTAATGATAACACTAAAGACAGAGGCTGATGGATATTGGAAATGACCCCCTCCTGACTGTCAGAAAAGTATATTCAGGGTGATGCAATTACTTTTTTAATTGCTCACCCACTAATGGTTATGTCCTAATGAGATCAAAACCATTACACTTTTCTTTCAGCTGTTCTTGCATAATTTGTTTATGGGGGGAAGTGCTTGCTATCAGAAGACAAATTTTAAATAGGTATACCCAGAACATTGTCTAAAGTAAGAGATCGAACATTCTCGATGGCACGGGTTTATTTCTGGAGCCTGCAACGAGTCAAGAAAAATAATAATAAAAAAGTGGGGAGCAGAACCTGGTGTGATCAGCATAGATCCATTGAACCCATCAAGCTACCCTGCTTTGCACCAGCTGAGGTTCTAGCCCTGGAAGGTGTGCCGATAAATAGAAATGTGGAAGGCTTTTGTTTCAGATTACAGTTTTCAGCAGTAGGCTAGTGGAAAATAAAGGGTCAAATATTACACTGTCATAGAGATGTAACATTTTCTTCTGTAAGATGGGGAAATGGTAACGTGATATTTGCTGTTGGTGCGACATCGCACAGGCTCCCAGACCTAATGAACATCCAAGGGCAAACATGTTCCTTTACATTTTTGTACAGCCATATCTTTCGTGTTGCTTTATGCAATCTTGTTAGTGATGTAAAGTGGTAGAACATTTTGCAAGCTACTTAAAGTTCTGTGAATTATGAATATTTTTGGTTTCTGGGTCGATCCCATCAGTATCAAAAACAAATTACGCTTTTCTTTTTCTTCATATTTGCACAGTTTGGGGAGTTGATTTTTATGCTTTCAATCTGAAAGCAAGTTAGAGTGAACATTTCAGAGTTTACAAATATCTGTAAAATTATACAGGCACAATTAAGGTAATGTTGCATACTTAATTCTCAATAGCTCAGCAGCTGATTTTAAATTATATTTGCAACTGAAATAGAGAGAGGGGACATGCAGAAGATTTGCTGTCATTTCAGATTGCAGTCTGTAAAAAATGCTAATTAAAGCAGTGGGTCATATCTTGCAATGTCAAAGAGATGTGACGTTTCCCTTACTTGGAAACAATAATGTGCTGCTGGCTGCTACATAAGTACAAATCTGACAGCTGCCAGGAAAGGGCAGGAAAACCACATGCTGACAAGATTTCCACTTGTTCCTTATTATGCTGAAGACCTGAGGAGAATGAGCATGCTAGTGATGACGGTGATTCTTCTGTAACACAATTAAAACAAAGTATTAACAGATCTCCATATAGAAATATATTGACTAGACTCTACAGACTTTATATAGGGTCCAGTTGTGTAAACACTTACGCTACTGAAAATGTACTCACATGAGCTATAAGGTTGTACAATTGGGCTCCTTTGTTATGATGGCTAATATTTGTGAGCTATAGAGGCATTTCTAAATGCTTGACACAGTCTGTTATAACAATGATAATGTAAGGCCAGATTATTCCTCTTTGCACAGGTTGTGTATTAAGGGGGTGGGTGGGTGTGGGTGCGGGAAATGAATGTTACAAGGAACCCCACCCTACACAAGGGCCAATTACAGTGTCTGTCCCTGCACTCAGGGATGCATCAAGACAATCCCCTCCCTTTAACTTGTCTCAGAGAGCCCACAGCCATGCCAACAACATTTCTGCCCCACAAACAAACACACACAGTAGCCTGTGTCACAGATGGATGGGTGCCCACAATGGATGGTGTAGCCTCTGTACTCCCATTCTATACTACAGAGCAGAGGGATGGATTGTGCCTGAGCGTCCAGGCATAGTGTAGGCTCACATTATGCCTGTTAGAGGGCTGTACTCAGAAAGGCAGTGTGGTCCAGTGGATATGGCAACTAGACAGGCTTTCATGAGACATGGGATCTACGCCTGGGTATGGCTCTGACCTTAGACACATTCCACCCCTGTTTCTACTCCCTGCCTTTGTCTGTCTTGTCTATTTAGATTGTAAACTTATTGGAGAAGGAACCATCTCTTAATATGTATCTGTACAGTATCTAGCACAATGGGACCTTCATCTTGGATGGGGTCTATAGACACTACTGTAATGCAAATAAATAATATTAATAGCCCTTTATGGTGTATTTATTAATGAGAGCAAACTATGCCATATAGTAAAATCATAAACTGAATAACTAGTACTTTGAATTCTGAGAAATAGTGTGCATGGTTCTTCTCAACCCCTAAAACAAATTTGCCATGGTATTTTTCATACTCCTTTACATATTTTCCCCTTACTGTTATTTGCAGTAACCCCCTAGAAACCTTGAAAATGAAATCTGCTTCCTTACTGAATTTCCCCCATCCCTTTGTCTCACATGCATGTGTACGAGTTTGTCATGAAAGCTGGGCCACTGCCATTTCGACGGAAAGCTCTTCCATTTTCTCTTTTAAACAAAGGGGGGAAAAGCATTGAAGCATTTCTTTAAAGAAAAATATTGAAATGATGAGATAGCCTTTGCAAAGAGATACAAGGAAGGGGAAAAGGAAGGCTAAATTTGGGGCTAACCAACCTTGACAGTGTTCTATAGACTACTTATGCAAACTAGGTAATGTCACAAACATTTTATTTGTCATTGCAACTCTTTAGCTCCTAAACTGCATGGATTATCTTGGAGATCAATTTGAGCAAGTGTTAGGTTGTCCTATTCTTACTCATATTAATGCATATTTACTGACACAAGTAGCCCCAGAAGTGAGTAAACACTAGCTGGCTTGAGTAAGAGATTCCAAATCTAAGTTGTGATTTTTAAGAGTCCCAGGACCCTGCAACTGTTTGAATGCAGACAGGCATACACGTGCCTGTGTGTATGCAATTGCAGGATTGGGGCCATTCTGATATACCCCAAGTAAGTGCTCTGCTCTGCAAAAGTGCTGAGCAGCAGAAACCTCTCATTGTGGCTCATGCGGACTTAGAAGCCTAACTTTGGGCTTCTGATTTTGAAAATCTTGGCCTAAGTGTCTAGGAAGGATTACAAGATTGTGACCTTAAAATGAGAATGTAAGCCTATTAGGAAGCCAAGGTGGGTGAAGTAAGATCTGTTATTGGTCCAATACAAGATATTACCTCACCCATCTTGTCTCTTTAATATCCTGGGACCCACATGGCTACAACTACACAACAGACAATAATATGAACACATAGCATGAGCCATAGAAAGAAGCAAAATCCCTTAAAGCCAGAGAGGCAGGGCAGCAGAACGAGTATGGTGTTTCCCAAGCCCCTTAATGCCAACATCATGTTGTTTTGGCCCTGGAGGAATCTGGAGCCATTGAGGGTTGACACAAGCTGGCAGAGATTTCAGCCAGTAAGGTCGGTGGAAATCCACACAGGAGTTAGCATTGCTTCTAGGTACTCAGTGGGGCTTTTTCAAGGTGGGGAGAGCCAGTGGCAGCCTGGATGTCTCTGAAAGAGGGAAGGAGGTCCCAGAGAGCAACAGTCAGTTCTGATGCCCCAGGAGCAATAGGTTGCAGTCTCTTGGCTTCAGGAATCCTCAGGTTCAGTGAATTGTAGAGGCAGTGGGCCATACCATCGTTGTGTAAAGTGCTTTATTTTTGGAAGAGAAGAGAGTGGCCATCAAGAGATATTACTGGGAGATATCAGGGAAGCCAAACTAGCTAGAATATTGAGAACAAAGATTGTGTCCATGGGTGGGTTAACTGTACAAGAAGATGAAGGAAGATGTAAGAATACAGCAACTTCAGGAACCGTATGTGAGCCACTGAACCTTGGAACTCATACTAGGTATTCTGCCCTGGACAAGGAGGAGCAGATCAAAGACTGAAAATAGCCAAACTAATGACTATAAATCATAAACACTGAGAGGGGGCCATTGGAAAGGAAAAAGATCTATATTGCCAATTTGATAGAGAGAAACCTGTCACAAGATTCCTGAGATGCAAAAAGAGTGAATAGGATGGAATTGCTAGCTCCCAGAAGCCTGGAGAAAGGATATGACAAGAATGGAGAAGGATATTTTCACTATTTTTCATCTGCATAGGGAACAAATGACATGAATGAAGGGAAATTGGATAAAGTCAAGGAGGACTAGTGTAGAAGGCTGGGGAATTCCCAATAGCTGTAATCATGCTTCACTGCCTACACATGTGCACCCATCCTCAAGTCCCTTTTTAAAATGTGCATATGTATACAAAGTTTCAGAAAATTTACCCCCAATCCCCCAAATCCAACACATATTTTATAGGTTTTGTTTCTCTCACACATTTGAAGGCTATGAAGGGACTTGAATCTCAGACTATAAAGATACATTGTAAGTCACCCAGATTTCTGTACTACATAGCTCCTTTTTTAAAACAACAACAACAACAAGAGCAAAATTATATTGTTACTATGGAGCTGGCAGCTACAGGCATATTATTTGCTAAATGGATTCCCTTTGTCAAATTTTCCAATATAGAAATTAGGTCTTTGAAGAAGGTTATTTCAAAGGATAATATTCATTCACATCCAGGAACTACTACTGAGGAGAGTAGATGATTTCATAAGAAAATGCCATTTTCCACACCTCAGCACGGAGTACATTCTAAGCATAACTCAGTCATTTGTAAACTCAAAAAATCAAGCCAGGATTACTTAGAAAAGTAATCATTGTTATGAATATGTTTGAAAAAATTATGAAACCCTAGTATTATAATGCTACAAAGATTAACCAGGGCAACCTAAATGCTCATTTTCATTCCGAGATGCTCTACTTTGTGTAGACCATCATTGTTAACGTGAAAGGCTTGGTTAATCAAAGTCTTTCCTTGCACAGAGTACAAGAGATGCAGTGAAGTGATTTAACCTTCAGAGCATCAGCTCCTGTAATTGAACCACACATTTTTATTCACTGGGAAACAAGACAAGCTATTGATGGTTTATTAAAAATGACAGAAAAAGGAGGACACGGTTTTATTAAGTTCAAGAAGACAGACTAACATATTTTAGACAAAAGTCATGAAACTAACAGGCCTCTATAGACTATATCAATAAGAACATGAACAGAATCATTACTTTTTCAAATGCAGTGAAATAAAATATAGTCACTACTTTTAAAGCAGAAATATGCAGATGCATTAGGACACGTTCTTTTATTGATCAGCAACAGTAGATGCAATGTATTAGGGTATTGTATACTACCTCTGGTACAATTATATAAGTACACACTATATGATAATGATAACTGAAGACAAGTAGGTTATTTTCATTTGGATTAGGTGCATGGTATGACAAGCTTCAGGGGAAAAAAAGTAAATGTAATTGATTAAAGGTAAACATCATTAGTTGCTCGTGAGATTGTGAACAATCCCACTGCAAAAGAAATATAAAGGCGATAGAGAAATGCTCAATGAGAGACTATGGGGATTTTTAAAGACTTAAAAGTGTAAAATCACCCTGCCCTCATCCACTCCAAAAGTGAAAAAAGGAGAAATTAAATAGAATAAAACCAACCAAACAAGGGACATATTAGAAAATTATGAATACCTAGCAGTTACAACGTCTGTATAGGGTCATGTAAGATGGTATAACTAGGAAAAAACAGTATGAAACTGAATAAAGGTAAATTTTAGCTGAATGTCAAAGGAAAATTCCCAACAGCAAGATCTATTAGACTGTAGCATAATTTCCTAAGTGAAGTGATCGAAGTCCCATTACTTGGGTCATTTAAAACTAGGCTGGGAGAAGCACTGGAAAATACAAGCCTGCATGGGAAGATAGTGAACTAAATGACCCAGTATTTTCCCCCCTCTAAAACTGCAAGGATAGTGAAATGGGGTCAGAAAGGTAAGGAAACAAAATGCAGTATAAACATAGTTCATGAAAGGAACAAGAGAAAAGCATATTAAGACATAAAAAGCAAAAGAAAGACAAGAAGCATGTAACTGTTACTGAATAGGAAGTAAGAACTAAAAATAAACAACAAAAGGAAGTCTGAAATGTTAATAACTACTTTCATTTGGCCTCCATAAAGGTTCTTTATCTTTAAGTTGCTCCTGCTTCATGAAGGATAATGTTAACAGGATGCTTAATGCAATCATCATTAATGAGGAAAGATAAAGCTCACAATGCAGAATCAGGAAGTAATAGGCTAAAAAATACCTAGATAACTATTACACTGCAAACTCTTTGGTGCAGAACAGTGTCTCTTCATCTGTGAGTTTCTAACAGCACCTAGGACAATGGGACCTGATCCTGTCTGAAGCCAATGTATTATCCATGATAAATAATAATAATTTAAACTTACATTATCTGTCCTTTATGAAACTGACCTGAGGAAAGGTAATATTGGAACCATTGGAATGATTTTTGAGAACTAAGAGAGGCTAGAGGTGAGGAACTTGGTGATAGGAAAGGGCAAACATAGTATCTGTTTTGAAGAGGTATTTGAAAAGATATTCCAGAGAGAAAGAATTTCAAGTCAGTGACTTTACTTTCATTAATTTATTTCACATAGTTATCTAAAGCAATTATTTCCAATCTAAAAGAAAAAGTTAATAAAGCAATTAGAACTAGAACTGGTTGTAAATAGAACTGGGCAAAAAAATTTAGACAAATATTTTATTGAACCAAAAATGCAGTTTCAGTCGATCCTAAAGAAATTTGCCATGACATTTTTAGCCATTCATAAAATGGCCAGAAGAGGAAGAGGTGGCTGCCTCTACCTCTGAATTTCTCTCTCCTGCCCAAACCCTTTAGCCCCGTGGTTGGCACACTCATATAGGATTCAGAAGACCCAAGATCAAATAGCCACTGTGGGACACACCCAAAATGCACTTTTTCAGTTCACCAAAAATTCCAAAACATTCCAAAGTCAGTTCATCTTGAACCCTTCCTTTTTTCCCTTCAATATTTTGGAACTGCCACTGAAACGAAAGATCAGTTATTTGCCCACCTCCAGGTGTAAATTTTCTGACAAAAGGTTGTTGAGGATTTTTTGAATTAAAATGGAATGAAATTCACACACACACACACACACACACACACACAACAATACATTTTAACTGAAAATGTTTGGATTTTCTTCAATAAACAAACTTTTGCAAAGGAAAAAATCATTTCCTGATGAGCTCTAATTAGAATGTATTTTTGTAATGCATCTCAAACTCCCATTGCAATCAATGAGCATATGTGGTGTACGAGAAGCATAGTATTTATATGCACCTCTGTAGAGATGCAAAATAAGAAGTTACATGAGTTCATCAAAAATAAATTGTGCAAAACTAAGTTAATTTTCCCTTTTGCTAAGATAACACTCTTTGGGGTAACGTATGTGGCCTGGATTCATTGGCCCATGTGCACACTCTGTTTTGCATGCATACTTGCTCTAGTACACCCTGCTCTCCTCAATGGAAAATTTAACTCCTCACTACTTGCAATGAGGTCTACAGGAGATCAAAAAGATCCCTCAGCCACCAAGGATGGCCCTCTGTCCTCGTACTTCTGATCAGCCCTTGAGGCTGCATGCAAAATACAAGATGACTGAGGCTGCAATTCAGCAAAGCTGCTAAACTTGTGCATTGTTGAATAGGATGTACTTACACACGCGTTACATTGCTTTACTGAATCTGGGCATGAATCTGTGAAATCCAGCCAACCATGACTATTGTCACCCTGGCTATTGTGCTGAAAGACTTTGAATTTGAAGAGAAAGTTAGATAAAGATACATCTTTTTTAGGTCTGTCAAGCGATTAAAAAATTAATCACGATTAATTGTGTGACTAATCACACCATTAAACAATAATAGAATACCATTTATTTAGATGTTTTTGGATGTTGTCTACATTATCAAATATATTGATTTCAATTATAACACAGAATACAAAGTGTACAGTGCTCACTTTTTATTTATTTTTATTACAAATATTTGCACTGTAAAAAACAAAAGAACTAGTATTTTTCAATTCACCTAATGCAAGAACTGTAGTGCAATTTCTTTACCATGAAAGTTGAACTTACAAATGTAGAATTATGTACAAAAAATAACAGCATTCAAAAATAAAACAATGTAAATCTTTAGAGCCTACGAGTCCACTCAGTCCTATTTCTTGTTTAGCCAATTGCTCAGACAAACAAGTTTGTTTAAATTTGCAGGAGATAATGCTGCCCGCTTCTTGTTCACAATGTCACCTGAAAGTGAGGACAGGTGTTCTCATGGCACTGTTGTAGCAGGCATCACAAGATATTTACATGCCAGATGCAATAAAGATTCATATGTCCCTTCATGCTTCAATCACCATTACAGAGGATATGCATCCATGCTGATGACGGGTTCTGCGCAATAACAATCCAAAGCAGTGCGGACCGATGCATGTTCATTTTCATCACCTGAGTCAGATGCCACAACCAGAAGGTTGATTTTCTTTTTTGGTGATTCAGATACTGTAGTTTCCACATCAGAGTGTTGCTCTTTTAAAACTTCTGAAAGCATGCTCCACACCTCATCCCGCTCAGATTTTAGAAGGCACTTGAGATTCTTAAATCTTGGGTCAAGTACTGTAGCTATCTTTAGAAATCTCACGTTGGTACCTTCTCTGTGTTTTGTCAAATCTGCAGTGAAAGTGTTGTTAAAATGGACAACAAGTGCTGAGTCATCATCCAAGACTGCTATAACACGAAATATATGGCAGAATGCGGGTAAAACAGACCAGGAGACATACAATTCTCCCCCAAGGAGTTCAGCCACCAATTTAATTAACGCATTATTTTTTTAATGAGCGTCATCAGCATGGAAACATGTCCTCTGGTATGGTGGCTGAAGCATGAAGGGGCATACGAATGTTTAGCATATCTGGCATGTAACTACCTTGCAATGCCAGATACAAAAGTCCCGTGCGAACGCCTGTTCTCACTTTCTGGTAACACCTGTAAATAAGAAGTGGTCAGCATTATCTCCCGTAAATGTAAACGAACTTGTTTGTCTTAGGGATTGGCTGAATGAGAAGTAGGACTGAGTGGATTTATAGGCTCTAAAGTTTTTCATTGTTTTGTTTTTGAGTGCAGTTATGTAACAAAAAAATCTACATTTGTAAGTTGCACTTTCACGATAAACAGATTGTACTACAGTACTTGTATGAGGTGAATTGAACAATACATTTCAACTGGTATTCTATTGTTTAACAATGTGATTAAAACTGTGACTAATTATGCCCTTCCAGCGTGACTGTGAACCACTGATAACTACTGTCTGGGAATGATTTTCCAACCACTTCTGCACCCACCTTTTAGTAACTCCAACTAGGTTGTATTTCCCTGGTTTGTTTATGAGAAGGTCATGCGAGACAGTCTCAAAAGCCTTACTGCAGTCAAGATATACATCATCTACTGCTTTCCCTATCCACAAGGCTTGTTACCCTGTCAAAGAAAGCTATCAGCTTGTTTTGACACAATTTGTTCTTGACAAATCCATGCTGACTCTTATTTATCACCTTATTATCTTCTAGGTGTTTGCAAATTGATTGCTTAATTATTTAATTACATTGACAATCCTTTTGTTTTCTGATGCCTGTCCTTGCGGTAAGCTATATATGTCCCATCATTTTAATTTCCTGGTAATTTCCCTGATTACGTTTAGGCTTGGCAGAACTGAATTTTAGCTTTTTTTATAATTTTGATGGATAATATCAATGATTATTTTTAAGCATTTTTTATTTCTATAAATTTATATTTTTACAGTTACAAGAAATTATGGGGAGTATGAAAGAGTAATTATTTAATGACAGTACATGTTGAGATTCAAAAAATTAAAGCTTTATAACAGTTAAAACCCAAATTGTCAATGTCATGTTTAAATATTAAAAGTAAATATCCATAAATTAAATTGTGATAATTTCTCAAGAAACATTTTTCTTACTTTGCTTATTCGTAAATTTGGATTATCATCGATAGAAATATTTTTCATCTGTTTGTATGTGTGTGTAAAATAGATATTTACCTATATTTAACTTATAAAAATCTAATCCTATCACTCTCCTTACAGTGTGTATGATAACCCCCATTTTTCATGTTCTGTGTGTATATAAATCTCCTCACTGTATTTTCCACTGAATGCATCCGATGAAGTGAGCTGTAGCTCACGAAAGCTTATGCTCAAATAAATTGGTTAGTCTCTAAGGTGCCACAAGTACTCCTTTTCTTTTTGCGAATACAGACTAACACGGCTGTTACTCTGAAACAAGCCTAATTATGTTATTCCAGTATTAAGAATTTGTGAAAACATATTTCTGTCTCAGAAATATCAAAGTCTCTGTGTGGCATTTGTACAGAAAATATTTAACTCTCACTTCAAAATCTTTCTTTGCATTATCTTTTTACTGTATCAAACAAAATTAAAGCCCCAGTCTTTCAAACTGTGTGCAAAGGAGCTCCCATTAAAGTCAGTGAGCCTTCAGGCTCCAGTTCAGTAAGGTACTTAGGCATGTGCCAAATTTTAAGTATATGAATAGTTTCATTGACGTCACGGGGATCAGTTATGTCCTTTAAGAAAGACATGTGATTCAGTACACTGCTGAATTAGGATCTTAATTTTAAAATTTAACCAGTACAATGTCCACTGCCTCTGGTTTCAAGAAGTTAAACAGTCTATTTGGCTCTAGAGACAATTCTCCTATAAATTTGTCTCTTCTTGCTTTGCTAATCTAAAAAAGCTTGCCCAGGTAATTTTCTATATTAGCAGGGAAAAAAGAAAAATCAATAGATGATTATAAAATTGTATTTCTTATCTTTTAGTGCTTATCAGTAAAAAAAAAAATAAATCTGGTTATCAGAAGACATCCAACCTTCACAAGGTTAGTGTGGATTTGCAGTACAGTAGTTGTGTCTGTGCTATTTTTTTTTTATTATAGAGCTGCAGCATGTACCTTTTAATTTGGTTGTCAGGGGAGACAGGAAGCAATAATTAAGGCTAAAAGATGGGGAATGGAAGCTTTATTAAAGTATATATTGAAGATGGGAATTTGATCTGAGAATTAGATTATGATTAGAGTTGTTAATGCAGCTGTGCCACTCTTGAGTGACAGAGCAGCAGATGAACTGAACAGGCAATTATAACTACAGGAGTCTTCCTAATCTTTACAATCCCAACCTCACAGTCACATCCATTTAAATTAATTTTTATGAAGGCTACAAATTTACAGCTTCACCAGATTGGAAATTTGTTTGTTTATTATCCAGAGGAAATATTTTTAGGGAAGTAAATAGCACTGAAAGCCATCTTGTCTGTCTGCTTGTCTTTTTAACTTGCAGAATTAATAATATGAGATTAATCTGAAGGCTGCTGCCTTTATGAAAACTGATTGATTCTCAGCAGCCTAGCGTTATTATGATTATCTGTGGGAAGGTCAAAGGGAAGGCATGTAAAAGTCACAGCTGATTCATGAGTTCCCTATATTAAGCAGAGGATAAAATAGGAGGCTTGTGTTGATCAGTGTTATAAGTGAGGAATCAGTCTTCCTTGCATTACTGAAACTGAAATTCTAGGAAAAGGATTTTAAACAACTTTGGACATAGTTATTTAAAGATGTCTGTTCAGGAGAGATAGCAAGAGTTCATTACTATGCATGCTGAAAACCTATTTTAAGGAGTTCTTTGCTGCACAAAGATTAATTTACCACTACATTTCCCCCCCCGCCCCCGCACTACTAATATAAATAATGGTTGCAGCTTAAATTGGCATTATATTTTGATAGCCTACTTTTGAATATACAAAAAGATATGCTGCAGAACTGTTGAGAAACTTGGAAATGGAGACCATGAAACAGTACTGTTTTGTTCCAAAGTTTATTTGGGAATGCAAGTTATAGCTGGAATAAAATCTAAGCCCATCAAACCTAGTCATTGTTTTAACAGAATACTGTATGGGTAGATGTGGTATAGAAAAGTAAAATCTTGTTTTTTAGCAATTAAAGAGAGTAAAATGTATTTTTCGCTACTGGAGTTCCACTGTGGTTTCATTTAGGAAACCTGGAAGACACTTTAAGAAACTGGCCCCCTGCATAAAGCCCCATTTCAGTGAAGTACTTATTCCCATTACTGACTTTAAGCATGTGAGAATACTTCAGGTGGTATCAGTGGGACTACTCATGAATTTAAAGTTAGGTACTTGACTAACTTCAGCTTATGTCTGTTCCCTAATGGGGCTCCTTACATGTTTAAAGGTAAGCATGTGCTTAAGTACTTTGTTGGATTGAGGCTAAATTTCTCAGTACCTTGCAAGATTGAGCCGATAAAGGATATATTTTTGATATGGAAAACAAATCTTGAAACCTCTGAACAGTATTCATTGAACAGTGTTCATTTCATTATAAATAATTTAGAAATAAATGTTGGTCATCTTCCTATTAATTTAGTTTCTGTAAAGGTTACCAGTTTTTATAAGAAAGTTGGTATAACACTCTATAAGTAAATTAAAGACAAAAATAAATATGTTTGTCTTAATCATTTTCATCCCGCTGTTGTTATTAGCAGTTTAACATACTCCCACTTACTGAGCAAGAGAAGAAGATTGTCTAATGTGACAGAAGGTATAATACAAATGGATGAGGTGTGTGAAAGATTCCGACAAGGAAGACAGTGTGAAAAGATTATTAGAGAAATATGAAAAACATAACTGGAATTACACCAGAATTTCATAAAAATTGAGAATATTGGAATTCCTTTTGTTTCTACATACTTCTATTTTTTCCAGAAATCTCCCTGCATCTCTGGCTCCAGGAGCTCAGTCTCTGCCTCATACTCCATGTGCTCAGAACCATCCCACCCACACAGAAAACTTTGCAGGAGTGGGGCCTAGGTAATTTCTATACTTAAATGTCCTCTCTCGATTCTCATATATGAGACATCTGTAGAGCTTTGAAATGATAACTCTACCATTAGACGGGGAGAAATAATCTGCTAGTTGCATTGTTGTGGCCATGTTGGTCCCAGGATATTAATGGACAAACTTCTGATGGTGAAAGGAACAAGCTTTCAAGCTTACACAGAGTTCTTCTTTGGGCAAGTATTCAGAGTGTCACAGCTAAATAGAAGGTGGAACAGAATGGTCTATTACTATATGTGCTAACTACTTATGCTAAACAATCTGTTCCACCTTGTATTTAGCTGTGACAATCCGAGTACATTTCCCAGACCTGAATAAGAGTTCTGTGTAAGCTCAAAAGCTTGTCTCTTTCACGAACAGAAGCTGGTCCAATAAAAGCTATTACCAATCCGCTGCTAGACATTTTTAGATAAAATCATTTTATTAATACTCTCATATTTCTTGGGATTGTACACATCTTTTTAGATCAAATAGGGAAGGAGACAGAATTAACAAAAGTGGGATTTGGGGACTTTATTATCTAAAAACTTTGCCATCTCTTGGATGAAGTGAAGATTATAAATTGAGTTACATTTGTAGCAAAAGATGAACATATTCATTGATGTAAAATATGAAGATTCACTTAAGCAGAGCTAGCAGTGGCCATGTGTGTTCTGAGTGGGAGGTTTATTCTAGAGCAATTTTGGCTCTTTCTTTTTCAGCAATGATTTCATTTAGTTGAGTTGCTGAGTTTTTGCTATGATTTGGGAATACTCTTCATGTGCTTACCTTGGTCGAACAGTCAAATGGTAAATATTCTGCATTAATATCTATACAACACTTCTTTTCTTTCTTTTCTTTTCTTCTCACTCTTCCTGCCTTTGATTAATGTTGTTGTTCAATTATGATTCTTCAATTAGTATTTCCTTATTTCTGAATATTAACTGATTAATCTTGATGATAATTGATCAAGAGTAATAGAGTTTTAAAATAACATGTTATGTATTTTATTCAAAAGGTTGTGACTGGCCTTTTTAAATATCTTTGACTTATTTGGTAATTGCACTATTTATAGAAGATAAGTAATTAACATCAGTTGATATTAATGAATGTGAGGGGTATAAATGAGATTTTTTTCCCTCCCCAAGGGAATGGATATTTTTGTGTCTGAGGAAGACACTTCTGTTGTAGATATATGAATTCTATGTACTTGGCCAGGTTTTTCCCAGTGCAGGGGACAGCAAGTACATCAGGGATCTGGTTCCACTTCAAGGATTAGTCCTGGAACCAACCCCACTTAGAGCTACTGCCAGAGATGTCTGAGTTGTGCCATTGGAAACAGGGTCCTTAATGAACCTTACACCACTGGACAATTAGCACAGCAAAGAGGAGATCTGATATGCCAGGGGAATTATTGGCATTTGGGCATTTGCAGCTGGATTACAGCCCCTTTGCACTGCAAGAATGGGGCAGAATTCAAAGCCTGATTCAAAGATGATTGACAACTAAAACCACTAGGACTAAATTTCACCACTGGTATCAAGAGGTGAGACTCAGCTCCATTCCTTTATCCTTTATCCCACTGACTCCTCTAAAAACTTTTTCAAACCACATGATCATTCTGGCATAATGACCGAGTCCAGATCTTCAAAAGGGAGCAGTGACACCAGGGGGAGTTCCCTCTTTGGTCTTAGCATCTAGCCTCAAATATAGAAGAAATCTCACTGATTTTAGTACCATCTCTAAATTGCTAAAGATAAGACTTATACTTCTACAATTACCAAAGATGTTGGAAGTATCTATTCTCTGTGTGGCATCCTAAAATCCCCAGTCCATCAGTTGTGATTCTTCCAAATGCAAGACATTTGCTGATTTCCTTCATGGAAAGATTACTAGCAGTATTACCTCTGCCAAGTCAAATCTGAGTGATTCGCATCTTCACATTTCTCTCACCCCAACAGCATTCATTCTGCACTCTTCCAACTGCTCATTTTTTGTGACTAGCAATGGTTCCTCTTCTATCACTAGATTTCTCCATTACAATGTCTCTTGTCTCCCAGGGATTAGATCTTGCCTGTACCCTCATTCCATTTTAGCTCAAAGACTTTGTCCATCTCCTTCATGAGCTCATCTTTCTATACGCGTGCCACCAAAACGTCCGTGTCCTTCACTGTCTCAACCTTTTCTGTCTGCCGAAACCTCCTAAAATTACTGGCTTTGCGAGACACAAAGATTCTGTATCCAATGGAAGGGAGATCTAAAAATGACAGAGATCTGAATATTACATACCATGTTACACAGTGATACTGCAAAAAAAAGATACTCAAATGCATACACAACATGTCATAGACAGGGAAGTATTGGTACTTATAAGACAACACCTAACAAGTTTTCTACAGTTCTGGACACCTGCATAGTGAGCAGATATTGGCAAGTTCGATGGAGTTAGAATATGCACCGAGTATACAGCAGGCTCACAATCTTTTTTTTTTGGGAGAGTTTTGCACTGCATGTAGTTAGGTTTAAGTAAATACCCTTCTTAAAATATGAAGGTTTGGGAAGCTTGATTTATTAGGTAAAGTTAAAAGTACATATTAATGCTCATATACACATATACACTGGGATGAAGAATGGTGTTATAGTTAGGATATTGGACTTGGACACCAGAGATCTGGGACAGATATAGGAATTCAACCAGACTTCCTGTGTGATCTTGGTCCTGTCACTTAATCTCTCTGTGCTCCAGTTCCTCACTGGCAAAAGACAGATAATACCACTCCCTTTCTCCCACTCCTTGTCTGTCTCATCTATTTAGATTGTAAGCTCCTCAGGGCAGGTAGTGTACCTCACTATATGTTTGTATAGTAATAACAGCAGAATTGGGCCTTGATATGAGTGGCAGCCGCTTGGTGCTACCATAATAATAATACACACAAATACACATACACATTAGTGATAGCAATGCAATAAATTGCAGAAGTATGTCAATAGACAGGCATTTTTTTTTGTATACTTAGTGATAGTAGTTTTGATACTAATGCATTTGTAACTTTTTAAACATTTCTTTTACATACCGGAGTATGTAGTGTCTAGGAATAGGGTAGTTTGCCCTTAAATAGTTTGTGAGCCATTTAGTGGTGCTTACTATCTTCCATGTTCTAGACACTGCCAGACACTATGCAATGAGGCCTATATGTTTATATAGACTGAGGACTTGTCAAATGTGCCACAAAAGGATGTGATTTCTAAAGCACACTAACGTTCTGTGCATGCACTGGTCTGTGTATACCCTGCTGGTGTGCTGTAACGTGGTGTTGTTTGAAACTGTACTATGTTAAAGCACACTAGGGAACCTTTAGTGCACACCAGCAGGGCCTACACAATCAATTAATGCACAACATCTTGGTGTGCATTAGAAATCACACTCCTATAGAGTGCATTACCCCATTATATGGGCAAGCCCTTAGTAAACACATGGCTATTCAGAACCCAACTGTGTCCATGCATTTTCTTAATATGATTTTTGTTGTATAAAGAGCAAAAACTACATATTTATTTCACAACTCTTCCCTACTCAAGTTATCCTGGTCCATAATAAGATATAGAATTAGTATATATAACAAAACTATTAATCATTACTGTACTGGATTTGAATAGGGATTCATTGTTTCCAAAAAAAATTGGAAATGAAATCATGTCCTTCTGACACGATGAGTTGTCAAGCATCTCTGCAAAACATAAAGTACATGTGTGTTGTGATCTATATTTTGAATATCATGGAGTTTGGGTGTGAGGAATAAGTCAGATCTTAAAGGTTATATATTTTCAGAATGACATAAGTGAGACAAACCTACATAATTGTTAATAATTAATTGAATAATTTATTCCGCATAAATGGATGGACTGTACAACTGAGCAATTTCAGGGTTAAAGTGTTCATTTTTCACAGATTATGAAATATCTGCAATAAATTCAAGTAATTATGCTATTAAGTAGTTCCTCATCTACTGAATTAATTAAACTTTATGTTCATTTCATAATCTCTTTCGACACCCTCAGTTACTGCAGATTTAATCCTCTTTGAACCTTTCTATATTTAGTTTTTTGATGATTGGTTTTAACCAATTGCTCAGTGCCCTAAGAATTAGATTGTTTTCTCACTTCATTATACTATTCATTTCATACACATGCCACCTCATTTTTGTACCATAGGTTATGAAATCACACAATTTATATCAAAATCTTCTAAAAGCCTAGGAATGGGAAGATCTATTACAGTATATGGGACAGGCTGAAAACTGTAGTAATTTTCCATTGGTTCAGTTTTGCATTTTATTTTAAGGGCTCTGTCTTTTTGCTTAATATTTCTTAAGATTTATCTCAAAATTTAATTGAATTGGAAAGAAAAAAATGATGGCTTTCTTGCTGAAAGGACACAAAGCTTGTGTTCTTCCAATGTTCTACCAGTTTGGTACAAATCCTGATAACCAATATTTGCTCCTGCATATGTGAAAGAAAGATGTCCCAGTGTAGGGAAGAGATCTTATTTAGGTGCCTGACTTTAGGCATCCAGGTGTTGGGCTCACCAGATATTCATGATTTTCAAATATTCATGATTTTGTCTGGCATAAAAATGTATCCATTACTTGAGAAATAGCATGTGATCATATTATTAAAACTCTATTGCAGAGGTTTTCAACCTGGGGATTGTAACACCCCTAGAGGGTTGTGTACAGATATCAAGAGATCACAACTTCCCTGCCTTTCCCATTTTTCTAATTGGGATGAGGATCACTGCTAGATCCTGTGTAGATGGGACAGGGCCATCCATATGGAAAAGGATGAGAAACATTGCTCTGTTGTACCTCATATGCTCTAGTGGTCAGAGTAAATGTTGAGGAATTTAACCTTAACTTTCACGTTGTCTGATTTGTGAGTGTTTTGTCTGATTAAAGATCTTAGCCATGAAGCTAACCCGGTATGCTATTCTGTAGCATCGTAAGTACCAACGCTGGAGTTACACAGACATAAAACTTGAAGTAATACAATGGTGAATCAGACCTGAGTTTCTAAATGCATATATACAATTGTATTTTATTGGTTTTTTTATTTGTTTGTTTTAATGGAGTAATTATGCTTCAGTTCGGCAAAGTATTTAAGCATGTGCTTCAGTCCATCCTTACTCAGCAAAGCATGCTTAACTTTAAGTATCTGCTGAAGTCTCATTCAGCTTTGCTGAATAGGGATGGATATCTGGTGGTTTGAAAGCTCTAACTGGTAAAGTTCAGCACTTTAAGCAACAAAAGTATCTTAAAATTTGTTTAAGGGAGAGACTTTTTATTGACCTTGCTGTAAATCAAAAAATGGCTGAATGAATTTTGCTCAAACATTCAACAAGTACTTTCAGAAAGTTATGACTAATAGAAAGAAGGGGGACTTAATAAAAGACTTGAGGTAACTTTAACCGTTTCTGGCACTACGTTTGATTTTCTCATCTTACTATAGGAAAAAACAAACAAACAAACACACACACACAACCCTCCCAAAAGCCATTGCATTTTGCATTGCCTACCAAGGTCAAATTCAAGAGATGTTCTGAACTGGAAAAGAAGATGTGGGGCTGATTCAAACTGCAGTACATTAACAAAGTTTTGTTAGAAAGCTTATACCATGGCTGCCTATTTCACGCAGTGCTCTTTGGGTGCTGCTTCTATGATGAAATACCCATTCACACAGCTAGCTGTATAAATTCAGCTGGCTATTAAAGCAGCAATTCATTCGTCAGTACTTCAGCTTGTAATAACCAAAAGGCAGGGTCTAATGAGTGGTAATGTCATGTCCTTCACATGAAGGTGTAGCATAATACACTTTGGAAGTGAACTCATTCTTATTTTACATTGGGAATGTTATTTAATGGTGCCAAATTCCTACAGGTTGCAGTTAATCTTGCAGGATGCTGGCTTTTCATATTTATTTATTGGGTTCCACCTCTGGCCATGTTGTTTCCCACAGAATATAGCATAGCTTTGGAAGAGAATTTAGCAAGTGACACATGCTGATTGCTTAGCAGTAAATTCAGTGGTTTCTAATCTCTGTGTGATCTGGACAGAAAGAGACCTGAGGTTGATCCTGAACTCAATTAATAAAGAATTAATGGAGGGCAATATAATTAATGCCAATTAACATAGGTTTATGGAAAGTAGATTCTGTCAAACTAATTAGATATTTTTGTTGATGAAATTACAAATTTGGTTGATAAAGGAAATAGTGTTGATGTAAGGCACTTGACTTGGTATTGCATGACATTTTGACTTAAAAACTAGAAAGATATAAAATTAATATGGCATACATCAAATGGATTAAAAGATGGCTAGCTGATTGGTCTCAAAATGTTATTGTAAACAGGGAATCATCATCAAATGCATGTGTTTCTCGTAGGGTTCTATTTATTAACATTTTGATGAATGACCTGGAAGAAAACATAAAATCATCAATGTTAAAATTTGCAGATGACACAAAATTGGGGGTGTGGTAAATAATGAAGAGAACAGGTCACTGATACAGAGTGATCTGGATCACTTGGTAAGCTTCTCTCAAGCAAATGATATGCATTTTAATATGGCTAAATGTAAATGTACACATCTAGGAACAAAGAATATAGGCTATACTTACATGATGGGGGATTCTGTCCTCTGACTCTGAAAAAGATTTGGGGATCATGGTGCATAATCAGCTGATCATGATTTCCCAGTGTGACACTGTGACCAAAAAGGCTAATGCAATCCTTGGATGCATAAACAGGCGAATCTCAAATAGGAGTAGAGAGAGGTTATTTTACCCTGTATTTGGCACTGATGAGACTGATGCTGGAATACTGTGTCCAGTTCTGGTGCCCACAGTTCAAGTAAGTTTTTGATAAATAGGAGAGGGTTCAGGGAAGAGTCACGAGGATGATTAAAGGATTAGAAAACATGCCTTATAGTGATAGACTCAAGGAGCTCAATTTATTTAGCCTAATAAAAAGAAGGTTATGGGGTGACTTGATTACAGCGTATAAGTATCTACATGAGGTACAAATATTTAATAATAGGCTCTTCAGTCTAGCAGAGAAATGTATAATATGATCCAGTGGCTGCAAGTTGAAGCTAGACAAATTCAGACTGGAAATAAAGGTGTACATTTTTAACTGTGAGAGTAATTAACCACTGGAACAACTTAGCAACGGTCAAGATTGGCTGTTTTTTCTAAAAGATCGGCTATAGGAATTATTTGGAGGAAGTTCTATGATCTGTGTTATACAGGAGGTCAAATTAGGTGATCACAATGGTCCCTTCAGGCCTTGGAATCTATGAACTATGATGTTTTGACCAAATTTTTCATGTCATCTCTCAAAATAATGCACCCCTTCCAAAACTGGGTCTTGTGGAAATGATAGCACTGTGGTATTGGAAAATGCTGATCAATTTGTGGTATATTGCTAGTTTCCACACGTAGCCATTAAATCATATATTAAATAGTAGCTTGACAAAGCATGAGATTAAGTAGTCACAAAAAAAGTGCTGGTTTGCACAATGAACCCCCAAGCAAAAAAAAAAAAATTAACAAATTCTTTCGTTTGGGAGAATATAAGACATTCAGTACATTTGTCCATATAAGAAAGAAAAAAAATCAGTCCATGCCAAAGTTTTCTTGTTGGACAACCATCTCTAAATAACAATGTTTAAGCTGCCACTTGACAAATCACTTTTTGGTATTTTTGCTAAGGATTTCTCTATCTAGATGACAGATCAGGGTCTTCAAATCACCGAATTGCAACCGCACTTTAATCAGCAAGATCCTCAAGGAGACTCTGAGTATCCAGGCAACCAGACAGAGGAGAAGGAGAAGCACAGGAAATTGCTCAGCTCTGTAGTCTGCCAGAAGAGACTGCTGGAAAATTGGTATTAATGTAGATTAAGGGCCAGATTGTGGTTTTTTCAGGCATGGTTGGCAGTGGGGTGAAGGGTGGGTTGCAAAGGGGCCATCTTGGGGGAGCCCTGGAAAGATTTCTGACTGACTCTTCCAGAATCCCTGCTGGGCGCTCCCTAGGGGAGCATAGCACTTCCAGCTAATACAGTCTTTAAAAGGATGCAGCATGTGCTTCCCTCGTCTCTTAGCCAGCTTCTTCCTAACCCTGCACTTTCTGGTCCCCTGTCATATAGCTAGCTGTCCTAGGGGTGCTGTGCCCTGCCACAAGCTCTTTATTTTCAACTGGGAAGATTTGCAAATGCACAGATGGCAGTAATTCCTGTAGTGCTTCAGTGGGAATTAAGAATTTAACTGCCATTTGAAAACTTTCCCCCTTATGATGACAGGAAAATGTGCTTTAATATTCACACACTCCTCGAACATGGGGATGTTTAATTTGTACCGTTTGTCTAACTCATTACAATGTTTGGTTTAAAAACACACACAGAGGGATTGTTACTACTGTGAGTTACATATGTGAAGCACTAGAATCTAACTACACTGCAAATGGGATAACTCCTCATTTACTCTGCTGTAACTGAGAGCAGAAAGTAGCCCCTAACCTTAGCAAGCTATCAGAAGGTTTCCAGCGATGGCTTAAACCCTGACAAAGAAAAGTAACTCTGATAAATCACACAGAACTATGCCTTAATTAAATGAAATTCTTTATAGCCTTTCCTGAATAGGGATATGTGGTCTAAATGTTTGTTGTTGATCTAACTGTCTTGTAAGTATGAATGTAAGAGAAAAATTCAGTGATGTACATTTACCTGCTTCATTAAAATAAAACACACAATGACTTTGATAGCTGGAGGTGAGATGCTGTGGCAAGGATGATCTTGATTCTCAGCAAAAGAAGAGATTAACAAATTCCTGAATGAATGGAGGAGCTAGTGTAAGGACACAGAATAGAAAATAAAGTTAAAAATTCTCTTTCATTCTCTTCCACCATTTACTGCAATCCCACCATCTAATTCTATCAACATCCCACTATGCTTTTTTATTCATGTTCTTTGTAGTATTATTCGTTTCTGAAAAAATATTCATAAGCTCCATCATTATGGAGAAAATCAGATGTCTTTCAAAAGAAAGTTGGGTGAGTTTCATCTTTGAGGTGAAGAACATTTAAGTGAAGTAGCATCAAGTTCTAAATATATACTCAGTGAAGTTATTTTTGCAAATTCCTTCATAATGGAAAGATTGTAAGATACAGAATCACAATCATTTTCAGAGGGACTTATTAAATCTAAACACGTCATATTGGTCTTTCATGTTGCTCATTTATTTTCTGTCTCAAAGATATTTGTTCGTAATGGCTGGAGGAAAACTATTGGCAAGACAGTTAGCTGACCCTTTCCCATTGCTCCTCACACTTTATTGTAGCTCGAGTATACATCTTTTGTTGTATCTCCTTAGCTTTCACAGGCCGATCAAGGGCAGCTCATATGAATGTGTGGATCAAATACTGCTGTAGGATGAGGCGTTGATGATTCTGTAAGGGGCATTCTTCCCCCTCAGGACTCATCTAATACCCCAGCATGGTATCTGGAGCTGCTGTGCTGCTGGGTCAGCCATCTTTTGCGTGGTGCTGTGTTGTGGTGCAGGGATGAGTAGGAGCACAGCATGGCATTTCCACAGAGGTAAACGATTTATTGAAGATAATTCAGAAATGACAGATAGTCTGCATGACTTCTGGGTGTAGTTAAACCATCATCATTAACCCTTAAAGTGTCCTTCAGCACATGGGACATAAAATTGAAGTTCTGCTCAATAATTAATAAGAACTCTGTGGCATTTTTCACAAGAGTGCATCTAGTAATGTGTGATATTGCACGTGCAATAAACAATATGACCCAAATCCCTACAGTTGGCTGGGGTGGCTGGAGATTGCCCTAAGATAAAGGAATACCTCTTTGTTGTAAAGCCGTTGTAAGGGGCAGGAAAGGTGATAGGTTTAAGATTGCCAGATCACAGTGTTCTCTGGCCCTGTGGCTTCTCAAACCTGTTCTAAAGCCAGGCTTGGTCCCCAGCTAGCTCTAAATTCGGGGAGGTGGAAGGTAGTTTTGAAGGCTGTGATGTTCTCCTCTGGTGTTATCTGGATTGGTGATCGGCTAGGTCACTCCAGTCCTTGACTCTGGGAGCCAGCCTTACCTTGCTCTGCTGTGAGAACCCCCCACTCCTGTTCATGCACAACCTCTGGCATGGAAGCTGCTCCCAGCTACTTGCAACCAAATGACACTAACCAATATCTCCAGTCCCAGATAAAACCCTAGGAACCTCCATCTTGCAGTGTCCAGTTATGCCTGCTGGATGCTGCAAACTTATATGAGTTTGTCAATTTAACAAAGAAATTGATATATACCAGGCTTGTCAGGGGAATGACTCCCTCCTGAGTCTAACAGATTCTTTTGTTGCTGCCTAGGCCAGCGTCCATTGTTCCTGTGAGGCTGGGCTGGGTTTGTCCCATCCATGCCCTGATGAGATGTGAACTGCCTCTCTGCCCCTGGAGAGTTTTTGTCTGGGCCTGCTTTAAGCCACGAGGATACAGTTTCAGCCTCATAACTATATAGATGAAATTATAACCTATAACATTTCTATAACATCTGATATACTGAGCATTGGAGCCTTCCAAAGACACTCGACATGACAGACTTTGCACTGGAAACCACACAATCATTTTACAAGGATGAGCGTGGGAGTGTTGGGTGTTCTCCCGAGGTACAGAGCATCACAAAGGGCACTTTTGCCTCTGCTCCAATCTGCCACAACAAACATGAGCTTGGGGCAATTGATGTGTTAGCCCACCATTCCCACCTATTATTTTTCAATTCCGTTCAGTTGTGTAGCATTGCTGTGTACTCTGAAACAGTTGCCTCATTCAGCCTCAGAGGCGGCTGCTTTTCAATGGTGACGGAAATGGTCCACTAATACAGCACTTTTGACATGAAGGGAACTATGTAAATGTAAAATTATTATCACTGTAGTTACCAGTACTGTGAAATAAAAAGTAAACTCTAATATTTTTCTTTCCTTATGTTCTTTCAGCTCTTCTTAATAGCAGATATCCACAACACTATTTATTACCTACATTAACCCAGGGGTCCTTTTTCATTTTAGGCAGCAAGCTGTGAATCATCTACTCGGCATTTGACATGTACTGTAGGACTTTAGGGATTTAAGATAAATTAGACTAAGTTATATTAGCGTCTCATATTAGAATCTTTGTTTGTTTATAGACTACTTAGCGATTATGAGCAGAGATCTATAAAATGGAAATTATTTTGCACGCACATAAAACTCATATTTACTAAAATACACTGGCTAATGAAGTTAACTTTTGGAATTACTTTAATTCCTGAAATGTAGAGCCTCTTTAGTTGTGGTAATGAGGTACTTGATGATAGGTAGGGCAGTCCTTAAGGCTGAAGAAGGGTTTTTAACATCGTTATTATGCCTGATGTGATGCTCTGGCAAGGAAGAACAAAAAACATCTCCAAGCATCTTTTTTTTTCTTTGAGTCTGGCAAAATTGCCTCCTCATGGCAGATATATTTAGGAATATAAAAGGGCCAGGCTGTGTGAAAGGAACAGAAGAACAACAAATGCACACTTTTTTTTCATTTCAGCACTCCACATTGAGGGACTTTAATGCTGAGCAGCCCTGGTTTGGGAAAGTTTTAAAATTAAATAAAATACAAAGACTTTTCATCTATTTCCTGTGATGATGATGATGATGATTGATGATGATGATAGCTCCCTCAGGAAAGTAAATGGGTCAAACTCAGAGTGAGTTTATGTTTAGTTCATTAATATCTTTATAAATTCTGTTGTATGGCAATCACATATCATTGGATTTTGAGGGGCAGCACCTCAGCTGAATTATACTAGCTGAGGGTCTATCCTTGAGTTCCCTCAAGCAGGTCCTTGTCATCCTCCTCAGAGCAAATCACATATTAGATGCTACCCCAGAGAAGAAAGAATAATATTATGGCAATTTGAGGCCTGATTGACATGAAACAAAGCATGTGATTAAAAAGTACACTGTGATCCTTTATGACAACTTGAAGATCACTGGTAAACCACATAGCCGTTTTGTTCCTTTTATAAATGAATGCATAATAATCTACAGATAAATAATATACATTTTAATTATCGTACTATATTATGTACAAAAATTAGGCATAGGACAAGATCTCCTAATTATCATTACTATTATTTGTATTACAATAGAGCTTTGGAACCCCAATCAATAATCAGGACCCCTTCCATCCCTGCTCATCAGAGCTTAAAATGTAGGTGTCAGACAAGACACAACAAGTGAACAAGACAGACAAAAGGGGTTGAGGTGTTGGGAGGTCGAGACAACAATAAAATAAACACAAAGGCAGAAGTCTGCTACTGACATCACTGCTGTAAATAAACATATAATTTGTCCTGAGTGTAAATGAACAAGTTATGCAGGCCATATCTGTCATGTAACTGTCATGCTATGTCTAACCATGATGGTAAGATTCTCAGTGGAGGAACCATGCCTTGTCTGACCTAAGTCCTGGTCCTGCATGGGTAGATGGGTCCATGCAGGAATAAGGAGAGCCACATTCTTATTTCAGATTGATAAAAGGAACATGTGACCGGTAATTAGCCCAAAAGTATGCAGAAACATCCAACTCTGTCCTGTACCACAAAGGGTGCCAATGAAGTGTAGTCCTAATTTAGTGCATAGAGCAAGGCAGTCCCTGAAACTGTGTCTTTTTGATAGGATGAGCTGTGCCCAGTGGCAGTCCACCCAGAATTGGTAGGGGTCCGAATAATCTGCATAATAACAAATGAGGGAATTCACATGTAGGTGTCTAAAAAGCAGGGCATCCTGATTCTTAGGCCATGCAAGAGGATGACAGTGGCAAGACAAATATTTGACTGTATTAGGTTGTGTGTCTGTATGGGTTGAACAGCCCATTTTGAAAATATTGGTTGTCACTGTGGGTGAAATCCTGATTCCACTGATGTCAATGACAAAACTCTCATTCTCTTTAGTGGTGCCCAGATTTCACCCTGTGTCTTTACATGCTAGCCCAGTGATAGCACATGTCACTGATTCTACCACGGTAAGAAAATATTCAGTGGATCCTATCACTCAGTCATTAACTGTGCTGTCCAATGGACACTTTATGGGCAATCTAAACAAATATGAGTTGCATCAGGGCGTGAGCCATTTTTTTGGCCATAATCTTCCATTCTTATCCTGGGCTTAACATCGATTTATGCCCCATCAATATCGCTTCATGTTACAACATTCCAAATAAGAAGTTACTCAAAGCTGTTAAGTGTCATCTGGTTTCACCACAAATGATTTTGATGCCAACTGGCCAAGTTCACTGAAGGGTTCATGATTCTTAGCAAATATTTAAAAAATAACTAGTTTGAGATTTGAATTTGTATTTAAATCCTGAACCAGGTTTTTCAGAGACATTTCGCATAACTCCAGAGACAAGCTGCTAAACAAAGTCACTCAAGGCCCGATCATCAAGACAGAAAAAGTACTGTACAACAAACAAATAATGACAGGTTTCAGAGTAACAGCCGTGTTAGTCTGTATTCGCAAAAAGAAATGGAGTACTTGGGGCACCTTAGAGACTAACCAATTTATTTGAGCATAAGCTTTCGTGAGCTACAACTCACTTCATCGGATGCATACTGTGGAAAGTGTAGAAGATCTTTTTATACACACAAAGCATGAAAAAATACTGCCCCCCACCCCACTCTCCTGCTGGTAATAGCTTAACTAAAGTGATCACTCTCCTTACAATGTGTATGATAATCAAGTTGGGCCATTTCCAGCACAAATCCAGGTTTTCTCTCCCCCCCCCCACCCCCCACAAACCCACTCTCCTGCTGGTAATAGCTTATCTAAAGTGACCACTCTCCTTACAATGTGTATGATAATCAAGGTGGGCCATTTCCAGCACAAATCCAGGGTTTAACAAGAATGTACTTCGTGTGTATGAAAAGATCTTCTACACTTTCCACAGTATGCATCCAATGAAATGAGCTGTAGCTCACGAAAGCTTATGCTCAAATAAATCAGTTAGTCTCTAAGGTGCTACAAGTACTCCTTTTCTTTTAACAAACAAATAATGGTTCTGATTTGAATCTATTCTTGGTGACATTAGTGTAAATCAGAAAAGAAAATCCACTGAAATCCACAGAATTAAATAGACCTAAAAACAGTACAACTGAGTGCAGAATCAGGCCTATAGTGCTCACTTGTGCATTCCATTCCGAAACAGTTCTGGTCACAACACAATCCACCTAATCATCCACTGTGCTTCCTTTATATTCCCACATAATCATCCTATTAATACCATTCTAACAATACACCAGCAGTGCCTTTATCCTCAGACAGATTCTGGCCTTCAGCTATTCCATCAATGGAGGGCACATAAGTCC
Source organism: Chelonia mydas (assembly GCF_015237465.2). Classification (NCBI taxonomy): domain Eukaryota; kingdom Metazoa; phylum Chordata; order Testudines; family Cheloniidae; genus Chelonia; species Chelonia mydas. The sequence continues at coordinate 238,358,449 of NC_057850.1, read as the reverse complement.
CTACCATAGTTAGACTGCTGCTCTGTAGCTTTTAAAGCATTTTAGTAAATACACAACTTTCTGTCTCAGCTGCTGGGGCCCTTGAAAGACTTGAGCTCAGGAAATAGTTTCTACCTGCGCCTTCTCTCCATAGGTCTGTATCCAGACCCTGCCATATCTCAGCCATGCACCACCACAGTCCGAAACTGGGACTTAAAGTAAAATTGAATATAAATCTGTGCTATCCAGAGACATTTTGTGCACCAACCGCAAAGCAAGCTCAAGCTTGCAACAATGGACAACCTCCTCCAAAGCCATAGAAAGAGCAGAGCAGCTAGAATCAATCCCTGAAGGCCCATTAATGTCTATTAATCACTAGTGACAGGTTTCAGAGTAACAGCCGTGTTAGTCTGTATTCACAAAAAGAAAAGGAGTACTTGTGGCACCTTAGAGACTAACCAATTTATTTGAGCATGAGCTTTCGTGCATCCGATGAAGTGAGCTGTAGCTCACGAAAGCTCATGCTCAAATAAATTGGTTAGTCTCTAAGGTGCCACAAGTACTCCTTTTCTTTTTATCCTTTTCCTTTTCTTTTAATCACTAAATATCAATCTTCAATTTATTTTTTCCTTGAATCTTTAGAAAAACTCTATCAGGGGCAATATGTGTTAAAAAGAAGCAGTCTTTAAATATCCTTAAAGACAAATGAAAAGACTTATCTCAACTGGCATTACAAAAGTGTTTATGCACATTTAGATGACTTTACCTTTACTTTACGTCTTTGGCCTTCGCAGTTTTTATACTAACCCTGCTTCTCAGAGCATAGTTATTATCCTGTTTCTAATGTACACAATCAAGAAGACATGGAGCTAATGTATTATCTTGTTTTGAATTGCTTGTACTGGCTTTAGAAACAGCCATTTACCTACCTTGGACCATTTGTTTAGTACTTAATAAATGGCAAAGCAGGTTCGTGAAAGGTGCTATGATTGATTGCAGGAAACGGTCTTCCACAACAGCAATATTTGTCTGAGGACACTAGGAGAATTAGCAATAAGTATATATAGGGGGAGGTGGGTATTTCAGTTCCATAGGATACAAGGAGAAAGGCATTTGTGAGTACTGCACTCAGAATGCAGATTATTTATTTCTCTACAATTAAAACAAAAATCCTAATCTTTTTCAGAGACTATTTCTTCTATAAATTTGAAGACCACTGCTCCAATGCACTTTTAGTTAATAAAGGAATGGCTTCGCTAAAAGATTAAAAATATACTGTCTTTTTTCTTTAACTTGCTATTGAAAACCATGCAGTTCATTCACTGCATCCATGTAAACATCTAGGGCCAGGTTTGCAAAAACGAGGCGCACCAGTCCCATTGACCGTAACTTCCTAAGCGCTCTTGAAATTCCCACCCTTAGGCAGCTTCTGGGTCTGTTCCTGAGTTCCCTGCACACCTAAAGCTCTCACTGCAGTCAGTGGGAATTGCGGATGCTACACAAGGATGAAAGGGTATTGCCACCCTGGGCCTGATTTTCCATGGTCTTGTGCCTCGTGTAGTCATTCACGTCAGTGCAAATGGGGTGTAAAATGCTACCACCAGTGTAACTGGGTGGAGCGCTCTGATTTGTATTCATTTTGTACTGGTGTAAATGACTATGCAAGGCAGTGGAGAATCAGACCTTCTGTCAGCATTATACCAGACACTCCAAAATTACGTTTGATTTGTTCATTATATGTATGTAGTGTAGGTGTAGTCATGTCAGTCCTAGGATATCAGAGAGACCAGGTGGGTGAGGTAATATCTTTTATTGGACCAAATTCTGTTGTGAAAGAGACAAGCTTTCAAGCGCACAGAGCTCTTCTTCAGGTCTGGAGGAAGAACAGTGTGTGGCTCAAAAGCTTATCTGTCACTCCCCAACAGAAGTTATCCCAGTGAAAGATATTACCTCACACACTTTGTCTCTCCTGTTTATTATATAATATTTATACCTAGTGTTTGCTTTTTTTTGTTCATTGCTAAGACATAAAGATTTGCTCTCTAATGGCTGATCATTTGGGGTCCTATAGTGGTGAGTGATTCTTTTGAATAATGTTAAAACTTGCTGTTATGTAGGCAAGATATAAAAACAGAGCTTCCCATCATGATTCCCATATTGCACAGTTAGTACGTACACTCACCAATAGTGACTATTTTTTGCAGTATACCCCGCCTTATCAATTTTTCCCTCAGGCCTTGCACCTCTTCGTATTATGGATTTATCAGGTTTAATTAGATATTGTGCATCAACTGTCTGACAGGGTTCATGATGTTAGTCACTGGTATTTGATTTTTTTGTAATTGCTACGCATGCAAAATGGCAAAGAAGTGCTCTTTAAATCAATAACACATAGTACGCTTCTGATGGCTAAAGCGTAGAGGGAGTTAAACAGGAGAGTGAGATTGAAAGGGAGGAAATGTAATCTTGGTAGCAGCATTTTGCATCAACTGGAAGAGGACAAAATAAGGAGGCCAGAGTGGAGTTTACACATCCAGGGTATGTCTACATGGCAATAAAAACCCTGGGGCACTGAGTCTTAGAGCCTGCGTCAGCTTACTAAGGCTCAGGCTGTGAGGTTATAAAATTGCAGTGCAGATGTTCTTGCAAGGGTTGAAGCCCAGGATCTGAGACCATCCCGCTTGCAGGGTTTCAGAACCCAGGCTCCAGCCTGAGCCCTAACGTCTATACTCTATTTTATAGCCCTGCAGTCTGAGCCCCATGAGCCCAAGTCAGCTGACCCAGGCCAGCAATGGCTGTGCTTGGGTCTTTTATTGCAATGTAGACATACCCCAAGATTTTTAGACGTAGGGAGAGAGAAAACCAGACTGGTCTTGGAAACGTTTTGGAGAAATAAGTCAGGATTAGGATGCGCCTTTAATGCTATTACTTGTATTAATGGAGCACGTATGGAGCACCAGTCATGGACCCCATTCTGCTAGGCTCTGTACAGAAAGAGAGTCCCAGTCTGAAAAAGCTTACAATCTAAGTATAAGACAAGAGACGGACACAGACACATTGGAGCCCTTAGAAACAATGAGACAATACAGGTCAGCATGATTGGCAGTGATCTCAGCACACCAGTTGACTAACCATTGGTGATCTTTCATTTTTATTTATTTATTCATTTATTTATTTATTTATTGGAAGCAACATAGGAAAGAAAGGAACGTGGGGCAAAGGACAGGAAGGAGTCACAGATGATCTTCAGTTTATGCGCTTAAGTAGCGGAGAGGATGGTCTGATATTCCCATCAGAATCAAGTAGTTTAATTATTACAGTTTCAAAGCCAGTGTTCAAGGATCCTATGTCCATCTTCAGTCAGTGCCTCATGGAACCATTTCCTAGTCTTAGAACCAGAATTTTCTTCTTTTTATTGTTCAAATGTGCCGTGTCTATTTCCCATAAAGTGTATTTCCAAAGAAATAAATGGGCAAAGGGTTTTTTTTTTCCTGAAAAGTTTATATGGCAGCTCACTTGTTACTGAGACAATTCATGTATTTATTTCTTTAGCTGTTGGGAGTAGCTGAGCAATACAGGAAACATGGCAAGCAGGCTGATTTTATTTTCATGTGTGCCACTTCATCTCAAGTGCTGCAAGCCCCGCAGTAAAATAAATTAAGGGAAGCTAATGGTATCCAGTCTTGCAGTGCTATAGGAATTCCTGTTGTCTTACTGCAGTTAATGTGCCCCTTTAGAGACCTAAGGGCCTAGTTGTTCTCTCACACCACTTTAAAACTGGTGTAACACCATTCACTTTAATGGAGCTGCTCCTGATTTACACTTACCTAACTAAGATGAGAATCAGGCCCAATCGGAGCACGCTCCCTATCTTTTTTACCATTTGTATTTTTAGCTATTTCTCTTAGGGAAAGGTGCTGGGGAGTTTGGGGAGAATGGAGAGTAACTTGTAATTCTCTTTAACATTATGTTATTGTGCCCTAGAAACATATCATACCAAAAGAGTAAATATCCAAAAGCATTATCAAGTGTTATTGCCATGTTATCCAGAAGGAGGCATATTCCTGCTGGTCTAGCTTGGTGCTGCGGCTGATGCTATCCAAATGTCAGCAGTGTTCAGATCCAGGTCTTTGGTTTTGTCCCAACTTTACTGCATAGTGAGGGATTCTGCTTTCACTGTCAATCCTGGGAACTGTAAGTTGGGTGAGGAGGTTAGGAAACTCCTCTACTTATCAAGCATCGTAAGACCTTTGACAAGTGGACTGTAGCTGAAATGCACAGTCTATGATTTTGCTGCATTTAAGTTCTCAGGACAAATTCAGACCTGGTGTCAGCAGGGGCAACTTCATTGACTCATTTGTGCCCTCTTAAAACCAAGTCTGAATTGAGCCCACCATCTAAGTAAATAAGCATTTTCATTCCCAGGCTCCTTAGCAGTTGAACTATTGGTCTCATTACCATTGTAAACACCTTTGTAGCAAAACACAGAGCAAATGTCATTAGCCCAAATGGGCAGAAAACGCCTTTCCAGGTGAACTTCAGGTACTTCTTGAAACTTGGATGTACCAGAATACTGAGAAGCTGTGATCAGATCTTTCTTGCTAGGAAGTCAGAACTGTGACCTGTGACTATAAAGTCAAAGCAAAACAGGCAGTTGGTGATACAGTGATGGAGAATATATAGACAGTTTCATTGAAAATAGGGTGACATCACACTGAACTTAAAACTGTGAAATGCAACTAGCTCACTTACCCAGGACCTGATATGTTTCTGTCATAGGGTGAGCTGGCCTTTAAAGGGAGACCTGGGTTCTGCATCCCCAGTGACTAGTTTACCATCAGGCATATGAAGGGAGTTTGTGAAGGGAAGTTGGCCTGCCGGAGATTATAAGTGCAGTCTCAGTTCTGTCAGGGAGGAAAGTTCAAAGAAGTGGGGGGATTGTGTGAGCTGCTCTATACAGAGACCCTGCTGTAAGAGAGGACATGGGAAGAGGCTCACCACACCGGCTAGATGGAAGGGCTTGGCTGGAACTAACTATTATGATATGCAAGGGCAGATGCCTTAGGAGGAAGAGGTGGTTTTAGTAAACACCAGGCATCAAGACTTGGGTTTGAGATAGTGAGACTGATGAAGCTGTAGAGTATGAGAAGGATGGGTTTTGATTTGAGTTGACACTAAACTGTTATTTTTAATAAACCAGTACCCTAAGAAGGGGTATTGTACTTAAATGACATGAGAGTCTGTGCCATAACTGAGGACATCAAGATGAAGAAACTGAATTAGCGTCAGGGTTCAACATTAGGATTGACTAAAATCCTGCAATAGTTTCCCTATGGCCCCAATTCTAAGGGCTATGGATAAAGGCCTTTGGATATCCTTCCTCTATATCCATGGAGGTCTATCCATCAAAATTCATTTGTGAAATGGCAAATACTAACAGCAACGGTATCCAAGTATGGGACCCTGGGTAGTTTAATTTCTCTTCCGGTGCAATGTAAGCTAAAGACTAGAGTAACACACAACTTTCTACTCCTACAATCTTTTATTCCATAGGTGAAAAATATCTGTCAAGTGGTACAGGCTAGGTATATCTCTGGTGACACTTTCCCTTTATATGCATTTTGATTTACAGGCGTGTCAGCAAGAACCCATATCCAATGCTTTGGGTGCTTTGGGTCCAGAAAGTCACACTATCATCTAAAAGGATGACCACACTACATTAAATAACACTAGCAATTTAGTGATAACCAAACCTCTGAATTGCCACCGTAATATTATCACCCTGCTATCATTCGTACCCTTCCAAATTGCCCTAGACAATAGATGGTCCTTGCAGTCTATTCAGAATAAACAGGGTCTGGCAGGGCAGGGGTGACAAAACAAGATGCAGATTTGAAGGGCCTCCAAAGAAAGTGCCAGCAATTTCCTTCTGTTTTTACCAAAGGAGTGAGCTCCAGCTTGAGTGCCCATGCTGCCAGAATATGGCATGGTGAGGAGGACACTGAAGGTACTTACAGGAAAATGTAAAGAAGGAAACAGCCCAACAGTTTGGGAAAAAATTTAAGGGCTAATTTATAGCTGCAAAATAAGGGTGTGAAGAGGAAAGCTGGGCAGAAGCAGCTTTTGGAGGCAATGCCCCGAGAAGTACAGAGGTGCCCAGGCCAGAGCAGCCATGGTAACACCCTCTCAAAAGTGCAGATGCACTGCCGCTGATACCAAGCCACCTCTGCTTGGTAACAGTGGGCTGGTAAGATTATAGCCCCACCCTCGTCCTTTCCTTTCCTAGGGGAAGCCAGCACCGCTCTTGACTCTAATTTGTTTGTGTTCAGAGTAGGGTCGCCAATGGGATATAATACAGGCATATAATACAGGAGGTGAGAGTGGCTAGCATAATGCCCATTGTTACACTGAATTTGGAATGTGACTTGATCTACACTGAAGTGTCTTTGGAGACAGTGACAGTCGTAAATAGTGCAGATGAGATGGTCAGCTCTTTTCTTATACACAAAAGTGCTTCTGGAAATTTCAGATGCTTTCAAACGAAAGGAAGACATAGCGAGAAAATGACACATCAGGAGGCAGTTTGAAGAAAATACATGTCTGCACTGTGTAGTAAATTCCAAAAGAAGGGCCATTTGTTATCAGGAAAACAATGTGCATATTCTGATTTATAATTGTCCTTGTATACAATGTCTTTAAGTGATTTAAAATAACACAACAACAATCTTAAAGTTGGAAATAACTTTCTTGGCAGCAGGACAGATTAATTAGGAATGTTGCAGAAAAACCAAAAAGTCAGGATCTTTTCAGACACAAGACTACTAGATCAATGTACTTCTATTGTTGTTTCATTCTTTTATTAACAGAGTTTGGTGCAGTCCAAAGGATCAGTCTATCTTGAGCTCACATGTAAGTGAAGGACATGGTATTCTGCAAGATCAAGCTCCTATTGTAAGGTATGTCATGTTATCCAGTTTGTATTCATGATCAAACAGTGCTTCAGTAAGAGAAAGGCCGTTTGAAACACTCTTGGCATTTTAGAAACTTGAAGGAAGAGTATGTGATCGTAGTTTAGAAAAATAAAATATTTGTGCTATTCTCTGGAGACCGTTTAATTACAGTGGAACATGTATCCTACATAGCAGTAGTGACTGGTTTCAGGACAAAGAGCAAAGTCAGTGAGGAAACACTGAAAGGTGACCTGCCTAGACTTTAGTGCCTGGGGGTGGGCAGTGTTTTCCATGCACTCACCTTGCACAGGTATAGATGAGCGCACAAGGAACATTGTTAATAGTTAGACTGCAAGGAGCAGCAGTAGCTGTGGTTTGGGTGTTACTGATGCTATCAGTCATCATGGAGGACCTTGAATGTGGGACTAGGTAAGCAAATAAAGAAACAATTATTTCCAGCTATTGTTTCAGAATGTTCCTTATTTATTTAGAATCCTAAAGGGTTACAGCGAGAATGTGGTGGTTAAGCCAACCTTGAGGGTCTGTGAAGCAAAGGAAATAGGGCTGTTTCAACTGGGTTTCCTCCATGTGCTCTTGGGTAGAATGTGCTGGAGTGAGAAGCCTACTACCCTTTGGAAGCATGAAGCATTTATTCCCCCACAGTGATTCAGCTCAGCTGCCTGGGTCAGAGGGTTGTGGACCTACCCTTCCCCATTCCCATTGTAAAGGGCTATCACCAATGTCAGTGCTAGCCTGCACAAAGACTCCTGTGTCCAGCTCAACTGTGTCTGGCTCCTGCTGAATGATGCAAAGCTGTGGAAAGCTTCTTGCCTCCATTCCTTTCCCCCTCCCTTCTTCCAGGAGACAGTCACAGTCTGACCCTTTCCTCCCCTGCATTCCTCACTTTTACTCCACCAGTAACATTCTTTTTGCCTTGTGGAATCTGAAGTTGCTAATACAGAAACTACAATAAGTTCTGACTCTGAGGAGCAGCAAGACAGCATCACCGATAACAAATACAGAACAGAAGCAGGGCTAGCTGAACTGCTGAGCCAGAAAGTCAGACCTGACAATACATGCCTTACATGTGAAACTGGGCTGGGAGGAAGGACAATAAATCTCTGCAAATTTGTCTGACCTAAGCTGCAGGAAACTGCAAATCTTAAACTATTCTGTAGCACATCCAGTGTGCAGAGCCTGCCCCCAACACACTCTTCCCCTTCCTCCAGCCATGTCCCCAGGCAGCAGAAAGTCTACTAAGGCTGTGTGCATAGTAACACAAGCTGTTCTCAACCCCCACCACACCAGGGGACCAGCATATCCCCCATGATTGCCCAGGGAGGACTGATTCACCTAGCCATTATGGAGCTCCATTTAGAGTCTAATGGCCTAATCCAACGACCATCTGAAGGCAGCGGACAGACTAAACAAGGCCCTGACACTGCCCTCCCTAGCAGATGATGGCAGTGGCAGCATCTCCTGCTCTGTCCTAGTGCCAAATGTCTTTGCCAGCATAGCCAACCCTACCAGTTGCTCCCTGGCTCCCTGTGCCTACAGGGTTGAATCAAATCTATTATCCCTTGCAACAACAACAACAACCAAAAAAGACTTTAATCAGCTTCCTTTTAGATACACTTCAACTGATAGGCATTTCCCTCTGTTATAACATCAGAGTAGCAGAATATACAGTGTGAGTTCTTTTATATACATTTTATTTTACAAATTGCTTAGAAGTCCCATGAAAACAGACAGCAAAGTTTAAGCATTCTTTGAGGAGTGATTCATTTCTATTGCAGTCAAAACATGTTCCTTCTGCGCGCTTCTCATATAAGTTACAAGTGTGAGGGAAAAAAACCATATTACAGTCTATATGCAGCTCATAGATCACTCATGGAAGTGCGTCCCATGCATGCATCTCAGCAAGCATCTCAGCATTCACACTGCTGTCTTCTTGATCGAACTTGCAAGTGTTATTTGAAATGAGATCGTTTCATTTATTTTAGAATTCCCTGCCACTCAAGGCAGTAACTCCTTAGCTATGGGGTGGAGGGTGGAAGAACAGATATCTAGCTGATCTCCCTGCCAATGCAGGAGTGGTTTGCGTGATTCGGTCTAGTCTGATTTTCAAATATTTCATAGTTTCTCTCTTGACATTTATTTATGAAAGGGTTTGCAATTGTAGGAGACTAAAGGCTTGTTTACACATTGCATTAGTTAATGTAGTTCCATTTTGAACTGTACTATGCTAATGTGCACTAAGGAACTTTTAGTGCATGCAGTAGGGTTCACATGGGCCATTTAGTGCACATCACATGTGTAAATGCACTATATAGACAAGCCCTAATATTCATTTAAATAGGAACCAGTGTGTATCATTTCCAGACTTTTCTAACTGAATACCACTCTTTTATTACAGTAGTGCTCAGTGGACTCAATCAGAATTGAGCTTCATTTTGCTGAATGTTTTATAAACATACAATTAAAGCCAATTTAAATGATTGGAACAAAAAGAAAATTGTGAAAAAATGGCCCCTTTTCAAAAACATTTTTTATGAGAAGTTGTTAACCTTGTTACACATATTTACATTTTTAAAGAAAAATTGCATCTTTTATTTCCCAGTGGATTTTTTTTTCATATTTTTATGGAACACATTATTGTAATAGTTATTTAAAAATTTCAGTTAATACAGAGAATGAAAAATGAAAACTTTGGATAATATTTTTGATAACACTTTGATTACATTAAAAAAATAAAAAATCTTAAAATTTTGGAAAAAGCCAAAATTGGGTCCATTTTGAACCCCTGAAAATGAAATCAACTTTGCATTTTTGAATTTTTTCATGAAAAATAGTTTTTGATATTTTGACCAGCTCTACATACATAAATAGACAATCCACCTACAAAAGGTTCTTTCACTCTATAAAAATAGACAAGACTCCTTTTCTCCACCTCATGGTTTCCTATTTCCCTTCCCTTCCTCTGCATCTTCACTATACAGACCTTTGGTCAAAATCTGTCCTCACATAAATGTATACAACACTCATTTTAGTCACTAGAGGTCATGCATGTTTACCTGAAGGGGGAATTTAGGGACTGATACAAAGCATATTGAAATCAATGGAAAGATTTCAGTAAACATTGAATTAGACCTTTAGCATATTCTCCAAACTGATCCACTGGTGACATGGCTGGACAAACTGATTTTTGGAAATATTTCAGAAGCATGAGGTAATTATTTTTGAACACCATGTGTGAGAGAACATGGCAGAACAGAAGTGGCTTACCCAGAATGAAGCAGGTGATTGAAGCATTTTATAGAGTCTGTAGAGTGCATGTCAGTGAAATGAAGGGGGGTGTCAGTCACATACATCTGTTTGTAATGGGATCTCATGGCCTACCTCGCATGACACAGCTGAAAAGCAGGCACATATGACATGCCTTTCATTTCACTGACATGCATGTCCCAGAATACAGCAGACCCAAATGCTTAGTTTTGGAACCTAATTTCTTGATGGCAATAAAAGTGACTTGACAGAATATCCCAGCACAGGAATTACACGGCCTTTGTGTGTGTGTGTGAAGAGAGGGAGAAACAGAGAACCCCTATAGACCGGAATAAGTACTGTGCATGAAATTTGTCTATGCACTATCAGTCTGTCTTTCATCTGAATTCATAGTTCATGCTCTTCTCTAGTGTCAGGCACGTAGATAGCTACTAGCTGCACCCTGACCATATTTATAAAAGATGCAAGTCTGAAAATCTATCCAGAAGGCAGATCCACCCAGCTCGATCTATGCTGCAGGCAGAAAATGGGCTGGATTGCTTTCACTGTCTGCCCACATACACTGTGGACCAGGAAATATATCCACAAGCAATAGAATTATCCTCACAAAAAACACATGACAGAAACAGAAGCAAAGACCAGAAAAAAAAATAGAGCAGAAAATTCTGATGCTCAGATTTACAAATCTATTTTGTGGAATATAGCTAGATGGATTTCTTCATGGAGAAGTTGAATGGAATTCCCCTCCCCCCATATTTCAACTTCACCGGCATTTTCAGATGTCAAGAAATGCTGTAAGTTGACAGTTGAAATGCCTAAAGTAACTTAGGAAACTCTATCAACAATGATATTCCAGGCAATCTTATTAAATGTTATTTAAATTAAAAGAGATTTCCACTCTTTTGTCTCTGCAATTATGCTAATTAAATTGAAAGAGAACTCTGACATTTCCAATTATCATTTACCACAAATGGTATATATGCAAATATAGCAGAAGGTAAATACTGATTTGAGAAACCATAATAAATTGCATGGGATCCAGTCACAGCGACAGAATTAGACAGAAAAATATGTTAACATTATCTAACTTTCCCCATCCAAAACAGAAGTCATCTGCAGTTCATAACAGTTAGAGAAACTGTATGTAAAACATTTTGAAATCAAAGGAAGACATCAAATTAGAAAACAAACAAACATTAAATCAGTGGTTCTCAAAGTAGGGCCGCCGCTTGTTCAGAGAAAGCCCCTGGCGGCCGGGCCAGTTTGTTTACCTGCTGCATCCGCAGGTTTGGCTGATTGCGATTCCCACTGGCCGTGATTCGCGGCTCCAGGCCAATGGGGGCTGCAGGAAGGGTGGCCAGCACATCCCTCAACCCACGCTGCTTCCCGCAGCCCCCACTGGCCTGGAGCAGCGAATTGCGGCCAGTGGGAGTCGCAATCAGCCAAACCTGCGGATGCAGCAGGTAAACAAACTGGCCCGGCTCACCAGGGGCTTTCTCTGAACAAGCGGCGGCCCTACTTTGAGAACCACTGCATTAAACAACACATACAAAATTACAGTATATTGTATAGTGTATCATAAACACAGATGCTATTTAGTCTTGGTTTTCAACTACTAGCTAATACATGGTTGCTTTATTTTAATTAATTATGCATCTTCAAAATTGGGGTTTTCTGATCTTTCAAAAATTTTACGAGACAGTTTTATGTAACTGATGGGGATGAATTACAGTTACTCATGGTCTTGAGTGATAACAATATGCAATAGCATCATTTAAACACTACTTTTAAAAAGGGCTGAGAGGCCTGAGTCTACAGCCCCCAACTAAAACCTCTCCAGTGCATCATCAAGTATCTACAGCTTATCCTGAAGGATGACCCATCACTCTCACAGACCTTGAGAGACAGACCAGTCAACACTTACAGACAGCCCCCCAACCTGAAGCAAATACTCACCAGCAACTACACACCAAACAACAAAAACACTAACCCAGGAACCAATCCCTACAACAAACCCCATTGCCAACTCTGTCCGTATATCCATTCAAGGGACACCATCATAGGACCTAACCACATCAGCCACACCATCAGGGGGTCGTTCACCTGCACATCTACCAATGTGATATATGTCATCATGTGCCAGCAATGCTCCTCTGCTATGTACATTGGCCAAACCAGACAATCTCTATGCAAAAGAATAAATGGACACAAATCAGACATCAAGAATTGTAACATTCAAAAACCAGTAGGAGAGCGCTTCAATCATCCTGAACACGCAATAACAGACTTAAAAGTGGCAATTATTCAACAAAAAAACTTCAAAAACAGACTTCAACGAGAAACTGCAGAACTGGAATTAATTTGCAAACTGGACATCATCAAATTAGGCCTGAATAAAGACTGGGAGTGGCTGGGTCACTACAAAAAGTAATTTTCCCTCTGTTGATATTCACACCTTCTTGTCAACTGTTGGGAATCAGCGATGTCCACCTTGATTGAATTGGCCTTGTTAGCACTACAAAAAGTAATTTTTTCCTCTGTTGATATTCACCCCTTCTTGTCAATTGTTGAGAATAGGCCCCTTCCACCTATATTGAATTGGCCTTGTTAGCACTGACCCTCCAATTGGTAAGGCAACTCCCATCTTTTCATGTGCTATAATATATATATATATACACAGTTTACTGTATTTTTCACTCCATGCATCAGATGAAGTAGGTTTTAGCCCACGAAAGCTTATGCCCAAATAACTTTGTTAGTCTCTAAGATGCCACAAGGACTCCTCATTGTTTTTTCAGAATCTCTGGTCACTCTGGCCACTGTGCTCAGGTGGTACAAAATGCCAGATTCTGTCTATAACTTGCCAATGGACAATTCCCTTGTCAGAGGAGAATTCATGGCTGATGTAAAGCCAGAAGAAGCAGCTCCTGAATCACCCAGTCACCAACCCCTGTCAGGCATAGTGGTTTTGAAACTCTGCTCTACTAGTCCTGTCTTTCAATGGTATTATGCCAGTGGTATCGTTTAGAGCAGCCTGTTGGTTACTGGGCTGGACACTTCAGAATAAGGGAGCTGCAATCTGATTCTTGACTGCCCCACCCTTTACTTTGCACCAAGCAGAGCTCAGCCTCAGGGGAAAAGAGGTTTTGCAAGGTACATTTAGAGCATAACCACCTGCTCTGCTGCACAGCATTACTCGTTTTCCAGTGTTTTATGGCCATTGCTCCATGTGTTCTGCTGCTGTGGAATTTACGCAGCTGCAGAACTGTAGCTCTGCAGTCTCAGCATAGGGAGAGATGGGAATCTTTGCCCTTCACACAAGCAGTCAGCAGTGCGGCTTGGAAGGAGTAGATTTTTCTCGTGATTGTCAGTAACCACTAATTTCACCACACGCACAAACCGACTAAAAATATTTCTATTGATAATAGCTGAAATTTACAGATAGGCAAAGTAAGAAACATGCTGCTTGAGAACTTATTAGAGTTCGGTTTCAGGATACATACTTTGTACATTTTGACATGTGGCAGTGACGATTTGTGTTTCAGTGTTTATAAAATTTCAACTTTTGGAATCTCAGCATCTACTGTCATTACATAATTATTGTATGTCCCACCCCAACATTTTCTGGAACTGTGAACATTTAAATCCTTAAAAATAAAAAAAGAGCTGAAAATCTGTAATTTTGCACAACTATGAAAATTTAAATGGATAAAAATGGAAAAATACTTAAAAATAAACAAAATTATTTCAAATTTATAAATTAAAATTATAAAATTATAAATCAAAATTATATAAAATAAAAATTAAATTCTGCCAATATTCTATCCATATTGCACAATCATATGCTGGGAGGTACGTCCAGCTAATACACGGGGGCAAACACCGTGTCTCAGAAGATGTGTGATTGCCCATCAAACGAGTGTGGAGGGTCTTGTCCCAGACCAGCTGTCATTTACCCTTATAGCAGCAGCACAGTGGATTTCTCTCCTTCTCAGAGAAGCAGTAAAGTACATCCCCCAATGTAGGACCCAGAATGGTATGAGGAATTATGCCCTGTCCCTGAAATCGTAGCTACTAGTGGTGCCTGCTTAATCATTTCTGTGCTGTCACTGATGGTCGGAGTCAGTCCTAACATTACTGGCAAACCCTGAGGTCCCTATTCAGTTGGTATTCAGTTGTTACTCATAACTAACACTGACTTCAATAGGAATGTGCTTAAGTGAGAACAAAATGAAAAAAACTGAGAACCAGATCATGCCCTTCTGATCCATGCCTGGAGGGTTTCCTTTCCATATGCCAATGAGCAAGGGACAGCTGTCTCCCTTTGACCTTTGACCCTGCATAGAGCTCTTCATGGATCTGTGGCTCTGTGCAAAGAGGAAGGTAGTGGATGGACGGATAGAGGAATGGGCAGGGCGGGTTGGGAGCAGGGATGATGCACCCCAACCTCTCATCTTTGCCCCCTTTCTCAGCGGAGATTCCCCTGAAAGTACAGTAATGGAAATGTAATGTGGTATTTTCCCATTGGCCCAACCTTGACATAAAGCTCCCTTTTTAAGCATCAGCTGTGGCCAGGTGTGACAAAGATGCCCATTGGTGGTTCACTACTCACTGTCAGCAACTCTTGATGGTCCTGACATACTCCCTGCACCTAGCACACTGTTGTCATAATCTGTATCTAAAAAGTGTCACATAAGGTATTCTATACAAATTGGCAACGTGTTGGTCCCAGCAGTCGTTCCGTGGTGTATGTACACAAGGTGTGTACAAAGAGATATAAATTATGGGCTGGAATTATGTTTGTAAACTGTGTTTGGCAAGACAGGCATAAACCTAGCCTGCCCTAGACAAATGACTGGGGATTTGCTTGTCTGACCAGCCTGGTTATCGGGCAGAGGCAATGAAGTTACATTTATGTATAAGGTAAAAAATGCATCAACCTGACAAGTGTGGGAGAAGACAGCATGGCATCTACATCCCAGCAGGAGAGAGAACCTTTATCTGGGCTTACTTTTCAAATAACACATTTCAAAGTTTTACTGGACTACAGAATGAAGGGGAGAGAACCCTAAGTTATCCTGCACCTGAGGAGACAAAAAACCCAAATGCTTTGGACTCTGTGATTGGACTAAGGACTTTCCAGCCATCCTGAAAAAAAAAAAAGACTATGATGAGGAAACTTTGAACAAAAGACTCTAAGCTGAGTTTCAGCCTTAGTTAGAATATTTTCATTTTTGTTTGTAACCATTTCTAACCCTTTTACTTCTTCTTGGTATCACTTAACCTATGTTCTTATGTTAATAAACTTGTTAAACCAACTCAGTACTGTGTTTGAAGGAAAGGGGGTGTTAGCCCCGATTAAGTTAATAAACAGCTATGTACTGTCTCTTTAAAGGAGCAATGAACTTGATAAGGTTTTGTGGGTGCTACAGGAAGAGGGACTGAGCACTGCAGAAAGATGTTTTGGGGGGAGAACTTGGTACTGGAAGGGTTGTTGAGGTCCCTCTGCAAGGAGTAACTGGGCAGTGGAAGCTTGCGTGAACCCTCCATGCTTGTGGGCTGGCTATTGGTGTCAGGGGTGTGAGCCACAGAAGCATAGCATTCTAGGTACCCAGAGTTGCAGGGCAGGTGGTGAGTGAACCCATTACTGCCCTTCGTGAACCCCAAAGCACCAGGGAATTCTCTAAGGAATGGAGCTGGAATTGCTACAAAAGCAGAAGAGTGTGTGGACCAGATCCTTGCTTTCTTCTCGGGAAGCAAAATCATGCTGAAGCAATGGAAGAATGCAGAGGAAATTCAGAGGGGGAGTTAATCTCCTGTCCCTTTCATGGATGTTACTGGGGTGGTGGTGTACAAACTTGGCCTAACTAGAACCTCCAGATCTGGCTCTTTGTAGGGGAAAAAGATCACTCATGAAGGGACAATAGCTTCAACATGGAGATTCTGTCCCTTCTGGCAACTCATTTTATTTTAGAATTCCATTTGAATGAAAATACATCTCTATGGTGGAGAAATGCAAAAGAATCACCTGAAATTGCCAATTTATTTATGTTAGGTCATGCCGTTGGGCACAATCCTGAGCAAGGGGTGGTGTGCAACCTACACCATTCCTGAGAAACACCTGTGTCAGGCTCACTTCCTCTCCTGTGGTCTTGGGGAATGTGTAAGTTATTGCACGCACTGAAAGAGTGCAGCTTGCTTGCTTCCTTCCATTGTGTTTGCCTGGCTACTCTGGCCAGCAAGGAAAGTGGTGGAACCAAGACTCCACCCACTCTCTGTCTCCTCTCCTCCCCTTTGCCCACAGTGGGGAGTATATAAGGAGAAGAGTCTGTGTTCTGCACCAGCCTGAGACCCAAGATCTGGGTCAATCACCAGAACATGGAGAGTGGGAGAGAGCCTTGATCCCTTGCTTAGCTGGGTAAGATAAGGGCACAGTCTAGCCCAGGGGTGGGCAAACTTTTTGGCCCGAGGGCCACATCGGGGTTGCGAAACTGTATGGAGGGCCAGGTAGGGAAGGCTGTGCCTCCCCAAACAGGCTGGCCCCTGCCCCTATCCTCCCCCTCCCACTTCCCACCCCCTTACTGCCCCCCCTCAGAACTCCCGACCCATCCAACCCCCCTGCTCCTTGTCCCCTGACCGCCGCCTCCCGGGACCTCTTGCCCCTAACTCGCCCCCCGGGACCCCACCCCCTATCCAACCCCCCCTTCTCCCTGTCCCCTGACTGCCCCCCAGGACCTCCTGCCCCTTAACCAACCCCCCCACCCCTTCCTGCCCCCTTCCCATGCCGCTCAGAGCAGCAGGACCGGCTTATTAGAAAGCCTGGGAGGTGGGCGGGCACAAGCCGCACTGCCTGCCCAGTTGCATGACTGCATGGGAGGGGGGGACACCAGGGGAGGGGCCGGGGCTAGCCTCCCTGGCCAGGAGCTCAAGGGCCGGGCAGGATGGTCCACCCGCAGGCCGCAGTTTGCCCACCTCTGGTCTAGCCCTTATTCAGAGTAATCCTTTAATTTGTTAAAAGCCCCATTCTCCCCCCAACTAATACATCACATCCCCAAAGGGTGGCAGATTATTACATACCGGAACGATGCACTGACTGATCGCCGCAGAAGATGGGAATTTCCACAAAGGGAATGCTGACATGGCCTGAACTATAGTGGCACAAACAACAACACTATAATTACTGAGAATTACTTATAAAAAAGCATCTGTTTATTATAATGAATACGTTTTTGTTCTTTGCAAAGCCCTTAGCTGGCAGTTATAGAATGTTGATCACAAACCTAATTAAACTACTCATCTACCAAAAAACATATTTTTTGCCTAGCATTAAATGAAGCAGAGTAAAAGTGCACTATAAATTATCTGTCTTCATTAAAAGAATTGTATTTTTTTGTTATTGAGCAGTATAAACCCTTGATTTCTCTTCAGGCAGCCAAAAAGGGGCTGTAGTCTCTTTAACCTCTCATACCACCAGCGGGCAGCAGTTCCCAATATGAAGTACACATGCATTTTGTATTAGTGGCATGTGTTTCAAACCCACCATCGCAAAATTTGAAATGTTGACATCTTAAGTAGGGTATAAACCTTTTAAGAAGAGTGTGTTTCACCCGAAAGCATTCAAGTTACTGCAAATCATTTCTTTGGTTAAAAATAATTCTGCACAGCATGTAAGTCTCTGCTTTAGTGCTATGCTGGATTGGCACCTGAATCAGGAACAATTTCTTAATAAAGAAATACAGACCTAAGAAGGTTTACACAGGAGTCTTTCAGCATCTTGCAGGATTGGACCCTATATTAGCATCATATCAGCTAGAGATGAAAAAGTGCTGCCAGATCATTGAATCAGCACCCTAAGGCAGCAAGTTCTATCTCTGCACATGAGCCACCGTACAGGATATATCCGGTGTTAAAATGATACTACATTTAACTATAGCAAAATGCTCTCCACAAACTCACCATTCGCTTCATATCCTCCCCTGGAACCGAGTCAAATCTATGCCTGCCTATTTTTAAATGCCTTTTCCTTCATATCGAAAGAGATTCAGATAAGGCTTTGCCATCAAATGTTTTAGTTGCCATTCTGGATGAATTGGCTATGAGTCTCATTATCATTCCCCCACATTGTAGAAGGCATGAAATCAGCATCTTCACACATTGAAGCTATTCTACAATTTCACAAGTGAGTCAACTGGACCCAGTTCCCACTGAGTTCCTGTAATGGTTTAGTCTCAGAGAAACAAAAAAATGTCAGTAAAACTGCACCATTTGACATATAGCTGCAAAATTTTCATGGCAAAGGCCACACATATTTGTTTTGGGACAGCCATTGCACATTCTTGGTCACTAATAAACATTAAATGGTTAATAAAAATATTTTAATGGTTTCCCCCATACTTGGGGCCTGAACTACAACAGATGTAGATAAGCATTAAGGTGCAGACCACATTTACATCATAAATGCTGTTCTAATGAGGATTTAATTTTAGTTTTAGATACCCTGGTAAATTCAAGTTCTGCACTCACTAGCAATTGTGGATTCCCTGCCTCTACTTATGCTTTAAAATTTTCAGATTAAAGGCACAATATATATGTGCAAATTATCTATATTATAACTCTGACTGTTCACTTTACCTGTGAGATTTTATGCCCAGGAGAAACTAGATTTATTTGTTTGTAGTTGTTCCATGTGCTGATATTCTACTTATAACCACAGAACTTGATTTCAGTGGGCCTACTCATGTAAGTATGGCAGTGTATGTAAGGTTGGGAAAAAGCTAACGCACAGTTAAGCTAATTCAAATGGTTGTATGTACCAGGAGTGGCAATTGACTTCTGCACGTGAAACTAGATGCTAGCAGAAATTTCACATCACGTTCTAGGGCGAGAATGGAAAGCTGGGGTGTTTTTGAAGAAGATCTTGAATAAAGGTCTCAACAGATCACTGGCAAATGTTTTTACCAGCATGAAACTGGGTGATTAGCTACTGGAGCATCCATCTTATCCGTTGATGTCTGAACCAACTTTAGATGGTAGATGCATTGCACATTTTGACTGCTAATTTTCATAGTCTTTATGAAGGAAGTTCGAGACACTTTATGCTAGGGAGAACCACTGGTTGCTGCTATCCTCACATGGCCTGATTCCATGTCTCTGGATAATATCTAGAAATGTAGTTATCAAACTATGCATCACCTCCTTAACCACAACTATTGGAAAGAACAGAGGGCCATAGATTCTGCTGGAGAGTATCTTAGTCTCTGGATAGTCCAATTGAAGTCAGTGGGACTAACTCATGAAGTAAAGTACTAACCAGTATGAGTATGGGTATCCCTAGATATTTACTAGTTTTGTGCTTAACAAGAAACACTGAAGTTGGTTTAAATTGAAATGGAAGTCAGATTGTATTTGTTAAAATAATATATAGTTTATTGATGATACACAGTGATAAAGACCCAAAGTTGTGAGGTGTAGGATTCATAAAAAGCAGTGAGCACTTCACAACACTGAGCCAATTTTCACTTTACAAAATATGTAGGTGCTTGTTTCCCTCTCCTTCTGGTGACCTATATAGGACATATTCTGGATTTGCTCACTGACCTTGGGCAATAGACTTGCCACTGCACATGGGGAAAAAACCTTGGTAGGATTCCAGCCTTGAATTACACTTTAATCCTAGTTATTAAAACAGTTTAAAGTAAATTAGTTCATGTTTTCTGAAAATTTTTAGCAACTATTTCAGACTCTTCCTTTCAGCACTAATAAAAGAAATATTTAGTATGTAGCATATGCTAGAAGATATGGTTGAAACAAAACAAAACAAAATAAATTAGCCATTAATATTTGATAACATAATTAAGCTATAGTCCCCGCAGTTGAGATCTGTAGTAGGAGATAATGGATGGCAATTTGAGTTAAAAGTAGCTATGGTCTGTTATCTTTTGGAGAGCCTTCACTGAAGCGGGATCTATTTTCTATAAGAGCAAGGAACTAAAGTTTCATTTTTATAAGTACTGGATCTCTTCAATATTGAAAATTGGCTCTGATGTCTCTGGGATGTGAGGCTAAGAAACCCACTCTACCCCATAAAGCCTGGGCTCACAGGGAGATATCCATCTCCCAACCTCAGATCAGGGTGTGGGGCGACAGAGCAGTCTGTCAAGGTTGTTATGACAGCCTGTGAGGCAGGGGCCTCTGAGATTACACCACAGTTTTTGGCAGTCAAACATGTTGAACCTCCAGAAGATGATGGTCGCTCAGTCAGCACTGGCCCCCATGGGATTTATTTGCATTTTGAATGCTAGAACAATCTCTCCTTCAGGGTCAAATTGTGGCATTTAAGCCACTGGCCCTAGTAGGGGGCAGTGGAGAGCTGCACCAAGCAGCTCATGGGTATCACAGGAGGGATCATGCCTCAGAGAGAAACAATCCTTCCTTGAACAGCCTGGTGCATAGGGGGCTGTGAAAGCAGCACCATCTTCAGCCTTTCATTTTAATAGAGAAGGTCAAAACTCGGAATTTCCATTCCACCGGAAATTCCGATATTTGTTTTTGTTCTGCATCAGAATGAAAAAAATTGAAATTTCCTGGAAAATATATGTATTTTAAATACATTAATTTTGGGTCAATTGAAACATTCTCTTTTGATAAAATCAAAACCTTTGGTTCCAGTTATGACTTGTTGATTTTATATTATAATTTATAATAACATCAATTTCAAAACAAAAAAATCAAAATGTTTCATGTATTTTTTTTTCTAAACAAAATGTCATTGAAATTGATACGTTCCAATGAAAACTTGATTTTGATGAAACAGCTTTTTCTGATGGAAAAATATCCCATCAGGAAATTTTCTACCAGCTATACTTCTTAAAGCTGTTTCACAGTCCCAGCTCCATTACATTCCTTTTGAAGCGCCCAGAGACCCTGGGGGGGGGGGGCGGGGGGGGGGGGGGCCTGCGACCCTGCAAGCACAGGAACCACAGTGGTAACAGGCTATTCTGTCTACCATGCCTGTTGTCTTCTAACTGGCCATAGATTCAAAATCACATGTACATTAAAATGAGTGTTATTTTGGTCAAAGAATGTGCAATAATCTGGAAAGCATAATATATGGGTGGTTTGGGGTGCTACAGGGGAGAGTGTAATGTTTATCGTTTTCCGCCTCCTTGGGTCTCCCAGCACCACTTGTACAAGTGTCATTTATTTCTGTTCTCCATCACTTTGCATAATGCAGGTGGATCTATGGGCTGAATGGTTTCTGATACCTAAGTGTTCCAATAAATAAATGCAGCAGATGTTTACAGGGCTGCTTCTCTTTTCTTTGAGGTAAAGTATACCCAACCTAGAGAGACTTTATTCTTGTCTTAGTGCATATGCCTTCTTCATCCCTATATCAGCATATCACAGAAACAAAAGCTGTGATTCATGAGGACAATCATTGTTGCCAATTGACATCAGCTGAGGATCTGGCCCAAGAGATTTTATCTTTCAATGAACTGGGAAGAGCTGAAGAAGAGCTCTGTGTAAGCTCAAAAGCGTGTCTCTTTCACCAACAGAAGTTGGTCCAACAAAAGAGATTGCCTCACCCACCGGGTCTCTGTATTGGGAAAATGATATTTTCAGTTGGATGTATGCAATAATACAATAGTAGTATCTTTAGCTCTCTGGATGGAAGAGGGAATGAATCAGGACCTCAGTATTTGTAATGGGATACATTAACTAGGTCTAAATTACTGATAAAGCTACTTAGTAAAATGAATTGGAATTATAGATCCTTAATGTGAAGACAAAAACTCTCTGGAAAACAGTGTTTTCAAGCCCATAAAATAAAAGCTGATTCTGGTTTATTTTTGACATTGGTTCTGTATTTCCTAGTTAGTCAGACAAAAATAATCAGGGATATGTATTCAGAACCATCTCATGTTACTCATTTTAATAATATGAGATACAGTGGCATATCTTCCAATTATTAACTGCCTTATCTTTATCATTTAGTTTTCATGCTGAGCAATATTTTGCTGCATGATTGCTAAAGGCAAAATAGACCAATATTTTTAGCAGCATGTACCAACTTAACTGCAATATTCAGCAGCCAAAGGGTCATCCAGAGGAGATGCTTTCGTAAAAATATAAATTAACCAGAATTGGTTTATTATGATAATGTCCTTTCTAAGAAAAGAGCCACTCTGCTTTACGTTACTTAGATGCATATTTTCTCCCAGCCCTCTGTGGAGAAAGACGTGGTTCGGGACTATTTAGAAAAGCTGGACAAGCACAAGTCCATGGGGCCGGATGCGCTGCATCCGAGAGTGCTAAAGGAGTTGGCGGATGTGATTACAGAGCCATTGGCCATTACCTTTGAAAACTCATGGAGATCGGGGGAAGTCCCGGACGACTGGAAAAAGGCTAATGTAGTGCCCATCTTTTAAAAAGGGAAGAAGGAGGATCCTGGGAACTACAGGCCAGTCAGCCTCACCTCAGACCCTGGAAAAATCATGGAGCAGGTCCTCAAGGAATCAATTCTGAGGCACTTAGAGGAGAGGAAAGTGATCAGGAACAGTCAGCATGGATTCACCAAGGACAAGTCATGCCTGATGAATCTAATTGCCTTCTATGACAAGATAACTGGCTCTGTGGATGAGGGGAAAGCAGTGGACGTATTGTTCCTTGACTTTAGCAAAGCTTTTGACACAGTATCCCACAGTATTCTTGTCAGCAAGTTAAAGAAGTATGGACTGGATGAATGGACTATAAGGTGGATAGAAAGCTGGCTAGATTGTCGGGCTCAATGGGTAGTGATCAATGGCTCCATGGATCAATGGCAGCCGGTATCAAGTGGAGTGCCCCAAGGGTCAGTCCTGGGGCCGGTTTTGTTCAATATCTTCATTAATGATCTGGAGGATGGTGTGGATTGCACCCTCAGCAAGTTTGCAGATGACACTAAACTGGGAGGAGAGATAGATATGCTTGAGGGTAGGGATAGGATACAGAGGGCCCTAGACAAATTAGAGGATTGGGCCAAAATAAAACTGATGAAGTTCAACAAGGACAAGTGCAGAGTCCTGCGCTTAGGATGAAAGAATCCCATGCATCACTACAGACTAGGGACCTAATGGCTAGGCAGCATTTCTGTAGAAAAGGACCTAGGGGTTACAGTGGACGAGAAGCTGGATATGAGTCAACAGTGTGCCCTTATTGCCAAGAAGGCCAATGGCATTTTGGGATGTATAAGTAGGGGCATTGCCAGCAGATCGAAGGACGTGATCGTTCCCCTCTATTCGACATTGGTGAGGCCTCAGGTGGAGTACTGTGTCCAGTTTTGGGCCCCACACTACAAGAAGGATGTGGAAAAATTGGAAAACATCCAGCGGAGGGCAACAAAAATTATTACGGGACTGGAATACATGACTTATGAGGAGAGGCTGAGGGAACTGGGATGGTTTAGTCTGTGGAAGAGAAGAATGAGGGGGGATTTGATAGCTGCTTTCAACTACCTGAAAGGGAGTTCCGAAGAGGATGGATCTAGACTGTTCTCAGTGGTAGCAGATGACAGAATGAGGAGTAATGGTCTCAAGTTGCAGTGGGGGAGGTTTAGATTAGATATTAGGAAAAACTTTTTCACTGGGAGGGTGGTGAAGCACTGGAATGTGTTACCTAGGGAGGTGGTGGAATCTCCTTCCTTTGAAGTTTTTACGGTCAGGCTTGACAAAGCCCTGGCTGGGATGATTTAGTTGGGGATTGGTCCTTCTTTGAGCAGGGGGTTGGACTAGATGACCTCCTGAGGTCCCTTCCAACCCTGATATTCTATGATTCTATGACTCTATGATTGGCAGAGACAGATATTGTTTGCATTACATAGGGAGCAACTGTGTTAAAAGTATTTCAGATGCACCATTATGAGTTCAACCCATTCTTTGGCTCCAAGAGGCTTGTTGGAGTAACACTGAGCCAAAACCTGCAGTTCTCAGTCAGGCAAGTAAAGAGGGATGGAGGAGAATGAGGTAAGATATAGAGGTCCAGGCACAGAATGAAAAAACATGAAAGATATGGTAACCCCAGTGTACAATAGGTGAAGAGGCAGACAGTCTAATACTACAGAGGGGTGGTAGGTGTAAATTAACACAGCTTCACTGAAGACAATGGAGCTACACCCATTTGCACGAAGTGATGATCTGGCCTAAAGAGTCTGAGAATCAAAATCTCCTCTTTACTCCATGGATATCGGGGCATAGTTGTGACATCGCCAACAGTGGCAGAGCTAATAAGAGTGCAGAGGGGACGATCCCCCCCCCCGTCCACCAGCGGCCTTTGGGTGTATGTGTGGTGCCTCTTCAAGCACATTATGCAATTGACAAATGACATAAATTTCCCCAGGGGACTGGAGAGTGAATCCACCCCACATTCACCTGCCAGAGGTGGCTCCTGTCCTGCAAATCTGGCCTAGCTACTCCCCTTTTTCATGACGGCCAGACAGCGGGGCCAAACTTGAACAGCACTGTGATCCTGTGCCACCCACCCACATCCTCCAAAAGTGTTGCCATCTTTTTTTTTTGTGGGGGAAGAGGGAGGAATACTTGACGGCCTGATTATACCTCAGAAAGGAGCATTAAAAGGTATGAACAAATTGATTTTAATTTTTGCTTTGCAGTTCACCTTAGAAGTACAAAGTAATCTCTTTTATTCCATCAGCCACTGTCTAGCCCACTCCTGCATTTACAGGTTTCTGAAGATCTATGGCACTTAAAGCACCATCCTCACTTCCAATTTTAGTGTCATCCGACAATTTTCCCCCCATACAAACATGCCTTGCTCCAAGTCATTTGTAAACAAGCTGCAGAGCTTGGGCCTCTACAACACTGAATGTGGATAAATATAACACATGACTGAATCTGAAAGGATGAACCAGGTGACTATGGGCCTCAGTTGTGATGTTGGGCTCTGCCCTGAAGGAGGCATAAGCTCCTCCCTAGAGTAGTCCTGAGAGGGATCAGGACTCAGAGACACACCCCACTGAGGCACGTTTCCTTCCCTGTTTCTCTCACTTGCTCCAAAGAACAGAATTGTTTGTTTGTGTGCATGTCTCTGTAGGGAATGGAAGGGATAATAATTTACTGCTGGTCTATAACATCAGCAAATTATATCACCTTCCACATCGGTTTACCTGTGCTGGCCAGTGAATGGTAGAGAATGTGGACCCAAAGTATCCCCTATTTCCTGACTCAGCCTCAGGGCCAAATTTCCCATTAGGCACGGTAGGCACATGCCTAGGAGCATCGGCATTCTAGGGTTGCCTACAAATTCAAATTTTGGTGCTCCTGGGTCCTGGCAGGAGGCAGGGTCAGCTAAGGGGGAGATGGCCCCATGACGCCCTGGTGGACAGCTCCTTGCTCAGCCCGGCAGACAGAGTCACCTCCCAGCAGGGCCGGTGAGTGCGGCGGGGTGGAGGGGGGAAGCGCATGGCTTGGGAGAATGGGTCTCTGGGAGGGCTTGTGGGGGGGGCTCTTGTGGGGATGGGGGTGCTGGGCAGTGGGGTGCTTGTGGGGAGTGGGCGAGGTCTGTGTGTGTTGGGGCACTGGGCAGTGGGGAGTCTGTGGGTGGAAGGGCACTGGGCGGTGGGGTGCCTAAAAGTTAAAAGTGGTGGGGAACCCCCCAATGGTTAGGAGCTCCGAGCTGCCGCAGGCAGTGGGGGCACCCCGCAACCCCCAGCCACTGTGGATGGCGGGCCTGGGGAGGGCTATGAGTCCCTGTTCTTAGGGGCACCCAAGGTGTAAATCTGGCCCTGCTCACCCTTTCCCTCTGATCTCAGGGTTAGAGCACCTCCCTACTCCTCCTTAATCCAGGCAGCCTACACCCCCTCAATCTATTGTTGTAAAGGGAAATCATGCCTCACCAATCTATTAGAATTCTTTGAGTGTGTCAACAGGCATGTGGATAAGTGTGATCCATTGGGTATAGTGTACTTGGATTAGCAGAAAGCCTTTGATAAGCTCCCTCACCAAAGGCTCCTAAAAGCAAACTAAACAGTCATGGGATAACAGGGAAGGTCCTCTCATGGATGAGTAACTGGTTAAAAGACAGGAAACAAACGGTAGGAATAAGTGGTCAGTTTTCACAATGGAGAGGGTAAATAGCAGGGGCCTGAGGATCTGTAGTGGAAACTATGCTGTTCAACATACTCATAAATGATCTGGAAAAGGGAGATAACTGTGAAGTAGCAAAGTTTGTGGATGATACAAAATTATTCAAGATAGTTAAGTCCCAAGGTGACTGCAAAGAGTTACAGGAGGATCTCACTAAAATGGGTGACTCGGCAACAAAATAGATATGAAATTCAACATTGGTAAATGCAAAGTAATGCACATTGGAAATTATAATCCCAACTACACATATATAATAATGGGGTCTAAATTAGCTGTCAACACTCAAGAATGAGATCTTGGAGTCACCATGGATAGTTCTCTGAAAACTGCAGCTCAATGAGCAGTAGTGGTCAAAAAAGCTAACAGAGTGTTAGGAATTATTAGGAAAGGTTAAGAAAATAAGATAGAAAGTATCATGATGCCACTATATAAATCCTTGAATACTGTGTCAAGGTCTCCCCGCCCTCCCCCCCCATCTCAAAAAGGGTATAGTAGAACTGGAAAAAGTTCAGAGAAGGGCAACAAAGATGATCACGGGTATGAAATGGCTTCCATATGAGAAGAGACTAAAAGGATTGGGGCTGTTCATCTTACAAAAGAAACGATTAAGGGGAATATGATAGCGATCTATAAATCATGAATGGTGTGGAAAAATAAACGGAGAAGTGTTATTTATCCTTTCCCACAATACAACCACCAGGGGTCCCCCAATGAAATTAATAGAGAGCAGGTTTAATATAAACAAGAGGAAATAATTTTTCACGCAATGCACAATTAACCTGTGGAACTCATTGCCATGGGATCTTGTGATGGCCAGAAGTATAACGGGGATCAAAAAAAGAACCAGATAAGTTCATGGGGACAGGTCTGTCAATGGCTAGTAGTCAAGATGGTCAGGGATGTAACCCCATGCTTGGGGCCACCCTAAATCTCAGATTTCCAGAAGCAGGGGGCGGGCGGGTGAAAGAGGAGTGGATTAGTGCATTGTTCTGTGCACTTCCCCTAAAGCTCTGGTACTGGTCAGAGACAGGATGCTGGGCTAGATGGATCATTAGTCTGACCCAGCATGGCAATTTGTATGTTCTTATTTTACAGACCCATAGTCCAACACTCACTTTGTGGGTGAATTCCTGGGCATCAATGGGTATTTTGCCATTGACTTCAGTGGGGTCAGGAACTTCACCCTATGAGTTTAAAGCCTGAACTATGCAAAACTTTAGAGGCAGGAGTCAAAATCTAATGCAAAAAACTTCAGTTGAGAAAATCTCAAAACTGGAGGACATTGAACAGTTTATCTAGGGCTGAAAGTAAATAAACTGATAACAGCTGCTACTTCATTTTACTTTTACATCCCAGCATAGAAAATCTTATTAGCCCAAAGAAATAAGGATCTGTAGTAATTTTTAAAGAAACTGCTTACATGGTCACACACTGAATTAGAGGCATGATCAGAGATCACACACAGAGTCCCTAATTTATGGAAATGAAGCTAGTTAAAATTCTGCTGCCACCCACACACAAAAGTGGGTCTAATGAAATTTAATTCTCCCTTCTCTATTTTTGGAAAAAAATATTATAAAATGAAATCATCATCTATAAATCAATGTTTGCAAATTTCAAGTGTTGATCTAGTGGTGTCTTCTCATTGAGTCCAGTTGATCTCTATAGCTTGGCTTTGCTACAGATTTGCTGTGTAACCTTGAGCCAATCACTTAACTCTTATGCTCCAGTACACCAATCTGCAGTATATATCAAGCTTTTTGAGATCATTGGAAGAAAGTGCTATAAAGGTACAAACTATTGCTAATTATTATTCTCCTTTAATGTTATTTTTTTCTGGATTATTTGTATACAAAGAGATACCTTTGCACATACATTATACATTTTTAAACAAAGGCTTTTCAAACATGATGGAAATATGGTATACAGTACCAAATGGAATACATTTAAAATACATTCACTGCAGACACTTCACTCAGTCATTTTGCTATACCTGAAAATCAATTTGCTGGGGTTCTTTTAGCCAGGCTCTGGCTTCCACAGCAAGAAGATAAGATATAATTTCTATTGAATCCCAACTTCGTGTGAGCTGACAGATTGCCCTTACTCTTCCAATAGTTCTTTCTCCTTCCTCTTCTAATAGAACAGACAGTAGGGAAGTCATTCTGTAATGTGCTCCTTGGTGGGTTTCAGATTTTAGACTCTGAGTCTAGACCCAAAGAGAAAAGCATATATTTTGATGACCCTCTGCATCAATAATTTGGTTTAATGTACCATGAAATTGGGCCTTTTTTTGATGTAAGAGCATCCCGGCAATGATCTTTGAAATGTTGGCACTCCTTGTTGCATCAGCAGGAGCTGAGTCAATATGGGTGGTACAATTTACAAAACTCAATGTTCCTTCATATAATTCTTTGTGAAAAATCCTTACTTTTCATCTTAGATTGGGTCATCATGGAACATTACATGATATACTGCTGCATACCATATCCTGGTGCAAAGGCAATCTGTTTTCGTGTTCAACAGAGCTACAACAGCCCACTGAAGTTCAGTGAGAAAATATTAAATATTAACCTCATTGGGTTGTAAGAGCTCAGTGCAGTATGAATAGAGGTACTCTTTGAAATATCAGCATCACTGTGTGACTCAAATGGCTTCTCAGATTTTGCTGGGAGATGGAACCAGCTGAGGGATATTGATTAACGTGGTGTCTTGCCAAACTGTTGAAATGTTACATAATTCCTGTGAAAAATAAACTTGAAAAATAATTAGGTAACACTCCTATTTTAAGGTTCATCCTTGCATGGTTTCAAACATTTCAAGGCTGGGAAACACTTTGGCAAATCATTATTAAGGTATACTTAATCCTGCCTCAGCATGGGGATGGACTTCCAGCCTTCCATTTCTATGATTCTCCACATGCTTTTAGGATCAGTAAACTTTTCTAAGCAACAGTCTTGGAAAAATAATCAGAAAGAAATAATTCTGTCCCTGACTTCCACCCTCCCCAGTAACCTTTAGCACCACTACCTTGTTGCACCCAATAGGACCAGCATTAAAAATGTCTGAATGCACTGATGGAATGCACCAGGAAGAGGATGGGTATCTACTTGCACTTGGGAGGATACATATTTGCTATAGCCTTTCCTAGCACAGCATCCTGGTCCAGCCACTATGCCCATTAAATAGGACCTCTATGAATTATCTCAACACAGGGTCATACACAGTTTTGTGAGACTATGGCCTGACTCATACTGAAGCAAGTTTTAACAGTAAAATTTAATTATAGGCAAAACGGATTTATTAGTGGTATTATTCTCTGAGAACAGTTATTTGCCTCCTGGTTATCTTGCCTCCTGGTCTTCAAGTTATAAACCAAACATCCATCGCAGACAGCAGGGCTGGTTGAAAAAATTTCTAATGAAACATTTTCCCATAGAAAAATGAGGTTTTATTTAAATTGAAATTTTCTGTAGGAAACTATTGATTTTGGAGACATTTTCCATTGGCAAAATTGAAAGAAAATATATTTCAAGTCAACACAAAATGAAACGTTCTGTTTTGTGTCAACAAGTGTCTAAGTCCATCTGGGATGCCTCAGTGCCTAATGGGAGTTGTGGGCTTGGCTCTCTCATATCTCCATTCTTCCCTATGGGCCTTGCTCCTGAGCCACACCACATCTCTCATAATGCATCATGGTCTCTTGTCCCAACAAAACCAAATGTTAAAAAAAAAAAACCCAACAATAACAACAACCAAAGCCATAGGATGGAAATTCATTTTTCAATGAGCTGTAATCAATAGAATTTCTACAGGCTCATTGCAAAATTAGTTGTACATTTCAAAATTATTAATTTTCCAGTGTTGGATGTACACTGCATAGGACAAACACGGTGGTTCATTTCTACATCCCTACTGGTAATTAAACTCAGCCATCATTGCAAACTTGCCTAGAGTTTTGATAAAAGAGCACATAGCTAGGACCAAGTAGGTCTTGGACTTAGTGGAAATAGGCATGCTGGAGGGGTAGAAGATATTGATGGATTAGAAACCATAGAGGGGAGAAATATCAAGGGGCTTACAGGAACAAATATTGACTGTCTGCAAGGGAAAGAGCAACAAAGGATTGTCTCTTGGAAAAAAGTAATTCCCTTGATTGCACATACTTCCCATTACCCTCAACCTGTGGCTTCAAACAAACCTCTTGCAGCCAGTCTCTCTCTCATATAGAGATATGGACAGACATTTTGTTTTCCCAAAGCCTCATGCACTCAGTGATAAACTGGGCTTAAACTGAGCAGCAAGAGCCTTTAATTCCTATGTTCCCTGATGCTAAATTCTGAGGCAAAACTGGAAATTCTGCATCATGATGTAGCAACTGTAAAGCCAAGGGGGTATTTATTTTGTATGGCACTAACTAATGAATGATATAATCAGTACATAACATCCCCCAAGACAAAGCCGTTTTGGTGTGGGGCTGTGAGTGGCAACTTCTTACTCTGAGATTTCTATGTACTCTCCCCCCAGTGAAGCTTTGTTCCTGGTTTCTCTTGTTGCTGACACATGTTTCTGGCTTGTAGGTCTTGTTATTCACCACGGGTTCTGCTAATGTAGCTCTCTTGTTTCCATGAGGAAAATCCTAGGTACTACACCTGTCATGTTTCTGAGTGGTGCTCCATGGGTCATGGTCTACATGAGAGGAATGTTGGGCCAGTGGTTAGCATGTAACTTGAAAGACCGGGGTTCAATTATCTGCTCTGTCACAGACTTCTTGCATGACTTTGGGCAAGTCACTTAGCCTCCCTGTGTCTCAGTTACCTGTCTGTAAATTGGGGATTATAACACGTTCCCCAACTCACAGGAGTGTTATAAAAATAAATACATTCAAGATGGTGAGGTGCTCAGATCAGATACTATGGTGATGGAGGGGCCTATAAGTACAGTGAATTAATACATACACATTGATGCTCCCAGGCTGGTGTTTACAAGGGCCTTCAGAATGATAGTCCCCATCTCCCAAACCAACAACAACCCTACAATTAAAAATATAGGCAGACAGGCTGATCATGGGACAGACAATCCCAGAGATAAATTACTTTAAAATAGTAAATATGTGTTCTCAGCACCTGTTTAAATAAGGAATATGATCAATATTACATCTATTACCAGTAAGAAAGCTTCTTCGACTGATCAATATAATCTGTTCTTTTCTTGTGTTATGTTTAATACTTTATTCCATATTCACAACGAAGTGGATACACCCAAAAACAGAATAACATTGATAATAGATAAACCTAACATCAAGAACATACAAACCACAGAATCCAAAGTGCTCCATGGAACTCTCACAAACCCACAGTCACATCCCAGAATGCTAGGTTTTCATTTGGAACTTCCAATTAGCCAAAAGTTGTATAAAGACTCTTGTAAAACTTCAGTGCCGTGAACACACATCTGGAGAAATATAAATAATAAATAATAATACTGCATCCAAAGAGCTCCCTCTTGGATACACATCTACTGTCTGCGACCACTTGTGCAAAAGCCATTCCATTTCAGGATTACAATGACACTCATATTTATAATTTTTTGAAAATAAAATATATCTTAACCCTGAGATTTTCAAAGTCACCTAGGAAATTCTGGTGCCCTGTTCTCACTAAATTTTAAATTAATGGAAAGTGAGTATCCAAAACCCATAGGCTGTCTTGAAAATCACAGCGTTAGTTTTTATCGATTTTCAAACAATTATGTTAAGTGATAATCATGGAGTCATTCAGAGGTTCATCCATCTGTCTATTTGGTAATATATAATATCCTCGTTCATATATTGGCCCACTTTTGACTATGACACACTACTTTTTATATTTGTGAATCTGGAGATTAGAACTTTCTGGAAGATGAATTAATACCAGTATGGTGTACAATATATATTTATATAACTGTAATATTTTCACTGCACCTTTAAGAGAAAAGTTGGGTTCCCTAGACTATTTGCAGGGGTACTTCCCAGGAATGTGGTCAAGATGGCTGCTAGTACCGTCTGGGAGAGAGCACATACTGTGCTCTTTCTGAGATTTTACATTTGTTCTTTCTTTGTTCCCATTAATCTAAAATAAAAGCCATCTGATCTTAAAGCTCATTCTTATTCTTTGTCTATGGGAAAATACAACAAATATAGGGCACTTTATGGATAATATACCAATCTTGATTTTTTCAACTTTGAAAGTGCTACTTGCATCTCAAGAGCAGTAGTATGTATTACGGTCCTAAGTCTAGTACCTGAAAAGTCCCTTGAAGTGATGGGGAATTTAAGAAACTTGGATAAGCATGTGTATGCACAATATGTCCAAACCACTTAGTGGACTTGTGAGACCAGCATTATTGCAAGATTACTGGTCCTTATTGATTCTGACTGTGTGTGTAATTCTCTCCTGGGCAGAGGCTAAGAACATGGTCACTTAAATCCCACTTGTGTCCTCAAGATGTCCTGAGGTGAATTTTACCGTATAAGAACATCTTTTTGATTTCTCTTCCAGACCAGAACTTGATAGTTCAGAGATATGTGAGATTTTAAAAAAATAATAAAAAGGAACCAAACTTTTCCGAACCTTACAAAAAGATTGATCTACTCTATGTTGTGAACAGCTCAAGGTGTTGGGAAGGGAGAAAGTCTTAGTTCATTCAAACTGGTTCAATGATTGCTAAAAAAGCTTCACATTTCAGGCAGTATTGTGTATGCTTGGGCACTACCAAATTCACCATCCATTTTGGTCAATTTCACAGTCATAGGATTTTAAAAATAATAAATTTCAAGATTTAAGACATTTACATCTGAAATGTCACAGTGTTGTAACTGTAGGGGTCCTGACCCAAAAGCAGATTGTGTGTGTGGGGGGGGGAGGGGTTTGCAAGGTTATTGTAGGGGGGGTTGCAGTACTGCTACCCTTATTTCTGTGCTGGCAGTGGCGCTGACTTCAAAACTGGGCAGCTGGAGAGCGGCGACTGCTGGCCGGGAGCCCGGCTCTGAAGGCAGTGCTCTCCAGCAGCGGTGCAAAATTAAGGATGGCATGGTATGGATTTGCCACCCTTACTTCTGTGCTGCTGCCTGCAGAGCTGGGCCCTCAGACAGCAGCCGCCAGTCTCTGGCTGCCCAGCTCTGAAGGCAGCAGTACAGTAGTAAGAGTGGCATGGGATGGTATTGCCACCCTTACTTCTGTCCTGCTGCTGGAGAGGCGCTGCCTTCAGAGCTGGCACCTGGCCAGCAGCCACTGCTCTCTGGCCATCTAGCTTTGAAAGCAGTCAGAAGTAAGGGTGACAAATACCACACCCCCACCCCAATAATCTTTTGACCCCCTTTTGGATTGGGACCCCCAGTTTGAAAAACCCGGTCTCCCCTGTGAAATCTGTATAGTATAGGGTAAAAGTACACAAAAGACCATATGTCATGGTCTGTGACATGTTTTTCACAGCTGTGAATTTGGTAGGGCCCAATGTATGCTGAATGAAGAATTTTGTCCACTACATTTAAAAAACCATCGGACCCTTTCCCATTTTATTATAAACATCCAAATAAACATCATTTGAAAAGAGCTAAACAGAATTATTATTTCTTTCTTATTTATTTAGAAGAGTTGGGTGGGATGGTGGCAGTCTGAGTTACAGCTTTACTTACACTTGACAAACGGTGTCATGTACTAACATATATTTGCTCTTTCAAGTCCAATGTGCTATTTTATCTTCATTATATATTCAAAGAATCACCTTTACTGGAGTTTGCTAAGATTATGGCATATGCCCCCCATCTCAGTGATTTGAGTGTGTAATAAAGAGCAGTGATACACACTGCTTTGAAAAGAAAATCACGGAAAAGTCTTTCTTAGAATGGAAATGTCTGTCCTATACAGTCAATTTCATTATGGTGTTAGAAACACTTTTGCCCCAAGTACTTCTTCCAGACCTGGTTCTTAATTGTTGTTATTTGGCAGCGTGAAATATTGATGACATTGGTCAAAAAGATTGACAGCTGCATGAATTGTTATTAACCAGCCTGTTGGTTGTAGCTTAAAGTTCAATAAATACCAAGATGCAGCATAAGCCCTCAGGGAGTCTCTCTCTTTCCTGAACAAGAGGAAATTAACTATTTGATGTCTTTATTTAAAAGCTGTCTGACATTTCTGCACTACTTCTCCCCCCAATTAAGTCTTGGAGGCACTAAAACTGAAGGCATGAGCTACCTATACAACACCCATCCACGTACACTCTTACTTCTCCATCCACGTACACTCTCATAACTGAGGAACATGACCCCCTTCCTGGCTTATGAAAAGGTGTAGACCAGATGCTACCTGAAACATGACTATCTGGGCTATTGTTCTTACCAGCATTCATTGCCATACCAAACTGGGGGTGGGGGTGCCTGGGAGGAGAACAGCAAATCCCTCAGAAACTCAAAGAATCCAAGAGCAGGGAGTAGAAAAACTTCCTAACTGAATTAAGGAAAGGCGAATGAGTGCAATAATGATATAGCCTGGAGATTCAGATGGTTGCTAGTACTGTAGGGTGCTGCCAACCCCATATATTTACACAGCTGTATAGTAAGTTATTGAAGACCTCATTTAATCAAGGCCCAAGTTTGTATATAGTCACTAGCAAATGTCAAAATCCTTTACAACACATGCTTAATTTCCTTTTTAAAATGGTCCTGTGTTATAAACCTGCTATCCAAATCTTAAATCCTGGTTAGACCTGAGAAAACTAAATTAAAAGGAAATAAATACATTAATGGAGGATAGTTCCAACAATGGCTATTAGCCAGGATGGGCAGGGATGGTGTCCCTAGTCTCTGTTTGCCAGAAGCTGGGAATGGGTGACAGGGAATGGATCACTTGATGATTACCTGTTCTGTTCATTCCCTTTGGGATACCTGGCATTGGCCACTGTTGGAAGACAGAACACTGGGCTAGATGGACGTTTGTTCTGACTCAGTATGGACATTCTTTTGTTTTTATTCATAGCAAATGTTTTATTCAATGAATTTTAACCATTTTTCCTATTTGCAGGCCATCTTTGATTTTATCTGGTTTGTTTCTGATTTAGAGTTGTTCCATAAATATTTCACATGGACGTATTTCACCATATTGGTTGCTCACAAACTGTTTGCTGCATGTGTTTATTATGCATTATTTTTGATTACTAGCCTGTTATGAGTCACCTTCACTATGCAGTATTTCTGTTCCCTGACTGGACTACTGTAATTGTAAAGAGGAGGAGAGCATGACTGACAATTTTCAAATCAAGTTTTGATGTTTTTCTAAAACATATTCTTCGGGAATTATTTTGGGGAACTTTTATGGCCAGTGTTATACAAGAGGTCAGACTAGATAATCACAGTGGGTCCTTCTGGCCTTGGAATCTCTGGAATCTATCTATGGAATCACTGAGCCTTTGATTCCATCAAGGTGAGGTCTTGAGGGGGGAAGTTCTTGTGGCATCAGGACATCCTAGGTTGGCAAAATTAAATAATTCTTAAGACATTTTAAAACATCCTCTTTTCAAGGCCACTTGAGTCAGGCATTGCCTCAGACATCAATTTGAATTTATATGCATACAAATGGTATAGCAGGATCCCTGTTAGCCTCTGGATCAGAGTCTAGGTACATTTCAGGAAGATCATTTATCTGTTGTATTAATTCAACATTATTACTGTTTGTCACTGTTTTTGATAGTAGTCATCCCAATCATGATGAGGGATCAGTCAAAAAGACATGTTTCGTTCCTAAGAAGATGCCAGAAGACAATCCTACCATGGACATGATCAGGAAAGCTTCATCATAGCCACCTGCTTCTTCTTCTGCCAGTTGAAGACTCTGGTGAAATGCTGCATGAAAGTACGTTCAGAGTAATACTGGAAAAAAACAGGAATCCAGGGACCAATGGCAGTCCTTTTAAGCAGAGGAGGTATGGCAAATGACCTGGGCCAATCACAGGAGTGAGACACAAAGGAGAACAATGCATCTGGAAGACAGGACTGTTCAAATGTAGATGAGCTGTGATTCAGTTTATATTCCTCTGAAGGGAAAGAACAAGATGAAGAGGATGAATACAAAAGATATCAAGTGGTAATTTCGGGGGTGGGTGGGTGGGTTGAGCCCCTCTGTGCCTTTTGTTTCATGGGGAAAAAATCCACTGTTTTTAATGTTCCACTATAACGTGCTCAGTGCTTGATCATGAGTCAGTATCCCAGCTCCCACTGATACCTCTCCCCTTTGTGAAATTCACCCCAGGCAAAGGGTTAAGATGAGGCTTGCGCACCTCTTAATCCCTCAAAATAGATCTTAGACACGTCTTGAATACTGTACAGGTCTTGTGCTTGCTAACAAATGCTTTACCTGTTCAAGTGACAGGAATTCTACCACTCCTCTTAGTAGGCGATTCAACAGTCTAGTAGATCTCACCATTAGGAAATGTTTCCTTAGTTAGGGCTTGGCTTGCTTAATTTCTTAGTTACATCTCTCATAGTAATAAAATAAAATAAAATAAAATAAAATAAAATAAAATAAATAATAATAGTAATAATAATAATAATAATAATAATATATATTTATAGCCCTTTAGTGTCTTGCTGGCACATGTTCCATGTGAATAACAATTCCTCTTCCTCTTCCATGTTTATAGTCTTCAAAATTATATAGACTTATTTTTTTTCTCAGAAATCAGTCATGCTCAGGGCTTGTTTACACTGCCCTATGGTTAGAACTAAGAGGGTATGAATAGCAGTGCACACCAAAATGCTTTGCTGTCATTCCCCTGTGTGATTCCAGGGGTATGGATTAAAAGGTTCCTAGTTTGTGTTAATTAAAAGGTTCCTAGTTTTCCTAGTCCTGTTTGAAGAGGACTAATTTCACATGAACTAGGAATGTTTTCGTTCATGCCCACAGCGTTCACATGGGGGAGTTACAAAACAGAACTTGGACACGCACTGGTATCCATACCCTCGTAATCCAGTCTGCAGCACAATTTAGACATAGACCCTGCCATTCGGAATTCTCTCATGTACACTATATGTTACAGAGCTAAAGCTACATGAGAGTGGTTTTCCTAATTGTACATTATGTTATACATTCAAGGACACTAAAAAGATTAATACTGTTTTTTGCAAGCTACAAAATGTAATAATTTTATGTGCAGCTTCCAGTATGTTTTCATTAGTTTGAGTATCCTTTAGGTTAAATGAGAAAATGTAATCACATGCTGAAAAGAATTGATAAGTAACTTGTTTAAACAATGGTCACAATCTTGCTGTCTTTCTCCTCAGCATCTGTAGTAATTGAACTCACCGCATTTCAATGCTGACATTTAATCAATGCATGTAAATCACCTTGGAGGCCTATTATTCTTGTATTCATTAATCCAGTCAAGCAAAATACAAGCATGTAGGAGAATTCTATACAAAGGTATTGAAGTTGAGGTCAAAAAGTGGCACGTGTAGCACTCTGCTTTTAAAACTGTGAACCACCAATGACACATGGGCATTTGTTCTGTCACAAAATGTCTGAATAAAACAGGAAGATCACTGAATACAACCTACATGGGAATTTTATTTAAATGATTTGTTTGGCTGGAAAATTCTCTGGTGAGCAGCAGGATAGATACACTTTAATGCAGTACTATACTCCATGTCAACCATATAATATCTTTCTGTTTACTAGTTTCTGGGACTAGAGAAAGCAGAAAATAAATACATATATTGCTTTTCCTCAGAGGGCAAGAGTGATTTTTTTTTAATCAAATGTCTAGGTGGCAAAATAAATGAACATGGTACAACTATAGGAGGTAAAGAATAAATTCCAATCATTTCTACTCAGGCAAAGGTATCTGAACAGTGCCTTGTCAGGGGGCTGTGAGAGTTTTGATTTGCTGTTTTGTGGAGGCCTAAATTTATGGTCTATCAGCAGTGAAAATTTATTCATATTCAGTTAGATATTGAAAAAGAAAGTGATTGAAAGCTTCATAGTAAGCAGTGAACAAGTAATAACTACCAATATTACATGCAGACTTGCTTTGCTACCGATTTCACTGTGTATATGTCTCTACGGAAAAACCTCACCAACTTTTCATGTGATGCGATATTGTGAAGCGTCATATTTTGTCACTTTAAATCATGTCTCGATGTATGATATGGAGACCTATTCATAGTTTATTACAATAATGAAGAAACCAGCCCCGGCACTAATGATTGTGTAAGGCACAGCCATGTAGGAAGCACCGCTCATAACGTGATCTATGGGCCAACTGGGGAGTAGGAGAGTTGTGTGAGCAACATGCTGTTTCTAAAGATTCACTGCCTTCTCCAGCAACTTTCACAGATGGAAAGGTTCTGTGACAACACGTGGAGGGAGACTGTATTCTTCCATAGAAAAGCAAAAATATTCCCTGCAATAGACGATTATAAAGGAAATGGTCATGGGTAGGGATACTCGGTCTTCACAGATAGGTCCAGGAGACCTCCACTCATATGAAGAAAATATTTTCTTCTCCTTTCTGAAAGGTCTGAAAATAATAAAAAAATCAGTCATAGTGGGCACAGTATTCTCAGCATCCTAATAGGACTGTAGTCTGCACATTTCCTAAATGCGTCCAAATGACAGATAAGGTCCAAAGAGGGAGCAGTCTGAAAAATAAATCCATGCTTTTGGATGTTGAAATACTATTCTTGACGTCAGATTCAGTTGCGTTTCATACTCTGGAACTAGAGGTCTGTATCACTGAACAACAGTACCTCTTTTATTGGAAGAGTTAGCTACTTTCTCTGAAAGAACAGGAGCACTAATGGCACCTTAGAGACGAACAGATTTATGTGAGCATAAGCTTTCGTGAGCTACAGCTCACTTCATCGGATGCATTCAGTGGAAAATACAGTGGGGAGATTTATATACATAGAGAACATGAAACAATGGGTGTTACCATACACACTGTAACCAGAGTGATCACTTAAGGACTTAAGGTGAGCTATTACCAGCAGGAAAGCGGGGCGGGGGGGGGACATTTTGTAGTAATAATCAAGGTGCGCCATTTCCAGCAATTGAGAAGAATGTCTGAGTAACACTGTGTGGGGGGGATAAACATGGGGAAATAGTTTTACTTTGTGTAATGACCCATCCCCTCCCAGTTTCTATTCAAGCCTAAGTTAATTGTACCCAGTTTGCAAATTAATTCCAATTCAGCAGTCTCTCATTGGAGTCTGTTTTTGAAGTTTTTTTGTTGAAGTATTGCCACTTTTAGGTCTGTAATCAAGTGACCAGAGAGATTGAAGTGTTCTCCAACTGGTTAACACCTTAAGTGATCACTCTGGTTACAGTGTGTATGGTAACACCCATTGTTTCATGTTCTCTATGTATATAAATCTCCCCACTGTATTTTCCACTGAATACATCCGATGAAGTGAGCTGTAGCTCACAAAAGCTTATGCTCAGATAAATTTATTAGTCTCTAAGGTGCCACAAGTCCTCCTTTTCTTTTTGCGAATACAGACTAACACAGCTGCTACTCTGAAACCTTACTTTCTCTTGCTCTCCTTTGGAGTATATCACAATTCCAAATTCAGCACTGAAGGTCTGCTTCCTATGTTGTATATTTATTGACTCTCCCACTAAAATGGCCCACTTGAAATCAACCAATAGCAACAGAGCAGCCCTGAGGTTGCTTTAAGTTGCACTGAGCCAGAATTGGGGTGGGTATGTGACAAAAAAAGAAGATCTATAGCCACTTTTTGGCTCCTGACCTCTAAGAAGGAACTAGTCCATTATCTCTAGTCACACTTGATGGAGATTCAGACTGGGGAGCTACAATAGACAAAATATAAATAGAGTAACATGAAATATAGTTTGGAGTCTCCCTTTTTTATATTACAGGATCTAATTGATTTTTAAGGCAGACTGGTTTGAATGGCTGATTGAATAAATTACCTGTATAATAATTTTCTGTACGACAAACCTGAGTCCAGACACCTGCCTAGTACTGTTTGCTTTAACACATGTCTGCCCTGCTATCAGCTTCAGAAGCAGATGAGCATGCTGGCTGAACAGTAGCATGCCTTAGAGGCACCCTTGAGAATGACCTTCATTTGAAGTGGGTCAGAAGAGTTACCTGACCAAGAGGCATTCTTATTGATTCATCTGCCTCTAAACAGATTTACCACCAGATATCTGCTTGAGAACCACTTGCTTTTCAAGCACTGGAAATTGAACAGCTGTTTAGTGTACCTGGGAAGAACACAGCCATGGATGATGACTTAGCTTCCAGCATATATGGCCAGGTGAGAGAATATATACAAATAATCTTTCCTTCATGGAAATCTTAAACAATTATCTGAGGTATTTTCTGATGCTGTATCCTCCAGATAGAGCTGCCCGCTCACACTGTTGATTTGCCTGTTGAATATCTGAGCTCATTTGTCAGGGTGATTTTGTTTAATTTTAATGCATAAGCATACTTACTGAGCATAAGGAGACAAAATATCCACCAAAACAGCTATTTCAGCTTGATGATCTTTTGCCGTTTGGACCTCAAAGATCACATTAGGAAGCTAGTGATAGACTTTACAAACTTCAGAGATCAAATGGCTGCATCCCGAGTCTTCAGAGTAGAATCTATGTTGATAAAGTAACACAGTTATATGAAAAAAGTGGCACCGTCACATGATAACATGCACACTGTAATAAAACTCCCACAAAATCCAAGCCTGAGGTTTGCTTTGAGAATGTTGAGAGAGGATTGCAGGGGTGTAAGAGAGTGTGTGTTTGCAGTGTTCATGATTTAGAGGATGAAATAAGAGAGCTACACTTTGATAGCAGAAATGAAATCAAAACTAAAAGAAATATCAAGATTCCCATAAACATTCAAGGTGGGAATGTGCTCTGTTGTGCTCACCAGAGGCCAGGTTCTCAAATATGACCCAGTCCCTTTGTGGCTGATGACGCAGAACAAAGCCATATCCTCCTCCCTCCCCTCTGCCCCCACTTGCTAGGGAGAACTCAACTAGTATTAAGCCGATGGATTCAGATCCTTTGCTAGCAGCCCCTCGTACATCCCTAGGGGGAAGAAGTGTGTGTATAAATAGCTGAGAGGGCAGGGAACAGGTACACTCCACTACTTCCATCTTCCACTGGTGTTTGAGCTACTTAGGGACGGGGTCAGCACAGAATAGCCCTCCAAATCAGAGAACTGTTATTAGCCCTCTGGCAGCCCCCAATACTGAACAGAGAATGAGGAGAGAATCTGATCCTAAATTGTGTGTGGGCTAATGCCTCTGTTATGAGCCAAAACTCTAGATAGGGAAAATAAAGGAAGGAGATTAATTTATTGGTTATATGGAACATGGACAAATGGAAGTCTTGAAAACTTTGTGCAAATGAAGATTTGTCCTCAATTTATGTCCCAAGCAAACAGCTATGAAGTGATTTATAGAAGCTCCTTGAGGTACTTAAAGTGATGCATTTGTCAAATGTACAAACTCTGTAGGTGTGGTAGAGGTTAAAAACATTAAGTAGATTGAATGATGTGAAAGCTTCTCATTTATAATCAGTTTTAATCACATTCAATACTCCAAATCAGATTAAAATTGGACATCAGTGGTTTAGAATTAAACAATGCTTTCCCCTCTCCATTAACATGTTTTAAATGTCAACATTTTGGTCCCACAGCTGTGTGTTGTATAATTCCTGATGTGGGGAAGGTCATTCATTAATAGATTGCTAGGAGTAGGTTCAGCATTTGTTATTGTTTGGAGGATCACTGCTGAGGGCACATAGTGGGTGCTCCCTGGTACACAAAGTGAGTGACTTCATATTACTTCACTCATCTTGTCTCTTTAATATCCAGGGACCAACATGGCTACAACAACACTGTCTACAAAGGCCAAACTATCATTCCTCACTCAGTGAGTGTTTGCTTGAGTTAGGACAGTAGAATGTGACTCAAAGAAAAAGAAAGAATATAACAAAAAGCAGGTGGTTCCTGTTTGGTTTGTTCCGTTAACAGCCTCACATAAACACCAGGAGGAAGAGAAGACGTTTTTTTCATCAGGCAGAAGGTCTGATGTATCTCTTACCGATGGGGAACCTGGACTTGGCATAGGCTGGAATGTAAACGTGGAGACAAACACCCAATATTGGACATATTGACAAATCCCACAACTGAACATAAGAACTGACCAACATATGCAAGCATGTTCAGCTCAGTCATCGCCACTGCCATGAAATTACTATACGGTATAAATGCATTCTGAGTGTTGACATTCAAATGATCATGTTGTTGCTACTACTTTATATCAAGAATGTGTATATCTAATAAAGCCAAAATGCTGCTTTCAGAGGATTGTAGCAGGGCTCTTTCAGGTCAAGGTGAAAACCATGCCATGTGTTTTGCCCTTTTAAGACCCATTAGAATGCTATAACACAGAAACTTATTTAAGCTCATGTACTGCAAATATTGCCAAATACGCATGTCAATCCCATTGTAAGTATATATACATATCTAGAGGATAGTAGTGGAAAAACATTGGGATTAATTATAGAAGATAGAAAAAACAGATTTTTTTTTTTTGTACAATTTCAGGCAAAGCTCTGATGAAATGTGCAGACATTTGAGTGCCCATATAAGTATGTGAGATGATAGTAAATTGGATGCAAAAGGAATTTGCATTGCATAATTACAGGGGAAATTACATATAATAATGGATCTGGCATTATACCAGATTTTTTTCCAGATGGTTTGTCTGCAGTGGATTTTAAAATTTCTTCCACAAGTCTGGTAGGAATTTGTTAATGAAAGATGTGGGATAAAGACATATGATGAAAACTGTAAAGTGATCAGTCTTAACTTTTAAAAGATCTCTAATAATAAACACAAGATAAAAGGTCCCAAAACAGATTAGGCTACTATCTCCATTACCGTAAATATTCAAGAACAGGTTAGACCTAATGGGACAGATCTTGGCCCGTACTACACCCCTTTTGCCCTGCAGGAGAAATCGGCCCCTGGCTGTGCACAAAAATGAGTTGTGGGGATGTATGAAAAGGCAAGTGTGGTGACCTGGTTGACTGAGTCTGATGTTGGTTCTCTTTAATCTCAAACTATAACATGAAAATGACAAAATTATAAAAGCAAAATGTTCTGGGTCAGTTCAGTATTATTCTGAGTCTTCCTAAGCCACTGCATTGCCTCAGAGTAGTTATAGTTAGGCTTAAGCATTTTTTAAAATTTGTATCCATTTAAATATTCAGAGTCACACGAAATTGCGGCGGAGGAGGGAATAATAATTATTTAATATCAATAGACGTACAAAAAGTTAAAGCTTTATCAACTATTAAAACACAAATTGTCAACATCACATCAAATATAAAGAGTAAATGGCCTTAAATCAAACTCTAATAAGTTCTCAAGCAACATTTATCTTACTTTGTGATGTTGATATTGATAGAACTATTTTAAATCAGTTTAGGTGTGTACAATGAAATTGACATTTACTGATATTTACCAATAAAAATCTAATCTTTCCAAGACTAGTTATAATTAAGGTGCCTCATTCTACCATTCTCCCCTATGGGCCAGGCTTCCCAGCCAGACTACATCTCCCATGATGCACCATGGTCAGTGGCTAGCATGCTTAGTCAATACAGATTAATAACAAAACGTTTTGATTCGATTTTTCCAACCAAAAATTTTAAAAAATCTCCAAAATCAACATTTTCTCACAGAAAATTTCAATTTTGTGGAAATCACATTTTCTCTCAGAGATAAAACATTAACAGAAAATTTCTGACCAGTTCTAATTATAAGCCAGGTCCCCTGACTCCCAGTCCAGTTTTCTGTCTGCTAGATAAAACAGTCTCCCCCACAGCCTTCAAAATCAGAAAAGGTCTCCACAAGGTTTGGAAGGCAATGTTGTTACAACTTTGATGCTTTCTCATAATTACAGATTGGTCTGAGCCAACACATTCAAATTATATGGAGGTTCCTCTAGGTCTGAATGTTGTAGCTTGGACCCATCTCTACAAATATTTCAGTTTGTTTTGCAATAATTCCAGTGTTGATTTTAATTTTAATTTTATTTTATTTTAGCTGTCTCCCCCCTCACCCGCCCCCCCCAAGACTTTAACTGCCTTGTAAATGAATTCTTCAGTATAGTTTAGGAGAACAAATGTCATTACTCCACAATCAACAAATTAAAAATAAAAATATTATTCATGGCACTCAAAAACATTAAGTGAGATCCCATGCTGGTTTTGAAGCAATACTTAGCTAATAAACTCTGTTCCCATACCTTTTGTACAGTATTCCTCTTACCATCAATTACTTTTAGAGCCTGCATTAAAAAGGTCTATTTTTTACCAACTGGAAAACAAAATTAGTGGGGAAATTGATTTTTA
The DNA here is from genome assembly GCF_015237465.2 of Chelonia mydas. Taxonomy (NCBI): domain Eukaryota; kingdom Metazoa; phylum Chordata; order Testudines; family Cheloniidae; genus Chelonia; species Chelonia mydas. The sequence goes on along the minus strand of NC_057850.1, from coordinate 238,313,665 downwards.
TTAAAAGGATATAAAAGGAAACAAAATTAGAGTCTATTAAAATGTTCTTGCTAGTGTCCTTTTTTTTATATTAATACATTTTCAAGTATAAAGGTGTCAGGAAAGCATATATTGTCTGCATGCATTGTATAAATAGTAGATGACTTGAGCAACAAAGTCAACAGCCCCAATTCTGAGCTACAGCTGGGCTAAACTCAACACGGCCCAGATGGTGGGGGCAGTATACATCTATCTATATTGATACAAACATCAGTATCTCTGAGGCTCCAGGATTCTGGGTCTGGTCTCTAGTGTGAGCTAGAACAGCCAGAGAATGGTTCTAACTTATACCTGGCTGCTAGGGAGAATTATTGCAGATGAGGATTACCAGAGAAGATCAGTACTTGGGCCATTATCCCCTTTCCTGGTAGCTCTTCTAAATCTAGTGACTACAGAAGGACCATTCTGCCAACTGTACCTCACCAGGGGACATGCCTCATGAGCTGGTTCCACCAGTTTTACAATTCTTTTATGCCTAAAGGAGCATCAGTGAGAGTCAGAATCTGAGCCTTATCTGAGAGCTAAATTCTTCTTTTAGCCCTGTGTAAAGGGCAGTCCACTGATGCACTAGCCCCAAGAGAAGCAATTTTCCCTTTTGATCCCAGCAGTAACAGTAGCAGCACAGCATGGCTGCAGCACTAGCCTCCCCACATGGGCTCAGCTATACTGGACAGCCCATTGTGTGTGTTTGGAGTGGGTGCAGTGACTGGGCCCCTTACTCCCAACCTGCTCAAGAGGAGGAAGGAGTAGGTGCACAGTGCCTCTACCTGAAGTTCACATAGCCCACATAGGTGTGCAAAAAGGGAGGATTTCACTCTCTCTTGCACCCAGCATGGGCTCATAATCCAAATGACAACTGAGCCCTTAGTCTTATAAAGATCATTAGACTCTATAGCTATTTGTCACACTTCACTGTAAAGGGAGACTGTGTTGCATCGAATATCTCCACATCATTGTTCCTCTTAATGCCCTTTTTAATTTAGCAGGAAACTCTTCCTTTCATTTCTCAAAAGATTTGGGCATTTGGTTTTTCTATTTAAACCAAACGATCTATAAGGAAGAATTTCTGAAGATGGCACTTAGTTCTCTTTGTGATGCTGTGACAGGGTGCACTCGCCCCACACTGGAAGGGGAAGGGTTAACCCTACATTGTGGGCTGAGGAAACCAAGGCCCCTACATTCTACTGGGCATGCACCAGTATAAAAGGAAGCAGCTCAGCTCAGTTGGGGCTGACTGATGGGGAGGAAGGATGTATGCATGCTGCTGGCTCCAACCAAGGATCAGCTGGATCCTGAGGCTGTAGGCACTGGAGGGAACCCAGGGAGACGCCAAGGTACCCACGGAGGTCCCGCAGAGTCTGGAGTAGCCGGGGACAGCGCAGACCAGGGAACCCAGAGACAGCAAAGATGCCCAGACCACAGCAGCAGGAATTACAGTAGAAAGCATCTTGGGAATTAGATAGTGGCCCAGTTAGTGTTTTGGCTGGAACAACTCCCCTCCCTGACTCAGTGGCACATGCTCCAGCCACTGCCAGGGCCCTGGGCTGGGTTCCAGTGGGCTTCCACCCCCACTCCCGCTTTGTGCATGGCAGCCCCCATCCTGACTGATCCTTGCTGCACTAGGCCTTACTGCCCTGTCTCCCTGGGGGTGAAGTTTCTGACTGTGGCCACTAGGCCTTACTGACCTTCTACAAGGGATGAATCTATTGACGTTGGCCATTGTGCCACACTGCCCAGCTATTAGGGTCAAGTACATTAACTTTAGCCATTAGCCTCATTACCCTGTTAAGAAGGGTGAGTATATTGACTTGGGTTTAGGAGGCTGTATGGGGTGCACTCGCCCTGCACTGGATGGGGTTTTCCCCCAACCCCATCACAGATGCTCAGAAAACACCACTTTTTTCTTGAATTATTCAAAATCCATCAACAAATGTATAGTCTGAGAGTCTGTTACCCATGTAAGGATTAGTGAATTTAATGGAAAATCTGTTATTGGAGCAAATTAATAATATAATCTTGGATGTTAATTTATGAAAGCCAAAAGTTTATCACTGTCACCTAGCACTGTCTGTATGTTTACATCTGTGCAACCCTATGCTGTCTGGAGCAATAAAATCTCTGCGGAAGTTCTCATGTAGCGTTTTGCTTCTAAAATATGTTATTTGATAGAATCACCAGACTTAATACAGCACCTGTTATTTCAATCAATGGCCAAATAATTAAAACCTGACTGGATCAATGCTCTGCCCATCCTAAAGGGCTCACTTATTTGTGATAGTATTTCTTGATGTAATTTTTCTAACTGATCAGAAGGACCATGGCAATGGTTAGGAATAGTATTTATCAGGAAGGCTTTATCATCCTTAACAAAGCAAGCCAACTAGTGGGAAATGTTTTTCTGAATGTACCCTGAATTCTGAGGCACTTTGATTCAGACATGTTTGGCCACCTTCCTGTTGGCGCTGCTATGATCATTCTGTGTGGTACTGCTTTTTCTTCTCACAGATGTTTGAGGCAGGGCAGATAGTTTTTATTCATGTGAGTATGGGAAATCAAACACAAATTGATACACTTGCCTGTGTAAAACAAGTCTATTAACACACCCTTCACACAAGATTAATGATTGTGGTGAATGATTGGTGCTATCCAGAGAGATCACTGGATTAAATCCATGCATCTGGCAGATATATGAAAGAATGTGGGATGTATAAGGTGGGTCAGCACACAGCAGTAGCAACACTTCTCCTGGCCAGAGCCCTGGATCTCAGGCAATTAATCAAAGACCAGCAAGAGCAGAGGACTGCAGCTGTAGCCCAGTGTAGCTTGCCTTTATTATATTAACTGTTTTGAATTATATTCTGCTTTAATTATACTTAGCAGAAATGCAAGGAACATGCAGGCCTATATCCTGTAAGACATTAGCTTTAGCAAATTAGCATAAGGCTTGAGGCCTCTGACCTTTGAACAGATAAACTTTGAACAGAACGGCCGATGGAAACCCCAAGTATTGGGGAGCCGAAAGTAGTGTTTAAGGGGAATTTCTGACCACGGGTACATGATTGGACCACAAGAGTGTCATGGCAATGAGTTGACGTATGTTACAGGTACATGAGCTACCTAACCACAAAAGGGCCATGGTAACAAATTGACGTAGATGATGATAACGTGAGATCGTTGATATACTAACCTATGGAAGAAAGATACTCCGCCTTTAGTAAGGTGAGAAAATACAAATAAGGAAAAGGGGCAAATCCCTTACTACAGTGGTTCTCAACCAGGGGCCCGGGCCCCTTGGGGAGCTGAGAGCAGTTTTTCTGGGAGGCCACCAAGCAGAGCCAGCATCAGACTTACTGGGGCCCAGGGAAAAAAGCTGAAGACCCACTGCATAGGGTTGAAGTCCAGGATTCCTGAGCCCAGCCACCTGCGGCTGAAACCTGGGATCCCTGAGCAACTTAGCTTCTCAAGGTCCCTGTGGCGTAGGGCCCTAGGCAATTGCCCTGCTTGCTACCTCCTAATCCCAGCCCTGGCTTTTATATGCAAAAAAACCAGTTATAGTGGCACAGCTGGGCCTTGGAATTTTTATAGCATGTTGGGGGGAAAGGGGAGCTCAGAAAGAAAAATGTTGAGAACCCCTGCCCTACTGAATATGCATCAAACATAGCGGCATCAGGGTAACATATTATAAAAGTTGCATCCCAGTCTGGGGGCAGTAGGAGAAGGAGATGTAGCGCTGGGAGCTGCCAGAATGATGGCCACTGCTGATGAGGGGGAAGGTGATGGTGATAAGAAAGATGATGACTAACATTTCAAATTGTTCTATAAGTAAGGGCGTATATGGATGTGCAGATGCACATTCTGTAGTATCTCTATCTACCTGACTGAGTTGCACTGTTTGTGACTATGCTAAATATATTAATAAACTTTTTGTAAATACAGGGCAGTTCCTAAAGTGTGAGTGTTGCAGCTGTGGACATTGGGGTTCCCAACTATATAATAACTTAAATAATACTAAGCCTGATCTTGGGACAAAAACCTGTTGACCCTCCAAGTGGCAACTGGGAATTCTTAAGTAATCAATAGAGATAGATAGGGCTACACAGCCTTCCTAAGTAGTTCAGCCCACGTACACACAAATTAAAAGACTTAGAGCATGATTCTTGACTACAGTGCACATTCTATAGTTGGTCACATCTCTGCAAAGTGGGTGAAAGATGCCACCAATCATCACTTTTCATAAGGGCCAGGTAGAATTGCCATCTCTGAGCTATGAGGATTTCAAGGACTACTTCCCTTCTCATCCCAAAGGGCTGTGTCTTCTCCCATACACACTACATTCTCCCACTTGTGGCAGCCCACGAAGCTGGAATGGTACCTGTTAGTGGATTGTACTGCAGAAAGGGCTACAATCACTGTGTGTGCATCAGGGAGCTCTAGCAATATCTTCATTTGATGGTTGATCTGTGCTTATCTTACAATGGATATTTTAAAGACACAGTCTAGTCTTGTATTAATCACTTTAAAAAGCAGTGACAAATGGTATTTGAAGAAAATGATAGAATAAGAGTAAATACACAAGTCTTTAAGAGACTGCAAAATCACACATATTTTCCTCACCATCTCAACAACTGGTATCCCCATTTACAGTTTCCAAATCGATGCTTGTAATGGGCAAAATTACAAGTCATGCATCAGGCAAGTGCCAGCAGAATTACAGGCTATGACATGCTTTGTGCACAAGACTATATAAGTATGTAATGTAGACTTTCTTTAGATATTAGCTTATAAATATCAGGGTGGCAGAATGTACACAAGGCCATCCTATGATTTTGCATGTGATTCACAGCTCACTGGGTGAGACTTATCTGCATCTGCTTTATACTTCTATATTACTGATTAATGATTAAACAGGCACCTAATGGATGGTGGAGCTCTGAGGCACCATACCACCAGGAACGAATATGGTAAAATGCCACATTTGTGGGGGTGACTGAAATTATCTGTCACACATCAGAAATCTATGTGGTCCAACTGCAGCAGGCTAGCATGAGGTGATGCTTCCAATTGTTATAATTTCCCATGTAAACAATGACTCCTGATTACCTCAGGATGAGAGGATATGGCAGACAATTGGAAACAGAACAACAGATGTCATCTATAGTCAGCTTTACTACATTTACTGCATCACTACAGGTTTCCCTCAGTGGTGAGTTATAAATCACATCTCCTGGAGTCTGTTTATTTTACTGTTACTTTAATTCTCTAACTATCACTGTCACAGGGCAAACTCCTCACCCTGGATTTCTCTTTGCAAGCAGACCTCACACACTTATATAAATTCACCAAAACATACTTTATTTACAATATCTTATGTAACTTAATGTACCACCACCATAAGTTTTTTCCCAAGCTTCAGTGGAACCCTCCTTGGCACAGGATCAGGGAGAAAAGTCTCATCTCTCAGAGAGCCTAAGCTTCTTTGTCCTTCCTTCCAGCCTTCCCCAGTACCTTCCTCTTTCCCATGTACCAGTCCCCAGCTGATGAGTTGAATCCCTTGTCAACCAGTTAATCACCTGGTCCTAATCAATTATGTCCTAATTTGGGTCAGGAAGGCTGGTGAGTCAACCATAGGCTACTTGCACTACTCGCACTCTGTCACAGGGACCACACCTTGTGGTAGCTGGGGTGGGTGGGTGGAAAGAACCTGTCCTCCCTGGACAGATAGACGATAGGGAGCCACTCTATGGAGGCAGCCTCAGCCTAATGGCTGAGGTGGTTCTTTCACAGCCCCAATATGTGGGGCAGGACTGGCGGGCCCCTGCAATCGCACACCGGCCAGCTCCTTCTTCCTTGGGCCTACCCCACCAACCATCCATGCTATGTACCAAGCGTGGACCTCTGTATGGCCTTCCCAACAGCAGCCCTCCTCATCCTTTCCCAGCCAGGGCAGTGGAACTAGAGGATAGCTATGGCAAAGTGGCATCAGCTTAATGTATCCCTGTAGGTTGTAAGTGTATTTATAAATACTAGCAGCTAATATTTGGCTGTGTATAATCATTAAAAGAGCAATGAAGAATGAAAAGGCTCTCTAAATCAGATGGGGCACCTTGCAATCTAGTATTTAAATAAACACTTTAACGGTTCCAGGAAAGTAGGAATTATATGGAACTATTTAGAAACATTTCCTCTGACTCTTCCTATTTTGGCCCCAAAACTGCTTCAATTCTCCACCCTGAGAGTAGCTTACTAGTCACCATATTGAAGGAGGGGGGGGGGGGGCGCAGAATCAGGTCCTTTAACTAGCAGTTCTTCAACATAAAGTTGTGTGCCCTAATCTGAATTTCTATGAAATTATTACAGTGCAAACCCACCTCTCAAAGAACTACACCATCATAATCTCACTGACAACTCTGATGTGGTGCCACAATTTTCTAGTGTTGCTGAATCTGCGAAGTGTTATCAGCCTAACTTCAGGCAATTCATCGGTAGCCTGAGACAAAGCAGGGGGGTGACTAAATGCTCCTTATTTCTAACAAATTATTTCTGATATACATATCGTATATCACATATAAATGCACATACACTTTAAAGATGTGTCAGATGAGTGCAGATTCCTTTGTGAAAGAATGTGAATTGATACTCATTTCTTAAACTTTGGGTCCAAATATTTGCACAACTTTGAACCCTCCCTAATTCAAATTATTGCACCATTTATCCAACTCCAACTGGGGCATTGTTTCATCACAAAAATAATTATTATTTTTATCATGGTAGTGTCCAGAAGCCCCAACCAAGACTATGGCCTCATTGAACTAGGCACTGCACAAATAAATAGCAAAAGACCTTCCCTGAAGACTTTACCACCCAAATAGACAAGACAGTGGTACAAAGCAAGCATTGTCATCGGGAGCGTACATATAGGGAACTGAGGCATACACAGAATAACCCAAGGTCCCAGAGGTAGTCTGTGGCAGAGCCAGGAATTTAACCTAGATTTAGTGATTCCCAATCCAGTCCTTAAACCACAAGACCGGGCAACCTTCTCCTCAGGGATGTTGGAGCTGGGGGTGCTGCCGCACCACCTGGTTTGTAGTCGTAATAACAAACACCAAATGAATGGTTTCCATCATCAGCACCCCCACTATAAAAACTGCTCCAGCACCCCACTTCTCCTAAGAGTAGTTTGCATTCATTCAAGGATCTTAATGCACTTTCCAACTAATAATTGCCCTGTGAGGTACGTATTAATATTATACTTATTTCAGACAAAAGTAAAGAGAGGCACATAGTGGTTAAGTGACTTGCCTAACGTCAGCAGTGAGTTAGTGGCAGAACTGCAATTAGAAATCAGGAATTCTCTGTCCAATATAAAACTATCCTATTTAAAAGATGCCATGCTCAACAACAGCAAAAAGTTCAATTAATAAAACTGTGGCATGAATGTCAAAAGTGGCACAAAGTCCATAGTGTGTTCCAAGCCTATACTACGTTCACATCCATGGTTCGACTCACCTCTGCTCCACCATTAGCTTTGAAAAGGCAGGTTTTCAGACTTCACCATTAAGTTCCCTTGCAAAATCATTGACGAAAGTCTGGCTCTCTCTCAACACTCAGGTCCTTACGTTGCCATACCTGTTAAAGCTGATTATTGTTCTGCTCAATTGCACTTCAATCGTCCTACCCACTGGAAGAGCTTTGCATTGTGCAGCCTCAGGCATGCCACTAACAGGGCTTAACATTTGTGCCAGTTCATACAAACGTTAACTGCAGATAGTCATTTGCAGTATGAGAGAGATTCACAATAAGTGAAACCTGCCACATTCTTTACAATATTTCAGAACACAAGGTTATTTTGGAGACATCTTAGGGCCAACCTTTCTCATATTTTCTGCTTCTTCTAGTGCCACAGGGAGGAGATCCTGCAAGGCAGCGCTCAGAAAAGCAGTCAATAAATATATTTTATTTACCCTCTCCTTTTTTGGAGTTTGAAAGATTTAAGGATAAGCTAAGAGATGATTTTAGCATCAGAGTCAGCAATAGTGAGAGAAAGTGAGAGATTAAAAATATTGCTCTGATTTGAAAAATTGGAGGGGAGGCAAACTGAAAAGGAGTAGAGGAAGAAGGACAGACGTGAGAAATTGATAAATAAGAAATGGAGACAGAATGGTGGGATAGACGGAAAGGGAGGTTGGCACCCGACAGACTTTTCAGCCTGGGCATGGAAGTGAAACATTTAATTGCTTCCATTTGCTTACTTGTTGAAAGGATGCTACCTTTTTCCAGGAGATGTGCTTCATGCTTTCCTTACTACTTATTTATACTCCATTTAAAACTAAGCTTAGATCTTTTTATTGCTTGGACAATGCATTATTTATTCTCATTCTATGTGTTTATTCAGGTACTTTCTGGCTAATAGTTGACGTATTAAATATAGCTCTTATATATCAAATACGTAATAAAGGAACTTGAAGTTTGCTATTTATGTTAATGGCACCCCATTATAAAATCCTTCATATGTTCCAGACCATATCTCCCTGTGGGATAGGAAATCCAATATCTCTGAAGTAAATTCAGAATAAACAAGCATAACTCCAGTGAAGACATATCAGGCTTCATTTTTGTGTATAATTAAGTGGAAGTTCTGGATGACTTGACATGTGCATTTGTGGTTCTTTCATTCTTTCGTGATAATTTTCATTCTGACTAGCAGCGCCTCTCCTGTGTTTAACATCAGAAACAGTAAAGAGTTATAAATACAGTGGATAATCCAAGAAGATCTATTATCAGAATAAATTACAAAGTATAGATTTTACAAATTATTATGAGGGTTTTTTTTTAAATGTTAAAATGTACAGCAAGCACAGATTTAAAGGGTGATTTTTCAAGGCCATAAATGACAATTAGGCAACCAACTCCCATCAATGGGCTATTTCTTCCTTTGAACATCTCTCCCTTTTTCTCTACTTTGTGTACAGCTCTGATTTAGTAACTTGCATAGCCTGATTTGTGCATAGCTGATATATATTTAGAAGTACACGTATCCATTTTAGGTGTGCAAACTATTTTAGGGCTATTTGCAAATCTAAATTGGACACACACACTTCTAAAAATTCATAGGTTCATACATTTTAAGACAAGAGGGGATCATTAAGAACACCTAGTCTGACCCTAAGGGTCCCTCCCTGCCTTAAAATATATCAACCAATGAATGTGTAGAAGTGTGAGTGCCCAGTTTAGGTATGCGAATAGACCTCACGTGGTTTACAGAATTAGACCAGCTGTGACAGGGTAATTAGGGGTCCCTCCCTCAGAGGGTGGGAGAACCGGACCACATCCACTTATTTACACTGGGTGGTTACAACATTGGCCCCAATTCCCTACTATTCACAAATAGGGGCTCTGTCCTTTGTGGGCCTCCGTAAATGTCCTCAGCTTGGGGAAATAAACCTCACACTGTCAGGGATACTCTCTCCCTGAGGTCCCAGAAAAAGGGGGGATGGGCTGGTGAGTCTACGGTGCTGCCAACAATTCAGTCCCAATGTAATAGATTTGGGGAAATATTTCTGGCTGGCTCTCTGAGGCAGGCTCAGTTTATCTGTCTTACCCTGGGAGTCCACTGTACTCTCCCCAGGGTTGGGGTGAAGGTCTCTTACCTACGAGTGCCCTCTGTGATGTCAGGAATCGCTTCTGCAATCTGCTTCCTAGGGCAATCCTGCGCGTTCCTTCCTTCCCCCAGCTGACTGCAGTTTCCTCTCTTTTAAAACCCTTCTCCTTATCATGAATGATTGACAGTGCTGGATGGGTGGGTCTAGCCTTACCATTAGGGCCTCTCTGGCCCCTTCCTCATCTGTGTGGGGCCTTTACACCCCATCACATCCTCCTCCAGTGCAACTGGAGTTGAAGAAACTAGCTCTTCTGTAGGATGTGTCTCAAGTATATGCAAACCATGGTAGGATTACACAGCTAATGCTTTCACTAAAAAAACCAAAACTTCTCTTGGCCTTTTTTTTCAATGTATTAGGTCCAAACGTGGTTTCATTCAGCATCAATGCTTTCATTCTCCATTGAATGTATTATCTTTTATGGACTGGAGAATTATGCTAAATTCTACCAGAAGGAGATGCATTCTATTGGTGCAAGACAAAAGGATGAGCTACTGAGGGTCTTCCAGTGCTCACTGGAGGTGGGAGTGTATCTTGTTCTGTGTTTCTCTACAGAAGCTAAAATATGGGGCCCAGATCCCAACTCGAGTTCCTACAATAACAGGAATATTTAATAATACATACAAATAGCTGTGGAGTCTAGTGGATGGAGATTAGACTGGACGTCAGGTGACCTGAGTTCTATTCTCTGCTATTGACCTACTGTTGTGATCTCGTGATTCATAATAGTGAGTTAATAATGCCTTTGTAAAGTGCTTTAACTCACTGAATGAAAAATGCTATGTGAGTGCTTTAGATGAATGTATATATTTATGCCTTCTCAGCTGTGCTCAAGGCAGCTAATGCTCTAATTCTGGAACACAGTCCTATTACACAGAGGAAAGAGACAGGCCAATACAACATGGACAGTCAAATATGCTTTATTAGAAAATGAGATTCATTTAAATCCCAGCTTTCATCTGTGGATGAACTACTCTTCTTTAAACCTTAGGTGCTGTGAGTAGTAAGGAAATATAAAATTCAACACCTATGTGCCAACATGACTTAATTAAATCCTACTGAGTCCATAAAAGATGCCTTGAATTTTAAACCACATTTTTTAGAAGCACTGAACTGAACTATATTCTCTTTCTTTGAGTAGATGGACTACACTGAGTTCCCCTTGGACAGCCTCTTACCCAGCATTACAAACCCAACACCCACATGAGCTGAAATTTAAACTAAGGGTTTATAGGGGGAAGAGGTTTATTGCAAGATATTCTGCTCCTGGAGTACTACAAGATTCAGGAAACCATTAGGCACTCCTAGAATTCTCATTTAAATCCCAGCCTGCAAATGGATTGCATAGAGAGCTTGGAACGTAATCCTTAAAATGTTAAATTTGCCTACTTCCATATAACTTTTTTGGAGGATTTCAATTGGAAAAAGCATGAAATCATGGAAGAATGGCTTGCCTTACATTCATTAAATGATCTCTTCCCTGCATACACATAAACATAACTGTATTATGCACTCAGGCGTGCTTGTGACTAGCAGAAAGTGAAGGGTTGACATCAGGCACAAGGAATCTTTATTCTGTCAGAAATGCCATAGTTTGTCAAACCTACAGTATTTTTCTGCCAGCTCCCTGCCAAAATCCTACTTGCCTTTTTATCATCACTCCTCTTTAGATGTTCTTGAATAAGATACTGTAGCACTTAAACTCCCCAAATGCACACAGACTCTACCGAACAGGGTGAATATTGAATGTGGCTTACACAAGGCCCTAGCCACAGAATGGTAGTCTCTCACTTCCCACATGATCTTTCCATTATTCCAGTTGAAGGTGGTATATAATGTTGACTCGCCACCTCCTGAATGGAAAATCAAGGGGTGTAAGGTAGCCTGAACACACATACACAGCCTATTTTTTTAGGTGACTGTACCCTTAAAACTTTGGAGTATTTAGTGAATACTAAATTCATTAGAAGCATTTATTGGTCTTCACTTACTGTATGTCTGATTGATGACCTGTATAGTCTAGACTTTGATACACTATGTCATGCTTCAATGGAGAAATCCAGGAGCCTGAATAGAAAAGAGAACATATTACACAACCTTTTGCTTTTTAATTATATCATTAAAGTTGAGGTTTGACCTCCAGTTGACTTTCAAGTTGACTGGTTAGATGAAATAGTTCTGTAACAACTGAAAAAAGGCAAAAGAGGTCAGATACCTCAGTGAGGAAAAACAAATAATGTACTACTGAAACTCTCTGTTTTTGTAAGCATCTATACTACATTTATGAAATTTCCTCACTATTGTTCATTCTGCTCCTTTAAAATTTGCATTTATTCCTTTAAACATGTATTCCTTGTAATATACATATAAAATGTCTTACTGGTGTGCCCAAGTATAATCCTGAGTACACATAAGGCAGCAGAAGATATAGAATCTATCACTCAGCTAAGGTGACTATTTTCCAAGAATGAGATAGGAGTCAATTATAAATATCTTTATCCATGATTAAAATAATTAATTTTGCTAATTTACTACCTTAAATCCTAGAATCAGGCCCTTCTGGAGCACCATTGAAAATCATCCTGGGCATTGTACAATACTTATTAAAACCTGAAGCAAAACCAAAGCTCAATGCTCAAAAGCAAATGTGCTTTCCATAAAATGTGTTTGTCTTGAGACACACAACCAGGAAAATTGGGGAAGGATAGAAACAAAAACAAATGTTTGGTTAAAGCCCAATTCAATCCAGAAGCTTTGCAGTGGGTTCTGAAGCTCACCATGTCTGGCTGCTGATATATACTCAGTGTTCCACAGATGGTCAGCGGAGGTAGCTCTATCATCAGGCTTGGAAAGCTGAATTTCAGCTACTGACAGCAGAAATGTTCCCCCAGATTTCTGCTGTCAGGATGGGACACAGGGATGGAGGTGGTCTCTGCAATGCCTGTGTCACAGATTATGGAGGGCTTTAAAGGCTGTTGCAAACACTTTGAACTATAAACAGAACTGCACAGGTAGCTCAGTGCATCATGGTGAGCACTGTACTTCTAGGCTTTGCTTCTCCACTGCATCCAAGTGACCCTCAGGGACCTAATTTCAGTGAACAATCAGGGGTAACAGCTCTTCGGTGCCTCCTGCCCCACACCATGCTGCTGAAATGCCCTAAACACATGGCCCACCCTGATTCCACTTACATCAGAGGGTAGTGGGGGCTGGCACAGAAGATGGAAGAATCACTCCCACCAGATTTACACCTGCACAGAATTCTCCTGTACAGGAGGAATTCTCCACTGGCTTTTGTGAGTGCTTTGTGCTGCTCACCCAGAACACAAAGATGCCTTAGTGGACCAGAAAATCCAGCCCATTATATTTATGCCAAAAGGAATTTCATTTTAAGCTTCAAGCTTAAATCAACTGTCCATTCTGAAGTAGGTTAATTCCAGCTGAGGCACAAAATATGAACAATACCAGCTGTTTTTCAAACTAAGCGTATTCCACATCTAGAAATGGGCAAACTTCTTTATTTGGATATAATAGGAATCCTCCACTATTCACCTCAAACTGGAACTGAATCTTTTGTGAAGCTTGAAAAAAATAATTCTTTTTCTCAGTCATTTCCATTTGCATATGCCTTTGCACTTTAGGGTTACTGAAGTGGAACTGAAGTGGAAAAGTTGAATAGGATAACACCAAGAGGCATCCTGACCTGGCAGTAGTGATAGCCAACCCAATCTGAAACTGACCAACCCCTGCGTCAGAACTTAAATCTCAAACATTCTGAGCCCCGATGCACCAATGCAGTTCCAAGGCATAATCAAGGTCTGGAACCTTCTGCATGAAGAAACCATAACTTTCTTAACAAGACCTCAGGTGTGTAGCTGCAAATCTGAGCCCCTTCAGCAGGCAAGGAAGGATGAGGTTCCATTTCCCAACCTCCATGAGATGGCCCACTGAACCCCTCTCAAAAATTGTATCATAATCAGTGGAACTGGAGTCAGAGGTCCAATGTTCCCTGGAAGGACTGTTATTGAGAGGACACCAGTGGAACAGCAAATGCAAGGAGTTATGCTGGAAGTAACTTGGCCACATGGATAGAGCAGTTCACAGGGTTTAATAAAGTTTCCCTTTTTAATCTTAGCCTGCATTCAGCTTCACACTTTGTGAATGAACCATGGTGGCAGTGACTGAGACGTGAGTTCTCTGCAGTGCAGCAGCTGGCAGCATAAGCCATGGAACTTGGTCTGAACTCCACCCTGCAAGTTGCAGACACAAACCTAGCTCAGTGATGGACCCAGTGGAAGGAGGAGCTTCTGCAACTGACCATACAGGGGGACAACAACAGCAGGAAAGTAAAACTATTACATTACCATATTGCAGAACAAGGCAGGAGAATCTGCACCATTCTGAAGATTCCCCTCTGTCTCAAATCTCACAGAAGTCCTAGGAGCCCTGGGGACCTATTGCTCCCCAAAGCAGAACAAAACTGTAGAATGACACCGATTTTTCGCTACGGGCCAATCCAAAAGGGAGGATATAGATCCTCTATATTACTGCCTTCTGGATACTGGTTGCTACGTGCAATTTTGGGGATTTCACAGACTCCCTGATTTAGGACAAGATAGTCTGCAAAACTTGGTATCACCATCAGTGGGAGCGGCTACTCCAGGAAGGCAATCTCGCATTAGACAAATGCTTATAATGAGGCATGCAGCAGGTGCCTTAAGAGAAAGGATGAACGCTCTAGGAGCCACAACAGACTCAGAAGTACATGCAGTGAGGCAACAGCAAAGGAGAGCAGATAACCAGGGTTCAGACCCACAGTGGGATGCATTTATGTCGGAGTCAGCATGAATGAATCCAGAAGAAGTGCCCTGCACTAGGACAGCACTGCGAGGAATGTAGGAAGCTGAACCAATTTAGCAGTGTGTGAAAAAGCAGAAAGATTCAGTCAGACTTGTAGAAGTGTATGGCACATCAGACAGTAGTGATGACATCCTGACTCTCTCCTGGAGTCTGAGTGCATATCAAGTTGAGGCTCTCGTGACAGCAAAGCAGCAAGGGACAACAATTCCTACCTCAGTTCATGCAACTATAATATCATGATTGGTGTGGAGAAAGTGAATATGAAAGTGTTATTTATCCCTTCACATAACACAAGAACCAAGGGTCACGGAATGAAATTAATAGGCAGCAGGTTTAAAACAAACATAAGGAAGAACTTCTTCACACAACACACAGTCAATATGTGGAACTCAGTGCCAGGGGATGTTGTGAAGGCCAAAAGTATAACTGATTAGAAAAAAAATAATTAGATACGTTCATGGAGGATAGGTCTATCGATAACTATTAGCCAAGATCGTCAGAGATGCAACCCCATGCTCCAGGTATCCCTAAACCTCTGACTGCCAGGATACTGAGCTAGATGGACCACTGGTTTGACCCAGTATGGCCATTCTTATGTTATGTAACAATGTTAATGGAGAAACTTCCTGTACAATTTTAGGTGAAGAGTGGGGCTCCCTGCAATGTTATCCTCAGGGTGAATTGGACTCGAACAAACCAATTACGAAGAGCAGGTGCAACCTAATAATGTACAAATAGAGCATAATGCAGTCCGTACAAAAATCTGACCTAGTAGTAATTGACCTGAAAAATAACAGACAGTACCAACTGAAGTCCGTGGTGAAGAATGCTAAGCAGCCCTCATATAAGACATGGATCTGATCAGGGTTCAGCATCATAATTTTATAGAGGCAGTGCGAAAATCAAAAGGGGGATTCCTGTGGACAGTGGAGACAATTTTAAAAGCACCTGAGGATGTTTCCAAAGGTGATGGGGTACCTCGAAGGAAAGGTGCACCTGGAAGTAGACCCTTCAGTGGAACTTGTGTGCTTACCACAAAGGAAAATTGCAGTACACGAGGAACTCAAAAGAAGCAGGTTATCATAGTGCTGGTGAGCCTGGGTATGCAGCATGGTGGAGGTAAAGAAGCCATCATTTAGCATAGACCTAAAGCTAAAAAACCGGGCATTGAAAAGATGCCATCATCCATTGCCCATGATTAATGACATCTTACCAGAACTTTCTAAAGCCATAACCTTTACAGTATGTGATATGAGGAACAGGTTTTGGCACATCAGACTGGATCAAGAGTCTAGCATTCTCACAACCTTTGCAACATCATTTGGTCACTACAGATGGCTGCAAATGCTGACGGGCATAAGCCCAGAATGAGAGATATTCCAGAGAAGACTCACGCAAGCACTGGAAGGACTGTTGGGGGTGAAAATAATTGCAGATCACGTCTTAATTTTAGGTGAAGGGACCAATGGTACAGAAGCTGAATGAGACCATCACAAAAAACTACAAAGATGCAATTCAAACAGTGTGAGGTAACACACATTGGACATCTGCTCCCAACAGAGGGACTGAATGCAGATCCCAATGAGATCAAAGAAGTCAGAGACATACCAGCTCCAGTGGCCATGAAAGGGGTACAGTGCCTCAAAGGAATGATACATTTTCTGTCCAAGTTCTGTCCACACCTGACTGCAGTAGTGGAACCCATACTTCAGCTCACAAGACAGGATGCTGTGTGGGACTGGGCATGTCCCAACAGCAAGCATTTGATACTCTAAAACAAATGATGATGGATGCCCTTGTCCAGAAGTACTACCAGCCAGGAAAGATACAGATGCTCCAATCTGATGCATTGGAGAAAGGATTGGCTGTTTTGCAAGAGCAGCTGGTCATTTATGCCAGAAGAACTTATCAGAGGCTGAACAGGGGTATGCCCAAATAGAAAGAAGAGCTTGTCTGTGTGTAGTGAGGCGGAGTGGCCTCCCTCCAGACCTGAGAATGAGGGACCATTACACCCCCCCTCGTGGGCATAGCCAAACCTGCCATGCCCCCCTCACTGGAAATACTAGGGCAGAACAGGAAGTGTAAAGGGAGGGCCCTTCAGCTCAGTTGTGCAGGAGCCAGGGAAGGAGACAGACCTCTCCAGCCCGCTGCTGAACACTGGAGCTGAGCCAGCGCTGTATAGCACCCTGCCCCTGGAGAAGACTGAGCCAGGAGAGGAGTTGCCAGGACTGGTGTCTGCAGTGTACCCCATGCTGCTGACCCCATCCCTGGGGTGGTGTCCTATTCACTCCTCGGCGTTGTTTGTTGTCTGCCCCCGCCAGGAGACTGTGGGCCCCAGACTCTTTGCTTGTTGGCCACCTTAGCCAGGAGGCTTAAGCAAAAGCCTGCTCTTTGCTCTGCCCCACCCATAGGGCTAGAGCCTACCCTATAGACTTTTTGCTTTCTGCTTTAGCCCAGAGCCTTAGTCTAAAGGCTGCTTCCTGCTCTGCCCCGCTCAGAGGGCCATAGCTCTTACAGACTACTAAACGCTGTCTGCCCCAGCCAGGAGGCTGTGAGCTAAAGACTGCTACTGGTTCCTCTTAACAATACA
This sequence comes from Chelonia mydas, assembly GCF_015237465.2. Lineage (NCBI taxonomy): Eukaryota > Metazoa > Chordata > Testudines > Cheloniidae > Chelonia > Chelonia mydas. The sequence continues at coordinate 238,296,517 of NC_057850.1, read as the reverse complement.
AAAAATAACTAGCTCAAACCCCCACCCAGTAATCTGGGAAAACTAATCACCACCTCTGGGAGCCTCTAAGAGGCAATACTTTCCCACTCACAAGCACTGAGTCTGTGTATAACTAAAGAAAACTTGTATTAAAAGAAGAAAACCCAGCAATCATTTGGGAAAACACTACAACAATTACTTGAAAGTACGCAGCTGATAAGTAAAACACCCACCCCACAGTATCTTGGGCGATGTTGTTTTTTCTCGGGTTCCCACTGGTTGTGAAAAACCAATGGACAAATGTCTCTAACATAACACTTCCTTTTTCCCTCCACTGCACCCGATTCACAGTTTGTTGTCTGAGGTCAGCAATTCCCCAGAGTCGGGGGATGTGTTTGGGTGGGTTTGCCTCCCATGCCTGAGCAGAGAGGGTGGTTGAGTGATGGCTCTGCCTCTGCTCCTCAGTGTCACTGCAGTCTCTGCCACTGTTGCTTCACTGTCACTGGCATCACTGTCGCTGGCATCACCACCTCTCCCTGTGATGCTGTGTTCTGGGGTTTCACAACTTACCCCACTTCCCAGTGATTTCAGCTCTTTAGTGATTTCACTGGGTAGTGGGGAATCTCTCTGCTTCTGCGTCTTCTGTGTTGTGGTCTCACCACACACTCACTCTAAGATTCAATTACCTTAGATTAGCTCATCACTGAGCTGTGCTCTAGAAATCACGGAGAGAGAACCAGGACTTTCAAATGAGTCTAGTTAGCTGTCTTGAAACACTGGAGGATGAAAAAAGTCAAATGGCTTCTGCAGCCCTTTAAACAGGTCCACACAACACCAGGTAGGAACTCTTATTCCCCCTCCAACTTTGGTATCATTACCCCCTGCTTAGCAAGTGACGTTGAAGTGAGGGTTTCAGAGTAGCAACTGAGTTAGTCTGTATCCGCAAAAAGAAAAGGAGGACTTGTGGCACCTTAGAGACTAACAAATTTATTTGAGCTTAAGCTTTCGTGAGCTACAGCTCACTTCATCGGATGCATTCAGTGGAAAATACAGTGGGGAGATTTATATACACAGAGAATATGAAACAATGGGTGTTACCATACACACTGTAACGAGAGTGATCAGGTAAGGTGAGCTATTACCAGCAGGAGAGCGGGGCGGAAAAGCCTTTTGTAGTGATAATCAAGGCGAGCCATTTCCAGCAGTTGTCAATGTTAGGATATAGATATTCAGGCCTGTCTGTAAAGGCCTGTACTTTAAGAATTTAGGGGTATTCTTATTACTTGGCTAGTTCTAGAGGTATAAAAGAAAGAATCAAAATCACTGTCTGCTGGTGTAAGGGCCTTCTCTTACTGTGACAGTTTGAGGCCCTGTTCTTAGGCTAAGGCCTTTGGCTAAGCAGCAGAGGCAGCCATAAGCCAGGAAGCGAACAGTCACATCCTCACATTCCAAACTAGCCACATTGAAAGAAGGTGCTATTGGGCTGTTAGGAATACAATCCTGTCCTGAATACAATCCTGTCCTGATAATTCCTATCACCTCCAAAGAAAGGGAAGTGCCTAGAAAATGCAAAAGGAAACTTAGTTTGATAGCATCCTGTCTGGCAAGAACTCACTTATCAATAGCTGGGATGTGAAATCCTCACTTCTGTATTGTTTTCCCACTTTGCTATTGTTTGTCTGTATAATCTCTGTCTGGTCCTGTGATTGTTTCTGTCTGCTGTATAATTAATTTTGCTGGGTGTAATCTAATTAAGGTGGTGGGATATAATTGGTTAGCTAATCATGTTACAATATGTTAGGATTGGTTAGTTAAATTTCAGTAGAATGATTGGTTAAGGTATAGCTAAGAATATTACTATATAAATTAGGGGCAAACAGGAAGTAAGTTGGGATTCGAAAATAAGGAAAAGGAACTTGTATTTAAGCTTGCTGGAAGTTCACCCCAATAAACATCGAATTGTTTGCACCTTTGGACTTCGGGTATTGTTGCTCTCTGTTCATGCGAGAAGGACCAGGGAAGTGGGAGAGTGAAGGAATAAGCTCTCTAACAGTCAAGACCTTCTGAGGATATGTGGACACAGTTGGGAACGGGCTTTGTTACAAGGATAGGTTCCTGGGTTAGTGGTTCTGTTGTGTGGTGTGTGGTTGCTGGTGAGTATTTGCTTCAGGTTGGGGGGCTGTCTGTAAGCAAGGACTGGCCTCTCTCCCAAGATCTGTGAGAGTGATGGGTCGTCCTTCAGGATAGGTTGTAGATCCTTGATGATGCCTTGGAGAGGTTTTAGTTGGGGGCTGAAGGTGATGGCTAGTGGCATTCTGTTATTTTCTTTGTTGGGCCTGTCCTGTAGAAGGTAACTTCTGGGTACTCTTCTGGCCCTGTCAGTCTGTTTCTTCACTTCAGCAGGTGGGTATTGTAGTTGTAAGAATGCTTGATAGAGATCTTGTGGGTGTTTGTCTCTGTCTGAGGGGTTGGAGCAAATGCAGTTGTATCGTAGAGCTTGGCTGTAGACAATGGATTGTGTCAATCAGGGTATGCTAAGTACAGTCCCGCTGCCTTTACTCATAGAACAAGGATAACAATATTTCATTCACCCCTGCTGTCAAGGTTCCTTCCCCACTCTGAACTCTAGGGTACAGATGTGGGGACCTGCATGAAAACCTCCTAAGCTTACTTTTACCAGCTTAGGTTAAAACTTCCCCAAGGTACAAACTATTTTACCTTTTGCCCTTGGACTTTCGCTGCCACCACCAAACGTCTAACCGGTTTTATTTTATTAGGAAAGAGCCCGTTTGGAAACTTCTTTCCCCCAAAAATCCTCACCAAAACCTTGCACCCCCCTTCCTGGGGAAGGTTTGATCAAAATCCTCACCAATTTGCATAGGTGACCACAGACCCAAACCCTTGGATCTTAAGAACAATGAAAAAGCATTCAGTTTCTTAAAAGAAGAATTTTAATAGAAGAAAAAGTAAAAAGAATCACCTCTGTAAAATCAGGATGGTAAATACCTTACAGGGTAATTAGATTCCAAACATAGAGAATCCCTCTAGGCAAAACCTTAAGTTACAAAAAGACACAAAAACAGGAATATCCATTCCATTCAGCACAGCTTATTTTCTCAGCCATTTAAACAAACAGAATCTAACGCATATCTAGCTAGATTACTTACTAAGTTCTAAGACTCCATTCCTGTTCTGTCCCCGGCAAAAGCATCACACAGACAGACCCAGACCCTTTGTTTCTCCCCCCCTCCAGCTTTGAAAGTATCTTGTCTCCTCATTGGTCATTGTGGTCAGGTGCCAGCGAGGTTATCCTAGCTTCTTAACCCTTTACAGGGTGAAAGGGTTTTTCCTCTGGCCAGGAGGGATTTTAAAGGTGTTTACCCTTCCCTTTATACTTATGACACCTGCATTCAATGCTAAAGTGAATTTTAACCCAAAACAGGCAAAATTGATCACTTTGGCAATGCTGGTCTGACTGCTAACCCCTACATAGAGTAGGTGTGTCTATGCAAATACAGTCTACTGGTGAGATCTTTTCCCCTAGTTCATCACTAGATATAAGGGGAGAGCTCATTCAGACCCCAATTAAACAAGTAGATATGAGGAAGCCTGGTTATAATCGAGCATGGATGAACCAGTTCAGATAAGAAAATAATTGCTGCCAAACCTTTGTTGATCCTTGAAATTAAATGCAACTTGAAACCCTACTCTTCTGGGCTTTGGCAGGATGGGAAACAGAAACAAACTAGTCAGTGAAAAGCTATTCACAAACCCCATTTTAATTTTTCTGGAGAAAATTCCTACCTGAGTAAGGACTACACAACGTGAACCATAGTATTTCTAATTCAGCCAAAAACCATGAAGCACTGGATATCTTACACAATATCTTATTCTCATGAGATTTGGAGGTCAAAGAGATTCTACTAAGCTTTGTATAGCCATCCATACTTTTGGGGACTTATCCAGACTAAAACTACAGATGTTTTAAGTGTCCCCGTCACTAGTTGTATCCTGCTAAATTGCTTGTTAAATATGACAAGTCTTCAGTGTTTGGGGAAAAATCTAAGTGTACTGACAATTTGCTTGACTTCACTGCATAGTCCTTGGGCAAGATGTTTCAGAGTTGACTCAGACACTGACACAGACAGCAAATCAAGTCTGTCTGACATTCACTGGCACAGCTTACCAAATTTACATATTTTGTGACTGTTCTGTAAGCATATTTTACACAACTTATTATTTCAAATATTTCCCTATTAATATTTAGCTAGGGAATTACTGGACAGCATACATCTCTAGAGTGTCTGTAAGGTATGTGAATTTTAGATTAATATAAAGAATTTTCAAGCTTGCATACTTTCACAAGCACGTCATTAATACTATATTAATAAACAGAAGATCAGCAGTCATGTTTACTGTGGTGTATTGGAACCTGGTTAAAAATGACAAGCTATCACTTTCAGTGTGAGGAATTTCCTGGTTGCTTGCAGGCTAGGTGGCTCTGAGGGAAGTCATGTGATTTGAGTTGTCTGGGTCAGCCAGTAGACAGCTAGCCTAGAAAGAACCAGCTTAAAGTAAGGGCTGTGGGCTGTGAATTGTATTTGTTTGCCTTAGGGAGCATCCTGTTCCCTCTCTCTCTCTCTCTCTCTGGGGTTTTTGTGTGTTATCATTCTGAATTCTAAGAAATAAATTAGTGTTATGTTGCAACCTTCCAGCGACATACTTATGTTATTTTATCTAATTTCTCTGTCTATGCTGTGAACATAACATTTACTCTAATTTTGTACACGGATGCAAACTATGTTTGTCTATATCTTGTATGTATCATATTCTGTGCCAGTTTTTGCTACTGGACAGAATACACTTAGAGGGTAGCAATATTTTTTGCCCAGGGCTGAGTTTGTGAAAAGGAGGACTTTAGAAATGAAGTGTCAAATTTCCCATAAAATGGCAAATGGTCTTTTTTGTTGCTTTTTATTCAAATAACTTCACACTTTTTGTAGGGGAAATACTCCTGATTACAATAACTTTTAATACCTTCAGTTTTGATGGGTGGCATAGTAAAGTAAACAAAGCCTGAGGTTTGAAGTCAGAGACAAGTTATAATTTTGTTTCTGATTTGTGTGGGCTTGAGCAAACCACTTAGTTGTTCCATTTGCAAAACAGAGCTAACAACATAGGAGCTATCTAACTTTTTGGGATTAAGTGAGAAGTGATGCACTTGCTAATCCCTGTGTGTGGAAGCAAAAGACATTTCTGTACGTCACATATGCACAAGACTCTTCAGATTTGGTTCTATATCACATGTTTGTCTGGATGGTCTCATTTTTCATTCCATCAAATTGCTTATTCTGAAGCAATGGTTCAAATTTGAAATAAAATGGTAGCTTCATTTACTTATGTTTCAGAGGTTCAATATTGTCCATTTCAGTGTTCTTGTTCTTGTTCTAATATTTACCATTATTTCAGCTTGTTGCCAGTTACTGGTGAATTTCTATGCTGGTTAATTTTTGTGTGTGTACCCATACTGCCTATTTGAATTGTTCTTGTTAATTTTAGTTATTTTTGGTAAGTCAGTCAAACACACTAGGGTCTTGAGGGCCATAACAACAAAACAGTCATGCATATGAAACTATGGATTTCTCCTTGAAGGAGTCAGATAGAAAACATTGTGTTACATGAATTTTATTACTTAGAATTCTGTTATTTCATCTCACAAGCCAGCAAAGCGGATGCTGGACTTCCATTCATTCCACTCCTGTGTAGATGACTGGTCTATAATGTAATACTTGTGGTTTTTTACCAGCCATTTTTGTAATGTTTTGGCATCACGTAATGTTTTGTTTGCTTGTGTGAGATCAACCTGTAGGCAGCAGCTCCCTTAAGAAAAAGGAGTCTAAGTTAGCAAGGAAAGCATATGGCTAGCACAATGGGGAACAGACTGCTTAGCATCTAAAAAGAATTCCATCGCAGCAGACAATAAACCCTTCTTTCAACAGCTCACTGCCTATACATTCAGAGAACTAGCACAGACATCTGTAACAGCGCCATCTGGTGACTTCCAATACTGTCATGGTGCTGTTAAATTTCCAAAATAATAATCAACAGAAAGTTAAAAGAAGAAAATGAAAGATTAGTCTCGTTTTCAGCAGCACTACAAATATGGTGGGCACACCTACTCTCACAAAGTAGTTTAGCACATTTCAAACAAGGATCACATATTTGTAAATAAAAATAACATCTGCAGTTTCAGTGACTAAGATAACAATTGCAGGAACAACAAGCACTCATGCTTCATAGCATTAGTGGAGCACCAGATGGGGCCAGAAAGAAATTTTCTTCCATGGTTGAATTTTGTGTGCCTGCTAAGCAGATAGCTACTGTCTGAGGCGGGATGTTAGAATAGATGGAGCACTGGTTCTGTTCTGGCAATTCTTATTTTCTTAGCACTTGTACCAAGGAAATATTAAAGCATGCCATCTAAATTGCATTTGATATATGTACTGTGTCACACTTCAAACCACTGAAGCAATGAGTACAGCATGATTCATGTGGAGAATATGCTTGAGTTACCTTAGGCATGAAGAAAAAAAATATCAGAGTTAGGTCTACAACCTCCTGCACACAGCATGATTTGGCAATCCGTGATGTGTTTGGTCCTCATAGAGGTGAAAAAGTATTAAAGCATTATCAATAGAAACAACACAATGTGTCTGTTTCAGAGCAGCAGGCACTGTTAAGCTACAGCTGATGGGCACAAATGTAAATGCACAAGCTCATGCATGCAATGGAAAATGAATTCACTGACTGCCTAGATGTTATACTCTGAATAAAGAAATGGTCCACCACGACAAGAGTAAGAATTCATTACTATCTCATTAAAAATGAGCAGCTCAGTTTTCAGATGGCATTGTAAGTATGTTTAATGTGTACCTGGAAAAAAATAAAAGAGAGGATGGCGAAAATCAGCACTTAAAGAAACCTGTATGATCACTAACTGCTAAACATTGCTTTAGCTTGATGTATATCTGGAAGCTTGCATAAAGATGCAATTCTACAGCTTGAAAAGAGTAGATTTTAATGTAGGTCACAGATGATGCCCCAGACACACCACACCTTGCTCCAGTTGAATGGGACTCCCACTGAAATAGCCAATAGAACTACAGCTTGCAGTTTCAAAAAGTGTGTAGGGTACAGTCAAAAGACCTTCACACAGTTTTATGGGGGGGTCTTGTGACTAAAGCTAAACCTGGTGAATAGCTTTAAAACATAGTGAGCATAAATGTTATTAAAAACTGGGAATTAACATTGATTTTCATAAATGCTTCTATTCACTTCCTCTGAGCATTCCACACAAGCAAATTATGGTTCACAAGCACAGCTGCAGAAAAAGCATTATGTTCTTGCAACGATGAATGCTCTTTGGGACTTGGAGGTCATACAGTCAGGGAGCAGAAACCCTACTAAGTCATAAAGGGGACTGATCAGAGTACAAATACCAAATTATGCAATAGTCATTGTGAATGATCTAGCAAACCTTAGGCTGGAACATTTCACAGAAGTTATTTGTGGAATGATTTTAAATTACGAAGAGAGCAATGTCTTTTGGATGTCTTTCTAAAAGATATGCTGCAACTCAAACAGAAGAAACCCTTTGGTGAAATTCGATAGCCTGTGTTCTCCAGGGGTTGTGTCCCTTGCAATCTTGGCTAGCCATTGATGGACTTATCCTCCATGAATTTAGCTAATTATTTGATTAACTCATTTATACTTTCAGCCTTCACAAACTCCCATGTCAATGAATTCCACAGGCTGACTCTGCGTGTTATGAAGAAGTACTTTCTTTTGTTTGGTTTAAACCTGCTGCCTATTAATTTCATTGGATGACTCCTAGTTCTTATGTTGGGATAAATAATACTTCCCTATTGACTTTCTCCATGCAACTCATAATATTTATAGACCTCTACCATGGCTCCCTTAGTCCTCTTTTTTCCTAAGCCAAACACTCCCAGTCTTTTTAACCTCTCCTCATCTGGAAGCTGTTCCATACTCCTAATAATTTTTGTTGCCTTTCTCTGCACTTTCCCCAATTCTATGTCAAGAACGTATACACTTGCTCTGAGGTCCAAGAGCAAGTGAGCAACAGACCTACTGAAAGTCTCTGGGTGAGGATAAAAAGGAAAAGGAACAAAGGCAATGTTATGGTGGGCTTCTATTATAGACTACCAAATCAGGAAGGGGAAGTGGGTGAGTCATTCTACAAGCATTCTACAAGATTAGCTAACACACATGAGCTAGTATTAATGGGGAATGTAACTTTCCTGATATCTTTTGGAAGACTATTACAGCAAACCATAACATGTCCTTCAAATTCTTAGCATGTGTAGGGGACAACTTTCTGATTCAGAAAGCTGAGGAAACAAATAAGGGATCATCCATTTTGGATCTGGTTTTGATCAACAAGGATGAATTAGCTGTGAACATGAAGAAGATGGTTAGGAACTTGGGAGGAAGTGATCATGAGCTGATAGAATTCAAGATCCTATGGAAAGGAGGGCATGAGAACAGCAAAACAAGAACACTGGATTTCAGAAAGGTGGATTTCAACCAACTCAGAAAAATAGTAAGCAAGGTCCCATGGAAAGACCAATTCGGAAGAAAAGGAGTCGAACAGAGCTGGAAGTTTATAAAAAACATAATACCAGAGGCTCAACATCGAGCTAGTCCAACGCAGGCAAAAGATAAGAAGAGTAACAGGAGGCCAATGTGGCTGCACAAGGAGCTCTTTTTAGCTATCTAAAAACCAGAAGATATACATACAGAAAATGGAAGGAGGGGCATGTCACCAAGGAAGTATACATGGGAATAGTGTGAACGTGTAAGGACAAAATCAGGAAAGCCAAGGCAAAGAATGAGTTACAGATGGCAAGGAATGTTAGAGACATCAAGAAGGCATTCTTCAAATATGTCAGAGAAAACAGAAAGATTAAGGACAGTGTGGGTCTGCTACTCACTGGAGAAGGTGAGCTAGTAAAATAAGATGATAGGAAGGTCAAGCTGTTCAATGCCTACTGTGCTTCTGTCATCTCACAAAAAATAACATGTGACCGGATGACTAGCAAAGTTACCATAGGCAATAAAGGGGAAGGGATGCAGATCAGGATAAGTAAGAAACAAGTCCAAGATCTTCTGACCAAGCGGGGCCTGATGCCATTCACTGGCGGTACTGAAGGAATTAGCTGAAAAAATCTCAGAGCCACTGGCAATAATATCTGCAAACTCATGGATAACATGAGAGTCCCAGGAAGACTGGAGAAGGGCTAATGCAGTGCCCATCTTTAAAAGGGGGGAAAAGGAGGAGCCAGGGAACTATAGACCAGTCAGCCTAACTTTAGTACCTGGGAAGCTACCACAGCAATGTATAAAACATTCAGTTTGGAAATACCTGCAGGATGAAGGGGTAATCACTAGCCGCCAACATAGATCTACCAAGAACGAATCATGCCAAACCAGCTTGATTTCTCCCTTTGACAGAGAAACTGGTTTGGTGGATAGGGGGAATGCCATGTACATAATATACCTGGACTTCAGCTTTTGACACAGTCCCACATGACATTCTGATAAGTAAGCTAGAGAAACGTGGGCTTGGCAGAGCTACCATTAATTGGATACACGATTGGTTAAACAACCAGAAACAAAGAGTAACTATTAATGGAATGACGTTAGATTGCAAGGAGTACTCAAGTGGGGTTCTACAGGGATCTGTTCTGGGTGCGGTGTTGTTTAACATCTTTATTAATGACCTAGATATAGGAATAGAGAGCATCCTGATCAAATTTGCAGATGGCACAAAGCTGGGGGCAGGGCAATGGAATCTTCCCAAAAGTGAGGGAGCAGATGCCCCCTCCCCCTCTGTGGCCCCTTCTGCCTGAAGCCCCGCCCAAGCTGGAAAACAGAGACGGCTGGGAGCCACTGACCCTACATCTGCCCAGGGTTGGCAGGGCTGAGAGCAGCCCCCGGCCCATGTTCCCACCCTGCGGGACTCCTGCTCAGGGAAGGTGGAGGGTTCGCAGCTCCCACAGCTGCCTGTGTGGCTCTATCCCCTGACCCGACTCGGGATGGGGGATGGGGACTCAGAGCAGCCGGCCATGGTAAGAGCCAAATGATTGGGCAGCTGTGAGAAGCTGTGGACCCTCCATCTGCACTGGGCAGAGGGCCTGGCGGGTAGAGACACAGGCTGCTCTCGGCCTCCACCTGCACCCCGGGCAGGTGTAGGGTCCGTGGTGCGATACCCCACGGTGCCCAGGCTCCCCAGCCGGGCTCCGGCTCTTGGCCTGGTTGGGCGTGGGACCTCAGGGGGAAGAAGGGAAGTGGGCGCCAGAGCAGGGGGACCAGGGCAAAAAGTGGATGTGCCAGGCCCTCTAGTTCTTATGTTATGATATGGAATAAATAACACTTCCTTATTTATTTTCTCCACACCAGTCATGATTTTATAAACCTCTGTCATGTTTCCCCATTAGTCATCTCTTTTCCAAGCTGAAAAGTCTCAGTCTTATTAATCTCTCCTCATGTGGAAGCTGTTTCATACCCCTAAATCATTTTTGTTGCCCTTTTCTGAACCTTTTCCAATTCCAATATATCTTTTCTGAGATGGGGCAACCACATCTGCATGCAGTATTCAAGATGTGGGCATTTTATGGATTTATATAGAGGTAATATGATATTTTCTGTCTTATTATCTATCCCTTTCCTAATGACTACCGACATTCTGATCGCTTTTTTGACTGCCACTGCACAATGAATGGATGTTTACAGAGAACTACCCACAATGACTCCAAAACTCTTTCTTGAATCATAACAACTAATTCAGACCCCATAATTGTATATGTATAGTTGGTATTATGTTTTCCACTCTGCATTACTTTGCATTTGTCAACATTGAATTTCATCTGCCATTTTGTTGCCCAGTCCCCAAGGTTTTTTTTTGAGATCCCTTTGTAACTAAGTCCAAAGCAGACTGCGAAGAGTTATCTTTAGTAATTTTTTATCTGCAAATTTTGCCACCTCACTGTTAACTCCTTTTTCCAGATCATTTATGAATATGTTGAACAGTATAGAACTTTGGGAGACCCTACTACTTATCTCTCTCCATTATGAAAAGAGACCATTTATTCCTAACCTTTGTTTCCTGTCTTTTAACCAGTTACTGATCCATGACCAGACCTTCCCTCTTATTCTATGATGGCTTAGTTTGCTTAGGAGTCTTTGGAAAGGGACCTCCTCAAAGGCTTTCTGAAAATCTCCTGGCTCACTCTTCTTTACATAATTGTTGTCCTCCCCCAAAGAAGTCTAATAGATTGATGGGGAATGATTTTCCTTTACAAAAGCCATGTTGACTCTTCTCCAATGTATTGTCTTTATCTATGTGTCTGATAATTTTGTTTGTCATTAAAGTTTCAACCAATTTGCCTGATACTGATGTTAGGCTTACTGACCTGTAATTTCCAGGATTGCCTCTGGAGCCTTTTTAAAACTCAGCATTACATTAGGTACCTTCCAGTCATCTTGTATAAAGGGTGATTGAAGTAATAGATTAAATACCAGTGTTAGGATTTCTGCAATAGAACCATTATACAAGGCACTGGTGAGACCTCATCTGGAATACTGTGTGCAGTTCTGGTCTCCCATGTTTAAGAAGGATGAATTCAAACTTGAACAGGTACAGAGAAGGGCTACTAGGATGATCTGAGGAATGGAAAACCTGTCTTATGAAAGGAGATTCAAAGAGCTTGGCTTGTTCAGCCTAACCAAAAGAAGGTTGAGGGGAGATATGATTGCTCTCTAGAAATATATCAGAGGGATAAATACCGGAGAGGAGAGGAATTATTTAAGCTCAGTCCCAATGTGAACACAAGAACAAATGGATATAAACTGGCCATCGGGAAGTTTAGACTTGAAATTAGATGAAGGTTTCTAACCATCTGTTCAAAGATCCTAGTAGTTGTTCAAATACTCACAAATAAATGATCTCATCATTACATACTTAACACCCGTATGCAGGAAAATCTGCCATTATTTTTTTAAAACTCTATTTGACAAGCTTTTTCTTGAAGACAATACAGATATTTTGAACCTACAATGCCATCACTTCTTGCCTCTTCTGTGTAACACCCATAAACTTTCAGTGAGTCTGAGCCTTGTGTATGCATAGTAAGGGCTATTTTAGGAATTTTTAGCAAAGAGGTATACCAAAATTAAGACAGGTTTTGCCTGTGAAAAGCTATCTTTTGCCATTGGAAGAGAAGATACTTTTTGTTCCATTTTTCACAAACCTGAGGAAAGCAGATAGCTAGCACAATGGGGTTCTGGTCCATGACTGGAGTTCCCAGGTGCTACTGCAATACAAATAAATAAATAAATAATCACATTCTCAACAAATCAAAATTTTTTTCCACAATACTCTACATACTTCTTCATGAGTTGTGTGATTGCAAGTCTTTGATCATACTCATCATCAACAAATCATGAGAAGTTTTCCTATTAAAATGTTCTCAATGTGCTGGTGTGTCTATCACAAGTCCACTCTGACTCTGACTTTTCCTAAACCACAGATACAAAAAACTCCTAGAAGGTGCTGGCTCCACCATGAATGATCTTGAAAAAATACCTGAGAGAAAATTCTCTGTAGGAAAGCAATTTTCTATATTTCATTTGTAAGTTCTTAAATCATTAGGACTATTTGCAGTATCACAATGTTTTAGGAGTATGTATGTTGCTGCTGCTTATTCATGAGATAAAACTGAAATGTGGTTTCCAAGAGAAACCTGGCATTTTGAGCACTGTACACAGTATGAGGGAATCTGAATGAGTTTACAAGGAGGGAGGTTTTCAGCCAAAACTATTGTCCATCCTGCATGATAAGGATATTATAGTACTTGGCATTTACAGGTGTATGGCTCCTTTCGTATGTAAGAATCAAAGCCCTTTAGAGAGGAAGGCTAAGTATTATCATCCCTGTTTGACAGCTACAGAAACTGAGGCACAGAGAGGTTAAGGCCCAGATCAGTGAAATCAATGGAAGTTACCAGCCAAAGTATCTCCAAGGATCTGAGCTTAATTCTCTTGCCTAATATCAGTGTTAGAGCAATTAATAGGACCATGTGGACCTCATATTGTGTACTTATATAGATCTGGAATAGAACTGGCAAGATGACTGTAGTATATAATAAATTCTGCAGTTGTGTTTCTTTGTGTGAACTTGGGATCCACTATTGTGATCTCTACCATCAACTTAATTAGCTTGGACTTTTGGTATGGCCTCTGTTCATCATATTTTATAAGTGTTTTCTTATCTTGCCATCAATATACCAATGTTAAATTTTATCCAGTGAAAACTGAAGTTACACCCTATACTACATCCAATCTATTAATTTTTCAGCACTTATTACATCTATGACTAGCTTTGGATGTGCAGCTCTGAAGAGCTGGAAAAAGCCACCTTCCCCATTAAAACATGTCCTAAGTTTAAGATAAGAATTCCATAGGATGCTGTCATTTAGGAAGGAACTAAAATGTCTCAGATTTAATGCTGAACATTCTGCATTTTATTATTTACCATAGATCAGAGAACCTACTTCTTGGACTATAGCAGGACCCCTACAGAAATGACATGTACAATCCATGAAGTTACCCTAGCGAGAAAATATTTCCAAACCTCAGCCAAATAACAAAGGCTAATAGAGGTTCCTATAACCCACATGTAATCAAAACAATGCTTCTCACAGCTACAACTCAACTAACAGAGACAAATAGGTTCCTTGCTGACTCTTTCTATCCCCTAGACCTCTCTGGACTCAAATAAAAGTTTCTGAGCCCAACTCTCCTTTTTTATACTTGCTGGTTCCCTTCTTTGCCTGTGTAGTTAGCTTCATCTGAACTCATCATTCAGCTGTGTTCACCAGCAAGGACAAACTCCTGTTGTTGTTTTGCCTCTGGTTGTAATCCTGCCCATGCCCATCACTTGGGATGGTAGATCTACTTCTCAGCTTAAGGGGGAGGGCTAAATCATTCCAAACTAAAAATCATTATTTTTTATTAAAATCTGAATTATATTATCTCTAAACAAAATGTTCTACATGAAACATAAACATATATATGAAACATCTGCCCCTCATCACCATAATATCTGAGCAACTCACAATCATGGGTGGATTTTATCCTCACAACACTTCCAGGAGGGAGGAAAACAGTATTTCCCATTCCACAGATCAGGAACTGAGGCACAAAGTCAGAATTAAGTAACTTTACAGAAGAGAACCCAGATTTCCAAAGCCAGAAGAGAACCCAGATTTCCACTAGACCATCCTTTCTACTCTTCTTGGAGCCAGCACAGGTGGTTTACATTTCAAAAGGTAAACAACAGTTATGGCTTCTTTTTAATTTATGCCACTCTGTCCACTGCAAGCAGAAGGTTTTACTAGTGTTGAAAAATCCTGCTGTGGGTGGAATTCTACAAAGACACAGCAATTACCAGTTCCAAGTGAAAAAGTAGGATGACAGCTGTTCACTACACACCACAGAAATAGGTGTCCCTCCTGTACTATAGTTTTTAATCTTCAAGCAAAACCTATTCAGGGTCCCTTCCCCTGAGGTTAAATAGACCAGTACTTTGTTGGTAAATGCTTCATAGCACACACACAAAGATTCCTGCAAGCAAGAGTCTAAAATATAAACCCAACCTGCAAATAAACTCCTTTTATGAAAGTCTCTTCTGTTTACGAGAAAAACTACAACAGTAGTCAAGCAGAAAATATATGCATCTTCCCAATTTCAAGTTACTGACAGATGTTTGATAACTGCAGCCATCACAGATGGGAAGAGGTTGTGTCAAGATATCTTATCCTGGGGGGCTATTAGTCTCTGATCTGAGATATGCTGCAAGGGGAAAAAAAACTAGAAGAAAATAGTAAGCACTGACATTAGAACCATTTATCACCTACTGCTGTGTGTGGAATAAAAGGATCCTCTTTGAAGATAGTCCATTATCTGCTTCTTGCTAGCTTCATGCTGTCATATGTTTTTTCCAGGAATCAATAAGTTTAGGAAGGCCACATTTGGAGAGTAAGTACTGTTATACATCTAAGTTTATATATTGTTTTTTTATTTACAGCAGCTTTTGCTCATTTTCTGGAAGAAAATAGGTTTTTTTACATTTAGATATTTGCAGTTTCCTATATCTGTTCTTTCTCTGCTGAGTTACAGTTACTGAATTTATTTTTTGGAAGGATTAAAAAAAATATGGAACATTTTCTACCCTATCAGTAGAGTTCCACTAAAACTATTATGTGACAATTTCTATTCTCTAAAAGTTCTATTGCATTTCCCACTATATCATAGGATCAAACCTATTGAATATATACTGATTCTAGGCCCGAATCCTGAAACCATGTGCTGGTGAGTGGATCCCTGTGCCCTTGCAGAGCCCCACTTAAGTCAATAGGATTTTATACTGTCTCATAAAGGCGTCCAGTTGTTTAGATACAGTTGCATGACTGGGGCACTGGATTATGAGCCTTCTAGGGCAAGGATTGTCTCTTTATCTGTGTTTGTACAGCACATAGCACTATCCCGATAGGGCTGTTTGGTGCTGCCGTACTATAAATGCTTATTTATAACAACAATAGTATTGATCATTTACCAGATCAGTGTAGGAGCCATATGGTGTATCCATATTCTTGAATAAATAACTACAGTCAATGCCATTAACATAGTTAGGGACTAAAATAAAAGTCTATTTAGGGATTTGTCTGATACTGTCATAGGTGGGAATTATTTGGTTACTACTATTAGGCAGAATATGGAATCAGAGTGTTAATCTACTTGGAAAAAGATGAAGTGCCTGAGGTAAATTATCCCAAGCCCTGGCTGGGATGATTTAGTTGGGGTTGGTCCTGCTTTGAGCAGGGGGTTGGACTAGATGACCTCCTGAGATCTCTTCCAATCCTAATCTTCTATGATTCTATGAGAGGTCTTTGCTTAACTGAAACTATATCTATGACTGTGTTTATAGTGGTGAAGAGTCCTGTGGCACCTCATAGACTAACAGATGTATTGGATCTTAAGCTTTCGTGGGTGAATACCCACTTCGTCGGATGCATGTAGTGGAAATTTCCAGAGGCAGGTATAAATATGCAAGCAAGAATTAGGCTAGGGATAACGAGGTTAGTTCAATCAGGAAGGATGAGGCCCTCTTCTAGCAGTTGAGGTGTGAACACCAAGGGAGGAGAAATTGCTTTTGTAGTTGGTGAGCCATTCACAGTCTTTGTTTAATCCTGAGCTGATGGTGTCAAATTTTCAAATTAACTGAAGCTCAGCAGTTTCTCTTTGAAGTCTGGTCCTGAAGTTTTTTTTGCTGAAGGATGGCCACCTTTAAATCTGCTATTGTGTGTCCAGGGAGGTTGAAGTGTTCTCCTACAGGTTTTTGTATATTGCCATTCCTAATATCTGATTTGTGTCCATTTATCCTTTTACGTAGGGACTGTCCAGTTTGGCCTATGTACATAGCAGAGGGGCATTGCTGGCACATGATGGCGTAGATTACATTGGTGGACATGCAGGTGAATGAACTAGTGATGGTGTGGCAGATCTGGTTAGGTCCTGTGATGGTGTTGCTGGTGTACATATGTGGGGAGAGTTGGCATTAAGGTTTGTTGCATGGATTGGTTCCTGAGTTAGAGTTATTATGGTGCGGTGTGTAGTTGCTGGTGAGAATATGCTTCAGGTTGGCGGGTTGTCTGTGGGCGAGGACTGGCCTGCCTCCCAAGGCCTGTGAAAGTGAGGGATCATTGTCCAGGATGGGTTGTAGATCACTGATGATGTGTTGGAGAGGTTTTAGCTGAGAAGTTTATAGTGATTCTCTTTTATTGCATCTTCAGCAGAGACAATCCAGTTTTCTAGGCTGGGATTTTCAAAGGAGCCTGTGGAGTTAGGTGCCAAAATCCCATTGAATTTTCAATTGTAATTCAAGGGGATTTGGGGTACCTAACTCCATTAGGTGACTTTCAAAATCCTGTCTCTAATATTTATTTCTGAGTTCATGTATCATTCTTTACTGCCTTCTTCTTAGGGATAATGCACTGAAAAACCACATACTCACTATCTGTCTCTCTTGCACATAGAAAGACTTACACACCCTGGCTGTATGTACACTGACAAACTCTGTAGCCATAATTCACCACTGGTGCAGACCCATTGGGAGTAGCAATAATGGAGGCTATTGTGTAAACAGTACTTATGTGCTTTACCACCATGTAATCTAAGTCAGGTGGTAAAAGATCTAAGTTCTGTCTGTACTACAAGTATCTACCTAATGTGTGTTACTAGGTACTCATGTGACCCCTCTCCTCATAGCTTTGGGATCTACACTTACAGTGATTATGGCTATACAGTTTGCCAGTGTAGACAAGATCAGTGTGTAAGGCACCCTATACTGGAGATAAAAGGTTCATAGTCTGAAATAAAGCTCCTTTTTATAAATAAGTCTGAAATTTCAGGTTTCACTTCAACATGTACTAATGGTTCATGAAATGACATAACAATGATTTATGATTTGATTAAAAAAAAACAGGACATGGATGGGCCTGAACTGAAATATTCAAATCTGGATCCAAACTTCTCTAGAGTTTAAGAGTGCTTTTATCTGGGGTTTGGGGCTGACTTCCTATGAAGAAAAGGGCCAGCTGTGCAGTTGAGTTTTGATTCCAAACTTCCCTAGAATGTGTTTGGAAAAAGGATTTTGGTTTGATCCAATTTCTTGTTGAAATAAAAAGGTTTAGAATGAGATGTGATAAGTTCTAAACAAACTAAATGGAGTTCAGGATATCTGAGAAAATTTTAAATTTCAGAATGAAACACTCAGTAGAGAGGGCAAAATTGTCTGTTCTGGTCTTGCCTTGTTGATTTCTAGTGACCATTCTGAACTTGTTCCACATGCAGAACTACAATCAACATCAGTGAAACTCTCCTTCCCTTCCTACTTTGCTATTGGATTAAAGCTTCATTTGGTTATCCTGACGCTTTGGGCTCCCTTTCTCCATTCTCACAAGAATAAAATCTTGTGGCAATGCAGGGAAGGTGGTTCAGAGTGCTTGTTAAATTTTAAAGGGGCAGTGCATTGCAGATAGGGTGACCAGATAGCAAATGTGAAAAATCGGGACGGGGGTGGGGGTTAATAGGTGCCTATATAAGAAAAAGTCCTGAGTATTGGGACTGTCCCTATAAAATCAGGACATTTGGTCACCCTAATTGAAGAAGTGATTGCATCCCGCTGTACTAGCTTTGGGAAACAGCCCAATCGGACAAACCAAAAGACTACATATCTAGATTGGACAGCAAGATGGAGATCCCAGTGCTAGAGGGGTTAGCAAGTTTCCCTTCCTTTGCACATTTTCTTCAGATTTCTGTGCACCCAGTGCAATCTTTGCACTGTGAATAATCCCAAATATGATGAGTCACTGCACTATGGTAAAGTAATAAATCCATGGCCACCTAGCCTACTTCATTGTTGTCATCTATAATGATTACCATGGCTAGTTGGAAATTTACAGTTGTAGCTGGGCTAGAATCCTCCTATTCCTCAAATCCTCCTACTCCAAAATCACAGCCCATTACCACTTCCTCTGGTTATTAGCAGAGTAGGACTATGACCCACAGTTGGACAAAAATGTTTCCATCAAGTAGAGGGCAACGGTGCACATACTCACATTGGCCAGATCTTTATAGTATTATACCTGAAAACGCTGACTCCACAGCAGGAAAGTGGGAAAAGTTCTACTGCATCATTGTCAACCAATTAGTGTTGCTATTGTTTCAGCCAACAAGGGAGTGCTGCTGTGGAGTAAATAAATCCCTTGTTCTTGGGTGTAATAAAGCATCCTTTAAGAGCACACAAGGGAATAAAAATCCAGAGTGTGTTTCTCAGCTTGACTAAACTACTGCTGTACATTTTAACACTATTAACTCCCAAGTTCTGACATACCTTACACAAGAACAGAGAAAACTATGAGTAATAAAAAAGGCTTATCCTACATAGGTCTGCATTTAGAGTTTTAGTCCATTATGGAACACTCCTATGTGACAGCTACAAAATATCTATCAATGTTTATAGAACGTTTGTGGACCCCTGTGCAGGAATACAGTGAATAATGATGCTCAGACCTAGCTCTTATACACCGCTTTCCATCCATGGATCTCAAAGTGTTTTGCAAGAGAGGTATCGGATTCCCATTTTACAGATGGAAAAAATAAGACACAGAGAAGGAAAGGGTCTAGTGATAGGATTAGAACCCAGGTCACCCAAGTCCCAGTGCAGTGACCTAACAGTTTCTTTGACTGTCTACTATACTACACTATTGTAAGCTAAGGGTGAAATCCTGGTCTCACTGAAGTCAATGGCAAAACTTCCATTGACTTTAATGGGGCAAAATTTCACCCTATAACAGATGAGTTACCTTCTGCACCTTTCAGTATTTTACTTTCAAATATTTAATGGGTTAAAATGATTACTTTTATATATTGTTGCTTTACGGTACATGTTCACTAGTGACTGTACATGTGTCCATGCACATGGTTGTGCCATAACCCCACTATTGTCCACATGTAAATCCCAGAAATATATATCCGAAGGTGAGTACAGGGTAAGTAAGCTAGCGAGGTTTGGGTAAGTAGATATCTCAGGCTGCGGCATGACCCTCTACCCATGCCGGTGTGCAGTGTGGATAGGTGCAAAGGATGTGTACCAGGTGTCGAGTCTCAATAGACCTCCCTCCTCATTACCACAATGCCTTGTGGTGATGATCTGAAACGTCAGGGAACCAAATAAAGTTGCAGTGTGTCTCTTTCTTTCCCTGTCCACTTCACCATTATTAGTCAGGCACAGGGCAAGATTTTCTGGTGATGCCAGATATGGCGGGGAGGAAGGGCGAGTGCATGGTGTTTGTGGTTTACTTCTCCCTTTCCATGGAAACTCCGTGTGCTAGCTGAGAATGTAGTCAATTTCCAGTCAAATTTACCTCCCGGTCTTGTCCTGGCATAGATTGTTGGATGTACTCTATAGGACTGGAAAGCCACCTCTTTTCTATTCTGGTACCTTAAAAACGACTATGTTTTCCAAATGTTGGCCAGCCGTTAATGAAGAAATTGCAAACTGGTAACATAGCCCCTAGAAGGAAGAGCCACTCTCCCCCTTCACACTATGAAAAGTTTATTTAAAAAAACAGTATATATATATATCTTCCATTATTAGCCTCTGCTCCTTTTGTTGCAGGAGCTGCAAAATTTGTCTGAGAACCAAGGATGGTCTAACTCAGTCGTGTTCCTGGACTGCTAGAAAGTATCAATATTGTGGCCCTCTACAGCAAAGTTTTGTTACATGGGGGGATTTCTAAGCTTCTTCCAAAGGAAAATTATATGTATAATGCTACCCTTGTCTTTGAAATGATGGAACCTTCGGCTCCTAAGAGGGAACCCATTCCACTGGGAGGGAAAGTGGCACCCCAGAGACAGCAGAGGCAGATGGAGAGGACCCTTGAGGGCCAGCTCATTGGCATGGACAGGAGGAACCAGAAGCAAGTCGAATTTCTCAGGGCATGGGAGGATTGGGCTCTTCAGCAGGAAGAGATGTGAATGGAGAGGCTGATAGAACTGGAGGCTGAACGAGTTTGGGGTCTGCCTGCTGCCATGGCTACTACACCTTTCCATGAACCTCCACCACCTCCTCCTCAGGCTGCTGCCTAGGGTACTGCAGAGGTAGAGAGAACCCCTCCCCCACCACCTCCAGAGAGACCAAGGGGAGCCTGCAGGACTCCTAGGACCACATTCTCCACCAGCACGTGAAACCTTTCACAGCAGGATGCTTCTGAGCATCCAGGGGGAGAACAAGGCACCTACGGGAGTCCCTGAAGCCCACCCAGTGCCCCCCAACCCTGCACAGGAGGTGTCCTTGGTTGTCCCCAAGAACAATTTTCCACACTCATTCCCCCCGTGACAAAGGGAGGAGGCGGGGATGGGCAAGTAGATAGGTTCAAAGACCTTAGCATTTGACCATCGTCCACAGATTCAGTCCTGTTATATTTTGTTCCTTTGCATTTCCTTTTAAAATATTTAAAATACATGTCCCATATGCTACTTGTAATAAATTTTATGGTTTCCTTGATGTGTACGAACCCTCCATCTCAAGTATGAGAAATGTCATCAGATGGTTTCAGGTTCAGGTTTGAGACCCACGATTCACAGCACATGAAGTGGAACAGCATAGCTGAACGGTGCCATCACACTGCAAACACTTTTCTGTCTGTCCCACACCACATCCACAACCCCACAATCCTCGGCCCATGCAGCTTCCCGCAGCCCCCATTGGCCTGGAACGGTGAACCGCGGCCAGTGGGAGCTGCGATTGGCTGAATCTGTGGACTCTGTAGGTAAACATACTGCCCTGGCCTGCCAGAGGATTTCCCTGATGGGCCACATGCCAAAGGTTGCGGATCCCTGATTTAGAGCATATTCAACAGCTGCTATGGGGTGGGGCTCTCTTGACCCCATGTGGCTCCTTCACTATCTTAGCCCTTGTGTGGGGGTCTGTAAACCCCATCACAAGTCAATAGCCAGCTGCTTCTGCACTGGTATGACTTCCCTGAATTGAGTGGTCTGGCACAGGAGGTGTGGTTCAATTTGTCGCATAGCTCCGTGAAGTTCTGTTTCTTCATTCTGGAGTTCTTTGCCACTGCTGGTTCTCCTGCACTAGATCCACCCATGGGCATGCCCTGGCAATATTGACATTCACCATATCTGTTCCATGGGACCAGAATGAAGTGTCATTCACCCTCATGGTCAGCCATCTTTGGTGTGTCAGAAAGTTCTGTTCGGATTCCATCCATTCTATCAGATTCAGGTATCTCACCCATCGCCTATGGCACTGCATAAACATTTGTCCCACAATAAGAAGCAGGAGCAGAACCAGAACCAGAATCAGATCTTCATCCAGTTGCTCCTTGTCTTTCACCTAGTTTGGCAAGAGGGAGAGGTGAGCAGGAACTGCCATTGGAAAATGTGTGAAGGCAGGGGACAATACCAACAACACACAGCAAAGAAGTTCCCAGAGTGTCTCCTTGTGATGCACAGAACCCTGGGATACCACTTCTGAAATGATAGAGCTAAAATCGTGAAACAAAAGTGGCAGTGTGGATGTGGGTATATGTGTGTACACAGCCTTATATGCATGTCCAGCACAGCATATGTGGACACTTAGCATGGGTATGGGGAACATGCATGAAACTGTACATGGTCAAATATGCACACCAGTGTAGGCATAGCCTTATCTCACCCATAGTAAGTAGACAAGAATTTCTCTCTGATAACCATGTATTATATTATAACTTTTGCAGCAGTAAATAGAGTGTGTTGACCAGATTAGAGGAAGTAGTCCTGAGATGTGATCACCACATGCCATTTCAAAATAAGGCTTCTTACTTGCCAATGTGTGTTCATTAAATGGTAGTTTTGCTAAGATTTTCTCTGTTGATATTAATGGGAGTCAGATTTGTTTGGTTTTGAAAACATCAGAACTTTGATGTCACATCTTATTTTCTTTTCCATTTCCACCTCAGTTTACATTAAAATAGCATGCTAATTGTCCCTTTAATGACAGATTCTTGCCTAGACAGCGCTAAAGTCAGGGCTAGTAGTTTGCCAGGTAATTTAGGTAGTCAGCAAACCATGAATTTCACACTGGGCACTTGTCCCAGTCTTTTTCTTTTGCTTCCATCCAGTGTAATAAACTATTATCTGAATGTGTTTATGGCACCAGATCCAAAAGATGGGGTTTGTTTGCTTTAATTTCTGTGCTCCAAGACACTAGGTTAGGCTTTGTCATTCTTTTTGTTTGAGATCATCCCAGCTCTTACATTGCATTATTTTCAGCTGATATCATCTTAGTCAGCACAATGAAGTGTGATCTAAGTACGGCAGAGATCTGTCTAACTAGAGCTCCTTTGGTGGGAAAGCACTGTTGATCTCAGGCCAGAAAAGGGGATAAGGAAGCTTAAGCACTGATGCCTGGGTTATTCTGCAACAAAAATGGGGGGCAAAAACATATGCAAAAATATTCAACATGATATTACCGCAATAGTCGTGTCCCTGCCAGTTCCAGCGTATTGTCAGTATAGCCTGCTAAGCACAGTGGAATTTAGTGCTGTGTGGGTGAACGATGTGCCAAAACCTTTGTGTGCCAACTGATATAGCTGAAATGCTTTGGGGGGCAAGTTGGCTGACTGCAAACTGAGTGAGAATTTCTTTTTGTACAACACTAGTAACCATAGTGGGATCAGTCTGCGAAAGAAACACATTCCCACCACTCCCATCCCACACACACTGCATATAAATCTATCTTTAAATATAACAACTGTAAGATGACAAGTCAGAAGTCCTTCTCCCTCCAAAGGAGCATGTTCCCTTCATTTTAACAGTATAATATTGCTTTTGTCCCCATTTCTTTATGAAAGTAGACTACAGTCAGATTCTCCTCACAGTGAAGTAACTGGGAATATTGCCATTGTTTACAAAGGGAGCCACCCAAAGTCCCACTGAGCTCAGTGAGAGCATCCTATTAATCTCCTCCCCTCCATGGACTACCTGTATTATGTTCAAGACACGAGGCAGAGTAGTGGGACTGCACTCCCACATAGGTGGATGCAACTGAGCAAGGGTGGAGGAAATGGGAGGAACCATGTGTCCTCCTCCCCAAAGCTCCAACTGACATGCTACAAAGGCTGTGTCAGGTGTTGGATGGTGCAAAGGGAGGAAACCAGGGACTCTCCATGTCACAATATGATCCCTGATCTGCTTCTAGGCAGTGCAGCACCACACTGCCCCTTATTTAGGATTTGCAAAAATCCCAATCTAGCCCCATGTTAGTACTGTGTTTCTATCTGCTGAGATACTTAGTCTCCATGTAATTGACAGAAATGGCCCTCCAGACAGCAGAATGTGTTGCAAAGTTACAATTGTATAGACAGAAGAATTGTAGATATTTGATCACAGATGGCACGGGCCAAATTCTCTGCTGGTGTAAATAGTTGGAACTGTGACCATTTACATTAGCAGAAAATATCATTCTTTATTTTTATCGAACATAAGAGCATAAGAACAACCATAATGGGTCAGACCAAAAATCCAGTATCCTGTCTTCCACAGTGGCCAATACCAGGTACTTCAGAGGGAATGAACAGAACTGGTAATCACCAAGTGATCCATCTCCTGTTGCCCATTCCCAGCTTTTGGCAATCAGAGGCTAGGGACACCATCCCTGCCCATCCTGGCTAATAGCCATTAATTTATCAAACCACCGTCCATGAATTTATCAAATTCTTTTTTGAACCTTGTCATAGTCTTGACCTTCACAGCATCCTCTGGCAAAGAGTTCCACAGCTTGACTGTGAGTTGTGTGAAGAAAGACTTCCTTGTGTTTGTTTTCAACCTGCTGCCTATTACTTTCATTTGGTGGCTTGTATCGGGGGTATCCGTGTTAGTCTGTACCCACAAAAACAACAAGGAGTCTGGTGGCACCTTAAAGACTGACAAATTTGTTTGGGCATAAGCTTTCATGGGTAAAAATACCACTTAAGAAGTGTTTTTTTTACCCACAAGAACTTATGCCCAAATAAATCAGTTAGTCTTTAAGGTGCCTCTGGACTCCTTGTTGATTTGGTGAGCCCTAGTTCTTGTGTTATGAGAAATAACACTTCCTTATTTACTCTCTCCACACCAGTCATGATTTTATGGACCTCTGTCATGTTTCCCCATTAGTCATCTCTTTTCCAAGCTGAAAAGTCCCAGTCTTATTAATCTCTCCTCATATGGAAGCTGTTCCATACTCCTAATAATTTTTGTTGCCCTTTTCTGTACCTTTTCCAATTCCAATATATCTTTTTTTCAGATGGGGCGACCACATCTTCACGCAGTATTCAATATGTGGGTGTACCAAGGATTTATATAGAGGTAATATGATATTTTCTGTCTTATTATCTATCCCTTTCCTAATGATTCCCAACATTCTGTTAGCTATTTTGACTGCCACTGCTTATTGAGGGGATGTTTTCAGGGAACTATCCACAGTGACTCCAAGATCTCTTTCTTGAGTGGTAACAGCTAATTTAGATCCCCATCACTTTATATGTATAGCTGGATTTATGTTTTCCAATGTGCATTACTTTGCATTTATCAACATTGAATTTCATCTGCCATTTTGTCACCCAGTCACCCAGTTTTGTGAGATCCTTTTCTAACTCTTCGCAGTCTGCTTGGGACTTAATTATCCTGAGTAGTTTTGTATCATCTGCAAATTTTGCCACCTCACTGTTTACTGTTTTATACATCAGTTTGTTCCAAAACCTGCTCCAATGACACCTCAGTCTGGGACAGTTCCTCAGATTTGTCACCTAAAAAGAAGCTATCCACTTTTTCCAGATCGTTTATGAATATGTTGAACAGTACTGGTCCCAGTACAGACCCCTGCGGGACACCACTATTTACTTCTCTCCATTCTGAAAAACGACCATTTATTCCTACTCTTTGTTTCCTATCCTTTAACCAGTTAGGGGTTAAATCCATGAGAGAACTTTCCCTCTTTTCCCATGACAGTTTATTATGCTTTGGAGCCTTTGGTGAGGGACCTGGTCAGATGCTTTCTGAAAATCTAAATACGCTATATCCACTGGATCCCCCTTGTCCACATGCTTGTTGACCCCCTCAAAGAATTCTAGTAGATTGGTGAGGCATGATTTCCTTTTACAGAAACCATGTTGACTCTTTCCAAGCAAATCATGTTAATGTATGTGTCTGATAATTCTGTTCTTTAGTATAGTTTCAACCAGTTTGCCTGTTACTGAAGTTAGGCTTACCAGCCTGTAATTGACAGGATTGGCTCTGGAGCCTTTTTTAAAAATTTGCGTCACATTAGCTATCCTCCAGTCATCTGGTACAGAAGCTGATTTAAATGACAGGTTACATACCACACTTAGTAGTTCTGCAATTTCACATTTGAGTTCCTTCAGAACTCTTGGGTGAATGCCATCTGGTCCTGGTGACTTATTACTGTTTTATATATCAGTTTGTTCCAAAACCTGCTCAATGACACCTCAATCTGGGACAGTTCCTCAGATTTGTCACCTAAAAAGAAGGCTCAGGTTTGGGAAAGAATGCTCCCAGAGCCTCTGTAAAGCTTAATTATAATGTAAGTCACAAATTCTGCTCAATGGATGTGGAGGATCATGACCATATGAGAATTTATGCAGCTCCGTTGTGCAGCAGGAGGGGAGGGAAAAGGCAAGATTTAAGGCATACAGCCCCATGTGGTTCTCCGCCCAAAACTGCAGAGTGAGGGAAGTGGCAGGGATGGTTAAAAGGTGGGAGTGCTGTCAATGGATCTGTGATTACTAAGATCCATGGACCATTTTCTTCTGTAGAGAAGAGCAGCAGGGTCTGTAATTTCTGCTTGCTAGGGCATCTTTCATCTAATTTTCTCAGCTGCATTCACACTCATAGCTGTCATTTCCTGACTTTTGAGTATTTAATCATCTAATTTTAATATTCCCTTAATGTAGTTCTTTAATTAAATAATAAATAGCAGAAGACATGCAAGTTTATGTAACTCACATTTCCTTTTTTTTCTTTTTTTGGATTAAACAATTTCAGACTTCTTTTGTATTTTTGGCTTTTCTAGTTGAATTCTTTTGCATAAAATTTGTTTTTACCCATAAAACTGCTGTTTTCAAGAGTTTATAATAATTAATGGTTGTAAATCTATACAAATCACATGCATGCTAAACCCTATGTCTGTACCTGTAACACTGGGAATAAAATTCATTGTGAATGTATGTTCAGAGAAGCCTGTCTTCTAGTATGTGAGCTAGTGTAGATTCCCAGTTACCCAACTGGCTTGTATTTTCTTTTCAAGCCAGCCAAGACAAAATGGGATCATCACAAACAACAGAGCCATGTCCAGCAGAGAACAGTGGTGTACAATACTCCATCCAGCATTTTGCAAGTATTACCCCTTAAAGGGACAAAGTCTATATCAACAGACTCACAATTTAACATCCACTAACAATGTTATTTGAAATTAAAATTGATCCAGATCCTAGAAAAATTGACCATCCAAACTGAGGACTGGAAATAACAGCTACTCATCTGAGTGATTGGCAAACAACCCACTCACAGCTATGGAATCGTTTGTAATCACAAGCATCATACTATCCCTATGCTCAGCTTGCCTCCTCCATTTGTGAGAACATTCAAGGAACTGATATTACAAGAGGCCTGTTCCCTTTAATGGAAATTGAACAGCTTGCTGTCGGTTGACAGAAATTTGTATATGATTTTTTTTCAATACCCTGTCTGTTCAAGAAAGCCTGTCAAGAAGGGAGAGTATAGGGAAAGCATGACATGCATTTGCACACTCAAGAAACAAAAGAATGCTGGCAGACCTAATTTTAGGCCTACTGTACCAACCTTTAAAGTGTCCTCTTAAACAACACAATAAAATGGCAGGCGAGGGAAATAAGAAAATGAAAGAAGCATCTATTCAATTCATTTCAGGTTCTTATACTGCCCACCCCATCATGCTATCTGAACATCATCATAGCATCCTCCTCCCATGTGAAATACAGGGCATGCTGTTCAAATTATACAGATTAGGGGAAGTACTTTGTATTTACTGGGGCATATCCTCAGCTGGTGTATGTTGTTATAGCTCCAGTGACTTCAGTGGATCCGAGGCACTGCCCACCTTGTGTTGCAGACTTTCAAAATTAGGAACTTAAGTTAGACATATGCAACATAATGAACCAAATTAATCACCGAGGTAACTATGGGCTTTGGTGGAGACACACGAAGAATAATATTGGCCCAGCTTGTTTAAATGAGAAATCAGCCGTTTCCAGTAGGTAACTTGGGCTCCCCCCCCGCCCTTTTTTTAAGTCCAAAGAAGTAATCACTGCTGGAGTTTTCATATAAATGCTGACACCATTGCTATTTAATCCTTTTAATAAATTTCAGTTTTGTTAATTTGACTGCTCTCATTTTATCAAGAGCCTGTCTGTTATTGGTCCCCAAAGTCGTTTCTTCTGCCAGCTGAAGATGCAGTGCCAGTATCTACCACCTCCTCACTCACGGGCCCCATTGTTCTGCTTCCGCTTAAGCTTCGCCACTTAATATCAGCACAATGGAATTGTGCCATAGGTGACAAATACATTATTCCTTCTCGTTGTACTGAACTTCCTGTCTTAATTACCTAACTCATTTTTCCTTCACATCCCACTTGCTCATTACTCATTTTCAGTTATGATACAGATATCCCTTAGACTTTAATTACTTCTTGTGCTTAAAAAGATAAATTAATTTTCTTATTAACCCCTTGACACCTCATTAAGGTCACCGTGTAGGACAATGCTCTCTATTTTGTGTGTGTGTGTGATGCTCCATCCAAATTATGCTAGCTTCGAAAGTACTTAAGATCTTCACTCCATTAACATGGAAGCAAGGTCAGCTCTTATTTATCATTTTTTTTGTTATACTTTATTCACAATGGACCAATATCTCTCTGGCTCTTAGGCATTGTTCACAGTGGTGGGGAAGGGAACAAAAAGTCAACTTTTAACTCTGCCCCCTTGCTGCAGCCTGCATCACAATCAGGGAGCGTTCCAGTCCTTGTGTCTGGAGAAGTACAGGAACTGTGCTTTCCCTACTCCCCTGGGGTAGGGCCAGGGCACTTTCCCCTGCCCCCAGACAACAGTCTGCAGACAAACTGCAGAACACAGAGAAAGGCAGCTCTAGGACTTACCTTTCTGTAGCAGAGAGCTTAGCATGCTTATCCAGGCTGTAGTTCATATCCCCACTCTGCTGATTTAGAGCAAGTTATTAAACCCCCATTTCTCCCCTCCCATGTGAGTGCACTAGCCACAGGGTATTCTGGGGTGGGTTTCTCTCATTGAAGCTGTTCCACTTTGTATAAAAGAGATGGAGATGGGACCAGGGACTTGAACCTTCCTCCCCCGGGGCAGGGGTGGGGGGAAGCAACCACTGGGCTACAGAGTCATTCTCTTGCCCAATGACAAGCTATTCTTCTCCTCAGTCTTTTTGTGAGAAAAGGCTGCCCTGGAGTAAGCACCTATCTCCTGGAGAATGTTCACAGAGGGAGGCACATTCAAGTGCAGGGGAGTCACATCCCGACAGCCCAGAATTAGGTGACTAGGCCACACCCCTTTAATCAGCTTTTCCTATTTAGGCAGCTCCCTGCTCAGCCTGCTGGCTTTTGTGAATCCTATTCTCAGGTGCCAAACTCTCCCCCAGGCATCGTGTGGTGAGCCCGGGCACCTAACGCAGGGCTGTGGATTCCAGCAGAGGGCCGGATGCCTAAAGTTAGGCATTGCAATGCTGAGCCTAAGTTCCCTTTGTGGATCTACCCCCTATTGCTGTGCATGAAGCACCCAACAAGACATGGAGCACAGTCCCTTTTTGCTCCTTGCGTTGTTCCCTTTGATCCTCCCAAGTCACCCAAAAGCAGTTATTTTCATGCAGCACTCACAATACATCGAAAAGATTAAGCAAACAACCTTGTCCAAAGCTGTTTCTACAAAACGCCATAATCTAGGTGTTTTGATCTTTGTCCTGCTCTCAGCCCTATTCAACCTGGCCAACAAAAGCCCTGGTTTAATTGTACCTGAGTTCCCTATACTGAAGAACCACATTATGAAACCTGTTGGTGCACCAAGCTGGTTTAAAAGAAGGTTTTTACGTGTGGAGCTGACACTTAAGTACAAAGATACAAGAAAATTGACAAAAAAGCTTGCAATGCCTAATATATAAAGAAATCATGAAATGAAAACCCTTGTAGTAATTTAAATCCAGTTGATCTATTAAGACAACATGAAACTAGAAACTAAATATTTCATGGTATTACAACTGAAGTTTCAGGCTGTTGTTGGTGCCTAAGGCCAAATACATGTTTTTCTGCTGGTCAGATCCCCACTCTCACATTTATTTTGCAACAGCGAGGTCTGTGTCCCACATATAAAACACACATTGGGTACACTACAGGTTATTAAGTACTCAGAAGATGGAAACTGATTAAAATGAGCAGATTTGGGGTCAGAAAGAGACAAAATCTACGTGGACAAATTGTTTTGTAGATTAAAAAAATAATTTTGCAAGTGTCCTACAAAAACATCTGGCCTCAGTGGAAAAAGAAATTCTATGGCCTTTGTCAGGTAGTTTTCATTTCAGAAGAAAAGTTCATTGGTCAGGTAAGATTTCTCCCTCTGCATACCTAAAAAAGACGTGTTCAAAACTCTAGGAAGCACCATATATTTTTCTTAATCTCAGACACAATCTGTGTCCTTGAGTCAGCCTGAAGATGTAGCCTGTCTTTTATTTAGCATAGAGAAAACTTCTTTAATGGAAAGGGGTCAATATAGACACTTGCTTGTTTAACCAAATAAAGAGAATCTAAACCATCTCTGGAAGAAAAGAAAAATGAAAGCTTTACCAGTTTCAGGCCCAGTCCTACTTCCAGAGAAGTCAATGGCAAAACTCTTATTGACTTTTACAGAACAGATTTGAGCCACTTATCACAGTGGACTGAGCCTCACACCCTCACTTTACAAAGAGAGCTCAGAAAGCCTTTTGCCAAGAAGTGCTTGAAATAATTATAATTATAGGGACAGGCTAACACAGGGACATGAGTAAAGAGCTCAGCTCTCTAAAAAGGTGTTGAGTTCCTCTGATGCTGCCAAGTTTACAGAACCATTCAGCTCAGTCGGGGAATGTACTCTATTCTGTGAGGGGGTGTGGGGTGTGTGTGTAAGAAGAGCTCTGAATGCAGGGCTAATTGTTCTCTATAAGGATTTCAAATGTAAAAGGTTGGGAAATGTTTTTGAACAGCATAACATCTTCAGTGAAAAAAAACCAAACCTTACGTATGAAAAACAATACAAGTTCACAGCACCAGACATTGACTTACCACAGGTTTCAGAGTAACAGCCGTGTTAGTCTGTATTCGCAAAAAGAAAAGGAGTACATGTATCTCCTTTTCTCTCCAAGAAAAGGAGCTGCATCCGATGAAGTGAGCTGTAGCTCACGAAAGCTTACGCTCAAATAAATTGGTTAGTCTCTAAGGTGCCACAAGTACTCCTTGACTTACCACAGTAGTAACTAAAAATGTGTGTTAGCAGTTGAGCATGGCTGGTTGGTCTCATAGTTAAACATGCTTAAATTACTACCTCTCTGACTCTTACCTTGTCCTCCCTTTCTTCCACCCAGCCCATTTATTTGTTTCAGCCACCTGCTGTGTCTTATAATTAAACAAGACTATAAGCTCTTAGAGTCAAGACTGATGTTTTTGCTATAGGTTTGTACAGCACTTAGAACAGTGGGCTTGGACCTCAGATTGAGGCCTCTAAGAATAAGTAATAATACATTTGGAATCATTAAGAACACTTGGCATCAACTGTAATAAGTTACTCATCGGCTTTTTACAACTGTGGTTTCTGTAGTCTGGGCATTTTTTAAATATTTGCATAGTATTGGTAAAATAATACATTTAAATCAGTGTCATTTGTTTCTTTGTTCTTTCAAAATATTAGAGGTTCAAAGTCTAATTTAATTTTCATAAATTATAGCTATTGCCTGTCTCGTGTTTAATGGATATAAATGCTTTTATTACATTGCTATGGTATACCAAATAAAACATAAAGGTGTATGCAGTGATATTGATGAATACATTTTCCAAAAATATATTTCCTGAATCCCATATCCCTGGATTCCTGCAAATGATATCCTGTAATGAGCTGTAGGTACTTTTTGATTAGCGTAGGGATGAGCATTCTGCTGTTTATCATCTTTCTTCCACCAATGTGACATCTCTGCTGATTACTCACATTATGGCTAATTTGCAGCTGATAATCAGTCCTAGTTTCTTAATAAACTTCTCATTAAGTGACTCGAGCTGTCACTTTACCTCCATGTTACTTTTCCTAAGTATAATCTGTGACCATTATGCAAAAGAAAGGACTGCTAGACGTCACACATGTCATTTGCAATCATGTACAAAAGCTTCAAAAGGGGCTTGTTAAATAAATGCCCTTCACAATTCATTACTGTAAAATGGAAAAGTATAATTAATCACCATATTGCCACTTCATTGCCATATTTTGCTTTCTGAAGAGGAGGGATGCTAAGCTAAAAAATATTTTGAAGAAAATAAAATACAGGTAACTCATGATGCTTTGGTTGTGCCACTGTATGAAAGAGCACTTTATCCATGTAGTGTAAGCCTCAGTGCATTGGTGTGGCCAACATTTTCAGAAGTGGCTGCTGATTGGAGGTGCCTCAATTTTTGGAAGCCCAACTTGAGCATCCTTAAACAGATGTAAAACCTCTTTTTAAATGTGGTCCTCAGTGTGGGTATAGGACCCACCTCATCCATGGCACACAATCTGCCCTTGCCACATGAAATACTGTCCTCCAGCCTTCCCTGCCCCTACCCCTGCATGGTTGTAAAGGGGTTGTTCACTATAACAGTGCCTCTGCTCCCTGTGTCCTGGGACCTTTCCCAGTTTTCGACATACAGTATGTACGTTGGGTTTTGCCTGTTCTCTTTCACACAGAAACAGGGGAGATTTTTCTTTTCTTTTCTTTTCTTTTCTTTAAACAGGAAAATAGGGAAGGGCTTGAGGGGCAGATGTAATACCTTAAGCTATTTTAAACTCCTTGTTTGCAGCTGAGTTGACTTCAGGCTGATGGGCTGATTTTTAGTGACAATGGCTGAAAGGTAATTAATGACCAACTAGAGGAGATGGGTAAGCAAAATGAAGCCAACAGGGCCATGGTACAGCTGATAGGAGAACCGGAAATGTGAATTTCCACATTTAATTATAAGCTCTCAACAATAGCACACCAATATTTTTTCCCAGTGAATACTTGCTGCATATATACTTCTGCGGCATCTTTCCATTCTATTTATTTATTGTCTTGCTTCCAGTCACATTTTTAATGGTTTAGAAAAGAAATGCCATTCAAATGATTATGGGGAGATGTGCACACCACATAACCTTAAGCTACTGCAGCAGCAAGCTGCAGTATGTGTTTTGCAGCTATCACTGGATATACAGTATCTTTAAATCCTATTTATCCTTGGGCTTATGTGGACTCTGCTTTCCTAATTACCTCGAGAAGCTCATTTCAAGTGTGCTTACTTAAATTAAACTCTGCATCTCAGTATCTAACCTAATTTTTTTCTCCCTTTAATGTTTTGACTACTGTTCTCTCAGAGATAAAGATTCTCTCTAAGAAGCCTGCCTCTCTTCTCTTCTATTTTAGCATCTTCTTAAACAAGGTAAAGCTAATAATAATAGTAATAATAATAATAATAATAATAATAATAAGATAAATTAATAAATAACAATTTAATAAAGAGGAAAGGAAAGCAATCAGCATTTAAAATGAACTAATTGGAAGGTTAAAGGCCAAATCCTCAGGTGGTGTAAACTGTCTTCAATAGGGCTGTGCCGATTCCTGCCAATTGGCAAGCTGCCCTATATATTCAGGACCTGATCCTACAAGGTACTAAGTTTCTTCAGCTTGAAACCTCAGGACAGACTGGCCCAGGTACTAAGGCACCTAAACCCCAGACTCAGACACCTAAGGCTACGTCTACACAGCAAAACAAATCTTCGGCAGCAAGTTTCAGAGCCCAGCTCAGCGGGCATGGGGCTAGTGCTATGGAGCTAACAGCAGTGTAGACATTTGTGCTTGAGCTGGAGCCCAGGTTCTGAAACCGGGGGAGGAGGGAGAGTCTCAGAGCCTGGGCGCCAGCCTGAGCCTGAACATCTACACCCCTATTTTTAGCCCCTCAACACAAGCCCCGTGAGCCTGAGTCAGTGGACCCAGGCTCTGAGGCTCACTGCTGCAGGGTTTTTTTGCTGTGTAGACATACCCTATGTACCAGTTTTGTCTCCACTGAGATCCACAAAACTCCCCCCAAACCCTGTAGGCACCGAAACTCACTCCGAGCCTAGGTATTCAAAGTAAAAGTTCCCTAGGCACTTATGTTGCAGCGTGTGGGCATTGCACACTGCTGCCTCATTCTAGGTGTCCAGACACCTATCTCCTACCTAAGCCCCAGAGCGATTCAAGACTCAGGGAAGATAGGCAATTTGGATGGCCCAAGTCATGTGCGGGGTCCTATCTTATAGGCATGCTCAGAGACATCTTCCAAGTGGTGTCCCATTCAAAATCTAGCCAGAGGAGCAAGTTCCCACCTTATATATTTTAGCCCAATGGTTAGAACACTTAGGTGGCATGTGGGAGACCCAGGTTCAGTTCCATCCTCTTTGCCAGAGGGGAAGAAAGAATTTGCACAGAGGTTTCCTGCATCTCAGAAGGCTGCTCTAACCAGTAAGCTATGAGATGCTCCTTGGTCTCTGTTGCTTAAGCCACTCCATTGTGAATAACTAATGAGAGAGTGGTTGCAGCAGGGGCACTGGACTCCAGGGTCTCCCACCTCCCAAGTAGGTGCCTTGACCACTGGACCACAGAGTCATTCTCTTTCTCTCTCTCTTCCCCCATCCCTGTCCCCCTCTAGTCCAATGACTGGTCCACTGTGGATAAATACTTAAAAGCATGAGAGAGAGAGAGAGAGAGAGAGAGAGAGAGAGAGAGAGAGAGAGAGAGAGCGAATAACTCTGTAGTCCAATTGTTAGGGCACCCACCTGATAGGTGGGAGACCCTGTGTCCAGTCCCCAGGCACCACTCACTCTCTCGTTACTGATCCTGATCCACAGTGGAACAGCTTCAACAGGAAAGACTCAGAGAGCCCCTCATCAGCCTATCCCGGAGCTCAGTGCTTAGAGCACTTTCTCATAAGAATGGCCCTACTGGGTCAGACCAGTGGACCATCTAACCCAGTATCCTGCCTTTTGACAGTGGCCAGTGCCACTGTTTCAGCAGGAATGAATCAAAGGTGCAGTTCCACTGCCAGCTTTAGGAACACCCAGCTCATGGGACTGCATCCCTGACCATCTTCACTTATGGCCATTGGTGGACCTAACCTCCATGAAATTATCCGATTCTTTTTTGAATCCAGTTATACTTTTGGTCTTCACAACACCCCATGGCAATGAGTTGCACAGGTTGACTGTGCATTATGTGAAGTACATCCTTTCCTTTGTTTTAAATCTGCTTCCTATTAATTTCATCGGGTGACCCCTGGTTCTTGTGTTATGTGAAGGGTTAAATAACACTTCCCTGTTTACTTTATCCTACCATTAATGATTTTATACATCTTTATCATGTTCCCCCTCCTAGTTATCTGATTTTTAAGATGATTCTCCCAGTCTTTTTAATCTCTCCTCATAGGGAAGCTGCTCCCTCCCCCTCATCATTGTCATTGCCCTTCTTTTTTGAGAGGGGGTGAACAGAAGTGCACAAGGTATTCAAGCTGTGGGCATACCAGGGATTTATATAGCAGCATTGTGATATTTTCTGTTTTATTACTTATCCCTTTCCTAATGTTTCCTAACATTTTGGTATCATTTTTGACTGCCACTGCACGTTGACTGAATGTTTTCAGAGAACTATCCACAATGACTCCAAAATTTCTTTCTTGAATGGTAGTGGATAATTTCGGCCCCATAATTTTGTATGTACAGTTGGGATTATTTTTTCCATTGTGTATTATTTTTCACTTATCAGTGCTCAATTTCATCTGCCATTTTGTCACCCAGTCACCCAGTTTTGTGAGATCCCTTTGTAATTCTTTGCAGTCATCTTTGGACTTAACTATATTGCATAATTTTGTATCATCTTCAAATTTTGCCACCTCACTGTTCGTCACTTTTTCCAGATCATTTATTAATTTGTTGAAAAGTGCAGGTACTGATGTATATCCTTGGGGGACCCTGCTACTTACCTCTCTCAATTGAGAACACTGT
Source organism: Chelonia mydas (assembly GCF_015237465.2). NCBI lineage: Eukaryota > Metazoa > Chordata > Testudines > Cheloniidae > Chelonia > Chelonia mydas. Next base: position 238,260,500 of record NC_057850.1, on the reverse strand, counting down.
CCATTTATTCCTACCCTTTGTTTTGTATCAAGACCTTCCATCTTATCCCATTACTGCTTAGCCTTGTCCACATGCCTTTGACTACCTCAAAGAATTCTAGTACTTTGGTGAGGCATGATTTCCCTTTACAGAACTGTATTGACTCATCCCCAATGTATTGTGTTCATCTATGTGTCTGATAATTCTATTTTCGACTACAATTTCAATCCATTTGCTTAGTACTGAAGTTAGGATTACTGGCCTGTAATTGCCACAATCGCTTCTGGCAATGCGTTTTTTAAAAGTAGGCATTGCATTAGCTATTCCCCAGTCATCTGGTACACAGGATGATTTAAGTGATAGGTTAAATAACACAGTTAGTAGTTATGTAATTTCATATCTGTGTTCCTTCAGCACTCTTGGGTGAATACCATCTGGTCGTGGTGACTTATTACTGCTTAATTTATCAGCTTCTTCCAAAATCTCCTTTTCAGGGCATGGACCATCAGCACCCATTCTGAGTAATGCCCTAGCAAGGGGTATAGAACTGATCAAGCTCCTATTGACTTGGATAGCCCTCTGTCCATGACACCAACTTCCAGCACAAGCTCCCAGTGCTGAATGGAAGTGCTCTAAAAATGTCTCGTTTTTTTTCTAGAATGTCCTCTATAGAAAACCTCAGCAAAGAAACTAAATATATAGTGAATATTATACTATACAATCATATATTATTTCTCTTTATTTGGCAAATTGAAGTATTAAACTTGGGGACAGGACTCCTGACAAGCTCTAAATTTTTTAAGTGTTGGCTATAAAATAAGCTAATAATTTCCCAGGAACTGATTGTTTTTCAATACGGAACAATTGCAAAGATGTGATTGTCTGTAAGTGTTTTGAAAAGATATTTTGACTAGATTAATTTTTTAGTTACACACCATCATCAAGTTTCTGTCACATTTCAATGTTATTGATTTGAAACAGAAGTGGAATTTTATATCATTTATTCTGTGCTGTATATTTTGTAATTATTCAAATGCTTCATTTTTATTTGTGCTTTCCTATTTGTTTTAAATGTTATTACCTGCTTCAATGCTTTTTCATTTTAGTGAACACACTGATAAATATTTCTATCAATTGCAGATGTGATTTTTGCATAAGTAACTGAAATCCTACTACCATGGTTTAATACAATATTAGACATCAGAGGAACTTGTAGAAGCAATTAAAAACTCTTTGTATATATCTGATTATTGAGTTATTTAAGAATGCTATTAAGGGTTTATTTAAGTATAAAACTTTAAAGTCATCACTTTCACTGACAGTTTCAGACAGGTTAGGTGCTACCCCAATCATGGATTTTCCCTCACAGGAATGAAGAAATACAACCAGTTCCCACCTGAAGTTTCCTTTGCATTCTTCCCTGGATGGGGAGAATAGAGGTTGGAGAAGGGGGGGAAGGGGTTAACTGAATAATGAAGTTAATTAGCCCATTTGTGAAACTAGGGCAGAACTATTCCTCAAGGTTCACAAATGTTCATGGGGGAAAGAACTTGTAAAAAATAAAACCCATATCTAAGCTAGCACCATCCCTGGGTGTATCAGTGCATCTTGTGTTTCCTCATGTAGGGCCAGATTCTACGACCTTTATCTATGAGAAGCAGAATCTTATGCGGCATGTAGTCCCGCTAAATCAATGGGAGTATTCATAAAGGAAGGGACTATTCAACATGACTGAATGTAGCAGACTCCTGCCCTCAGATTGTAACATTCTCAAGGAAAGGACCACGTCTTTCTTTATGTATTTATATAGAATAAATTTTGGTTAAAAGTTTTCAAACAAACCATTTTTAAAAAAAGTTTTTGTATTTTTTAAATATCCCATTTTAAAAATGAAACCTTGAAACAAAGAGTCATTTGGGGGTATTTGGGTATTCATTTCCTCCCTCCCTTATCTCCTTTTTCAGTGGCAAAATGGAGAAAGTAAAAATGAAGAGAAACAAAGGGCATTGGGGAAGGGAAAAATTCAAACTGAAAAAACAAAAAGTTGGAAACGAAACATTTTTGTGAAAATATTTCAGATAAAAAATTGTTCCTTTCCAAAATCTGAAAAACAAAAATTATTTTGAGATTTTTGGGGAAATTTTCAGGAAAAATTGTTTCCATTTTTCAACCCATCCAAGATGGAGCTGTGATCATGATAAAGTATATTAGTAGCACAGAGTTCTTCACTCAAGGGAACTCAAGGACTGTGACAATGCCCTGCCCCCTACATTGCCCTAAGACAAACCAACATGGTGGATTTCTTCCAGGTAGGGTGACCAGATAGCAAGTATGATAAATTGGGACAGGGGGTGGAGGGTAATAAGCACCTATATAAGAAAAAGCCCCGAATATTTGGACTGTCCCTATAAAATTGGGACATCTGGTCACACTACTTCCAGGCCATAGAGAGAGAAATGCACCAAACTATGGCAATGTAAGCAACAACAGGGAAAGTACCCTTCCTTCCTCTGAAGGTCCCAGGTTCAATATCTTCACAGAGCACTTCCTCAGATCCTGAAAATATTACAGCTTAATTATAACCTTCCACATAGAGAGATTAAAACTGCAATCAGAATGGCTAACGTTATGTTATAATAGTTCTGGCCTTATGTTTTCCTTTCCCTTAAAGGAAGTACTAGCAGTAGGGGAGGAAGAGTTTTTCTGCACATTGCTTGCTAATATTTTTTTCACTTCCTTTGCATATTTTAATGCAATCAGCACAGCTCACATCTGCGTAGCAATCAAATTACAAAGTCAACATAATCCAATGAAATGGTGAAGAGCCAGATAATCAAATTCAGGTTAATATTAATTGCTGTAGTTTCTGCACCTGGATTTATTATAAAATAAATAAATAAATAAAACCAACATAACTTTCTCCAGCTATGTTCAAAGTTAAAAGAAAGTTGATTTTTTGTTTAATTTTTAACCATTTTTTTTCTTTTCTTCTTTGATTTTGGAGGTTTTATATACATATGCATGTATGTATCTATCAATCACCTCATAGCACTTGTATCATTTTTCCTCTCCAAAGAACTTTTAAAAATATTAAGTAATTTGTCATCCCTAAGAGGTAAATATCACAGATTTACAGAATCTGTGCTATGCCCTGGCCTTTAAACAGTCTCCTGTGAGTAAGCCCTTTAGGGTGGCAGACCCCCTGGATTCACCCTTTTCCACAAAAGCAGGCCAAGCAGTCTCAATGCCTCCTTGACTGGCTTTGGAGCTCCAGCACCCTGTTTGTCACCATCACCTCTTACACTTTAATTTAGACTTCTGTGGAGATTTTCCCTTCTCAGGGAGTAGCACAACCAGTAAAGTATTTGCAGTGAGGCTGGGCAGTCTTTTCAAAACAGGGAGCATTTATTAGTCACCCTGAACACAGCATAAGAAAGTCCTTAGGTCAGCATGGGAAAAGTAAGTTTAAGACAGAATCCATATTGGTAGAAGCAATGGTTTTGCCATGCTATGATCCTCTGAGATCCATCTTTGCACTCTCTGATCCTGTCTGTCTTTGTTTTTATGTCTGAGAGACCTTGTCTCTTCACAGCCACAGCCTAAAGAAACAATTTGTTCACACCTGTCCTTTTGTCTCAGTTCTCCACCATTAATGCCATGAATTACGGGTTTAGACACGGTTTCTGTTGCCTAATGTTCAGAATAGTGGTTTTTACATTTTAAAAATATATTTTCATAATACCCCTGTTCCAAATAGATATTCCAAATTCAAATAATCCTGAAATGTAGCCAATAATTCCATCTAGATTTTGAAGTCTCCTAGTTGAAATAATATCAGATTGCAGAATAATCTTTTAACCAGCCATCAAGGTGTGTGCATGTTCCTGATAAGATGTTATTATATTAACAAAGAAGTATACAGTAATGATACATTTACTTTTACACAATAATCAGATTTAGCCATATTTCAATGAGAGTTATTCAGAACCAGAGGTTTATGCATAAACTCACTTTGCTTAATAATGTACAGTTTAAATAATAGCTAGATCTGCCATGGCTAGTGGTCCGTATAATATCTCCATACTCAATTCCATATTCAGTTGTCCATATATGGTAGGTTGAAGTGTAGTTGGCCAGTTTGTTATTTCTAACATTTCTTCTTATGGCTAGGGTTTCTTCACTTTGCATTTATATCTTCTGGTGTTTCCAGTCTGTGAGATGCACCATTAAACAACTTAAGTTGGTTAAGATGATAAACTTCTTTGTTGCTGATTTGTCTTACGTTTCTCTTGTTTTCACTAACCTGAATTTATACACAGATTAACTTTGTTTATTTACAGTGTAATAAGGACCCAAATAATTTATAACACAAGCTATCTTTTGGTATAGTATATGTCAGAATATTGACCTATTTTTTCACTCTTAAAGTTTTTTGTTCTCCTTTGTTAAAATACAGTTTTGCTTTTTGTTTGATTTTTCCAGTTCTTTAGCACAAATATATATGTTTTAGATGCTGTTGCAATTATTGCATAAACATGTTCATTTTTATTTCGTTAGCATGTGCATACTAATTTTACATAATAACTATAACATTCAACCGCTAAAATGGATGCGCACAATCAATTATACAAGAAGGCGTACCGATCTCCCTCACCTGAGCACTTTGTTTTAGCAAGAGTTCGCAACAGTATTTTTACCCAAGCTTTTTAGAGTTAATTTGTTTATTACAGAAGTTAAACTTCTGTTAAATATTTGGAAGCACAAACTTTATAAACCAATACATTTTTAATGTAGCACAAAATAAAATAGTATAAAAATGAAAGAAAATTAAGTTTAAATGCAGGTTTACGCAAATACTTTGAGGGTCATAAATGTCACATTTGCATATGGTTTGGAGACAAATGTAGAAACCTATTGAAATTTGTTTAGTTAGCATTAACATTTTGCAACATCCCCAGATATCATATATATTTTTATACTTTTAAACATTTTGGCCATTACTTACTTATAACTATATTTTAATAAGAGCACAAACATGTTCATGAACATTTTTGAAAGATATATGATTTTATCAGTATTACTTGTGCCTTAATGTTGAGGTTTTCCCCCTACAGTTTTTTTCCTTGAACAAAAAACCTTTGATTAATTAAAAAAAACAACAAACTTTTTGTTTCGAACTGCATTATTTATTGAGACAGAAATATATGTACATTTATTTATAACTGAGGCCTTTTTGAGCTTTGCAAAATAAAATGAAATGAAATGAAATAAAATAAAATAAAATGGTATTATGGTGGGGATGTCCCAAGCATAAAATTAAAATATTGTGAGACAATGTATATTAAAAACCTTTTTTTTTATAATTATAAGTATGGAATTGGCTTTTGTTGCAACAAAATTAAAACGAAAATTAGTCAGATGATACACACAAAATATAGCAACATAGGTTAAGTTATTGGCTCTGGGAGGTGAGTGAGATTCAAGTAATTAGAGCAAGGGAAGCTGGAAACCAGGACTTCTGGTTTTTATTCTGGCTCTGGGAGAAGAGTGCCTTTTGTTTGCACTTCAAATTGATTACAGGGGTGCTCTGCTTTCCTGCAGATAACTGTTTCTGGGACACTCCATACATATTTTTAAGATTTATAGCCTGTCTTTGCAAGCCTAATTTTTCTCCATCTTGCTGGCTGCATTTTATTGGACAGTCTCCTCGTTTTCCCTTCATTTATTGTAACCTGTAAGCAAGAGGGTTATTACATTTCCTTGTACCTTCTAGTTGCTGTTTTAAGTTTTTATTTTGATCTTGTTGTAGTTTTGACCCTTCTTTTATTTCTTTGATTTGTTTCCTTATTTTTTTAACATTTACTTCATATAATGAATTCTGGGGGTTGTTGTGCCTCATGTCCTGCCTGGGTGAACTGCCCCATATTTACTTAAATATTTGCTTACAGAAAATTCAAGAGCTCCTTTATTCTTTTTGGCTGTCATTACTCTAATTGTAAGGCCCCGGTGTTCCGCTGTTTTAGCCTTTGCTGTATCTGGGCCTTTTGCCCAGAAAGTTTCACTTGTCATTAATCTTTATATATTCTTATAGTGTGGCTTTTCACCCAGGAATTCCTAAAATATTGGCATTTCACCTAAAGTGCTTTATCATGCGCTATCTATAAAAATGGTTACTTTTAAAAGGCATTTCACCTCACCACAGTAGCACTTATTATAACACCTCCCCCCCGAAGGCCTCACCTGCCAGCTGCACAAGTGTATGTGAGATTAACAAACACTACAGTCCCACTGCTTACTCAACGTTCTCCCCTCTGAGCAATTAGGTTGAGACCGCGCACTGCTTGGTTTGACTGACATTTTGGCTAGACAGCTCCTGGCTCAGCTCCCCAATTTCTTGATAACTTGTACAGTCAGTTGCTTGACCACACTTTGCTTCATTATTGAATACACTCAAAAGACCAAATAACCAATGTCAATCAGGTTTTGTGCTACGAGTCAATAATAATCTAGTACAGGGAAAAGGTTCTGTATGATACCAGTCTCTAGGAAGCTGATCATGCTGCGTTGTTACATTCACCGTATGCAGGTGAGCTCCCAAAGTTATACATTCAGCCAGGAATATTTATAGAATGTTTTTACAAGTTGTACAATTATTTTCACGTCACTAATATCCAACCCACCAGTTCGTCCCCGTTCCTTAACTTGTTGTTTTGTTCCTCTCCTTATCTGTTTTGGATAGTAGCATTCCAGGTACTGATCTGTGAATGTACCTCCTAGGTGTGTACCAGGGTAGAACAATCATATATTTTGTCCTTTTCCTTTGTGATGTTCCAGTAGTGGCCTGTGAGACTAACTCCCTACCTGTGCTATAGCAAAACACTCATATGTCCTGATCCTGATCATTTTCTTATCTACTTAAGCCCAAACTTATTTCAGCTAATGCAAGGTATTATGGGATACTTAGCACAAGTGAACTGAATTATAAAAGACAGGCCAAACTGAGCTATATAACTATCATTATGATTATGTTCTTCATGCATACTTATATGCATACTTTGAATATTACAAATATCCCATTTATGTGACCTATCCGAATGATGATTGTTGACCAATATATGGTGGCTAGTATAATTAATATTAAATATTATACTAGCCAGCATATATTGGTCAACAATCATCATTAGGATAGGTCACATACACGGAATTTCAGTAAAATTCAAAGTTTAAAAGTGGGCCATGCTGCCGCAAAGTCTAATTTCAATTATTAAATTTCTCTTCAAGAAGGGGGAGGAGGTGGAATGCAGGTGTGGGAATGAGAATGAAGTCTAGGGCATCATGGAAAGGAAGATGCTGTTTAGCAGGATGGAAATGTCAACTACAGGATCAATCTCAGTTTAACAAGACATAGGGCCAACTATAGCAACCTCTCCATGTGCAGGATTCTGACTGAAGTAAGTGGAGTGCTACAAAATTGGACTTAGTCCTCCCATTGTCTTTGATATGCATTCAGGATGGTAATGGGTAATTGGTAAGTAATTATCAGTTATGACATTAGATTGTCTTGGGATTTCACTTGGGCAATGAGACCACATGGATCAAGTCAAAACCTACAGAAAGTAGGGTGGGGAGGTTAGCTATAAGGTCCTTGAATATGTTTATGTGCTACCGGTGGGCTCTACAATAATATCCAGAACATGCTATTGTACAGAATTAGTTTGCAGCCAGAATCTCAATATCAACCAGAATTGTCAATGGGCAAGAGCACAAATGATGTTAAAACATCTGTTTGCTACCACTTTACCAGTACAAGTTCACTTCTTTAATTAAATTCAGAGTTGAGGAAGCCATAGAAGCCGAAACAATGCAATGGGCTTTCTTTCTCCATAGCTAATTCAGAGCTAACTTAGAGATGAGTAAAAAGTCTCATGCTCAAAGCAGACTGAATTGATTTTGTCTTTTCAGTGGAAAAATTTGCTTCTTGACAATGCTGCTTAGTTTAGTTTCACCATAGGAGAAAAGTAATTTGTGCCTATGAAATTATTTTACAATTGGAATAAACAAAATTTAAATGTGCAGGGGAAATTCAAATACAAAGGTTAAATCTCACTCTCTGGGCTAGCCATTAGCTATCTGAATATCATGCACACATGACCAGCAGCAATCAGAATCATGGTTGGAAGAAGCAGGATCTTAAATGGGCTTCCTGCCAAATGAATGGAAGCATTTGTTTCCTCTTTTTTTCTCGCATGTCTTTACTGGGGGAGTTGGTACCTGAAAGGGAACAATCTGTAGGAGAAAGACAGTATGGCAAGTTATAGTAACATTTTAGTACTGAAGGATGCTAAGCCCATCTATCTATCAAAAGAATAGCACATTGTGGAAGGGGAGGAGAACGCTGCGCGTCTCTTGATTTGTTCCCTTTGCTGGAATTGGTGACAAAGGGCCAGATTTTAAAAGAGGTTTCTAGGTGTTTCAAGATGCAGATAGGCACCCAGTGGGATTTTCAGACGTGCTAGGGGCCTAACTGCATCTTCAGATGCCTCAATGGGTTTTGGATCAGGGTCAAAGGCCCAGATCCACAAAGTTATTTAAGCTCCTAACTTCCACTGAAATCAATGGAGCCGAAATATCTTTGTGGATCTGGGACAAAGTCACTTCTAAGAATGGAGCAATAACTAGAGTGGAACTTCAGGAAATTCTTCAGAAGAACATAGCTTCCCAGAGGCCAGCAGAAGCAGCATCCACCATCGTGCTCCATATCTGTATATTGTGGTGCTCAGAAGCTCCAACACTATTGCACAGCCATGAAGAAAAGACGACTGAGAGCAGTCAGTGCCCTTTGTAAAATGTCATTAATAAAATTTTATTACTTGCTGTCAGTTAGTGTTTTTTAATTATTCTTAGAATTCATTATTACATTTAAAATATATGTACCTGCGCTTGTTCTCACTGAAGTCAAAGGCAAAATTCCCAGTAGTTCTGAGCAGGCTTGTAAAAATAGTTCAATTCTAAATAACGATGGCCCATTTCTGCTCATACTTACCACATCTATCTTTACTTATGTGAGTAGGTCAATTAATGTTATCCATGTGCAAAAGTGTTTGGGCCTAATGTTAGTCATTTGACAGCTTGTGTAAATATAATATTTGTTACTTTCTATATAGATTTGACCAATTGACTTTGCCAAAGATCCTTCACTCTGCCCTCTTTTTCTATTTTAATGATTTCTACCAAAAAATAGACACTTCCGGGAGGAAAATAATAAAGCTATATAACATTTTTATCACTTTTGAGGGAATATATATCTATATATGTATTTTGCCTTCAACTTTTTACTGTTTACAATTTTACTGTAAGTATAAGAAAAACTACTTTTGCAGAAAAAAGGGTGATTCTTCACCTGGCAAAAATATATGATTGGTTTTAAAGTGAAAGTTAACCAAATATTATCACAAAAGCTATGCTTTTTTGAAACGTCATTTCAGCAAGGTACTTAAGCATGTGCTTTACTTTAAGCACATGAGCCTACTCAGACACTTAAAACGTTAGGCATGCTCTTAAGTACTTTGTGCTAACTTGAGGCTTAAATGGCAAAAAATCTGACATTTTGTCCTGATCCAAATTCATCCATTTTGATGAGTGAAATTGGTTTTGTTCCTACAACTCTGGACGGCCTTCTACAGGCATCTCTGACAACAGCCATTCAATTTATCCAAATATAATTGCACCAACACAAACAGATGCTGCTTCTTGCAGGGCTTAGACAATTCAAAAGAGCTTCATGTGAAGGTGACAGATTTTTGCACTGTAAAATCCTAACCAGTTAGACTGCTGATCAAATTAATTTTTATCACAGCTTTTCTGACTGGCCTAAAGTATAAGGACAAAATACTTAGCATTTATATACTGTTATTTTATCTTCAAACCACCGTACTGAAGTTAACAATGGAAACTAATCCTCATAGGACCTCTGTGAAGTAAATACAGTAACAAAATGCATAATTAATAATCGTTTACACTTCTACAGTGCGTTCTATCTGAGGATCTCAAAGTGCTTTATGTACTTTAATGGATAAATCCTCACAGAGACACTGTGAGTTAAGCTTCAAAACACCCAGTAAGTATCATTAGCCCCATTTTACAGGTCTAACAACGGTAATATCTCCCCTTATATAGAACCTTTCATTTGTATGTCACAAAGATATTTAGAGATATTAATTAAGCATCCCAACATCTGAGAGTCAGATTTTATCCCTTTTTGACTAGAGGCTAACCTGAGAACAGAAAGATTAAATGTCCTGCCTAATAGCCGACCTGGGGCTAGAACCCAAGTATCAGATTTCCAGCTTTGGGGTCTAAGCATGATCAACATTGCCTAAACAATATTATAGTATGAAACCACAGTGGCCTATCCTGGGCTCTAGTTCTGCCACTGACTTGTTGTGTGAGGTGGGGCAACTGGCAAAGTCACTTTGTCAGGAACTCACAGCTGAACCCAGACCCAGCTCATTGCCCTCAGGTGATTCAGCTAATGAATCTGGCCTCTTGATAGACTGAAGACTCCAGAAGGCACATTCTTAAATCCTGCCACAGGCATAGGTCCCTGGCTGCTCAATAGTCTTCCATGCCTGAAGTTATGTTTCTGGTCCTGCTTCTGTGCTCAGCTCCTCCCTTATGTCAGGCCCTTGTTCTTCCCCTGTTCTGGCTGATATTCTGTCTCTGACCCATATGAGTTCTGACCATGGCTCTGACCCTCAGCTCCAGATTCCTGGTTCTTGGTCCTGGCTCACACCCTGGACATAGTAACTCGGCTCCTGATTTGGGCTCTGACCACTAGGCGTAGTCTCCTCTGTTCCGAGCACTAGGCCAGCCTCCTGTCCTGACCATTAGGCAAGACTTTCCCACAGCCTGGGCCTTAACCCACTTTAGCATTTGTACATCCTAGTTTCCCCAGCTATATAATAGAGATACTTACACTTCTCTACCTCATAGGCATATTGTAAAACATTTAATTAATATCCTTATAAAATCCTTGGATGAAATGTGCTATGTAACTTAACACATAGCTTATCATATAACAACTAATTTACAACGACTATGGAGCTTACTAGAATTATATAGTCAAAAGAGGTTGGCATTATCTGAAGATGAAGCTAAAACTGGCAATCTCAAAATTAGGAGAGTCCCAGAAATCTACCTTTCCACTTCAAAAGTAATAAAACACTTCTGTAGGTCGAGGAAAAAGCTGAAGAGAAATATTTTATTCGATTGTGAAACATAAAACCATTGACCTGTCCGAGGGAGGGTGCATGGGCCGTAGTGTGCAATACACTATGATGACGACATGGTAAGCCCACAGAGTTTTTCCTATGCTCGCCCAAGTCTCAAACAATAGCAACAAAAGAAGACTGTAAAAACCTTTCCATGCAGTTCAATCTTTTAGGGCAGTTTAACCAGGCCCTTTGAAATTTCCCAGGCTTGACGCAGCCACAAGATGATGCATCCTGCCCCATTACACTGTGACACGGTGTCAGCAGCACAGCTTGCGATCATCCCTCTCCCTCACATCTAACTACTAGGATGCTGCTATATGGGCCTGTTTCTTTCACATTACCAGAGGGGGAAGCAGACACAGGGGGAACAAAATGCTTCCTTTTTCTGGCTGTCCTTGACATTGTTTACAATCTATAAATACAGTGTCCGTGATACAATGCACTTCAACCTCAGCTATTATTTCTCTGGGCCCAAGGACAGCAAGTTTGTCACCTGGAATTAGAAGAGCCTTTCTTGCACAGAAGGAGCCTCTTCCTCTTGCCGGTTGTGAGTGAGGTTTTTGTTTTGTTTTTTTTGTTTAGATTAAGAAGTACACTTTTATTCTCTTCTCCTATTTCTATCCTGGTAAGATGCAATTCTAATGCTGCACTCTTTTGGACAGCTCATTAGCCACATACGCAGCACAGAAGGTACCTCTGCTAAATGATCTAATGGTCTCGTCTAGCCTTAAATTCTATGAAACTATGGGCTTGTCTACACAGAGTATTAATCTGCGCTAGAGAGGTGTAAACTCTCATGCGTAGTACGGTGGTGCATGCTAACTGGCCCATGTGTACTCTGGTTGTGTGCACTACAAGTTCTCTAATACTCTCTGAAACAGGACTACATTAATGCACACTAGGGAAATTTTAGTGCACACCAGCAGGGTCCACATGGGCTAGTTAGTGTGTAACATGTTGATGCGCACTAGAGTTTACACCCCTATAATAAAGCCTAAGGAACCATGTAGACAAGCCCTAAGACTATGACACTGGGGGATCTGCTTGGTAGATGGGAGCTGTCAAGGTTCCTTCCCCACTCTGAACTCTAGGGTACAGATGTGGGGACCTGCATGAAAGACCCCCTAAGCTTATTCTTACCAGCTTAGGTTAAAAACTTCCCCAAGGTACAAACTTTGCCTTGGCCTTGAACTGTATGCTGCCACCACCAAGCATTTTAAACAAAGAACAGGGAAACAGCCCACTTGGAGACATCTTCCCCCAAAATATCCTCCTAAACCCTTGGATCTTAAGAACAATGAAAAGCAATCAGGTTCTTAAAAGAAGAATTTTAATTAAAGAAAAGGTAAAAGAATCACTTCTGTAAAATCAGGATGGTAAATACCTTACAGGGTAAGCAGATTCAAAACATAGAGAATCCCTCTAGGCAAAACCTTAAGTTACAAAAGACACAAAAACAGGAATATACATTCCATCCAGCACAGCTTATTTTACCAGCCATTAAACAAAAGGAAATCTAACGCATTTCTAGCTAGATTGCTTACTAACTTAACAGGCGTTGGAAGGCTGCGTTCCTGATCTGTTCCCGGCAAAAGCATCACACAGACAGACGAACCCTGTGTTCCCCCCCCCCTCCAGATTTGAAAGTATCTTGTCCCCTCATTGGTCATTTTGGGTCAGGTGCCAGCGAGGTTATCTTAGCTTCTTAACCCTCTACAGGTGAAAGGGTTTTGCTTCTGTCCAGGAGAGATTTTATAGGACTGTATACAGAAAAGTGGTTACCCTTCCCTTTATTTTTATGACAGGAGACATATAGGGTGATGCTTGTCACCAGCACTAACAAGCCTTTTGGAAAGAAGCATGCAAGAAGGAAAGTGTAGTGAATAAGGCACTGGACTGAGACTCAAAAATCTTTGTGCTCAATTCCTGGTTCAGTCACAGACTTCCTGTGTGACATTGGGCAAGTCACTTGTCTACTCTGAAATAATTTCAGTTCCTAATCTGAAAAGTAGGGATCATGCTTCCCTACCTCACAGGGGTGGTGGGACAATAAAATCCATTAATGATTATGAGGCAATGAGGGTGAAATTCACCCCAGGCAGAAAACCAGCACAGGGCACCACTTTGCACCCACCTAACCATGACTTGTTAAGTCATACACCTTGCTCTGACTCTCTGAAGAGGGACGAATGTCACCTGGAGGGATTTTCCAACCAAGCCCTCCCACCTCTCCTTAACAAAGTGTGGAGAACCTGATCTGATCCTTTGTGCAGGAGGTAGGAGACAGAGAGCTGGCAAGCACAGCCTCATGCGGGCATGCTCTGTTTATGTGCTGTGAAGGAGTGGGGGAAATATGAAAGTAAGTCAGTAGACACCTGACTAGCCAAATCTCCCTGGTGAGGGCTGTAGTACCTGTTACTCAAGTGGTTTACAGGATCTAGGATTTCTCACTTTATGAAGAACAAAGGGAATGACTCCAAAGCCTAGTGGATGCTAGAAAAGTCTGGTGGTAGAACTATATCAGTATAGCTAGACCAGAAAACCCTCCTAGTACAGAAGCATCTTATACTGGTGAACAAGCACTTTTGTCAGTGTAGCTTATATTGCTACAGTGAACAAAATAATCTATACCAGTTGTAGCATGCTGCTGGGGATGCCCAGAGCTGTGAGCCTCTGTGTTAACTCTCTACCTCAACAAGAGCGAGCTTTGCTGGTGATTAGACTGTTTGTTAGCTCCCTGCCACACCAGCCTGTCTTCCTTACCAGCAGACCCCGCAAGGCTCTCCCTGCCCAGACCTCGCCTAGCAGGTAACAATCAGTGACCTCCAGCCCCTGAGCTCCTCAAAGATGTCTCTGCAATGCACAGCCTCAACCACTGTGCATTCACAGATACTAAATTCACTGCTCTGTTAAGGAGTCAGTATATCACAGGTTCTTAATTTACTTAAGGTAAATGCAACCCTTCCCTTCAAGCACAGCACTGAACTGGTCTATAGTAAAACAAGTTTATTAACAAAGGAGCGTGGATTAAGTGATACCAAGTACAAGAGATAAAGGTACAAATGGTTACAATCCTATAAAAGTGAAAACACACATCCAAAAGTCTAAAACTTAATCTAGCAAGACTCAGTCTTTGATCAAGGTGGTTTCTCTCACCTCGAGTTTCCTTTCCAGCTTTATACTGGCCAGCCTGGACCCATCACAGAGATCAGATCACTTATTTCTGTAAGGTGAAGGATAAAGATGGAGTCTCTTTCTCTTCCTTATATTCCAGAAGGGATTGCCTTTGCTTTACAAGTTAGGAAGGCCTCCTGGAGATTCAGCCTCTTGTGTGTGGGTGAAGGAGCCATGTTAATTCTCTGTCTCTCAGGTTCAGACTCTGGATAACCTCTGCTGGTTTAGCTTGATGGCTTCATTTACTGCTAATATGTAAATTGAGGAATTCCTTTGTCTAGGACAGATCTATTACCTGGCTAGGCTCTCTGGTCTTAAACATGTTCTAGTATCATACAGAGGGAATCCATAACATCACATATAAGGTTAACACATGCAGTTACAATTATATTAATAACCAGTGTGTTGTTAGCTTTCAAATGATACCTCACAAGGCACATTTGGTACAAATATTATTGCAGTAGTGTTTAGGGTGTGAATATAAGGGTGTCTAGGGTCGCAGAGCAAAAAAGCCTTTCTCCTGGTATAACCATGTACTTACTTTCCAGGATAGAAATGTTGTAAAAAAAATCACACCTCTAATGACATTATTATACCAGCAAAGGATTCAATGTAGACCTGGCCAGAGAAGTCATTTTTTAATGCATGGAATAATAAACACATCCCTCCTGTTACTATTAGCAGGAGTGGTATGTCCCTTTATGTCAGGAGCAGCACTGAATACATATGCCTCCACGTTAGCAAGTACAATGGAAATTGTTTTCTGGTACCATTAACTGTTAATCAATATAGTCTGATTTAACTTTATTCTTTAAAAAATTGCGTCATGCAAGAGAGAGGCCCAGTGATTTATTTCAGGTTTCAGAGTAGCAGCCATGTTAGTCTGTATCCTCAAAAAGAACAGGAGTACTTGTGGCACCTTAGAGACTAACAAATTTATTAGAGATAAATAAATAGAGATAAGTTAGAAGTTACGATTTAGAGTGGATTTAGAAGCTTGTTCCTATCAATTCTTAATGATGCTGGAAACATGGAAATACATGAATTAAGATATTGCTTTACACTTTAAAGTAAGGAGTTGATTTGATTAGCCTGGTGCATTTGAGGAGATAAAAGATACAGTGCAGCTGTTTCCCCCCCACTTTTTTTTGTCAAGAGGAACTGAAAAGCAAGATACAGAGTATATTTATAGCATATATTCATCTCCTCATCCTGTCAAGTCTTAAAAGGGGTTTGACTTAAATACTTAAAACTAGTGTATCATTTGTAAGGAAGAGACTGTACAGATTGTAGCATTCTAAGACAGGATTTTTAACTTAAAAAGTATAAACAATGTGCATGAAGTAACTATAAATCAGCTGTAAAATAGTTCAGATTACAAACTAGAGGTGAAGGAAGCAAATCTCATTAATCGATGCACATGTACCACAGCACTAGTCGGGAGTGCTTGGATACTTCTGAAAAGAATTAAAGAATGGCATTGCAGTTTAGTACTAATTAGTGTCTGTCTTTCACTGCCTTCTGCTGGATGGGGAAAACACAGTCATTTTCATGCATTTAGGCTAAATTCTGGACCCACTGCACACACCAGGTGAGTGGATCGTGCTGGGCAGGACTGTAGAGTTGTAATGGATGGACTCTTCCCTCCAAGCTACATGACCTACTTCAGGGCTGCAGTGGTCCTGTTTCCAGAGTTGAAAGTGGGAATGGCTGGTTGGTTCATGTACTCACAGATCCAATAGCTCTATCACCACTTGCTATGGCATCTAGGTGTTTCCACAGTGCATACCTGACTGACTTTACAGGCACATCTTCCCACTTTGTTGGTAGATGGATTTTCTTGAATCAGGCTAGCTCACCTCTGAGTTACAGCTGAAATTTCATACAATTTATTACAGAGACAAGAGGGGGTAAGGTAACATCTTTTATTTGACTATCTTCTGCTGGAAGTTGGTCTAATAAAAGATATTACCTCCCCCACCTTGTCTTTCTAATTTTCTTGGACCAACATGGCTAAAACACTGCCAACATACCATTTATTACTCAGTTATGTTTTACTTCTGGAAGATGAATTTGTACAAAGCCCCAGGTAAATCATTTATTCTGGGATTATCCTCTGCTCTTCTTTCCTGGCTCTTCATAGTCTCTGATTGCTGTGCCACCTTTAAATATCATTGTTTGTGCAAGTATAAAATGCTACCATTTTGATCTTGTTTTTATTTCTATTTTGCATGCACTGAGCTACCTCCCCACTGAGCTGCTCCAGAGGTGCTTAATGTATAAAACCACCTTTTCTGATTCCCTTAGTGAAGGGGGAATCCCAGGGTAGCATAGATACAGCATAACAATTCTATGCCACAACTCTTGACCTCTAGCAGGAAGGGTGTTCCCAGGATAAAAGGGAGCATAGCCAATGCGTCCCTTGGCCCGAGTGATTTCTGGTTGCTTAAGTGGCCCATTGGAGGCAATAAAAAGTGAGGAGCTAATTTGAGTCCTGATGCTGCTCTAAGTTGAACATGATCAGAGAGCCATACGGGTGATATAAAGCCCTTCCTGTCTGCACTGAGCACAGCTCAGCTGGAGTAGCCAATTCACTTTGTACTGGTATAGACTAATAGATTCCTAGGGTGCAGAGCCAGAAAGTGATCATCTAGTCTGACATCCTGTATAATACCATAGAAATTCCCCCAAATAATTGCTTTTAGAAAAACAGCCAATCTTGATTTAAAAATTGTCAATGATTGAAAATTCACCATGATCTTTGTTAAGTTGTTCCATGGTTAATTACTCTGTGTGAAAAATTTATGCCTTATTTCCAGTCTGAATTTATGTTACTTCAACTTCCAGCCATCAGATCGTTTTATACCTTTCTCAGCTAAAAGAGCACATTATTAAATATATCTTCCCCCATGGAAGTACTTATAGACTATAACCACGTCACTTCTTAATATTCTCTTTGTTAAACTAAATAGATTGAGCTCCTTGAGTCTATCACTATAAGGCATGTTTTCTAATCCTCTCATCATTCTCATGGTTATTCTCTGAACCCTCTCCAATTTATCAACATCCTTCTTGAATTGTGGACACTAGAACTGGACACAATATTCCAGCAGCAGTAGCACAAGCACAAAATACAGAGATAAAATAACTTTTCTTCTACTCAAGATTCCCCGATTTATGCCACTGCATGGCTCTGGCAGCTCCTGTTCATCTGATTAGCAACCCCTACCCCTGAAATCTTTTTCAGATTCACTGCTTCTCAGGATGGAGTCCCTCATTGTGTAAATATGGCATTTGTCATTCCCCTCTCCTTAAACCTAGGCATGTCATGCCCCTTACACATCTCATTGTTTCAGTTGATTCTGCAGGAAATGAAGTAATTGGGTGAACAGAGATGGTTGTTATGACTAGCCTGAAACAGCGGTGATGCAAATATTTTCAGTTCTAAAATGTGTGCCAAGAAGTTTAACAACAATCTTTAATGAAGAGTTAGGGTGACTAGACAGCAAGTGTGAAAAATCGGGATGCGGATGGGGGGGGTAATAGGATCCTATATAAGAAAAAGACCCAAAAATCGGGACTGTCTCTATAAAATCAGGACATCTGGTCACCCTATGAAGAGTTTTGCCAGAGGTACTATGCTGTTGCTGTCCCTGACTTCCCTCAGAATTGTGACAAAAAACATTATTTCACAGACATAAAAGTTATCAAAATTCCTGCACATGATGCATTGCATAATTCATTTAAAACTCAAAGCTAAATGATGAGTCTTAAGGAATAGAGCTTTGCAGTAGGGTCTGGGGAAAGTTAGCTGGTGTAGCAACCAATTAATTGTTGAGGGAATCACTGAACATAATGGACCATGGACTTGCACCTTGTGTAGACCTTTATACTGGTGCAAAGCGAGTGTACCATTGGAACATGGTAACATTTTACACTCCCTTTGCACAGGTATAAGTGACTAACACAAGATGCAAGGCACTAGGATCTTGAATTCAATGGGATTTCAGCACCAAAATAACTTTGAGGATCTGGGCCAAGGCTCTTGTGCTCTGCTAGACAATATTTGGGGCAGATTCACAGGTGTGCTCTGGTTTCTTTGTACTACTTGGATGACTTTTAATAACCCTCCAATGCTCTATCATTTTCTGTTTTCCAAGTGGGGGGGGGTGTCGAGTTCCTGGCTGTAGTGCATTGTGGAAGATGTAGTCCGGCCAGAGAGCCCTGTCCACTGGGAAGAATGAGAGCCTAAGACACCTGAACTATAACTCCGATGAGGCACAGTGGCATCTTTCTGAATTGAAATATTCTGGGCTTGGGTCAAATATTTTGTTTTTTGTCCAAAATATTTCAGGTTTTGATATTTTTCAAAGTTAAAACTTTTCCTGAGTTTTGTTTTAAATGTCTGCATTTTCAGCAGGAAAAAAATGTTTCAGTTCTGTTTATCAAAATGAGATATTTTGATTCAGGTCAAACTGACCCAAAACAAAATATTTTGTTCTCATTTTCCAGACAAAAATTGAAACATTTTTTTGGGGGGGGGGATCACAAATTTTCCACCAAAACATTTTTGCTTTTGCAGAAACTAATTTTTCTTTCAAAAATGATTTGATGGAAAATTCGTGACCAGCTCTATGTTGTACACAACATGTTATTGAGCTCTCTGTGAAACTTTTCAGCAGATGTTATAATACCTTTTATTCCCATGTCTTCTGCTTGACATGAAAAGTTAAGTTTCCATGGTTGGAGTTTGCAAACCACAATGGTTCCTCCCCTAGCAGACCAATTGAAATGTCTTTTCCTTCAAGATGCTTATTTCAAAAAATATACCAGACTGAAATATATGCAAATGTAGCTCAGAAACACAAGGGATTGTTTTGTTATAAGCAATAATCAACCCAAGCATTACAAACATTCAGCAGGTAAACAAATTGGCCTATGGCACTGGAAGAACTATTCTGTTTTGAAAAGCCTCATAATCATTGTCAATGCATCTACATTACAGAAACAAAGCATAAGAAGGATATAATCCAGCCAAATTGAGCATGCAAAGAATCATCTGGGAGATGAGAATGAGCATCCACTTCTTTTTAATGAATGGTGATTTCCTTGTTTGAGCTAGATGATCTACTGAAAACACCTTCAGGTGTTGTATAAATATTCCACTGTAGAATGAAATCAAGCTATAAATTAATGAGTTTTTTTCCTGAATCACTTAGATATTCTAATACAGTTAATAACATTTTCCATCTCAAACTCATCTTACTTTATTTATTACGATACAAATACAATACCTTATTCAGCCCGGGAAATTCTGATTGGAAAAAAATAGCTGGTATGTACAGATCTCCACTTAGAACATTTGTAATAAAGAATATACAATGCTTAGTCTATTGGATGAAAATAGTCAAAAAGTCCAATACCCGTTAAATATATCCATATAGTTCAAAAGCCGAAACCCCTTATATGACTAGTCCCCTTAATTCCAGGGGAATTACTTGCCTGAATAAGCATTATTTATGTAAGTAAGGGTTTTTCACAATATAGTTCAATAGCCTGTAGTCAGAAGTATGTATCCAAATTTCCTTTGTCAATACAAGAAAGAACTCACCAAGTGAACCCTTAAGAAGATTTGTTTATTGTAATTGGAAGTTTAAACCTAAAATCTTAGAATACAATGCTATCTTTCTTAAAAGAGATTGGATTCTAGAACTGTAAACTTCTTCTTTCCAAAGTATATTGGAAAAGGGGCCTGTACTTTTACAAAATAAGGGGGAAATCCTGGCATCACTGAAGTCATTGGGAGCTTTGCCTTTAACACCAGTGTGGCAGGATTTCTCAGCAAATTCAGTTGCAATACTCTGAGAAGAATACATTTTGAAGTGTTTCATGTTTTATGTGTAACCCCTTCAGAGGGGGTCCTCATGAAATACCACACTAGCCTCTGGGGGACTCACCCTGGATTACAGCAGTGATGGCTATAGAAGCTCAGGACTCTTTTTCCCAGAATACCTCAGATCCAGGGCAGAGACAGAACTGGCCAGCAACACTACCAGAACCAATTAAAAGCCAGAACTCAGAAACAAAGGGTTGGTTTTACTTTTGGGTTTGACTCTGTTTTGAGTGTGTGTAACAGAAACAGAAGCATCACAACCACAGAGGACCCTTCCACATTCCTACTGCATGGAATATTTTGAGCCCTTTCAGGATTGCTTTGGCACATAACAGTGTCATCTCAGCAGAGACCAGAAACCCAGGAGGCTGAGGAGAGAGTCATATCAAGCTATCAAGAGCCAGCCTAACTGTGTGGTAAAATCCAGACCAGATAGCTGCAAGGGTTGTTTTCTCATCCTTGGTGTGGGTACTTTGCAAAAACACTCTTGTTTATTTATTTTGCTCTTTTGTTTTAAGACAGCCACCATCTTCAGTGCTGCACCAGCCATCAAAGACTGAGCTTAAACTCTCTGATTTCGAGGCAGGTGTCGAGAGTGATCAGGGTGGTGTGTATTGGCTGTAATTGTTGGGAGAGGTAGAGTTTCTGTATTATTAATTTTGTCTTTCATTATCCTAATCCCTGCTTCCATTGTCACCTATCCCGAGTTCCCAGTTACTGTTATGTTCCTGTGGGAATTATGGTAGCTATTTTATTATTTGTGCTCTGACATTCCTCTGTATGAGATTGTGTGTTAAATATTTTCCCATGGGTCAAGCCCTCTGTATTCTTTGAACTAGAGGGGTTTCATTGGGTGGAGGCACCAGGTGCCCTTATAGGTAAACCCAGACCCATAAACCTGAGGAGAAAAGAGAGAAGGCTGCAGCTACATCTCAGGGCTGGGTTACAGACACTTTTTTTTTTTTTGGTTAAACTGGATCTTAAATTAGAGAAATTGGTCCTGATTATGAACAGATAAACTCATCTATCTATCAATATACTATATTACCTCTACTACAAGATACTGAAGATCACATTCAATAACCAGTCTGAGCCAGATTCCTGGCTGCAGTTACAGGGAGAATAGCCAGCACTTACAGATCAAGCATTACCTGTACAGGAGTGGATTCTGAGGGCTGCACATACAGAGCTATCATCACAAGGGTTTGTTAGTACCAGTACAGCTGTACCAATATTAGGAATGGTGAGATTTTTTGGTAAACATTCCCAAGTGCAAAGATGACAATAATATATACAGAAGTATGATATTTCTGCTTGTAATGCACTGTAATCTCTGTCCTTCCCCTCACAAATATAATGCAATAATGTTTCTTCTCCCTGTCTAACCCAGAACTTCAATTTTCTCTCTGCTTTTTAAATCCTGGCTAATTAAAGGATTTCACTTCCTTGTGACACCGGACTCTCATGCCAAGCTTCTAATTACAATGACTGTGTAGTGTTCTATTAATTGTGGATTTTTGCTTCTTAGATTTGTGGGTTAATTGGTAATATCTGCATTCAACATTTTTCCTCAAGATGTTTTACATTAAAGTAATTAACCTCCTATCCAGGACAGTAGAGAGTAACCATTTACTGGCATGTTATTTCCTCTTTCCCAACTTTCTGAAGCTCTTCATTTAGGGTTGTTGGTTAAATAATGGAATGGGAAGAACAAGATGACATCAAAAAAGTACTCTACTTTCAAGAAAACAGTTTCAAGGATAGTCAAGCTTCCTTAGTCTATTGGACTGTCATTGCTGCATAGAGTTAGATACCTGCCCCTGTTTTTCAAAAATACGGTACTTAACTTTTGGAAACAAGGGTAAGCTTATCTTGCACATTTTGGCCTGGTCCTTCATGTTGTTGTTGTTTTGTTATTGTTTTGTCAATCTCCAGAAAAGCATCTTAAAAATATGAGAAAAAGATTACTTACTGGATGGAATTTGAATAATAACTTTACAATCAGGGCTATTACGAGACTTCATTTATTCATATTTCTAAACTGTTCCTCACAGAAGACACTATAGACATGTCCTCATCAGACTACATGTTGACAGGATTGCCAGCCTCAAGTGTTCAAAGATCATGAGTCAGGCCACACAAAATCCGAAGATAGGCTTAAAATTAATGAGATTTTTTAAAAATATATGTTTTGGTTTCTTTTTATTTGTCTTCTGGCAAATGTTCTTTACAATCTGGAACTTTTTTGTTATCATCTGAATAGCTCTGCCACAGACTTCCTGTGTGACCCTGGTCACGTCACTTTAATCTCTCTCTGTTTTAATTCCCTGATCTATAAAATGGCATAATAACGCTTCCTTTTTCCAAGTCTTTAGCTACCTCATCTATTTAAAATGTAAGCTCTTTGGGTCAGAGACTGTATTTTATTGCATATTTGAATAGTGCCTAGCATCATGGGACTCTGATCTTGGTTGGGCCCTTCAGGGCAGTAGCTCTCAACTTTTCCAGACTACTGTACCCCTTTCAGGATTGATTTATCTTGTGTACTCCCAAGTTTCACCTCACTTCAAAACTACTTGTTTACAAAATCAGACATAACAATAAAAAAGTTGCACAGCACACTATTACTGAAAAAATTCTTACTTTATCATTTTTACCATATAATTATAAAATAAATCAATTGGAATATCTATATTGTACTTACATTTCAATGTGTAGTATATAGAGCAGTATAAACAAGGCATATGAAATGTTAGTTTGTACTGACTTCACTAGTGCTTTTGTATGTAGCCTGTGGTAAAACTAGGCAAATATCTAGATGAGTTGATGTACCCCCTGGAAGACCTCTACGTACAATCAGGGGTACACATACCCTTGGTTAAGAACCACTGCTTTAGGGTATGTCAACACTGCAATGTAAGACTAGGGTCAGGGGGACTCAAGCCTCCTTGCTTGGTGTTTACAAGCCTGGATCTGAGCATCCACACTGAATATGGACCCTAGGTTTAGAATTTCTGAACCCAGGTCTTACACCTGCACTGAGATGTTTACCCTGCATTATGCAGATCCAAGTCAAACCAGCCTATCCCAGACTTCCTAGCACCCTTCCCAGCTGTAGCCACTCTAGCCCTTTGTTCATGTGCAGTGTGGGAAAACTTGAATGTCCACCTTGCATGTTACAGGAAGTTGTCAGCCTGTGAACACAGCCTGTCTTTTGGGTCTGCAAGCTCCCAGAAACCAGAGTTAGCAACACAGAGGAGTCACCATTTGAAGAACTTGTCTTGTTTGGGTTTTCACAACTATTGCAGGAAACATGCAGAGCATCAATGAGATGTTGATGGACATTTTGGTGGCATTTTCTGACATACCAAAGGCTCCTTTTGGAGGAGGAAGATGACAATACAGACAGGGCAGAGTTGAACAGGTTAATGCTGCTCACGACTCTCAATACATTCGCTGATGCCTCCTACATAGACCAGTACTTCTGGAGAAGGGCCCCAATCAGACTGCTGGGATCACATAGTCATGTGGACTTGGGAGGACAAGCAGTGTCCTTTTGCATGAAGAAAGCTACACTTCTCCATGGAATTGTCCTTGGTGTTCCTGATATGCATCACATGGTACTGTGGAGAGGATTCAGGACGTGGTGCAGATGCAGCAAGACCTGTATTCTTGCAGCCATTAGCACAGCCAGACACTCAAACAGGTGTTTCTCCTCCACTTTATCTTCCCCCCTTGTCAAGGTTCCTTCCCCACTCTGAACTCTAGGGTACAGATGTGGGGACCTGCATGAAAACCTCCTACGCTTACTTTCACCAGCTTAGGTTAAAACTTCCCCAGGGTACAAATTAATTTTATCCTTTGCCCCTGGATTTCCACTGCCACCACCAAACTTTAACTGGGTTTACTGGGAAACATAGTTTGGACACGTCTTTCCCCCCAAAATCCTCCCAACCCTTGCACCCCACTTCCTGGGGAAGGTTTGATAAAAATCCTCACCAATTTGCATAGGTGACCACAGACCCAAACCCTTGGATCTTAGAACAATGCAAAAGCATTCTGTTTTCTTACCAGAAGATTTTTAATAGAAGTAAAGGAATCAGGATGTAAAGGATGGTAGATACCTTACAGGGTAATTAGATTCAAAACATAGAGAATCCCTCTAGGCAAAACCTTAAGTTACAAAAAAGACACACAGACAGGAATAGTTATTCTATTCAGCACAGTTCTTTTCTCAGCCATTTAAAGAAATCATAATCTAACGCATACCTAGCTAGATTACTTACTAAAAGTTCTAAGACTCCATTCCTGTTCTGTCCCCGGCAAAAGCAGCATACAGACAGACACAGACCCTTTGTTTCTCTCCCTCCTCCCAGCTTTTGAAAATATCTTGTCTCCTCATTGGTCATTTTGGTCAGGTGCCAGCAAGGTTACCTTTAGCTTCTTAACCCTTTACAGGTGAGAGGATTTTTCCTCTGGCCAGGAGGAATTTTAAAGGGGTTTACCCTTCCCTTTATATTTATGACACCCTTCAAACAGTGTTTCTGTTCCAGAAACGGTGCTGCCAGTGTCTCTTCACACGTTGCAATTCTATCATTCTCTGCAGCCTGTCTGTGCCTTTCCACTTGCTCTGAGTCTTTCCCTCTGGTATTGCACCTGCTGGTTGTCCTTGACCAGAATGTTCACCATACATTCATCACAAAACTGCTTCCTCTTGGACTTGTCTATGACCGTTTGAAATCCCAGGCTCTTGCTGGAGTGGGACCAAGCTGCTGAGGTACAATGGACTTCAGAGGTTGAAGGACCTGAAAGCAGACATCAAGCAGTTCATTACTGACTCAGTCCTTCAAAACAGGTTCACTGCATCTGCAGAAAAAAGTGTCTTGTGACCCTCAAGGCCAAAAGAAATGATACAATATACTGAAGCACAGTTTTAGAAAGTAAGAGGAATGCTTCCCAGAAGCTCTGTGGACATAATTGAGTTAATCAGAGTGAAAAGGGAAAAGAGAAGATGATCCAATAAAAGATATTACCTCACCCACCTCGCCTTCCTAATAGTCTGGGACCAACATGGCTACAACGCTGAACATGGCACAAACAATGGTAAGTTAAAATTTATGAATACTATGTGTTTAAAAATTGCAGATCATCTTGGGCTCTGGGAGGTGGGGGCATGGGATAGGTAGTGCAGCATGGCTTACTGTCTTCTCCATCCATTCAGGCAGTCCACATCCTGGAGGACATAACAATCCTGGAGGTTCCAGAATGACAAAGGGACATCTTATTCCTAACTGTCCATGGCAAGCATACATGCCACAGAGCTTCTCAGACTTATGGTGACTAAGCAGCACATCTATGAGTGGAGTGGGATGGTGGAAGTATGTCCTTCCCTGAAATGTGACTACCTATCTGGAGTTCCTACTACAGGAAAGGTTTCCAGCTATCAGCACCTAGGATTGGGTCAAAACTCATGGGGGAATCAACAGGATCCTGCATTAGCACCCACATGGATTAATATCTCCCTATAGCTTATGTTATAGCCTGCTCTGGTTGCACCTACCTATAGACTATGTGCAAACACATGATATGACGGACTCTCAAAGAACTACACAGTTATATGCTTCCCTCCCCTGGTACATTTCTGGACTGCATACAATCCCCCAGCTCTATTTTGGCCATTGATTTTGTCACCCATTGACTACATTTCACCCTCCCCACTGTACAGTTCACTGTTTACGTGTGGCTTGTTATGCTGTCATGTGGTCAATTTGTACAGAGTGGCATACTAAAAGAGAAGCCAATATAGGCTCTTCCTTAAAAGCCCTGACATATCTCAAATATCAAATCAAAATATAAATTTAAGAGTTTGTTTAACTGTTGTTTGCACTTTTTGGAATCCATTTTGAATTCCAGGTTGTGGGGTGGGTTTGGAGGATGCAGAGGTGCTGGCATTCATTCAGCCACATGTGGATACACATCACTACCCACAGCTTGTAAGAAAAATTGCATTGGTTCAGAAACCAGAAATCCTCCCAGCTGTACATAAATAATAGACGTGGAGCCCAACATTTACCATGCTCCGGGACTACTCCTGCATCTTCTGTTGCCAGTTCTCCTGTAGGCTGCTCCTCCAACCAGTCATCAAACAGCTGCTCTGAGTATGGACCCAGGATATGCTGATTTGGTAGCTATGCCACCTTGGGGACCAGTGTAAGCACCAGAGTCACTTTGCTAGACTGATCCGGCACCTCCTGGCTGCCCTCCAATTCAATACTAGATTCTGTGATCAGAAGTTCACCATCATGGCTGGCCAGGCTATAGTGAACCTCTGTGGGCTCACTGCTCACCACAGTGCCCTGCACCTGGTCAAATTCCTCATAAAAAGAGGCAGGATGTTGGGGAGTTCCCAGAGGTGCGACTCTCATCCCTGGCTTTCTGATAGTCATTCTTGAGCTGCTAACTCCGCTTCCTGCACTGGACACTGGTCCAGTGACTCAACAACGCTGCTGGCTTCTTTGCCATTTTCTGATATGCATGGTCATTCCTGGTATTTCTTACTGAAGTTGAATGTTTTGATTGCCTTGCCCCAGAGATTGACCAAAATCTGACTCTGCTCCCATGACTAGGAAGCACTTGGCAAAGGAGTTCTTGTTGGTGGCCATTGCAAACACCTGAGAAAGTTCACACTGTTGCAGCTCAGCGGTCAGAATAAAACAGAGGGGCTCAACACCGAGCAGTGTACTTGAACCAGGCAGGTTGCTTCTATTTCCTGAGGGTTGATTGGCTAGTCTTGGGCTAGAAAGGACAAGGAACACCAGCCCATAGGATTGTGGTTAAGAGGAATACTTTGAGAAGGAAATAATATGGTTGGTACTGGGTGGCAAGATCTTTTCTGATAAGGTGAACTGCACTTGCGATATAAAAAATATTTGAAAGAGTCACATTAAGGCTAAAGAGGCACATTAAGGCATATTTGAAAGAGTCACCCAAAAAGGCTATTAGAAGGCTGCTTTACATCATTGTTTTAAATCGTACCCTTAGACCTTCTGGCTGGAGCAAACTGTATTTTTAATTCATTGACCTATAAAATGATATTAGCCAGACTGCTTAATGCACCTAAGACACTCAGATACTACAGTGATGAGAGCGAAACAAGGTCTTTTACAGAACAGAATTTGAAAACGACATGTCAGACATTTCATTGATTTCATTTTTTTAAAATGGCATTAAAATTACTGGATTGATGTAGTCTATAAAAGGGGAATACAATCTTTCCAATCAAAGGGAAATTGGCAGCTGCAAAAGAGATTGGTGCTTACAGTCTATCCCTGAATGCTGCCTGATATTGATGAAAATGCAATTTAATTAGGATTTTTTTTAAAAGATCAGATCAATTGATCTTGAAATGGTTACCTATGGTTTGTCATTTGATTGCTAGGGGTTTAATACAAAGCCTTCCATTGACTTCCAGAATGTTGCTGATATTTCAGTACAAGTTAAGACAAAGAAAATTCAATTGTTTTTATAGCACACAAAATTCCACTATGTGCTTCTGAGGGATTGTGCAATTATGAGGATATATCCCTAATCATTATTCTTTTGCCCCTATTTTCAAGTTACTTTCAATCATAATCAGCACTGCTCTGTTCTGTGGCAAAGAGGAGAGAAAACATTACGCCAATTACTTGACAATAATGCCAAGCAAATGTGCACTGGAGGAAGGTAGCAGTATTGCATACCGGCCACCAGCCTCCATGGGCAGGCAGCACACACTTTAGAGTATCCATGTTAGGGCAATGGGTATGCAGTGGAGTGATGCTAAAGAGAAGACAGGATGCGTGGTATGTTGTCAAAACAATTGCTTGATTTTATGCAACAAATTACAGCCTAAGTTAATGTTAAACTTTGCAGCATTAACTTCACATCTGTGACTTCAGTG
Source organism: Chelonia mydas (assembly GCF_015237465.2). NCBI lineage: Eukaryota > Metazoa > Chordata > Testudines > Cheloniidae > Chelonia > Chelonia mydas. Next base: position 238,232,242 of record NC_057850.1, on the reverse strand, counting down.
CTCTCGCCAAGAGGCCAAGCAGTGCACTGTGGAGGGCTGGAGAAAGGTGGCAAGTGATCCACTGTGCTGCCTGCTCTAGGTGTGGGGGATATGAAGGTACAAGGAAGTGCACCAGCTGTATAATAATGAACCAAGACTCATCGGGATCATAGTTTCATGAGGATCCAAGTATGGGTGTGTGGCCATGCCCCCAGCTTCTTATCTGCTGTCAGTGACACTACCCAAAAGAGGGGAGAATGCAACTGTGTCCAAACCTATTCCATGTGGAATTCTCCCAGTAAAATTTTCCCTTGTGTGTTTTTTTCTCTTGGAATGGGGACAAAATAGCTGTTTTGTTTTTTTCACATTCACAATTCTCTTCTTTTTCACTAAACATAAATTAACATCTCCATTTGTACATTTCACCCATGGAAAGACTCATCTCTCCAGACTGAGAGCAAGAAGACATGGGTAGAATTAGTTACAATCTAGCAGGCTAAATTAAAAACAAACAAAAAAGTATTATTCCAAGGGCAGCTGTTGCCTGATGAGGACATTTCACTTACTAGCAAAATATTAAATTAGATGAGCTTGCAGTGCCCATAAACATGTTATGTCTGTATGCTATAAGAAAGATAACAGAAGTAATCAATAGAATTTAGAATCACATTTTAATTAGTCATACGAACTGTTTAACACAGAAACACTGACAAGGCACAAGTAACACTGTAATGAAGCTGGTTAAAGGTTTAGATGGGATAGCAATATAAATGCCCTGTCTAATAAGAATTTTTATTCAAAATAATGATTTCAGTATATCACTAGAACTAGACTAAAGGCCATATTAGAAATACATCCTACTTGACTCTACTCCTGAGGATAAAGAATCTCTTGTTGCTTATGGACCTTACTATTAAAAAATATGCAATTCACTTGTAGAATCACTTGTATCTTAGAATATTTGATTTGCAGTTCAAGTGAAGAAGTTAGGTAAGATCTGAGTTTACAAATTGGTATTCACTGAATAATTCATGAATCTCTGAATTAGAGATTGTTGAGTAATATCTGAATAATCTATTTGTTTAATTTTTATTAACTGACAAACAGTGTATTTGTGAACAATTATTTGTATTAAATTAGCAGCTCAATAGATGGCCAAATAATAGTTGGCAAATAAATTATTACAGCTTTTACCTCATATCATTCAGCAAAGAAATCAAAGAGGCAGCTAAATTTAATAAAATAGTAATAGTGGAAGGCTTACCCTCATATATACCAGTCCAATGTCACAACAAGTTAACACTTAAAGAAGCAATTTCTTGACACTCTAACTGATTGATTCTTGAAACAGCTTGTGCTATAGCATGCGAGAGGAGAGGATATATGCTTTACTTAGCCCTATATGTAACTCACATGAGTTAGTTCCAAAAATAACTACAGTTGAGCCACTAGGCAATAGTGATATGATACAGTTTAGTTCAATATCCTCAGGGGAGGAATCATACAAACAAGTAGGACTGTGATACTAAACATTAAAAAAGGGAATTAAAAAAATAATAAATGAATCTAGCCAAAAGGAATCTAAAATCAAAAGTAAGTAAATTAAAAATGCTTAAATTCAACACTGAGCCTACTTAAACATACCATAAACCTATAACATGTGTATCTATCTTGGCTCTTTATATGGCCCCTGTTCCCATAGTATCTGAGCACCTAATAGTCTTTAATACATTTATCATCACAACACCTCTGTGAGGCAGGGAAGTGCTATTATCATTCTGTAGATGGGGAACTAAGGCACAGGCAGCCTAAGTAGCTCTCCCAAGGTCACACAGGAAGCCTGTGGTGGAACAGGGAACCCAGGTCTCCCAAGTCCCAGGCTAGCACCGCAAACACATCTTCTCATTGCATAGGAAGATGGAAAGCAAAGGGGCTAAATGGGCAAGATTCAAAAAGCTATCAGAGCACAACTGTGTAGCCATTTTGATAAGAGGTGATTTGCTTTTACCTACTACACATTAGTTCAAAAGAGTTCTGCCTCTGAATCAGGTACAGTAATAAAGTTATCAGTAGAATGAAGACCTTGAGAACCACATGAGAAAAATTCACTAAGTTTTCTCTATTAATGTTACAAACTTTATTAGCAAAACAAACAAGATCACACACTGATACATAGGAAAGGAGATTGAATCAATACAAAATGTGCAACACTTGCACACTCACATCACCTCTTGCAGGGAATCCCAGAATAGGTGAGGCAAACCACAAGTCAGGGTCCACACTAGGGCAGTCTGAACTAGCGGTCAGAGCCAAGGACAAAGTCTGGGTTCATGTCAGAAACTGGAGTTAGGACGAGAAAGCAGGAACCAGGTGTGTTAACGGAGCAAGAAGCAGGAAACAGGAACAATGTGTGGTAATAGGAACAAGGAGAAATAACCAGGTGAGGAGGTAGAAACTTTGTCTCATGTATCTAGTTAGCAGCAGACCTAGCAATTAGTTGCTCAGACAAGGAGTGGGAAGGAAAGAGAAGCTTTATTCCTGGTGGAGTCCAATAAATAGTCTGCTTCTAGTCACCCGACCCCACTGAGTCAATCGTTACAGCCTCTGGTGGGGGGCATTAGCTCCAGCTCCCTCATTTAACCCTGCAGCATGGTGATGCAGTGGTTAAGGCTGTCACTCAGCAACCCTGGGTTTGAGATCTGCAGTGTATGACAAAATGTGTGGTCATCAGGCTGACACGTTCCAATGTAACCACATGCTGGGCCTTAACTTTTATGGGGGGGGTTAGTAACTCCAACCATATCTTATACATATTTAGTGATATTTCAATCTTCTTTCCTTATATATACTTCTACACCTCAATAATATTGGGGTCTCTATCTTCAGTAGGTCAATTAGTCAATTACATTATACTCATTAGCATTTACATCAGATAGATGCCATGGTACACCTGCAGTTAGTACATGTAAGTTTTGGTTAAGCTCAACATCCTTTTAAACTTTCCCTAAAATTCCATAAGTATATTTTTGTGGTACCTCACTTCACCTTTTACCATCACATACCACTCTTGTTTAATAATTAACGGACTTAAGGTCAAACTATTGGTTAAATACAACTTATATAGTAGCTGCATACATCATGAATACCATACCATTTCATACCAAGCTATCTGGGCCTGGGCTATGCTAAAACGAATGTCATACAGGGCTGAGGCCTGTAGGTCCTTGTGTTACAGTCTTATAATACTAATATATGACTTATACATGGCTCTTACATACATGGTTGGCTACAATAGGTAAGCTTCACAAAGTGGAAATTCAACCTTAGTGAAGCCAATAGCAAGGCATACAAAATAGCAGGTAAAATACATGCCGGGAATGAGGAGGGCTAAGAGGGATTTTTAAGAGCTAACAGCCAAAGACAAAAAAACAAGTAACAAGAAAACTCTTTGTCACAGGACATCATTCAGGTCAAGAGCTCAGTAGGAATTAAAAAGAGGATAAGACCTTTATACAAATAAGGAGAACATCCAAAATTACATTAGATAGAATAATAATATTTTTAGAAGACATATAAACATTCATGCCTCAGGGCATTAGCCAACCACTAACTGAGGGGATTAGAGAAAAATTTCCTTCAGGGGGAAGATTATTCCATAATTGCCTGATTTACACCTTCCTTTGAAGATCTTTTATTGGATACTGTTAGCCACGATACTGGAGTCAGAGAACCATTGGGTTGATCCACTATGGCACTCTTTCTCTTCCTAAATTATTTATTATATTTTTTTTTCTTAGTCAAGTAGCACTAATTTGAATATTGGTGTATTTGTTTACCGCCTTCTCTAAGGGCCCAACAATGCACCCATTGCATTTAATTGGCATCTTACCATTTAATTACAATGAGAGCAGAACTTGGACCCAATTCTGTAGCTGCTCTGTATATAGAATTCCCACTGGAGTAACTGGAAGTGTGCTCGTGGAGCAGCTGAAGAATCAGAACTCAGCTTCACAAAAAAGAGAAGGAGAGGAGTGAACCATGTCATTAGCCAATTCATTGCTTGGGTTAAGCCAATATGGCTGTTCTATACACTTTCACCTCCATGCTAGGTGCATATATATCCATTATAATGGGCCATATTTGGTCATCAGTAGCAGAATACGTTTTGTCACATTTGCTTAATTAAGCTGTCACCTGTAAATTCTAGTGTGTACAAATTCCACCATAAGGAAAACCAAACAGTGCTCAAAGCTTTGTTGAGCTGGGTGGCTCAGAAGTATAATAATAGGATAGAGCTTTCCCCCCCACATCTACAGTACTAGTTCAAATCAAGCACAGACAATAGTAACTAAAGTTTGTACCACGTCATAGGTAATAAGTTAACCATGAGAAATGAGACTACTAGTCCCAGTTCAGTTTGCAGTGGGCAAGTGTCCAAAACCAAACCACATCTGCATATATTGGCAATCTTGTTGGAGTAGCATCATTGAAGAGGACAGGGACAGAATAGGCATGTCTATTGAACTACTCTCTACACCCCCACCTCCATCTCAAGAGCGATTTCCATTAATGGGGCAATGACCTTGGGTTAGTGAGGTGTGAGAGTTATGTTGCAGTATATGGGAGTTGAAGGTACTCAGTACCTCATTGGATCAGGTCCAGAGTAGGGAAACTTGCACTACTGCTGACAGAGCTGTATCTACTCTTCAGAGAAATAGAGGACCTTGGAGTTCACTCTTGGTGTGCTCTCAGAAATCTAGATGTCATTTATGACTCCAAAGTTTCGTTGGCAAAGAACACTATAGTGTCTTTTTATCCTAGATTTTGTTTTATTTTCTTTTGTTTATTTGTTTGGTCTGGTTCCCCCCCCCCAAAAAAAAAAATAGTATGCTGCTTAGGATAATGCATTCACTTTAGAATCTCTGTATCACTCTCATAATTCCTGTATTGACTCTATGGTTTCACTATGAACAGGACTGATTATTGAAGTGTTTTTCATGATGTCCTTTTAGCTCTTGCCATATACCATCTTCACGTGGCCTAGAATGTGGTAGCTCAGTTTTCATGTTGTCCTAATAAACTGACCACATCAGAGCTGTTGGTCAAATTATGTAGCTCCCAGAATGCCAGACCTAAGTGGATTTAAACTGTTAGTTACATGTAAAATAGTACAGAGCCCTTCGTAGGCTATAGCAATCTCACTTACTAATAAATTAGATAAAATAATTTCATCTCCATTTTATCGTAATGTTCAAAGTATTTAAATCTTGATTGTTAAAGTTTTGAATTTGTTCTTTAACAGCAGAAACTGTTGATGCAGGGAGTTTGTTTTATTCATTTTTTTTTTAGAATGGCAACTACTATTGTGGTTTAGATCTGCTCGCTTAAAAAATCCCAAATCCATTTTCACAGTTATGATAAAGCTCAACTGTACGATTTCTAGCACAGCAAGGACAGACTCAGTCGATAAGAATAGAAAATGATTTTGAAACTAACTCAGCATTTTTAAGGAATTTGACTAATAAAATGCTGTTTTTCTCCTTCAGTAAATCCTTGAAAGCCATTATGACAGTTTTCTTGCTTAACTTTCCTAAACATCCCCTATCAGCAATAGCTATTTACAAAATTTAATAGTCTTTTTTAATAAATGTTGTGTGAAAGCCATAGATAACTTTACACTTCCAATATTGCTTTTCATCAGTGTTCAGGTACACACACACACACATACACACACACACAAAATTTTCACAAAGACAATACAGTAGAACCTCAGAGTTATGAACACCAGAATTACGAACTGACCGGTCAAACACTCATTTGGAACCAGAAGTATGCAATCAGGCAGCAGCACAGCTCCCCCCACCCCCCAAAAGAAGAAAGCAAATACAGTACAGTACTATGTTAAATGTAAATGACTGAAAAAATGTGAAAGTTTTAAAAAAAGATTTGACAAGGTAAGGAAACTGCTTCTGCGCTTCTTCCATTTAAATTAAGATGGTTAAAAGCATCGTTTTTCTTCTTCTGCATAGTAAAGTTTCAAAGCTGTATTCAGTCAATGTTCAGTTGTGAACGTTTGAAAGAACAACTATAACGTTTGATTCAGAGTTATGAACATTTCAGAGTTATGAATAACCTCCATTCCGAGGTGTTCGTAACTCTGAGGTTCTAGTGTAGGAGGTTATGGAAAGTAAGTCAAGTTTTAAATTATAAGAAATACAACTGAATAAAAATGGACTAAATAACAGCTCCTCTACACCTATATTGACAAATAGGTATTGTTTTATTTCTCAGGGGATAAAAAATCTGATAATCCTGAATTATGGGCTGGATCTTCTGGTCTAGTTAATTTGGGGAAAGGTGGATTTAAAGGAAGGGTCATGGTGGCTGTAAACCGCCTTTATGCTCCTCCCCCCACACACGTACACTCTAATCTTGGGGCCATCTTGGTTCCCATAATAAATTGCACCCTACTGCAATTTGCAGCCTGCAGTCTCTAGTTGGCTGTTCTGTCAGCCAGGGATGGCTGGAGTAGAGCATTGCTACAGTCATGCCCCCTATGCCTCATCATGTCTCCCCCATATGCTGGGGAGGGAATGGCATAGATCCAGCTATACGCCACCTGGAGATTCCCCCTAGACCAGGGAAATCCACAAGCAGCTTGTTGTGCTTGTTTTCTGCCTGCTTTGTGCTGCCAGAATGGAAGCCAGGATGGAGCCCTGAATGTGTTAAAAATATTGGATTAGACCCTGAAGACCTTATTGAAATGAAACCCTCCTTGACTTCATGCAGCTGGAGGGACTGACGCTGCTCTAAGTAATGGCAAAGCAAAAGGCGAAGTTGACGAGGAATAGCAATACTAGCATTGGTTTCAGAGTGGTAGCCGTGTTAGTCTGTATCAGCAAAAAGAATGAGGAGTACTTGTGGCACCTTAGAAACTAACAAATTTATTTGGACATAAGCTTTCGTGGGATGAAGTGGGTTTTAGCCCACGAAAGCTTATGCCCAACTAAATTTGTTAGTCTCTAAGGTGCCACAAGTACTCCTCATTCTTAACACTAGCACTGTGAAAGATGAAGAGGCTGTGTAGCATTCACACTTTAGAATTTAGTGAGGATTCTTTTGCCACATGATTCTTTACAGCAGACACCAGAGAGATGGAAGTTAAACAAATTAAAAAACCTGTTTATTGCCTTAGGCATGTTTTACTTTATCATTCAGTTCAGCATTCCACTTTTAATGGCTCACTTAGTTAAACCTGAACTTATGACTACTGTTACTTACTACTATTAATAAAGGCTTGTTTTGTGAGGGCTTCATAACTGTCATCACAGGGTATCAGCCACTAATTTGTTTTGTTCCTACAATGTGTTTTATTTGGGTCCTCCCTTGGAAAACCACACAGGCTGCAGGGACTGCAGAATGTAGCAGCATAACCTTAGAGCCCACTGTGACTGCTGCCCCCTACAGAGAATTAAGGAGGTGATACTCTATCCTCCTCGCACACCAGTTTTACATCCGTGAGGCTCCATTGAAATCAATGCAGTTATTCTTGAGTTACATTGATGTAGGAGAAATTAATACTGTCAGAGAGACTGGCCTATGGGCCAAATTCTGACCTCAGTGAGACTGGTTAAAATTTCCTCAGCTGAGCCACAAATTGTATCTATGTTAGCCACCTTAAGAGGGCCTAGCTACCTGTTGTGCAACTCCGGGGAGTCCTGGATCGTGTTTGCCTTTGAAAATCTGCTCTCCTCATGCAGGTGCATAAATGGGAGCTGAGCACTTTTGAAGCTCTGGAGCTCAGTGCACATTTGGGCCAAAGTGCATTGTAATGAACTGCACCACTGCCCTCTACTGGAGAAAATCAGAACTGCTCACCTATGTGTTTAAATCTGTTTCTATACTGATAACAGCTAACAGAGATCCTTCTTTGAGCTCCAGTGGCAAAGGCCCATTCTTCTGAACTAGGAGGCTTTGTGCTCAACTGCCACAGTTCACAAATGACCTTTGTACACAGCATACTGACCACTGGGACATCCTAGATGGTCAGTTATTTTGCACTGCTAAATATTTTTGGCAGGAGCACTGATTTGTAAGGTTACCTCTACAGTAACAGAGCACTGGAATCCCCCTCCCCCTTTCCAGAAAGACATTTTCTGCCCTGCAGAATGAGCTTCACTGAACAACACTGAAGACTTGTACAGAAAAAAATAGACTCCACCTATCTTCTGAAAATGTGGATTTAAAAGGCCTCATGACCACCTATTTATAGGTAATATAAGGAGGGTTGGTGGCTGAACTAAAATCCTCCCAAAAATGTTTTGGGTTGAACAAAACCAGAAATCTTTAGTTTTTTCTTGCCAAAACACTGAAAAAAAATTGTTCCACACAAAACTTCTTTTTTTTCTCATTTTTGGATGTTTTTTACCTTTTTTAAAAAAATGAATCTAGCTAGATTTCAAAATGTTGAAACAAAATATTTCAACTTAAAAATAAATCTTTTTTTTTTCTGGCCAACCTATTTGCTAGATTTGTCTTGAAATTCCATTTGCTTGGTGAATAAACTATTCATCCAAGAGCGTTCACCCAGCTCTACTGATGATTTGAGCTGGTTGGAAAAATTCGGATGAAACAGTTTTTCATTAGAACTTGCTGACTTGTTGAAACATTTTGTGGAGACAGTTAGTTTTCAATTAATTTCTCATGGCACCCTGATTTGCTGCCAGCTCACCCACCCTGTTCCTTGGAACATGTCTGGAGGGCTGACTGGAGAGCTGAGAGCCTGGCAGTCCTGGCTCCCCGGCTCAGGTCTGTTTGGCAGCCTGGATCCCAGGGCTTAAGACACCATGGCAGGGACCCCAGAGTGGTTCTCTGGCTGAGAAGCAAAATGAAGTACTCTCCTTTAGTATGCAGAGAACAACTCAGGGGCGGTATCTCAGGACCAGCCCTAAACCAAATGGAGTCCCAGGTGAGGAGCATCTGTGGCACTTCCCCTCCATTTCTTAAACTTTTGAATACCTTATTTTGTTTTGCATTTGTAGCCCATTTCATGACTTCAATGCACGATTTGCATGCATATTTATCCCTGTCATATAAGACGATAAATTTGCACACTAGGATCTGTAAATCTGTATTTATTCATGCATATATAAGAAAATGAAAAAAATGGTTTCCTTTAAGCTTATAGAAACTTTTTAATTTTAAGAATAACTGAAATGTACTAACATCAGGAAATTGAACTGTGCACCAACATTGGGTGGACTGGTATTAAATAGTGTTATACTAGGTGACAGCTTTAGAATGTTAACCCTAGTCCATTAGTTCAAAAGGACGCTTTGCTCACCTCTGCCCTTGCAAACTGAAGCACAGCATCAGAGAGATCCAAAGACTGGCCAATGGCATTTTCAAGCAAGCAATGTCAGTCTCTCGTCAGCCATCATTGACTGGAGATATGTTTTAATGAGCCTGAGCTTTGAAAAGCTGTGCTCAGCATTTACAACTGTGACCAGCAGCGTGAGCAGACTCCTCAAAGCTATCCACACATTAGGAAAAGTGTCCTTCAGCTCTGCATCATGAATGAATTGGAGAACTTGGAGTCGAGAGTGCTTCCCATGTGGCAAAATGTGATGGATGTTGTCCAATTTGACACAGAGGTCCTTATCATAGAATCATAGAATCATAGAATATCAGGGTTGGAAGGGACCCCAGAAGGTCATCTAGTCCAACCCCCTGCTCAAAGCAGGACCAAGTCCCAGTTAAATCATCCCAGCCAGGGCTTTGTCAAGCCTGACCTTAAAAACCTCTAAGGAAGGAGATTCTACCACCTCCCTAGGTAACGCATTCCAGTGTTTCACCACCCTCTTAGTGAAAAAGTTTTTCCTAATATCCAATCTAAACCTCCCCCATTGCAACTTGAGACCATTACTCCTCGTTCTGTCATCTGCTACCATTGAGAACAGTCTAGAACCATCCTCTTTGGAACCCCCTTTCAGGTAGTTGAAAGCAGCTATCAAATCCCCCCTCATTCTTCTCTTCTGCAGACTAAACAATCCCAGCTCCCTCAGCCTCTCCTCATAAGTCATGTGCTCTAGACCCCTAATCATTTTTGTTGCCCTTCGCTGGACTCTTTCCAATTTATCCACATCCTTCTTGTAGTGACATCCAAACATTCCCCATGTGTCAGCATCCAGCGAAGCGCCATACAATTGTTCAAGAGTGTTTTTCTGTCTGCTGGCAGCTTACTAACATCATACAAAAAACCCCAGACCTTTTTGTGGTGCTTCATTTGTCCAAATCTTTCTTCAATGGACACTCAAGCAGTGTCAACAAGTGAGCAAAAAAAATTCTTCTTGAATTTTTCTTATGAGCTTCCCATCACCTCATTGCTGCCCTCATAACCAAACTGTCTCTTCGTCTGATGAATACGAGTTTTCTTGAAGACAGGCTCAGCTCTTAAGTTTTCCACCATTTCTTTTGCAGCAGGGATGGCATCTTCAAATCCATTGTCTCTGTAGGCCACAAAGAAATCAAGGCAGCTTCTCCTCAAAGTAATAATGGTTGTGATGTCCATCGACTGAGTTTTGTAATGCCTTGCATACAGCGTTTACTTGGAACAGGATATCATGCAGAAATTTGAAGTCAGTGATCTGGTTTGCCAGGCTTTGCACCTCGTGTCAGATTCTGGCCTTGGCTTTACTCGACTGTGCCAGTTCCATCAGGGCATCATAAACTTCTGTCGCTTGGTACCCCACTGGCCTTTTGCTGTCTCTCCCGGTGAGTGTCACTTAGAAGTTTCATGGTCAGATTTGTAACATTGTCCACTTGATAGTTGATGCTGATTTCCCTTTTGTCGCTAGCAGCACCTCAAGCCCGGCGCCCCCCAAGTCCAGGACCCCAGGAGGTCCCTAATCTGGCCCTTCTGTATCTCCATATACTGCTACATTCTACTGCTTTGCAGCTGACATCCTTCCTCTGAACACTGTCTGCCCATGCTCACTGCCCCTGCCTGGGTAGGTAGTCTAAGGTGGTTTACAGGCTGTGGGGTACTGACATTGGCTGCTCTTGCAAGTTAGGCAGGCCTCTGTCCCAGTAACTCTCTTCTTCTCTGTCCCAGTCCCCATTCCTGGGCTGGATCTCAAGCACAGAGTAAGTGGACAGTTTGCATGCCCAACCTCTGCCTCTGTGCTGCTCTCGGTGGGACTTTCTCATACATACCTTTTAAAATTCTTCTCTGCAGCATTGCAGTGTATTCGCCCAAATGAGAAGTGATGCCATAATGGCTAATGCGCCAATTATTATGTCATCATAATTTCAACTGAGGGTGTATATCTCTGTGGCTACCCAGTTTGGGGTGAACCAAGGGCTGGACTGCACAGTTTACAGTAGCATCAAAGCTGCTTAATTGAAACCCTCAAGGGGCCCTCTGCTAGCCAGGTATCTTTGGAGCACAGCAGCACTCTGGCCATACCCCCTCTGCCTGGGGAACATCCCCAGAACTCTTCCAACTCTGGGGGCTGAGAGAGGGCTGCATAGGGACTAGTTAGGTCAGCTCTACACTAGCTGTGAGAATCCCCAGCTGGGAAGATCTGACTGCTTTCATGACTTTTTGTGCCACAGGCTTTGAACAAAGGGACCAGAGCAGGGCCTCATGTTGAATCCATAGGGTATAATTTTCATCATGCAAAATAGCATGGAAATAACTGTCTGACATAATCACAGCATTTTGGTCTGCTGGTTTGTAATTTTCTGGAAGGGGAGGGGTACTCTTTGTATTCTCATGGAAATGACAGAATGTCTCTCTCCTTTGCCCCTCCAGGGAGCTGAGAGAATGTGTCACTGATAAGGAAGTCATTTAGAAGGCATTTCTAGGATATCATCAGTCAGGCTTATAAGCAGCACAGCAGGAAGGAGATCAAGGAGACCAAAGCAATTAGCAAGCAAAAGTTAACTCCCTGGTGAGGCTGCAAGATCTCTGAATTCTAGTACTCTCTGTCCTATTCTGAAGGCCTTTAGTTTTGACTGAGGTTTTTTCTAGGCAAAAAAGGTTACAGGGACAATGCTTCAGTGCTATATATGAACACAACATAAATGTGAAACATATGTAGAGCTACAGGGTAAAAAAATTACAAAGTGCCTACATGATTTAGGAGCCTAAGTCTCATTGAAAGGCTGCTATGTCTGCACTGTGCTGCTGTGTGAACTACCGGGGTATGAATTGCAATGCGCACCAAACTTCTGCATCATAACTGTCCCGCGTGGATGCTGCTGGCACAAACTACTAGAAGCTATCAAAAAAGAAAAGGAGTATTTGTGGCACCTTAGAGACTAACAAATGTATTTGAGCATAAACTTTTGTGAGCTACAGCGCACTTCATCGGATGCATGCAGTGGAAAATACAGTGGGGAGATTTATATACACAGAGAACATGAAACAATGGGTGTTACCATACACACTGTAAGGAGAGTGATCAGGTAAGGTGAGCTATTACCAGCAGGAGAGCGGCGGGGGCGGGGGGGAACCTTTTGTAGTGATAATCAAGGTGGGCCATTTCCAGCAGTTGACAAGAATGTGTGAGGAAGGGGGGGGCGGCGAGGGGGGAATCGTGGGAAAATAGTTTTACTTTGTGTAATGACACATCCACTCCCAGTCTTTATTCAAGCCTAACTTAACTGTATCCAGTTTGCAAATTAATTCCAATTCAGCAGTCTCTCGTTGGAGTCTGTTTTTGAAGTTTTTTTGCTGAAGAATTGCCACTTTTAGGTCTGTAATCGAATGGTCAAAGAGATTGAAGTGTTCTCCGACTGGTTTTTGAATGTTATAATTCTTGATGTCTGATTTGTGTCCATTTATTCTTTTACATAGAGACTGTCCAATTTGGCCAATGTACATGGCAGAGGGGCATTGCTGGCACATGATGGCATATATCACATTGGTAGATGTGCAGATTAACGAGCCTCTGTTAGTGTGGCTGATGTGATTAGGCCCTGTGATGGTGTCCCCTGAATAGATATGTGGGACACAGTTGGCAACAGGCTTTGTTGCAAGGATAGGTTCCTGGGTTAGTGTTCTTGTTGTGTGGTGTGTGGTTGCTGGTGAGTATTTGCTTCAGGTTGTGGGGCTGTCTGTAAGCAAGGACTGGCCTGTTTCCCAAAATCTGTGAGAGTGATGGGTCGTCCTTCAGGATAGGTTGTAGATCCTTGATGATGCATTGGAGAGGTTTTAGTTGGGGGCTGAAGGTGATGGCTAGTGGCGTTCTGTTATTTTCTTTGTTGGGCCTGTCCTGCAGTAGGTAACGTCTGGGTACTCTTCTGGCTCTGTCAGTCTGTTTCTTCACTTCAGCAGGAGGATATTAGTTGTCAGAATGCTTGATAGAGATCTTGTAGGTGTTTGTCTCTGTCTGAGGGGTTGGAGCAAATGCAGTTGTATCATAGAGCTTGGCTGTAGACAATGGATCGTGTGGTGTGGTCTGGATGAAAGCTGGAGGCATGTAGGTAGGCATAGTGGTCGGTAGGTTTCCGGTATAAGATGGTGTTTATGTGACCATCACTTATTAGCACTGTAGTGTCCAGGAAGTGGATCTCTTGTGTGGACTGGTCCAGGCTGAGGTTGGTGGTCGGATGGAAATTGTTGAAATCATGGTAGAATTCCTCAAGGGCTTCTTTTCCATGGGTCCAGACGATGAAGATGTCATCAATGTAGCACAAGCAGAGTAGGGGCATTAGGGGACGAGAGCTGAGAAAGAGTTGTTCTAAGTCAGCCATAAAAATGTTGGCATACTGTGATCCCACTGAGGGTTACCAAAAGAAACTACACCATCTGCTCAGGAAACTCCCTGAAAAAGCACAAGAACAAATCCGCACAGATACACCCCTAGAACACTGACCTGGGGCATTCTATCTGCTACCCAAGATCCATAAACCTGAAAATCCTGGATGCCCTATCATCTCAGGCATTGGCACCCTGACAGAAGGATTGTCTGGCTATGTAGACTCCCCCTCCTCAGGCCCTACGCTACCAGCACTCCCCGCTATCTACAAAACACCACTGACTTCCTGAGGAAACTACAATCCATCAGTGATCTTCCTGAAAATACCATCCTAGCTACTATGGATGTAGAAGCCCTCTACACCAACATTCCACACAAAGATGGACTACAAGCCATCAGGAACGGTATCCCCGATAATGTCACAGCAAACCTGGTGGCTGAACTTTGTGACTTTGTCCTAACCCATAACTATTTCACATTTGGGGACAATGTATACCTTCAAATCAGCGGCACTGCTATGGGTACCCGCATGGCCCCACAGTATGCCAACATTTTTATGGCTGACTTAAAACAACTCTTCCTCAGCTCTCGTCTCCTAATGCCCCTAGTCTACTTGTGCTACATTGATAACATCTTCATCATCTGGACCCATGGAAAAGAACACATCCCACACATTTGCATCAAAATGGTTCCAAACACCATCTTCTGTAAAGTACATGTAAAACTTCATCCCAGGTGTTGCCAGACTCCTTCATATGTGATCAGTTCTAATTTTTCTGAACAAGTGCAAAAGGGTGTCATGAGGACGTTTGCACCCTGAAAGAGTGGCATGGGCCATTGTTATTCTATCAAGGACTTGTCACGCCAATAGGTAGAAAATGAATTATTTTCAACTATTTCATGCCATTGCTCATCATTTTCAACTGTCATGCTGATCCATGACAGAGTCATGAATAATGCCAGTCATCAGCAAGGTGTCTGTTACAGTGTATGAAGAGTAAAAAAAAAAAAAAATCTCTGCTCCAATTTGGAGCGAAATATAAAACTAAATCTGAGTTGATGTTTATATAGAGACAAAAATTTCACTGCTGTAATGCTGTAACTGAGATAGTAGTTACACTGCAGATTTCTACAGTTATTAAAGTGATTTACTATTACTAGTTTCAATAAAGAGATTTACTATACCCAGAAATAATTTAACAATTCTATTAATCTATTTTAGGTACTTCTATGACCTGTACTACCTTAGCATCTGCATGCCTCACAATCTGTAATGGATTTATTCTGAACCACCCCTGTGAGGTAGGGAAGTGCTATTATCCCCATTTTACGGATGGAGAACTGAGATACAGAGAGATCAAGGCCTGGTCTATACCTAAAACATAGGTCAACATAGCAACAGCACTCAGAGGGTGTGACAAATCACACCCAGAATCCTGCAGCTACGTCAACCTAACTCCCCAGTGTAGACACAGTGAGGTTGACAGAAGAATGCTTCAGACGTTTGGCAAGATTGAGTTCCTACACCAATGGAAAAACCCCTTTTGACACTAGTCTGTATCTACCCTACAGGATTACAATGGCATTGCTGCAATGCTGTAGCACAGACATGGCCTAAGTGACTTGTCAGAGTCACACAGGAAGTGTGTGGGAATGCATGGATTTGAGCTGAGGGCTCTCAAGTTCCCATCGACCACCTAAACCACTGTACTGTCCTTCCTTTCTGTTATATATTCAAGTGTCCCTGAATTTATTGCCTCCTTTTGACTGGAAAGACATGAGAAAATTGTGATGGCTTGATCCTGCAAAATATACAGTCCCTTCCTAAGAAATGTTCTGTATCTACTGGACCAGGTCCTAATTTAGAACTTTTTATTCAGGCTGAAAAACACTTAAAATAATAATTTTATAAGGTTAAATTCTGAATAGGAGTAAAGATGTGGTTGGGGGATGCTGTTTCTTATCTGAAATGGTTTTGCTTGTCTTGAGTCATTTGTAATTGCAGCAGTGCTATTATTATAGATACCAGGTCTAGCATTTGTAGTCACATGAATGAAGAATAGAACTTACTATTCCAATTAACTGTGTTAAAAATGCATTCTTTTATATTGATTATCTGCAATATGCTGGCTAAGTGTTGTGATCCTTTCTCCCACTAGTAGCTGGCCTGCATGGAGGAAAAGACTTGCACAATGACTTGGTTGGGTAAAGTGGTCAGAATTTATACTCTCGCTGCCAAATGGCCCAGAGTCTTTTCCCAGCTGATGACCCAGGTGATTTGCACGTAAGTGACCACAGACGCTTCAGTCAAAATGCCTGACTATGTCAAACTATTTGTCATGATTGCTTAAAAATCTGACATTTGCAGGCAGTGGAGATACATGTTTTTAAACCAGAGATGAAAAGATTATTGTTTACCCCAGTGGAACTCCACTATTTGGCAGCACCTGTACTGCCAGGGGCGACATATGAAGTTCCTTGATGCATTTATTAGACATTGCTTGTGTTAGGCATATATCTTTGGATCCTGGATGTAAAAGGTTATTCTGCATCACGTTAATGTGCAAATCCAGAACAATTTGTAAATACAGACGGACAAATAGGGTTGTTGACATCGCTGCCTCTAGGGGAAAAAATGGTAGGTGTATGAAAAGAATTCTTCATACAAAAAATAATTTGATACCAAAAAACCTATGCTGGCTAAGGGACATTGAAAGTACCTCCAAAATATACTACAAATTGCCTAGTACTGAACTGTGTAAAATACACCACAGAAAAATGATGAAATCCTGTAAAATGAATAATTGACTTTAAAATAAAACAATGGTTACTTACCTGTAATGTAACTGTTCTTCCAGACGTGGGCTCAGCTGTGTATTCCACTTAGGTGCACATGCACCCAGTGCGCTGAAGCTGGAGAGCTTTGCGTTAGCAGTCATCATCAGGATGATGCTCAGGCCTTCTGGACCTTGTAGCCCCTCCCATAGCTATATAAGGGTCATATCAACCCGACTCTCCTCAATTTCTTGGCATCAGAATCCAAGATGGGAGATTTTGGTGTAGAGGGGAGAATGGGTCATGAAATATATTTCTGCATCACATCTCAAAGAACAACAAATACAGTACAAGTAAATAAGGTTTTGTTCTCTTTGAGTACTGCAGACATGTATTCAACTCAGGTGACTCACAAGGAGTACTGGCAGGAGGTGGGTCTTGGAGTTTACTTAAACTGAGGAGCTGCCTTCCCAAAGTTTGCATCCTACCTAGATGCCATTCTAACAGCATACTGTTTGGCAAAAGTCTTCAGGGAAGCCCAGGTACCAGCACAGCAAATGCCCAAGATTGAAACATTTCTGAGAAAAGTGATCAATGTTTCTTGAGCCCTTTTCAGATGATCCTGTAAAGTCTGTCAATGGGACATGGTCTGAGCCACTTCATAAGGCATAGTAATGCAAGAAGTTATCCACCTGGAAATCATCTGTGTAGATACCAGCTGACCATTCTTCCAATCCATTCTTCCAATAAGAGACAAAAAGCCTTGGTGATTAAGAAAATGATTTAGTTCTTTCCAGATAGAATGCCGGGCATCACCTCACATCTAACGTATGAAGCCGCTGTTCATCTGCATTGAGTGTGGCTCAGGAAATAATACAACTAAGTAAATAACCTGGTTATGGTGAAATCGCAAAACTGCTTTGGGCCAAAACTTTGGATGTGGCCTCAAATGTCAGAAACCAAGGTGGGAATGGTCAGGCCTAGTGGCCGGAGCTGTGGTTCTCGGACCTAGTAGTAGCAGCCAGAGGTCAGAGCTGAATCAGGAGTCCAGAGTGGGGTTGGAGCAAGGCCAGAGTGAGAACAAGGCTGGAGCAGGACTAGGAACGGGTGGGAGGAAAAGCAAGGGTGGAGCAGGATAGGAACAGGGAAAGACCAAGGCTGGGGAAGTCTATGGTTTGGGGAGTCTGTTGCCACTATAAGATGGGGGAGAGTTTGAAGCCCTGGAGTGAAGTTGAGCAGACTGAGTTGCTCTTCCACCTGTTAGGCTTATGTACCTACCCTGAGACTCACCAGACCAGTTCCTGGCTTCTGGATTGGCTGGAGCCTAGCACAGGAATGACTCAACAGTGCATGTGCCTTAACCAGGCTCTAGTTCAGGGATGACTCACCACCATACATCAAGGATACTTTGTCTTTGAAGAACTGTGGATATGGAGGCCTTGCCATAAGTGCTTGCATTTTGCCAACCCTTCATATGGAAGTTAGAGCAATAGGAATGGTTGTCCTTTGGGAAAGGAGAGACAACTAACAAGTTGTTAGTGATTCTGATGGAAGACCCATAAGGGCAGCCAGCACAGACTTGAGGTCCCACAACTGGACCATTTCCTTTACCGGTGGAAACACGCAGACAATGCCTTTGAGAAATCTCACTACTATGGTGTTTGAGAAAAATGACTTCCCTTGGATTGGAGGATGAAACACTGAGAACACCTCCAGGTAAACTCTCAATGAGCTAACAGCCAGGCCCAAGGACTTCAAATGTAACAAATAATTCAAAATGTCCTGAACGCTAGCTAACATCAGTTGAATTCCCTTAAATATTGACCAAACAAACAAACAAAAAGCTTCCACTTGGACAAATAAGTAATCGTACTTGATAGTCTCCTACTATTAAGAATGACCCTCTTCACTGCTTCCAAACATTGACCTTTCTCCTTATCTAGCCATGCACCATCCATGCCATGAGGTGCAGCGTGCTTAATGCCGAATGTGCAACCTGGCTGTTGTGGTTGGGAAGCAGAGGTAGAGATCTGGGAGGTCAAAAAATAGACTGATAAGGTCAGAGAACCAACACTGTCCTGGCCAAAATGGTTCAACAAGAATCAGTTTAGCATGGTCCAGTTTCATTTTGAGGATAATCTGAGAGATGAGGGGAATAGGGGAATGGCATACATCAGAGCCATGCCCCAGTGCAGATGGAAGGCATCAGTTAACAATCCTGGACTGAGTTCCTCTCAAAAATAACATTGGCGGTACTTCTTGTTGTCCTTTGTTGCAAACACATGATGATCCGTTCCCTGAAGATGGACTTTTCCATGCTGCTCTTATAGACCACTAATGGTTCTCAAAGAACGTCCTGCTGAGATGATCATCCAACTGGTTTTGAGATCACAGTAAGCTTAAGTCTGTGGGCATGATATCTTCTTTGATGCAAAAGTGCCAAAACTTCATCGCTTCTTGAGAAAGCTGGCTAAAGTGGGCTTCTCCCTGCTTGTTCACATAATACACAGCAGTGGTATTGCCAATAAATATGTGAACCCCTGCTCCCCTGATCTGATCCTGAAAGGCTCGGCAGGCATTGAAAATGGCTCAAAGCTCCAGTACCTTGATATGAGAAGACACTTACTGTTCCAACTGCAAACCATGAACTTTTAATGCCCCTAGCTGTGTTCTCCAACCCTATAGCAGAGGCTCTGGTGACTACAGTCCTGATTAGTGAATGACGGGCAAAGGGAACACCCTGACATACACTGTCCTGTTTCACCCACTGCTGTAGAGAGTCCAGTATCTCTGGAGGCAGTCAGATAAGCCTACCCAGGGACTGGCAACTCGGATGACAGACTAACCTCAACCAGGACTGAAGAGGGTAAAGATGAAATCTCATATGCTGGACCACATAAGTGCATGTGGTTGTGTCACTGGCAGACTAGGTGCCAGCTCTTGCTAAGGCTTTAGGAATCAGCTGAGTACTGACAAATTCATTGGTGGAAACCAGCCTGTTTCACCTGTACGTGAGTATGGTTAAGATGGGCATTGAACTTATAACAATGTGTTTAGTGTTTAGACTTTATGTGATGCTTATAAATTGCTGCATGCATTAATCTGACTTTTAATATCTTTATCACATGCTAGTAGGTAATATTTGAGTTTTTGTTTTATGACTGTAAAAAATATTTGCTCTGAAACTGAGTCCTGTCAGAAGGGTGTGGCTCTGTATCCGATATTCTTCATAGTCGTATGATTATGATTT
This sequence comes from Chelonia mydas, assembly GCF_015237465.2. Classification (NCBI taxonomy): domain Eukaryota; kingdom Metazoa; phylum Chordata; order Testudines; family Cheloniidae; genus Chelonia; species Chelonia mydas. The sequence goes on along the minus strand of NC_057850.1, from coordinate 238,212,472 downwards.
AATTATAACATAAATATAACACATTTTGTACAAGATATGCCTTGTCAGATGTAATTGGAAAAGTTATGATTTGCTGAATATGATTATCCTATTTGTGTGCATGTATCATTTTTGTATTTGACTCTAGATCTGTATTTCAAACATGCTTACTCTGGAAAACACCCACAGCTATTAGTATATAGGCTTGTTTGTCAGTCTAAGATAGAATTTTGGGTTTGACCTTTTGATACTCTTATATCTTATATTAATATGTGTAAATAAAGGACAAAGACACTGTGTATGTTGCTTCTCCCTGGCCAGATGGATTTGTTAGTACAATGGGAATAGATAAGAGCAGTTACAGGGCATGGTGGGAATGTAGTATATGAGCACACTTTAAGATTGCCTCAACCCCTATCTTAAGGCAAAGTCAAGCAACCAGTCAGGAGAGGCAAGGGTGGATTGGGAAGAAGGTATAAAACACTAAAAGACCAAAGAAATGACTGTCCCTTACCATTGCACAACCGCACTCCTTACTGCTCCCGTAGGATATAAAAGAGGTGGGACGAAGACCCTAGACTCACGACCCTCCAAAACGGAACATAACCATAAGCTGTAAGGGGTGAAACCGAGAGCATGTATTTCAGGTATATTTGGGCCTGCTAAGAATGGGGGGAATGGGGAACAGGGACACAAGCACGACTCTGTGGCGTCAGAGCTGGGAAGGAGGACACAGGGTAAATGTTCTGCAGTGTTAGAGCTGGGAATGGAACACCGGGAAACAGACTCTGCCTGCATATAGAGCTATGGACATGCTTGCTTGGCACTAACCTCAATAAACATTGCATTGCTTGCACTTCGGACTTCTGGTCTTCTGCTTTCTGTCTGTGTGACAAGAACCAGAGGAGAGGGTGAAGGGAAAGCCCTCTAACATCAGGTACAACAATGGTAAAACTAGACAGTGCTAATGGCTCATCAACAAAGACAATGGGTTGTGAAAAAGCTTAGCCTTCCTGTAACGCTTCAGCCGTCCTGTAAGTAATGGTTCCTATGATTCAACAAGGCCTGGAAACTCCTGGAAACACCCAAGGAACAAAGACTGAACTGGAGGAATTGTTGGTCCCAGGCTAAAAGGATTTCTAGCCTGCATATGGAAACCTGGTGGATTGCTTGTATCATCAGCCATGGTGAGAATTTCCTAATTCATATCCAATCTTTCTAGTATCTTGGACTTAGTTTGTGATTTTGTTTATTTAGTAGATTATCTGCTTTGATCTGTTTGCTATCGCTTATAATCACCTAAAATCTATCTTTTTGTAGTTAATAAACTTGTTTTATGTTTTAACCTAAACCAGTGTGCCTTTGACTGAAGTGTCTGGGGAAAATCTCAGCTTGGTTTAACACAGGCATATTGTGCATATTCCTCTCCACATTGAGGGAGAGGTGAACTGAATAATAATTTCATACTGGTCAGGGTTTTGGCCAGGACAGGATGGTACAGCTCTGAGGTCCTAGGCTTGGAAGCTGGTGATATCTTAGCTGTAGCCTCTCTACTGTTGTTTCATGCAGTGACTGGCCAGTCTGCATGTAACTGCAGCTGGCTGTGTCCCTGCCTGTGCAAATGCTGGTGGGCGTGTAGGACTGGGAGTGGTCTATAGCCTGTTGCAGCAGCACAGTGCTGAGTGGGAGCCCCTGGCTGGTGAGTCAGAGGGCTCAGAGGTACCCAGTTCCTGGTGGCACCCCGGGAACCCATCCCAGAGGTATCATCTTCTAACCATCAAGAAAGCCTATCAAAACTTTCTTAATTGTCCCTTCACATCCATGATGAGGTTATGTGCAAAAGGGCTCGTTTCATCAGTTTGAATCCTGGAAGAAGGAAACAAAAACAGGTGACAACAAAATTTTTCATCTCTCTTTTGCTGTTTGGACTCTCACAGGGCTGGATCTACAAAAAAGAAGCAGAGATCCCCTGGTTCAACCTGGTTTAGCCCAAAAAAACATCCAGAGCTGACAGATTTCAACAACTCTGTCACCTTTAAAACCATAGACTGGTACTCATTTGTGTATATATGCTTGCCTGCTTTAACCTTGTAATAACTCTCTCATTTCTTTTTCCTAGTTAATACATCTTTAGTTAGTTTATTACAGGATTGGTTACAGTCACTGACTTTGGTGAGAGATCTAAGGTACAAGTTGACATGGGGTAAGTGACTGGTCTCTTGGGACTGGAAGCAACCTGAATATTTTGTGATCTTTGGTGTATAGAAACCATTTATCACTAAGTCCAGCTTGTCTTTGTGTCAAGATAGACTGGAATGACAAAGGAGACTATCTGTGACTCCATGGTAAGACTGTTATAGTGCTTTAGGAGTTCACACTTGGTCCTGGGTTGGTGAAATCTAACTATATAACACACAAGCAGTTTGGGGTCTCTGCCCCGCTTCTTAACAGTCTGCCCTGAGGTTGGCACTCACAGGAATGAACCATTTCATATAGTGTTGCAGTGTTCATATGGCCTAGTAACTTCAGGCATACCCAGACTGTAGTTGAAGGTTGAGACTGGAGGTCCAAATGTAGGCTTCAATTGTCTGGAATCACTTGTGGGAGAAAGGACCTCAAATTTGTAGAGTCTAGTAGGACTCCAATGACCTCAATTTTTTCAGTTTGAATCAGCGTAAATGTTGTTTAGTTCAAAATCAACCCTAGAGGATTGAAAAGGTCCAGTGTGGAGTGAAAATGACTGAGGACTTGTTCTGATTTGCCCCTCACTAACCAATTGTATGCCCTACATGAATTAATAGTTACCTAGTTAATTAATTTCCTATCTAAAAAAGTAGATTCTCACCCCAATTGTATGTGAAGACATGAATTCCCTTTTTCCTGAGATAGGCTGCTACCACTGTCATGCACTGTCATGCATTTCATAAGAGACATGTGGGGTTGATAACAGAACAAAGGGGATAACTGTATCCTGATTATGTTAACTGGTAATGTTGACTACCACTTTTGGTGCATTCTACTTTTTTTTTTAAATGAACAACCTTCAGTGGTGTCAGTAACCCCTTTTATTCACTCTCCTTAAACACATGAATACATGATTTATTTTGTTCATAAATGTTCAGGGAAACTGTCACAAATTCTTCTGTGAATAAACATTTACAGTTATTCCTGCTGCAAGTGTTTACTCCATCATCTGGGGAATTCTTTTTGAGTTACAGGATCATCCAAACCGAGGGCAGAAACACCAGGTGTGACACAGAATTCCGTTGGTGCCAAATGGCAATGTACTCAGCAGGTGCTCAATATAAAAGGCAAAATGCGACCTTGTACCTAAAGCACATGTGCTGTCTGCTGTGAATTGCTTGATTCACTGTGAAAGAGTATTCCTTTTGTTCTCAGAAATGTATCATCTTAAATTTTACTCTTCCTTTTTATCCCCCTGCAGGTGCAAATGTTTCTATGCTCCCCCTATCATCTCCGTCCCTGAGGTTATCGCAGATTAGAAGGCGAAAAAAACACACTTGTGATGACCTGTTTTCCGAGCTCAGGCAGTCCTCCCGCACTGATAGGGCACAGCTGAATGCATGGAGGTATTCAGTGGCAGAGTCCAGGAAAGCATTAAGTAAGCACGATGAGAAGAGACAGGAGGCGATGCTGAGGCTAATGGGGGAGCAAACGGACATGCTCAGGTGTCTGGTGGAGCAGCAGGAAAGCCAACAAGAGCACAGACTGCTGCTACATCCATTGTACAACTGCCTGCCCTCCTCTCCAAGTTCCATATCTTCCTCACCCAGATGCCTAAGGATGCAGTTAGGGGAGGCTCCGGGCACCCAGCCACTCCACTCGAGAGGATGGCCCAAGCAACAGAAGGCTGTCATTCAAACAGTTTTGATTTGTAGTGTGGCTACAATAAGCATTGTGCCCTTGTCCTAGCCTCCTCTCCTCCTCCCCCACCCCACCCTACCCCACCCAGACTACCTTATCAGTTATCTCCCTTTTTAAAAAATTAATAAAGAAAGAATGCGTGGTTTCAAAACAACAGTGACTTTATTTCCTTTGCCAGCTGTGATTGAAGCAGGGAGGGTGGTTGGCTTACAGGGAATTAAAATCAACAAAGGGGATGGGTTTGCAGCAAGGAGAAACACACATAACTGTCACACCATAGCCTGGCCAGTCATGAAACTGGTTTTCAAAGGCTCTCTGATGTGCAGCGTGCCTACCTGTGCTCTTCTAATCGCCCTGGTGTCTGGCTGTTCAAAATTGGCAGCCAAGCAACCCCACCATAAATGTTTCCCCCTTACTCTCACAGATATTATGAAGCACACAGCAAGCAGTAATAACAATGGGAATATTAGTTGCACTGAGGTCTAACCTAGTCAGCAAGCAGCGCCAACAAGCTTTTAACCTCCAAAGGCACATTCTACCACCATTCTGCACTTGCTCAGCCTATAGTTGAAATGCTCCTTACTACTGTCCAGGCTGCCTGTGTATGGCTTCATGAGCCATGGGAGCAAGGGGTAGGCTGGGTCTCCAAGGATAACTATTGGCATTTCAACATCCCCAACAGTAATTTTCTGGTCTGGGAAGTAAGTATCTTCTTGCAGCTGCTCAAGCAGCCCAGAGTTCCTAAAGATGTCAGCGTCATGCACCTTTCCCGGCCATCCCACGTTGATTTTGGTGAAATATCCCTTGTGATCCACCAGTGCTTGCAGCACCATTGAGAAGTAACCCTTTTTGGCACTGGTTGGCAAGGTGGTGCCAAGATGGGGATATGCGTTCTGTCTATCGCCCCACTACAGTTAGGGAAACACATTGCAGCAAAGCCATCCATTATGACCTGCACATTTCCCAGAGTCACTACCCTTGATAGCAGAACGGCAGCATTGCTTTGGCAACTTGAATCACAGCAATCCCCACAGTAGATTTTCCCACTCCAAATTGATTCCCGACTGACTGGTAGCAGTCAGGCGTTGCAAGCTTCCACAGGGCTATCACCACTCACTTCTCAACTGTCAGGGCAGCTCTCATCTTGGTATTCCTGCACTTCAGGGTGGGGGAAAGCAACTCACAGAGTTCCAGAAAAGTGGCCTTACGCATGCGAAAGTTTCGCAGCCACTGGAAATCATCCCATACCTGCAAGACTATGTGATCCCACCAGTCTGTACTTGTTTTCCGGGCCCAGAATCGGCGTTCCACTGTATCAACCAGCCCCACTGCTGCCATGATGTCCCAATTGCCACAGCCTATGCTTTCAGGAATATGTGTGTCCATATCCTCCTCACAATTGTCCTCGTGCTGCCTTCTCTTAGCCAGGTTCTGCACATACTGCAGTATAATGTGTGAGATGTTTACAATGCTTGCAAGAGCAGCGGTGATCTGAGTGGGCTCCATGCTTGCCATGCTATGGCGTCTGCATGGGAAACCCAGGAAAAAAAGAGTGAAATTATTGTCTGCAGTTGCTTTCATGGAGGGAGGGAGGGGAGACGACAACATGTACCCAAAATCACCCGCAACAATGTTTTTGCCCCCTCAGGCATTGGGAGCTTAGCCCAGAATTCCAGTGGGCAGTGGAGACTGCGGGAACTGTGGGATAGCTTCCCACAGTGCACTGCTCCGTGAGTCAATGCTAGCCACAGTAGTGAGGATGCACTCTACCGACTTAATGCGCTTAGTGGCAACATACACAATCAACTGTATAAAATCGATTTCTAAAAATCGACTACTATAAAATTGACCTAATTTCATAGTGTAGACATACCCTGAGTCTTGGCTTCTTGGGGCTAGCAAGCACTGCAAAAGTCTGAACTTTGGGGTGAGAATCTACTTTTTTAGATAGGAAACTAACTAACTAGGTAACTATTAATTAGTGTAGGCCCTAGTTCACGTTTTATTATTTTGTTTTGTAGCTAACCATTTGTTTCCATCACTCTCATATGTTTCTGTTTGAATTTCTACTCTTTCTTAAATAAATTTCGTTTTGTTTTATTATAAAAACTGGTAAACTGGGGTTACTGTTCTTTTGGGAAAGTAGGATCTGGGATTCCTGTGGGTATCTAGTGCTTTGGGGGCTGGATACCACAGGGGACACTCTGAAGGGACTCAAGGGCTGGGGTGCATCTATTGTCAACCTGCTGGGCAAAGTCAGGTCTGGTCTAGCCCAGAGGAGAGTGCTTGAGTGACTGACAGGCTGGTTGTGTTAGGGAGTTAACACCCAGCTCGCACAGACAGGTGGCAACAAGGTGACTCACAGCCCTAGGTGCCCTGAAAAACATCACACCAGGTGACCAATCACACCAATCAGGGCAAACTGAATATTAAGAAAAGTAAAGATTCAAAGCAACAGTTGTGGTGAACAGTACGCGAGGAGTATAGTAACATGTACTACTTGCAATATTGCCAACTCTCGTGATTTTATTATGAATCTCATGATATTCTTAGGTTTCAGAGTAGCAGCCGTGTTAGTCTGTATCCGCAAAAAGAAAAGGAATACTTGTGGCACCTTAGAGACTAACAAATTTATTTGAGCATACGCTTTCGTGATGCATGCATCCGATGAAGTGAGCTATAGCTCACGAAAGCTTATGCTCAAATAAATTTGTTAGTCTCTAAGGTGCCACAAGCACTCCTTTTCTTTTTGAAGATATTCTTAAATTCCCAGCTTTTGGCTAATTAAGAGTGAATCTGAGCTTTCATTAAAAATAATAAGTTTATAGCCCTCCTGGGTAGAGGGGAAAGCTTGAAAACATGACCTAAGTACATCCCAAAAGCTCAAAACCAAAGGGCAAATAAAGAGAGCCCTATTTATTTGTTTATTAATTTAAATCACATGATTTATAAGGCAATTTCATGATTTTTAGCCCTAATTCATATATTTGGTTGATGGGGATTGGCTATAGTGCATTAACTGAAAATTTTGAAATAATGAATACATTTATAAACAATGAAATTTATTCTCAGATAATTCACAAACAGAATTAGGGTCTAAAATAAAGAAATTGTTGCTGTGAATAGTTCACCCATCTATAATACAGTAGATGGTACAATAATAAATGTTATAATGCAACCTTAATCTGAATAATTTAGAAGGAGTCTTGAAATTTACCAGGTAAAGGATGTCCTTATCTATGCAGACTTCTTGTTTTTAATTTAGCATAAAATATAAGTCTCTGATTGCCACAAGTTGATTTGGTTCCCTTAAAAAGAATTATTAAAACAAATAATCTGAATCATATCTTGACTAGCACCATCGGAACATAAGTAAAATGGAAACTAAAGGGAAATTCCACACAGATAGTGAGAAGTTTAATAATACTGAGACTATAAAAACCCCCAAACAAATCAAATAATTTATTCAAAAGAAAACATATTAATATGTGCTTACTAAGGGAAACAGAATGGAATACAAAAGAAAACGAAAGAGGAGTGAAAAGTCTTTATCATTCTCCAACTGTTGTGTATTATTGCAAATAATAAGTGTATTTGGTGGAACAAACAAAAGCTGCTTAAAAGTGTGCACAGAGGTACATTAAATTATTCATTTAGTCATTACTGATCTCAGATGAATTAACAAATTGTGTGCTCTAGCTGAGCACAAAGTTATTCATCTTAGATTTAATCTTTGAGGAAGCCGAGTTACATGATATTAATGAAAAACACGAACAGAACACAATAGGCAATTTTCTCACAAAATGTTTGACAACATAAATTACGAACCTCGTTATGCTTAGATTAGCTCAATTATTAGGAGCTAGATTGTGGCATTTATGCCACAACCTAATCTAGGGAGTGCTGCAGAAACACACTGCTTTCAAAGGTACCCTATGGAGGAAGGGTGGCCTTGAGTTTCTGTTTATAGACTGAGGCACTGAACTTCTCGGTAGAGTTGGCCAATTTAAAAAAAATGTGAACAGTAAATTTGCCAAAAAATGCATTTTTCAGGGCACTGAAACTATTCACTGACCCAAATTTGAGATAACTTGGCTGAAAAAAACCCTGACAAATTAAATTTAATAAATGTTGAAATGTTTCATTTTGACATATTCTTAACAAATTGTTTTGACATTTAATTTCAAAACCATGTTCAGATGTTCGGTTTGACCCAAACCATATTTTGATTTGTTTTGCCAAGGAAAACAAAGTTTCAGTTCCAAATGAACCAAATAATTTTTCACATTTTTCAGTTTGGCCATGGAACCAAAAAAATCAATTTGCTCTGCTCTAGAACTAGTCCAATTCCTGCTCTACACCTGACATGTGCGAGTGTGGGCAAGTCATCCAGGGTATAAATATCCTGGGGGTGGGGAGGAACCCACATTAGCAAATCCTCAGAGCCTGAGCTCCAGCCTGAGTGGGAATGTCTACACTGCTACTTTTAGCAACATTGCACAGACCCAAGCCTGTAGACCCGGGCTCTGAGACTCACTGCCACAGGTGGTATTTTGCAATGTAGACATGAGGCTAGTTCCCTAGGAAAAGGGGGGTCTTTAGGTCTTCCCTAACTCAGAAGGGTGTTGTAATGACAAATACAATGGTAATTATGAAGCATTTAGATTACATGGTGACAAGAGCCACATAAGTACTTGAAATAGATATGCCTTTTGTGGGTACAATCTCTCCTCTGGTGGCTTCTCCATCCAGAGGCCGTGCTCAGGCTTCTTCGTCCATTAAATCTCCCCAAGTTTGCTGGACCTGCTCAGGGGCAGGGCCAAGGGGGAGGAGCCTTTACTATGTCCCATTTGTGGCAATTCGCTCCGGTGGGGAGGAACTGGAGTGAAGAGCTCCATTCAATATAGGGTCTTTTGAATAATGCTATAAAAATGAAGCTTCAGCCAGGTCTATATGGCCAACAATAGTGTCCTTAGCCAAAATACTCTGTCTCCCTCAGCCCTCATACTGTTGTATGGCAGTTGGTAGCTACTCTTCACCCCGCTTGTCACTGCATTTCAGGAACGTTGTATGCATATATCTGTAAAGTGCATTGGGATGGAAGGTGCTCTATAAAAGATAAAATATTAATATGATGATGCTCATTACAAATAATCTTATAAAAGTGACTGCCAAAATCCCATTTAAAACAGAGGCTAAAAATAACCTTTTTAATAGAAAAAGTGTGGTAAATCAATTGATTTCTTTCCCCCTAGGACTGATTATGCAGACAGTTTATAGGAAAACTAATTTAAGTTTACTAGAGAAACCAGATTATGGGCAGAAGAGACTAGTGGGTTACAATACTCCTGGGGAATATTTTGCTCTTTATTTACAGGAGGCTGGATGGACTTAGTTTGCAGTAGTGGCATGAGACATCCAGGTGATGTATTAAAACAGTGAATACCTACACTGTGCCTCATTTGAATGTAAACAGCCCTTGCTTTTTAATACAGAAATAATAATAGTTGGTTCAAGAAATCAGTTAAAAATTCCTCAAGTGAATTCCTCATTTTCTAATGAATTATCTTCAATTAAAGTATAGTTTACCCTGAAACATATTGCTTCTGAATGTTAATGTTAAGGCATATTCCTCCTGCACCAAAAGTGTTGATAAATCCTTACCCCAAGCAGTGCATACATTCTGTGTTGCTCTTATTGTATAGTTTGCATATGCTATAATGAAAAGCATAATATTATATGGATGGCTGGTTTTTAACCCCTTGCCACAGCAAAATGCTGTAATAGGAAATGACATAAAATGTAGTACAGAATTATTCACAATCATTAGAAAACTACCATAGAAAATGGGAAGTGACAGAAATAAGCTGGAGTGTTGGAAAATGGCTTTGTCCACAGTGAGGGTTGCCACCTCTGAGATACAAAAAACCCGAGACACCTGGGATGATCCCGAGCCCATACAACTGGACATCTGGCAGTGTGTATTGAGCACACTTACAGATCTTCTGTGACAGCTACCTCACAAAAGGGACGGTCCTTGGAAAACCCTATCCCCACCCTTGTAGTCTTTGGACAGGCATGTAACAGGGTGGTCTGCCCCGCTAAAGGTCAGGGGCATGAGTCCAGTCAGCCCTGTTCTGTGGCAGAGCAGGTGTTTGGGCCTGATAGAGGGGACTATCAGACACAGTTGGGAAGGGGTTGGGTGATTCCTATAAAGCAGTGGTTCTCAACTAGGGGTATGTGTACCATTGAGGATCCGCAGAGGTCTTCCAGGGGGTACATCAACTCATCTAGATATTTGCCTAGTTTTACAACTGGCTACATAAAAAGCACTAGCAAAGTCAGTACAAATTAAAATTTTGTACCGACAATGATTTGTTTATGCTGCTCTATATACTATACACCGAAATAGAAGTACAATATTGATATTCCAATTGATTTATTTTATAATTATATTGTTAAAATGAGAAAGGAAGCAATTGTTCAGTAACAGCGTGCTGTGGCACTTGTATTTTTACATCTGATTTCGTAAGCAAGTAGTTTTTTAAGTGAGGTGAAACTTGGGGGCACGCAAGACAAATCAGACTCCTGAAAGGGGTACAGTGGTCTGGAAAGGTTGAGAGCCACTGCTATGAAGGCTGAAAATGCTCAACTGGGGCAGAGAGCTACAGGCAGCAGGTTTGCTACTGTGGCAGGGGGCTGCCAGACAGATAGCCTCTAGGGGACGTCTACACAGCAGTAAAAGACCCACAGCATGATCACGGCCGGTCTGGGTCAGCTCACTCGGGCTCCCGGGATTTGGGGCTAAAAATATCTGTGTAGACATTCGGGTTCAGACTGGACCCCAGGCTGTGGGACCCTTCCCCATCACTGGGTCACAGAACTAGGCCTGCAGCTCTAGCCTGGACATCTACACAGTAATTTTACATCCCTGCAGCCTCAGCCCTGTGAGCCTGAGTCAGTTAACCCCGCCCAGCCATGGGTGTTTAATTGCTGTGTGGACATCGGAGATCTGGGGAGTAAAGCTTAGTTTTGCATTCCTCTGTGAGTGAGTTTTATGTGTGAATAATAAAAAAAGCTTGAAGGAAAAGAGCCTGATCCTGACTCTGGTGTGGTGTCACTTCAGCCTGACTGGGGCGACAGGGCAGTAGCCTACAACACCCAGCTCCTGCTGGGTTCAATGGCAGTTCTGTGAATGGAATGGAGACAGGGTAACATTCAGATACTGCACACTTCCAATGCACCCTAAGCTATATGTGAAATCAGAAATCTTATTATTCCTCTTGCATTGTTGTTAAATAATGGCTGATATGGGAGAATGTACCTAGGAGTGGGTGCTGCAATGCTTGTACTTTTGCACAGGGGTTCATTTCATTTAGATAGCATCCTTTAAACATTTGGAATTTATTTTTAAATTGATAGACAGAACTTAGAGCTACCCCAAGAACAACATGGCGGGATGGGTCAACCTCTTACTTCTGGTGGTGGTTGTCAGATAGCAGAAGGAAGCAGCCAACTGGGAAAGCAACTGAAAATCTAACGGAATTTAAAGTTTTACAAGTAAACATTTTATTTATTTATTTATTTACTGGTGACCTGGAATTTCATCATAAACTCTATGCTGAGAATCAAGCCCTGATATTAAATGTAACATGCTGTAATATCACGTGCCTCCTTCCACGATCAACAGCTGAACGAGAGCAGCAGTGAGCTAAACAGTCTGCTGGCATTTACTGCAATTCACAGACACTGTTAGATTAGGTCACACAACCAAATAAAACTCTTCCTCCCGAATGGGAGACCAAAGATTATGAACCATGATTGGAAAGTAAATGCAAGCAGAACTCAAAGCAGCCTTATCAGACTTAGGGTGCAGGGAGGGAGAAAGCTGGCAAGTCCACCAGGATAAATTCAATTTGGAAAATGTCTACGCTGTAAATGCATAATATTGTTTTCAAGACTCAAAATAAATGTCAGAGTTGACGCAGTCACTCCATATCTTCCTATCTCTGTTACTGTAGTTACACTTTTTGAGGGAGGCTGGATATTGAAATGTCAGGGAGAAAATAAGGTAAGAAGTGAACACCCTTTATTTTGTTCAACAATTATAGTGCCCATTTATTTCAAAGTTCCTTACAGAAATCTTCAGTTAGGATCAGCAGCCTCTTCTTTTTAATGTGCACCATATAGGATCTGACAGGAACAGAACAATTCCAGAGTAATGCATGTACTTCTGAAACTGGGATGTTTGTTGAACTCTAGCTACTGTCCCTATTGCTGAAAAAAGGAGTATTTCAGGTTTCATGTCTGAACACAAAGAGGGTGATTTGACTTAAATGGGAGAAGTTACTATTCTTACACAACACTATATGTTTTCAGGTTTCCATGATAGGGACCAAGCTAGGCTGACATCTCTGAGTACCAAAGGCAGACTGGCTTATTTGAAACTGTAAGAGGATGGCTTATCTCATCAAGGCTAGAGACCTGGGGCCTGCCTATCCTAGTTATTAAGTAGGCCTACCTGAGCATTTATGAGGTGATGCACCCTATAAGAGACTGCAGAAAGTGAGAAAGGCTCCTGTAGGGAATGCCCTGAGACCAGGAGAGTTGCCCCAGCTAGGAAGGGCTGAGAGAAGCCTGTTAAAGCAAGAAAGACCCTGAGACACCAGGGAATTTGGGACTGTGCCTGGCTTAAGACTGGAGGAAAGATTTTTGTATTTAATTTTGAACTTTAAATTAGGGCTGTCAAGCAATTAAAAATTAATCATGATTAATTGCACTGTTAAACAATAATAGAATACCATTTATTTAAATATTTTTGGATATTGTCTACATTATCAAATATGTTGATTTCAATTCTAACACAGAACACAAAGTGTACAGTGTTCACTTTATATTTATTTTTGATTACAAATGTTTTGCACTGTAAAAAACAAAAGAAATAGTATTTTTCAATTCACCTAATACTAGTACTGTAGTGCAATCTCTTTATCATGAAAGTTTAACTTACAAATGTAGAATTATGTACAAAAAAACCTGCATTCAAAAATAAAACAATGTAAAACTTTAGAGCCTACAAGTCCACTCAGTACTATTTCTTGTTCAGCCAATCGCTCAGAGAAACAAGTCTGTTTACTTTTAAAGAAGACAATGCTGCCCACTTCTTGTTCACAATGTCACCTGAAAGTGAGAACAAGTATTCTTATGGCACTGTTGTAGCCGGTGTCACAAGATATTTACATACTAGATGCGGTAAAAATTCATATGACCCTTCATGCTTCAACCACCATTCCAGAGGACATGTGTCTATGTTGATGATGGGTTCTGCTCGATAACAAGCCAAAGCAGTGCAGACCAGCACATGTTCATTTTTATCAGCTGAATCAGATGCCACCAGCAGAAGGTTGATTTTCTATTTTGATGGTTTGGGTTCTGTAGTTTCCACTTTGGAGTGTTACTCTTTTAAGACTTCTGAAAGCATGCTCCACACCTCATCCCTCTCAGATTTTGGAAGGCACTTCAGATTCTTAAACCTTGGGTCGATTGCTGTAGCTATCTTTAGAAATCTCACATTAGTACCTTCTTTGCATTTTGTCAAATCTGCAGTGAAAGTGTTCTTAAAATGAACAACATTTGCTGAGTCCTCATCTGAGACTACTATGACATGAAATATATGGCAGAATGTGGGTAAAATAGAGTCGGAGACATAAAATTCTCCCCCAAGGAGTCCAGTCACAAATTTAATTAACACATTATTTTTTTAACGAGCGTCATCAACATGCTCTCTGGAATGGTAGCTGAAGCATGAAGGGACATATGAATGTTTAGCATATCTGGCATGTAAATACCTTGCAATGCTGGATACAAAAAGTTCTAGGGGAATGCCTGTTCTCACTTTCCGGTGACATTGTAAATAAGAAGTGGACAGCATTATCTCCCGTAAAGTTAAACACACTTGTTTGTCTTAGCAATTGGCTAAACAAGAAGTAGGACTGAGTGGACTTATAAGCTCTACATTTTTGCATTCTTTTGTTTTTGAGTGCAGGTATGTAACAAAAAAAATCTACATTTGTAAGTTATACTTTCATGATAAAGAGTTTGCACCACAGTACTTGTATGAGGTGAATTGAAAAATATTGTTTCTTTTGTTTATCATTTTTACAGTGCAAATATTTGTAATAAAAATAATAATATAAGTGAGCAATGTACACTTTGTGTTCTGTGTTGTAATATAAATCAATATATTTGAAAATGTAGAAAAACATCCACAAATATTTAATGAATTTCAATTAGTATTCTATTGTTTAACAATGCAATTAAAACTGCAATTAATTGTGATTAATCTTTTTGAGTTAATCGCATGAGTTATCTGCGATTAATCGACAGCCCCACTTTAAATTAATAAACCAGACCCTACAGAGGGCTGTTTTTATTGGATTTGTAAAAATCTCTTTTTGAATTTAGTGAGGAACCAGGAGGGGAACTGAGGGGCTGTTTGCCGGGCTACCCTGAGACTAAGAGGGAGTTCTGAGGAGCGGTGTCTTCAGAGGAATCTGGAGAAGAGTGGTGGTCAAGCATGCTGCTTCCAGAGTGTCTCCCTGCTGGTTCTTTCTGAGGGCACAGGAAGACAAGCTGGAGACGTGCTAGTGCTATCTGCCACTGGAGCAGCCTGAGTAGGCCAGGTTGACGCGATGGGGCAGGCCTGTGTTTGTGCATAAGTGCCATGTTTTGTGGGCTGACTATCTACAAGACACACCTTGCTGCAGCAAGAGGGACCTGAACTGTTTCTCTGATAGGTTTTTGGGAAGTTGAAAACTAAGCCTACAATCAAGGAATGCTTCTGTTAAGATCAGTCTCTGTGTGAGGATGGTGTGCCATACTTCTCCACCGCTCCTCTTTTCCCCACAGGTACCTCAGCAGCTGTATTGCTCTCAAAGTTCAGTCAGAAGGGGCCTGCAACATCTGGGTGTGTGAGAGCGTAGCATTGTGTGTTCCCATGAAGTGTGGTCCTGTGCATGTGGGAGCCACAGGCAGTTAGCGTCTTATAGGTTTCTGCAGAGACAGCAGCATGCCAGCATGTGGTTAGAAATGCTTCTGGGCCTGCAACATTCTCTCCTTTGCATGCCAGATCAAGAACCCAAAGACTGCCAGTTCCTCATGTTCCACTCATGCACAATGGTGTGTGGCTAGAAGGCCTTGTAACTCTTCTCCATTCCCTCCTCTGCTTGGGCCTTTCATAAAGCCAGCAAGCTTATTGGTGCTCTATCTACAAGTGACGCTAAATCAATAAAGGGTTCTGTGAGCCAGCAACCAGTAGGAAATTGATGGTCTCAAATGGCTTAGTCTATCTCCATCTGCTGGCTGGGAAGGACTATGCTGGTGCAGAAGATAATCCTCCCCCTTTATGTATTATGTAATCAGGGTACAATTCACATCTGCAGGAAGTCACTGAAGCCCATATGATAGTTGTATTTGTAGTTGATGGCCAGATTTCATTTCTTGAATGTCACAAATACCAAAGGATCAGACACTGCAAGCATGACAGGAGCTGTTGCCATCACAACCTGAAATTGGAGATATGGCATAAACAAAACCAGAGCAAATGAGCAACCCAACAAAGATTGCTCATCAGCTTTGTTTTTGCCAAACCATATGTCCAGACGATATTATCCATGTTGAACAACAGCAGCCCCAATTACAGCATTTACCTTTTGTATTATTGAGATGGTAGTGAATGCACTGAGTGATATAAGAACATAACCCATTCAAAAGCTACCAGTAAAACACTATAATGGATCAAAAATGTAACTTTTTTTACACTATCTGCATAAATAATGGATCTAATTGTCAGATGTGCCAAGCCTGTGCCCAGAGGCACAGCAAAGGTGACCATACATCTCCTCTCTCCTCCTCTGCTTCTGGAGCCAGCCTCTGGCATAAAATTGGAGTAGGTTTGGAGATGTTCTAACTTACACTGGTTTCCAACAGCCATTAGGGGCTGATATGACAGATGGGAATTGTTGGGGTGCAGCCTTCTCTAGGCCCTGTGCCAGAGTGGTGGAGAGGAAAACAGATGTAAAGGCGCTGTTGAGGGTATCCTCAGCATGTGGGACTCCTCAGCTTGCATAAAATGAAAGTAGCTCTTTATGGTACCTACTGTCCCTCTGCTGTAGGGGCAGGTAAGGAGCATGCCAGGAAAAGAGACAGAACACTCCACTCAATTCCCAACAAGCTTAGAGATATAATTTTTCTCCTTCTGAGCTGCATCAAGCATACACTCAGTGCAACTGAAGTTCCAGCCCTAAGCATCTGAACTATGGAGCTATAATTCTCTTGAGGGGTTTTGGAGATGCCAAAAACAATTAGATCAAAGCATATGACTCTAACAGGTCTCTTAGTCCAGAAACCTCTTACATTTCCACTGTTAGGTGCTTAGTTAAGTATAAAGGGAGCATATAGGGATGAGAGAGACAATGGCACCAGGTACAAAATGGATTGCAAAATAATTAGTGTGCTTCTATAGCTGTTACTGCTGTGAATTATCTGAATTGTGTGACTCAAAATCAGAACCATTATAAAATGTGAATAGCAGACATCATTTCAGTCAATAAGACGTTGAAATAATGTCTGTGAGACAACTGGAGTTGTCACAATTACAGTGATTGAAGGCTGGAAACCTAGAAGAAGACACAGCTGAGGAAACAGTACAGCAGAGTTGGGTGAAAGTCAGTGGTGTGAGGACTCAAGGTCTGAACCACTTTTATTGTTTTGGTTCTTGTGCATTTACATCCTTTGCGTTTCAGGGTGAAAGAAACAAAACAAAGCAAAACCTGAACATGAAACTCTGCCTAGGTTGCTGCCTTTTGCCTGATTTCAGGTCCAAACCATTTGAAACCACTGAATTTCTGTTGTTCCCAGAAGAGTAATCTGTCCTTTGCATCTGACACGAGGCCCATATTTATCAAAAACTTCGGTCAGGCTCAGCTGAAACATACCAGGCTAATTAGAAAAAAAAAGAAGACCATGTCACATCAAAAGGTGAATGAACTTGGCTGGGTTTGGAGTTTGTTTTGTGAGTTTTCTGTCATTTGTGTTCTTTTTTTGAGAGAGAGAGAGAGAGAGAGCGAGAGCAGTTTGTGGAATTATGACACTGTCAGATCCCAACTTCATACTACTTTACCCTTAGATCCAAATCAAGAGTACACCCTTAATCTACCCCTGGATCTAAACAGCATGGGCCTTGAGTCTCCACCCCTTACATCTTGTGGAGTCATTTATGGCTGTGCAAAGCAGGTGTAAAAGGGTATTGTTCTGATATGGTAGCATGTTGCACCCATATTGCTCGTGCTTCGGTTAGGTAAAGATATAGGTATAGATTATTTAGGTATAGATAAAGGGTAAAATTGTCAAAAGTAATTTAGGATCCCAAATCCCACTGATTTTCAATGAGACTTAGGGTGCTAAGTGCCTAGGTGACAAATATGTGATGGTATTTAGGCATCTAAAGATGTATATAGGCACCTAGTAGCATTTTCAAAAGTACCTAGGCATCTAACTCCCATTAAATTAAGGTTCCTAGTTTTGGTAGCTGGGCATGGGCACAGCTGCCTCAGTCCTCAGTCCGCCCAGCTTCTCAGTGCCTCTGTCACACTGAAGCGCCCAGAAGAATCCTCAAACGAGCCATTACCCTGCCTATCTCGCCTTTGTGGCCCAGGCTGATAGGTGTGCTCTGGGTATCCTTAACAGCACACAGAACAGCTGACGGGGATTAGGGAGGAAGCCTCCCAGTGGTTAGGGCACTCACCCAAGATATGCCAGACATGGAGAAGGGATTGGAGCATGGCGCTCCCACTGCTCAGGTGAGTACTCAGCAACTGGACTGTAGAGGCAGTCTCACCTGCTTTGTGGCCCAATGAATATTTAATTATGTCAGACACGGTGGAACAGGTCCAACAGGAGAGACAAAGAGAGAGACCTGCACCAGAATACCCCATAGCTCCGTGGGAGATGTTGGTTCAGATCTCTTCTCCATATCATTGGGAGGAGAATTAAAAACCTCAACTCCTTAGCCCATGTATAATGAAGAGATCTTAGAGATCCAGGGCCTACTTCCAATTTTTGAATGCTTTAAGAGTTAGCTAGATATGTGCTGTTAACACTTGCTAACATAGCATTACAATGTACGTTACATGTTCCCATGTCTGACCTTTTCAGAGATTTCAGCTCCTGTTTGTGGGTTCATTCCCATGACAAGCAGTAACGAGGGATTCTTTTTGCTGCTCTTTTTCTAGACCATCTTATCTTATTTTGGGCTTATAATTCATCTTTCACAGAGCTTCCTTTTAACTCCTCCAACCTGCTTGCAGCCACAGGTATACATTAAGTAGAATTTATGCAAGAACATTTGCCTGAAGAGGACAATTAGAGGTAGCTGCAGGGTGTGATTTGTCTAGGGTTTTCTCATGTTTTAATGTAGCTTGACCTATTGGTGTCCCTGCAATGTCTGCTGGTGCTCCTGGAAAACTGCAGAGAGCCCTGACAGACTGCAATTGCCTGATAAAAGAAAGCGAGAGAACATTCAATTTCAGGTGGTTGTTTCTAACGGGACAGTGCTTGTTGAAAGACAAGTATAATACAGAGCTTAGCTCTATCTGAAGGGTCAAATTTTGCAGTCAGTTACACCACTGCAAATCCAAAGGAGTCCTAGCTTTGCACCTGTGTAATTGACAGAAAAATTCAGCTCATAATGTATTAAGGGGAAAGCAGCAGCCTCTGCTTACAGGTTTTCCTTCTAATTTTTTTTTCTAGTTGCTCAGAACTATGGGCTCCACCTCTCAGAATGAAATGTTCCAGGCTTAGTCCCAGATTCTCTACTACCTTGCACCATCATTAAAACCAGTACAAACTGAGTGCAGTGCAAGTGTTAAGCTCTACTATTGACATTTGGTATCATTTTGTATTCACGTTGGGCAAGTTTAAATTACTGCATAGGTGCAAAGCAGGGGAGAATCTGGCGGAAAGTCTGTGCCTGGAGTGATTTTTGAGGTGGTTGTTTGTTTATTTTATCTTAAGTCATATTTTATTATGAGGAGAGATATCCATATACACCTCACTCTTATGTACAACTCTCCAGTCAAACCAGATGCGGGTAGCATGTTAAAGTTTCATATGGAAAGGACCCTCATTGAGGAGAATTGATTTTCAGTATCCTGGTGATTTTTTTTTTATTTGACTCAATTATGGACCTGATTCTACTTTCATTTTACCCATATAAATCTGGGCTAATTCCAGGGATATTAATGGAGTTACATTGTTGTAAACCAGTGTGAGATTCTATGACTTTTCAAAAACAGCATGCATTCCAGGTACAGTACGTTTTGCATAGGGTATTTTGTTAAGCTCATGAACGAAGTGCACAGCTAAGGATAGCTGGGTGGTGTGTCTGTGCATAGTCTGAAACATAGGTAGGTGCAAAGAGGTTAGGGGAAGGAAATTAACAGAAATTAGACTAAGCCAAAGCCTCTTACAATCTGATAAGGTGCCAAGGCAACTCCCATCTTTTCATGTATTTATACCTGCTTCTGTATTTTCTACTCCATGCATCTGATGAAGTGGGTTCTAGCCCACAAAAGCTTATTCCCAAATAAATGTGTTAGTCTCTAAGGTGCCACAAGGACTCCTTGTTGTTTTTGCTGATACAGACTGACAAAGCTACCACTCTGAAACCTGTCACAGCTGCTAAGGTTTGTAAAATAACCCCGTCTTTCCCCAGCTGACTGTTGACGGGCACAGAATAATTAGATGGAATGAAATGGAAGGTGTGTGGGACAGGATTTTATAGTGGGTTATGGAATTTACACATAACATCTCTATTGTGTTATAAACCAGCAGACCTTCAAAGTGTTGGTGAGTGGAACTCCATTTTAGGCACCTCTCACCCATTCTGTTTTTTGTCTGTTGTTGTTGTTGTTGTTGTTTTAATCTAGGGAATTCGATCAGTTACACCATTAAGTATTCAAATGGCTGGAAATAACACCATTAATGTTCTATTTGCAAACTTAATTCTGTCCCCTCATAACTTTGTGTGTATGTGCTACACATTATATGCTATATTTCAATTAACCAATATTCCAGCCTATACTTTCTGCAACTTTATTGGCTTGTATGTTGTATTCGGCTCTGTGTATGCCAGTCGAACAGAATCCACGGAAGTCATTGCTATGAAAATTATCCTTCTTTAAATCTCTTCTTTAAAATAACCTCTGCCATGATGCCTTCAAAACACTTGATAATGGTTAGGCTGCTGGTGTGCTGTAATTGCTGCTTATTACATAAATCATAACTGTCTCATTCTTACCTTGTTCTCCCTCTGCCTGTTTGTTGTAGCTACCTGTTCTCTTTTGTCTTATATTTAGACTGTACACTCTTTGGGAAAGAGGCAGTCTTTCGTTACATGTGTGTACAGCACTTTGCACAGTGGGGCCCCAATCCTTGACTGGTGACCTCAAGGCAGTACTGCAATACTAATAAAATAATAATAAATTATACTTACTTCATTGGAAGGAGGCAGCATGGACAGGCCTCAAGATATTAAAACACATACATTTTAAATATTTAGGTCAATGGGACAACACACGTGCTTAAGGCTGTGCTGTGCATGCATATGCAGCTAAAATATCGAGCTAGTTAATTGCCTCATCCCCTCGTTTAAAGCTAGGGAAACTCACACTGCTAGTTGAAAAGAAATTGTACAGTGCATTAATGTGAGAAAGTATTACAAGATATATCTTAGGAATCAGAGACTGTATAATAGAAAAAGTCTTTGGCAATGAAATTGTACTAGACTATCATGCAAAAGAGATTAGTATAATTATAAAAGAGAAAACATTAAGAGATGTTACACAAATATAACTAAGGTTATAGAAAGATATCTGATATAATGTGTTATTTGAGAAATAGCATTTGATCATGTAATTAGAGATTGTTTATTGTTATGAATACTCACCAGGGGCAGCATTAAGGTTGTTTGTTCAACCTTAACTGTGGCATTTCCTGACTTTTGAGTGCTTAACTGTAAAACATTAGAGTTGAATTGCCCTGGATCTTGTGTAAGTGTGCAGGGAATGAGAAGGTCTTAAAGAGCCTTCCCTATTCCCTCCACTTGTGTGCAACTTGAGAAAGAGCCAGCATACCCACAGTCCCTATGCTCAATGATGTGTGTCCATACAGAGCACAAATGGCTCCCAAAAGGGAATAAAGGCCATGCTGATGCCTGCAGGACGCAGCATGCATACTAGGGAGTTTGGGGACAGCATGTGTCATATCTCTTTTCAAGCTCCCTCTGGGACAGTGTGGTTCTGCACTGCAGGACAGTGCCAAATGGCACAATTTAGCCCTTAATGGTCTCTGATTTAACATAGTTTTCCATGTGAAATATCTTAAACAGAGCCAATGGTGTCTTAGGTAACTGCAGGAATATTTTTCAGGCTTAACGATCCACTTAAGAGCTTACGTTGGATGGAATGATCTTGAAATAGCTCCAGGCACATATAGTGTCGGACAATTTGAACTTGAACAAGTGGGGTTCGCATGTCCAGAGGGAGCGACACAATTAGCAGACAGACCCAAGTAAAATTGTTGCTTTTAGTGTGTCATGCTGTTGACATCAAGGGGTCCTGCCTACTGGGTTCACTGATTGAGCTTCTCTGTTGCTAAGGGCTCCAACTTTTTAAAGCAGTATGTATGTATATGAATTTTTATGCTGGATAAGGTCATGGATGAGAGCACATCATGCTATTAACACTTTTTAAATGTACTCACCCACATTGTGGGGGCTCCCTGTTGAAGGAATTGTTTAGGGTTTTAGATTATACTGCTGCACTCGGTATGGTCCTAATCCAGCTCCCACAGAAGTCATAATGCTGTGACAATTCTCAGAGCACCCAGGATTGTGAGTCACCCTGTTACCTCCTTGCTTCAGTGAAAGAGAGAGACTTGCTGATCTTAAATGGGTGTCACTTTCCTGATATCACCAGTCTGTTAGCCACCCAGACAATCTCTGTAGATCTCTGCCAGCCCTTACTTTGCTTTGCAGGTTAACCTCAGCCCCTCTGAAAGGGTCCTCATTAGTATCCAGTCCCTGACACTGGATACTCACAGAAATTAGCAGGTAAGCTGCCTCTGAAGGAACAGTTCACACACAGCTTGACTAGTACAACTCAGGATCAGGTCCTTTATAACATCATAGCACTGAAATATACTTATAGTGAAACAATCATAAGGTATTTATCAAACGATAAGTTTTGAGAGATAGTGAGTAAGGATAATAAGTGGAAACAGAAACAGTTACACATATGAAACACAATCCTAAGTCCACACGTATCATTGGTTACCTTTCCTGTTTAATAAAGTAGATTTTCTCCCAAGGATTTCATCTTTGATGGACCTGCTGCTTTTCAATCAAAACCAGGATCCAAGTGCTCACTCCATGCCCTTCAAAGGGTTTCCTCCATGAATAGATGACAAGATGTTTTATTTGTCCCCCAGTTATAGTCCACTTAACCCTTGAAGTCCACTCCCACTCCGCTTCTCCTCCAATGCTCGTTTTTCCTGTTGACTTCATGTCTCTGTTCTTCATTCGCATTCAGTTCAAACAGGTGATTGGAGGCCCATTGTGAAACAATACAATGCTTAATTTACATGTCAGTTAGCTAAATGGACCAGCACCCTGCCTCTGAGAGAAAACCTGTTTCTGCTGGTGACTCATACCTTGATACACATTCTGAGGATATATTTTCAGTATATATGCATCTCTCCTCATATATCATCCATCCATACATCTTGCAATGATTAGGAAGAGCAGACTGACATAAGCTTTTATTAGATACCTTACATGATATTCTTTATGGATAAATACTCTGAAAGCAGTGTGTTAGGTGTAGTTTGTCAGTTCTGTTAGGAATTGCTGACACAGAGTAGTGAAACCTTTGCCAGTTGGCACCGCCGGGTCTCTGTGTCACAAATGCATATTTTTAACTAAGGGTTTGTCTACACTGGCAAGTTTTGTTACCAAAAACTGCATTTTGGCAACAAAACAGCGATAGCGCACACACTGCAATGAGACTGTTGTCGAGAAAAAAGCCCATTTTTGGCAACAAAAAACTTCCACCCCTGTGAGAGACTTTTGTTTTTTCCCCTCCCTTTATTTTCGACAAACAGCCAGTGTAGACAGCGTGCCTTTTCCCCCCGATTTTATTGGCTTCCAGAAAGTGTCCCACAATTCCCATGCTGCCGCTCTGGTCAGCGGTTTGAACTCCACTGCCCTGAAGCCAACCCACCCCTCCCCCTTGCAAGCTCCGGGAATTTTAAATCTCATTTCATGCTTGCTGGCTTCCCAGGTGGCTTCTCAGGTGAGCATGGATGGCCATCGCACCAAACGCCCGCCCACTTGGACCGCGGCTGAGTTGTTGGATCTGATCAGCATATTGGGAGAGGAGTCTGTTCAGTCGCAGCTGCGATTGACCCATAGGAATCAGAAAACATATGGGCAAATTTCTCGAGGCTTGTGCGAAAAGGGCTATGATAGGGATATGCAGCAATGCAGAGTGAAGATAAAGGAGCTGAGGTAGGTGTACCATGTGGCACGGGAGGCAAACCATCGCTCTGATGGTGCACCTAAGACCTGCTGCTTCTATAAGGAGCTGAATGCTATCCTCGGTGGTGACCCTACCTTCATCACCAATAGCCCCGTGGATACTTCGGAGGCAGCAGAAAGAGGGGGTAACCCGGATGCTGAAATTCTGGATGAAGAAGTGGAGCTAGAACAGGATGTGGAGTTCCCAGCGGGGTCACCTGGTGGGGCAGGCAGCCAGGAACTTTTTTCCACTCCAGAAATGCTCTACAGGGAGCAGATGAGCCCCCGGGTAAGTTGCTGTGGCTTGTGTAGGGAATCAAAAAGTGGGAGGCAGGTAGTGCTTTATGTGAGCTGGACATTGCCCTGTGTAGCTAATCTGCATGGCCAAGCAGGGTGTTGATGGACATCGAGAGCTGCAGGGAATCCTCCAGAGAGGCTCTGGAAAGTTTCTAAGAGGTACTTGTTTATCCTCTGCTGCAGATTCCAAGGGATTGCAGCCTTGTTAGTTCCCCCATTGTAGGAAACTGTATCATGCATTTAGCAATCACTGGAGCTGGGACCAAAATGACACAAAGCTGAGCTGCATATAGACTGGGTTGAAAGCCGCAAGCCATGCAGTAGCTGTGCCCTCGTTTCCCTGCTCACCCACAGCAGTGAGATGTCAGCAAGCTGGTTGGCCACCTGTGAAAAAATCTGTGATAATTTTAGAATGACTTCCCTGCAAAGCTACCCTGCAAGCTGTGACCGTTTTGTCCGTATGCACAACCACCTTCCCCCCACTCCCGACACTCACAGTGATTGGGGGGCTCGTGCAGCTGTGTGCCTGCCTAGAGTCAGTGAGAAAGTGATTGCTACTTTGCAAAAGGCCCTGGTTACTAAAATGTTTCAGTTGTTTGCTGGAATGTAACAATCCCTTGTCTGTGCAATGCCCACAGCAACAGAGACCTTGAGGAACGCACCACGCCCCCCTGCCGACCGCCTTCAGCAGAGAAGGAAGAATCCGAGACACAGAAAAGAAGACGTGTTCCAGGAGGTGCTACAGCACGATGAGAGACAGACCAGGGAACGCAAAGAGTGCTGGGAAGCCAATGCAGCTTTTGCCAGGCGAGCGGCGGAGTGGATGATAAAAATTATGGAGGATCAGACAGGCTCAAGGATCAGACAGGCTTAAGTCTTTGATACAGCTGCAGACTGAGCAGATCCGAGTTCGAGCACCTCTGCAGCAGATGCACAATTCTTTGCCAACCCCACCCCCCTCTCTGCCCACACGTTCCTTTTCACTTCACAGCACCCCTGAGTTTCCCCATCGCTCCACCCCCTCTCACAGCTTGAACAATGATAGCTGGAGCTACACGCCATTGTGAGGTTTTACTCTTTTTAACAATAAATAAAAGCTAAGATGTTTAATGGTACAGCGTTTTCATTCTGTGTTCTACAAAAGCGTATAGCCATCAATTCACTCTCAGGAACAGGCTTCTAAAGCGTTTTGTTGCATGGAGCTTGGGCCCCAAAACTGTACATGGATGCACCAGGGAAGCAACTCCAGAGCAGACATGTGTTAGTGCCCCCGTTGTCAGAGTGGTTCCTCAAAGCCTCTCTGATGTTAATAGCAGCCCTCTGGGCTCCTCCGACAGCCCTAGCATCTGGCTGTTCAAACTGTGCAGCGAAGCGCTCTGCCTCCATGCTCCACACCTGAGCAAATATTTCACCCTTAAGATTCACACAGAAAGTCAGAAACCATTGGAGAGCTGGGACACAAAGCGGTGCATGATGGGACATTTTGCTTGTCCCAGGATGTGCCGCGCTCTGTTTCTGCCTTCCCACAACACCTATCGACAGATGGTGTCACCGGGTACTGTGGGATACTTACTCAGAGTCCATTGCTCACGCTGTCAACAATGGTGCTCTGAGTGTGGACACAATCTGTCAATAGAGGGAGCAAATGTAGACTCACTTTGGCGACTTTGATTTTGTCGATTTTTTCGTGTCAACATTAGTTTCATGGACAAAACTTGCCAGTGTAGACAAGCCCTAAGATGTTAAAGAAATTAAAAACCATTTGGCTACTGAACCAATTCTAATTTGGTACACAGAGCATTTGAACTTTGAAACAGGCCACAGTTTGTGGCAGATGGAGGTGAGAAAATGTTGATGTATAATTAGTTATTTAGAAACACCTTGTCCAATGATCAATATTGTTATAACACAGAAAAGGTCAAGAGCCGGATTTGTAAAGGAATGTGGGCACCTAAAGATGCACCTAGTGCCTAGTGGGTTTTTCAAATGAAAATCAATGGGAATTAGGTCCCTGGATGCTTTTCAAAATTTCCCTAGGCATCCTTCTGCATATTTAGGCACCTAAATACCTTTGAAAATCTGGCCCTAAAATCTTTGGATTATCTCTTACTAAGTGTTTATACAATATCTAGGATAATGGGATCCTGATCTAAGTTGGGATCTGTAGATGACAGTGTAATAAAAATACAAGCAAAGCTACTCAGACAAAGATTAATTACACTGTGTCTCAAATTAAAGTCTTATGCGGGAAGCATACAAGATTTGTAGTGAGAGTAAATAGCTGTAACTCTGAAGTTACTTGCTTGGAAGCAGCCGTGCTCCTATCCCACATCAGAAGAGAGAATGAACAGTAGCAACTAATCAGTGTTCAGGTTCATAAAGCCACCGCTCCAGCAAGAGCAGAGGGATGTTAGTTCTCTTGAGAGTCCAGAAGCAACTGAGCATTTTGCTCCTTACTCTGTCCAGCAACTTAAAAGTAATTAGTCAGTGCCTAGAACAGGAAAGATTTTTCTTCATGGATTACCTCAAGTTTAGCAGGATATAGCAAAGATGCCATTACATTTATATCCTAAATGCTGGATATAAATTCCAGCAAGCTTGCTAGTATTTTCCTGCTATTTTGCATAGCTAGATTGAGATCAGGAAAGATAAGCATTCTGCCCCCTGCCATGATAACGTAACTTACTAAGCACTTACTGTTTTCTGCTTCTCTCCAATGTCTACGAACCCTTTGATCCCAGCTGCATTTTGGCCCTTCCTTGGTCTTACTGGAGTCTTGTTCTACAAAATTAAAATAATGTATGAAGCTTGAGGAGAACTTACTCTTCAAAATCACCTTTTTTTTGTTGTTAGAGACTTTACCAGCAACTCCTGCAAATATAGCTATTTTTTGCCCTGGCCTCAATCTGACTCTCTGACAAAGCTACTTCTCATGGCTCACCCACCAAGTTTTTTTGTGATTCCACCTGCTTTTCCATATAGACCAAGAACCCAGACCTTCTACTCTAGCATCTTCTAAGGGCATGGATACACTACAAAATTATGTTGACTTAAATTAGCTTGGCATACTGCTGCTGCAGTAATTACTTTTCCTTTTACATGTCCACACTATGCTTTTTGTGTCGCCAGTGTGTGTCTTCATCAGGAGCACTTATACTGGTTGTACTGTCAGTGTGGGGCATTCTGGGATGGCGTCTGAAAGCTAGTAACAATCGATGTAAGCAACATAGCGTCTACACTGATAACTGCATCAACCTAGCTACATCGACATTGACTATACACATCTCATCAAAGTGAAGTTATTAAGTCAGCATAGCAGGGCAGTTATGTCAGTGGGCTCAAACTAGTGTAGACACTTTCATAGTTAGGTTAAACCTAAGCTGCCTTGCGTTGACCTAACTCTGTAGTGCAGACCAAGCCTAAATTACAATTTTTGGTCTCCATCAAACCCACCATTTCTTCTTTTGAAAACAACACACCTAACATGTTCAGTTCCACATTGCATTTAGAGGAATGACTCCTCAGGTGCTCCAGACTTGTATTTGGATACAACAAAGGTTGCTTTATTTCATCCATTGTCCTCCCTTCCCTATCCACCTGTCTCATGGGAGTGAGTGGGTGCATAGTGCCTGGTTATACTTCTGTCCTAAAGCAAAGGCTAGGTTGCCATTTTGGAGTGCACAGGGGAGTTCTTACTCACCTGTCAGTCCAAGTCACAATCTAGTCCTGAATGAGTGGCATTTGTGAGAGAGAACATACATAACACAATTAAATCTTTCCCCTCCCTTTTTTAGCATCTTTTCTTCAAGTTGAATCTTTCTCCCACCCTCCCATTGTTACTCTGACATCTGTCCATCAATTTATTCTAACCAATAAATTATTCAAAGGTTTGTCATAAAAATAAAGGGAAGAGTAAACCCCTTTTAAAATCCCTCCTGGCCAGAGGAAAAATCCTCTCACTTGTAAAGGGTTAAGAAGCTAAAGGTAACCTTGCTGGCACCTGACCAAAATGACCAATGAGGAGACAAGATACTTTCAAAAGCTGGGAGGAGGGAAAAAAACAAAGGGTCTGTGTCTGTCTGTATGCTGCTTTTGCCGGGGACAGAACAGGAATGGAGTCTTAGAACTTTTAGTAAGTAATCTACCTAGGTATGTGTTAGATTATGATTTCCTTAAATGACTGAGAAAAGAGCTGTGCTGAATAGAATGACTATTCCTGTCTGTGTGTCTTTTTTGTAATTTAAGGTTTTGCCTAGAGGGATTCTCTATGTTTTGAATCTAATTACCCTGTAAGGTATCTACCATCCTGATTTTACAGAGATGATTCCTTTACTTCTATTAAAAGTCTTCTTGTAAGAAAACTGAATGCTTTTTCATTGTTCTAAGATCCAAGGGTTTGGGTCTGTGGTCACCTATGCAAATTGGTGAGGCTTTTTACCAAACCTTCCCCAGGAAGTGGGGTGCAAGGGTTGGGAGGATTTTGGGGGGAAAGACGTGTCCAAACCATGTTTCCCAGTAAACCCAGATAAAGTTTGGTGGTGGCAGTGGAAATCCAAGGGTAAAATAATTTTGTACCTTGGGGAAGTTTTAACCTAAGCTGGTAAAAGTAAGCTTAGGAGGTTTTCATGCAGGTCCCCACATCTGTACCCTAGAGTTCAGAGTGGGGAAGGAACCTTGACAGGTGTGTTTCATGAGGATGGGTGAAAGGCAATAATAAATTCCATCCCTTCCTACAGCGTGCTTGCATCTATAATATGGGAACACTACAAGGGAAAAGTGAAGTAGCTGATTTAATGAGTTATTTATGTGTTTTGCAGAAGTATCCTCTCAAATGCTTAAAGTAATATGACTTTAATGAGCCATGTAGGATCTGTAGTTTTTGCTTTGTTGAACATTTTCCCCCTGGTAAACTGAGTCATTAATATTAATTAGAAATTGAGTAGCCAATTACAGGGTTGAATAGGAAGTGAGGGGAAAAACTGTTTGGAAACAAAATGTCTGTACATACACACTGAAGGAACTGGAGGTCACTAGAATCTGTGGGTTTGGATTAGTGAACACCGTTGAGGTCTAATTAATGAATACACCTCGCTCATTCAATTGCAATATCAGATTTTGTTTAACTAAAGCAAAGTGGTTATCAATAGGGTAATAGAATTCTATAGCTGAACTTTTATTCTCCATTTTTCCTTAGCAGTTTTGAGTAGATAGATAGATAGATGATAACAAGGTGGCACTGGAAGCACCATGTATTGTAAAGGTTGCCTGACACTTCCCATTATTAGACTCTGTTTTCAGTTTATTATAACTTTCCAAAATGTTAACTGTGTGGGCTGAAATTCTGCATGCTTGGTGTTTCCCTCAGGTTGAATTTTTCTGAAAAATTTCAACCCAAAAATTCAGCTGTTTCTGAAAATGACGCTACTGAAAAATACATTGTATTGTGTTAAAAAAAATCTGGTGATCTTTTCCTTGAGATGCTCTAAGCAGGAACTGGACATTTGTTCTTTGCATCAGGGATGTGCCTTTTGCCACCTCAATAAAAATTTATGTTCATTTGGCCACGTTATAAGCCTTTGAAAAATTGCAGTTTGTACATGCTCAGTTATGACTTACTAGAGCTTCACACCTAAAAACTCCAAATATTCCATCGATATAGATCATGCTCTAGCCCAGGCCTTCAGTGGGCTGAGCATGACTTCCCTGCAAGTGCAGTTCTGGGATGCAGTAGGCCAAGCTGGGGCTGGGCTGGGCACCAGAACGAAAAGCAGGGATGCTGTCTCCACTATGCTGTCAGTGTGCTAGCACTCAGGCAGTGTGGAAGTGGAAGCTGCCTGAATAGAATGGAACAAGAGTCAGACCTGGAGATGGGAAGAAGAGACTGGGACAAGAAGCCTGGGGTGAGGGTGGGTGAGAATACAACTGAGACTGGAGATTTTGGGGGAGGCAGATGGAAACTGAGACAGGGAGTTTGGGGGTAGACTGGGATTGGCTTGACAAGGAGACTGGGACTGGGAATCAGTACGACAGAGGTGGAAAAGGAGGTGAGAAATGAAGGGAGACTGAGCTGATGAGAAGCCAGGGTATTAAGAATAGAAATAGAATTGCTTAGGCAAAGAAACTGGAATAAAATGCCTGAGGGTGAATTGAAGGAGGGGGAAGCCTGGGAATGAATCAGGGTTGTATAGTGAACAAGACTGTTGTCTACACGACCCCTGCTTCATTTATTGCAGAAGTTGGAATGTATGTTGTGAATGAGACTGTGGGGGATTGCAGGAAGTGAAAGGAGGGTCCATGGTGAAGGCAGTTGCGAATTGGATTCTCTCTCTTCCTCTGTCAGAGAGCTCCTATGTGATACTAGCTGAGTCACTTCAACCAACCATGGCACTGGTCGTCACTAATGTTGTGTTCTTTACCTTCTGGGTGCCCAACTTGAAATCCTGGGGTGTGATTTCAGAAGTGCTGAGCACTCACCACTGTAACTGAAGTCAGTGGGATCTGTGCTTGAATATATAAGGGCTATATCACGGGTGGCCAAACTGTGGCTCACGAACCACATGTGGCTCTTTTACAGTTAAAGTGCGGCTTGCAGAGCCTCCCCCCAACCCCACCCCCATTCTCCACCTACCAGACTGAGGGGTGGAGGAGCTCAGGACCTCTGCCTCAGCAGGAACGGGGCTGAAACCCAGAACCACAGCAGATGCATCCCAGCTCTCAAACTTCTGAAGATCGTTGTATGCAGCTCAGCGGGTCAGTAAGTTTGGCTACTCCGTGCTATATAATGATAAGAACTCTCAAAATCAGTACCTAGTTGTCTTAACTGGGGCACCCAGAACAAACTGACACTTTTGATCTTAAAATGTCTGTCCATCTCCCTATATGTAAAAAAATTAATGTTTGTGAAACACTCAGACACCATAGTGATGAGAGCAATAGAAAAGCGCAATTAGAATAGCGTGCTGTAAATAGGATATGGGGCCACGCACTGGACAATGAGGAGAAAACAAAATATTGAATAGCTGCTCATTAATCCTGTGCACAGAAAGAGGCCCTAGTCTTGTGGAAATAATAGTATATGATCATGTGTCAGGACTGAGGGCTTGTCTACACTACCCGACAGATCGGTGGGCAGTGATAGATCCAGCGGGGGTCGATTTATCGCGTCTATTTATCGCATCTAATATAGACGCAATAAATCAACCGCTGAGCACTCTCCCGCCTACTCCGGTATTCCACCAGAACGAGGAGTGCAAGCGGAGAGCGTCAGCTGTCAACTTACCACAGTGAAGACACCAGGGTATGTAGATCTAAGTACATTGACTTCAGCTACGCTATTCACATAGCTGAAGTTGTGTATCTTAGATGGACCCTGCGCGCTAGTGCAGACAAGCCCTAAGGAGCCACAACTAGCTTTCTTACCTGCTAGCTTAATCCTCAGGCAGTCTAACGAGTGCAGGTGACCACATCTGAGTCACCTGAATGACGAACCATTTGATTTGCTGAGGGGATCAGCAGGCCTGCTCTTAAAACCACCAGCAGCAGCCGGGTGCTGGTGGCGCATAACATTTGCCCACAGCTGTGACAGCCCCTATGCTTGCTTGTTCCCAGCCTTGTCCCTGCCTTGTTTCAGCCCTGGAACTGCCCTTGCCTCACTCCAGGTTATCCTGGGTCCAATTCCTGATTTCTGACCCTTGGCTCTGGTGTCTGGCCTCTGACTCCTGCTCTGATCCATAGACATGAGCGCTCACGTGCTGGTCTCTGACATCATATAATTAAAGATTATATCATACTGCATATGCACAAGGTAGCCAAATTAAAGTTGCATAGGCAGCCTTAATTCTGGCATTTTCCTAACTTTTGAGAGCTTGACTCTGCAGCCTTAATACTGTTCTATTAATGGTGTGTGTTATATTAATGTATTAGGAAGACTAATTCTTTCTCTAGGAGCTGGTTTGATGTTTATTTACATAGCCAAGACATAGCCATTCCATAGCAGATTATTTTATTGTGTTTACATCAGTTCTATGTCCGTATATTTGAGGGTTTTAGGCCCCAGATCTGACCTGTCATACTGTAAAGATATTTGTCTTTAATAGGGAATATTGTCTGGATTCTAAAGGTTGCATTGTGACCAGCTCTGCATAGACTCCTCAAGAGGCAAGAGGTTGCAAGGAACCTTCCTTACCTCATGCCCCACATCAGAAAACACCCAAAGTGGCTGGGGAGTGCAGGCACTGAATGAGGTTAGGTAAGGTAAGAGTGGCAAATTGTCCTGCCCCATGTCTTCACCAGTGGGCAGAGCTGGCCAGGCACAGGGGAACCCATGCTTTGCCTTGTAAAAGGCAGAACACCTGTAGGAAGCCAGGAACTATACTGGTTGCTGAATTAGCTAAATATCTTCCTAGGGTTTCAGCTTCAGCACAGTCCTTTACCACCGCTGTCTCCCATCATCATTACCGAGCCCAAAACACCTATTTTCAATCATCTGCCCTGAAATACAGAATAAAAATGTCACCGTCATCACTGTTCATGTCTAACTTTTCAATATTTCTATTTTCCTGACAAACAGCAATAAAGCAGGTAACAAGTACTCCCTGAGCTGTGCTGATAGCATGGCTGACATAGTGGATACTTCTGATAACAAGGAATCAAACCAGCTAAGCCACATTGGCTTTTCCTCTTTTAAGAACAGAGAGAAAACAATGATTTCCATATCAAGAAGGAGAACAGCAATAATAAAAATGTTGACAGCTCTCCGATAACAAATTTCATCCCAGGATGTCCAAGAGCTTTACAAACATTAATTAATTAATCCCCAAAATACTTGTGATTTAGAAAATGGAAAATATATAGGAATTATTTTGCCCATCAACAAAATGCAGCTACCTCCGGAGTACAAAGAGGCTGATCTCCAGTACCTAGCAACAAAACACAACTGCTCAAGCAGAAAGTGAAAATGAATACTATACCCAGGTGAAATTCCAGAGGGAACACAGGGTGCCAGCCTGTAATCACTAAAGCTGGGCAAAATATTTTCAGCACCGAGTAAATTTTCTGAAAAATACATTTTAGAGACACCAAAATTATTCACAACTTTGAGTGAAATTCTG
The DNA here is from genome assembly GCF_015237465.2 of Chelonia mydas. NCBI lineage: Eukaryota > Metazoa > Chordata > Testudines > Cheloniidae > Chelonia > Chelonia mydas. The sequence goes on along the minus strand of NC_057850.1, from coordinate 238,179,568 downwards.
TTAATAGTTTAAAAAACAAACAAACAAAAACCCCCCTGAAAACAAAACTATTGAAAATGTCAAAATGGTTCATTTTGAAAATATCCAGATGAATTGAAATTTGCAATGTTTCCTTTGACCCAAACTTTTTTCTTTTTTTTTTTTTTTTTTTAGTTTTCTGTTTAGTTGAGGAAAAAAACAAACATCTGTTTCAGTTCAAAACAAGCCAATTTTTTTTTTCAGATTTTTCAGTTTGGATACTGAACCAAAAAATTAGTTATTCACTCAGCTCAGAGAACTGAACCGCTGCTGATTGATCTGGTGATAGGTGAACAGAGTTGGTAGATCAGGCCTAAAACACCACAGTATTTCCATTTATTCCGAATAGGAGATAACTGTGATATTTTAGATACCGCTGTGCTAAAATCTGGGTAAAACAGAGAACCACAGTCTCACTTACACTCAGGCCCATTCACACCAGTGTGGCAAAGGGCCTTTAAGTGGATGCAGTTACATTTATGCATTGGCCCTTTTCAGTGCCACAGCATGTAAAGCAACTTTACAATAAATGAGAATCAAGCCCTGTCTTTTTAATGGCCAACAGTACACACTAGTAACATTTAGTGTAATATTAGAGGCTGACCCGTAGAAAGAATTCTTTACATCAGGTGCACATTTTACATTCGGAAACTAACTAATTCCTCTGGAACCACCCCTGAGCCACATCTTATTCTATCTGTGCATTTTAACTCATCCTCAGCTGAACAACTGATGGTTTAAGAATTAGTCTAAAAAAAAAAAACTTTGACAGCTATAGAGAGACCTACAGTTTTCCCTGTCTAGCTAGGATCCTGGTAACTTATATGGCTACATTACTCTTCTGGGTTCTAGTCTCTCTTAAGGCAAATTTAATTGCAAATAATGTGTGCGTTTTTTTAATCAGCTACGCATGGGTCTGCACCTGTTGGTTTTGCTTCTGTTTATCATGATAAGTTTCAGGCTTCTTTATAGCAAAATGAGGTGCTTGTGTGTTTATATATTTATATACAGTTTCCTGAATTAATAAATAGACCTATAGTACATGCATCTTAGTATCTCCTATTAAAATATCAAAGATTTTGTTCTCTTACCCCCACCTTATTACTTCACTGGGAAATATACAAATCCAGCAACAGTATTTCCTTTTCAGGAAGTCCACTGGCTATTGTCATGACCCACAGATCTCCAATCGGCATCTGCAGCAGTCCTGCGGGAACCATCATGCTCCAGCCTGCCACCCAACAGCTTACTGACATCAGCTAGAACCAGAGCTCCTTGAAGCCTACCTCAGATAGGAGGCTCCACCCCAGACTCCAATTGGTGGAACACCAGAACTCCTGATTAGCCCAGTCCCCCTACTTAAACCTGAAGGAGGAACAAGAAGTTGTTTGTACAACTGGGGTCAATCCTGCTTTGGACTGCTCACCCAATGCTACCTGCTTTTGTCTCCTGGTTTCATGACACATGGTTCTTGATCTTGGGTTCATCTCCTGATCTCGACCTCCTGGTTTCTTAACCCAGCTTCCTTGCTTGTATCTGACTATTGGTTCCTGAACTTTTCGTTCTCAACCCCAGCTGGTATGGGGATCAACCCCATACTAAGCACTAGGCCCAGCTGCCTATGTCCTGAGCCTGACACCTATGTAATTTGATGTACAGCACAAAACTCACCTCTTCACTATTCATTGGTGCATCGACTGTGTTAAATTTCTACATGGGCATGCATACAAATTGCCATGTGGGTGTATCCTGCAAAAAGACTCCACACTATCATTTTGCTGCCTTTCCTGGCAGTGGCTGAAACATCAAATAATTAGAGGAAATCTGCCCTCCTCATGAGAACTTTCATGCTGATGTCTTGTTTGGTGTGTATTCAGAGATCTGCCCTCTAGCGGCTGGTCTTGAAGACTCAATGCTCATTACTACCACTGACAACTCTAGGAGGTTCTCCTGTAGCTCAAATGGTAGAAGCTTTTGGTTTTTAAAGTCCAAAGATCCTGAGTGCACCCAAGAGTATCACATGTGCTGGATATAGTGGTATATTGGATCATTGTATGTACGCCATCAAGGATTGATTACAGCAGAAGCAGAGTCACTTCCTGATCCTGGCAACATGACTTTAACAGTCCTCTACAAAGACTTCAGCCAATATATCAACTTCATTAGCCTAGCTGAAGGCACCTGTGTGTGTCTGAGATCTGTCTGTATTTAAAGAATAACTTTTAATATTGATATTTTTAAGAATGCTTGAGATAGTAGGGGCAGAGGGAAGAGCATTCCACAAGGGATCCCTTATCTTCATCCCAAAAACTGCATTAAAGAAGTAATAGAAAAAAATGTGCTGCTTTGTGTTGGTGACCAAGAAGTATCTATAACCTCTGGGTTTTCCCTGAAGAGGATAGCTGTGGCTTAGTGCAGGAGAAGGGTTAATGTGTCCTATGGGACTCTTTTTTTTTAATGTGGAAAAGATTCTATGGTCTTAGATTTTGCAGCAGTATGGAGTTTTTTTTTTTTTACAAAACATACAATTTGGGGCCTGCTATGACCTGACTGTTTCGGTCTGAAAGGCATCTGTGAGTGTGCAAAGTGCAGTAAATCCTTATTGTCCTGGAAACAGGGTAGCTGCTGGCTTAGTGTGAAGTTGTTTCCTCATTTCTGTATATAGTTTTTGTTTGAAATAAAAAGAGTTTATCTTGATATTAGTCTGTTCACCTGTCAGATTCTATAGGGGCTTCAGAATAAGGGTTTTAAAGCAGAGATACACTTAAACTGCAAAATAAGAAATGATATCCTTATTCCAAAACCCACAAGACTGGGGATATTTGGATCTAGATTCACAGAAATGAATGGAGGAGATCCAGGTCCAGATTCAAAACCTATCACCCTCTCAGAGCTTGGGGATGTTTGGGCTTGGGGATTTTGCTTCTGGTCCATCTCTGCTTTCAAATGTGGTTCTGCTCTGAAAAATGTCTCTTTCAGAATGACATTGTGGGGTTCCATGGGGTTTTAATGATCCCATAACTTATTTTTTCAGTTTACCAGTTAGAAAATGACTGCATTATCAGTCCCCCAGTGTAAAGATGGACTCTTTTTAGTGCTTTTCTCTTAATTTCAAAAAGAGCAGGCATATGGGAGGTAGGGAAGTGAATTTCAAATATTTAATTGTAAATGCAATACAGCTGTAGTTTTTAATCTGCATATGTTCCATTACATAATTTGTTTGTGACCTTAAAGAGCTTCTTTCTCCAAGAGGGGATGGTCTGGTTCATTGCCAGGTCACCCACAGCCCCCCTCAAAAGGAAGATTCACAGAATGTGCATTGCATCCCTTGCAGTTCTTTAATCTGCAAGTACACTGCCAATCTGGCAGTGGCAGCAACATTCAGGAAACTGAAACATTGTTTCTAAGGCATGATACAATTCACTGCCTCCAAGAAAAGTGGCAGGAGGCAATGAGTGGAGTAACTGCCAAGCAGGGAACCATAGCATGATTTCATCAATACTTGTAAATCAAACCAGCGATGCACGCAACTTCACAAACAAGAGGTTTCCTTCTTACAGGCTAGCCACCTTTCATCCTGCTTCTTTTTCTATCCTAATAGGCTGTGTACGCTGTTACTGGCTGGAAGCTGGAATTTATACACTGGGTACAAGTACAGCAGACATGAGATTGAAGGACAAGGCAATAGCACTTTCCTCATTAAAATAATTAAGATCCCATTTTAGGAAGCCATCCCTATTAAGGAAAGGGGTTTAAGCATGTGCTTAATCCGCACTGGGACTCAAGTGCTTAAGTGCGTTCCTTAACTGATGCCTAATTTAGTAAACAGAAGGCACCAAATATTCTTTCATTGAGAGCAGAATTTGCCCTAAATGGAAAAATCAGGTAAGCATACTCTCCTATTATTACTTGAGTTCTGGAGTCAAATGAAATGTGCTGTTATAAAAGGAATGCAAAAACAACAGCAAAATTAATTACAAGACCATATAACTGTTTTGCTTGTTCTATGGAACATGCATAAGGAGGAAAAATACCTGGAAAATTATCCAATAAACCAAATAACTTTTCAAGTGTGGAACTTTTCTCCTCTTTGGGGCATATAGCTATCTTTACTGTAACAAATATCCATATTAGATAAAGAGGCCAAATTCAGAATACATCCACTGGATCCTAAATCCTCAGTCTTGCAAACACATGTAGATAAATATCTTCACACATCAAAACTTGTCTTGAGCTCAATGGGACTGCTCATCTGACCAAAGTTATGAGTGTGTGCTAAATCTTTTCAGGATCGGGAATTTAGACCTGGATTCAGCAATGTGCTTAAGCAAGTGCCTTATTTTAAGCACCTTGCTGAATCTTCTATACCTTAGTTAGTAACTTTTAGAGCTAGACAAATATCGGTAAAAGCATTCATGTGAATTTTCTAATTAATTTGCTTCTGTCATGCTTATGTCCCTTTTATGTCAGCTTAGCAGGAACATTTGCACAATGTTTTGGGGTTGTTTTTTTTCCAGCCTTTAACTTTATTTGAAACCTGATATGGAATAAAAACAACCAACCACTATTTATTGTCATACTTTCTAAGGTCAGTTCCATGGTACCCTAGTGCTTCATTAAAGAAGCACTGACTTTTTTGTTGTTGTCTTTGTTGTTGGCTTTGTAATAGGCTTTGCAGACAACACTCAGGAGAGATGAGTGTAATTGAGAAGAGACGTGGACAGGGCAATAGGTTATTGTTTAGAATCTTAGCTTGTGGCTATAGTAAATTTAAAGAATGCCCTCTTTCAACTGTCTTAGTTATGTCTTAGTAAAGTAAGTGCCCAGATAAGATGATGATAAAAGCTCAGGAAATTATAATGAAACTAAATAAAAATCTATCAAGAAAGGAAACTGCCCCCTAAAGTGCACAGTCAGTGAATCCTCCACAGTCTGCTCACACCCCTTCACCCTTAAAGATATTTCCCTGAGATAGGTGCCAGCTTAGGATCCCCATCAGTGTGCTTCCATTGCAGAAGAGAAGCAGAATGAGGCATGATTGAGTGGGGCCTTCTGAATTAAATAATTAGACAAATCTCTTCTGGGAGAACTTTGCAGAGATTTCTTCCCCTTCAGTTCCTTCCTCTGGGTTTTACTGTGGGACTGGGTGCCCAGACCTAAAACAGCTACAACAGAGACAGGAAACGAGTGTCAAATTTTGCACTTGCATAAGTCCAGTGTAACTCCATTGAGGTCAGTGGAGTTCCCCTGCATGTACATAGGTGTAATAGAGAGCAGATTTGGGGTCTAAAGAAACTGATTCTGTCTGAAACTGAAAATGCGTCAGGAAAAACAATAAAGACACCTAAATTTCAAACATTTATATTTTTCTCTTCTAGCTGGAATTGTGACTTTAATATTCAAGGACCTAAATCTGAAGTCCATTTGGAAGATTTCCACTGAAGTTGGGGTTCTGAATTTTTTTACTCAATCGAGGCACAGGTAATAATAATAATAATCAATAATAAAAATACTAATAAATAAAAACTCACTGAGTTCAGTGGGAAGTTTGCCAGAGTGAGGAATTCAGGATTGGGTCCCTGCTAGAATAAAAGGAACTGAAAAGGAGGAAGTAATCTGGGACTGGTGGTTTTGAAATAAGTAGAAGCACAGAAAGTGGATTTAGCCTGAGGCTAATATAAGTCTTGTCTTTTTCTCTAACTGGTTCTTTCAACATAGCAGCTACCTCCACTGATTAATATATTTACTGCAAAGTGGTACCAACTCATTCACAGAAGTGAGCTTGCGGACAATTATAATCCGCTGAAAGAGCATAAAGTCCTATAAATTGAACTAATGAGTTTGGAGGCATTACTCAACTAGCACCATATTTGGGTAGTGCTACAAGTAACCTTTGGGGATTACAAATTGCAAACCAAGATGAAAATTCTAATCAATGAAACGGGGAATTTAAAGGACAAAAGAGAAAACAAGTGCATGGCATAGAAGCAAGTACCTAAGAAAGACAGATGTGAGCCGGAAGCAAGGTCTGGAAGCAGTATGAAGAGTGAGAAAAAGAACTAAAATGGAGAGAGGAGAATTCAGAGGCTAGAGCTGAAGTAAGAATCAATGAAAGAAGAGGAAGGCAAGAAATTAGCATAAGAAATAATTGCTACTAAAGCCAGGATTGTCCCTATCATTTCAGGAGTCTTTGTGTTGACCGCCAGCTATGTGTTATAAAAGCTAATAAACAAAACAACACCCAAGTCCCTTTGAATAGCCCAGCTTAAAGGCTTGAAACAAACTAAAGACTTCATGGTTCTCAAAACATATCACAGTCACTGGAAAACTGAAAACCAGCAGGGATTAAAAGACGGCATTTAGAAGACCCCAGTATTAAAGTGATGCACGTTACAATGTGTATTTACAAACAACCATACATCTCACCCCAGTATCAGCCATGACAGCTGCACTGTAAATCATCTTGTCTAAACACACACCTTTTAGGCATTTTTATTTTCAATATCCCCTAGGCAGAGGTTGCAATTCCTGGATCATCTGCCTGCAAGAAGGCAACCAAATGAAATAATTTACTTTCCAATATAAAGAAATCAAAACACCTTCCAAACCTTGTTTCCATTACCAATTTTCATAGCCATCATAATCATGAGAATTTTCATTTCTTTGAAAAGTAGTATGTAATGTAGGGTTTTTAGTATCAGTCTGTATCCACATAAACAACAAGGAGTCTGGTGGCATCTTAAAGACTAACAGATTTATTTAAGCATAAGCTTTTGTGGGCACTTCTTCAGATGCATGGAGTGAAAATTATAGATGCAGACATAAATATACTGGCACATGAAGAGATGGGAGTTACCTCACCAGTGGAGAACCAGTGTTGACAGGGCCAATTCGATCAGGGTGGATATAGTCCACTCCCAATAATAGATGAGGAGGTGTCAATTCAGGAGAGGCAAAGCTGTTTTTGTAATGAGCCCGCCACTCCCAGTCCCTATTCAAACCCAAATTAATGGTGTTAAATTTGCAAATGAATTTTAGTTCTGCTGTTTCTCTTTGAAGTCTGTTTCTGAAGTTTTTTTGTTCAAGTATAGCTACTTTCAAATCTGTTATAGAATGTCCAGGAAGATTGATGTGTTCTCCTACTGGCATTTGTATGTTACCATTCCTGATGTCCGATTTGTGTCCATTTATTCTTTTACATAGGGACTGTCTGGTTTGGCCAATATACATGGCAGAGGGGCATTGCTGGCACATGATTGCATATATCACATTAATAGATGTGCAGGTGAATGAGCCTCTGCTGGTGTGGCTGGTGTGGTTGGGTTCTCTGATGGTGTCACTAGAGTAGATATGGGGACAGAGTAGGCAACGAGGTTTGTTACAGGAATTGGTTCCTGGGTTAGTGTTTCTGTGGTGTGGTGTGTAGTTGCTGGTGAGTATTTGCTTCAGGTTGTGGGGCTGTCTGTAAGCAAGGACTGGACTGCCTCCCAAGGTCTGGGAGAGTGAGGGATCATTTTCCAGGATAGGTTGTAGAACGTTGATAATGCACTGGAGAGGTTTTAGCTGGGGGCTATACGTGATGGCCAGTGGTGTTCTGTTATTTTCCTTGTTGGGCCTGTCCTGTACTAGGTGATTTCTGGGTACCCATCTCGCTCTGTCAACCTTTCTCCTCACTTCCCCTGGTGGGTATTGTAGTTTTAAGAATGCTTGATAAAGATCTTGTAGGTGTTTGTCTCTGTCTGAGGGATTGGAGCAAATTCGGTTGTATCTTAGGGCTTGGCTGTAGACAATGGATCGTGTAATGTGTGTTGGATGGAAGCTGGAGGCATGTAGGTAAGTATAGCGGTCAATAGGTTTCTGGTATAGGGTGGTGTTTATGTGACCATCACTTATTTGCACTGTAGTGTCCAGGAAGTGGATCTCTTTTGTGGACTGGTCCAGGCTGAGGTTGATGGTGGGGTGGAAATTGTTGAAATCCAGGAGGAATTCTTCAAGTGCCTGCTTCCCTTGGGTCTGTCGAGGACTCAAACCCCAGATGGGCACGGTTCGTTGTCTGACCGGAGAGAGACAGGCAACAACAGCAAGGTCCGAACTCAAAGCTCTTTATTGAAGAGTGCACACAACAATAGAGAGCAGCCCGTCTCCAAAGAGAACCAGCCAGCCTCTAAGTAAAACTCATAGGATTTTATAGACAGTCCTGTCGGGTCACAGATTTATTCATAAAGCAGGCCACCCCTCCCCTATATTAGTTAAAATCCTCTTTCTCTATATGCATCCACATATACCCCCCTTATTGTAGATAACTTTTAGCAAATCGTAGTGCTTCACTAACTTTCTTATCGGTATGGGTGTCAACCAGGAGACGAGGAGTTAAAACAGACATAGTACGAGAGCAGGGAGTGGAAAACAGCCCCTCTGTATCTCAAGGACTGTTCCCAGCACATCTGGTACAAAAATGCAGGAATGCAGGCCTCCCCTTTTTTCTCACTCTCTGTAACTTAAACAAATGTTCCTTCAGTCTACTTTCAGAGACTTTCCCAGCAGCCTCTCTTAGCCTGACTTTGGTTCAGTTGGCATAACTGCCTCCTGTTTAGCTTTTCTCACCTAACAGGTCCAGATGATGAAGATGTCATCAATGTAGCACAAGTAGAGGAGGGGTGCTAGGGGATGAGAGCTGAGGAAGTGTTGTTCTAAGTCAGACATAAAAATGTTGGCATACTGTGGGGCCATGCGGGTACCCATAGCAATGCCACTGACGTGAACATATAAGTTGTCCCGAGATCTGAAATGGTTGTGGGTGAGGGGTTTTAGTGATTATTATGGACAATATTTCGCAGTTCTGCTTCACTTTTCATCTGAGGTTCTCAAACATTTATCAGGTTTCAGAATAGCAGCCGTGTCAGTTTGTACCCGCAAAAAGAAAAGGAGTACTTGTGGCACCTTAGAGACTAACAAATTTATTTGAGCATAAGCTTTCGTGAGCTACAGCTCACTTCATCGGATGAATGCAGTGGAAAATACAGTGGGGAGATTTATATACACAGAGAACATGAAAAAATGGGTGTTACCATACACACTGTAACGAGAGTGATCAGGTAAGGTGAGCTATTACCAGCAGGAGAGCGGGGGGAGGGGACCTTTTGTAGTGATAATCAAGGTGGGCCATTTCCCTCAGTTGACAAGAACGTGTGAGGAACAGTGTGTGTGGGGGGGGGAGGGGAGGATAAACATGGGGATATAGTTTTACTTTGTGTAATGCCACATCCACTCCAGGATTGTCTGGCTATGTAGACTCCCTCCTCAGGCCCTACGCTACCAGCACTCCCAGCTATCTTAGAGACACCACTGACTTCCTGAGGAAACTACAATCCATCGGTGATCTTCCTGAAAACACCATCCTACCTACTATGGATGTAGAAGCCCTCTACACCAATATTCCACACAAAGATGGACTACAGGCTGTCAGGAACAGTATCCCCGATAATGTCACGGCAAACCTGGTGGCTGAACTTTGAGACTTTGTCCTCACCCATAACTATTTCACATTTGGGGACAATGTATACCTTCAAATCAGCGGCACTGCTATGGGTACCCGCATGGCCCCATAGTATGCCAACATTTTTATGGCTGACTTAGAACAACGCTTCCTCAGCTCTCGTCCCCTAATGCCCCTACTCTACTTGCGCTACATTGATGACCTCTTCATCATCTGGACCCATGGAAAAGAAGCCCTTGAGGAATTCCACCATGATTTCAACAATTTCCATCCCACCATCAACCTCAGCCTGGACCAGTCCACACAAGAGATCCACTTCCTGGACACTACAGTGCTAATAAGCAATGGTCACATAAACACCACCCTATACCGGAAACCTACTGACCGCTATTCCTACCTACATGTCTCCAGCTTTCACCCAGACCACACCACATGATCCATCGTCTACAGCCAAGCTCTACGATACAACCGCATTTGCTCCAACCCCTCAGACAGAGACAAACACCTACAAGATCTCTGTGAAGCATTCTCACACTACAATACCCACCTGCTGAAGTGAAGAAACAGATTGACAGAGCCAGAAGAGTACCCAGAAGTTATCTACTACAGGACAGGCCCAACAAGGAAAATAGCAGAACACCACTAGCCATCACCTTCAGCCCCCAACTAAAACCTTTCCAATGCATCATCAAAGATCTACAACCTCTCCTGAAGGACGACCCATCACTCTCACAGATCTTGGGAGACATGCCAGTCCTTGCTTACAGACAGCCCCCCAACCTGAAGCAAATACTCACCAGCAACCACACACCACACAACAAGAACACTAACCCAGGAACCTATCCTTGCAACAAAGCCCGTTGCCAAATGTGTCCACAAATCTATTCAGGGGACACCATCACAGGGCCTAATCACATCAGCCACACTAGCAGAGGCTCGTTCACCTGCACATCTACCAATGTGATGTATGCCATCATGTGCCAGCAATGCCCCTCTGCCATGTACATTGGCCAAACCGGACAGTCTCTACATAAAAGAATAAATGGACACAAATCAGATGTCAAGAATTATAACATTCAAAAACCAGTTGGAGAACACTTCAATCTCTTTGGCCATTCGATTACAGACCTAAAAGTGGCAATTCTTCAACAAAAAAACTTCAGAAACAGACTCCAACGAGAGACTGCTGAATTGGAATTAATTTGCAAACTGGATAAAGTTAGCTTAGGCTTGAATAAAGACTGGGAGTGGATGTGTCATTACACAAAGTAAAACTATTTCCCCATGTTTATTCCCCCTCCCCCGCCACTGTTCCTCACACGTTCTTGTCAACTGAGGGAAATGGCCCACCTTGATTATCACTACAAAAGGCTCCCTCCCCCCCCTTCCCCGCTCTCCTGCTGGTAATAGCTCACCTTACCTGATTACTCTTGTTACATGTGTATGGTAACACCCATTGTTTCATGTTCTCTGTGTATATAAATCTCCCCACTGTATTTTCCACTGCATGCATCCGATGAAGTGAGCTGTAGCTCACGAAAGCTTATGCTCAAATAAATTTGTTAGTCTCTAAGGTGCCACAAGTACTCCTTTTCTTTTTGCAAACATTTATCAGACATTAATCAGTCAATCTGGGATATGGATAAGTGTTGTTATACTTCTTTTGCAGATATGTAAACTGAGTAATAGAAAGGAGAACATTTGGGCTATGAACAGATGTCCTGCAGATGAGATCTACTAGGAGGAAGAGAATTCATTCAGGTTATTGTTTATTAAGAGATTGATATACTCTATGTTAAGCATTGAAGTGATTGAATGTTCAATCAGTTCAATCACTTGGGGCGAAATTCACACCTGTGCAGAGAAACGGCACAAGGCCTATGCACAGCGTAAATCCTACTTAAGTCTTCATTTGCATAGGGATCAATTTCACCCTGCCTTTAGAGGGAGGTCCATCATCTTTCCAGCATTATGGTTATAATTCTTATTAATTATTAGTGTATTGGTGATGCCTAAAGGGATCAGTGCCCCATTGTGCTAACCACCATAATCACACTTAACAAAAACATACTCAAAAGAGTCTAACCCCCGATCCTGCAAAGAGTTACTTATGTGCTAAACTTTATGCATGGTGAGCAGTCCCATTTAATTCAGTGGGATTACTCAGAGTGCACAATATTAAGCACATGAATAAATCTTTGCAAGATTGGACCTAAATTATAGTGGAGTGTGAGTTCTGCTATATTTAAGGTTCAGAAGCCCTTTCTCTTTAAAGTGCTCTAAAATCCATATGATTACTTGGATTGCCTTGAAATTTAGTGTTCCTGGGGGCGGTTTACGATGGGGTCAGTGATTCAAATTTGAGGCCATTTAGCCAAGGAGTTCCCAAGAGACACCCTCCCCCCCCCATCAGTTTTACTTAAATTAAACTTGACCTATTTTGGAAGACTTTTTTTGCACACAGACAGAGATGGAATCAGGGCCCAGATTGTCAGACCAGGGTCTGAATACAGTGCATAACACCCACCAGACCTTTGGGGAAAATCAAATGAAAACGTTGTTTGAAAAAGAGTTTGTCTCTCCAGTTAGGCTCACGCCAAGCAGTTCTAAAGCTCAGACACCTAATGCATTACACTGAGCATGTATGGGCAGAGGAGGTAATAGGATTTTTAGCCTTTGCCATTTCATGCGAGCTGAATAGCTCAAGGGGATGAGCAGTAGTCTGTGCAACATGGTCCAGTATCTCTGCAAGCCCCACGTTGGTCAGAAAGCTGTACAAGGTCAGAAGGCACATTCCTAAAATTTGTATTGTTCGGTTTTTTATTTAATTTAATTTTGTATTGGCGGGGTGCAGAAGGGGGATGATGCAATCAAAGTATTTTTGTACAAAAAAAATAGCTGGGCAAATGCCTGCTGGCAGGGGAGGGGCATTTTAGGGGGTGGAGAAATGGGAGAAATATGGATGAGAGGAATTTGGGGCTTCATCGAGGGGAGGGGGTATTGTGGGGATGGCTGTTTGGAGAGGTAAGGAGGGTTGGGGGGCTCAGGTGAGGGACACTGGGAAGAGGACGTGGGGATGAATGGCAGAGGAACAGGGCAGAATAAGGGCAGAGTCAACCCCACATTCTCCCCTTTTGTGTGTCTGAGCCCCTCTCCCTACCTACGTGTGTGTGCCAGAATCTGGACCCCCACTAACGCTCTAGTGAGGTCTGAGCCCTACACTTTGCCCTTCCATATGTACTAGGATCTGGGGGTCCCTGCCCACCAATGGGGCTTTGACCCCATCCCCCCGCATGTGAACCAGGCACTGGAGGGCACTTGCCTTTATGGGAGGGGGCCAGGATCTGGGGAAGCCCTGCCCCTCTGGGGGTGGAGCTTAGAACAGGCATACTCAGATCATACGCCAAGAGCACAGTGCTGACACTGAGGTGAGGAGCTGAGAACAGGCATGCTTGAAATTTGTCAGAAACTCTCCAGCATTGGGACCAGTTCCCACACCTGAAAGATACTGTTTAAGGCTGTATTCATCCCCTCTTTCAACAGAGAGCATCTCATTGAGATGAAAGGGACATTTCATGCCTCTCTGAGGGAAAGTCTTCACTTCAAATGCTGCATCAGTGCAGTGTAGCACTTTAATGAAGACTCTCTCTCTAACCCACCTCCCCGAGAGGCGGTAGCTAATGTCAGTGGGAGAAACTCTCCTGTTGCCATAGCCTGTCTACACAGGGGGTTAGGTCGGTATAACTGGGTTGCTCACGGGGTGTGGATTTTTCACACCCCTGAGCGACAAAGTTATACCTATAAGGTCTGTATTGTAGACTGGACCTGAGCCAGCTATGCAGCAGATGATTGTGTAGAACCCTTCCCCTCCATTCTTCCTCTAATTCCATAGAGTACTATGTAGAGTGGAGTGCCAGCTCTGCTCCTGCTAAAGCTGGGACATCCCTCCTGTTGAAAGGACAGTTCCTGTAAGTGCCCTAGAATTGGGGTGCTTACATGGATTGCAATGAAATTTTCTATTGTGAGGCAAGGTTAGTGACCCAAAAGTGAGGTCATTCTGAGCAAGGGGGTTCCTGAGATACAGCCTCCACGGGGAAAAAGTCATGAAGTTCACACATTCTCAGCTTTGAAGTTTGAAACAGAAATCTGACAATTAAATAGAAAGCTGTGAACATTTGGGCAAAAATCTGCCTTTGTCACATGGTTGGGTGGGTGGTGGGTGTTTGGGGGTTTTATTTTATTTTGTTGAGAAAAGTAATCTGAGTATAGCAGACTATTCAGAAGCTGCTGAAACTATTCTGTGAATATAAGAATAGTATTAATTCTTATATTAGTAATAGTAATAATATAAATTACTCATGTGAGTGCTCACTGGGAGGGGAGGGTGCTTAAGAGTTCAAGAGTAAGGGAGGATAGAGGTGGGGTGGGGTCTGCAGTGAGGGTATTATGAGGAGGGGGATAAATAGGAATTGGTAGTGAGGAAGGAAGAAAGGATGAGGATTGGGCATTCAGGTAAGGGGAGAAGGGAGCTGATGGAAGGGGTTGAAGAATGTGAGAGATAGCAGTGGAAGCTGGGGGCTTAGAATCATAGACTCATAGAATAACAGAGTTGGAAGGGACCTCTGGAGGCCATCTAGTCCAACACCCTACCCAGAGCAGGACCAATCCCAACTAAATCATCCCAGCCAGGGCTTTGTCAAGCCTGACCTTAAAAACTTCTAAGGAAGGGGATTCCACCACCTCCCTAGGTAATGCATTCCAGTGTTTCACCACCCTCCTAGTGAAAAAGTTTTTCCTAATATCCAACCTAAACCTCCCCCACTGCAACTTGAGACCATTACTCCTTGTCCTGTCATCTGCTATCACTGAGAATAGTCTAGATCCATCCTCTTTGGATCCACCTTTCAGGTATTCACCCAGCCTGTTGTTTGCTGCCTATTTGTTTCCCCCTCACCAGTCTATTCTTCCACACAGACATGTGCACAGCTCTTCCATACACATACACAGCAGTCTATTCCCCTGCATGCACACAGCACTGTAAGCTAAGGTGACATTTAAAAAATCACGATTTGGGAGCATTTTCATAATTTCTGTGCCCTCTGTGAAACTGTGATTTACACAGGGCCTTATTCATAACCACAGTAGCATGCAGCCTTCCAGTAAGACCTCGTCTACACTAAAAAGTTAGGTTGACCCAGTTACATCTCTCAGGAATATGAAAAATCCACACTCCTGTGCAGAGTAGTTAAACTGACCTAATCCTCATGTAGACAGTACTAGGACAAGGAAAGAACTCTTCTGTTGACCTAGCTACTTCCTCTCCTACACCGATGGAGGTAGTGTTTACACTGAAGCACTACAGACTATTTCAAGTGTAGACAAGCCCTAAGTTGCTGCCTGTGATATGTGTATGCAGCAGCACAGGGCAGGAGACAGCAAGGAGAAATTTCTTACATGTTAATGGCTTCTACTGTGCCAACTAATGGCTTAATGGGGCAGAAAGGGGCAGAGAAGTTGAAAATGTTGGCAGCGGGGGATGCATGTTGCAGGGAATGGTGAGGCGGGGGTGGAGGAATGACACACACCAGTCTTCTCTGACAAGCTTAAAGTTATGGTAACAACCATGTAATAAAACTGTCAGTGTTTTGGGACATAGACCATGGATGACGTTTCCCTCAGGGGCCCTGTCATCAACCAAACATTGCAAGCATTTCACAGCAGGACCATTAGCCCCATTCCATTATAACAAAATGTACAGAAGGGGAACTGAGGAATCACAGTGCAATCATATGACCTATGAGAAAGATTGCTGGACTGGGACTATTAGTAGTTGTGCCACAGGCCTTAACTCTGCTCTTTTTGAGCAGTGCCTCAGAAACACCTTTGCCATTAGGGTGACCAGATAGCCCGATTTTATAGGGACAGTCCTGATTTTTGGGTCTTTTTCTTATATAGGCTCCTATTACTCATGACCCCCATCCCGATTTTTCACATTTGCTGTCTGGTCACCCTATGTGCAACACATACTTGCATTCTACCATTTCACTGTAAAGGAAAGGAGTTACCTGCACCTGCCCTAAATGCAAACATTTGGCCTACTTTCCTGACAGAAATACTATTGTCCTCAACTCTGTATTTCCTAGCTATTGTATATGTTATACACAAATGGAAGAAATGGGAAATTTTATAGTAATGAAAGTAAATCAGAAGCTAGAAATTTTAGAAAATTGATAAAGGAAGTGAAAGGATACAAAGAGACATCTATAAGAAGTTGTTTTTTAAAGTATATTAGGAACAAAAAGAATCCTAACAGTGGCATTGGTCCATTACTAGATGGAACTGGAAGAATGATTAATAATAATGCACAAAAGGCAAAAACATTCAATAAATATTTCTGTTCTGTGTTTGAGAAAAAAACAGATGTGTGTATACATATAAAATTATAGATATGCCATGATTACATCATCTGTTTTTTTCCCAAATACAGAACAGAAATATTTATATGTGTGTATATATATTACAATATGTATGCATATTTGTAATGTATACTACAAAAAGGATGGTAATCAGTTGTTCTCCATGTTCACTTAAGGTAGAACAAGAAGTAATTGGCTTAATTTGCAGCCATGGAGATTTAGGGTAGATATTAGGAAACACTGTCTAACTATAAGAGTAGTTAACAGGCTACCAAGGGAGGTTGTGGAATCTCCATCACTGGAGGTTGCTAAAAACAGGTTGGACAAGCATCCATCAGGGATGGTCTAGGTATACTTGGTCTTGCCTCAGCGAGAGGGGATGTCCTAGATGACCTCTTAAGTTCTCTTTGAATCCTACATTTCTATGATTCTATGCACTTTTAGCACTGCATACTAAAGGGGAAAAACATGTGATAGGATGAGTTAATTTAGAAATTCAGCATTCCATGTTCACATTGCACATTACAGGCTTGATCCTGCTGCAATGTGGTCAGTGATAAAACATTCATGGTCTTTCAAGGGAGAAGAGTCAGGCCCTATCTTTTTTTTCAAGATTTTGGGTATCTACAAACTTTCCCTTCATGCTGAAAAGGGATTTGCTCAGGCCCTAAATAAAGAGTTTGGAAATATAAGTTTTAGTTTATTCAACCTCTGAGAAGTAAAGCACAAGCATGGTCCTACAGTGCTTACCACACTCTAGACTCTAGAAGTCAATGGGTGCTCCATACACTAAGCAAATATTTGTTAGAGCTGTGAATCTGTTGAAACAGCTATGCACAGCAGAACAAGGTAAGGACAGAGTTTTAGCTCCATCCATTTCCTGCCATCATTTTTTTCCACAATACTCCATTAGGTTCAATGGTAGTTTTGCCTGCAGGTCGATGACAGACATGGACGTTATTTTGTTTCTAAATATTGTGATACAATATGTCCAGAGGGCAGCAGGAGAGTGTTAGAAGGGAGCCTTATTCCCTGTAGATGGAAGAAAGTTTGCTATAGATTAATTAAAGCACCTGAAGCCAATTAGAGCACCTGAAGCCAGTCACCTGATTAAAAAAAACCCTGCTTCAATCAGGCAAGTGGAGAAGTTGAAGCAGAGTGGATTGATGTTGGAGTAGAGAGCAGTTTGGAGAAGTTGAAGCAGAGTGGATTGGCATTGGAGCAAAGAGCAGTTTGGAGGAGTTGAAACAGAATGGATTGGTGTAGGGGCAGAGAGCAGTTTGGAGGGAAGCAGAGGAAAGTTTGGAGAAGTGCTGCGGTGGGCTAAGAAGACCAACACCTTAGGGTAAAGGGACACCTGGTTTGTGCAGAGGGAGGGCAGGAAGCCCCACAAGCTGAAAGGCAGGAGAGGAAAGTAGCTCAGGGGAAGGAACCGCTAGTTCAAGTGGTTTATTGCTATCCCTAGGGCCCCTGGACTGGGACTTGGAGTAGAGGGCGGACCCGGGTCCCTCGCTCTCCGCTCCCCTCCTCTAGGACACTAGTAGGGCAGTTAATACCCCAGTTCAGGGGCAAGAAATGGTGCCCTGAAACCACCTCCCCCCGAAAAAGAGAAAACGGAAGACTCATGATAGTAGTGCTGGCAATTTGCCACACGTTGTGTTAGCGGTGGGATCTACATGCTGGGGACTTAAACCAGGGTTAGCCAAAACCCTCCCGTCCCTTAGATGGACGACGTGGTCAAGGCCCTAATACAAGCCACTGGAGCCCAGCAGGAGGCTACGCGGGTCCAAGCAACTGCCCAACAGGAGGCGACGCGGATGCAGCAGGAGACTAATCGTCTGTTGATGAGTCAGGCTGCCCAGGACCGAGCCCTGCTGCAAGAGCTGGTGAACCAGAGGAAGGCCCTTATGGAGCTGAACTGCAACTGTGACGGGACCCGGACCATACGGGCCAGCCACTGCCTACAGAAAATGACATGGAAAGATGATGTGGAGGCATACCTCCTGGCTTGTGAAAGAGCAGCCCTGTGGGAGGCCTGGCTCCGAGATCAGTGGTCTGGTATCCTCGCCCCGTTCCTGTGTGGGGAGGCCCAGAAGGTTGTCTACAATATGGCTGCGGAGACTGCAGCAGATTACCCCCAACTGAAGGCAGAGATCCTGGGCAGATCCGGAGTAACAATGGCATTGCGAGCCCAGAGGTTCCATGGGTGGAAGTATACGGAGGACAAGACACCCCGATCGCAATTGTTTGACCTGATCCACCTGACTCGGAAATGGCTGCGCCCTGAGGCCCTCAGCTCTGAGAAGATGATGAAGCTCCTGGTACTGGACCAGTATAGGAGGGGGCTACCACCAGGCCTCTGGGCTTGGGTTGGCCAGAATGACCCCTCCACTTATGATGAGTTGGTCTCCCTCATGCAAAGACAGCTGGCAGCCCGCGAACTGTTCCAGACCCAGGGGGTGAGACACGGCAAACCAGGAAGCCAGTCCCAAACCCAAGGCCCCGGACTGTCGAGAACTCCAGGAGAACCATAACTGGGAGGAAAGACACCGAGGAATGGCCCGAGGCCAAGAAGGGACCTGGGGGTTTGAGAAGAGAGGGCTGGGTGGGGGGCAGCCAAATAGCCCCAGGCAGAGGGCGGCAACCGGAATAAGGGGGTGGTGTTAACGAGTGTGGGGAATTGGGGCATATAGCAGCCCAATGCCCCAACAGGGAAGAGCCTATGCAATGTAATCTGGGGGATCACAGGGAGCAATGTGGCCTAATCGGCCCGGTAGGGGTCGCAATGACCTCGCATGGATATACAAGATCAGTAAAAGTGAATGGTATCGAGACCATAGCATTAGTAGATTCCGGGAATGCTGTCACTGCTGGTGCTGGTCTCGGGGAAGTTGGTGGGGCAAGACCAACTAACCCGGGCCAAAAACACAGGGGTAACATGCGTTCATGGCACCGTAAAGACTGGGGTGTTTAAAGGGATCTAAGGTTGTCAGTTCCATGAAAGTCAATGGAATTTGAGCCTCTAGCTCACTTTCGCTTCTTTAACTATCCCAGTCTCGGTCGTTTTTATCAATTAGCCCAAATTATTTGTTAATATCAGTGATTATAAGGATCTGTTTTAAAAAAAACATTTGGAAGCATAAGAAATGTTATGAAATGTAAATTCCCTTCAGGGAAAGCAGTTAGGGCCAAATTCTGCCATCTTTACTCACAGTGAGTAACCCCATTCATTTAAATTGGACTACTTCAGAAATAAGGTTCTATTAAAGAGGCCTGGCCCACAGCCTGTTGCAGTCAATGGGAGTCTTTCCCTGATTTAAATGGGCTTTAGATCAGGCTGATTGTGAGGAAGGGTATCAAAATCAGGTCTTTCTTAATTACCACTGTCACCATTTGAAAGAACAGGGTACAATAAGCCCCTACGATCTCTGAGTCCAATGCTTACTCATGCCCTGATACGACAGTTTTTACTGAGACAAAACTCCTACTGGCTTCAATGGAAATTTTGTCAGAGGAAAGACTGCAGGATTTGGTCCTGGCACATGTTTTTAGGTATAAATCACATCTATACTTACTAAACCTGAACCTGTTCACAGTGACATCAGTAATAGTTTTACCATTGACTTCAATGGGAACAGAACATTCAGGAGGGATGAAACAAGAATCATCTTTTTCAAGGTTCAAAAGAAATGTAGATTCCCCCCTCGCCGCCATTATTTGTTATGCCTTTGTGCCTTGTGGTTCTCTTAGAAGGAAATACTGAATATCATAAAAGGAAGGCACTTGTTATGAGTAGGCTTGGCAGAATTCTTTTTTAATAATTTTTATGAAAACTATCAATGTTTATTTTTAAGCTTTTTTATTATTGATTTATACATTCACAGTTGCAAGAAATTATAGGGGAGGGTGTCAAATATAATTATTTAATGGCAATAGATGTTGGGATACAAAATGCTAAAGCTTTATGACTGTTTAAACATAAATTGTTAACAGCACATGTCAAAATATACAAAGTTAAAATTCTTAGATCAAACTCCAGTAAGTTCTCAAGAAGCTTTTTTCGTACTTTGCCTATCTGTAAATTGTAATTATTTTCTATGGAAATATTTTTTTCATTGGTTTGAGTATATAAAGTGAAATCAACATTTGCCAACATTTACTGATAAAAATCTAATCCTTCCAAGCCTACTTATGGGATTTCCCGGTCAAGTTTTCAGATCCAAATGTATCAGACAGCTCCAATAAGCATCCAAGTGCTCTGGTACTTATCCAGACTTTTTGAGCTTCATCCATCCTTAATACTGAGACCAAAGTCATACCGCCAAGTCCTGAAGGACCTTGTTTGGTTTCTATTCAGCCCTTACTCAGTGAATTCCCTTTGATTTCTGAGTGATGACTTCAGATTTTGGCACATGATAATTTACAACCCTATGTGCCAAATTTATAATGGGACTATTTCTAGGACTAGTAGCTGCCCTCTAGACAAATGAAGAGGATATTATGAAGCGATCATAGGAATCAAAGTGCAATTGTATCTTTATGTAATATATGGATAATTTGTTTGGGACTGGGATATGTTAAGAAAAAGAGAGAGATGGCTGTATTTGTTTTCCTTCCCTCCAATAAAGTTATTCAGAATTATTTGACTACTTAATTAAACAAACAAAAGAACAACTCAAAAAAACCCAACCAAGCAAGTATATATATAAAAATATAAATATATATAAATATAAAAATTTACTTTGTGTTTCTTTTAATATATTTAAAACCACAAAAGACTGGCACAGATCCCTCAGTTATGTCCTGCTTAGAAATGTACATATAGCACACACTAAATGGATTGCAAATATTTATAACAATAGTTATAACATTTATTCCTGGAGTTCAAAATACGAACTATTAGTTTGATTGTACACATAAGCCATGTGTCATTTTCTTCTGTTCTATGATTAGATGAACATAGTTCTTAGAACCTGGTTTCCAGTACTAATGATTTGAATGTTAAATTTAATATGTTTTAATACAATTATTTTTCTGTGAATATTTCTCCAATATTCAGTTAAAATATTCCTACTAATGAAACTGTTTGCTAGAATATGTGGAAAAAGCAGACGAAAGCACCATGAACACAAGCAATACAAATTTCAATTTTTTTTAATCTGAGCACATATGCACAGAAGAGTTGTTGAAGTATGTACCCAGATTTAATTATTATTATTAACAACAGTTATTTAGTATAATACATATCTGCAGAAGGAGATATTCCAAGATCTTTTCATACAAGGCCAAAATGATGAACGTGATACAACTAGAAAATTAAGCTTCTGTCTTTACTCTGTATCTTCAAATTATAGTATTTACTCCATATTCTGGCTATATAATTGATATGAATTTAGCATATAAAAGGCTTTCAGTCACAGCTTTATGATGAAGAGAATAACTAGTTAGCAAGCAAACACAATGAGGAAGGGGTTTTTTTTCCACTTTCAATCATCCTAAATCTACTACATTAGTCACCCATAAAATGTTTAAAAGAGTAAATAGAAGAATAAAATAAAATAAAATGAAATACATTAAGATCTGAAGTAGCCTCTACAGCTTCTTTGCTTGAGTCAAATTGTACTGGCTTTCTTCTCTGAGCAAATCCACTCTCATAGATGCACAGAACATACCAAATCACTTCTCAGTTTTGTCTCCTCTCTTTGGAATTCTGGGGTTCCTGCTATGAGTAAGAAGAATCTTAAAACCTAATGCTGTGAGTTACTGAACTAAAGGGGGATGAGGGTGTTTAGGACATACTCTTCAGGAGGGTCTTCAGGAGATCTCACAAGAGGTGCTCATCACCTCTCAGGATTAGATCCCCAAAAAAGAAAAATGAGGAGCAATGAAAATGGAATAGAATTTGGATTTAGATAGCTCCTTTCATTCTCAAAATAGCCCAAAATGCTTTAAGTAATATAAGTTAGATACCGGCAGTGCATGGACTGTTTAGGGACACATAGAAAGCATTGTCTGCTTCCCATGGCTCACACACAGGCCTGGGCATTTTACTGAGAGGTATGTTGCCTATATTCAATATATACAGTAATCACTATGAAGTTTTACTAATTAGAAAAGTGCATCACATGATCAGTATACACTAACGTGGACTGTTTGTTTATTATATTTAATGTAGAGAAGTATTAACTTCTTAGTTCACCTTTGATAAACAAACGGAATGTTCATCTGTAACATTACTAGTAAAGCAACAGTTCCCAATTGGTAAAACAACACATTACTGAAAAGTATTGCAGAAGAGAAAGACTCCTTTTTATACTGTTCTGGTCATGTAGAAAGTATCTCAAAATGAGGCTGAATAATGGTGTATTGAGACAAATTATTTCTGTTAAATGTATAAAGAAAACATTCCTGTAGTGACAGACAATATAATTCATCTAAGCCTTCCAAAAGCAATGTGATGACACTCAATGTCAAGTGCACATGAAGATCTTTTACTGAAAAGAGACAAACTACTTCTTTCATCTGAAGCAGCCTGCCATGATTTGATGAAGCAAGAAAAGTTGGACTAGCTGTCTGCTAGGACTCCTGCTATTCATACAGTTGATCAATCAGTTCATGTAAATATGAAAACCTGTGCATTTTCCACATTTATTCCCCTAACAAGAGGCTAGCGGCGATAAGATTTGACCACCAGTTCCTATCAGCCTGTCCGTAAATAAGAGAAGACATCATCTTAGATTATGCTACTTCTGGCCAGCAGCAATCAAAATGTCACTGACCCAACTGGTTTACATGATGCTGTGGAAAGGCATGACAATCTAGATAAACCCTGCATCTTTTGGAATGGCAGAATGAATTTCTGCTGAATGTGGAAAGAGATAAAATAAGACTCCAAAGAGAACACACCATGCCAATGATACCAGTATGTTAAAAATGCATGAGGTGATTTGACACAAAATGTCGACTAACAGAAAATACTTTCCTAAAGTAAAACAACTGTGAAAACATTACGTTCTAAGTATGTCAGATGAAGACGGTGGGGTGGGGTTGGGAATTTAAGCAAGCACAGAAGATTTAGAGTATATTATATTGTAAATTCTTCTGAAAACAAAGGATTTAATATTGATGCACAATCAATATATAAAAATCCTAAAGTAACAAGTTAAGTGGTTTAAGATGTGCTCACGATAATTGAAAACAAAGTCTTCCTAAAGTCCTTTTACAGCTGACTCTAGCTACAGTTTACGGTACAAATGCTTTTCAATTTACAGTTCTATTTACAATCACAGATACCTTGATTCTGCATTTAGAGTGCTCTTCTTCGAAGATTTCAATATTTCTAACATTAATGATAAATTCATGCCTCTTTGTTTCCTTGCAGCATCTGTTTTAAAGCAGCAATACATAGTGTGGACATGTACCACAGCCAAAGAACATATGCTGCTAATAAACAAAAAGTGCATGAATTTGCATTTAAACTGGCACTCTAGACCTTCTCAAGATAAAGATGATACATTTGAAACCAGGTTGCTCCATTACTCCCGCAGTAAATAAATGTGCA
The DNA here is from genome assembly GCF_015237465.2 of Chelonia mydas. Classification (NCBI taxonomy): domain Eukaryota; kingdom Metazoa; phylum Chordata; order Testudines; family Cheloniidae; genus Chelonia; species Chelonia mydas. The sequence continues at coordinate 238,156,077 of NC_057850.1, read as the reverse complement.
GAAGCTGATCTAAGTGTAGGACACTTCATTCTTATACTACCAAGCTGTGTCTTTGAACATCTTTCTCACACTAATAAACAATATGTTATCAGATTTTAATATTGAAGCCATTAAAGATTTTCCCCCCTAGTGTTTTGGCTAATGCATGATGTAGGCTGGACTGTAAGCTTACGCATATGGGACCTATGATGATTCATATCTAGTCCTGGACACTTGTAATTTGTGATTAAAAAATATCTGCCTAACCATGAGGCTTTAATGTAAGCCCCAGTGGTCTACACCATTCAGCTGGGGCGACCATTTGCGGCAGAAGGCGAGAAACCAAAATTCCAAGGTAGGTCAGAAACTTCTTTGGCAGCAGTTGGAGCAGGAGCAGCAAAGAGGAGAACCAGGAGGGTAACTGCTGACCCTTCTCAGCTCAGACTTAGGCCTCAGTGGTACATCCCCTCTCTACAGGGCAACCCCATGAGGATGGGCCCCCAGAGGGCAGTAGGGAAGAAGGATGCAGCTGGATTTCATGGAAGGTCTCACACCTTCACAAATCTCAGAGCCTTCTCAGTGGTGTCAGAGTGTTCTGCTCATTTTTGCTAACAGGGAGATATTCAGAGAGCCCTTAAGCCAAGATTGGGGTTTGACATCTTACTGAATGTCTGTGTGTGTGTGTGTGGTAGAGGTGGGTTGATGGAGCTTTGGCATGAGAAAGTTTTTTGGTTTTGATTTTTAATTTTAATCTTAAAAAAACCAGTCAATAAGTAGTTGTGTATTAGTGGGCAAAATAAGATATGGAATAAAAATAGAAACTGGGGTAGAGGTAAGATAAAATAAAAAAAATATAGGAGTGGTGGGAGGGAACTCGCCATAGTTTAGTAGAAGGGCAATTAGAAACAGATAATTATTGGGTTTATTTTTAAATAAACCACTTTGATTGCATGTGTCATCCTTTTTTGCCCTCCACCTCACTAGGTCTTATCCTGTTAGATTGTAAGCTTTTGAGGGCAAGACCCATATCTCCTTATATAGCACCTAGCATTATGGGGTCTCCATGTTCATTGGGACCTTTGTCTGCTACCATAGTACAAATAACAATTAATATTATCCTAATCCAAGAGTTGTTCAGTGGCCCATGTGAAAGAGATTGATGGTCTCATGCCAATCTAATTTCGAGGGGGCAGTTATCCACATCACAAACACCATGAGGTATAGTTGTTGGAGATATCAGCAGAAATCAAGGCATAGAGACTGAACTTGCTTCCCTCTCCCTGATGTCATCCTTCTAGGTTTGAGCTGAAACATATTTGTGGTGCAATGTTGAGAATTATTCATTGCCACTGCCCATGCTTTATGTATACTTGGGTGGAAGATTTTAAACCCCAGGGATTTGAGTTAGGCATGTTTGATCAATACTAGAGTCACTAAAAAGCAAAACAAAAATGACACATACAAATGGATAGATATTATGAACAAGATTTTCAAATAAATTAGGTGCAGATGCAAAATGCACGTGCACCTCTGTGCCTAATTTTTTGGGGATGATTATTCATGCAAATAAAGGGAATACATGTGCAAACAGCCAATCCTCATCATTGGCATGTACTATTACCTACTTTTCACATGCAATTTCAATATCTGCAGTTGCAAATTATGGGCACAATTGCACATCTATCCTGTTTGAAAAATCTGGCCCGGATATAGCTTTGCTTCTAGACAATTTTCATAGACAAATTCAAGGAAGAATTGAATTATAGTAAGCTCATTAGTATGGCTCTATGTCTGTCACAGAGGTCATGGGAGTCAGAGATGCCGTGACTTTCCATGACCTCCGTGACTACTGCAGCAGCTGGTGCGGCGGGCTCCAGGGCTGCCCGAGCAGGTCAGGCAGCCCCTGGGCCAGTTGCACTGGCTGCTGCTGGGGCAGTTTGGGTGGGGGAGGGGGCTCAGAGCTGGTGATTGGGGTGTGGGGCGACGCTTACCGGGGGGGATACCCAGAAGCGGCCAATATGTCCCTGCAGCTTCTAGGTGGAGGGGCCAGGGGGCTCTGCGTACTGCCCCTGCCTGGAGGCACTGTCCCCACAGATCCCACTGACTGCAGTTCCCGGCCAATGGGAGCTGCGGAGCTGGAGCTCGTGGTGATGGCAGCGCACTAAGCCCCCCGGCCTTCCCTCCCCCTAGGAGCTGCAGGGACATTCCGGCCACTTCCAGGGAGCTGCACAGAGGCCAGCAGGGAGCCTGCCAGCCCCACTAATCCTCCCCACTCCCAGCACCAGGAGGGGTCCTTGGCCTCATGCCGCCACACACACCCCCACAGCACCAGCAGGTGTTCCGGGCTGTGTGCCGCTGCCCGCCTCCCCCCCCAGCACCAGCAGGGGTCCTGGGACACCCCCCCAGAGCATGTGCCTTCTCCCCCCAACCCAACCAAGTTTTAATTAGGGGTATATAGTACAAGTCATAGACAGGTCATACATTTTTGTTTACTGCCCGTGACCTATCCATGACTTTTACTAAAAATACCGGTGACTAAAATGTAACCTTACTCATTAGGGATAGTATAATTAATTGCTTGTCCTTTGTTCTGTAAAGTACTGTATATTTACTCACTATAAGTAGTTTTTAACAATATTCTCTAATCTGTTATATTAATGCAAAAGCATAAACGGATTATCAGAGGTAATAAAGGGTTTTTTATAGATTTGTGAAGAATATAAAGATGGATTCCTTTATAAATTAAAATGGAAAATTAGAAGGAATCGATAGCTGAGGTATGACAATTAATTTCCCCCCCACACACACCACTTACTAATGTTTGGGCTAAGCATAGAGTCAGTATAGGAATAGTATTAGTCCTGTACTCAAAAATAATCTCTCTAGGGATATGGATGATAAATTACAAAGTAGGCAGATAATGCTAGAAATGTTTATTAAAAGATCAGATATACCAGTCACTTACATGACGCCAAACTGGATGAATCACATATATCTAGAATGTCCGAAAAACAGCCAACAAATTGAACAGATATATATTGAGTTGTCCAGAGAGTCATTTATGTAATCTAGATAGGGGGATAAATTACTTGGATTGGCAGGGGGTGGGGAGTTTTGTGGGTTTTTTGGTTTTATTTTTAGAGATCTTGCCCAAATAATTAAAATATGTTAAATGACAAAAAATTGTCATCACAAATGTAAATTCTATAAAACTTTCAAGACATTAGTAGCAGCGTATAGTACTGTATTTACCCCGTGGTCATTGACTAGGCAGAAGATATCCTTTTAGGACAGAAATTGATTGAAGAACAGGAAAAAAGGAAGTCACAAATGACATTCTCATGAGAATGAATTGATGCAGCGTGTTCAGGTCAGAAAAAATGTGTATCACTGTACGTTTTCAGCATGAAGCTGACATTTCTTCCACGCGCCTGCAAAATGTAAAGTGACATTCTTTTATTTTCCACAGGGACAGCTGCTATAATTCCCAGCTGAAAATTGGCCTCAGCTGAAGCGGGAATACATGTAGATAATAGTCATGAACCAGCGAGCACTGCTTGTTGACCCATTATCAAATTGCTTGTGAGCTGTAGTTTCAGTTGTAATTCCAGATGACACACATGCTCTTTCCTTTTTTGTCTATTTCTATAACTTACATTTGCAGTAACACTACAATTTAGTGCATACTATGACCTGTCTTAGCAGTGTATCCTTTGCTCAAATGAGGTTGATGGTCATGCACTTTTTTTTTAATAAAGTGCTCCAATCAAGGACTTACTGCTTTCTTGTGAGTAACACAGAAATGTCAAAGTATAACTTCTAATTCAAAATAATTGTAAATGGATAAGCAGACTAGTGAGTGGAGGGATCTCTGACCTGCCTACATAGAAGTCTGTGATTATCTTGGAAACATCATTATAATTTCTGAGTAATCCAAACTGATGAGATACGTTGGGAAAAATTATTTCTGGTATAACTCTACTGAAGTCATTGGAACTTACAGCAAGGAGAAAATTGGACATTTAGGTGACAACATCATTCCCTCACTTCTTATTTCACTGCACCAAGTGCAAACTTCTTGTTCTCACCTTCATTTCTTGTCACAACTCTGCTCCTCAAGACTTGCTTGCTCTCATCACTTATCATAGTTTCCCTGCCTCCTCTACTGCAAGCTTGCCATACTTGTTTTGTTGGCATCTCACAAAAGTCTTCTAGTTTCTTTTTCCATCCTATCCTTACACCTAGAACATCCTCACTGTTCTGATCTACAAGGTCACTACCCTTTTCTCAAGGTCTTCTTCTGACCAGATGTCTATAGGCAACTAGCCATCTGTTAACAACTTAAAGAAATGAGGAAAGTTGTGACTTAATTTATATATTTATAATTATCTGGGAAAAAAAAACATTGCTATGAACACAGTATATGTTTGTTTGTATTCCTCTCCCTCCAGACTTCCTATGTCATTTTTATTTGATTGTAAATTCTTTGGGGAACGGACCTGATCTTCATATTTGTTTGTACAGCACTTAACAAAACAGTGCCTGATCCTGATCCTGTGGTCGCTACTGAAATATAAACTACAGAATAGGTAGAAGTTGTTTCACATAAAACATTTTTATTGAAAATGAGGTTTTTGTGAAAAACCTTTTTTTTTCAGAAAAAAATTAGCTTAGCTAAACATCTCTTTAAAAAAATTCAAAATGAAAAAGTTTAAATGAATTAATTCAGAGAATTTTCATAGAAAAACAAAATAAATTTCTTCATATTTTTTGACAATTTTGGCAGTTTTGACCATCCCTAATAAATAAAAATAGTAGTAAAGTGGTGACAATCAGCAGCTCTGAGTGATATTAAATGAGGAAAATACGTGACTCCCTCTGTTTTGAAGATGATATAATTCCAGCTACACTCTTTCAGCCAATTCTTTATGAGATTCCTCTCCCCTCCCCGCAGTACACACAGTGGGACAAGTGCTATAATTCCATTTTTGTCTGTGTGTGAGATTTGTATCTGCATGCATGGTACCTCCCTTTCTAAAAGAGTACTCCAAAACCCAAATATATCAGGGGAAAGTTTCATTGAAACTTGGTTTGGCTATAAAAACCACAATAGCATGGATTACAAATCCATTTATTTTTATGGTGATAACAAGTACTGTATCCAATGTAGACTCATTTAATATTTCAGAGACGTCAAAATAGTTCTGTGGAGAGAATGAATTAAAAATATTATCTATAGTCTATTGGCCACACCTACTAATTTAGGGTCATATACCTCAGTTGATTCACAATGGAGTTCCAACGCTAACAAGGTAAAACTTGTGCAGTGATGGAAGATAGAATATAACGTTATTGTTGGCAGATGATACTTGTCAGAGATGGTCTAGATAATATTTAGTCCTGTCATGAGTGCAGGGGACTGGACTAGATGACCTCTCAAGATCCTTTCCAGTCCTATGATTCTATGATTGATTATGTATAATTAAATTGTGATAGCCTTACTTCTTAAGTGGGGCTTACTCAAGTAGCCGTATTGATTTCAGTGAAGGTACTATTCAACATGAGTAAAAATATCAAAATCTGGCCCAGAGGAGATAGACTATCCCTGATACAATTTAGCCCTGATTTTCAAATGTGTTTCAGCTGGAGATGAGGGTGCTTAGGACTTCTGAAAATTAGGCCTATCAAGAAAAAAAAAAACATATGGTGCAATCTGGACCACCACTACATCTATTCTTTTTTATTTGGCCATCTGTTCATACAGCTATCTAATTTGAGCTCAGAATTACAGAAATTGTGCAAATCAAGTGGATAAATGCACACCTAAATTATTTGAAAATCTGATGTTAAAGTTACACAATTAGCCTTCAAAGTTAACAACCCTCTGTGATGAATCAGTTCAGTTTATATTTGTCAAAGCCAACATTTCAGGCATTCTGCAAACTCATTTTGAGAAGATTGAGGTGGGGGAGTGGGGCCCAGGAGAAGGTCCCTGCAGTCCCTGAAGTTATTGACCAAAATTGAAAGAACACTGAAGAAAGGTGAGGACTCTGAGGGAGTGAATTATATAGATCTAGGCTAAATAAGAAACTCCTACATGCATCTGCTGTGCTTTTTCTATGAGTAAAGTGTAATTGATTTATAAATGCCTCTGCAAAGTAGTATCTCACTTGCTTCAACTGTGGTGTGTCCCCGGAGAGTTAAACTGCACTCTAGAGTGGAACTCTGGGGAGGATGTACTTTAGTGCCTGGAGTGTCTTGAGAGCTCAGCATGAATATTGGGCAGCAGAAGCATGGGTTCCATTCTCTAGAAGGGCACCAGATGGATAGTGTACCCAGAAAGTGTGCAAGGTGCCAGAGACTGTGGCTAGAGGCTGCCCAGACCCAGAGAAGCTTAGAAGCATACAGATTCAGTGAGTGGGTCCAAACATAGCTGACTGGTGAGAATCTGCTAGGAGAACTAACACCGGATCATGACAACATATTTGACACCAATGCCATACATCCATTGCGGTCAGGACTGCATATATGCAGAAATATAAATCTGAAAATCACAAGCTATTTCACTCTAAAATTCTTCATGTTTTAGAACTTAAAAATACTAACAATTTAATTTAACTTGGTATAACAGGCAACACATAAGCAAGACCTATGTGTATATAACTATAGTATGTTTCTAGAAGTAGTTTGGTTAGTCTGTCAATCAAAACTATATATGCACAATGATACGGTCTAAATTAGCTGTTATCACTCAAAAAAGAGATCTTGGAGTGACTGAGGATAGTTGTCTGGCTATAATGAAAGGACAGGAGACATTTGACAAGGGTTTAATCAGGCCGCAACTTTATTATTAGATGTCTGGGACTACCTGGCAGATACCAGTGTGCAGTGCAGGTAACCCCATGTTTATTCGATAATTACCTTTTACCAGGTCCCTCTCTTTCCCATTCAGGTCCCTCCAGCAAATCCATGGCCGGGCCCTTACGATACCCAGGGGATTCCACCAGCTCCTCCTCTTTTTCCATCCAGCTCCCTCCAGCAAATCCATTGCTGGGACCTTACCTTTCACCCTCTTCTCGTAGGAGGGTTAAGGTGGGCTATAATAATGGGGGTAGGCTCCCTGCTGCACCAAATCATAGGAGTCCCCGACCAGCCTCCATTCGCTCCTTTTCTGAACACCTCTTTTTAAGACCTTTTCCAAGCCATTTATCTGGTCACTCTATACCTTTCCTCTGGAGGCCCTGCACTGGACATCCACCACAAGGAGGCACCAACCATTAGCTTGGCTACCTCCTCGTCAAATGCCTTCTTTTATATCAGTCAAAAATATGATAGCACCTAAGTCTGACAGGTGAACCCCATCCTCCCAAAACAACTCTGGTGCCCCATATTCTATGTCAGAATGTGAAATTACTGCCCCTCCTAGGGTCCCAAGGAATTTGGCCACCTCCCTGTTCAAATACCTCCTTGCCTTGTCCACCCTGGGGGGGGCGGGGGGGGGACAACTCATGGCTCCCTTCTAGACCCTGCGCTGAAGCATGTCTGACCATACAATGTTAACTCCTGGAAAAATTTCAAGGATCAGCCTCAAGTCCTTCCTTGCTCCAAGCATTAGTTCCACCCCTTTAAGCATTCCCAAATTGGTTTCCCCTAGGTGTACCACAATTATATCTGGTGGCCGCTGATGGGCCCACACAGCATACATCAGCGGTATCATTTGATCCCATAACATGTGCCTCTTTGCATGCCAAGGGAATACTGCTTCACCACTGAAGCCCAGCTGCGAACGCTCGGGCAATCTGGACATGTGCCAAAAAACAATACTGTGCCCACAGATCCACACCACCATTTGCATGGCTGGTTGTCCAACATTTGTAATGAGATTACAACAGATTAATGTTGATTTACCACCTGAGGACTTACATATGTTTGGTATGCTTCCAAATGCCAACACCTGATTGCCTGAATAGCCTCTGCTCCCATACCTACCTGTGCTGCTGACATTGCCACCCCAATTCTGAATGAGTGGGAACCAAATTCATGGATTGGCAGCCCCAAACTCGTCAGCCCCTGTCTCAACATGGTATTAAATTGATATGCTCTGAGGGGACTTCCATCATCATGCATAAAAAGAGGGCCTTCCCCATTTCAACTTATCACCATGTAGGGCTTCAAAGCCTGAACAGGGCAGATCCCAGGCTCACCACTCTCCTGGGGAATAACAAATTCACCCTGACCAACTTGATCAATCTTTTACCTTCACAGGTGTAATATCAGTGAATGCTCATGCCATTGTATATCACGCAGTTCCAAAGCCTGTCCCATAGAGTCCCTAATGGACCCAGGTACTAGCTCGCTGATCCTGAAAACACCAAAAAATTCTATCAAGAATGCTGCCCTGAACAAGGCCACCTCCTGTCCACTATGACATACAGTGCCAAGAATCTGCATGAGATCCCTGAGTATGTAAACTATCATGGGACAATGGGAATCCTCCCTGGGACCACCTGTATGCGACACCCCTCCAGAAACCTTTGAACTAAAAAACCACTGCAGGGATCTGGATAGCCATTTAGCCTACAGATGAATGTAATGGCAGAAAGGCAATTTGAGATTGTGGAGGACGCCAGTTGATGGGTTGCCAATGACAGCATGTACCACAGCACCTGTTCCTCTGTAATGGGCCATATTGTTGACCTGCCTTCCTGATCCTGAAATTGTATGAAATCATTAAAACTTCTCTCATAGCTCTGCCACGTGCAAGGAGCAACTGATTCCGGACCACTGACAACCATCTTAAGCCAAGGTTCCATCGTGCTAGTGGCCTCTGCCTGGGTTTCTGCCTGGCTCCTGGTGCCAGCTCCAGAAGTCTGTGGATCTGAAAATGAGATAAGGCATCTGCTATGCCATTATCAACCCCAGAGAGGTTATGAAGTAATGTATATTACCTAGAGCCTTCTCAGGGGCCCAAGCCTCAGGATAAAAACCCAGAAGTTCTCTACAGGCTGCTCAATGTACAGTGGCAGTCAAAAAAGCTAACAGAGTATTAGGGACCATAAGGATAAGGGATAGATAAGACAGAAAATATCATAATGTCACTATGTAAATTCATGGTACATCAACACTTTGAATACTGCATGCAGTTCTGATCGCCTCATCTCAAAAAATATATATATTAGAATTTGAAAAAGTACAGAGAAGGGCAACAAAAATGATTATGGATATGGAACAGCTTCCATATGAGGAGAGATTAAAAAGACTGGGACTGTTTGGCTTATAAAAGACATGACTCAGGGGGATAAAATAGAGGGCTAGAAAAATCATAGAATTATAGAATATCAGGGTTGGAAGGGACCTCAGGAGGTCATCTAGTCCAACACCCTGCTCAAAGCAGGACCAATCCCCAACTAAATCATCCCAGCCACGGCTTTGTCAAGCCTGACCTTAAAAACTTCTAAGGAAAGAGATTCCACCACCTCCCTAGGTAACGCATTCCAGTGTTTCACCACCCTCCTAGTGAAAAAGTTTTTCCTAATATCCAACCTAAACCTCCCCCACTGCAACTCGAGACCATTACTCCTTGTTCTGTCATCAGCTGCCACTGAGAACAGTCTAGATCCATTCTCTTTGGAACCCCCTTTCAGGTAGTTGAAAGCAGCTATCAAATCCCCCCCTCATTCTTCTCTTCTGCAGACTAAACAATCCCAGTTCCCTCAGCCTCTCCTCAGAAGTCATGTGTTCCAGTCCCCTAATCATTTTTGTTCCCCTCCGCTGGACTCTTTCCAATTTTTCCACATCCTTCTTGTAATGTGGGGCCCAAAACTGGACACAGTACTCCAGATGAGGCCTCACCAATGTCGAATAGAGGGGAACGATCACGTCTCTCGATCTGCTGGAAATGCCCCTACTTATACAGCCCAAAATGCCATTGGCCTTCTTGGCAACAAGGGCACACTGTTGACTCATATCCAGCTTCTCATTCACTGTAACCCCTAGGTCCTTTTCTGCCGAACTGCTGCCAAGCCATTCAGTCTGTAGCGGTGCATGGGATTCTTCTGTCCTAAGTGCAGGACTCTGCACTTGTCCTTGTTGAACCTCATCAGATTTCTTTTGGCCCAATCCTCTAATTTCTCTAGGGCCCTCTGTATCCTATCCCTACCCTCCAGCGTATCTACCTCTCCTCCCAGTCTAGTGTCATCTGCAAACTTGCTGAGGGTGCAATCCACACCATCCTCCAGATCATTAATGAAGATATTGAACAAAACCGGCCCCAGGACCGACCCTTGGGGCACCCCACTTGATACCGGCTGCCAACTAGACATGGAGCCATTGATCCTTACCCGTTGAGCCCGACAAACTAGCCATCTTTCTATCCACCTTATAGTCCATTCATCCAGCCCACACTTCTTTAACTTGCTGGCAAGAATACTGCGGGAGACCATGTCAAAAGCTTTGCTAAAGTCAAGGAACAACACATCCACCACTTTCCCCTCATCCACAGAGCCAGTTATCTCGTCATAGAAGGCAATTAGATGCATCAGGCATGACTTGCTCTTGGTGAATCTATGCTGACTGTTCCTGATCACTTTCCTCTCCTCTAAGTGCTTCAGAATTGATTCCTTGAGGACATGCTCCATGATTTTTCCAGGGATTGAGGTGAGGCTGACTGGCCTGTAGTTCCCAGGATCCTCTTTCTTCCCTTTTTTAAAGATGGGCACTACATTAGCCTTTTTCCAGTCGTCCGGGACTTCCCCCAATCACCATGAGTTTTCAAAGATAATGGCCAATGGCTCTGCAATCACATCCGCCAACTCCTTTAGCATTCTCGGATGCAGCGCATCCGGCCCCATGGACTTGTGCTCGTCCAGCTTTTCTAAATAGTCCTGAACCACTTCTTTCTCCACAGAGGGCTGGTCACCTCCTCCCCATGCTGTGCTGCCCAGTGCAGTAGTCTGGGAGCTGACCTTGTTCGTGAAGACAGAGGCAAAAAAAGCGTTGGGTACATTAGCTTTTTCCACATCCTCTGTCACTAGGTTGCCTCCCTCATTCAATAAGGGGCCCACACTTTCCTTGACTTTCTTCTTGTTGCTAACATACCTGAAGAAACCCTTCTTGTTACTTTTAACATCTCTTGCTAGCTGCAACTCCAGGTGTGATTTGGCCTTCCTGATTTCACTCCTGCATCCCTAAGCAATATTTTTATACTCTTCCTTGGTCATTTGTCCAATCTTCCACTTGTAAGCTTCTTTTTTGTGTTCAAGATATGAATGTATGTGGAGAAATTGAATAAGGTAGTGTTATTTACCTATTCCCATAACACAAGCACCAGGGGGTCACCCAATGAAATTAATAGGCAGCAGGTTTAAAACAAACATAAGGAAGTACTTCTTCATACAACACGGTCAACCTGTGGAACTCATTGCCAGGGGATGTTGTGAAGGGTAAACGTATAACTGGCTTCAAAGAAGAATTAGATAAGTTCATGGAGGATAGGTACATCAATGACTATTAGTCAAGATGGTCAGGAATGCAATTCCATTCTCTGTATCCCTAAACTTCTGACTGCCAGAAGCTGGGACTAAACAACAGGGGATGGATGACTTGTTAAATTGCCTTGTTCATTCCCTCTAAAACATCTAGCTCCAGCCACTATCTGAAGACAGGATACCAGACTAGGTGGACCATTGGTCTGACCCAATATGGCCATTGTTATGTTTTTATGTTCTTAAAAGTCAGACAAGTATGCTACTGAAGTTCTAATTTTACAGTTAAATGTAAATGGTACTATTATAAGAACCCCAGATTTTATATGTTTACTCTATATTTTTAAAAACATAAATAATGTGGGTTTAAGGAAGTATGTTTAAGGATGAAATGTTCTAGGGAAAATGATTCAAAAGGCCAGACAGGTAGACAGACGCCTTAGAATAGGGTAATATACACAAGATTTTGCTGAGAAGAAAAGCTCGTGATTTTACAGAGATCAATTTTCAAATTTAGTAAACATCCACAGAGAGAAATATGTCTGTCCTTAAATACTGTTCCCAGGATTTTTGTTGCAATGCAAGTAAATACACAGTGGAAACTGCACATTCAGTGTCTGAGGAATTCATGGTGCGATAAAGAAAATAAGAACCTCCAAGGGAATAATTGCTTCACTGTGGGGAACTCATGAAACTTAACTTGAACTTTAAATTGATCTGCTTTCTTATTTGTTACTGCTGGTGCACAGTAGCATGAATAGGAAATTGGGCAGCTATAAAATGGGTGGTTTTAATGTTATACAGTATTTTAATGGTATTAGTCTTATAATGTATGTTGGAGGCTTTTTGCCCCATCTAGATTCTCTATAAGTTATAGAGAATCTAGATGGGGCAAAAAGCCTCCAACATTCATTATATCCAACATATATTAAAGGCAGAATCATATAACTGGATGCTTCTAATTATGAATTGAACTGATTGCTCTGAGCCCAGGGAACGGAGAGCTGAATAGCTAGTCTCTATCTCTCCTTTAAAAATAAATAAATGATGTGTTCATTTTCATTCTTTCCATCGGCTGCAGAACTGTGATCATTACCATATTTCAATAGGTACCCTGTGTACTCATTCATGCTATGTCCGGGCAGAGGGCTTACAGGATTACAGGCTTGATTTCCCCTGAAAGCCTCCTTTCCGGTAAATATTGTGGCAATTTGAAAGGATTACTTTCTTGTGTCCCTCTCAGTTTTTTCAACTATTTTTGATTTGATGGCACCAGCTGTTAGTCACTTAAGGGCGACAACACAACTCTCATCATCTCCTTATACAGTAGACACACATTATGCTTCCCAATCACAGACAGGTTCCCAGGGGTGAAAAGGAGGAAGAGAAGAAGCAAACTGAATGGTTTTCTCTGCAGATTGGTCTCTAGGTCTAACTTATTTTCCCTCAAGAAAATAGTCCGTAATATATGTTGCAATTTGCAAATACTAGTTGAGATTTTTTAAGCCATCTGTTTTAAATAGCTTGGTTAAATTCAGTCAACAACACTCAGTTTATTTCCATATTTTGTCAGTATATTGCTATGTGTTGTGGGGCGGGAAGGGGCGGGAGCCATGTTAACTTCCAATCTATGGTCTCATCTATATGTGCTGGTTGTTTCATGTCCTCATCTGTTTTTGGTTTTCCATCACCACTTTTTAAATTTGTTCTAAGTTCTTGAATAGAGGAGCTGAAATTGACTCTCTCACTTTTATCCCCTATACCTAAGTGTATGGGTCAGGCAAGAAACAATTATGTAGCAGCTGAGCTAATGCTGTCTGAATACGGAAAATTCTCCAAAATCATACATCTGATGTATATTTGTACCTCGAAAGGATGGCCCTTGACTGAGTTCAATATTTTACTCGTAAAGATGTCCATATGTAAATTACCCTTGACTGGTAGAAATAGAGAATTAATCAACTGGTTCATAGGATGTGTCTTCACAAGATAAAAGAGTGAAGTATTGGTTTACCTTTTGTATATTAAGAAGAGAGGATAGGTAACTTGTCCAAATCACACACTCACTCTGTGAGAGAGGTGGAATCTGATCAACACATTCTGAATCCCAATCTGGTGATTTAATCACAGAACATCTCGCCTGCGCTTAAATCACTGAATTTCAATTTGAGGCACTACCAAATCCTTTATAACACTACTTATGAAGAGATTCTATTCAAAATTTGAGCAATTTCATTACTGAAAGTCCAGTTACCGGAAAACTGCTATTCTAAGTTCTTTAGAAGATGCTAGTTTTTAATGTTAAAGATATGGGAGTCAGTGATGACACATATTCATGAGGTTATTTGCTTAGATGTCTCTCTAGGTACTTATACAACACTCATCACAAATATCTTCCCAAAATCCCTGGTGAAGTAGGGAAGTATTATCATCATCCCCCACCTTACAGATAGGGAACTTTTACACATTGGCCCTAGTTCAGTGGGACCTTCCATTTACTTCAGTGGGCACTTAGGAGCGCATTCTGCAAGACTTAAGTCTCTCTCAACACATTTGCAGCAGAGCCAGGAATTGAACCCAGATGAACCAAGTGCCAGTCCAGTGCCTTAGCCACAATAACATTCTTTTTGTCTCTCTTGTTAGTACTTATTTGCGAGAATGTTAGATTAGTTATAGTTAGCACTCAAATCAAATACACAAAAGAGAGAGATTAAACGTTATGTGATTGTTTGGGTTAGGTTTGAATACACCAGAAAAATGAGCTTTTATCTTCACAATATCAGAAAATAAAAACCACGCCATTTTGTACTGAATACAGATTTAAACACAAATATGAACCCAAACATAAATATGAACCTAGGAGGAAGTAAGAATAACTGTGACCTAGAAACACCAGAACATCAGGACTGCTGGACAACTTGATCTTCCCCCCCAGGCCTCCTGAATGGACTTTTCCACCCAAGTCCAATAATGGACTACTTGATCCTCATCTCCCAGCCCTTGTTAATACATTTGGTTTTTTCCAGATTCTTATTTGCTTGTGCATGGTGCTGAGAACCCTTCACTCTCTTTGATGTCATGGGGACTGAAGGGAACTGACCATTTTGTAGAAGGTGATTATCAACACCTCACAGATTGGATCCTGAAATTACTACTGTGAATGAGTCGCCTTGGGATATCAAGCATGAATACCAATGAATCTGCCTTAATAGGCTCTATATGTCAGAACCCTGCAAAACAAAAAGTTAGCCATGGACTTATCCCAACGTTTTAAAAGAAATTATGCTATGGGCTTGGAGTTTCATGTTATTTATTTATTTATTATGAGTTCAGAATTCACACGTAAAATGAAGGCAGTAAGGACTAATCCAAACTGCTCGCCTTTCCTGTAACTGAAAAGAAAATTAAAACAGTTTGAAGACACACACCCACACCCATATATATATATATATGTATATTCCTGAGCCCCTTCCATAGCGCCTATACCACGCTGACACAAGAGCCAACCAGACAACAACCTCCTCTCACACTCTTCTTCCTTCTGTACAAAGGAAGACTTACATACATATAAGCCTTGTTTGGTAGTTCTTGGCTTCCATCAAAACATAAAAACAAAAGGAGTACTTGTGGCACCTTGGAGACTAACAAATTTATTTGAGCATAAAAGCTTTCGTGAGCTACAGCTCACTTCATCATATTTTCCACTGAATGCATCCAATGAAGTGAGCTGTAGCTCACGAAAGCTTATGCTCAAATAAATTGGTTAGTCTCTAAGGTGCCACAAGTACTCCTTTTCTTTTTGCGAATACAGACTAACACGGCTGCTACTCTGAAACCTATCAAAACACAAGACAGTCCATTGTATGCAGCAAATATCATCCATGGTATAAGCCCCAAGTCTTGTGTTGAGAAGTTTCCCACTGAAATTTATTGTTGCCTTTGTACAGAAGGAAAGAAGAGTGTGAGAAAAGGTTGTCCGGTTGGCTGTTGTGTCAGCATGGCATAGGCACCGTGGAAGGGAAGTCCAAAGTGCAAAAGAATTAAAATTAGCTAATTAAGCTAAAAGGCGGCATTCAATTCCTGAAAGTATTCTCATACTTCTGGATTTCAGTGAAAAATAGTACCAGAAGCATCAGAATACCAGGAGGGAGAAAGGCTTTTCTTACCAGCCAAGACTAGAACGGTAAGTGCTATAAAACTCAGGGGTCTAGTTCCTAGTCTCTAGAAATTCCTACTCTTCTGAAATTTTCAGCCCAGCATTGCATACCCAGGTGATCTGGATAATTCAGATAAAATTTGGATCCAGAATATATGGATTTTAATATGAATTGTAACTTGGATTCTGAAACTTGTGTGGTTTGCACATTCCTATTCTGTATTATTTATGTATTTATTTAGATATTTATTTTGTATTACTGTAGCCTGTTGGAGCCCAGCCATGGAACAAGATGCCATTATGCTAGGCACAATACAAGCACACAACAAAAAAATGGTCCGTGCTCCAAAGAGCTTACAGTCTATTTGTTGTACACTTCAGTGTTGTTGACATTTAAGGAGAGAAACGTTAGAAAAGTACTGGGATTATTTTCAGTCAGTCAGTCTTCACGAGGCAAGATTTGTTTAAAATGAAGCAATAAAATTGGCAAATATAGTCAACTAGCTGAATCATAGATTATGCTGGTAGCACCTTCCAACCAAGGTTCTAAAAGTGCCTTACAAAGCTGGGTAAATATTCTATTATTCCCATGTACAAATAAAGAAACTAAGGTGCAAGGGAGCATAGGGCCCAATCCTGATTTCAGTGTGAGCGGATTACTCTTGTTCTTTACAGGATCAAGTCTTAAGTGTCTTGACTTAGGTCACCCAACGTGTGAGCAACCGAATCCTGACTAGAAGCCGGGTTTAATTACTAGAACACATTACTTAGAATCATAGAATCATAGAATATCAGGGTTGGAAGGGACCTCAGGAGGTCATCTAGTCCAACCCCCTGCTCAAAGCAGGACCAATCCCCAATCAAATCATCCCAGCCAAGGCTTTGTCTAGCCTGACCTTAAAAACTTCCAAGGAAGGAGATTCTATCACCTCCCTAGGTAACGCATTCCAGTGTTTCAGCACCCTCCTAGTGAAAAAGTTTTTCCTAATATCCAACCTAAACCTCCCCCACTGCAACTTGAGACCATTACTCCTTGTCCTGTCCTCTTCTACCACTGAGAATAGTCTAGAACCATCCTCTCTGGAACCACCTCTCAGGTAGTTGAAAGCAGCTATCAAATCCCCCCTCATTCTTCTCTTCTGCAGACTAAACAATCCCAGTTCCCTCAGCCTCTCCTCATAAGTCATGTGTTCCAGACCCCTAATCATTTTCGTTGCCCTTCGCTGGACTCTCTCATGATGGATGGATGAATGAATAGTAAAAATCTCTTAAATGGACAGGAGACAACTTCTGAATAGCTGCTAGGAATTAAAATAATAACAGTTAGTTGATAAATATATTTTGGGGCTTAATCTTCAAATCCTTAAACACACAAAATTTCTCTGGGGACCAATTCTGAAGTACTTACTCTTTCAAAACTAACATGGACGTCACTAAGATTTTTGCCTGAGTAAAGACTTCAGGATTGGGACTATAATGAACAAAATACTTTTCTGAGAATAAAGAGAGAAAATAGTTCAATAAATCTTTTTACCAGCACATATATTGTAGTCCCTGTAATTTTATTTGACCAATTGCTATGTGCTTAAGCAATTCTTTCCTGTGAACATCTGTCAAAAGAAATTAGTTTTAAATCCAGCTGTGATTAGAAATAGTTGCAATCTCAGTTATGAACAGATAAAAAAAATCTAATATTTGATAGATTTTCATTATCTAACTCAAATGAGGACAAGTAGTGTTTAATAGCTAGCAAACCATTAATGGGTTTTGTTTGTCCTCTGGAAACCCTGCTCTCTAAGTCAAAACAGCAAAGGTTTTTTTTTTTTACCTCAAGAAATAAAATATGTATCCTCACTTAGTTATCTGAAGTATAATTTTTTTTCTAAAAGAAATTAGTAGGATGAATACAGCTAGATGAAACTAAAGCTGTGTCCAGTTTTGGGCCCCACACTACAAAGAAGGATGTGGAAAAATTGGAAAGCGTCCAGCAGAGGGCAACAAAAATGATTAGGGGACTGGAACACATGACTTATGAGGAGAGGCTGAGGGAACTGGGATTGTTTAGTCTGCGGAAGAGAAGAATGAGGGGGGATTTGATAGCTGCTTTCAACTACCTGAAAGGGGGTTCCAAAGAGGATGGACTAGACTGTTCTCAGTGGTAGCTGATGACAGAACAAGGAGTAATGGTCTCAGGTTGCAGTGGGGGAGGTTTAGGTTGGATATTAGGAAAAACTTTTTCACTAGGAGGGTGCTGAAACACTGGAATGCGTTACCTAGGGAGGTGGTGGAATCTCCTTCCTTAGAAATTTTTAAGGTCAGGCTTGACAAAGCCGTGGCTGGGATGATTTAGTTGGGGATTGGTCCTGCTTTGAGCAGGGGGTTGGACTAGATGACCTCCTGAGGTCCCTTCCAACCCCGATATTCTATGATGCAATATATCTGAATGGAATAGAGCTTTTGTAAGAGTTTCAAATTAAAGCAAGTGTACAACAACAACAATTTTCTTTTTAAAAAGCAGAAAATTAAAGAGTAATACTAAGAGATCAAAAGGTACAGGACAGGTATTATTTGTTTATATTTTAGTGTTGCCTCGTGCTCTACAGACATTTTAACTCCAGGATTGATCCAGCATCCACTGAAGCCAGAAGAAAGCTTTTCATTGGGTACTGGATCAAGCCATAGTTTTACGTTATGCTTCTTATCTTCCACCCTTTGCTGCGCAAGAAATGCTTCACAGCAAGACCTGTGATAATGCAATTTTTTTATTCCAGTCAACTCATTATGACCCAGATTTTTTAAAGCAATAATTTTAAACTTTTTCAAGAAGATTTGGTGCCAGTAGATTTGTCTGTCGTATATTTAGAATATCATTAATATCGCTAATACATATCCCTATTACATTAGGTATACAAGAATATTTTGCAAATCCTGAATCCCCATGCTTCTCAGACTCTATGTAATCTACATTCTGCTTTCTGTCCCCTCCACTAAAATCTCAGAATACTAGGATCACTTATGATACTGTTATGGTTAAGTCAAGAAGCTCTTCTGTTACACTTATTGTCTGATACTTGCATACTCCCCCTCCAGCTTCATGACTCTGCTTTTCGAACTACCCTCCAAATTTCCCCTTAATGGTTTCTCCTGCTTTCTGTCCATTGTACTCAGAACTCTATCTTAATTGCCTTGTCTTTTCTCTTTACATTTTCTCCTAGGAGTCCTCATCTGCTCTCATGGCTTCATCTGGAGAGCAATGACACCCAAATCTTCTCTCCACCCATGACATTCCCATGTCTCACTATCACATCAAATTAACCATGCCAAAAACTTTGCTCACTATTTTTGCCTCCAAACTTCCTTTCTCCATCACAGCTGAAAAATTCACACACCTTCATGTCATCTACGCTTGCAACCATAGGTGCTGGAACTAGGTGTGCTGGGGGTGCTGCCCTGGCTTGAAGTAGTTTCCATTACATACAGGATTTACAGTTTGGTTCAATGGCTCTCAGCATGCACTATAAAAATTGTTCCAGCTCCCCTCCTTGCAACCATGCCAAGGTGTTTGTCTTCTCAATTTGTTTTTCACATGTAGGCATTTGCCAAACGCTGTCATTTCTTCCCCTACATAATTAAAATTCTAGCCTTCCTGATCTACCTGGTTCTCACTTTGCTCCAGTGGAATCTTCAGAATAGTGCTGCCAACATCCTCTTTGTCCCCTCTTTGAATTCCTTCCCTCATCCTTCATCTCAGCCTACAGTGTCTTGTTCTGCCTCTCCACTATGGTAATGGTCTCCTCCAAGTTTTCACTGATTCAGTACCATCATCTAATACATTGACATGTCCTGAAGATACCTGTGAGACCTATATCCCTTATAGCAAACATCTATTTGCTTTTCTTCTTTAGATTGCCTTCAAGCGATTCTTCTAAATAAACCTGAGAGAATAGTTTTATCCAGGGCATACTACTTTACTAAATATTTGTGATGTTGATGTGCTGTCTCACATCTATCAATGACCTCTTGGTTATCCTAAACAGAGTCCTTTATCATCAATTGCTCCATGTCATTGTCCATTTCTAGGTTTTTCATAGTCACTCTTCTTTCACTTGTCTTAAATTCATGAATGTAGTAGCCATTTTCTCCCTTATTTTTATCCTTACATCTATGTGTGTGTTGCAATATACAGCAGCTGACCAACTGCTATTTAAACAATGACAAAAATACTCCAGACATATATTTTATACATTACAGTATTGGCCTCTCTATGTCAGAGGTTTTTAATATCTATTTTCAAAGTTTCAGTTTTTTATTCTAAATATTTCCATATGTAAATGAGCCTGAGCTTGTTACCTTGATCATTCCCTTACCTTCTTCATAGAATTTATCATTAGAAAACAAAGAAGCCACAGCGTGAAGAAGAACCTTTTTACCTTCTAGAATTTTGCTTAAATATTGTTCTTTCAGGTTTGATGATTTTTTTTGGGAAAATAACAGAATCTTGAAAAATGAATAGAGTGAATATAACATACAGACTCTTTCGTTACTTTGTGCTTCCCACTGAAAGGAACACAAAGCACATACAAACATTAATTAATTTGACCTATGTGGTAGGTAAATGTTTTGCAGAGAACACTAAAATACAGGGAAGTTAAGTGTGTGGTCCAATGTCACAAACCAATTCTTTGGCACAGCTGAATCTGACCAACTGTATCCCATTCTCGTAACTTAACTATCCTTCCTATGCCTACATTCCTGAGTTTGAATTTGCAGTTATTACCCAATGTCTTATATTATTATTCTTAAAAGTTTCTAATAATTAATTATTTGAGTGATTTCTTCACCAGAACCCAAGTCTCAAGGAAATATTGATTCTGAGTTCTTCCCTCAATGGGGAAGATATGCAACATAACAATGACAATGGGCCAAACTGGAATCCTGGATCTGCAGAGCAAACAGTGCACAATACTTTTGTTTATCACATGGCTACACAATTCCCCACATGGCTCTCACCTCCAAGTGTCTGTATATGCATATGTGAGTGTGAAAGACACTTGTAGTCACAGAATATAAAATTTACTCCATGGAAAAGAAACCATGCAAAGAACAGGTTAATGGTGCATCATTAAATATCCAGAGGTCAGGAATCGCCAATCAAGGTAACGTGCATCCTTGTGCACATGCAATATAATGCATAACGACTCCTGATTTGCAAAGTGTAAGAAGATTCCAGTCTGGCATCTGATTTTCACCCCACAGTAAGCAACGAGGTCCCAAACCTGAAGCCACTCAGAGAAAAGAAAGACACTCCAGAATTATTAGCAATAAACCAAAGAGATTATTTTAGAGACCAGACATACAAGATAATTGTAATGGGCACTAGTACAACAGTATGTTATATTTCCACACCCAATACATTGCTGATATTCAAAAGTATTCATTGTTGGAGTGACTCACTATAGACCTAGAACCCTCAAGCTTCAAAATCAGAGCTGTTTTGCTCTTCGTTTTTAAACATATCCAAAAACTGTATTTGAGGTTAATGGCAGAAATGTAATTCCCTCTGGGTTGACAATGTGACCAGCTGTGGAACACTGCACCTGAAGCAGCAGACGAAGGTCATATTTCCCTGCCATTAGAGTCACCCTGATTGAATGTAGAGCCCAATCGTTTTCTCTCTGAAATGAAAACTTATTTTTAATATTTAATTGCACCTTTCTGAAAAGCAAAAAGAGGGAAAGTTATAACAATTTAATATTTATCTATACATGAAAATCAAATAGCACACAGAATGCAGTTTTCTTCTAAAAAGCAACATGATTTACAATATATGGATAGAGAAAGCTAGGACCACATTGGTTCAGCCAAAACAGAGAGAAAATAATGTCTTGAATTTGCATCTGCCAAGAGTCAAATTCAGAGATAACACAAACACTGGTGTACACAGTGCAAAATGTTTATGACAAATGGGTTCATGGGCTGCTGTATTTATACCCACTCGTTCATTGCTTTTTCCAGCCTCTGCCCCCCTTCCCGCTGTTAGCTTTGAGCAGGTTACGCTCATTGACAATGACTTTCTGATGCGTAGCTTACACCATCATTTACATCACCTCTGAACTTGGCCCCAGGAGTTGAGGTGGAGACCGCTGGTCAGCAGAGATTAGGATTCTTCCAAACCAAATGCTTCAAAGTTACACACTCATTTCCAAATGCCCACTTGGCTTTTTTTGGAGAGCAAATCAAAACTCACACCTTTAAGCCGTCAACCAACCAGCCAACCAGGAGATTTCAAACTGCTTCAACTGCAAGAGCCAACAGTGCAGCTGAAACCACAAAGTAGCAGACTGGATCAGAGCCCTGTATTGTATTCTTGTTATAAGTCTGATTTATAGGAGCAATAAGGTTGAGAACGAAGGTCAGGGGTTGTAGGAGCATATTACCCATTCATAGTTATGCCCACAAATTAAAAAATAATAATAAAAAAGGAAAGAAAAGAGAAAGCCACACTCTTCAAAGAAATGGTAGTCTGTTCCTTTTGTTTCATATAAACGAGACTGAACACGTTCAGTTTTGCTCCCTCTGGACTTACAAATTTAGCTGTTTCTAAAATTGTGAAGTTTTCTGTATTCCCCCCAAAATGTAACTGTAATTTGCTTTCTGCTGTGCCAGAAATAATTAATATTATATTGTCTGCATGCATAACTGTTCTCGAAAAAAAAACAATCCTATTAGTCTTCTGCACTAATCCGTCATTCTAGTATTTGATTGGCACTGCCAACTCAAATTAATTCTTTTTTGTTGTGGTTGTTTTGTTCCTGGGCTCACCTTCTGGCTATTTGTGCACTGCCCAGGTCCACTGTCCAGGGTTTTGACTTCTTGATTTTTATAATTTGTCAGAAATATATCTACCTCCATGTCATGGGGAGACAACATAATTTATTAGCCCGTTAAAGGGAAAAGAAGTCAGGAGACCTAGGTTCCATTTCCAACTCAACCACTAACTAATTATCTGACCTTGGGCAAGTCACTTTAGAGTATCGGTGCCTCAGTTTCCCTGTAAGTAAATGGTGTTAATAACTGTCTATAACTTTCACCTTTGTAAAATGCTTTGAGCGTCTCTGGTGAAATCTCTATGACAGGACTATTTTATTAATTTACTATTATTTTCTTTAAATATTTTGGAGGCTGACAATCACTGCCTGAAATCATTTTCTTTCAGCTTGAAGCCAACAGCAAGAGACTTTACCAGATGCTGAAAAATAACTATTTTTAGCTAGAGAAGTCTGAGTGTTGGAAAGCAGTCAGACTGGGTGGAAAACTATGCACACTGTACATGCTACCCAATATATTTCAAAAGGCTCCTCAGATTATTTTCTACATTCAGCATTTTATAAACCTGGGACCATTTCAAGGGAAAACATTTTCCTTAGTAACGTTAGGAAGATTTTCTTTCCTGTTTGGAGAGAGTGAGAGACAGAATTGAAAAGATTTTATTTTGTTTGTAGTGGTGAGGTTCAGATATTTCAGTTATAGCGTGAGATCTCACAAAGAAGAAAGGGTGTTAAGAGACATCGCAAGTGATGATAATTTATGTGACAATTTTCAACATAGCCATCCAGTTATTTAGCTGTACCACTGTATTCCTAAAGGAGTAATACACTTTTACACATCGAGACGTATGCCTCAAGCACGTGGCCTCTTAATAAGATTCTCCAAAGGATAAAATAATTATTTGTAGATGCTTGTTTTCCATTTTTTTCTTTAATGCTACTGATTAAATAATAACAAGAAACCATGTGAAGAATGCAGCAAAGATAAAAAAAAATATCACTACACATAGATCAGATTCCCAGGCCTCATACAGCTTGGCTCAGCGCAGGACCCAGAGTGAGGCAGGAAAAAGAATGGAAATTACCAGGTCCACCAAGCAACTTTCTCCCAAAGTCCTATTTTATTCAGACACTGCTGCAAAGTTTGGATATGGATTCAGCTATGAACTTCACCAAATTCTGGAGCATTCAGATCTGAGATTTATACACAAGCCCACATCTAATCAAGAGTGTTATTTTTTATACTCTTTGGTACATGAGTCCATTAAAGTTGCACAGGATTTCACATTTCTGGTATTCCACATTTGGTTTCAGGGTTTTTGTTGTTGTTTTTTTTTTTTTTTTTTGGGGGGGGGGGGTGGAAGCTATTGGCATTGAGTGTAACAAATCTTTGTTCAAGGAATTCTTAAGAATTGTACTCCTATTGTTGGCTGGGATCAGTTTTCATTCAAACAATGTATCTGTTGAGGCAGACAGACTCACCTACCTTAAGATGAAGAGAATACGCTCCTTTCCCCTTGTCCCCCATGAACTCTTCATATACTCTTAATGGGAGATCATATTTTACCCAAGAGAAAACTAGAAGTTATATTCATTCCACTCTCTGGCATTAGGTTACTTACAGTATGATCGTTAAGTATGTCATTCTTGTCTGGAAAAACATATTTCATTTCTATTGGGTGCCAATCTCTTGCATCATGAGTAGTAAGGTTTTTCTAATAATTTCTGTCCTATTAGCCAATGACAAATCAAAATATCAAGAGGGTGGGCATTCATGAAAAGATTCTCTGAAAGGGGCTACGGCTGAACGCTATCAGAATAAGTGACTTGCAGTGGTTGGTGCTGTTATTTCTGGCACTTCCATTGCTTTCGGTTATATCTGTTCCTTATGATGCAGGACAATGTGTGGCTTTTGAGTGAATACAAGGCAGTAATTCACTCAGGTAACTCTGCTGACATCATAAAATGCACATAATGCAACTTGAGTGATTTGCGAATGGCAGAATGTGCTCAAATGGGTACTTACACTGGAGCCTCGCTGTTATTTATAAAATGTACCTTCCATGCCTAAGCTTTTAGCCTTCTAAGGTTTGGGGAAAAAACCAGAACATTTTACCAGTCACTTTAAAAAGCAAACAAACAAACCAAAAGAAAAACCTGTGTGTGTGTGTGTCTTTCTCTCTTTTTCCATGGTTTCAGAGAAACCTGACAGTGCCAGTGCCCTTTCATTAATACCATAAATTTCACACAGATTGACCTCATTAAAAAGTCTTTACCAGATTACCTATTCTTTAATTTAGAGAGATGAACATTTCAAATTTACACACACTATATATCCATCTAAATTCCCTTTCAGTTGAGTTTTGAGTCAAGATGTGTATTTTTTTAAAATCTGACCATGTACAGAGCACCTCAATTCTACGTAACACATGATGGTGTGCCGTGGGTGCACAGCTTTATTGGTAGTCATTTGGGATGCATACATGGGTTTGTGGGGCTTTGCCACTGATGCACAGCATGTGGCTTCTCTGGACTATGGAGCATCTATGCAGCATGAGAACTAGAGAGCCAATTTGTAGGGGGAGGATTTTCCTTACTCCCACTGTACTGTGGGTTGGTTAGGGGCAAGCACATTCTGCCTCCCCCCAATCCTTTATGGACTAGGGTTAGCTGTCTTTATTAGATGCCCCCTAATGGAATCTAAACCACCCTGTTAACCTGGGAGAGGATGTAGGGATCCACCAAGCCCAACAGAAAGAGGCAAGCCACCACGCTCTAATCTTAACACATCAGAAATTAAGGAGGGATCCCGCAGCTGGGAGATTTTTGGGGGGAGGGTGATTATGTGGCCAAGGGTCCACATAAATGTATTGATGAGATGGAATGTGGTTAGGTAAATTTTCAAAAGCACCTGAGTAATGTAAGAGGCAAAGTCCCATGGAGAGTCAATAATACCTAAGTGCTTTTGCAATGTCACCTCTGTTCTTTCCTTCTGGCGTCTAACTGCAGTGTTCAAAGTTACATGCCAAACTGTCAAAAACAGCCACTGTAATTATGCCTGAATTTTATGATGTGCAATTTCAGAGGCTGAGTTAGGATAGCAGAAGGTTTCACCCTCTGTTTTGTCTGTGAAGAAAGCATGATCAAGACTTTAGTACCATTAGAGTCTTTAATATAAGCAAGCAGGCTGACTCATTTAGCAATTAGCAATAAACTTTCCAACACCCCAGTAATTTAATTACCTCTAGCCAGCCACTTGAATACTTTCTATATGTGGTGCTTCTTTATTTCCTCATCTTATCTTTTTTTTTTTTAATTTAGCACTCTCTTATTTCAGTTATGCCATAATCATGTACTTTACAATGTCATTTATGAATCATTTTGTTAAACTTATTGTGAAGATCTGAGATGAACTTCATCTCCTCCATCTAGTTGGAAAGCGAGGCCTCTGAATGAATTAGAGGAACATGATTTTTCCCTTTCCGAAAGCACTTTGGTTGTCCTAATCAGACGTTCCCCATTTGATCTTGAAATAGTTAGCTGCCTTACAATAACAATTTCATTTCAGCATTTTCAGCCATATTATTTACATGGAAGATTGAAGAATGTACAGTACTTTTTTATTACTTTATAAATCATTATTCACTCACTAGTCAGACAGCAGTTGGGATTAACCACAGTTCTGAAGCAACCATATGTTGATAAGAGCTGCACAAGAGACATACTCTCAAGGCCAAATCAACACGTAGCCTGATTAGCCAAGATAGGCACTGTTATTCTCTATGTCAAGTTGGTTGTGTGGAAGAATTCCTTCCACACAGTTTGAGAAGCAGCAGAAATGAAGCTACAACTCAGCTGTTACTGTACCCAGAGAGCTGCAGTACCCACTATTACCACTACATTCCCCCTCCACCACTAAGAATGGGTGAATATTCTGTGACTTTGTGGATCCACCAGCTCAAGCCTGGCCACACCCCTAGCCTACTCTGGCAGTGGCAGGAGTGCTGGAATGCCATGTAGTGCAAAGCTCTGGTGCAAGAGAGAACTGCAGATCTTTGTGCAGAGTTCCCAGATCTCACCACCACTTTCCATTGTAGAACGTCACAGATTCCTCTACTTGAGGGCAACTATGGAGGAGGGGAAGGATTTTGCCAGGTGATCCCTAAGTGGCTTGGTAAGAAACTTAATGTGTTCATCTTCAAATAAAAAATGCCCCAAACTAGGACTCCAATGCTGCAATATCAGGACTTAAGGGAAGCAAGGTATCAGTTCGTCCTGTACTCTAATTCTCCTGTGCCAACTGCTGGGCACTCACAGCTGACCTTTTCAGCAGCTTTGACTAAGAATACCTTTGTGATAGATACTGTCAGCTGAATGGTCTGTGTTGTCCACAGAATTCTTGGTGTTGGGTGCAGGGAGGAAGCATCATTTTGGAAGCCAGACTGTAGCTAGTGGAAGACTTTGAAGATGAGAACCAGGACCTCAAACTGTCTTAGAAACTCATCAGGGAGCCAGTAATGGCAGTGATCTGTTCACTAGTTCTTGGTAAAAGATGACCTGCTGTATTTTGGACCAGCAGCAGGTTCTTCATGGTTTTGTGTGGGGGCACAAAGTAACAAAGATGTTGTCGTAAATATAAAGGGAAGGGTAAACACCTTTAAAATCCCTCCTGGCCAGAGGAAAAACCCTTTCACCCTGTAAAGGGTTAAGAAGCTAGGATAACCTCGCTGGCACCTGACCACAATGACCAATGAGGAGACAAGATACTTTCAAAGCTGGAGGGGGGGAGAAACAAAGGGTCTGGGTCTGTCTGTGTGATGCTTTTGCTGGGGACAGAACAGGAATGGAGTCTTAGAACTTAGTAAGTAATCTAGCTAGATATGCGTTAGATTCTGTTTGTTTAAATGGCTGAGAAAATAAGCTGTGCTGAATGGAATGGATATTCCTGTTTTTGTGTCTTTTTGTAACTTAAGGTTTTGCCTAGAGGGATTCTCTATGTTTGGAATCTAATTACCCTGTAAGGTATTTACCATCCTGATTTTACAGAGGTGATTCTTTTTACTTTTTCTTCTATTAAAATTCTTCTTTTAAGAAACTGAATGCTTTTTCATTGTTCTTAAGATCCAAGGGTTTGGGTCTGTGGTCACCTATGCAAATTGGTGAGGATTTTGATCAAACCTTCCCCAGGAAGGGGGGTGCAAGGTTTTGGTGAGGATTTTTGGGGGAAAGAAGTTTCCAAACGGGCTCTTTCCTAATAAAATAAAACCGGTTAGACGTTTGGTGGTGGCAGCGAAAGTCCAAGGGCAAAAGGTAAAATAGTTTGTACCTTGGGGAAGTTTTAACCTAAGCTGGTAAAAGTAAGCTTAGGAGGTTTTCATGCAGGTCCCCACATCTGTACCCTAGAGTTCAGAGTGGGGAAGGAACCTTGATATGGTGGCAGAGCGGTGGGATCAACTTGAAATCATTTTGAGATTTTTTTGAACCAGAAGCACAGATTTGAAAAGGAAATATTTTTTTTTCCTTTGGGCTGCTGGAAAGCAGGTTAAACTTAAAGCAGTTAGAGGTTTTTTTTCCTCTACTATGGGGCCAGAGCAGAGACAAAAGGGAATTGTCTTTTGTGAGCTGGAGTTTTCTCTACCTAAAGGCAGGGTAGTTAACCTCCTGCAGGGAAATTCACATTCTTCACAGACCTGAAGTTTTTTTTTGTTTTTTTTTTGTTTTTTTTACCTAAGAGCAACTAGAGGGGTTTTCCGCCTATTTGCCTGGAGACAAAGGTGTTAGGGGGTTTTGGGTTTTTTTTTTTTATAGGATTTCTCTGTAGGCTGACAATGTCATTGTCAGAGAATATAGGTATCATAGGTATCATATTACAGCACAGCAAAATTTTACAAGCCAAGGTTTAGCAAATTTCATCTTGATTTGATTCCTCCTCATCTCCCCCCACACCGCACCCCACCCCTAACAGCCAAATTACAGATTCCTGAATAGTTTTATAATGGAAACATTGACACAGTGTTAACCATAGCAGTATGTATGGCACAGCAATAATATCAGTGCTGATGACAAATGTCATTAGTTTAATGACCATAGTTATCTATTGTCATAGTTAAGGAGGTTCCTTAATGGAGTTGAATCTACTTTCCTTAATGGCTAGAATTAAGAAAATATGTCACAGCTACATTAAGCATATTACCTGTAATTTGTACAAAGAAGCTTTAAGCTTGAATAATTGCTCCTACTTGACATACCATTAACCAGAAACTGACCAGAACTTAGTAAAATATATCTGGACTTCTTTAGCATCTCTATTTTCCCCATCATATCAGCTCTTATTACCATTTTATAAGTAATCTGGATTAAATGAGATCTGACTGCTTTGTGTGCAGTCATTGGATAGGTACATGATTATGTCTTTAACAGGTTTGATAAAGTGAACTGGCATATTGATAATAAATGTAAACACTTACAGTGGTATCCATGAAGGTACTGAGGAACCTAAATCTTGGGTTGGGCTCCATAATCTCCTGTGGAACCAAGTTGTGTGTGGGGCCCGTTCTGGTCGGCAGCTTCTGAGCATGCCTACTGGAGGAGGAAGAGCCACTTCTGTCACCTTATAACTTCTAGCCTAGTGGTTAGAGTCCTTGCCTGGGATGTGGGAGTCCCAGGTTCAATTCCCTCCTCTCAACCAGAGGAGTAGAAAGGATTTGACCAGGGCTCTCCTACCTCTCAGTAAAGTGCTCTAATTACAGAGTTATATGATATTCTGATGGGAGAGGCTTCCTCCGTCTTCTCCTGTACAAGCTGTTCCACTCTGGATAATAATGAAAGAGTAGCTGGAACGGGACCCAGGGTCTCCTATCTCCCAGATAGGCGCCCTAACCACTAGACAATATGGCCATTCTCTCTGGCCCAATGATTATTAAGTATTTATCCACAGTAGAACAGTCCCCTTAATAAAGCTGGTTGCCACCTCCCACTGTCTTCAATATGACTGAAACTATCTGGAAGGCTGCTAAGGAGTCAGGCTTCTGGCTCCTCATACCACCCACAATGCAAGCAGCCTACCTGACATGTTGCCAGGCAACCTTAATCCTCCACATCTCCAGCTCCCTGGCATCTGGCTTGGCAACGTTCTATTTTGGTTCTCCCAGAATAAGTTTTGGAGAATTTTCTTCCCAGAAAAGATCTCAAATTATTGATATCTTGTCCTGACTCCAGACAAAAAGGTCTTCCAAAATTAAAAAAGAAAAATTTTGCAGGAAGAAAATAGTTTTTCAGACAGATTTAGCTCCTAGACATGTAAATGCACATTGTAAACTAGCCTCAGTGCAACCTAATCCCAGATCAGTATTACTGTTTAAACTCTAAATGTGCTTAGCACTGTAACCACCACAACTATAAAGAACAACCCTATTCCTAATAACTTTCTATTTATGATGGAAATCTAGTGATGGGGGAACCTCAAAAGATTCAGAATTTTTATGCTTCAAAATTTATGGAAACCCTCTGAGGTTGCACCATACTCTGTCCCTCAACAGTCCCCTTTGCAAACTTACCCGAGATGGTCATCTTGGATGGAAAGACTAGTAGCTGCACTATCTCCTTTCTAATACATTGCTGAATTTTTAATGTTATATGGAAACATTTTGCCAGTTTAACATTTATTATCTGATATGTGTCATTCCCCAGATGGTGTTTCTTGGCCTGACGCCTCAGGGCACTGGAGCACAGGGAGAGTAACTGGCACACTCCTGAACTCATAAAACATAAAACATAAGAGTGATCTATAGAATGAAAGCTAAGCGTAGGAACTGTCACCCCTACACTGTCCTCAGATATCTTTAGCATGTGTCCATTGCTCTTTAGGAGAAAGATTTCTCATTAGTTGCTTACTGAAGATGACACAGCCTGCATCTCCTGGTACCTAGTGTTTCAATGAGGAAATAATATGTTTGTGTTGTTTATTATTATGAGCTGTCACTCTTAGGAATCCACTTTCAGTGTTTGACTGCACTTTAATTTTCACTGTAGATAGAACAGTAAATAGCAATAGCAAAATAAGGACCCGATCCTGCAAACACTGACGCACATGCTTAAATTTAAATGAGTAGTGCCGTGGATGTCAATGAAACGACTCGGAATAGTAAGTGAGTAAGTATTTGCAGAATTAAGGCCTCAGATTCAGCATGTAAAAAAGCAAGCTCATGTATCCTGGAATAAATGCTCCACAGCACAGATATTGAAAGGAAGGAGATACAACCTTGGGGTCTTAAAATGCCACCTATGCTTCAGGAAGGAAATGTGTTTTATACAGGAATTAGGTGTTAATGAAGGGAACTCACCCTTTAGTGCTGGGAGCCAATAAGGACACAGGCGGAAATGTAAAGCTCCAAAACTGTATCTGGTATAGATAAATTTAGATCTAATTCAGTATTCATTGGAGCAGGGGGACAGAAACCTGGGGCTCCCACCTTCCAGAGGAATGGCATAACCAGTGGAATATAGAGACATTCTTATTTTCTCTCTGGCCCAATGAATATTTAATTATTTGTACACACTGAAACAGCTGCAGCAGGAGAGTTTGAGGGATCCCTACCCCAGAGTCCAGTGACTAGGGCACTCTCCTAGTAGGTGGGAAGAGACCCAAGTTCAAGTTTCCGTTTCATATCAGAGGGGGGAACTGAACCTGGGTTTCCCACATCTCTAACCGCTGGGCTAAAGGCTATAAGGGGGAACATGCCCACCTCCTCCTTGCTGTTTTGTGAGAAAGAGCTTATGCATCTCACTCCAGAAATGGCCTCATGGCTGTGAATCCCAAGCAGAGGAAGGGCTTCCCTCTGCCTCTGATTATGGGTATGTCTACACAGCAAATTATAAACCCACAGCTGACTCGGGCTCCCAGCACTTGGACTCACAGGGCTGTAAGATTGCAGTGCAGGTACATGGTAGGGAGTGAGTTGAAGCCCAAGTTCTGGGACCCTGTGAGGGAGGAGGGTCCCACAGCTCGGGCTCCAATCTTAACCCAAATGCCGACAATGCAATTTTACAGCCCCTAAGCCCAAGCCCTGTGAGCTTGGGTGAATTGATGTAGGCCAACCGTGGGTGTTTGTTTGCTGTGCAGATATACCCTTAGATGCCAAAGTCCCTTTGAAGGGAAGGGTTTGGGACCCATCCACCCTTCTCCTCAGCATTTCCCATTGGTTAGGTTAGGCAGGGCCCCACTCAGTGGGCTGGTTTTGGTGGATCCCAATCCTAGGTGGCTAACTCTACCCATGCATTGTGGAGCACGAGTGTCTAAGCATGGATGTGGTTTCCATTGGGCGACGGGGTGCCTAAACATTAGGCACTGTAACATCGAGTCTGTCTCTTTAAAATCTTTCTTTTCCTTGGCACCTGAGTCTCACAGTAAATTCTTTGGTGGTAGTGTGTTAAGGACACAACAGAAAAATAAAAAGAATAAATAAACAGAAAATAAAACGTAGAGTTTTGGAGATCCAACTTCATGGAACTTTTTATATTGTGAATTTATATTGCT
Source organism: Chelonia mydas (assembly GCF_015237465.2). Taxonomy (NCBI): domain Eukaryota; kingdom Metazoa; phylum Chordata; order Testudines; family Cheloniidae; genus Chelonia; species Chelonia mydas. The sequence goes on along the minus strand of NC_057850.1, from coordinate 238,124,097 downwards.
AAGCCTATTTTCCTGTATCTTGCCCAACACAATTCATAACACTTATTCAAGAAATTAAAACAAAGAGATAGGTGGTGAAAAAACTCAGGAACAATGCATGTGTGCGGCTACATACCTGAGATCTCTGAACCATTGCACAATAGATATTTATTTTAACACTTGAGTCCATTTTATCACCAGACACTGAAATTACAAAGATTATTTGTCATTGTATTGAAAAACGACAAATATTGTAAGTCTGTTTCTAAAGATGTTCATAAATACTAATTTTCTTTAAACTTCATTTTCTAGGCTGACATGTCATTGAAAAGACAAGTCATATATGTTTGTTTATTATCAATCAGATTTTTGACTGTGTTTTCAGTTCTTTCCCAGATGGAGGAATATGAATAAGTAGACAGTCAGGCAAATACATGATGCTTTCCCTCTTAGTACATAGAAAATATTATGAATGCACCATTTCTCTAATATCTTCCTTAACTGAAGGAATGAGCCTGCATATGAAGAAGGATTCTGAATGCACTATATTTCTGTACTCTATGAAGTAAGATATTCAATAACTCTTAGAGCCAACTGCATTTATCCAGGCTGCTACTTCTATTGACTTTAATGGGACTTTTGCCCACGTGAGGATTGTGGGATCAGGCTCTTACTAAATTATCCTTTTATGTAGACGTATTAAATCTAAGCAGAGTCTTTCATCCATGAATTGGGAAATTAAAATATATTAATACAAAAAGCCTTCTTGATAACTGCATTGATGGACAACACATAGTTTATATTTAATCACCTATTATTTGTAACATGTCATAACCATCCATCATAGGAGCAAGAAAATTGTCTGGCCTTACTCCTACACTACATGTAGTAATGGAAGTATAATGGGGAAAAAAGTTCAAGGGGAAAACTCATTGCATAATTAATGTCGTGTGTGGATGATTTAACAGGGAATGATGTCTACATACTGTGTAGAAGGACTTTATTGAACCAAGCATCAGTAAATATTAAGGCTTTTCTAATACATTTTTTATGAATCATGCATTAAGTTAAAGGACACAGGTCTCATATGGACAGAATCGCCAAACATCACAATACAAAAATTATAAGTCAGACTCCAAAAACTTGTGAGACTGATTTAAAAATCATGAGATTTCAATGTATCATTTTTAAAGTCATATTATTTGTATATCCTAATTGTCTTAAGTGATGGGAAAAGCCTTGACCCCCAATTTGTGTGTGATCATTTCTGGTTGAATATTGTCAAACAAAAATTCAAACCACCCCCAGCTGATTAGAGGAAGCCTCTAATTACTGTAGTCTAACTTTCTAGGAAGGAGGAGCTGCCATTTTATTGCTATCCATACTCCTCCCCTTTCACTGTCGTGCTTCTTTTCCCATCCACCAAAACTCTCTCTTCACGGCCTCCTGCCCTCAATCCTCCTCTTCAACCTCAATCTCCTTCCTCTTCTTATGTCTTCTCTACACTATGAAAATTTCTTGTGGATGACAGTGGCTGCCACTTACCCTGTCTAACAGCACGTGCTGGCAAGGGTAAATTGTGTCCGACACTGCTTCCAGAAACCAGAGATTCAAGTCTAGTATAAACTAGGCTTCATTTACCTGCATGTCACATTCCTCCTCCTTCACCAGGTGAAATGTGGCCCCATGCAGATGTCTACTCCGTGTGGATGCAGCTTCTTTTTTTCCTGAGCTCCGATTCTGCTTCCTGTGGGCTCATTCAGAATGTTTTGAGTCATTTATTCTAATATTTTGTGTTGTTTCAAGGCGGGATTTAGCTAAGCTGTGTATCACAAACAGAGCTGACTTTTCTTTTGAGCTGTCCAGTCCTCTTAGGGTATGTCTACACAGCTCATGGCTGTGAGTTTCTGAGCCTGGGTTGACAGACTTAGGCTTGCGCTACAGCACTAAAAATAGCTGTGTAGATTTGTGGCGCCTTGGGCTGGAGCTCAGGCCCCAAAGCCTAGGGAAGGGGATGGGTTTCAGAGCCCAAGCTCCAGCCTGAGACAAAACTTAAAAGCACTTTTTATGCACAGCTCTTTTTAGTATGGTACTACAAGCCCACGTCCGTTGACCCACGCATGGAGGCTTGCTGCTGCGGGCTGCCACTGGCTGTGTTGATGTACTGTTGGAGCGCGTGCTTTGGTTCTATAGTTTCTTGAGGCAGAAAGCTTTGTGACGTGGTGCAACTGTCGTTTGTTTACATCACTGAAATTCTTGTCATATAATAAAATATGCATTCAAAATTTCTTTGCTTTATACAGATTTTCCTCCTCCCCTCTGGCAATGAGCTTGCTACACTGAGATTCATTGTGACCTCTGGCTGAGAGGATGCTTTTCTCACTTAGGGCCTGATCCAAAATCTATTGAAGTCAAAGGAAATACTCTCAATTGACTTGAGTGTATTTAATCAAGCTCTTACAACTTGGTGTGCATTTCCTGAAGTTCGCCACTGACATACCCTTTGCTGTGGTTATTTCCATTGGTCAGCAGAACCCACTTTATCAGAACTCATTCCATCGTATTGCCCATAAGAACCCATTGCTACAGTACATGGCATGGGAAGAATTAAGTGGATAACAGCATACCCAGTCACTTATGGGAGGGAGGGTCACCGCTGCCACAAAAAAAATGAACTAAACTAATAACATAATCAAAGCTAAATACTTAGGCCCCAATCCAGTAAAGCTTGAAGCACATGCATAACTTTATGAACACGAGATCATCCATTGGCTTCAACAGGGCTATTCACATGCTTAAAAAGATGTGCACATAATTAATCGCCCAGCTGGATCAGGGCTTTGCAAAGAGAATGTTCACTAATTCAGACATTTTGTCATAATTTGTACTGAGAAAAACAATCTGATCTGAAATGTCACTGATCTACATCTGGATAGATATCAAAGTGCTGACAAAGCCTACAACCCCCTGGTTTTCTAATATCCAAACTGTATTATTATTACTTGACACATTTCTGTTAAAAATGTGAGCCCTAGCACAGAGTATGACAAAATGTAATGGAAATTATTTCCTTTATTTTTCTCCCTATTCTATAACACATATCCTATCTATCCTATGAAAACTTCAATATATTTTAGAAATCATGGACCTTTATGACTAATTTCCTGTACCAAACTATAATTACTTTAATTCTACATTGCTGGAGAGAATTTGAAAACAGGATTTCTTTAGAACAAAATTAGCTTATATAATGAATAAAATGATAAATCATATTAGCTTAATTAAAACATATTAACATTTTTGTTGCATATGAATAAAAGATCAGACACAATGAAAGCAGGTTCCTCATAAAAAGACAATTTATGGAGATTTATGAAGATTTTAGGAACTTGCAAAATTCCATTATTTAACATCTCTAGTAAGATCTTTACAAGCATACATAATGAAAGGCCTAAAAAAATTCAATAAATGAACTTACGTTTAAAGTCACATTGATTCAGTGCAAGTAAAGGATCTGGAAGTTAATATAGAAGAAAGGGATAATCAGTAGTTAAATAAAAACATTGGGTTATATTCTGGCAAAACAAACAAAGAACAAGTAAACACTGCTTTAAAGCACTCTTTAAAATCTGCCTGGTACTTTAGGAAAGGGTTTTGTTATTCTTTGTGCATGGCGTTCTTCTAAATATCTTTGACTGCTATTGCCTATCATGCTGACCAGTATTATTTCAATGTTTCCTTGTGTTCCCCTCTCTGTCTCTTGTATCAACTGTTCTCATTTGTCGTATACTAACTTTAATGGGACGTTTGCCCGCGTGAGGATTGTGGGATCAGGCTATTACAAAGTTATCCTTTTATGCAGATGTACTAAATCTAAGCAGAGTCTTTCATCCATGAATTGGGAAATTAAAGGAAGTATTTTTTCACATAATGCGTGGTCAACCTGTGAAACTCCTTGCCAGAGGATGTTGTGAAGGCAAAGAATATAACAGGGTTAAAAAAAGAACTAGATAAGTTCATGGATAGGTCCATCAATGACTATTAGCCAGGATGGGCAAGGATGGTGTCCCTAGCCTCTGTTTGCCAGACGCTGGCAATGGGCAACAGGGGATGGATCACCTGTTCTGTTCATTCCCTCTGGGGCCCCTGGCATTGGTCACTGTTGGAAGACAGGATGCTGGGCTAGATGGACCTTTGGTCAGACCCAGTAGGGCCATTCTTATGTTCTTATTACACATTTGTTGGGGCAGGGACCATCATAGAATCATAGAGTTGGAAGGGACCTCTGGAGGCCATCTAGTCCAATCCCCTGCCCAGAGCAGGACCAATCCCAATTAAATCATCCCAGCCAGGGCTTTGCCAAGCCTGACCTTAAAAACTTCTAAGGAAGGGGATTCCACCACCTCCCTAGGTAACGCATTACAGTGTTTCACCACCCTCCTAGTGAAAAAGTTTTTCCTAATATCCAACCTAAATCTCCCCCACTGCAACTTGAATCAGTTTGTTCTATGTTTGTGCAGTGCCCAGCACAGACAGTGCCTGATCCCATGACTGGGGATCCTAGGTGCTACTGCAAGACAAACAAATAATAATAATGACCATAGTCATATTTCTACATTTATGCCCAGATTCCTTCCCCCTGTTCCAGGCTCTTCGTGCTGCTCCAATGGGAGAAAGTGGTAGAACCTAGCCCGAACTGTCCAACTGAAAATTCCCTCAGTGCAGGGAAACAATCAGCTAGAGTAAAGTGGTATAGCCAACTTGGACAGAAGCTGTCCCCCAAGCACCTGGTCACTGTATTCTGCTAATTTACATAGGGCATATGGCACTTAGACGCCATAGCCAGTTGGCCTAAATTACAGCTGCCCCTAACCAGCCATAATTTATTCCAATTTGCTAGGTTCAGATGCACTATGAGACTTGGGGAGATGTATCTTGCTCCATGAGGCCTCTTCTCTCTGGCACTGAGTGTGTGTCAGTACAAATATCTAAGTCTCTAAGCATCAATGTTACTTCATCTGGATCAGGATCTCCAGTATGGTATTTATGTTAGTTTTATATTTATGTCAGGAAACAGTTCCTAGGGTTATTCCTTTTAAAATAGTTTGCTGGTGATTTGTACACAACCCTTCTCTCATCCTTCCATTTAGGTAATGGCACTATACAACAAAAATAAGACATATTTCAAAAGTTACCTGGTGACTGGGAGGTCAATTCCCTCCCTCTCCTCATGTGATTCCCACCCTCTCCCATATATGATTCTCTACTTCCAAGTGTACAGATGTTCCCTATAATGTGGGAAATTCTGTACAGTCACATATGGTTAATCAGGGCATTTCACTAGGTAGGCAGATAGCACCGTCTAGCTCAGAAGACCTGAAAGCACTTTGCAAATTATGGTCTTTTGCAGCCAGTGAGATCCTTTTATGAGTTAAGATATGCAGGAGCACATCCTTGATACACACAGCAACACTATAAGGGTACCCACCTTATATAAGAGTGTATTACTTTTTTTTAAAAAGTGCCATGAGGTTTGGGACCTTTCATTTTGTCATCAAGCACACTATAGTCTTCTGCATTTTCAGCCCATACAGCACTTCTAATGATGAGGCCATTATAACAATCAAGCCTTACCTCTTGCCTAATACATATGATCAAATTTGACCCAGTGATTCCTGTACTGAGCCTGTTACTTCTGCTTGCATAAGAGCACAACTTTTAGAAGGACATCCAAGAGCCAGATTCTGTTCTGTACATGAGATTAACTCCAGTGCAATGTCATGGATTCAGTGGAATTACTCTGGATTTACACCCATATAAATGAGAACAGAATTTGGCCCACAGAGTACAACTAGGGTTGCTAACTTTCTAATTGCAGAAAACCACACACCCTTGCCTTGCCCCGCCCCTGCCCTGCCCCTTCTCCAAGGCCCCTCCGCCACTCACTCCATCCCCCTCCCTCTGTCGCTCACTCTCCCCCAGCCTCACTCACTCGCTCATTTTCAAATTGCAGGCCACAGAACCTCACCCTAGCACATTATATTGCACCTTGCAGTCACAGACATACTAGAAATTTGGGATGAAGCCAATGGGAGTTTTTAATCACACAAGCAGGCTCATAGGAAAATTTAAGTATTATTTTAATTGTCTCAGGCCCCATAGTAATTAAAAACCCAGTCTTGCAAACCCCTTCTCATGCAAGCAGTCTGTATTCACGTGGTGATGGAATTCACAATTAATTTCAATAAGAGTTGTGGGAGTGTACAAAATGCAGGATGAGGACCTGTTGGTAGCCCAGAATTTGGCCTTTTAAACAATGTTCTTACACACACACACCCCAATTTTTTTCCACATTATATGCACATTCTTTGGTCAGTAAGTATCAGCATATGACCATTTCTGGACAGGTGCTGGAAATGGATAAGAGCTCTACGCTGACCTATATTGGAGCCTCCTGAGAATTACAAGGCCTGTATATGCTGTAATACTACAGCTATGATATATTTAACTACTGAGGGCTGAAGTGAGTTCTAACACATACAGCTTTTCCCCAAGTCTGTTTAAGCTCTGAAATGTCCAGTTGGTTTTATTGATTTTATACCTTCCTAAGGTAGGGGATAGCAGGGTCTGAGTGAAGTAAATGGGAATTTGGGATACAAAAGGAATGTAGGCTCTGGCCGCTTATATCTGTTTGCAGTGTCAATGCATTTGTTAATATGCTTATATTTTTCAGAGTAAATACTTCAGTGGTCTTCTTTTATTTAAAGGAATTTTGCTGACAGCCCAGCACTTACGTGTAACGTACAAGAGGTGAGTGGGAGGGATTTTTAAATATTATGAAAAATGCCTCAGTGACAGTGTCTTTTTAAAATTCCCATGTAACTTTTTACCTCTGATTATCCTCAAACTTAACCTCTCAAAAGAAAAGTGTTTTTTCATAAAAGGCAAACTATATCAGATTCACTGAATTACATTGTTTCCAATTTACATGCTACACAATAGATACTGCTTTTATGTTTAGCTTTTCCCAATATTAACTCAAGGCTATTTCTGCCATTTGTGTGATGTTTTACATCACAAGGTTCCAAGCAATGTTGCTAAGTCAGGTGACTGTATTTTTCTTCCATATTTTTAGCAACATGACCCAGTTTGAGAGCTCTCACCCCTCTCACCCTCAGGGAGAACTGTATGATCCTATTGGAAATGGCAGAAGGACCCCACATTTCTGATTTGTTTTGGCAATGCTTATGCATGAATAAAATGGAAGAAGCTACCATATGCCTCAATCAAGTTGGATCTGCCAGAACTAGAGTAATAAGCCAAATTTCTTTGAAAGATTTCTCATTCTTTTTTGTGTGATTAAGATGGGCCTGCCTTAGTGAGGAATGAATGCAACATGTGCTTCTCTCCCTAGGTCCAGCTGGGACCAGCTTCTGGACTCTTCATTTTGTCAGGTCATATCTTCCCATCATGACTCCAGATGGTACTTTTGTTTCCTACTTCCATTTTCTCTAATTCAGATCATCCAGACATACAATAATAAGTAGCATAAAACAATGTTGTATTATGTTAGCACAAGAGCTCCCTCTGGTGGTAATGATGTTACTTTCATTGCTAGTTCACCATATAATAAAGGACTCAAAATGGCTGCCTCCTGTTAAAAGACTAATAAAGGACTAAAATGCCTCCCTTCTCAACACAGTCATACTTACTTTATTACTACTGATAAATATATTTTAAAATAATTTCCTACCACGATGGGCCAATATTTCCATATTTGGTTTTTTTTCATAGAAACATACAGACAAAAATTATTTTCATTTTAAATATTGAGATTCATTTATTTCTATCATAAGTTGAAATCCCAGAGCCTGTAATTTTATTTAATATTTTTAGGAGCTCAGGTATTGGAGAAGGTGCCAAAGAAGGCTATTTGGCTTATTCAAGGAAATGAAGTTACCTGATTTCAAGGCTGAATCCCCATTCTGGCACTTCAAGTGCAGAAGGTGGGGACCCCTCAAGGATTCTAAAAATTAATACTTGCCACTCCAGGCTTGTATTAAACTCCCAAGGTTTCTCTGACCGTGGCATGGTAAACGCTGCCACCACCCAAATGCAAAAAAAACCCCAAAACGCTTGGACCCAGGAAGGAGCACTTGGGAATTCCTCCCTGTGGGGTAAACTCAAGCCCTTTCACCGCTCCCTCTCCGGGAAAGAGCTGAGAAGAAAACAAAGGAAATTAGCTGTTGCCACAAGCTAATCAAACATTATAGGCACAAACCTCTTAGGACACAACAATCCAAATTCTGTTCTTAAAAAAGGTAAATTTTATTAAAAACAAAAAGAAAGAAAATATATCTGGAACTTAGGCTTTTGCTGAATTTTAAAAGAGCAATTCCAAAAATTAAGCACCCAAAATAGCTTTCTTGGGGTTTCAGCTTAAAGCAAACAAAAGCATCTGGGGTTAGCACAGAGGAGATCCACAAGCTAAAATAAAGAAATAAACCTGATCACATTTATCTAAACATTCCCTATCCAAATGATTCCTTCTAGGTACAGAAAATAATTTTTCATATCTGCTTCAAACTTTACACAGCATTCCTGCTTATAGCATTGCTGCTCCATGTTCCTGGAGCCCCAAGAGAACAGACAAAGGGACAGTTTCTTTCCCAATTTTAAAAAGTTCTAGCCTTCCCATTAGCTCTTTTGGTCAGGTGCCCACTTTTTTTCTTTACCTGGGAGACTTCTTAACCCTTTACAGGTAAAACAAGTAGAGAACTACCACCAAGAGGGATTTTACAGCTAACTGGCTGGCTGGGTGTCTATCAAAGGGAGCTACTCCCTCCCGCCTTTATTTATCACACCTGCCTCATGAGGTTGGATGTCAAGAATGGAGTACCATGTGTTTTGCCTTGAAAAATGGACTTGTACTAGGCTCAAGAGCAAGGCCTATTCAGACTGCAAGGTAGAGCTGTGACATGGGGTCATCAATTAAAGCTGTAAGAGGAGATTTTGATTGGATATAAGGAGAGACTTTTTCCTTGTAGTGGGCAATAAATATATGGAATAGGCTTCCAAACAAGATAGCTGGGGGCACGTATCAAAAGAATTTTGGGCTATACTGATACATGATTTTTAAAAGAACATACCCTCCTATACCTAAATATGTTATATACCCTACTTAAAAGTAGGGTAGAGCTTCGAAGAGGCAGGGCGAGGACTAAATGCATTTTCAGCTCTTCCCATTGACACATTTTTGATGTTTCCATGTATCTATAATATATTATAGAATAAAGCTACTGCACATACATTGTTACTTCACTTCGGCTTTGTTTACACTTAGAGCATGGGGTGTGATTCCCAGCTCGCATAGACATACTCGTGCTAGCTCTCACTGAGTTAGTGTGCTAAAAATAGCAATTTAGCCAGTGTAGCATGAGCAGCAGTGAGTGGTGACACCAGTGCCTGCTCTAGGTTTTTTGCCTCCTCAAGCAAAAAATTTTCCGCCCCAAGCTCAGGTGGGCCTGGGGCTCGCAGGTGGCATTGGAAGCGAAGGGATTGATGTCACCTTCTCCCAGCGCCTGCAGGTGCTTTACCCCCTCCCTCACCCGGCCGCGCAGAGAAGCCCCGATATAAGGGGTGGCAAAAGGCAGCGCAGCAGCCAGTGCGCAGATGAGGTGGCGCAGCCCCGGCTCCCCTGCAGGACTCGCCCTCCCCTCCCCAGCTAGCGGCTGGGCCCTGGCAGCTCAGCATCCCGGGGCTGGGGCTTCCCCGTCCCGCTGCAGCCGGAGGCACGGCGCCCTCCCTCGTCTAAGTGGCGCAGCTCTGAGAGCACAACTGCTCCCCCCAGAAAGGATGGCTGGAACGCTGCCTCTGGAAATGTGCCGCCCCAAGCACATGCTTGCTTTGCTAGTGCCTAGAGCCGGTCCTGGGTAGCACTGCACCACGTACATCCCCATGGGGTTCAGGTGAGCTTGTATGTGACATGGCTAGCCCGTGCCGCTGCTCACCACTGCCAATACTGCCCCAGCTATGCTACTGTTTTTAATATGCCATTCAGTGAAAGCTAACGTATGTCGACACGAACTGGGAATCACACTCCTAGCTCCAAGCATAGACATATTCTTAGAATCAAACCATTCTATACTTTAGCAGATGAGTAGAGATGGGCTGGAATCAGAACCCTGGGATGAAACTTAACAACTGGACTGTATTTCTGAACCAAATCACCTACAATATTTCAACAATGATCATATTAAGGTCAGACACTGTGATACAAACGTGACAGCAAACCTCTCCCAGGGCAAAAAAAAAAAAGTGAGGTGCTTATCTTTGAAGATAAGCTTTGTCCTGAATTCACCATACAGTTGTCCTTTAATTCTTTAAAAGAAAAGGAGTACTAGTGGCACCTTAGAGACTAACCAATTCTTTGTAACACAGGTGGTCAGCATACTCAGGAAACCCAACTGTCCCTATATCTTTCTCTCACTGAAAGAGAAAGCAGGGATGGGAGGTGGGGGAAGATGTGAGTTGAATCCTTTTCTGAAAAAGTCTGGGTTTTGTTTCAGGGATGGATGAAGGGTTTAGGCTGTGGGGAGTGAAGAGGGTGTTTATTTGGCAGTGATATTTTATTCTAACAGAACTGATTCACATGCTATGTTCCTCACTTGAATCACTCTGTTTGGGGCAAAGTATCTGTCTTGATCCAGTGGTTCACCTAGTCCCAACTTTCAAATTAGCTTTTTTCAAAAAATGCTGAGGCTCTGAGGTATATCTAAAATACGTACACTTCCTGACAACAATAAATTAATGCCTTTTTATCTGAAAATCATCTCAGATATTCAGATGATGAGTAAGTTCTTGCAGTTTCATTTCTGCTTATCCCTGCAGACTCTCAAATTACTCTGAAGCCACCAGCATTTCTAAAAGCAAGACACATTGATTTACTCATTATATGAGGAAACGGCAAGTTAAGCAAATTTCAGAACTCTTTTCAAACTCCAGAGTCTGTTCAGAAGTGATAAGACAAGACATCATATTCAACTCGGTAAGCTTTTGTGTTGAGATAGTCCTCAGCAAAAGTATTTCTGTTCTGCAGGGATAGGGAGAGAGAGGGGGGCTGTTTTCCCTCTTCCAGTAGGAAGGAGAAAGAGAGGAAAGTATCTTCAGATTCTAAATCATTTACTGTAGCTGCTTTACTTGCTCTTTCTCTGAAGGAAAATCAGTGAATTTTGTATGCTAAAATTGACTTTTAAATGAAAACCCACCATGCAAAATTTTCCTAACCTCAACTGAGCGTATCAAAGGCATGCAGGAAAAATAAAAAGGAATTTTAAGATCGTGATAGCAAATTACTCCTGTTCACAAAAGAACAGCAGTTAGATTTGGTGGGGTTCTTCTGTGACCTCTCTACATATATGAGTGAATTTCACATTCAGTGAGACCTGCCCACAGTTTACAAACATCTCAAGTATTTCACTTGAGTAGGAAAATCAGAACAATATTGTATGGAGTAAAAACAACAACAAAATGCAGCTACTTTAGGCTTGGGACAAAACAACATGGATCAAATAAAATCTAAACTAATCCCAGATTGGATAGTTTAAACGTTTAAGAATCAGTTCTGTGATAACTTGACTCCTTAAAAACACAGGTTCCAATCCCTCTTGGATTAGGGTATCCTGCTGTTCTTCTGATGTCGGTAAACTAAGTAACACGTATTCTGTCATTGATACTCTTTTGGATAAACTACTGTTCACTGATAGTAACTTTTGCTCAACTGTTAGCTATCTCAAATACATTTTTAATAGACTATAAAAGAAATTAGGTTTATTACCTCAGTTGAATTATTGAGTAAAAAGTGTGCTGCCTTTAAGTGCCCAAATTGACACACACAGAATGCAAGGACATAAAGAGACAAAATTACCTCGCTTTATATTATGTATAGTTTGGCTTCAACTTTTAATCATCTAGGCTGAGGAGACATTGACCTCTGCTCCTGAAGACTTTTGGGTGTGCTATATATAAAAATGAAATGCCTCCCACTCTATGAGCTGTGTAAGAAGAATGCTGAGTTGACAAGGAAGGCAATCAAATCCCAAAGCCAGAAATCTAACAGATTAGCTAAAGTAGAAACAACAGTAGCTCAGCTGAAAGATTTTTCACCTGCATACACCTACCCCAGTCATTAAATCTTAAGGGTGCAGTTTTGTAGCATGGAAATGCCAATGGATGGTAAAATATAACTGTAACTTACAGAACTATAAATTAAAAGAAGGTTGTCAGTGATCTGAAAGGTCAAAAGAATAAAAAGATAAGGTCTTCCGAGAGCTGTATGTTTCCGAACTATTGGGGGAAATTCTGCACGTTAAGCAAAACGTGCCAAATTTGCCATATATATATATATATGCAAATAATAATTTTTTCTTTCATACTTGATTCATGAAGTGACAAAATGTGTGGTCTTTTCCCTTGATTTTGTGTGTGTATTATGCTGAAAGGTATTTTTCAAAAATGAAAATTGTGTTTTTAATGTCTCATTTTTGTTAGAGAGAAAAATATAAAAAAACCTTCAGATTTCATAGGATTTGGTTTAGTATAAATAGAACTAGTCACAGACAGACAAAAAAAATCAAACTCACTTCGGTTACAAATGAAATGGACAAGTTCATGGGTCATATTATTCATTATTGTGACTTTTCAGATAGCTTATGGGTATGTATTAAAATATATGCAAAACCCAAATGTGTTACCAATTTTAGCCTATGTGTTTATCAAAATTCATACTGGAAACACATTTATTATTCTCTATCCAATAGTCTTATTCTCCTACTTAAAAAAAGTTTTGATAATCTATTCCCAGAAGCTTAATTTTGTGGTTATGAGTAGCCTTACTGAAGTCAGCTGTCTGTGATCAATTGAGCTACTAAACTTTGTAGAGTTAAGCATGTGCCGAAGTGTCTGCAGGATCAAGATCAAAGTGAGGAAGAAAAAACAATGGCATGTGACCAAATACATCACACAAAAAACAATTAGTGACTAATGAAAGCAAACATATCACTAGCAATCCATGGTCTAAATATTATTCATTCACACTAATTGGCAAATAATTATAAATAGTAAGAAAATTGGGATCTGTTTGAAAATGATTCACTAACCAAAAAAGGAGCTGACATCAGAACAATTTTAATTCATAATGAATAGTTTGACAAGTGGTAGGTACAAGACAATATGAAATGTCTCTTGGGAGTTTTCTGTTCCTGATTTTCACCTTGCCTTTTTTGGTAAGGTCCTACCTAACTAGTCAGGTATTTTCATATTGTCCTTTCTATTACTACCAGCAAACTTTATTTGCTCTTTACAGACATGGGAAAAAAAGAGCAGGGACAAAATGGGTACCTTTAATATAATGTCATCAAAATGTCTGATTAATAAAAACAAATTAGAGCAGTTCATATGGGAAGATAGAAAAGTTAGCAACTGCACGGATGGCGGGTGGAGCCTCTCTTAGGGAAGCCTAGCCCCGGCTCTGTCCCCTGCCTGGTGTCCCTCCCCCAGCCCTCTCCCGCCTGGAGGAGTCCCGAGCGCCCCACCTCAGCTGGAGGAGTCCCAGGCCAGTCGAATCCCCAAGCCGCCCCACACACACCTGTCCAGAGCTATGGCACGCCTTCCCAGACCCCACGCCGCTACAGGGAAAAGCCTCTCACTCTCGTCCGAAGAAGCTTTTGATATGACCCATACAGGTTCCTGGGCCACGGAGCTACTCAGCTTCCTTGGTCCATCAGTAGTCTCAGGAGTCTGGAGAGATTTCTGATGAACCCAGGAAGCTGAATAGCACATACTGCCTGCTCAACCACCTCGGAACCTGCATGGGGCATAATAAAGCAAAAACTTCAGCCCAAAACTTCGCAACCAGGGGTCCGGCAGCAACAGCAGCACGAGGGGAGACAGAGCCTCCACTGGCCTATTATACCTGCTGTCCAGAGCAACTGTTAGCTTATTTTGAAGTGCTGCATGATCCTTGCTGAATTCTTTCTTTGATTTTTTTCTAAGGTTCCTGGGAAATGTCACATAACATCTCTCCTCTCCTTCCTATCTCCCTCCACATGTTCTGTATCATTCTGACTTTGCTGAACTAGGGCCAGGTTGTTTTACTACTGTCAATAGTCCTATTTCAGAGTAACAGCCGTCTTACTCTGTATTTGCAAAAAGAAAAGGAGTACTTGTGTAACCTTAGAGACTAACCAATTTATTTGAGCATAAGCTTTCGTGAGCTACAGCTCACTTCATCGGATGCATACTGTGGAAAATACAGAAGACGTTTTTATACACACAAACCATGAAAAAATGGGTGATTATCACTACAAAAGGTTTTCTCTCCCCCCACCCCACTCTCCTGCTGGTAATAGCTTATCTAAAGTGATCACTCTCCTTACAATGTGTATGATAATCAAGGTGGGCCATTTCCAGCACAAATCCAGGTTTTCTCCCCCCCCCCCCACCCACAAACCCACTCTCCTGTTGGTAATAGCTTATCTAAAGTGATCACTCTCCTTACAATGTGTATGATAATCAAGGTGGGCCATTTCCAGCACAAATTCAGGGTTTAACAAGAACGTCTGGGGGGGGGGTAGGAAAAAACAAGGGGAAATAGGTTACCTTGCATACTGACTTAGCCACTCCCAGTCTCTATTCAAGCCTAAGTTAATTGTATCCAATTTGCAAATGAATTCCAATTCAACAGTCTCTCGCTGGAGTCTGGATTTGAAGTTTTTTTGTTGTAATATCGCAACTTTCATGTCTGTAATCGCGTGACCAGAGAGGTTGAAGTGTTCTCCGACTGGTTTATGAATGTTATAATTCTTGACATCTGATTTGTGTCCATTTATTCTTTTACGTAGAGACTGTCCAGTTTGACCAATGTACATGGCAGAGGGGCATTGCTGGCACATGATGGCATATATCACATTGGTGGATGTGCAGGTGAACGAGCCTCTGATAGTGTGGCTGATGTTATTAGGCCCTGTGATGGTGTCCCCTGAATAGATATGTGGGCACAGTTGGCAATGGGCTTTGTTGCAAGGATAGGTTCCTGGGTTAGTGGTTCTGTTGTGTGGTATGTGGTTGCTGGTATTTGCTTCAGGTTGGGGGGCTGTCTGTAGGCAAGGACTGGCCTGTCTCCCAAGATTTGTGAGAGTGTTGGGTCATCCTTCAGGATAGGTTGTAGATCCTTAATAATGCGTTGGAGGGGTTTTAGTTGGGGGCTGAAGGTGACGGCTAGTGGCGTTCTGTTATTTTCTTTGTTAGGCCTGTCCTGTAGTAGGTGACTTCTGGGAACTCTTCTGGCTCTATCAATCTGTTGCGATATTACAACAAAAAAACTTCAAAACCAGACTCCAGCGAGAGACTGTTGAATTGGAATTCATTTGCAAATTAGATACAATTAACTTAGGCTTGAATAGAGACTGGGAGTGGCTAAGTCATTATGCAAGGTAACCTATTTCCCCTTGTTTTTTCCTACCCCTCCCCCCAGACGTTCTTGTTAAACCCTGGATTTGTGCTGGAAATGGCCCACCTTGATTATCATACACATTGTAAGGAGACTGATCACTTTAGATAAGCTATTACCAGCAGGAGAGTGGGGTGGGGGGAGAGAAAACCTTTTGTAGTGGTAAACACCCATTTTTTCATGCTTTGTGTGTATAAAAAGATCTTCTATACTTTCCACAGTATGCATCCGATGAAGTGAGCTGTAGCTCATGAAAGCTTATGCTCAAATAAATTGGTTAGTCTCTAAGGTGCCACAAGTACTCCTTTTCTTTTTGCAAATAGTCCTATTAACTTCATAGATTCTAAGGCTGGAAGGGACCAGTCTAGTCTGACCTCCTGGATAATACAGGCCATGGAGCTTCCCCAAAATAATTCCTAGAGCAGATCTTCTAGAAAAACATATCATTCTGATTTTAAAATTGTCAGTGTTGGAGAAACCACTGTGATCCTTAGTAAGTTGTTCCAACGGTTAGTTACTCTTACTGTTAAAAAATATACTTCTTATTTCCAGTCTAAATTTGTCTAGCTTCAGCTTCCAGCCATTGGATTATATTCTACCTTTCTCTGCTAGATTGAAGAGCCCATTATTAAATATTTCTTCTCCATGTAGGTACTTAAAGACTGTAGTTCCATTGACATCAATAGCACAAGCGTAAATATTACACCCAGTAATAAAGGTTTCTGGGACGGATATCTACAATACTCCTTTGATTAGGGACCATACTTTCATTCTCTTTGTAAAGGGTCACATATACATTTATTAATAACAATAACACTATCATTGCTAATAACAAATATATAGTTAATAATATTAATTGTCTGATACTACACTCACTTCTTCAGTCAACTTTCCCAATGATTTCCATAGGGGTTTTGCCTGAATTAGGAACCCAGCACTGGGCAACAGCTCCCTAATTGGATTCACTATGCTAATAACAAGCACTTAGCTCAAGGCTGGTTAATTTAAAAATGTGGTAAGTAGTTGACTCTGAAATTTTCTATATTGATTCTCTGTTTAATAGTATAAGAATTTTAAGAAATACATTGCTAATATTTCCTTCTCATATTTCCTTGCATGGAGGGTGCTACATTTAAGTGCACCACCTATCATTCGGAATGGCCAAACGTTTCAAAAAAACTAATTCCAAATATGAGATGAAAAGGCAAGGCAGAAATACTTTCTGTATCCAGTAGGATGTGTACTATGATTATTATCTGATCCAGGCTACTTCTAGAAGGTAATTAAACTCCAAATCATGATATGCCAGTGCTCATCATTATGCTGCATGTCTCTCAGATGTCTGCCTTATCAGCTCACTATTGATCTTTACAGAACCTGAGTTAAGAAAAGCATTATCTTCACCCCTGAAGTAGGACATGGCTGTCAAAAAAAAAAAAAAAAAAAAAAAAGAATACTGGCTTATTTATAAGGGGGGAGGGTTGAACAAAAAAATTAGAGTCTCTCATTTTGTCCACCAAATGCTTAAGAAGCATTTACATTGCAGGATTCCAGCGAAAGCAAGGAATTTTAGAGTTGTGCTGTAGATTTATGTTTTCTTAGTAGAGAGGGACAAAAATCACTAGATGTTAAAAACAAAAACCCACAAGCCTAATATCAATTTGAGATTTTCCCCCCATCATTATTTTTATGACTGTATTTCAACTCTTGATCTCTCCCGTCTGAATTATTTCATTGCAAACTTTATAATAAAATACCAGTTATACAACTAATTATTGAAAAGGGGGGCAAGGGACTTTGATGCACAGCTGGTAAATGTAGCCAATAGTAATTGACAACAAATACAAACAATCCCAACCAAGGGAATTGCATCCATGTCACAAACACGAGCCTCTTTTCTGAACATTTAAGCAAAATTGTCATCATCAGCAGCGTAAACAATACTGTTATATTTTAAGAGCTAGATCCTAGCCCATGAAATGGCCCTTTTAGGTTGCTCCAGGATGCATAGAAGCCATACATTTGATTTAAAACAGACACTCTCTTGCAGCCCCAGATGTAAAGGACATGGCTCAGGGAAAGAGAAATAGCTACAGTACTTGCTGTACTGTGGCAATCACTGGGGGTATGTCTACACTGCAGCTGAGAGCGAGCCTCCCAGCCCAGGCGGACAGATTGGAGCTAGTAGGGCTCAAGCTAGCAAACTAAAAAAAAGAAGTGTGGATGTTGCAGCTCAGGCTGGAGTTGGAGATCTCAAGCCCTGGGGGTCAGGTGAGCTTGAGATCCTGAGCTGAAGTCCAAACCTCAGTGTCCACACTGCTACTTTTAGTGTGCTGGCTCAAACCCTGCCAGTGTGAATCTGCCTTCACCGGTTGGGAGGCTCGCTCCCAGTTGCAGTGTAGACATACCCTGACTGGCACAATGGGCCCCTGGCGGGACTTGCTGCAGCTGGAATAATTGATAGCATCTCTAGAGCTACTCTAAATTTTCCCAAGGGCCAAGCCCATGCCTGGCCAGCCCCCTTGTACAGGAGACCCATAGTGCTCCCTGTGCTTCCTCCTCTCCACACACTCCACTTGCAGTGAGTGGAGGTTAGCTACAGAGGAGGACTGAGCCTTAAGATTTTTTTTTATTTTAGTCTTAACCACATGTTTTGTCACATGTTCCATACCCCCTGGTTTGTCTAAATTCCTCTGCAATGTGGCTGGAACTTAATCTGCTACCTAGTAGGATGAAATAAATGGTTTGTCAGATCCTGCCAGACACCCCCTTCCAGCCATCCACTGGACTGTTGTGCAGGGAATCCAAACCTCTATATTCTTGGATCCCCCAGGTGTTTTAAGGCCTGCAGTCTGAACAGAATCCAGGCACTGCCCCAATCTCAGGATGCAGACCTTCATTCCAACACCCCCTTCAGAGAGCTGAAACCCACTGTCTAGTTGCCTAGCCTCTCTAGGTACAGCAATGCCCCTTTCAACCCCCTCATACTTGAACACACCCTGTCCCAGAAATCCACCTTAAAGGTGTGAAACTTCTGGTTTAGAGTTTAACTCTCTTAGGGACACACTGCAATTGTGAAGCAGTTAACAAACGGAGGGAGACTTTGCACAGAGTCTAACACACTTGTCCCTTGACTTAATCATACAAAGCACAAGAGTGCAGGTTATACAAAACAATAAATGCTACACACTTGTTCCTGGCTCAGTTTCCTCACTTCCTAGCTCATCCTTTTCTTGGGAGTCCTTAGGGACCATTGGTTTCCAGGCAGCGTATTCCCTGCCTCACAAGGCATTACTTCCTGGATTGCTTCACTGTCATGGACTGGAGAAAATGCCAGCCACTGAGCAGGACAACGTCTACTATTTAAAACAGCTCCCTGTCAGGTGACACCCTTGTCAGCTTCCCCCACACAAGCACAAATTCCTGCCAGGTGACTTCATTACCAAGGTGACCTCTCCCCTGACAAACCATTGCCCATGGGTAGAAGCTATTTTTTTTGACTAAATTTTCAATGATGGCTATGTGAAGCAAACTAACCTATATTAACGCTGTATCTCTATGTCTTGGGACTTCTAGGCCAATACAGAGGCAAAAAAGTCGCTAGAGAAAACAAAAGGCTGCACCTGCAAAATGGAGTTGGCAGCTTGTACAGATAAACAGAGTTCATAATCTCACACAGACTTCATCAATTGTACAGACAGATTCCCAAACTGTCACAGATGTAACGAATGAAACAAACTGAAATAAGTCAAATGTAGGCTGCAGAGAATTGTATCCAATCACTGAGGTTTTTTGAAGGACCTGGTCAGCAAAAATGTAACACTGCACTAGCCAGGGACTATGCTGACTACTGACTGGCACTGGTAGCACCAGTCATGGCAAATTTTATAGCTTTCAGGTGCCAAGGATTCTAACCTGACAATAAATGACATTCCGGAGATGAGGTGCCTTGTTAATTATTGTCCTTATTCTAAATCTCTTCTTTAGTAATGGGGAAAGAGGGATTCCTGCCCCTCCTCTGAGGCTGCAGATGGCCTCCTAGGAGTTGCGTAGAAGAGGGCAGGATTTGTGGGGCCACACAGAGACTATCCAATGCCATATAATACAGTGCCCCACTTTGCAGGGGCTTTCTGCACAGCCTAGTGCAGTATCAATGGGCGTATACAGGAAGAGGGTAAAGTGTGACCAGACACAGTATATGTATACTTTATTTGAAGCAGAATGGAAACACCACCTACCTACAGGAGCTCACTCTTTCCTGCGTCTCTTTCTGATGATCTGGTTCTCAGGATCTTTTTCTGGGTCATCTCTTCATGATTTTGAGGTGTTCACTTAGGTTTCTTTGACTGTGCTTTTCCTTCCGTAGCTTCCTCGCTGTGCACCTCGCTGTCTAAATAGGCAGTTCTGCTATCTGTGAAGGTGATCCTATCACCAGATATTGGCATGGCCTCCTGAGAGATTATGCAAATTTTTTTTTTCTTTGGAATAAACAATTGGGCAGAAATGTCAAGGCTGCTGCTGACAGTGTGAGCCAAATTCAGACCTGATGTAAGAACCTACTTCTACAGGTCTGAATTTGGCCCAGTGCTATTATTTGAATCATGAGTCAAATCAACATATTCTAAAGGAAAAATCATATTTGGGAAGGGGCTGCAGCCAGTTCTTATTGGCACATGACTGGGAGGAGTGGAAAGTTTATAGTTTGGACTAAGTCCTTACAGGTTCCAGATCTAGCCTAAATAAGTCGAAATATGGCTTGGTGTTGGTTGTGTGTAAAACTCTGGTTGTGTGCTGGGGGACACTCTTAGTTTATGGGGCAGCTGAAGAATTCAAAATATCAACAGACCCAAATGATATTGTTAAGAATCTCAAAGGATAAAGAGAAATTGGATGGTATCTCTAGTACAAACATAGGAATGGCTATAGTGGGTCACACCAACAGTCCATCTCTCTCAATATCTTGTCTTCCAACAGTGGCCGATGCCAGATGCTTCAACAGGAATGAACAGAACAAGGCAATTATTGAGTAATATTTGCAGAGAAATGAATTTCATTAAACTAAGGACTTATCAACACAGGGGCATCCATGAAAAAAAGGATGAAATTCAATAAGGACAAATTAAAGTACTCCACTTAGAAAGAAACAATCAGTTGCACACATATAAAATGGGAAAAGACTACCTAGGAAGGAGTACTGCAGAAAGGAATTTCGGGGTCATAGTGAATCACAAGCGAAATATGGGTCAATGGTGTAATACTGTTCCAAAAAAAATCATCATTCTGGGATGTATTAGCAGGAGTGTTGTAAGCAAGACACAAGAAGTAAGTCTTCTGCTGTATGCCACGCTGATAAAGCCTCAGCTGGAGTATTGTGTCCAGTTCTGGGCACCGTGTTTCAGGAAAGATGTGGACAAATTGGAGAAAGTCTAGGGAAGAGCAACAAAGATGATTAAAGGTCTCAAAAATATGACCTATGCGAGAAGATTGAAAAAACTGGGTTTCTTTAGTCTGGAGAAAAGAAGACTGAGAGGGGACATGATATATACTCAAGAGACCAAAAAGCCAATGTCAGACAGGTTTATTGCTATAAGTCAATAATAATATAGTACAGGAAAATGGTACTATATTATATGACTCTCCAGAAAGCAGTCTTGTGCAACGCTGTTACATTCACCTTATTCAAAAAATGGGCTCCCAAAGTTACACATATCAGCTGGTATTATTTACATGATAATTTTACAAGTTACATATCTCAATAAAATCCAACCCTTCCATTTGTTCCAATTCCCGCACTTCTTATTCTGTACCTTCATTATCTTTGTTTTGGATACTAACATTCCAGATACTGGTCCGATGAACTACTTCCCTAGATTGTACTAAGACATGGATTTTGATAAGTTTCCAAATACTTACTTCAGCAAATGTAAGTTGTTATGGGATATTTAGCATAAATGAACAGGAATGTGGTATAGGCCAATTTAAGCTATATAACTGTTACAATATTTATGCTTAATGTTATAGATATAGAGATATAGATCTATAGAGAGAGTGGATAATACATTTTATTAATATTTAATATTAATATTAAACATGTGTATATATGTAAAATGTTTTATCTACACCATATATATATCAGGATGCATTAAGCACCAATTACATTAAGCACAAATATTGAATATGTAGACAGCATATATTAGCCAAGACCATGTAGACAAGCCCTAAATTTAAGATTGCTAGCAATTGTTTTGTGTGACTTTGGCCATTGGTCACTATGACAGTGGAACACAGATGTCATAAAGATATGGGTAGAGAACAGAACACTTTTGTGCTTCCTTTCCAATCTTACCTGTCTATTGTGTAGGGTCTAATTCTAATCACTAACTGTTGATTCCTTTACCAGTTCTGGAGTACAGGTGACCTACACAGAGGGTCATTTCATTTATGACACGTACAGTTCAGCATGATTGTGTTCCTGAATCTTGTGTAGTCGTGTCTGAATCTTGAGTTTTCTACCTCTTTTGTCTCCATCTTGTCCTTGAAGTGATCTCTAACGAAATGCAGCAGAATCTTACTCTCATGGGGCATTGATTATTCTACAGTTTCACACTCTTCCTTTTCCATTAGCGTGATATGGGTTGATTATTTGTACCACTATCCAAACTATTCCCCTTTATGTTACCTCCACAGTTACTGTAAAAAAAGATGTTCTTCATTTAACCGCTAACCTTTTTAGTCAGCGTGACCCTTTTAATATTCTTAATAGTAATGAAAAAACATTAAAAATCTATGGGGAGATTATCCATGTTATAAAGTAAAAGTGGATGCCAACAAAGTACGTGACCAAACCCCATGTAAAATTAGGATTATGCACTATTTTCAGACGATAGGAATTGATTGTGCTTCCACTGGCTTCAATGGGAGAAAAATTGGATGAGACAATAGCTGTAAAACTAAAAATTTCTAGCCCTAGGACTTCAGAAGTTGAAGTATCATACATAGCATAATAAGAAGAAAATAGTATTTTAAAGTCAAAGTGCTGCCACTGTGAGTTCAAAGCACTTTTCTGGGACTTCACTGTTATCAATTACATTTCGATAACTTTAGGCATGTAGGGAATTTAGGGTCACTGGAAAGCAAGAGAGAAGCAACAGTGAATGGAAGTGGTAATGGGGAAACTTGCAATACAGAAGTTGGGTGGGCAGGAGACACAAAATTTGGAGTTGGGAGGAAAAAGCAGATCAACAAAGGACTAGGTTACTTCTACCATACATTATGTATAACATATTCCCTTGGAAAAAACATATATTGAATTTGGTTTAATCTCTGTGTTCTTCTTCTTCTAAGTGATACTGATATTTATTATTTATATAATTCTACATATGGGCCTCATCCTTCATGGATAAAAGAAATCACAGGTGTCTGCCCTAAAGAGCTGACAGTTTAAATCAGACATAACATAGCAAAGGATGAAGCAAAGGATGCTGGTGGAGCGATAGGGGTGGGGAGTATTGGGTTGAATGAGGACTGTAACAGTGAAATTGGTTTATTTTTATACACAGGTCTTAGATGAAATTCACCCCTGTGTAGGAGACTCATCAAAAAACCTGCACACCCTTAAGGTCTT
Source organism: Chelonia mydas (assembly GCF_015237465.2). Taxonomy (NCBI): domain Eukaryota; kingdom Metazoa; phylum Chordata; order Testudines; family Cheloniidae; genus Chelonia; species Chelonia mydas. The sequence goes on along the minus strand of NC_057850.1, from coordinate 238,100,986 downwards.
ATTTTGCGGAACTTAACTGATGCATATATGTTGTTGTGGTCCACTATAAGGGGTAAATATTAATTCTTGTTCATTAGTTCTTGGTTTAATTTATTTGATACTTGGGGTGGGAGTGAAAGTGGATGTATTGTATGAACATTTATCTCAACAATTTTTGAAGACAACATAATCTTTAGGTTAATTACCTATTTATTATGTCCATTTAGGGGATGTTGTACATTATTCCACATAGTATTAACTGTCCAATCCCCAGTTTAGTAGCTATTTTTCCTGTAGCTCTGATATTAAGTGGAAGCTTTATGAACATGGTTTGGTGGATAGTTGTTTCACTCTTAGTCAAACCTGGAATATCCTTGCTGCTTTATATAATTCCCAAAGTATTCTTTCAAAGCAGTTATTGATGCTTTCTGGCTTCATTAGCTCTTTTGCCATCTGCTGCCTTGATGACATTGCAATGAGGAGTGAGTGATTTAGGATAATGCTTGACAATATCAAAGATTTTCTTTTCTGCTACTCTAATTCTATGCACTTTTCTATTGATGTATCCCTGCTTGACTCACCTCATCAATTGTATCTCCCAATCAAGGTCTCTGCAATCCATTTCTTCAGTGTCATGTGATGGTTCCTTGATTTTCATACTCCTCTTCTCTTCATTATGCCTAATACCTCATACATTAGCCATAGCTATTTTATGTACTTTCTTTTTGTCCCAGTTACTTAGTTGCTTTTTTCAGGATCAAATTTTAAACCTCTCCAGGATTAATAACATTATTCGTTGCCCTCTTGACGATGTCTCAGATCATTTAAAAACAACCATTCACTAGTTGCCATTGATCCAGTCTAGTGAAAGGACAGACCTTTCTTTCTTGTGCTTTATTTAGCGGTAATAATTGATTTGCTATTCTGAGAGGCACTGTGGTCCAACGGCGAGGGCACTGATCAAAGAGCCAGAGACTTGGGTTCTATTCCGAACAGCACTACTGCCCTATTCTGTGACCTTGGGCAAGTCAGGTAACATCTGAAATCTGTGGATGAAAACTGCTATATAGGTCTGATGCAACTCCCATTAAGTCTCTCCTTTAACTTCACTGGTGTTGGATCAGACCTATAAGAACCAGGGGTGAAATACTGGCCTCATTGAAATCAATGGCAAAGTTCCCACGGATTATAGTGGGCCAGGATTTTTCCTCGGGTATTTATTTATTATTATTTATTATTAAAATATTCCATTAAAAGAGCTACTTTACAGGGGAAAGGTTGCCGAGTTAAACACCCTAATGTCAGGAAATGATCAAGTTCAGTTTGCAAGTTCGCCAACTTAGATCAGGTCTGACTATGACCACAAAGTATGTACAATGTAAACATTAAAAATAAAATATTTGAAAGCAGGTTTTGCTTTTAGCTATCAGTTCAAGCTTCTGTTCTCCCTGCATCTGCCACTCCACCAAAAGCAATACCCTCAATACCTTGGCAACACAAATCCCTCGTTTCTGGACTTTGTTAAGCAAACAGGAACTTACTTTAAGGTATTCTGTGTCAAAATGTAAGTGCATTAAATACTTTATAAAACCTACAGTTTTATATCTGGTTAATAATTAAGGTTATTTTTAATTGTGTTCTTTTTATCTGTTTTCCTTCTTGTTCAGACTGTTGAGGAGGGTGTGGTCTGAGGTGGATGCATTTCTGAGCAGTCCTTGTTTTATGTTTATGTTGGGCTTCTTAATTTAGGAGAAGAAAAGGAGTACTTGTGGCACCTTAGAGACTAACAAATTTATTTGAGCATAAGCTTTCGTGAGCTACAGCTCACTTCATTGGATGCATTCAGCAAAAGGTGCCACAAGTACTCCTTTTCTTTTACGAATACAGACTAACACGGCTTCTACTCTGAAACATGAATTTAGGAGAGAAGTGCCAAGAGCACTGGATAGGCACAGTAGTGGGATGTACTAACCCCACACTGGCAAACAAAGGGTTAAGGAGCAGCTCTGAGCCCACATGGCCCACCCTGCCAGACCTGCAAAGCCTGCACAAGCTGGAGGTGGAGTTAAAAAAGGGAAGCAAAGTGGCTCAGAGGAGGCAGACAGTGAAAGGGAGCAGATCTCTGATCTGACCTCAGGGGAAATACTGTCCAGGAGCTCTTGTTGCTGGAGACCTGGGCACACACACTTGATAAAGCCTGCTAATGAGAGACAGGTGACTGATTTTGAAGGTCAGAAACTTTATTTGTGATTATTTAATTTACCCTGTTGGGAAAAAAGGTACCTAGGTAGGAAGTGATCCCAGGAGGCAGCTGCTTAGCATCCCATGGTACAGAGCATAACTGCCCATCCTTGGGCTCTGGATCAGAGCCCGGTGGGGAGGGTGGGCCCAGGCTCCCCTACCAACTCCAAAAGATGGGAGAATCCAGCTAGGGAAGATCCTGAATGTTCAAGGGCCCAGGCCCCAAGTCCCCAAACTACAGTGAAAGCCCTGAAGGCCATGCGAGCACTGAAAGTCTTCTTTGTGATTGGACTTTCTTTTGGTATACCCCAAAAGGGGTGGACTGGAAAGTGAGTCCGGCTGAGTCACAAAAAAAAAGCCGGGGGGGGGGGGGGTCTGTCCCAAGACAGAACTGAAAAGGGGGGACGTCCGGGAGTGAGACAGCCTGCTGCACCTCTGTCTGACCAGTAGACAGCAGTGGGGGTGAATATACCACTTTACTGTCATCTATAGCTGTAGTTTAAAAAGTGGAATAAGTAAATAAAAAATAAACTCTGTAATTTGCTGTTAAAACAGCTGACTTTAATTAATAAAACAACAATCAAGTTAATCACATGAACTAACAGCACTGAGAATACTGTGGGTCTACTATGCTACTGAAAACACTATCCTGTCTAGCCAGGTACAATGTAGTGTTTGAAATTCTGGAAATGAAAATTGCAACTGCAATGGAACCAGCAGCAGAGAGCTCCAAGGATCAAGTGCAGATTTGTGACCAGATTATCAGACAGATGAAATATACAAGTAGTAATATGGCTGTTAGCTTTGGTACTAAAAGCTATTGGGAGAAGATATCAGAGAGTATCTTTTAGCCTGATAATGTTCAATGCAGATGCCTAAAATAACTAAGACTGCAAAATCCGTAAAATAAATTGCAAAGAACATGATCCTAAAATGGATTGCAAAAGCATTTGTGGGGGGGAAAAGAATCACTAAGTAGATAAGATCAGTAGGCTTAGCCTTTAAACCCATGTCAAAAAGACTTTGAAATGAAATGCAACTTCAAAATATCCTTGATAACTACAATATTGAATAAGCACCTGAAAATATTTGTATATTTGCTCCATTAGTGCAAAGATAAAATCTATTTTGGCACAATGATTGTTGTTAAGACAAACTATACTAACAGCTATTTATCAGTGGTACCAATTTTTTCCTTTATTTAGACTAAGCAATAACTATGGTGTCTCACATACCACTGTGTGATTATGTTTGGCAAATGTTGACATCGTAACCGTGATCATTTTAAGATCTTGATTCTCCAATACATCTGAACTCTACTCTGACATAGTGGAGACAAGTACTACAGGGCGTTTGACTGTTGCTTTGCAATCTTTGGTCACCCAGCTCCAGTGTGAGTTAAAACTGCAGGGCAGCAGTTTTAGTTTATGCCACAAGTTTGTGGTCAAGAACTTTAGAATTCAGATACTTACCGAGATCTTATTAAAGCTGTCAGAACCTTTTTGGTGTGCAAAAGTGGGCTGCATATCTCACAGGGACAGCACTGCCTCCTTCAAGTCACACTGGGAATACTATAAGGACAAATTGCCTTTTTTGGATATATTTCCCCCATCTTTGTGCATTTCTGCTTTCAATCCCAGTTGGACTCAGACACACTCAAGGGACCAGATACTGATAATCTAACTCATGTGTAATAGCACACTAGTCCCTATTTATGGAGTCAAGTGCTATTCGACATGAGTAAAAATATCAGAATCTTAATCAACATGAATAAAGAAAAAAGTTCTCTAAACTCTTTTAAATCTTGTAAAAGTTTGAGTTTTAGCTGAAAGCATATGAATTCTTTTTATTTTACTCAGACTGGTGTCTAGCCTTAATTTAATTGTCCATCTTTCCTTACACTGAGCTACACTAATTTTTTGTTTAGAAGTGTCTTTTGAGTGTCTGTTTCCCTTTTTGTAACCGATTTCATATAAATATCTGCATTTCTCTAAAATAGTTGTCTAAACTCCCTTTTTCATGCCAGTTTTGTTAGTTCATTTTCTCAAGTGTTTATTGTTTGCTTCAATTAATCCCTCCTTTTCACAATTTTAGCTATGTCACTGTGAAGTTTCCTCTTCTCAAGTAAGAAAAAAGCAGAACCTTCTTTAATCCTGCTTCATAACTAGTATTAAATTAGCTTCTTTGAATTTCAACCCTTTAAAGCAATTATATTCTCTCTTTTTCTTAAGTGCAGATGCAAATTAGGATAAAGGCATCAGGGATTCCACCCCACCCCCCCATTTTTATTCCTAGCAATTTGCATTAACTAGATATTCCTACTTTTTTCCCCTCCATGACTCAGAGTAAAACATGTATTATATCTTAAATTAGAAAAATGTAAGCTCTAGACACTTAAAGCCAGTGCTTAAATGATACCATTCCTTCACTTTGTATTTCATTTAGCATTGTTTTTTTCCCCACAACATAGTGTCAAACAATAACTTTGATATCTTACTGTAAAGCAGCTTTTTCAAAACTCATTGATGAAGTATATAGGTAATATTTCAGATAACGATCTTTGCAGTACTCAGTAAACTTTTTCAGATTATAAATTATCTGTTTTTGTCTAGTACTTTCTTACTCCTATGCCTTCAGTTTTCATTTGTCCCAGTGCTAGTATTTCACCTGGTCCCTTGCTCACACTTGGCACTTTAATGTATAGATATGCATGAAATGGTGATTGAAAGTATTTTTTTCCATTTCATGTCTCGGAGGGTTTATTCACAAGCAATTGAAAAGTGATGCGCCTTTTTGACCAATTCTTGAAACACTCTGGTCTCTTAAGAACTTAGTAAAGATTTATTAGTGATAGGCAAACATCAAAAAGTTTAGATACTTTTCTGAAGCTTTTTCAAACTTATAATGTTTTATCTGCTTTTATGAATATTGTGACAGATATGGCAATTTCCTGCAATATTTTCAAGAAACCTTACTGAATTAAGTTTAAGTATCTTAGGAGTTCATTGTACTAAAAGAAAAGGAGTACTTGTGGCACCTTAGAGACTAACCAATTTATTTGAGCATAAGCTTTCGTGAGCTACAGCTCACTTCATCGGATGCATACTGTGGAAAATACAGAAGACGTTTTTATACACACAAACCATGAAAAAATGGGTGATTATCACTACAAAAGGTTTTCTCTCCCCCCACCCCACTCTCCTACTGGTAATAGCTTATCTAAAGTGATCACTCTCCTTACAATGTGTATGATAATCAAGGTGGGCCATTTCCAGCACAAATCCAGGGTTTAACAAGAACGTCGGGGGGGGGGAGGGGTAGGAAAAAAACAAGGGGAAATAGGTTACCTTGCATAATGACTTAGCCACTCCCAGTCTCTATTCAAGCCTAAGTTAATTGTATCCAATTTGCAAATGAATTCCAATTCAAGAGTCTCTCGCTGGAGTCTGGATTTGAAGTTTTTCTGTTGTATATCGCAACTTTCATGTCTGTAATCGTGTGACCAGAGAGATTGAAGTGTTCTCCGACTGGTTTATGAATGTTATAACATTTTGTAGTGATAATCACCCATTTTTTCATGGTTTCTGTGTATAAAAACGTCTTCTGTATTTTCCACAGTATGCATCCGATGAAGTGAGCTCTACCTCATGAAAGCTTATGCTCAAATAAATTGGTTAGTCTCTAAGGTGCCACAAGTACTCCTTTTCTTTTTGCAAATACAGACTAACACAGCTGTTACTCTGAAACCTGTCATTGTACTAAAAATGCAAATGTTGATGTATTATTGTGGGACTGTATGTAACTTCTTTGAGAAGAAGATATGGCTAAGGTAAACCCAGGAAAGGGTTTTGACTTTCAAAGGACTCTTTGAAACAATGTGCTAGCAAAACAAAGTTAAGTGGGATTCCTAGGAAATACTTGGGAGGAAAAGAAGGCGACTTCTCACCTCTAGACCCAACCTTTTGAAGCTGTGCCCTGAGGAGAAACATGATCACCTGTTACATGAGGACAAGATCAGAGGCCCAAATTGGATAAAGAGTGACTCACAAATTCATGGCTGTGCTAGTTGGATGTGAAAGCTGTTATGAATTTGTGACCACACAAAAACATGCAGTGGAGTCAGAAGGACTGCTCTCCTGCCAGAACCCTCGCTGGAGTTGGGGTGATATCTGGGAAGCTTATTAGCATGCATGTAAATTTTATTGTTTTTAATATGTTTTCACTGTAATGCTTTCACCTTATGAATAAATGTGTTTGCTTAAAACAAGTTGTGTGGTAAATTAACTGTGGGTAATTACACTGCTTATAGCCTCTGAGGAGAAAAGTAAAACTTGCCTGCTTAGGCTTTCTGACTTTACTGGGGAATTTGCAGAGTAGGCAGGGAACTGTGAAGCCTGGAAATACCCTGGTCAGGAGGGAAGGGATGCATGTCTCTACCCAAGAGAGGTGAGAGATGGGGAGCTGGAAGCTTGAGAGTGGTTGGCCTCGCTGGCCACAGGGGGAACAGGTCCGGGTACCCTGAACTGTGACAAGTATAAACTGTAGGAAGATTTACACGGTACTCCTGTTCTTTTTACCTAGAAAATGATTTTTTAGGAATAAAGATTCAAGCAAGTAACTCGTTTAATAACAATATATTCAGCATGTAAAAGAGTGCATCACAGATGACAAATATTTCTCCAAGATCCAGTTGCTAACATGTTCAGTTAAGGAACTGAACTGCAATAACACTATCCGACTCCAAATGATGTTACATTTTTCACTAGAAATGGAAAACTATTAAACTGGCTTTCCCAGTAGGCTTCAAGTACTTCTTAGCACTAATCAGTTTGGGGTGGCAGTGTGAATAGTCTTCCTGAGCATGTTTTGAAACTTCTACTTCCCACCTCAGCCAAAAGCAAAAAGTGGAAGGAGATGTTGAAATGAAACTGCAGTAGTAGAGCTGATCAGGAATTTTTTGACAAACCATTTTTTGATGGAAAATGAGGCTTTGTCCAAACCAAAACTATCAGTAGAAAAGGGTTGATTTTTACAAATTTCTCATTGAAAATAAGAAAGGATTGAAATGGTCAGTACATTCCTTTTCGATATTTGCAAAACAAAAAATATTTTTTCGATTCAAAATTACTTAGTTTAGAAATTTAAGCTACTTATGGTTTAAAAAAAATTAAAAGGTCAAAATCAAAACAAAATGTTTTGAAAATATCAAAGTGAAAGGTTATAGTTGACCTGAGCCAAAAAAAAAATAAATAAAATCAGATTGTCAAGTCATGAAAATTTGAGATTTCAACTTTTCTTTCCAAGTCAGTTTTTTTAAAATCAAAAGTTTTCCTAGAATGGGAAAACCATTTCTATATTTAGTAGGAGGTCTCACCTGTGAAGCAAAATTATCTGTCCAATGTGTCCTGATTCCCAGACTCATTATCAATCTACTAAATAGTAACCTCTCAAAAGGGGAGTTTAAGATCTCAGCATTCTTCCTGTTCATTTCTCCACATTTACTTTCACCATCCCCCTGATACTATTCTATGTCTGTTCACCTGCTACTCGAATACAGTTTTAAGGTGCACAACACATTTTATTACCACCATCACCTTTTATTTTATTAGTAGAATGGCAGACACCTTGCAGAGCCTGCTTTACTATATTTCATGTTGTAAAACAGCTTCCATTATAACCCCCCGTTTTAATACACACAACTTTCCTAGAAATTCATATTTGGCTTGACCTTCCCATGTCTGGTATGGTATCTGCCAGTATATATACGTATTAATCGTTAATTTGATCACATATCCTCCTTTGAGTTGGACAGTCTTCCATTTAAACAAATTCTAACTTTTCTAGACAGAACTGCCGCAAACAGCAGAAGTCTGATGCTCTAAATGTAACAATTCATAATCCTCAAATGAGGATTATTGTCTCTGCTATTTGAGAAAAAAATGGTTTGATTTTAACAAAGATATGCTCACTTGAAAATCATGTGCTGAGCTTGTGGAGATTTATTGTTATATACTATTGTATTGTGGTAGCACTGGCAGTCCATATCATGAACTGAGAACTGAGAATCCATTGTGCTAGGTGCATACAATCCGAGGAAGTAGAAATAAACAGTAAAAAAGAGTCCTTATATTTAGAGATCCACTGAAGTGACTTTAACTTCATACCATTGCATCGTCACCATTAAACCTCAACATCACAGAGAGCAAGATATTCTGCACAACTGATCATAAAGACAATTGACAATATGGCAGAATTCATAGTAATACCTATTTCTAGACTACCTAGGCTAAACTAACAAATCCATTTCATCCTTGATGAAGTTCATCACTGCAGTCCAGCTGTTAACTCCACCAGGGAGATGGTCAGCCTCTCACAGTAAAAAGGTATTCATTTACATTAGGAAGACTGCCAAACAATAATTGTAATTGTAATAGCAAAAGCAGTGATAATTATGGGTAACATTATTCAAATACCCATAGTGTTACAAAAAAGGTTGACTTCATAATACTGAAAATAGATTCTATCCAAAGGCTTCTTCTACAAAAATAGTTGATCGGCTAAGGTAGTCTTCAGCTGATGTCAATCTTTACCACCATCACTGGTCCTGATCCTCCACTCTGTTACACAAGTGCAATTACATTAACGTCAGCCAAGTCAAGCTGGCATAAGAGAGGGGAGGATCAGGCCTGCTTTCTTTGCAACAACTGTTATGGCATTGCACACAGTAATGTATTTCGTAGGAAGCCTTCTACCTTCCTGCCTTGATGACTTGTCAGTGTGCTGTTAACAAGATGCTATTAGACTCTGAGGGTCTGACTCTGCTCCCTTTGATACCAATGGAAATACTGTTAAGTTCACGGGTGCAGGATCAGGACTTGTTCTGGGCTGTTCTGTGAAAGTACTGTAATGTAATTCTGCGTTTTATGCAACTAGATTATTTATTAAAGAAATTGCTACAGTAACATATTATTTTTTTAATGTACTCATGTGACGTTACCAGTTATTTCTCAGTCTGAAAAGCAGCACAGATTACTTTTCAATTTTTCTTCTAACCCCATCATTCCTCTCTTAAGCATGATTTTCATACAGACACGTTACTTGGTACAGCCAAAGCTTTTTTCACAGCCATATCACATTGGCAGCTCATAGTTATCCTATGATCAACCAATACTCCAAGGTCCTTTTCCTCCTCCGTTACTTCTAATTGATGCGTCCCTAGCTTATAACTAAAATTCTTGTTATTAATCCCTAAATGCATGACCTTACACTTCTCACTATTAAATTTCATCCTATTACTATTACTCCAGTTTACAAGGTCATCCAGATCCTCCTGTAGGATATCCCTGTCTTTCTCTAAATTGGCAATACCTCCCAGCTTTGTATCATCCACAAACTTTATTAGCACACTCCCACTTTTTGTGCCAAGGTCAGTAATAAAAAGATTAAATAAGATTGGTCCCAAAACCGATCCTTGAGGAACTCCACTGGTAACCTCCCTCCAGCCTGACAGTTCACCTTTCAGTAGGACCCGTTGTAGTCTCCCCTTTAACCAATTTCTTATCCACCTTTCAATTTTCCTATTGATCCCCATCTTATCCAATTTAACTAATAATTCCCCATCATAGCTAATGGGCTGATGATTCTGTCTCTCTGTCTCAGTCCTTCAGCTATCCCACTAAAAACAATGGGACTGCTTGGAGAGTAAGGTACTATTCCATATGAGTAAGGATATCAAAACCTGTCAGATAAGACCATAACATGCACTAAAAACTATAGCATTTTTAGGCACCAATGACGCTGGGATCCTGTGCTCCTTGAATACATCCAAATTGTGAACTTCTTGAAGAACCCCACCTTGCTATACCTGCAAGATACTTCCCGTAGCCCATCAGCATCACCTATATTTTTCCTGGATTGAGGTCTATCCTGTTCAGTCTTGTCTAAATTCTAATCCCAGGCAGGGGTTAGGAAATCACAGAGAAAGAACTATCTGGGTCTGACGAAAATGAGACTCAAAGTCGTATGCAATCTGAGTGGTACTATCATGAAAGCCCTGTTCACCTTTCTGTCTCTACTGTCCCTCTAGTTCACATACATGTTAAATGGGGGACCGGGATCAAAAATTCTTTTGATGAGCAAAACATGACCGGTCGCTCAGAACAATCAATTGCCCCAAAGGTATCCTGTTGGATCTGTCAGGGAGGAAGAACAAAATCATTCAAGAGCTGAACCATCCCATAAAGCCTCAGATTTAGCCATCTTAAAATCATCTGTTAGGAGATTGCTATTTAATTATTTGTTTTTCATTTATTATGCTTCACTTAGGCTCAGTTTAGGCATCAGTAGTTCCAGCCCAAGTTTTAGAGTGCTAGGAAGAACCACATAAAACTTATTATAAATGGTATCACAACAAGAATATTCAGATGATCTTTGACCAAAAGCAATAAGTCATCAAACACATTGTGTAGCTCTGTAGTTATGTTTCTAATAAACCAGGAAGCCTCCGACAGCTAGTTCATAATGGATCTGAGAAGTAAGCTAGAAAATTTATTCAATGAGGATAGCTTGCAGATAAGAAAATAGGCCACTAAAAAAAAAAAAGAGAATGACACATTTGAAAGCATGCTTCTTAACTCCAACCATTCTTTATTCATACTCTAGGACAGTGGTTCTCGAAGGCAGTCCGCCGCTTGTTCAGGGAAAGCCTCTGGCAGGCCGGACCGGTTTGTTTACCTGCCGCGTCCGCAAGTTTGGCCGATTGCGGCTCCCACTGGCCGCGGTTTGCCGCTCCAGGCCAATGGGGGCTGCGGGAAGCGGCACGGGCCAAGGGACATGCTGGCCGCCCTTCCCGCAGCCCACCACGGCCAGTGGGAGCTGCGATCGGCCAAACCCACGGACGTGGCAGGTAAACAAACCGGTCCAGCCTGCCAGGGGCTTTCCCTGAACAAGCGGCAGACCGGCTTTGAGAACCACTGCTCTAGAAGATAGTGATTAGCCACAGGAGGCCTAGACCTACTGACTCCATTCATCCAGTATGCCACTCTAGTTCAAGAGGGAAAATGTAGTAGACAGTGCTACCTTAGCCTGTCACTACTTGTTTGAGTTTCTAAAAATGCATTTCAGGCAGGCCCAGCCTGAGAGCTTCCGGTGCCCCAAATAAGACGAGATTAGAATTCCCAGCAGACAGTTTGTGATGGAAGAGCTTTAGTGAGATTTTTACATAAGTAAAAAGTCAGCTTCAGTGTTTCCCTTCATTTCATGGGATATAGGAACACACATAGTTCCTGCTGCATTTCTAGGTACAGGCATTGTTAGCATCACTGATGTGTCAGCAGGATGAAGCTAGAAGTAGAAATTAGTTTTTTCTGTAGTTAAAAATGTAAGCATTCATACAGTGTCACTTAATATAGGCGGTTGAAAGTGATTTCTGGGGCAGGGGCTGGGGGTGGGAGGGACGACAAACCCAGAACATATTTGTAGTTGTAGGTGTTCTACCACATTATTAGTAGCTTTGAATAGTATGAAAATGGAATCACAGCTAGTATCAAACTCACATTTTGTTGCCAAATACCTAAGGTCCTGCCGGAACATTTGGAAACTAAGTGGGCAGTAATCTGATAAGCCAGAAAACCTCTGACAACCAGATCGAAATGTATCTGAGATGTGATTCCCTCATGCTGTGACTATTTCAAGTGTCCCTGAGGCCTACCCTGAGCAGGTTGCACAGAGGAGCCAAGAGGCCAGTGAAGAAGCTTGGCAACATGTGACCTCCAGAAGAGGTAAGCGGAATGTCCGGGTTCCAGTAACACTGGCACAGGTAACTAACCGCTTTCATGTTCTCTCCACAGGTACCATTGCGGAGAGTGGACCAGATGATATGTCTGGGGGGAGAAAGCAGAAGGAGACTCCGCTGGTTGGAAGGCATGAGATGCGATGTCCTGAGGTTGGGGGTTCCACGACCACCACTCCCAAGAGGAGAAGGCGGGTGGTGGTGGTCGGGGACTCTCTCCTCCGGGGGACTGAGTCATCTATCTGCCGCCCTGACCGGAAAAACCGAGAAGTCTGCTGCTTGCCAGGGGCTAAGATTCGCGATGTGACGGAGAGACTGCCGAGACTCATCAAGCCCTCGGATCGCTACCCCTTCCTGCTTCTCCACGTGGGCACCAATGATACTGCCAAGAATGACCTTGAGCGGATCACTGCGGACTACGTGGCTCTGGGAAGAAGGATAAAGGAGTTGGAGGCGCAAGTGGTGTTCTCGTCCATCCTCCCCGTGGAAGGAAAAGGCCTGGGTAGGGACCATCGAATCGTGGAAGTCAACGAATGGCTACGCAGGTGGTGTCGGAGAGAAGGCTTTGGATTCTTTGACCATGGGATGGTGTTCCATGAAGGAGGAGTGCTGGGCAGAGACGGGCTCCATCTTATGAAGAGAGGGAAGAGCATCTTTGCCAGCAGGCTGGCTAACCTAGTGAGGAGGGCTTTAAACTAGGTTCACCGGGGGAAGGAGACCAAAGCCCTGAGGTAAGTGGGAAAGCGGGATACCAGGAGGAAGCACAGGCAGGAATGTCTGTGAGGGGAGGGCTCCTGCCTCATACTGGGAATGAGGGGCGATCAACAGGTTATCTCAAGTGCTTATATACAAATGCACAAAGCCTTGGAAACAAGCAGGGAGAACTGGAGGTCCTGGTGATGTCAAGGAACTATGACGTGATTGGAATAACAGAGACTTGGTGGGATAACTCACATGACTGGAGTACAGTCATGGATGGTTATAAACTGTTCAGGAAGGACAGGCAGGGCAGAAAAGGTGGGGGAGTAGCACTGTATGTAAGGGAGCAGTATGACTGCTCAGAGCTCCGGTACGAAACTGTGGAAAAACCTGAGTGTCTCTGGATTAAGTTTAGAAGTGTGTGCAACAAGAGTGATGTCGTGGTGGGAGTCTGCTATAGACCACCGGACCAGGGGGATGAGGTGGATGAGGCTTTCTTCCGGCAACTCACGGAAGCTACTAGATCGCATGCCCTGATTCTCATGGGTGACTTTAATTTTCCTGATATCTGCTGGGAGAGCAATACAGCGGTGCATAGACAATCCAGGAAGTTTTTGGAAAGCGTAGGGGACAATTTCCTGGTGCAACTGCTAGGGGAGCCAACTAGGGGGGGCGCTTTTCTTGACCTGCTGCTCACAAACCGGGTAGAATTAGTGGGGGAAGCAAAAGTGGATGGGAATCTGGGAGGCAGTGACCATGAGTTGGTTGAGTTCAGGATCCTGACGCAGGGAAGAAAGGTAAGCAGCAGGATATGGACCCTGGACTTCAGGAAAACAGACTTCGACTCCCTCAGGGAACAGATGGCCAGGATCCCCTGGGGGACTAACATGAAGGGGAAGGGAGTCCAGGAGAGCTGGCTGTATTTCAAGGAATCCCTGTTGAGGTTACAGGGACAAACCATCCCGATGAGTCGAAAGAATAGTAAATATGGCAGGCGACCAGCTTGGCTTAATGGTGAAATCCTAGCGGATCTTAAACATAAAAAAGAAGCTTACAAGAAGTGGAAGGTTGGACATATGACCAGGGAAGAGTATAAAAATATTGCTCGGGCATGTAGGAATGAAATCAGGAGGGCCAAATCGCACCTGGAGCTGCAGCTAGCAAGAGATGTCAAGAGTAACAAGAAGGGTTTCTTCAGGTATGTTGGCAACAAGAAGAAAGCCAAGGAAAGTGTGGGCCCCTTACTGAATGAGGGAGGCAACCTAGTGACAGAGGATGTGGAAAAAGCTAATGTACTCAATGCTTTTTTTGCCTCTGTTTTCACTAACAAGGTCAGCTCCCAGACTGCTGCGCTGGGCATCACAAAATGGGGAAGAGATGGCCAGCCCTCTGTGGAGATAGAGGTGGTTAGGGACTATTTAGAAAAGCTGGACGTGCACAAGTCCATGGGGCCGGACGAGTTGCATCCGAGAGTGCTGAAGGAGTTGGCGGCTGTGATTGCAGAGCCCTTGGCCATTATCTTTGAAAACTCGTGGCGAACGGGGGAAGTCCCGGATGACTGGAAAAAGGCTAATGTAGTGCCAATCTTTAAAAAAGGGAAGAAGGAGGATCCTGGGAACTACAGGCCAGTCAGCCTCACCTCAGTCCCTGGAAAAATCATGGAGCAGGTCCTCAAAGAATCAATCCTGAAGCACTTACATGAGAGGAAAGTGATCAGGAACAGTCAGCATGGATTCACCAAGGGAAGGTCATGCCTGACTAATCTAATCGCCTTTTATGATGAGATTACTGGTTCTGTGGATGAAGGGAAAGCAGTGGATGTATTGTTTCTTGACTTTAGCAAAGCTTTTGACACGGTCTCCCACAGTATTCTTGTCAGCAAGTTAAGGAAGTATGGGCTGGATGAATGCACTATAAGGTGGGTAGAAAGCTGGCTAGATTGTCGGGCTCAACGGGTAGTGATCAATGGCTCCATGTCTAGTTGGCAGCCGGTGTCAAGTGGAGTGCCCCAGGGGTCGGTCCTGGGGCCGGTTTTGTTCAATATCTTCATAAATGATCTGGAGGATGGTGTGGATTGCACTCTCAGCAAATTTGCGGATGATACTAAACTGGGAGGAGTGGTAGATACGCTGGAGGGGAGGGATAGGATACAGAAGGACCTAGACAAATTGGAGGATTGGGCCAAAAGAAATATGATGAGGTTCAATAAGGATAAGTGCAGGATCCTGCACTTAGGATGGAAGAATCCAATGCACCGCTACAGACTAGGGACCGAATGGCTAGGCAGCAGTTCTGCGGAAAAGGACGTAGGGGTGACAGTGGACGAGAAGCTGGATATGAGTCAGCAGTGTGCCCTTGTTGCCAAGAAGGCCAATGGCATTTTGGGATGTATAAGTAGGGGCATAGCGAGCAGATCGAGGGACGTGATCGTTCCCCTCTATTCGACACTGGTGAGGCCTCATCTGGAGTACTGTGTCCAGTTTTGGGCCCCACACTACAAGAAGGATGTGGATAAATTGGAGAGAGTCCAGCGAAGGGCAACAAAAATGATTAGGGGTCTAGAGCACATGACTTATGAGGAGAGGCTGAGGGAGCTGGGATTGTTTAGTCTGCAGAAGAGAAGAATGAGGGGAGATTTGATAGCTGCTTTCAACTACCTGAAAGGGGGTTCCAAAGAGGATGGCTCTAGACTGTTCTCAATGGTAGCAGATGGCAGAACGAGGAGTAATGGTCTCAAGTTGCAATGGGGGAGGTTTAGATTGGATATTAGGAAAAACTTTTTCACTAAGAGGGTGGTGAAACACTGGAATGCGTTACTTAGGGAGGTGGTAGAATCTCCTTCCTTAGAGGTTTTTAAGGTCAGGCTTGACAAAGCCCTGGCTGGGATGATTTAACTGGGACTTGGTCCTGCTTCGAGCAGGGGGTTGGACTAGATGACCTTCTGGGGTCCCTTCCAACCCTGATATTCTATGATTCTATGATACCCTTTCAAAAGGTGTTTTGGCTGTAGGAAGATGAGTTCTTTTGTTATCTTGGTAAGTCCACTCTGATCGGATTCTCTTGCATTTACATTGGTATACAACAGCTGTAACCCCACTGACTTCAATGTTTCCAGTGTAAATGAAAGAGAATTAGACCGCATCACTAGTGTTGTGTGGTGGTCTTTGTGGTTCTAGAACATTTAAGAATTAGGAGTTTCTTCTCCTGTCATTGTGGTCCACTGTATACCACAAAGCCTTATCATCTAAGATTTGAAGTACTAACAACTTCAGGAAATATGACTGCACATTTTTTGTCACAGGAAGTGCTACCACAATATCATATGCAGATGCTAAGGTAGATCCTTGCCCTAAAGTCTGAAATCAACCAGCTCCAGGATTCTGAGCACTGATTAAGGATGCTTCTTTGCTGCTGAATAAAATGGCCCTTCTTTACACTGATTTATTTGGGATCTGGACATTCTGTGTACATGGAAAGCAATTCTACAAGAAAATAATTTAGGAGTACATGGAGCAATGTATCTCATTATTCTATGCTCAGGCTCAATACTTGTGTTTTAGTGAAATACCCCTTTTAATTCAAAAGTAATAATGTAGAAGAAGAAAAGATAGTAAAGGTAGGGTAAGGGGAATTAGCTTGATTTTTAGTGGAGAAACAAAAGGAACTGAAGTATCCATTGGTTCTAAGATGCTCTGGAGCGTGATGGAAGTGTGGAAGATAAACTATGTGTAAAATATGAACTATATGTAAAATTAATACAATGGTAGCCAGTTGCAAGTTCAAAATCACAAACTGATTCATCCCACAAGATTACCAGTACAGAAATTACTGTCAAAGCACTGACCATCTGTTTAAAAATACAATTTAAAATAATCCCAACTGTAAATTTATTCACTGTCAAAGCTCTTTAGGGTTTGGTAATTCTCAATTTTGTAGTTTGTTTGCTGTCTGATGTCCTGAGCTAAATGAGTCTGAAATTCCCCAGTTCCCCAACCTGTGCTTTATTACAAAAAAATCTAAAACATTTTATAGAAAATCTTGCAATAGATTTTTGTAAAAGCTATGCATTGTCTCACCAGTAAGAAAGCAAATTATATTAATCTTCACTGCCACAAATTGCGAACACACACTCCCAGTACTCTATTTGAACTGCATGCAAAATTCATAAGGCTAAAGAGTTAATCCAGCATTCATTTTGAAGAAATGGCTCTAGAAAGACCATCCAATGGATTGAAATTGCTTTTTTAAACTGTATTGCATTTTACACTGTATAAAACATATCGTGGTGACATTTAACTTAATGTCCTCCAAACTTACAGTATCCAGGTTGAGATTTGCAAAACAGTCTAGAGGAGCTAGAAACACATACCGGTATGTGAGAAGGTGGGTTTACTGGTTCCTCGCTCTCCAGCTTGGAGGGAGACCACTCCGCCTCACCTCAGGAAGACTTCAAGTCACAGTTTGTAGGGGAAACTCTAGCCCCCTGGGTGGGGTGGAGCCAGAAACAGGCTATAGCCCAGCACCTTCAAGCAGGGTGGGGCACCAAACAGTCTTTGTCTCCGGCCTGCAGTCAGGGCAGAGCAGCACAGAAGTCTGGGGCCCGGACCCTCAGGCAGGGTGGGGCACGAAACATTCAGGCGTCCTTACTCTAGCGGACGGACAACAAACACAGGCTCTGGGCCTAAAGGTGGGGAGGCTGCCACTCCTGAGGTGGGGTGTCAGGAGTAGGGGGCCCAGGACTACACAACCCCACCAGGTCCCAGCCCAGAGTCCTAACAGTGGCAGAGTGTTCTGCCATTTTGTCAGCAGGGAATCCCACCACAATGCTCTAACTCACACTCCAGCAGCAGAACCAGACCAGAGTCTGGTTCCCCTGGGATACTTCCCACTGCAGTTTGGGTGTAGGGCCCTGTAGTCCAAAGGTCCTCCGTTTCCTCAGGGTACTCGGCCACCTGCAGTCCCCACAGCTCCTTGGGGCATTTGTCTGATGGTTGTCCTGGCAGCTCTTCGGGGTACTCGTCTGTCTCCTCCAAACACAGGGCGCAGCTCCGCACAGGGCCTAGTCCGGGATCCTGTGAGATCCCAGCTCCCTGGAAGAGACATCTGCTCCCTCTGGTGCTCAAGCCCCAACTGAGCTCTGGGCCACTCCTTTTATACTTCCTGTCCTACCCCGGGACTTCTGGTGGGGGGGGGGCTTTATTTTTCTTTTCCCAGCTAGTAAGTGCACACTGGCTCACAACATTGTTTATTGAAATTAAATAGAGAATGTGTGTCTAAATCTCCACAACTACTTTGAAAAGTTCATCCAGCCTTCATTATCTTTACAGCATAAGCAAAGATAATATGGGGTTTGATCACAGAAGGGCCAAAACCAAAATCTTGAATCCCAACATCCCTGAACTTGAAAGCCAAAACTAAATCCCAAATTTTGCAAATGGACCTATTTTTATGATAGAAAGAACCAAAAACTTGAAGATACATACTTGCCATCTTTGGACTGTTTGAAATTTGCATTAGGATCTGAAATGGGAAGCTGGAATCCACTTCAAGATTTGTTGTAAAATAGCTTCTGTGACCATATATTTACAATCCTATGAGATTTGGTGACAGGGAAGGCTCTGAAGCATCATGCCTACAGACTTCCCGTACACAAATCCACTCTATCACAACAAACACAAACGGCTTAGTTCAGAGTGAAATAAGGCTTACAAAAAGAATGTAAGAAAGACCATAGCAGAATGTTTGACACTGTTGGCTGGGATCCTTTACAAAAGCAAATGTATGTAGCATTACATCCAAAAAACTATGTTAACAAAGTGCTTAAGGTTGCAAAGTCAAGCACTCAAAAATTAGGAAATGCCAGAATTAAGGTTATCTGTGCAGAATTAATTTGGCTCCCTAGCTCAAATGCATTATGATACAGTCTATAATTACATGATTACATACTATTTTTTTCCATGGGGCCCCTGCCTCACTTAGTCCATGGGAGGCATTGAGAAGGCACAATTGGAGGAGGAGTTCTGCACAGTCCCTGCAGCTCCTGTATGGTACATGATCCGTCATTGTGGAGATGGAGCAAACTCAGTTTAATGGGCACATAGCAGCTGTGAAGGCGATGGAGCATGCTCTCTGTAGATGGAATCTTAATAAAAGTTAGCTGCCAAACTCTAACAAATTTCTTTTAATCATGTGAAAACTGAGATTTTTCAGAGTTTTATAATTTGGCCATCTTTGGGCGGATTTTCATGGGAAAGGCAAAAGACTCATTCCTGACAGTAGGGCAATGCATCTGCCACATTTCAAATCCCTGCTCAAAAGCATGGGGGCACCAGAGGTTTGTAAAAATATGTTTATCCATATAAAAAAAACAATGCTTAAACCAACTTATTTTTCCTAATCTTCATTCTCAGAAATGACTGAACTATTTTGGCTGAAACTTTCCAGAAAGATTAATCCTTACCCAGATACCCAATACAGAAACTTTCAGCATGAACAATTAAAGTTTGGCAAAGTTTATAAGGAAGTGAAAACAGGTCTTATAATGGAAAATGTTGGGCAACATTCACTGTAAGTGTCACTACCTGTGTCACCTATAATATATATTCATGAAAGGCTAAACTATGAATCTTCAACTCAAATGTTATTTTCACTTTAACATAGGGATGTCCAAGCTGTAATCCACCAAAGGTACTGATAGATGTCTAAGTACCTTAAAAATGTCTCGGGAAAATACTCAGTATTAAATGGAATGAATTTATAACAAATGCCAAGATTTTCCAGAGAGTTCAACAATGCCTTATCTCTAAAGTTATCCAGAAAAGAAGATAGGAACTTTTGGGATATGTGTTAAGAATTAAGCTGGAGTATTTGCCATAGCATGGATGCCATTTGGCAACTGAAGGAAAGTGTAAAAGGGGCCCCCCAAAAGAATCCCTCTATCAAGCAGTAAATAGATACTGAAAACTTATGGAACTTAACAACATAGAAGACATGAAAAAAGCAGCCCAGAATAGGCAAGGATAGCTGAGTCTTGTTTGTACATTAAACAATGTCTGAAAGTGCAGGAAAAAATAAGATTTTTGCAGCTAAACACATACACAGTTATTTTGTGTCAATGGCTGTGGTAATGACAGAAAGTTCAAGTCCAGCTAATGCAACAAACTTATCATAGAATAACAGAGTTGGAAGGGACCTCTGGAGGCCATCTAGTCCAACCCCCTGCCCAGAGCAGGACCAATCCCAACTAAATCATCCCAGCCAAGGCTTTGTCAAGCCTGACATTAAAAATTTCTAAGGAAGGGGATTCCGCCACCTCCCTAGGTAACGCATTCCAGTGTTTCACCACCCTCCTAGTGAAATTTTTTTTTCCTAATATCCAACCTAAACCTCCCCCACTGCAATCTGAGACCATTACTCCTTGTCCTGTCATCTGCTATCACTGAGAATAGTCTAGATCCATCCTCTTTGGACCCACCTTTCAGATAGTTAAAAGCAGCTATCAAATCCCCCCTCATTCTTCTCTTCCGTAGACTAAACAATCCCAGTTCCCTCAGCCTCTCCTCATAACTCATGTGTTCCAGTCCCCTAATCATTTTTGTTGCCCTCCTCTGGATGTTTTCCAATTTTTCCACATCTTTCTTGTAGTGTGGGGCCCAAAACTGGACACAGTACTCCAGATGAGGCCTCACCAATGTCGAATAGAGGGGAACGATCACATCCCTCGATCTGCTGGCAATGCCCCTACTTATACACCCCAAAATGCCATTGGCCTTCTTGGCAACAAGGGCACACTGTCGACTCATATCCAGCTTCTCGTCCACTGTCACCCCTACGTCCTTCTCTGCAGAAGTGCTGCCTAGCCATTCGGTTCCTAGTCTGTAACGGTGCATTGGATTCTTCCGTCCTAAGTGCAGGACTCTGCACTTGTCCTTGTTGAACCTCATCAGATTTCTTTTGGCCCAATCCTCCAATTTGTCTAGGGCCCTCTGTATCCTATCCCTACCCTCCAGCTTATCTACCACTCCTCCCAGTTTAGTGTCATCCGCAAACTTGCTGAGGGTGCAATCCACACCATCCTCCAGATCATTAATGAAGATATTGAACAAAACCGGCCCCAGGACCGACCCTTGGGGCACTCCGCTAGATACCGGCTGCCAACTAGACATGGAGCCATTGATCACTACCCGTTGAGCCCGACAATCTAGCCAACTTTCTACCCACCTTGTAGTGCATCCATCCAGCCCATACTTCTTTAACTTGCTGACAAGAATACTGTGGGAGACCGTGTCAAAAGCTTTGCTAAAGTCGAGGAATAACACGTCCACTGCTTTCCCTTCATCCACAGAACCAGTTATCTCATCATAGAAGGCAATTAGATTAGTCAGGCATGACTTTCCCTTGGTGAATCCATGCTGACTGTTCCTGATCACTTGCCTCTCGTCTAAGTGCTTCAGAATTGATTCCTTGAGGACATGCTCCATGATTTTTCCAGGGACTGAGGTGAGGCTGACCGGCCTGTAGTTCCCAGGATCATCCTTCTTCCCTTTTTTAAAGATGGGCACTACATTAGCCTTTTTCCAGTCGTCCGGGACTTCCCCTAATCACCATGAGTTTTCAAAGATAATGGCCAATGGCTCTGCAATCACATCCGCCAATTCCTTTAGCACTCTCGGATGCAACGCATCCAGCCCCATGGACTTGTGTACATCCAGTTTTTCTAAATAGTCCCGGACTTATATATATATAATATATAAACTTCATATATTTAATATGGGATGAGACATTTTGACTTAAGGAGCTCCCACTAAGGGACCCAAACTCAGCTGCCTGGAGGCACTAGATCCTGGCACATCAACCCACCTTTAATTCTGCATATACAAACCCTAAAAACAGGAAAGATATGAGCACTCATTTAGCACAGAATTGAGATGTTGAGAACAAAACTAATCAAAGAACCAGAGGACATAAAGAGATGAAATTATTTAATTGCCTGTAAACCAATCCTAAGAGCCTGGGTATCACACAAGAGGAATTGGAATTGTTCATTTACAAGCATAAATTTGATCTAGTTGGTATTTATTGAAAACCGATGCGATGATTTGCATGATTAGAATGTTAAAATCAATGGTTATAACCTATTTAGGAAGGATTGAATGGGAAGAAAGGATGGGGACTGGCACTCTATATCAAAAATGTCATTACCTGTTTCTGAGTCAATAACAACTTGGAAGAAAATGAATAAGAATCATTATGGATCAATGTCCTAACAGATAAAGGATAGGATGGGGTATTCATAGGTGTCTGCTACAGACCACCAAATCAACTAGGGAACAAGGCTACCATCTCTTTACACACCTATCTATACTCAGTAGGAAAAAAAGCTGTGTGACCATGGGAGTCTTAAATTTAAATAACATGCTGGAAGTCTTATTCTGCTGAATTTCTTAATATTAAAGATGACAATTTCCTAATTGAAAATGTTGCATCTAACATGGGGGAATTCTACATTAGACTTTGTCTTGACAGATAAGGAGTAACTGATCACAGAACTAAAAATGAATGGTAATTTAGGTACAAGTGATCATGACTTAATCACATTAATAATATGCAAACAGAATAAATTAGCAATATGTATATTTGCTACTTTAAAACGGCCAGTTTCACATAGTTGAAAACAATTATGAGCCAAATCAGCTGTGAGGAAGAATTTAATCACAAAAAATGTGAATGATAACTCAGAATTGCTGAAGAACAATTTACTAGATGCCCAAAAAGCCACAACTGAGAAAGAAGGCTCTACTGGTAAACAAAAAAATGACCTGGAGAAGCAGAGGCAGCTGTAAAAAATTATATTATACAACAAATGGAAGAAAGGGGAAATTTATAGCAAAAAATATGACTCAGAAGCTAAGAATTAAAAAAATTGATAAGGGAAGCAAAGGGACACAAGGAGAACTCCATGGCCTGCAGAGTTGAGGCAATAAGAAGGAATTTAAGTATATTAGGAACAAAATGAATCCTAACAATAGTACTGGTTCATTACTGGGTGGAAACGGTAGAATGAACAATAAGAATGCAGAAAAGGAAGAGGTGTTCAATAAATATTTGTTTTGTATTTGGGGAGGAAAAACAGACGATGTAATCATATCACATGATAACTCTTTTCATTCCTCTAGTACCTCTGGAAGATGTTAAAGAGCAGCTATAAAGTTAGATATTTTAAAACCAGCAGGTCCAGATAACATGTATCACAGATCCACAGGATCGGTGTTATGGTCCCAGCTTTGGAACAGTTTCTAGGAGGAACCTCTTCAGTGTGCCAGACCTCCTAGAGGTCTGACTCATCTTCCAGGTAAGCCACGTGGCCTCACCACCTCCTTAGACTGGACCTGTGAGCCTTCAGAACTCCTGCTTCACACCATGAGTTCCATTCAGCAAGTCCAACTGAGACAGATTCCTGATGGAGACTTGTACTCTCTTCAGTGATTAATGCACCTCACCAACCATTTACAGTGACACTCAAACAGTGCTATCAAAACAGTAGTGCAGTAGTCCAGTTCATTAACAGGAATACTGCATAGGAAGTCCTTAGGTTAGCATAGATAAATTAAGGTTAAAGCATAGTCCATTCTGGTTAATCCAGAGCCCAGCCAACCTGTAGTGCAGGGACGTCCCTCGCTATCTTGGTGCCCTACACGGGGGGTGGGGGACACTTCCTGCTGGAAGTGGAGTGACCTGGCCCCAGCCTCTCCACTCCCCTGGCTCCCAGGCTTTGGGGGAGGGGGGAACCGCCCCCCAGCTCTTGCCGGCGGCACAGCTGGCAGCCAGGGGAGCGGAGCAGGCTGGGGCTGGGTTGCTCTACTTACCGGTGAGTGCAGGCCTGACCACTTCTGGAGTCCTCGGGGGAGTGGTGGCAGAGCAGGGCGGGGAGAGGGGCAGGGGCTGGGGTGGAGCAGGGGCAGGGGTTTTGTGGAAGGGGTGGAGTGGGGGCAGTGGTGGAGCAGGGGTGGGAAGAGGCGGGGCTAGGGCGGGGGCTATGGGGAAGACGCAGGGCTGGGGCGGAGCAAAAAAAAACTAAAACAAAAACCCAGAGCACAGAGTTGTAGAGGATAAATTATCTAAGAAAATCCAAAAATGTAAAACGATACCTCACTAAGAAGAATGTTTCTGGCTCAAAGCATAACGGCCGTACTGGGTCTGACCAAAGGTCCAACTAGCTTAGTATCCTGTCTTCCGACAGTGGCCAATGCCAGGTGCCTCAGAGGGAATGAACAGAACAGGTAATCATCAAGTGATCCATCCCCTGTCGCCTATTCCCAGCTTCTGGCAAACAGAGACTATGGACACTGTCCCTGCCGATCCTGGCTAATAGTCATTGGTGGACCTATCCTCCAGGAATTTATCTAGTTCTTTTTTGAACCCTGTTATAGTCTTGGCCTTCACAACATCCTCTGGCAAGGAGTTTCACAAGTTGACTGTGCGTTGTGTGAAAAAATACTTCCTTTTGTTTGTTTTAAACCTGCTGCTTATTAATTTCATTTGGGGACCCCTAGTAATTGTGTTATGAGAAGGAGTAAATAACACCTTAAATAAAGTTATTTACTTTCTCCACACCAATCATGATTTTATAGACCTCTATCATATTCCCCCCTTAGTCGTCTCTTTTCCAAGCTGAAAAGTCCCAGTTTTATTAATCTCAAATTCCACTCAAATTCCAAGTGAACACATGGCAGCCAAATCAGTCAGAAATGCCAGAGCTGAAGACAATCAAATGGCTACCAAAGCCGACATTGTGGAGATGATCTCTGAATTTAAGGTCATCAGAGATGATCTGATGACCAAGTTTCTCACAATGAATAAGGAAATTACTGACTTGGAAGAGTGAGTCATAGCGCTAGAGAGTGGCCTAAGAGAAGCAAGCAGGTGCTTGGCACTGATGGAGTAAAAAGAGAGGGAAAGATACAGCTTAAATTGGACATTACAGAAAACAGATCAAGAAGGAACAATATCAGAATTGAGAACTGTTTGAAGTTGCTGAAGGAGGAAACCCAAACTGGTTTGTAAAAACATTAATTGTGGAGTTGTTACATCTGAATTCTCTGGAAGGGAGCACACAGTGGAGGGAGCACACAGAACACTGCTCCTGCTACCTGGGCCTCCTCGTAATAATAGAAATAATCATAAACCAAGAGACCTCATTGTGAAATTTCAGGATTATCAGCAGAAAAAAATAATTATGAAGAAAGCCAGAGAGCATTCAGAGCTCATACTCAAAGCCCACAAGCTGTAAATTTTCCATGACCTTTCTGCCCTAACTTTAAAAAATAGAAGAGAACTGGCAGAGATTACAGTAGCACTCAGATGCACAGATATCCACTACAGATGGGGATTCCCATTTAAATTCTTATTCAGCTTCCAAAATCAGTATTATACAATAAGGGACTAAACAAGGAAAAAATACCCCAAGTCACTTGGGATAAAAATCCAAATCTCAGACGCAAGAAAACTCTTGGGAGGCAGTAACTACAGATAAGCTGCTGAAACAATCTTGGCAAATGGTGAAACCCAGGAAAAAGAAGGCAAGGAAAGAAAAGACAAGACAGAAAACTCTAGAGACCAAACTAGCAATGGAAGAAGTGAAGCTGAACAAGAGAACTCAGATACCTGAGTAGTAATCCAAAGAATAACCAGAAGGGAGTAACCAGAAGGAATAAGCAGCTGAAGTGTAACTATAGTAATATGATAAAGAAAATAGTATAAAACTTATTTTAATTGGGTTGATCAGTAATATTTGTGTTCTGTATTTCAAAACATAGCCAAAATAAAGGAGAATAAGAGGGGAGTGGGGGAGGATTTTAAGGTTGGAGGAGATTGGAGAAGAATTGAGAGGGGTAGGGGAGGAGCCTTTAGGGGTTCTGTTAAATCCTCTCCATAACTCAAATGATCAGATGGCCATCTGTCCCTAAGGGCGAGGGTCAAGGTCCCATAGGTGGAGAATGTATCTCCTTTGGATTGCAAGAGGAGCAGTCCACGTGCTTATGGGGAGAGTACAGGCATTAGGGCTCAGCAGTCATTTGGGGGGCTGTTTCACATGTTGGTATTTCATTTGTGGATTTCAAGTAAGGGTAACACAAAAGGGAAGACGGTCCAAGAGCAATGTATTATTGCGCCAGTTAAGAACAATCAGCAAAAGATAGGTACACACCATAATGAAATATGTGCTCCTTTTGCCACTCATTATAAAAATCTCTATTCCTAGATATTCCAAGCTCTGAAATTATTCAAAAATATCTGGTAGTAGCAAACTTGCCAACAATAAAAAAAATTATTAAAGAAACTTTAGATAGAGAAATAACAGAACAAGAAATCCAAGAGGCAATAGCATGTATGAAAAGTAGTAGAACTCCATGACATGATAGCTTTCCAGCTGAATTTTACAAGTTATTTAAGGAGGTATTAGTGAGTCCCTTGAGAGGTACCATCAATGGTATCCTGTTAACGGAGGAACTTCCACAACCTATGAAAGAAGCTACTGTTGTGCTTCTCCCTAAAGATGGAAAAGACCTTACTTTATGCAGTTCTTATAGGCCAATATCTCTGTTGAATCATGACAAAAAGATTTTAGCAAAAATACTAGCTAGCCAATTGCTCTCAGCTCTTATAAATCCAGATCAAACTGGATTTGCTAAGGATAGACAGAAGTCCGACAATATTCGGAGAGTACTTGGAATCATCCATAATGCCAGATCAAAAAAAGATCCATTTCTCTTGTCTTCTTTAGATGCAGAAATAGCCTTTGATAGCATAGAGTGGAACTTTCTGTTTCAAGTTCCTTAAATGGATAACTGCTCTTTGCATCAGCCCAGTAGCAGCTGTGTGAGTTAATGGGGCTAAATCTCCCCTGTTCTTCAGTCACACAGAGGAACTAGGCTGGGATATCCATTGTCTCCTTTACTTTTTGTGCTGGTCATGGAGTCTTTTGCACAGAGGATAAGGCACAATGAATCGACGACAGGAATAAAATTTGCAGGAATACACCAGCAAATACCATTATATGCAGATGATGTAATATTATTTTCATCTAAATCAAATATTTTCCTAAAATTAGTTTCTAAAGAAATCCGGGACTTTGGGAAAGTATCCGGATTTAAAGTCAATTATACCAAATCTGGAAAGGTTGGTGTAAAATTGCCAGATTCTGAAAAGTCACTCCTCCAGAAAACATGTTGGTACAAATGGGTAAACATTCTATAAGAGAGATGGGAATTCAAACCTCAAAAACCTAGAAGAGCTCTAGGATTTAAAACGTCAAGCCATTGAAAATGCATGAAGAAGGTGTGGAGTACTGGAGGAAGTATGCAATTTCTTGGTTGGAATGATTAGCCACAGTCAAAATGAATATTCACCAAGGATATCTTTCTTGTTTGTAATTATGCCAGATAAAACCCTAGCAGGAATACAGAGGATGTGGTTAGAATTGCTATGGAATTAGAGAAGACCCAAAGTGAGGGCAGATACTTTGTACAGGCTCATTAAACAAGGTGGACTAGCTGGTTCAAATATTTTACGGTACTATCGAGCCAGCCATGTCAAAGCAGTGGTGGGCTGGGGTCGCTCTAACCCAGGCAAATACTGGGTCTTTATTGAACAAGAAAATTGAGGCAGTGTGAACATCACTAAGCTACCATGAATAATAATAAAAAATCATGCCCTCCATAAATTTATACACATCCTTTCACAAAGGCTGCTCTGTGGGTTTGGAATAGAACTGGAGATAAGATCAGGTTTCCCCCCCACCACCACCACCAATGAAACCTATAGCAAATAATTCAGATCTTAACCAGAAAGCTTCAAAGACGGGGGAAGCCATGGAATACACATGGTTGTCCAGCTATTCAGTAAAGAAAGTTTTCTAACTTAGAGATCAAAATTAACTTTTACTGGCCCGCTCTCCTATGGTACCAGTACTTTCAAATCAGGCCGAATGTTTCTTAATTTTCTAGAGAACTTGTTCTATATGGAAAGCTAACTTTAATAGAAGTGATGGTGTCTGGTCAATTAGGAAACATAGAAAAATTATAATAACTGATTTATATTAATCTTTGCAAACAGCTTTCCTAACAAAAAAGTGTCCATATATGAAATGCTGAGAAAGGGATGTGGATAGACAAATTACCCCAGAGGAATGGGATTTGATCTAGAAAAGAGGGCCAGCAACTTCAGTCTGTAGCACAATAAAAGAAAATACAGTTTCAATGATACCTCACACCAGACAGGTTAATATATAAATATAGATTGATTGGGGATAAACGTTGGAGAAAATGTGGTGAAAGAGGAGATTTTACACATATATGGTGGACATGTCCAGACATTAGAACGTATTGGGATGCAATCCATAACCAAATATCACAAAATTGTGGGATATTTATTACCAAATGTTCTTTTGGTAATCATTCTGGGGCTTTCAAGTGGGAATGGTCACACAAAAACAAATGAAGAACTAATTTTTCATTAGCTAATAGTTGCTCTTCTATTGGTAGCCTCTCATTGGAAAAAGAAAAAATAGCCCAACTATTGAGGAATGGTTCAAAAAATATGGGAGGTTGTGGTTATGGAAAAATTAACACACCAAATATCTACACAGCAAAATACACAAAGGACAGACAGATACTTAGATATTTGGTTACCTTTTATTCAGTCCTTAAACAAAGTATATTCTTCACCTGCAGAACAAACAAACAAAAAAACCCCAGCGCACTTGTCCAATTTTTTTGAATATTAACATGTGATAGACATAGAGGTTTGTTAAATACGTGTGTATCAAGATTTTACTCAATATAATAAAGTCTCTAGAAATTACATAGGTGTTGTAATGATGCTCAATCTGTAATATAACAGTCTGTTACACAAAATGATCTGATGACTATATTCCTGTATAATGTCTCTTTAAACAAAAGCTAATTGTTGTAATGACTGTTTTGTTGCTGATATTTACATGGCAAGGATTTGTAAACCTATTTCCTAAATAAATAGTTAAAAAATCCTAGAATGATATAAAATTAACATAACACACAATAAATGGATTAAAATTTGACTAACTGATAGTGTCAGAATGTAATTGTAAATGGGGAATCATCATTGAGAGAGTGTTTTTGTAGTGGGGTCCCGCAGGGATTGGTTCTTGACCCTACACTAATTAACATTTTATCAATGACCGGGAAGAAAACATAAAATCATCACTAATAAAGTTTGTAGATGACACAAAAATTGGGGGAGTGATAAATAATGAAGAGGACAGATCACTGAAACAGAGCAATCTGGATTGCCTGCTAAATTGGGCTCAAGCAAATAACATGTGTTTCCATATGGCCAAATGTAAATGCATACATTTAGGAACAAAGAACGTAGGCCATACTTAGAAGATGGGAGACTGTGATCTGGGAAGTAGCAACTCGGAAAAAGATTTGCTAATAATCAGCTGAACATGAGCCCTTAGTGTGACGCTGTGGCCAAAAGGACTAAATGCCATCCTTGTTTGCATAAACAGAGGAATCCCAAACAGAAGTAGAGAGGTTATATTATTTCTGTATTTGGGACTGGTGTGACTGCTGCTGGAATATTGTGTCCCGTTCTGGTGTGCACAATTCAAGAAGGATGTTGATAAATTGGAAAGAGTTTAGAGAAGAGCCAAGAGAATAATTAAAGGATTAGAAAACATGCATTGTAGTGATAGACTCAAGGAGCTCAACCTATTTAGCTTAATAAAGAGAAGGTGAAGGAGTGAACTGATTACAGTCTATAAGTACCTACAGGGTGAAGAAATATTTAACAATGAGTTCTTCAGTCTAGCTGACAAAGATATAACATGATCCAAAGGCTGGAAGGTGAAGCTATACAAATTCAGACTGGAAATAATGTGTACATTAACTGTGAGGGTAATTAAGCGGTGGAGCAATCTACCAGTGGTCATGACGGATTTTCCATCTCTGGCAAATGTTAAATTCAAATTGGATAGTTTTCTAAAAGATATGTTCTAGGAATTATTTTGGGGACTTTTTATGGCCTGTTTAATACAGGAGGCCAGACTAGATGATCACAGTGATCTCTTCTGGCATTGGAATCTATGAAAACATGTGATCCAATGCCCAAGAATATCGAGAAAGTACCCACAGTCTGTCTTGCCTAGCTTCTAAATCCTTCCACTTTCCCTGATGTTCTATGTGGTAAAGGTAGTTCACTAGATGCTTTTCATTGCCTTATTTAACTCTGGGCCCTATGAAACCCAAGACTAGCCCTTCATCAAGGCTTTTTACGATATTTTTATATAACTTACACAGTAAAACTGCAGCACCTTCTCAGACATCCCCTATCCATGTTAAATTCAAATAATTTAGAAATCCTCCAAATTTTCCAAAATCAATACATTAATCAAGGCACAAGGACTTCATACATCTTTGTCTCTCGATTCACCCTCTCCTTGCAATGATTATAATGGAAGACAATGCAGAACCTGATGCCTGTCTTGCCCGATTTTATACATGTTGCATGTAACATTGTGCACAGTCGCTCTGTACTAGCTAATTTTCCAAGAAAGCAAAAGTGAGGGAATATTCATTCCCCTGCAAACTTTGTTTGCTGGGATTGGAGCCAAGTCTTAGAAATTTCCTGAGGCAACTTCCCTGGACTTGACCTGGTGTATAGCCACCAAACATCTCTGGTGCTCCAATGCCTCCTTGTCCAATTTATCACTGATGTAAAAACAGTTAATCATGGCTTGGCACAGGAAACTTTGTTCAATGAGGGACATCAGGAAGCAACGCTGCCAGCCTCAGTGTAAATTCATTGCCAGTGTTTAGCACCAAATAAATGGTGTAATTTTACTGCTGTCACATAGCTTCATTTTATTTTTCAAATACCCAACCTGGGGTGCCTTGTTAGCATATGTTAGATACACCATTTTTCTTTTATTATAAAGGATTTCATTTGGCAGGATGTCTAGTGTTTTTTGTAAGCATCCCTGAATGAAAACTGTACTGGACAGGACTTGTGCCAAGGAGGAAACTCATCTTTTCTCTGCTTCTCACGACAGTGTTTTCAGCAAGGCATTCACATGACAAAAAGGAACATTGATGCAACCTTTATAAGACCTGACCATGGAAGGTCAGTCCTTTTTTGTGGTTTCTGTTCAGTTTTACATTACTTTGATGGTTAATGATGCAATATAGCATACTTGGAGCTAGTCAAGAATGGGGGAGGAGGGCATATTTGTAAATATTTTGAGAACATTTTCATTATAAAGTTTTCTCTATTTTACAAAATGTTTGAGATTTTTTTCTTTTTCTTTTTCCTCCTTTCTCCTTATCTTCCCTTCTTTTCCTCCTTCCTCTTCTTTTTCCATTTTGCCATTGAAAACAGGGGAAATACACACCAAAAGTGGATTCCCCCATCATCATTTTCTACTTGAAAACCAACAATGTAAAACAACACACATTTGTCACAAAATACATGTTCTTGTCAGCAAAATTAATACTGACTTTTCATACTAATAGGGCTAGTCTGCACTACCATGCTACATCTGGTGATGATGAGCTATGCCAGCAGGAGAACGCTTTCCTGTAGGCATAATTACTCCACGTCAATCAGAGGCAGAATCTATGTTGGCGGGAGAGTGTCTCCCACTGACTTAGTGCTGGTGTGGACAGCGCTTAGGTCAATGTAACCTGCGGTGCTCAGGGGTCTTGCTCTTTGACACCTCTGAGCAATGTAAGTTATATCGACTTAAGCTGTAGTGTAGACAAGTGCATAGTGAGCCAATCAGTTGAGTAAAAAGGTGCCATTTATACAGATTGAATTTTCATAATACACCCACACCATTAACTGTTGCTGTTCACTGAAATGTGGCCCCATGGTGCGTAAAATAACCACTCAGTATCACATAGATCTCATTGATCTTAACATTTCACAGAAACACAGCTAGAATTCCTTAAGGATTTTGATAGGCATCATATTTTGGGTGAAAGATTGCTTGATTGGCTCTTTATAATAGTGAACAGAGCTGAAATAATTTAAAAAATACTTACAAGTAGAAATGGGCTCAAGCCACAAAATTTGGATCCAGACTCAGAACCAGACTTTCTCAAATTTTCAGGATATTGGGATTTATGGTTTTAGTTTGGGCCCATCTGTACTTGTAAATATACTTAATACTTATATTTTACTTCAGGGCTATATTGCAAACCTTACATTTGGTGACTGTATATCTTTTTGGCTGTCTCCATGTACATACAGGAGAACACCATATAATATCTTTAAATTCTAATTTCTTTGCTCTTCTTTCTGTCCAATCAGCTCTCTTCCTCTTCTAGCTGCTAACTCCCTTTTTCTGTGTCAATATTCCCTTGAGAACCAAATCAATCGTATTATAGTTTATCTGTACTTAATGAGTCTGTTATTAATCATATGAACTCCCTTTACCATGGTGTTCATTTTATTTCCATACTTTTCTCCAATTGCTTTTTCAGCCTTTTATTACTGCTTGTAAATATTGGTAAAATTCCTCCTCTCTGTGCTATGAGGTAAGGGGTGAGAAAAGCTGCAGGTCAGGTTTGGAGGAATGGAAGAAGGGATGCCAGCTCCACAGCGTTCCCTCTGCACCCTCACTGACCTAGCAGAAGCATCTTTATGTACATTTATCAGTGCACCGCAAATGGGACTTGATAGGCAGGGGTGGAAGAGACTAGAGGCAATATCCAGCATTATTCTGGGTGAACTTTGAAGGTATGCCCCATACACACTTAATACTGATCTTTTCACATTAATTTACACCAGTTCCCCCGTGAGATGTGCAACAAGGGAAGCAGCAGTCAGGGATACCATGAAAGCACGGTTGTTGGAGGCAGGCAGTGTGGAAGTATAGGGCTTCCACAAAGATAGCCGTGGCCACTGGTGGATGCCTGAGCTCTGTGGGTTTCAGGGACATATCTTACCTTCCCATATAGCAGAGGGAGAAGACACTCTTCCTTTGAGGTAACCATAAGTCAGATCCTGTGAGACTAAACTGTTGAGATTTTCTTGTCACATACACATGAAAATAACCACATGGAGGACAATTTGGCCCTCTATGATTAAGGTATCTTATCTTCAGTTTAAGCTCCACATCTCCAGCTATATATTATATATCCAATCATTTGTACTGAATTAATGATGTGCTGCAACACTAAACTATACATTGTTGTTTAGAACGTATAGATTCTTGCTTATATACTGCAAATTGAGACATTTAATTTCAGAGTAGCATTTTTCATTGTATGCAGTGGACCTCCCTTTCATGTTATTATTGACAATATGTGAATTGCTTTCTTCTTTTTCTAGACTTGTGCCCATTGATAAATGTAACTGTGTGGCTGGCGAAGCAGGGGGCCGGAGTACATTCATGAGCAGAAGGCAATGTATAAAGAACCTTTCCTGTAGAACCTTTTCTGCCCACCCAAGTCAGAAGAGAGCTTTCAGAAGCCATCACTTTATGAGTGTTCACAGATGAAAACTGATTAGTTTGTATTTGCACACTTGAATCTAGATGGAATAAATTCCACCATTTGTGACTACAACTTTTCATGGCTAAATGGATGGGATTCTGCCTCTAAAAAAAATTGGGGCCTGATTTTATTAGTAGTACTGACAGCAAACATTTATATTATAATAGCACCTATAAGCCCCTATCAAGATTGGAGCCCCATTGTGCTAGGTGATGCATAAATACAGAAATGAGACAATCCCTGCCCCAAAGGCTATGCACCCTGAAAGACACAAAATAGATGAGGTGATGGGGATATAAGACACAAGAAATTGAATATAGTGAAAAGCTGCATCTGCTTGGGTAGTTCCATATTTTATTTTCATTTGACACATGCTGAACTCCTATTGGTTTCAGCAAGGAGTTCTGCATATAGAAGGCTTGCGGCACTGAGCCCTAAATGTGTGTGTATATGGAACTTTTCCCATTTGGCAGAAAAAAATAAATTGTCAATATTTTGTCATGTTTAGCTTCTCCAGACTGTGTAAGGAGAGATTCCACTGACCAAAGAAGGGGTCTGATCTCGCAAGTTGTTGAGCACTTGCTGTGATGTCAGGACATCCTTAATTGTGCTGGGCTCAGCTGCTAGTCCCAACTGGATTCGGGAGGACGGGACTTCCTCTTCCTCTGCACGGCATCCAGGGCCGGGTCAGACCCACCCCTAGATTCCCCTCCCCCAGCCCCCACTGCAGGAAGCTCTGCAAGCTCCCCCTCCCACCTGCTTCCTGCACCCATTGTTCCTCAGCTGCAGGGAGCTGCTCTCCCATCCACCCAACCCTGATGCATCCAGATCCCCTTATACCCAGACCCTCCCACTGAAACTCACCCCTCAGACTCAGAACCTACTGGATGAGCCACACTCACCCTGGATCACCCAGACAAGCCACCCACACCTGGATCCCCACCCCACCGAGTCCCAACTAACTGCAGCTGGATCCTCACCCCACTGAGTCCCACTCCCCCAGCATCTGGACCCCCCATTGAATGCCCAACACCCAGGGCCCCGTGCCAAGCTCTATCTTCCCCCACCTAGACCCCCCACCTAGACCCCCCACTTAGCCCCAACTACCTTCACCTGGACCCCCCTGCAGAGTCCCATTACTGTTGCACCCAGAACCCCCCAACAAGCCCCTATGCATCCAGATCCGCCCCCATACCTGGATCCCCCACTGACCCACCCACATCCAGATTGCCCCCACACAGAACCCTCTCAACCCACACCTGGATCCCCCCCACACTAAGCTCCTCCACATTTGGATCCTGCCATGCTGAGCCTGCCTGCCCATACCTGGTGCACCTTGCATGGAGGGGCAGGGCCATGGGGAGTTTCTGGGGCAGGCCCGGTCTTTGCTTTGTGTCAGGGTTGTGTGCAGACTCACTGCTGAGTCTGTGTCCTGAGCTGGAGGAGCTGCAAAGTGATCTCCTACCTCCATGCAGTCAGTGGCCTGTGCTCCCCGATGCCATGCTGGAGCCTCCACATTTATTTGACAAATAAATTTTGCAGAATTTTAAAATAATGTGCACAGAATTTTTAATTTGTGATGCAGAATGCCCTCAGGAGTAATTATTATAGATGCTTTGAAGGGGCTGGATTGAGAAAGGAGTAGCACACAGCTGCACTATCACAGGAGAACCATTGGGCAGGCACTGTGCCTACAGTTCTCCCAGAGCACCTCTATACCACTAGGATGGGGCAGTGTATTATTGAATCATTCCTTTACAAGACGGAACATTCTTCCCCTTCTTGCCCAGCCAGCACCACCCTTGTGGGAGAATCATCTCAGTTTCAGACCCGAGCTCCTCTCCAACGGCATAAGATCCAGATAGATCTCATGCTCACATGCAGAAGAGTGCATTACTCCACTCACAGTTGCCTACTAGGGCACAATATAGCCCCATCATAGGAGTCACAGATGATATTTGCCTTTACTATCTCTCAAACATATGTTTAACTGCTGTGTTTTCTTTGTTTAATTGGATAAGTAATGTGCAAATCCAGCGCGCTACCTTAAAATGAGCAAAACTGGAGAAATCATGGAAGGGCCTCAAGAAAAAACAAAACAAAAGGAATTATTTTTAGAACACTGCAGAATGGTTTATAAGAACTGCATACAGCTTCTTTTAGTAAATGTAGTAATAAAGGTTCATTGATTAAAAGAAATTGGCTCTATTGCTCATAATAGCATCTCATTGATTGAAAAGCATTGCCTATAATGGTTTCCTTCAAAGCACCATCTGTTATGTATTAACCTTTCAGCCTTCAGAATCATGGGATATGAATTTCTTGCTCAAACTACTGGTCAGATGACCCATCCATGACATTTAATAAATTGCACCTACTGCACATAGATTCAGGATTTCATAAAAACAGGGAGAAACGCATTATGAAAACGGCAGATTTTTCATGACGTATGGTAGAATTGAAGCCTTTATGTTAAAATACAAAATCAGCAAGACCAGGGGCGAAGTTCAGTCTCATTAAAAGGTACCAATCAAATATTAATCAGCCAGACTTTAATGGCAAATAGTGATGCAGTGATTCAGCTTTGAATCTAGCGTGTCTAGTCTTTCAGGCAAAAATAGATAAACACAAGACGATTTCTAATTTCATCTTTGTACAATTTAGAATGGTTCATACATCTACTAGGATATATATTCATCTATTTAAGTTCATACACATAAGCTCATCTTTCACAGAACATTTTTCCAGTTTTTAAAATTCTGAGGAATTACAGTGGCTTATTAATTATTGTTATTAGGGGACTAACATGTTGGTAATAAAATCAGAGTTTCGGTCATATCACTGTAAATGATTGTCCGGTCTGTTTTCTTGCAAAAATATTTTTTACCTTTTCTCTTTTCATTCTTTATAAAAATTCCTTGTTCATTTTAGATTTGCCTCTAATCTAGTTTAAGTATAATTGAAATGGTGGGGGGGGGGGGCTTTTAAAGTTAAAAGCCAGTTTGTTTTCTTCTTTAATAAGTCATGGTTCAAAAAGAATGAACTGCCTTTCCTCTTGAATATTTATGGTATGAACAACAATGTTTTAACCCTTGAAGAAGCGCATCTTTGTCACTATACACTAGATTAACTAATATTCAAATCTTGACCGGAGAATTAATGAACCTATAATTAAAAATAAAATGGATTTCAAAAAGTCCTAAGAGGTTTGCTGGGGATTCCAATTCAATTCATCTTAGTCAGGTCTTAGTGGCTTCTTGCATTAATAGAGTCAGACTGTATCCAGATAGGTTTTAATTAGTTCACAGGGTTAGTGATTGCTGCTGCTCATAATGGGGATATAAGTGGTGCAGGAAAAAAAAACCTCTCAGATAATCAAACATTGTACATTTAATAGAGGAATCTGCTGAAGTGCTAGCATAGTGGCTCACGCTGAACAAGGTGGGGAAGGAGAGAAACAGAATGAGGAAGAAAAGAGACATACATAAAGAGAAAGACTGAGAAAGAAAGAGAGCTAGGATGGCTCACACTCAACAAGGTGGGCAGGGAGAAAAGCAGGAACAAGGAAGAAAAGAGACATATGTAAAGAGAAAGACCTAGAAAGAAAAGGGTAGCAGAGATGGATGAATAGAAAACAGTAAGAGGAGAAAAAATAATGAAGGATATACAGTATTAGCAAGGAGGGTCAGTAAAGCCCCTTGTAAAGTAGAATATCTCTGTGCAAAACTTAAATATCTTACAGGTTGCATAGGAATGACTAATATTCTGCACTGAAAATCACTGTGTGGCTTCCAGTCAGAGATTAAGGAGTCTGATTACGCAAATGGACTGTAGGGCTGGAATGCTCAGTTCCACTCACCTGTTTTTAACTGGGAGAGATCTTAAAAAAGCTCAGCTCCAGCAGTGGAGGCTCCATTTTCAAAAGAGCTCAGTTTCCATTTAACCAATGAGAGCACTGGGGGCTGAGAAGCTTTGGAAATCTGGCCACTACACGGAGGTGCCTAACTACAAAAGATTTTTTTTTCCTCCTGCTGATAATAGCTCATCTTAACTAATTAGCCTCTTAAAGTTGGTGTGGCAACTTCCACCTTTTCATGTTCTCTATACGTATATATATCTTCTTACTATATGTTCCATTCTATGCATCTGAAGAAGTGAGCTGTAGCCCATGAAAGCTTATGGTCAAATAAATTTGTTAGTCTCTAAGGTGCCACAAGTACTCCTGTTCTTTAAATGGGAGCTGATGTCTTTTGGCAATTTAGCTAAGGGTCTAAATGTGAGTTGCTGAACTCTTTTTGAATTCTCACCCACTGGGCCCAAAGAAGCACTTAGTAGCCACATGGAAGGCAGCGAGACTGCTTGGGTGAGTACAGCAGTACTTGCCATAAGTGCGGGTGGCAGAAGGGGGTTCAAGGAAGTTATCCAGGTCTTACCTATAAGCTCAATTTATTACAATCCCCTTTTCCTTCAGAAAAAGCATGACTGAGCTGAACAGTGCTTAATTTGTAATGAAAGAAGTGCCAGGGCTCAAGCAATTTTATACTTTCATACCTGACACGGTATGTCTCAGAGGTTCTGGGGCTATGAACTGCCAAGCCTAGAAGTGCCGGGGCTCATCCTTGGCAAGCCCTGGCACAAGTTAAACCCTGGGGTTGAAAGACTGCTGTATACAGCAGTGTTATGAGAGTTTGTCCCTGGTTTTTTAGCACACCCTTAACAGTAACCACCTTTATTACATTTCCTGCATCAGACCCCAGTATACTTCAGCATACATCCCGAACAGCTGATTGGGGATCAGACTGGGAACAGGCCGCCTTATTAACTGGGCTAATAAATAGCACAGTGAGAGCAGCTGGAGAACATGACTAATACTGCTCCAGCATGGAAATCTGTCATTCAGATTGACTGCACATCATCAAAATGGAACTGCAAAGCTCTTTTAAACCATTCAAGACCCAATGTCAGCACTGGGCTCTCACATGAGGAGTATCCTGTGATAATTGGGCTGTAAGCCAAGCTTCACTGGGTCAGGGAGGATCATCCCAGCACAAAGGTGATACTGTGATAGTGTAGACCCAGCAAGGAGATTTATAACCCACATGCCTCCCAGCTGCCAGCTTCGCGAAATGAAAGAGGTGGAGCTACAGAAGGAAGCATGGCCAGGACCCTTAGCAGTGTTTTCAACTCCCTGTGGCTGTGTAGGACAGAACAGATATCAGGGTTCTCATCTGCACAGAAGCACCAGGCTCAAGGGGATTTTTAAGCTACCTTTGCACCACACTCTGTGACTTGTGTTCTATGTATTTTGGCTGCATCTAAAGATCTCACCCACAGACTTAAAAATGAGAAAGAATATTTAAACATGGCATTTGGTCAGCATTTCTTTCCCTGTT
This sequence comes from Chelonia mydas, assembly GCF_015237465.2. NCBI lineage: Eukaryota > Metazoa > Chordata > Testudines > Cheloniidae > Chelonia > Chelonia mydas. The sequence continues at coordinate 238,062,350 of NC_057850.1, read as the reverse complement.
ATGGCAAATGCTAAGTCCTGAAGATTTATGTTTTATTTCCAACAGTCGGTGCTAGCTGAACAACGCAGGAAGCTCTTTCCTGCCTGCCTTGCATTTTCTTAAAGACATTTATGATATTTTCATGGGAAAATATAGAAACTTTTGAAAGCAGTTCCTGGCACATAAGTAAAGAAAAAACTGGTTTTCAAATACCTAATGTAAAATATTTACACTGTTACAAACCCAACAGTTTAGAATATGGACTGCAGGTAAATCTCACTTGTGCAGGAGACAGAACTTCCCCTGGGATGAAAGGCTACATTTCTAGATCTCTGTGCTGGTTCACCCTCCAGTGCAGGAACATCAGAATAAGAGCTGTGTTGGCAATGAAAAAGTGAATGGCAATTATGCTCTGGAAGCTTGCAGTGCCAGATTGCTATCAGTCAGTGGGCAATCAGTTTGGAATTGGGAATCTGCAGTGAGGGCTGTTGTCATCCAAATGTGCAAGGCCATTAAGCGTCCCCTGCTGCATAGGACTGTAACTCTCATCAATGTGCAGGAAATAGTAGATGGATTTGAAGCAGTGGGGCTCCCGAACTATGGTGGGGCAATAGACAGGATGCATATCCTTGTCTGGCACCAAAAGTTGCAAGCAGGAACATTCTTCCCTGACTGGTGCATTCACACTGCTAATGTTGAAATGCTGATAGCGATTCTTGAGGACTCAGCCTACCCCATGCTCTTGAAGCCATAGACTGACCACCTCAACAGAACCAAGGAAAGATTCAACTACCAGCTGAGCAGGTCGAGGATGACTGTTGAACGTGCATTTGGTAGACTCAGCACTTGCTGGAACTGCTCAAAGACTAGACTGGATCTTAGTGAGGCAAACATTCCTACTGTGATTGCTTCATCTTGTCTAGTACATAATATTTGTAAAGTGAAGAGGTAAAAGCTAATGGCAGGGTAGAGGGGTGAGGTGGATCAGCTGTCTGCTGATTTTGAACAGCCAGACACAAGGGCTATTAGAAAGCCAACTGTTGTGTTATACTGTTGAGGGAGGCTTAAAATATTATTTTAACAGTTGCTGCATGGTTTGTATCCCCCTGAGCGTCCCTCCTCTCCTTCTCACTGTGCACTGCAGGGGTGGTGGTGCAGTCCCTGTCAAGTATCGCATGGGGACCATTGTAGAAGCAGCAGGTCTGTGGGGTAGCTCCAGATTTGTTGTTGCCTCTCTTGCCTTCTGATATAATGGCCAAACTTCCTTAGCTTTCACCTGGCATTGATGCTCATCCTTGTCATGCCCCAGGTTTAGCATCCTCTATGCAATCTGCACATATATGTGTATATTCCTTCAGTTGCTCCTTAGCTGGGCTTGCATAGCCTCTTCTCCTCACAGGCAGAGGAGAGTCAGGACCTCTGTCCTGCTCCAGGAAGGAGCACTCTACGTGTAGATCTTTGTCTATACTGAGCCAACATGGGCAGATGCTCATGAAGGTAGACAGGGACGTATGTTTTCCCAGGTGGCCCATGAGGAAAAGGTATTTCAAAAACATGGTGGGGAGCAGGCTTCTAGTATCTGTGAACCCTGAGCAGTGGAGTTCAAAATTGTGACTGAAGCAGCCACTTTTGCTGGGACAGAGGCATTGTGGGACAGCTACTGGAGGACTGTTAGGATCAGAGATAATACAGGCTCTATATTAGTACTGTGTCAACAGAAGTAGTCGACTCCATCTCTATGATGTTTGAGAACGTGGGATTATTAACCTTTTCCAATTTGGCAAGATCCTTTTTGAAGTGTGGACACCAGAACTGGACACAGCATTCCAATAATTGTCTCATTAATGCCTTATAGATGTTGCTTAATGCTCTACTGGAAAGTGTTCAGCTACTGTGGGTATGAGTGCAGTATAAGAATCTGAATAGAATAAGTGATATTAACTTCTGTGAAGACAGTCATCACAAGGCCTACATAGTATTTAAGTCCCACTTAAGTACTCAAATAGGTATTAACGGGGACTCAGTTTTGATTATCTTAGTTTACTGTATTAAATGTTATTAACATTTGAAAAAAATGTTATAACTTCACCAGAAATTGTTGAATGAATGCCACAAATTTTGGAGATTTAAACAACTTGATGAGTGATTCATCTCCTTATTTTTAAATGTTTGCATGACAAACTTAGTGTGTGAAAGAAGGAAGCAGATGGGGCAGCAAAATAATTTTGCCATCTCACATTGTTGGGAATGAAAGCTGAGATACATATAGAAAAACAGTTCTGGAGAAAAATAAAATTTGACAGGAAATTTACAATTGGAAATAGTTTTTTTTCTCTGTATATGTGTGTGGGCATGCACACACGTGCACTGCTATAGATGAGTCAGGTATTAAATACACATTGGTTTACCTAGAAGAAACTTTCTTTAAAAAAAGAGGAAAAAGCTCATAGACATTTTCATCTCACACTCAGTAATAAATCTAAGTACTCTTTATTTGCAACTGTGGGTAGTAACTTGAACATCCATAGATCTTCTCAGTGGGAATATTTTCACTTATCTCAGACCATGCTAGGAATGCAGCTGTTGTAGATAATTCCCTTTACAATGTTTATATTCATTAACAGATTGAGCAGACCCCAAACACAAAGAGTTTCTTCTGTATTTTTTTGGAGACCTGAAGTCATGTCCTAAATGTTATAATGTCTCTGAGGACATAATTCTTCACAGACACATGTAGTGGGTACCAAAGTTACCTATAAGCACTAAAAGTGGAAAGTAGGTGTGAGAAATGTTAAAATAAAAACTTCAGGAAAAAGAAACAGCTTGGTTCCATGATTAGAACTGTGAATTAAGTTAGCTTCCCAAATTGGCTTGTTCTGAGTATCACATGCAGGAGCATGAACTGCCCTTCTTGCTAGCCCAAAACAAATTTCATTTCAGAGGTTAGGAACAAAATAATGATAACTAGTATGGACTATACCTAGCTGCAAATGTGCCAGCTGTTCCCCTGTCATGTGGCGAATATATCTCTTATGGCAGTTCCTTTCTCTAGACCCCATTTTACGGGAATCCTGCTGCTCCCAATGAAGTCAATGGTAGTATTTCTATTTATATCAATGAGAGCCTGATCAGGACACATTTTACCACAGACATCAGGGTCTCAATCATGTTCCCATTGCTGTCAATGGGAAAACTCCCATTGACTTCAAAACGAGCAGTGTCAGGACTCAGGCTTGCATTGTTCTATAAAGGAAGCCCAAACTTGTCCTACATTTGGTAAGAAGACTGAAAAGCATGTGCCTGTATATGTTACAAATTACTCTGGTACTTAACTTTGCTTTATGTTACTACTTTCCCTGCATTATGACACCGTATATAAAACTTTAAATAGATTTAATTCACCTCACTGTTTCTCAAATGGAAGACATGGGAGGATTCAAAGATCCACCAAATTGTCATGTAGGAAAGATTTCTGTACTCTAACTTCATTTTAAGAAAAAAATGTTATTACTTGGCCCAGATGTATAGTGGCCATAAACTGATAAAATTATCCAGAAAGGCCTTGGAGACATCTGAGTATTCCCAGTTTAAATAGCAATATGTGGAGGAATACATTTACGTTTTTATTAGCTTGGTTCCACTTTATGTAACCCCTAAAGGGCAATGTTGTTCAATATATCTTGTCACAGCAAAATAGTAGCTGTTTAGTGTGTTTATTTAACCAGCTAATGTTCATGGGCTTATCTGCCACTTTAAGACACTAATGCTGTGCTGATCTTAATGTCATTTGTTTGTTATTACCTACCGGGAAAAGGGGATTTTGCAGTTTGTTTTAAACCCTTTGCTCGAATATTTACATCTGAAGACTCCAATCCTGCAATGGGTTCCATGCAGCTGAGACTCTGGACCCATGCAAAGCCCTACTATAGTCAATGCTGCAGGGACCTTTTGGCATGGGGTTCCCTGCAGGACTGGGGCCTAAAAGACTTCATACTGTGTAAAGTGTAAGTACAGTTATATAAATAATCTCACACATTCAAAGACATGAGTGAAGTTTATGGGAGGGATGTGGTTTCTTTTATTAAGCCAAAAGAGTAACTTAGCCAAAGGCAGTTTACACTATGGGTTTGAAGTTGTATATTTGACCTGCTCCTTGGCCAGACCACATCCAGTAGGAGAGGGCTCCTCCAAGTACAGAACTCCTCTCCTCCACACAGAAGGGGGCTCAAATGTCAGGTGGGACTGTTCTCTCCCTGGCTATGGACTCAGTAGAAGGCTCCACGCAAAGCTTGGGATCCATGTGGCTACAAGGGGAACCGACTCGAGATTCTCCCACACTTTGCCCCATCCGCCTCGTCAAAGAAATTACTTGGAAACATTTATAAACCTTAGCTGTTCTTAATTTTTCTATGGACACCACCTCACCCTGTAGTTCTTTGAGACATTCCAGCCATCATGGAATCTCTGGTAGTGCAGCTCCAACAGTTATTCAGTGCGGATAGGTGCTGCTATGGGGACAGAGTTGCTCTCAGGGCTCTGTGTGGATGGCTCTGGCCTCCCATAAAGTTCCAGGGATCTTTGGGGATCCTTCAAGTTTGGGGATGGCTTTTCTTTGGCCCTTGGGCCAGCTTGTATTCTTCCAGCAGAAATGAATTGGGCCCAATGAGAGTCATAAGTGTGAAGTCCCATAGCACTCTGAAAATTTACCTCAAAAAAGGAGCAGAGACAGGGAATGAGAGCAGCATTCTAGAGAGACATGTGTGCCTCTTTATTGAAACACTGCAGACTATGTGTGTGAGAAAAAGTTTTGCTGGATTTTTTTTGCTGCTGTTAAGAATTTCATAACCACAACGTCCATCTCTCTCTGACCTTGAAAAATTTCTTACAATCTGTGAACATTTCTTGCTGTGTCACAAAAATTTTACAAAGCATAATTCTGACCCCACTGAAGTCAAAGACAATTGATTTCATCTCAGATGCTTTGCACTCATCTTTCAATAGGTGCTTCTTTTAGATATCCAAATGTCTGGTTTCTAGAGACAGGCTTGACTTAAATGATTGTCTTTATATTCTTCTAACAGGAAGTGTGGAGAAAATTATTAATGTTATTTAGATATTATATTGCAGTCGTACTATAAGACATACTTTCTAATCCTTTAATCACTCTGGTGGCTCTTCTCCAAACCCTCTCCAATTTATCAATATCTGCCTTGAATTATGGACACCAGAACTGAATACAGTAATTTCAGCAGCAGCTGCACCAGTGCCAAATACAGAGGTTAAATAACCTCTCTACTCCGACTCAGTATTCCCCTACTTATTCAGCCAAGGAATGCATTTGTCCTTTTTGGCCAAAGTATCTCACTGTGAGCTCATGTTCAGCTGATTATACACCATGAACCCTAACTCTCTTCCCAGGAGAGCTCCCCAGTCCTGTAAGTATGGTCTACATTCTTTGTTCCTAGATGTAAAACTGTACATCTGTCCATATTCAAACACATATTGTTTGCTTGCGCCCAGTTTATCAGTTGCTCCAGATTGTGCTGTATCAGTGACCTGTTCATTATTTACTACTCCCCCAATCTTTGTGTCATCTGCAAATCTTACCAGTGATTTTATGTTTTCTTCTAATCATTGATTAAAATGTTAAACAGAGTAGGGCCAAACACTGATTCCTGCAGGACACCCCGAGAAACACATCCACTCAATGATAAGGTTTCAGTCAGGGTTCCATTGTGTGAGGCATTATATAAACAAATATTGCCCCCGTCCCAGAAAGCATAACCTTATGATAAGATTCTATGGGACAAACAGGCATTGGGTGGTTCAAGGGACAAGATCACACTTGTGATGAGTACGTTTGCATAATGAGTACATAGTCTCAATTGTCATGGTAGAACAGCTTTTTTAATGTTAATCATGGCTGCAATTTAACTATAATAATACAGAGACTGAAGCAATCAGACTGGTGATTGTAATGTAGTGAATACAGGGCAAGGAAATACATAATTCACTTTGTTTGATTAGGGACTCGGGGTAAGCCGAGCCAAAAAGGGATAGACAGCAGCCCATTCTTTGTATGTAATTGGGGAAAAAAACTGTTCCTCTAGACTGGAAATTAAAAAAAAATTTCTTGGTTTAACACATCTACTGTTATCTTCTTTTGGTTACAAGGAAAGACTATAGTGACCTAAATCTATTCGTGGGAATGGGGAGTAGGTACAAGTCTTTATTGTTTTGTTGCGGCAAAAAAATAGTTCTGTTGAAAGAGCTACTCTACAATTAACCACTTAGAAAGGAAAAAAATAATTGAATAAAAAGTAGCTATATTCGTATACAGCAAGTTCTAAGAGTGTTTACATGATTGACCCACCAATTACATATAAATGCTTTTAATGGGTCAATCATGTAAACACTCTTAGAACTTGCCGTATAGGAATATAGCTACTTTTAGTCAGAATCATTTGGCATAAAAATAGATTGAGGAGATGCCTGATATTTTCTCACTAATAATTGTTAATGGATTCATCTCCTTCCCTCCTTTCCTCTTCCCCCTTCCTCCCCCTTAAAAGCATTTTGAAGTCTCTCTATTCAGATGTGGATTCTGACTTCTATCTCAATGTTACATGCAGACTTTTCATTGAATAACTAGCAGAATAATAAAGTTTAATCTTTTCATGTTTTGGATGGTTTTTTTTTTTTAAGTTTTCTTTTCTAAGGACATTGTAAACATTGTATTCATTTCCAAGTAGTTTTAGTCTCAATAGGGGTTTTGTAAATCTTGGGCATGTGGTTCTGCTCACCTCCTTGATGTGAGGTTTCCCCTCAAACACATGGAATCATCTTATCTGCTACCCAAAATCAATCGATGGCCCCAAATCTAAATCTGGGTGCTTAAATATTTTGTCACCTAAGAGATGGTATAGGCATCTCTCTTCCATGGCATTCTTGTGCAGAAGACAGCTATGATACTACAGGGTTATGTCTGGAGAAGATGGGTATGTGAGCATAACCCTGCTCCCTACCTCTCCGTACTGGTTTTTCAAAGGTGTAGGAAAGGCTGCTAGTGAAAACTTTCCCCACAGTGGGCCTGGATGCACTATGCCAGCTCCTGGCCTTTATCTGTCTAAGTCAGTGGTGGCCAGCGGATTGCAGGTTGCCCACCACTGGTCTACGTTCTTATAGGACCCACGTAGGTGTGTCGGAGTGAGCTATGGAGGCAAGGGGGCAGAGAGGAGCGAGAGGGGGTGGAGTCTTGGGGAGAAGAGGTGGCACGGGGGCAGGATCTTGGGGAAGGGGCAGCGCAAGGGCAGGGTTTTGGGCAGGAGTGGCACGAGGGTGGGAGCTCAGGGAGAAGGGGCAGCGTGAGGTGGGTCTTCAGCGAGAAGGGGCATCGCAGGGGTGGGGCCACAGTTTGGGTGCTTGTGGACCCCCTTAGTTTTAGGAAGCTTTTGCTGCTCCTGGACCCACATCACTATAGTACATATCTCAGCATCTCTGGTCACTACAACTTCACTATAGCCTCCAGTATGGCCATAGGTATAAATAACTTATGGTTTGACCACACAGAGCAGCAATGTGCATGATGGGAGTGTGATTTCTAAAGTACATGAGGATGGTGTGCACTAAGTGGTCCATGTAGCCCCTGCTGGTGCACTTTAACATAGCATTGTTTGAGAAAGTGCTATGTTAAAGCCAGAGATGACTCATGCCTGCTGATAGTGGGGGAAGGGGGGCTGTCAACCCCACAACAGTTCAAGACACAACCCTGTCAACCCCACAACAGTTCAAGACACAAGCCCCCAGGCACCGTCCCCCCTGGAAAGCACCAACCCCCTCAGCTCCTAGCTGTTCCTCCTGCCCCTGCCTCTGTGACCATGTGACCAAGCAACCGGGGGGGCATGTGACCCCTGCAGTCCCATCCCCCCCCCCCCCACACACACACACACATGTTGCTTCTGGTTAAAGCACACTAAGGAATTTCTAGTGTGCATCAGCAGGAACTACATGGACCAATTAATGTGCAACGAACTTTAGAAACCACACCTCCACAGTGCACATTACTCCTGTGTACAGATAAGCTCTAAGTCCTATAATACAGTTGTTTGGATGAGTTCAATACTTAAACAAGCTCACAGGGCATTAGAGTGTGGTCAGAAAGATAGGTTATGGCATCTGGTACTGAAACTTTTTAGTTGCAAGGATAAAGTTTACAAGTTCCATATAAAAGTGACTGTTACATTGGCTTAGATCCAACACTGTGGAAACTGTTGTTATTTATCTGTTGGCTACAACTTCTAAGTTTTGACACATTTTGTTTGCACTCTTCAGAGAATGATTTAAAATACTTTTTGCTTTACAGGCTGTGTTTGGAGTTTTAGAAAGGCCTCACAAAGAGGCCTCTGCTGAAGAAAGTTTTTCTGTGTGCTAATATTATGAAGAGAAGAGAAACAGAGACAAACACTATTTTGTATTAATAATGAAAATTGCAGAAGGATATTGGGCAGTTCAAGCAACCAGAAAAGACATTTTCATCTTTTTAATACATCAGGCCACTTCATTTTTTTGTTGAAACTTTCTGGATGCAGCTTGTAATCATCTAACATAACTGGTCAAATTCTGCACTGGTGTAAACAAAGTCATCTCCTTTGACTCCTAATAGAGTTATACGAGAAAGAAATACATAATATTTAGTCTATTAGTAGGGTGAGAATGCCTAATTCACATGAAAAAAATAATTTGGTCCTAAATCTATCTTTTCTCTATTAATCCTTATTGTTGGCTGAAATATTCCTAAGGGGAAAAATGGTTTTTCCACATTGCCTGTCAAGAATCCAAATGTACAGCCAGTGGAATGGGTTTACTCTTCTCACAGCAACCTGACAGGCATTAGATGGCACAGTTTCAACCTTTAAAGTCAACGGTGTTCGCTTATGAGATACCTGTCTAAGGTTGTTTGACCTTAAGGTTGTTCTTTCTGTATCACTGCACTAGGATATCAGCGTACAAACAATAAACCTGAGTGGCCTATGGAAAACTTACTTTAAGTTTATATTTTTCCATTATGTGAAGTATTTTGTCTCCAATAACTCAGACAAAAATGTTTCAGACTTTCTTTATCCCAGAAGACTTCCTGATCTTTCTTCACAGAAGAAACATGGAAATTTACTATGTAGATTATCCAAGCTACCAGGTGCTACTTACTAACAAGGATTTTGGAGGAGAAAGATTCAGATACAGATACAGAGAGTATGAGAAGCAGAACTCGGGGGCAGTAGAGATGCGTGCAGAGAGGGGCAGAGACAGGATAAGAAGCATTTTTGAGTACCAGAGCATAATCTTCTCCAGAATCTAGAGCTGAACCTAGGATTCCTAAGTCTCAGCATTCCTGTTGTGGCTTGCAAATAGCTGTGAAAGCTAGTGGGAAAATGTGCATCTCATCCCCTTCTAGTGACTACTCCAGCTACCACTTACTCCATTAACTCAAGAAGTAGAGGTCTGTGCTATGGAGCTCAAGGTTCCAACCCTGCGCATGATATGTAGGGTAGTCAAAATGGTTCCATATACTGGAATTTCTGTTTTTTCAGTTTGTTTTTTTAAAAAAAAAATCTTCAGAAGTTACATTAAACTATACTATGTTAAAAGAAAGATGCAAAAGATAGTACATGATCATGTAATTTAAGATTGTATCATAATGTATATACACAAGGGAGGCAAACAAAGGTTGCATGGGCAAATCTTAATTCTGGCATTTCCTCAATTTTTTTTGGTTGACTTTGCAACCTACATTTGTTTTCACTTGAGGTTCTTTCTTTCTTTTCTTTTTAAAGAAATATTTATGGTGTGATTTGCAGGACTACTGAGCACCCACAAATCCCATTAATTTCAATGAGAGTTGCAGGTATTTTCCCCCTTTCTGCTAGTGCAGATCTGGGGCTATAATTTCTTACTAAGGCTGTGATTCTGCAAATGCTTAGACATGGGAGTAGTCCCATAGAATGCCTAAAGCTACTCAGATGGGCCAAAGGGTTGAAATAATCTGTTTTACAGCTCCTCCCAGTTCCAGAGTATTCATACATTATTGCATTGCACGTATTTATGGTTTAAGACAAGCTGTCACTGTTGCAGTTTATGTCTTAAATATAGTTTCAGAAGGCAATTAATCACTGAATATTTATGCCAAAAAATGACATTTTATTAATAAAATAATCAGAAAATTCCAAAGTTTACAAAGAATTTCAAAGATTAATAAATAAAGTCCTGCCCCTACTTGGTTACACTACTATATAGAATATAAATATTTATATTAAGTGTTCAATTAATTTGTGAACTTGACAAAAAATGTTCAGTTCTTGTATTTTTTTAGGACTTTTATTTCAAGCTTGTGCTGAATGAGTGTATATAATGTACTGAATAGATTTACAAACCTACTGATAACATTTATTAGAGATAGGTGATGCTGATCACACCTGATTTGGGGTCTACCTTGAGCTCGTGGTGTAAATTGACTTAATCAGCTGGAGTAAATCCACTGACTTCTACACCACCATCCTGATTTATACCATTTGAGTTTCTGGCCCAGGATCAACTCCTGTATTTTTGCAGACTGAGTTTTTCTGAGATGGGCCCACGAAAGGTCAGGAGGATTTGATTTCAGGGACCTAGTTTGTGATGATTTCATAATGCTCTATTTCTAGCATCACAGGGCATGTATATAAGTACCCACACAGCATATGTTATTTGCCAATAAAGGACTCTTTACTTCTTTCCCTGGCATGGTTTGGAGGGGAGTAAAGACATGATTTAAGAACACTCTGTTCCCTAAGCCAGAGGCTGCTTTGTCTATGTTGAAGATTTTCCAGGGTGCATCTGGGCAACAGGTACTCTCTGAAACATGCTCCCTACAGGATCCTGCACATTTCCAAGCATCAGTCCAAGCAGGAGTTTAATGTTGGTGAATCCCAGAGTCCCCTATTTCACTGCTGCTGTGCAGGTATGATTCACAGGACAGAGTAAGGGCATCCCAGGGGCTTCTGGAATCCAATACTTCTCAAAGCAACATTGCCATTCAGGAAGTAGACACGTGGAAACTCTCTGCCCAGAGGCTGTGTTATCAGCGCTTGGGAGCCGAGGCCCAGATCCAGAAGGTACATAGGTGCCTTAGTCCCATTTTTAGACTCCACGGTAACCTACAAAACTCTTGCTAAGTTGCCGCTTAACCCTGTTGGCACCTAAAATCACTCAGCACCCACATTTTTGCGATAAAAGCTCCCTAGGGGTCTAAGTTTCTAGCTCTGGGTATGTGCACTGCTGCCTCACTCTAGGCTCCTGAATGCCTCTCTCCCACCTAAGCCCCATTGTGATCCACCAACTGGGAGAAGACAGATTTTGGTCTGCCTATCGCACCCAATTCAGCAAATATGCTCAGAGGCCACCTACCAGGTGGGGTTTCATTCCAAATCTGGAGGCCAGCAGAAGAGGAGAAGAAGGTGGTGGTAGTAGTAGTACCACCCACTTAATAAGTTTTAGCCCGGGGGTTGTGGGATACCTATTTTCAATTTCACCACTGCTCTTGCCTAAGGGGAAATAAGGATTTGAACAGGGGGTCTGCCTACCTCTCAGGAGAGATGCTCTAACCACTGACCTGTGGGATATTCTGAGAGGGCAAGGAGGCTCTCTCAGTCTCTTCTGTTCAAGTTGTTCCAAGTCATGCCTAGTGGTTGGAGCAGGAGTCAGTAAACAGGAATAGAAGCCCAAGGTCAGAGCTGGAGTTGGAAGTCACATGCCAGAGCCAAGGGTGAGGAACCAGAGTCAAAGCTCCAAACCAAATTGCTACTGTTCCTGGGCTTAAGAGACGGTCTGTTGATTCTTCCTGCCAATCAGGCAGCATACTACGGGCCAGCTGTGCCTGTTAGATTGCCTGGAGACATGCTCTGCTGTAGGCCCTGATTCCTGACACAGCGTCCTTAGTCCCACTCCATGAGTCCCACTTTGGGAGGATACAGTGTAATGAGATGTGTTGAATACTAAGCAACTCTTAACTGAACTTTTCAATTCTGCCTTTTCTTTTGCAGCTCTGTGTCATGAAAGGCATCTCCCTTGTGTTCTTCTCGGGGTCTTAGGATGGAAAAAACCAGCCCACTTAAAATAATACAAGAAAGAAGATAAATCTGTTTCATGCAATTGATTCATCTAAAAAGAACACAGTCGAACAATGATTGACTTGTCTTTTTCTGCATAGTCTAAATGCAAATTATCCACATTTCCTGAAAAAAATATAATAGAAGAGTTACAGTTAGAAATATAATGCTAAATTCCATAGGGAACCAAAATGTAGTTAAAAGTTGGTCAGAAGAATTTTAGTAACAACCAAAAAAATAAAATGGATCACACAGCAAGTTAGTGGGAGGACTGAGATGAAAGCCCCAGCTTCTTTACACTTAGGCCAGCATCCTATCCCTAAACCATGAGCACCCCCTTACATATCAGTATTTAGATTTACTGGGAAACTAATTTTAAAAAAAAAGAATGACAAAACCAATTACTTAGCTGTGCAGTAACTGTTCTTCAAGATGTGTTGTGCACATATACATTCCACTGTTGGGGTATGTGCGCTCAGTGCACTCAAGTTGGAAAATTTTTCCAGCAGTACCACTAGGCAGCACATGCACCCCTGCTCTCCTCGTACTCTCAGGTGAGGGCATAAAAGACCCATGTCTGCTGCCTCCCTGTCCATTCCGTCACACTGCTGTATGTAAAGTCCAAAGTAGAAGGGAAGGTGTGAGAGTTGTGGAATATGTATGTGCACAGCACATCAAAGAACAACAGTTACCACACAGGTAAGTTACCATTCTTTTATCCTTTGAGGGACTGGGCACATATTGCACTGTGGGTAACTCATCAGCAGTTCCCTTGTGTGTGACATCTGGTCCTCTGAACAGAAATTGTAACACTGACTTGCCAAAGTTGGCATTGTCATGAGAGGCTTGAGAGATGGGATAATGAGTGGAAAAGCTATGCACAGATGACCACGTGGCTCCCTTGCTTCTATCAGATATTGGAACATTGTTCTGAAAAACTGAGCCCTGGTGGAGTGAGCCATTATTCTCAGTGGAGGAAAGACTTTAGCAAGATTGTAGCAGAGCTTAATACAGTCAGAAATACAGTGTGAGATTCACTGAGTTGACACTGATTGACCTTTAGTTCTCTCAGCATGGCTACAAAAAGTCTGGAGGAAGTCCTGAAGGATCTAGCTGGGCCCAACTAGAATGCCAGGGCTCTATGAATATCCACGGTATGAAGTATTTTCTGAGCTTTAGATGAGTGCAGTTTCAGAAAAAACACAAGAACACTAATCATTTGGTTTAGATGGAAAGCTGACACTACTTTACACATAAGCTTAGGGTGTGGCCTAAGGGAAAGCTTGTCCTTATGGAAGATCGTGAAAGGAGATTCAATCAGGAATGCCTAAAGTTTTGAAACTCTCCTTGCAGAAGTGATTGCCACTAAAAAAGCCATCATCTTCATAGAGAATAAAGATAATGAATGTGTAGTCATAGGCTCAAAAGGGGGACTTATTAATTTGGAGAGAGCTAGATTTAAATTCCATACAGTTACATGAGCAGACATAGGAAGATAAACATTGATCAGGCCTTTCAGAAATTAGCAAAAAGAGTGGATGAGAAAAAATGGAAATCCATCTACTGGCAGATGTATAGTGCAGAAATACAAGTGGGCTCCTGCAGAACTAACTGAAAGGCCTGTCAGTTTAAAGATGTAAAAGATAATCCAGCACATGTGTAACTTCTGTGTGATGAGGGTGATAAATACTGAGGTTGCACCCAAACAAAAAATATATTCCACTTCACTGAGTGCATGGCTCTAGTGGAATCCTTTGTACTGCTCGCCTCAATGATCTGAATCTCTCAGGAGCACAATGCATGAGCAATTATCCTGAGTATTTAAACAGAGATCATCCACACCATAAGGTGAAGTGTTCAGAGGTTGAGATGCAGAGACTTGTACTGGTTCTAGGACAGAAGATGCTCAACTAGCAGTAAAGTTATTGGTGACTGGATGGGCAAGCTGATGTAGATCCATGAGCCAATATTGTCTTGGCCATGCTGGTGCAATAAGAATTAATGATGGTTTGTCTAGTTTAAGTACTGTGTACTCTCAGAATGAGAGGAACAGGAGGAAATGCATATAAGAGATGACCGGACTATGGGGGAAAAAAGTCATCTGTGATGGAACCCAGTCTGTGATCTGCCCTGGAGCAAAATGTCATGTACCTGTGTTCAGGTTGGCTGCAAACAAATCTATTACTATATATCCCCTCTAGTGGAAAATCCAGAGGAGAATGTGCTTCCTTATTGACCACACTTGTAGGTCTATGAAACCCTGCTGAGGGAATTTGCTAGAGTTTTTTTCACTCCTGGAAGGTGAAAGGCCTTCAGGAAAATATTGTGATGAATGAACTAATTCCACAGGAGGATAGCCTCCTAGCACAGTTGACGCAGTCGTGCACCTGCTTGCTTGTTCAGGTAAAACATGATGCAAGTTCTTACAGACAACACCACTGCCATCTGGTTCTCAGTGGTGGACATAAACATCTCATAGGTCTAACAAATAAAAAAGTCTGAGCTCCAGCACATTTATGCACTTCCTGGGGTGACCAAAGAGCTTATGTCTGTAGTTGGCCGAGATGGGCTCCCCAATCTTTGGGAGATGCATCTGTTAGCATTTCATGGTCAGATCTGGAAATAAAAACTGAACTCTGCTCACACTGTAGGGATCCAACCACCAATTGGGAGACTGAGGCACTCACGCAGCTACATGAATCCACATGTCCAGAGGGTGCCTGGCAGGGCGATATACCAAGTGGAACCAGGCATGCAGACAGCAAAGATGAAATCTGGCACTTGGAGTTATGGATGTGCATGAGGTCGTTTGGACCAGGAGTTGAAGGCAGCATGTACTCTTGTTGTTGGGTTTGACTTGAGGCTTTTGGAAAGGAAGTCTATAGATTGATACCTCTCCTTTGGACGATAAGCCATGGTTGTCCTGGCATTGAGGTCTGCTGTTATGAAAGTTATGTGCTAGGTCAGTTGTAATTGTGATTTGTCCTAATTTAGTTTCAGGCCTAGACAGGAGAAATTCTGTCTGATCATTAGGACACTGTTTTGGACCCAGTTGCTTGATGCTGAACAAACTAGCCAATCGCCAAGGTAAGGAAATATTTTAACACCCAATCAGTGAAAGTGGGCTGCTATCTCTCCAGTGCACTTGTTGAAGACCTCCAAGCTGATGACAGACTGAAGGGAAGCACTGTGTGCTGGCAATAGTTGATGCCTACTGTGAATCAAAGGTACTTCCTGTGACAGGTGCTGAATACCCATTTACTGACATGATATTTTCCCTGAAGGGAGAAGATATTGTTAGCATGTGGTCCTTGATCAAAAAAGTCAAAATGATGGCTTCGAGATTGCAGTTGTCTCATGAGAAGAGCCTGCTGCAGCCAAAGGGAGCTGGTGACATCGAGGAGGTCTTGACTTTCTCTTAGAAGCAGACTGAGGCCTCTGATGGAAAGAGGGTCTGGAGTAAGATCGTGGCTTAAACTGTTGTCCTTCCATAGCAGGAGTGTAAATGTCTTACAAACAAAGTGATGCACAAAAAAGTCTTTTGGTGTGCACATCGCATCATCTGTTTTAGCAGAAATAATTTGCACCCTCAAAGGGTAAATCTTCTGTTGTATTCTGCAATTCTTTTGGAATGCCAGAACCCCGCAGTGAGAAAAGCGTCTCCTGGAGACTGCTGGGGTCACAGAATGCAAGTGATATCAGTGGCTGCCTCAAGGGATGTAAATATATGAGCTGCAAGATGACCCTTGGAAACCAAAGCTAGAAACTAGTGCCTATATTCATCTGGAAACTTATCAGCAAACTTAGAAATGGCAGGGACATTATTAAAATTGTATTTTGACAAAAGACCCTAATAATTGGTGACTCTCATTTGAGGTGTGGCAGTGGAATAAACTTTAAGACCATGTAAATCCAATCTCATATATTCATCATCATTGGGAATGGTCTTAGTTTAGGCTTTGATGGGTCTGCTCATTAGTGGCTGTGTCCACCAAGGAACCAGGAATTGGATGGGTAAAGAAATAGCCAAAATGTTGTGGAGGGATTTAGTATCATCTGTCCACTCACTTAGCTGTAGAAGGAATAGAGACTGGGGTCCCCCAAAGAGTTTTAGCTGGCTTCATTCATAGGAAGGGCAACCCTTCCTGGAGCAGTAATCTGTAAAATATCCAGGACAATATGAGGATTCTCCTGCACAATCTCTGTCTGCACCTCTAAAGAAGTACCCATCCTTCTTATGAGGTCCTGGAAAGCTTAAAAGTCCTCTGGGCAGGGAGAAGGGGAGAGGTCTACTTCAGAGTAACTGGTTCACCAGTGAAGAAGAAAAGTGGGTGGGAGGGAAATGTGTAGTGTTCCCTCCAACAATTCTCCCTCCTCCCTGAAATCCAGCACAGCAGGTTGAGGAATGGTAGCAGGATGCTGAGAAAATGAATCCTGTTCTGGGGAAGGAGACTTCTGCCTAGAAAGTGAACGAGGTGAGGGTCTGGAGTCTCTAAGGGAAGCCCAAGACCAGTAAGATGATAGAGCATATGGCATAGACTGAGTCATCCATGACGGGGGACTGGAGCTTCACTGTAGGGAAACCAGTCCTGGGCTTTAGTTCTGGTAGTGAAAGGACTATAGGGTGTTCTGAAAGATCTCAAAGGACAAAGAAGAAACAAGTCTCTTCAGTCTAGGAAGGAGAAGCTCCTCCTTATTGGGGTTCTGGATGGTCTGGGTATTGAAGACACATGAGACTCTGAAAAGGGCAAGGGTTGGGGTGGCTGGGTATATAGGGTTTTACAGGAATTGCCTGGGTCGGATATATGTATAATAGTTCAACAAAGGGTGGCATGTAAGCAGTCCATTGGTCATTTATAGTGCAAAATGCTTTTGTGACAAAAGTTCCTCCTCTACCTTGGTCAGTCTTGCACTTATTGGTGGATTTGCTCACCTTCACGGCAGCCCTCAGCTTGGCCGTTTTTCTGAACCCACAGTCCAGGTTGACTCCTCCTGTGTCTGACCAGGAGTTGGGAGGTTTGGGGGGAACCCGGGCCCACCCTCTACTCTGGGTTCCAGCCCAGGGCCCTCTGGACTGCAGCTGTCTAGAGTTCCTTCTGGAACAGCTGCGTGACAGCTACAACTCCTTGGGCTACTTCCCCAAGGCCTCCTCCCAACACCTTCTTTATTCTCACCATAGGACCTTCCTCCTGGTGTCTGATAATGCTTGTACTCCTTAGTCCTCCAACAGTCCGCGTTCTCACTCTCAGCTCCTAGTGCCTCTTGCTCCCAGCTCCTCACACACGCACCACAAACTGAAGTGAGCTCCTTTTTAAACCCAGGAGCCCTGATTAGCTTGCCTTAATTGATTGTAGCAGCTTGATTGGCTGCAGGTGTTCTAATCAGCCTGTCTGTCTTAATTGTCTCCAGAAGATTCCTGATGGTTCTGGAACCTTCCCTGTAACCTTACCTAGGGAAAAGGGACCTACTTAACCTGGGGCTAATATATCTGCCTTCTATTACTCTCCTGTAGCTATCCGGCCCGACCCTGTCACAGCATGTATGGATACTATTTAAGGAGTTATGTATCTATTATAATTATAGGTCTTAGGGTCTTGAAATTAAATTAAAGCAAGTCACCATGAGTTGATATACCTCAGGAATGTTTCTTTCAGGAAGGAGGTAATAGACATTTATCTCTGTCTGGCCATTTGGGTATTCTATGCCTCATGCTGTATGCCTATTTGCATACTATGCAGATGTGAAATGAAAGATTGCAAAGTCTACAAGATGAAACAAAGAACAGGGGTGTCCTGTTTCTGAATAAGCACAAATGATGAGACTGGTTTATCTTCAGAGCAAAGACACATGGAATCCTTCACCTAGGAGGCAAGATGACAGCATGTCTACCTCATGAAAGAGTTCAGAGTAGCAGCCATGTTAGGCTGTATCTGCAAAAAGAAAAGGAGGACTTGTGGAACCTTAGAGACTAACAAATTTATTTGAGCATAAGCTTTCGTGAGCTACAGCTCACTTGATCGGATGCATTCAGTGGAAAATACAGTGAGGAGATTTATATAAACAGAGAACATGAAACAATGGATGTTACCATACACACTGTAATGAGAGTGATCAGGTAAGGTGAGCTATTACCAGCAGGAGAGCGGGGGGGAGGGGGAAACCTTTTGTAGTGATAATCAAGGTGGGCCATTTCCAGCAGTTGACAAGAATGTCTGAGGAACAGCGGGGGTGGGGGTGGGGAGGAAATAAACATAGAGAAATAGTTTTACTTTGTGTAATGACCCATCCACTCCCAGTCTTGATTCAAGCCTAAGTTAATTGTATCCAGTTTGCAAATTAATTCCAATTCAGCAGTCTCTCATTGGAGTCCGTTTTTGAAGTTTTTTTGTTGAAGAATTGCCACTTTTAGGTCTGTAATCGAGTGACCAAAGAGATTGAAGTGTTCTCCGACTGGTTTTTGAATGTTATAATTCTTGATGTCTGATTTGTGTCCATTTATTCTTTTACATAGAGACTGTCCAGTTTGGCCAATGTACACGGCAGAGGGGCATTGCTGGCACATGATGGCATATATCACACTGGTAGATGTGCAGGTGAACGAGCCTCTGCTAGTGTGGCTGATGTGATTAGGCCCTATGATGGTGTCCCCAGAATAGATATGCGGAAACAGTTAGCAACGGGCTTTGTTGCCAGGATAGGTTCCTGGGTTAGTGGTTCTGTTGTGAGGTGTGTGGTTGCTGGTGAGTATTTGCTTCAGGTTGTGGGGCTGTCCGTAAGCAAGGACTGGCCTGTCTCCCAAGATCTAGGAGAGTGATGGGTCATCCTTCAGGATAGGTTGTAGATTCTTGATGCTTTGGAGAGGTTTTAATTGGGGGCTGAAGGTGATGGCTAGTGGTGTTCTGTTATTTTCTTTGTTGGGCCTGTCCTATAGTAGGTAACTTCTGGCTACTCTTCTGGCTCTGTCAATCTGTTTCTTCATTTACACAGGTGAGTATTGTAGTTGTAAGAATGCTTGATAGAGATCTTGTAGGTGTTTGTCTCTGTCTGAGGGGTTGGAGCAAATGCGGTTGTATCGCAGAGCTTGGCTGTAGACAATGGATCGTGTGGTGTGGTCTGGATGAAAGCTGGGAGGCATGTAGGTAGGCATAGCGGTCAGTAGGTTTCCGGTATAGGATGGTGTTTATGTGACCATCGCGTATTAGCACCATAGTGTCCAGGAAGTGGATCTCTTGTGTGGACTGGTCCAAGCTGAGGTGGATGGCGGGATGGAAATTGTTGAAATCATGGTGGAATTCCTCAAGGGCTTCTTTTCCATGGGTCCAGATGATGAAGATGTCATCAACGTAGCACTTATTGAATCTATTTCCTTAAGCTAAGTATCCTCACACCTTCTTGTCAACTGTGTAAATGGGCCAACTTGATTATCACTACAAAAGTTTTTTTTCTCTTGCTCATCTTAACTAAGTAGGAGTAAGAGTGTTAGGAGACGAGAGCTAAGGAAGCGTTGTTCTAAGTCAGCCATAAAAATGTTGGCATACTGTGGGGCCATGTGGGTACCCATAACAGTGCCGCTGATTTGAAGGTATACATTGTCCCCAAATGTGAAATAGTTATGGGTGAGGACAAGGTCACAAAGTTCAGCCACCAGGTTTCCCGTGACATTATCGGGGATAGTGTTCCTGACGGCTTGTAGTCCATCTTTGTGTGGAATGTTGGTGTAGAGGGCTTCTACATCCTTAGGGGCTAGGATGGTGTTTTCAGGAAGATCACCAACAGATTGTAATTTCCTCAGGAAGTCAGTGGTGTCTCGAAGATAGCTGGGAGTGCTGGTAGCGTAGGGCCTGAGGAGGGAGTCTACATAGCCAGACAATCCTGCTGTCAGGGTGCCAATGCCTGAGATTATGGGGCGTCCAGGATTTCTAGGTTTATGGAAGGTCGAAACAACAGACTGGACTTCTACATAGAGTGCTTCCACTGACGTGCACGGGCTGAAATTGTGGAAAAGCAGCATCGCTTGTCCCATAACCTCAGCCGTGCAGAACACTATGCCATCCACAGCCTCAGAAACCACTCTGACATCATAGTCAAAACGGCTGACAAAGGAGGTGCTGTTGTCATCATGAATAGGTTGGAATATGAATGAGAGGCTGCTAGGCAGCTCTCCAACACAACTTTCTACAAGCCATTACCCGCTGATCCCACTGAGGGTTACCAAAAGAAACTATGCCATTTGCTCAAGAAACTCCCTGAAAAAGCACAAGAACAAATCCGCACAGACACATTGTATCTGCTACCCAAGATGCATAAACCTGGAAATCCTGGATGTCCCATCATGTAGAGAGACAGCAGGGCCTGCAAGGCCTAGAGGGGAGTGCTTGTGCTGAGAGGCTGGTGGAGTTGGGGAGCTGACCCACAGCAGGCACAGACAAGGCTTCATCATACTAAGGGCAGATGGTAATGCGGTGCCTCCCTACCCTGGGTACTTCTAGGTGGCATCACAAAGGTGAAAACAGAATGTGTAAGAAATCACATTTTGATTCTCTTTCTCTATCATGTGATGTGACAGATATTCAGATAATCAGAGTGTATCTCAGAAGAGATCCAGAACTGGTTATCCAGAAGTCTGGTAGAAACAAAATCCAGACCCAAATTCTCTGCTGCACCAGCTGGTTCTCTGTTATGACTCCTCACTTCTCAGGACAGGTCTGTACCAGCATAAGTTGGAGCATCTTGGAGGCTGTTCACTGATCCCAAAGGTGCATATGCCAACGGGGGATAACCAGAAAACAGCACATTCCAGCATGCTCCAGCCCCTATGTCAGAACCAGGGGGCACAGGAACCAGATATGCCAAGTCGGTGCCAGCTAAGAGCTTCCCCATGTTACACAGAGTAGTGCAAAGGGGTAGGAATGTAACAGACAAACTGACCATCTGTTTCTATATAAATTTTGGATTCAAGGGACAGAAGTGAATATTGTATGATCCAGCATTCTGATGATTGGAGTAAGCCTGTATTCAGCAATTACATTAACTTGCATCATTCACTAACTTTAACATTCAAACAGGAGAAAAGGCAACACATGCTAAATATGCCTTTCTTTAGGTAGTACATACTGTATGTGCCTGCCAGTTCTTATATCTTTCCACTTTTCTCTTGGTAACTAGCTTCAGTTTGCAATACTTATTAATAAAACACTATTACATTTCACCCCACAACTTGGTATGTATCTGACTTCTTGTCTTCAGTTACTTGATAGTGCTAAAAAAAATATTGCAACAGAAATGTGAGATAAAAGTGTACTCCTACTGCTTTGGACAAACATACACATTGTTTAATGCCAGACCTTTTCTAGGGCTGTCATGGAGCTTTCAAGCAGTATATCTTCAGTAGCACGGGAACCAGTGACACATGAAGCCTAATAAAAATTCCAGCAGCCTAAGCTTTTATGCCTTAGCTCTGTTGACTTCATAGCTGGTTTCCTTGAGGTTAGTTTACTGTGAAAATAAAGTTCTATCTGCTATTTGCAAAAGGGAAGCTTGAAGAAACAGCAGCAGCCTTGCTAGAAGTAAACTGCTATGAGATATATTTAGTAAAAAGTAGAGAGCTGAATTGTTTGGGGGCAGGAAACAAAGCTTCCTCTAGCAGCTAAAATGGGTTAAGATAAATCAAAGAGTTAACCATTCTCCAAGAAAGTAGCTCATAATTTTTTTCCTGAAAAATGTTCTTTTATCTTATCACATAAATAATCCCCAGTTCTCAATTCATTATCTCTTCCAATGTTATATGATGATACTAAGTATTTTCTTCTCAAACCAAGAGATGCTCAAAAAATCATGAATATTTATCCCATAGCATTTCAGCATTTGTAAGGCAAAATGCCTTCAACATTTTAAATTAGGGTTTAAATTCTCTCTGTATTCCAGCAATTTACTAATATTTCTAGCAAATAAATTAGAAATTTTGTTTTTAGGGGTGCTTATGTTACTATTAATATTGTCTGTAAAATAAAGTAGCATTTGATAGTGCACAACTGTAGATGCTTTGTAGATAGTAAATGCATCAATGTTCCAGTACTTTGCTCTGTGACAACTAGAATGTAAATACGTGTGTTATATAGCTGTACCTTCAGGAGTGAATGAAAGGAAAGAATACTACCCTAATGCTCAGTGAATGGGGCTATTACAGAGCGTACAATGCTTAAACATTCTCAGAGGTCCACTCTTTATAGAGACCACCATTTTACAAAGTTATTTTGGTTGTTTAATGATAAATCCATCATTTGACCCCCAACATTATACCATTGCAAACGCAAAGACAGGGAAATCAGCCAATTATTCTAAATGTGCTTTTTGAACCTCTATCCTTTTGTCTGATTGCTAATTGTGGATACTTGGAGTTGGGTACACAGCCTTACAGATTTTCACTCATTACAGCAGTGATAGCAACGGGGCCCAGAATGAAGGCCCACTACCCAGTACCGCATAAGTAAATATCCCTCTTTGCTGTAGCTAGAGGTTGCCCTGATAAAAGTGGTTTCAAGACTTTTTAAAAATGATCATCACGGCTCATACATTGGCACTGTGGAAGGATGAATTGCTTAGGAGTCTGGCTGTTAGCCAGATAATGGGACACTAGATGGGAAGGGCTCTGGGTTACGAGAAAGAATTCTTTCCCACATGTCTGGCTGCTGGGTCTTGCCCACATGCTCAGGGTCTAACTGATCGCCATATGTGGGGTCCGGAAGGAATTTTCTCCCAGGTCAGATTGGCAGAGAGCTTGGGGGTTTTCGCCTTCCTCTGCAGCATGGGGCACGGGTCACTTGCCGGTTTAAACGAGTGTAAATAGTGGATTTCCTGTAACTTGAAGCTTTTAAATCATGATTTGAGGATTTAAGTAACTCAGCCAGAGGTTATAGATTTATTACAGGAGTGTGTGTGTGATGCTTCTGAGGCCTGCAATGTGCAGGAGGTCAGACTGTATGATCAAGATGGTCCCCTCTGGCCTTAAAATCCATGAGTCTATGAGAAGTGAATGGCTTGATTTGTTGCCTGGATGATGAGTGTTTGGAGAAAGTTGAAAGCAAAGATACATTTTATGTCAGGTAGCTGTTCCTGTCCTATCCCCTTAACAGCAATGGGCCAATTCCACTGATGAGCAATGCATGTACCAGCACACTGGTGCATTTGGTTAGTGCAATAAACAGATTTTCAGATCAAACTCAATGCATTGCTACTGCCATTGCATTACAGGGACTGAAGAATACTGAACACTTTCTATTCTCATTGGTGACAACCACTGCCAGAACACCACCAATGCTAAGCCTGGTAAAGCTAGCTCCAGGGTTCGAATCCATTCCATTCCCTTCTCCACAACCACCAAGTTAAAAACAATAGTTTGCACAATCCAATGTATGCTAAAATAGCATTGCGCCTCTAAGGCAGGGTCTTCAGCTCTGCCAATAAGGAATTAACCGAAGTAGCTATACCTGCATCTGACTAATTTGGCATGAAATAACCAAACTGGTAAATAATAGTGACCTGACTGTGGAGTGTTTGTCATTGGTGGTAAAATAAGTAAATTCTGTGCTCTCAACTGGAAAAGTGACCTGTAGACAGTATTAAAAGTAGAGAGAAACAGGGACTCCCAAAATAAAATGTGATAACTGATCTCCCCAAACCCAAAGAGAGGGACATCAGTTGCTTACATTAGGATGACTACACTAAACAAGATCCTACCAACTGGTTGTCCTATCATTGAAAACTCTTCTTCACATAGTGGAGAGGAGATAGGAAGCAAGCAAAGGCATTCCCATTTGGCCAGATCCTTCTGCTTCACTGAGAGTCACCACATATCTTTTCACTCAAAAAAGTGGGTAGGGAGTGAAAAATTGCTCCAGAAATGACATTAATTGATTACAGATAGTTTGTAATGTGAGCAATAATCAGTAGTTATGATTTCAGTGAGGAAGGTCCAATTAATGAAGAAACAAACAGTGTTTACCTCAGTGCATTTACAGCTCCTGGAGACCCGACATTTACAGCTCCTGGAAGTGGCATATAACCATAGCAATCATCTGTTGACCGAGAGCCCAGTTATGTGAAGCAAAGAGGTATTGTAATGCAAAGAAAGATCAGACCAGTAAAGTTAGGCAAACTGCTGACAGAGTGAGGATATTGGCTCTTGCTGAGTAGCACTGGGCAAATAGTGCAAAAATATTTCTGCAAATGTTAGCTAGAAATTAAAAATGAATTTGCTTTGGCCTTGTTCACTTTTTGTGAACACCTGAATGATTCACTTGAATTGCTTGCAGAGAAAGATAAGCACACAAGTATGGATAACAAAATCAATCTTGTGAGTATTCATACTGGAAATGATATAGGTTATATGGGGCGAGACTGTTGTGATATCAGGTAACAGGACTCCCAAAACCCCTCACAAGCACACTAGCAACTAAATGTGTCAGACAAAGATCTGATCACACTCTTAGCAGCTAGCCCATGCACACCCTGAAAATAATTTCAGTCCATATCCTCAGCTAAGGTTGAGGACATTCAGTACAACTGAGCAGAGGGACCCAAGGCTGCTCTTTGTGTTCCCTCAATCCCAAGAACACTCTGAATCTGAGCAGTCCCCCAGTTCAGTTTAGAGCAGCTTTTCTGCTACCAACTATCTCAAAGCTCAGCTATAGCAACCAGAGGTGACTGGAGTATAGGTTAGCCACTTGAAAGTTTCCTTCCCCGACCATGCCTCCTATACCAGCAGCTCTAGTCAGATGGCAGAGGAACCCCTATAGTGAATTTGTCACTTGAAGAAAAGTCTGGCAGGTGCACTTAAAATTTGTTTTAATGAGTAATTGATTATTATTATTTGTACTGTCGTAGCACCTAGCAGCCCCAGTCATAGTCCAGGACCCTATTGTGCTAGGTGCTGTACAAATGCAGAACAAAAAGAACAAAGAGCTCGCAATCCCAGGATAATAAAAGAGACAAAGGTGGATGCAGAAGAGACTGATGGGGAAGCACAAGGAAACCATAAGACAATATTGGTCAAGTTCTTAGGCAGTGGTCACGTCATACTTGACAATGATTAGGTGGCTGGTATGTGTGACAGTTTCTTGAATAAGGATTACATCACAGCATCTTTAAGGGTAATTGGTAACTAGAAAAGGTCTCTTCTTTAAATCAATTTTCCCATCAAAAATTGGGTTTTGGTTAAAAACAAAACTTTCCGGGGGAGGAAGAGTAGGTTTCGACCAACTTTGCTGGCAGCTTGTCTTCCCTCAAGGAATCATTAAAACTGTGTGTCAGTAAAGGATTTTAAAGCATTCCCCAGTGTTTTTCACCAGGCAAGAATCCAGCTGAGAGGATATTAACTGAGCCTTACATTTGTACTATGCCCTCTTTATAGAATGGTAAAATGAAGCACGGTGAGGTTAAGACCCATTTCATGCAGCTAGCCAGTGGCAGAATTGACAACAGAATTCGAGACTCCTCAAATTTATCCCCCCACCCTATTCTAACCATTAGAATACAGAGCCTCTCTCATATGGCAGCTATTGCAGAACAGAGCCCAAGCTATAGCAGTCTAATATATGCAAGCACTTTCTGAAGTTCTTCAAATGAATTTTAGCAAGTGTAATTCCTGTGATTCAGTCAGAAGTTTAGGTGATCACATTAAAATTGCTTGTAAGCCTCATGTTAGCACAAACAAAACAAGAAATGGAAGACTGGTAATTCAAGAGTCACACCTTGTGATAACTTGTACAGAAATTTAGAAGTTAACTTTCAAATTTGTATTACACTCACAAGTTACATATTCATAATTATTTATATTTATTTACAGAATTGTGGGCAAACTCCTGCAATGATTCAGTCCTTACTCAGTCATGAGAGTCAAAGGGAGCTGTGCCTGGGTCAGGAATCAAGTAAGGGATTCAGGATATCTTGCATATTTCAATATGATTCCACTGCGCTCATTAAAAAAGAAATATTGTAGAATTTTAATGGAGATTAGTGGTGATTGCTACATTTAAGTTTTCTTAAGTGTTTCCATTGACCATTCTGCTCCAGTGGTCCATATAAGAACACTACCTTTGATTTTAGGCAATACTGGGTCAGTTGCTAAAACTCCCCTGAAGACTTGAAAGTGCCTCATCAATAGTTATTTTAGTCCATAAAACTTGGTTCACACCATTCTGTGACTCTTCTGTGCATTCTTTCAACAACAGCTGTATAGACTGTTCAGAAATTGAAGCCACTTTCTTGCCTCCTTTCACCTACTCTGGACAATTTAAGAATTCAGCCAAGGGGGAAGCCTAAATGACTTCACATCATGGTCTGCTGCCACCAGAAGGGCAATACTTAGTCTAATAACAGCTATCCATGTTATGGCAATTAGTTTGGGTAGCACACATCTGTTCCAGAGGCATGCAATGGGCTAAACTGTCTGCTTATTTCAGAGAATTTGGAGTATACATAAACTGGCCAAAAAGATGTTTCATTGGAAATCATGGGAGCCAGATTTTCACCCATGATGATTCATACAATACCAAGTGAGAAGGGATCATTGCAATCATCTTGTCTGACCTGCTGGATAACACAGACAAAAGGACTTGACTCAATTAACTCTAGTTTGAACTACAACATATCTTGCAGAAAAAAAAAAAAACACCCAATCCAGTGTCCCAGCATTGGAGAATTCAGTACAGAACTCAGTCAGTTGTTCCAATGGAGAATTACCCTCACTATTAAGCAAATGCACCTTATTTCCAGCCTATGTCTACTTCTAGATATTGGCTCTTGCTGTAATTTTGACTACTAAATTAAACGGCCTTCTATTGTCAGATTTCTGTTCCTCATAAATGTAGTGGTGTTGTAGCAGCTGTGTCAGTCCCAGGATATTAGAGAGACAAGGAGCATGAGGCAATAACTTTTACTGGACCAGCTTTGGTTGGTGACAGAGACAAGCATTTGAGCTTGATCTGAGGAAGAGTTTGAAAGCTTGTCTCTCTCACCAACAGAAGTTGGTCCAATAAAAGATATGAGCTCACCTACCATGTCTCTAATGTTCCTCATGTAGGCCCTTACAGACTGATGAGGTCACCCTTTAACCTCTTCCTTATGTGAAACTGACAGACTCAAGTTGCTCAGTCATGATAAGGCATGTTTTCCAATCCTTTAAATCATTCTCAAGGCTCTTTTCTGAGCTCTCTACAACTTTTTGACATCATTCTTGAATTGTGGACAACAGAACTAGACAGAGTATTCAAGTAGCATTTGCACCAGTGCCCAATACAGAAGTAATACAACCTCCCTACTCCTCCTCGAGAGTCCCTTGTTTATTCATCGAATAAGGATCACATTAGCACAGAGTATCACACTGGGAGCTCATGTTCAGCTAATGGCTCCCTGTGGCCCCCCCAAGTCTTTTCCACCGTCTCTGCTTTCCAGGATAGATTACTCCTCTAAGTAGAGCCTGCATTCTTTGTTTCTAAATGTATGCCTTTACATTTGGCTGTTTTAACATTAACTGATCAATTGCCAAAGTACAAAGATCCTCTGTTCCTAAAATGATATAGATCCACATTCTTAGAACAGTTGAGCCCCTGTGGGCAAGATTTTCAGAAATAGAGTTTTTGGCTGCCTACATTTTTGACTGCCCATCTCAACACACCTTACAATGTTCTGATCTGCTTGAGGACAGATGCTAATGTGGAAATTGGGCCCCTGTAGCATGTCTCAAGTTGGGAACTTTAATATTAAGGCACCCAAAATCATGAGTCACTTTGACATCCTTGTCTCTCTCTCTTTCTCTCTCTCTCTCTGTGTGTGTGTGTATATAGACTTTAATGGGCGATTGATTAGCTACATATACATACATGTAGCTGATCAATCGCCCATTGCACTCAGTGGTAAGTCTCCTACTGAATTCAATGGGTGTTGGATCAGGCCCTGTGAAAACTAGGTGGGGAGCGGGAGGGGGGAGAAGGATTTAATGGACATGGCTGGCTTTACAATGCTAAACATGTGAAATATGGTGTGTGTGTGCATGCACATACATATTCATGATGGCATGGGATAGCCAATTTTACTAAACAAAACCAACCAACTAAACAAAAAAGCATGGAAGGCAGTTTCTTATTTAGAGGCATTAAATGTGTTGAAAAACAAACTTAGAGAGCCAAATTCATTCCTGCTGTATCTCCATTAAAGCAAATGGATTCACTCTAGGAATGAGTTTGTCTCTTATTGTTTAAAACTTGAAATATTTTGCCCGAAAATACTACCTTGGATGATCTCACTTCCTTGTGATTCTCACTGCTTACCCAAATGAGGATTTATCAGCACAGGAGTGATTGTGTCAGCTCAACTCCACAGGCTGAGGATGGATATCAGAAGAGCTGTCTGAAAGTGGAATTTCCATACTCAGGAAATTCCAAGTTTTTGAAATGTTATTTAATTTGAAATGTTATTTTAATGTTATTTATTTAGAACAAAAAGTTGAAATTGCAGAACTTTTTGCAAAACAAAATAGTCCAAAAATAGTTTCAACTTTATGGAAATGTTGATAAATCAAAACATTTCATTTTGACTTTTCAGTTAATAAAATATTATAAGCATAAAAGTCAAAAAAAAACATTTTGATAATTTCCCAGTGGAAGTTTTGATGGAATTGATATGCTCCTGCAAAATGTTTAGGTCTTGTGAAATGAGCATTTTTTGGCAGAAAGCCTTTCCATTTAAAAATTGTCCACCAATTCTAGATACCACTGAAATGTACATAAAATAGCGAATGTCCCCCTTTTGAAGTTTTGTTAAACGCGTGCTCCTTGTAACGTCAATATAATATATCTGAATGTCCATAAAAAAAGCGAAAAAGAAAGAATCCTATGATCATGAAATAAACTAAATAAATCTTTGTTCCTTCAAGCATAGAGAGTATGGGATCTGTACACCATGTGTTTATGGAATTGCAAACAGGCAGGTTTTGAAGGCTAGTTGTCATATAACCTAGAAACATGGACTGTGCTCTTTAACTCTTATCCTTTCCCTTACGCATGACAGCACTTGAGTGCCTTAGAATTCTAGCACATCATATTCCTCTTCATGATACGTATTTTTTAAAATGGCTTAAGCAAATGGAGCAATTGAATTTGCCTCATGGATTCCTACCTACCCATGCAAATATCTTGGTTTAATCATGTGTTTCTTCAGTTAATCAACCAAATATATAGCTCTGTTAGAGCTATGAGAGTCTGGGAAAACCTGCTGAGGAATTTATCTTTAAAAGGAAACAAGTTCACACCTCACAATGTTGGAAGCAGCACAATTAAAGGCAATGGATAATCTAAAAACTATAAACAAATGAAAGCCAGAAATGATTTTTTTTTAAATACATGGTCTCGAATCAAGACTAAAACAAAACCAAAGCTACACAGAGGCTTCATGCCTGTCATCATCAATGCAAGTATTTGACCGTCTCAAGTGTAGGGAGTGTCCTGTGGCAGCTGTAGTGAGACAATTAGGAGGAAGCAGTGTTCCTTCTAGCTTACAAAAATCAAAGGGGATAATACACTTGGTAAGTGGTTACTCAATATTACCATCAGGACCAGCAAACATATCCAACCCTTCCCATCAACAATCGTTGCTGTTTTCAGCCAAAATAAACGGAATATAATGAAGTAGAATACACATATATGTACAGAGACTTTGCCTGAAAAAATATGTGTATCCATAATACGGAAATGTCCACTTACTCAAGGGTAAAAAGATTTTTCTGTCTCTCTCTCTGTGTATGTATGTGCACATACCCTGCCCATAAGCAGTCTGGAAAGTTCCAGCATGTAAGCATTGCACATCTCAGTCTAGCAGTCAGTATACCTTCATTTAAACTCACCTCTCTGTCTCCCAGCATTTCCAGCAGTTCCCGCCCCCCCCCAATTCTTGCTCTTCTCTTCCTCCAACTTTTCTTATTATAATGACAGGGTTCAGAGTAGCAGCCATGTTAGTCTGTATCCGCAAAAAGAAAAGGAGTACTTGTGGCACCAAACAAATAAATTTGTTAGTCTCTAAGGTGCCACAAGTACTCCTTTTCTTACTATGTTATCTCTCATCACACTTTCAGAAGCTGGCCAGAATGGTGTTATTGAGGAAGGCATTAGTGAGAAGGTGGGTCTTGCATTTTGTATGCTAGAGGACTCAGTCTGCTCTCCACTGGCAGGAAGTTGCAGGGGTGCCAATCTAAAAAGGTTAGGAATTTCACTGGTCAAAACCTTTCTGAGGGAACAGTTTTCCATCAGAGAATGTTGATTTGATGAAATCAAAATGTTGTGTGGGGATGTATTAAATTTTCAGCTAAAAATGATCAAATGCTCCATTTTGATAATGGAATATAAAAAAGTCTAAATGAGCCACTCTGATTTGGCATGTAAATATTTCTGAAACAAAATTTTTCAGTATTTATTTTGCAGGAAATTTTGACTTTTGGGTCCAATTTGGAACTAAAGGAAAATCTGAAGAGTTGAAATTTCCCATGGCATGGAAATTGCAAGGTTTAAGTGGCTCTAACTAGAACCATTGCCCTAAGACATGTTATACCATCCAAACTAGGTGCAAGTAGGAGTCGCTTAAAGTCCATAGATGGTGGGCATAATTCTAACATCTATAACTGTATTGGCTTTGATGAAATACTCTAGATTTAGGCTAGTGAAACCGAGAGCACATTCTGGTCCTTATTTTTATTTAGAAACCAAGAAAAGGTAGTGGTGCTTTGGAGAAAGGGAAAAAACATGATAAATATTGGATGAGCTCAGAATTTAGAGAATGTTTTCTATAACAATTTCCATTCACCTTCCTTCCTCTCTTATATAGCAATGTTAGCGCATGGACAGATCTTGTCCCTTTAACTGCTATGATCCCATTCTCATATAGCCTCAGAGCATTCCAAGGAAGAGAATAATTTACTCTCTTAGGTGCCAGAGGGCTCCACAGACAGATGCCATCTGACCCAGTTGCTCTAACAGCAGAAAACACGTCTGCCTTTAAACCAGAGATGTGATAGAAGAGGGGTTAAGATTCATTCTTATTCTTTTGTGTCTGCTTTGTCTTCACTTATTCTGCATCCTAAATTCCCTCCTCCCCATCATCTCACCAATGACCATTCTAAGTAAAAATGTAAACTTGATAACATAAAACAATGGCATATCAGTTTTACAAAACACTATCAAACGATATACAGTAATGTGCAGTGAAAAGCTAAGCATTAAAAAAAAAAAAGAGAGAGCATTTAAGACAATTTTTCTATGTAAAACATTAATAGTTCTGACCTGCAGTTTAAAAAACAAATTCTGTAAATGTCTTTAAGAAAAATGCCACACCAAAATGTCTTAAATTTTCTCTAGGAACGGCACATTTTTCTATTGTTTTTTGTGAACTTTGTACTCCTAAGTGTATGTTTTATATAGCTTTTGCCTTGGAACTCCCTTGTTTCAATCCTCTAAAACTGTCAAGAATGACTCCACCTGCTTTATTGTTCCCATAAATTCATATGAAACTGGTAGCTAAATCCAATTTGTGTCATTCTGCCTCTTTGTAGCCCATTCTAAATCTCCCAGCATGTTTCACAAAAGTAGAATCCTATTAACACCAAATAACCACCGCTGTATTTTATTCTATGGTTATTACAGTCCTTCTTGTGTCACAACACCTAAAGAATCTTGTCTCTCCATGAATCTGTGATTGCCAGAACCTTCAACGTCATTACCCAGAGAAAGTTTTCTATCACCAATCTTTTTATCTGACAGGCCTGTTCCCTTTTTACTACTTTTTCCTTATAAACTTAGGTCTCACATAGCCTAGACTCAATATTTTGTCAAGATATTTGCTAAACTGTAAAGTGACTATTGAATCAATGTGAAAAGAAATATATGTAAATAAGAGATGGGCCCAATCCACAATGTTATTATCCAGAATCCAAGTTGTTCAGATTTCGGGTTTTATTTGGGTCCATTTCTAAAGTAGAGTTTTTACTGCATGCTTAATAAATGAGACTTAATTAACTATCAACTTTAATGCAAGGCTTTTCTTGTGCAAGACATAAATAGGGATAATGTCCATAAGAAAAGTTTTGTTAGATATGTAGAATTAGCAATAGTCTGGACTTCATATTGGTACTTTAAAAAATAAAATGAATGAGCTAATTATTCAGATTTCAATTTACAGTTCTATAACCTTTCCCAGACAGAAAGTTGTAAATGCCTAGAGACAGATCCTGAGCTGGTGTAAACAGATGTAGCGCCATCAAAGTCAGCAGAGCTATGCTGGTTTACTCCAACTGAGGATATGGACACTAGTCTACACTGTTTGAAGCAGCAAGACTAATTTTGCTGTTACTCTTAAACCATGTACTGTGTATCTATTCCAATGTGTTCACCAGTTATCTGTTCGTAAACTCTGGGTGCGTCTATGCACATTAAAATTCAGTGATTGCGTGTCACGTAATAGGTTGCTCAGAAGTAAAAAATAAAATCTACTCCATTCCCAGGGCACAGACAGGTACAGAACATAGGCAGCTCTTGTTCCCAGTCCCTTGCTTTTAGCTATTAAATCAGGTTTTATCATATAATTGTCTAGAAATGCACCTTTGCAAAACTTGTTTACTGCCACTAGTTCAAAGACTGTATAGAGATAGCTACTGCTATGGAAGTGCATGGTGCACTTTTACCCATGCTGCTCCCTGGGGACTTGATCATGAGCCCATTGAAGTCCATTGTGAAGCACCTATTGATGTCAATGAGACAGGATCAAGCAAGTGACTTGGCAGCTAGAGTGCCAGAGCTGAGAAAGTCAGTATTAAAGTACTTTTCCCCTTAAAAAAAAAAAAAAGAAGAAGAAGAAGAAGATGGGACTGAGAATCTGATGAGGAGGAAAAACAGCAGGAGCCTCCTGTGAGGGAAGCAGAAGAGGGCATTAAGAAACCACTGCGTCCCCTGGAAGATTCTTGCATGGCTTCTAAAAATACATGAGCTATCTATCTGAGAACAGCTGGTTGGTAATTTCCCCTCAGAATGATTTTCTCATGGAAAATTCACTTTCTACCAAATCAAAATTTTCCCCAGGAAAATTTTTTTCCATTGGAGAATTGTTCCCAGTTCTGTAGCTCCCCCACTCCTTATAAGCCTACCTGGTGGGCCGATTGGAAACCTGGGCTTCCAGGGTCACTGGTTCCAGGGAAGCCCACCAAGCAGAATGCCCTGGAGATGAGCCTATCAGGGCTTCTGGGAATCTGGCTTCTTGGCAGCCTGGAAGCCCCATCTCTCAAATTCCCAGGCTCCTGAGGCTGCCAAGTCTCTGGACAGCTCAAGAAGCTTTGGAAATGTTTCAGAAAGATTGAAATGAAATTTCTTTTCAAAATGAAATTTTAGAATTCCTGTTCTACAGGATAATTCACATTTTCATTCTGTTTCAGACACTTTTAAATTTCCATGGAATTGGCAATTCCAGTTTCATATATGAGCATGTAAGACAGGCTGTGCATTGGGTAGCGATGATAATAGTCTATTTTTTACAGGGTCATCTCTCTTAAAGGGGGCCTGGGAAGACAATAATAATATTAAAAAAAACCCACACATTCCTTGCCTGGGTTACTCATACTCTTAGATTAGAAAAACTGGCTGGATTTGCTTTTCACCATATACACTGTTTCTTAATTAGGCAAGGCAATGTCAATTTCTGTCTCTTGTGCCCTAACTAGGTGCTTATATGGTCATCACCATAGTTTTTAAAAGACCTTTTCCAGTGCTCTCGGGTTTCCAACACTGCAGTCAATTTGTAATTTTAAAAATAATTTTTAGGGACGTAAAAAAAACCCATGAAAAATTCTCATTCAATTTTGGATTTTTAAAGTTCATTTTAAAGGCTTTCCATTTGGGACCTAATATTTTCATTCAGTTGTCCACTTCAGACCCATTTCTATCATGACACCCACAAGGAGTTAATGAGCTACCCAGAACAGGGACAGGTACTGTGGTCTTGAATGTAGGTCCATGGTGCCACCAAGGGAAAGCCATCATGCTGCAAGGTCAGACAAGGTATCTGAAGCTAATACCTCACAACCAGAGGCTACACCCTTTGACTCAGCAGGATCAGATAACTAGCATTAGACTGCTGATTGGACACCATTTAGTATAAAGCTTCCTGTCTTTTCCCTGCCGCAACTTGTCTGAGCAACTAGTCTCTTACGTCTGTTGCTTCCCAGAGCCCCCTGAGACCAAACTCGTGCTACCCAAACCAGTTTTCTGAGGTGCCTGTATCCCACCCTGCCAAACCCCTCACTGGATCTGCCCGATACCT
This sequence comes from Chelonia mydas, assembly GCF_015237465.2. Classification (NCBI taxonomy): domain Eukaryota; kingdom Metazoa; phylum Chordata; order Testudines; family Cheloniidae; genus Chelonia; species Chelonia mydas. The sequence goes on along the minus strand of NC_057850.1, from coordinate 238,027,881 downwards.
ACACTAACCAGCTCACCTCGACGTCTGACTTGTGCACCAATTACCATCTTCTCACAGAAGGATATCCCAGCTGCTGACCTTGCCTGCACCATGGACTATGAAACCTGGTTCACCCTTAAGACTACTCCTCCCTGATCTCTCAGAGGGGCCCAGCTGCTCCTCAACCGTATGCATTGACAATGCCTACTGACCCCTCGCCTCAGCCCTGACCTTGTACCCTGTGGCCCTGCTTGCTCATAGCAGGCCTTCACAGACATTTATGATTTTGTATGCAATTTTTTAAAAATTCTGCATCATGCTATGCAAATGCCTTTCCTAGGGAAATCTATAATTTTACTGCTTTAACTCCCATCCATCCTCCCCATCATCTTCCTGTCATTATATCACCCTCTTTTTTGTATTAGTGTCTGAAAATAAACACCAGTCCTGCAAAGGAATAGGATGTTCATAAATTGGAGTGTTCAGAGAAGAGCCATGTAGGGTGATCTGACATCCTGATAAAATTGGGATCCTCTTGATATTAGGGGCTTTCTCTCCTGTCCCAATCTAAGTACCATTGGAACATCATTTGTCCCGATTTTTCATTGGACTGAAGGAGCCCAAGCCTGAGCCCTGTCATGCAGGGCTGAAGGAGGCTCCTTCAGCTCCACAGGGCAAGGCTCAGGCTTGGGTTTCTTCCAGGAAGGAGCCTGAGCCATGCTGCATGGGGCTGAAGGAGTCTGTGCTGTGGAGGGTTGAAGGACTCAAGCCCCAGCTGCACCATGTGCGGCTGGATACTGGACACCTGAACTAGGAATGTTAGACTTATATGAAGAAAGTGAGAAGTCTGCAGAGTCAATAACCAACACTCTTTAAAAACCTCACAAACTGGCCTTAGCCAAACTTTTTCCTTTTGTGCCGCCAATACAAATGCGAATTATGGCCAGCAGAAATCTGCATACCAAAACCTGAAAAAGGAGCATGGAAATATTTTACCTGCCTACTGCCCAGCCCACATTGTGCATAATGCAATGAAACATGCAAGCGATGCTCTAAAAATGGACATTGAGTCACTGCTAATTAAGACATTTAATCACTACAGTAGCTCTACTAAGAGAGTGGCCATGCTGAAGGACATGTCTGAGTTTGTGGACATTGAGTTAGCTGCTTTGTTAAGCCATGTCCCAACACAGGGATTGAGTCTTTTCTCAGCTGTGAGCAGACTGGTTAACACTTGGCAAGGTGTCAAGAGTTACTTTGTTTCTCTGGTCAGTGACAAATGTCCACAGAGTTTGTGGCCTCTTTACTGAGAATGTGCATGGTGAAGAAGGTCAGGAAACTAGCAGTGTTGAGGTTCACCTCTATTTTCTACAGAAATACTTAAAGTGTTCAGCAACACTGTGCTCTGCCTGTAGAACTCTAGTGTGACTGTATGTGAAGTGTATGCCATAATGAATGGTCTGCGAATGAAGCCACAGCAACCAAAAAAAAAAAAAAAAGACCAATTCTTCAGTACTAAAGTTGAGAATGCATTCATTTGAATGACACCTTTGTCTTCAGAAGCCCTTCGCAAGGACTTTGACAGAAACGTCACAAAATCTGGTAAACATCTGGAGAAATGGTGTGACTTTTCCTCTAGTGGCTACTTATACAACATTCAGTGCTTTAATGTCAGCTGAGAGAAGGGTCTATCTGCAGGGATCTGTCTGCAGTTTTAACGATGAATCTCCAGAATATTGTGGACCTGGATGAGCTCTACAATGAGCTTTATACTGACTGAGAAATCATCAGAACTTGGGGGGTGGGGGGGAGAACTATTGGATCAGATGCTCAGCAGTAAGGGAGATGATGCTAATCTTCCTAACAGGAAGAAGCTGATTTCATTCATGCTCAGTATACCAGTCTGTAATGCTTATACAGAGCATATATTTGTCAATTATGAAGAGTGTGGAGGAATCAAAGCAGTACTGAGCTGGTGAGGTTGGAAACGCAAGTAAAAATGCATTTCAACATGAGCTGCAAGGAGTTCTACACTTAAGTAATCAGCAGAAAGGATAGCGTGTGGCCAAGTCATCCAAGAAGTGCAAGACTGCTGATGCTGAAAATTGAGAGCTATGTGATGTACAAGGTAGACCTATCTGCACTTTCTATTTTAATTTAATTTTTTAAATCTTATATACACAAAACTTACCCCTCTCCAGAAAAAAGGGTCCCATTTTTCCCCCACAGTTGCTATCTGGTCACCCTACAGCCATGAGAACGATTAAAGGATTATGCAACATGCCTTATGGTGATAGAGTCTAGGAGACCAACCTATTTAGCTTAAAAAGGAAATAGTTAAGGGGTAACTTGATTACAGTCTATAAGTATCTACCTAGGTATCAAATATTTAATAATGCGCTCTTGAATCTAGCAGAGAAACTCATAATATGTTCCAATGGCTGGAAATTGAAGCTAGACAAATTCAGACTGGAAATGAGGCATAATTTTTAACAGTGCCAGTCATTTATCTTTGGAAAAATTTACCAAGAATCCAGAATCCAGACAATCCAGGAAGTTTTTGGAAACTGTAGGGGACAATTTCCTGGTGCAAGTGCTGGAGGAACCAACTAGGGGCGGAGCTCTTCTTGACCTGCTGCTCACAAACCGGGAAGAATTAGTAGGGGAAGCAAAAGTGGATGGGAACCTGGGAGGCAGTGACCATGAGATGGTCGAGTTCAGGATCCTGACACAAGGAAGAAAGGAAAGCAGCAGAATACGGACCCTGGACTTCAGAAAAGCAGTCTCTGACTCCCTCAGGGAACTGATGGGCAAGATCCCCTGGGAGAATAACATGAGGGGGAAAGGAGTCCAGGAGAGCTGGCTGTATTTTAAAGAATCCTTATTGAGGTTACAGGGACAAACCATCCTGATGTATAGAAAGAATAGTAAATATGGCAGGCGATCAGCTTGGCTTAACAGTGAAATCCTTGTTGATCTTAAACACAAAAAAGAGGCTTACAAGAAGTGGATGATTGGACAAATGACCAGGGATGAGTATATAAATATTGCTCGGGCATGTAGGAATGAAATCAGGAAGGCTAAATCACACCTAGAGTTGCAGCTAGCGAGGGATGTTAAGAGTAACAAGAAGGGTTTCTTCAGGTATGTTGGCAATAAGAAGAAAGCCAAGGAAAGTGTGGGCCCCTTACTGAATGAGGGAGGCAACCTAGTGACAGAGGATGTGGAAAAAGCTAATGTACTCAAAGCTTTTTTTGCCTCTGTCTTCACGAACAAGGTCAGCTCCCAGACTGCTGCACTGGGCAGCACAGCATGGGGAGGAGGTGGCCAGCCCTCTGTGAAGGAAGAAGTGGTTCGGGACTATTTAGAAAAACTGGACGTGCACAAGTCCATGGGGCCGGATGCGTTGCATCAGAGAATGCTAAAGGAATTGGCGGATGTGATTGCAGAGCCATTGGCCATTATCTTTGAAAACTCATGGCGATCGGGGGAAGTCCCGGAAGACTGGAAAAAGGCTAATGTAGTGCCAATCTTTAAAAAAGGGAAGAAGGATGATCCTGGGAACTACAGGCCGGTCAGCCTCACCTCAGTCCCCGGAAAAATCATGGAGCATGTCCTCAAGGAATCAATTTTGAAGCACTTGGACGAGAGGAAAGTGATCAGGAACAGTCAGCATGGATTCACCAAGGGAAAGTCATGCCTGACTAATCTAATTGCCTTCTATGATGAGATAACTGGTTCTGTGGATGAAGGGAAAGCAGTGGACATGTTATTCCTCGACTTTAGCAAAGCTTTTGACACGGTCTCCCACAGTATTCTTGTCAGCAAGTTAAAGAAGTATGGGCTGGATGGATGCACTATAAGGTGGGTAGAAAGTTGGCTAGATTGTCAGGCTCAATGGGTACTGATCAATGGCTCCATGTCTAGTTGGCAGCCGGTATCTAGCGGAGTGCCCCAAGGGTCGGTCCTGGGGCCGGTTTTGTTCAATATTTTCATTAATGATCTGGAGGATGGTGTGGATTGCACCCTCAGCAAGTTTGCGGATGACACTAAACTGGGAGGAGTGGTAGATACGCTGGAGGGTAGGGATAGGATACAGAGGGCCCTAGACAAATTGGAGGATTGGGCCAAAAGAAATCTGATGAGGTTCAACAAGGACAAGTGCAGAGTCCTGCACTTAGGACGGAAGAATCCAATGCACCGCTACAGACTAGGGACCGAATGGCTAGGCAGCAGTTCTGCAGAGAAGGACCTAGGGGTGACAGTGGATGAGAAGCTGGATATGAGTCAACAGTGTGCCCTTGTTGCCAAGAAGGCCATTGGCATTTTGGACTGTATAAGTAGGGGCATTGCCAGCAGATCGAGGGATGTGATCGTTCCCCTCTATTCGACACTGGTGAGGCCTCATCTGGAGTACTGTGTCCAGTTTTGGGCCCCACACTACAAGAAGGATGTGGAGAAATTGGAGAGAGTCCAGCAAAGGGCAACAAAAATGATTAGGGGACTGGAACACATGAGTTATGAGGAGAGGCTGAGGGAACTGGGATTGTTTAGTCTACGGAAGAGAAGAATGAGGGGGGATTTGATAGCTGCTTTTAACTACCTGAAAGGTGGATCCAAAGAGGATGGATCTAGACTATTCTCAGTGATAGCAGATGACAGGACAAGGAGTAATGGTCTCAAGTTGCAGTGGAGGAGGTTTAGGTTGGATATTAGGAAAATCTTTTTCACTAGGAGGGTGGTGAAACACTGGAATGCGTTACCTAGGGAGGTGGTGGAATCTCCTTCCTTAGAAGTTTTTAAGGTCAGGCTTGACAAAGCCCTGGCTGGGATGATTTAGCTGGGATTGGTCCTGCTCTGGGCAGGGGGTTGGACTAGATGGCCTCCAGAGGTCCCTTCCAACTCTGTTATTCTATGATAAGAGTCATGGTGGATTTATTGAATTGAAATTAGGTATTTTTCTAAAAGTATATCTTGGGGAAATTCTATAGACTGTTTTATACAGAAGGTCAGATTAGATCGGTGGTGGGCAACCTGTGGCCCACGGGCCGCAGGGAAGTGCTGGCTGCCACTTCCTGTGCCTCTCATTGATCAGGAACGGTGAACTGTGGCCACTGGGAGCTGTGAGCAGCCATGCAAATGTAAATAAACTGTCTGGCAGTCCGCCAGCAGATTACCCTGATGGGCCGCATATGGACCGTGGGCTGCAGGTTGCCAACCACTGGTCTAATGGCTGGGCACCAGCAAATATACTCTTATCTCTACTTCTCCCTCAGGTCAAATATTGAAGGCTAGTGCTGTAATTTCTCTGCAGATGATCATGGAGTCAGTATACGAACATGGACTCTTCTGTGCAAGTACTTCAGATAGTGTGTACATATATTTTAAGGATCAAAACTAATGATAGCAAAAGGGCTTGGAGGAGAACAATTTTGGAAAGATGATTATTTGTATTCCAGTAGTGCTCCAGTCATGGACCAGGATACCATGGTGGTAGGTTCTGTTCAAATACAGAATAAAATAGGCAGTCCCTACCCCAAAGCTTTCAATCAAAATAAAAGCTTACAAGTTTCATGAACTAATGTACTCCCGTGGGATGTGTCATTTTAAGTAGTTTAATGCATATTATGCTACACAGTTTAAAGATCACAATAATTTTTAAAAAAAGTCCCATAACCTAACAGGATGGAAAAAACTCAGGAAAATACAGCTCTTTTTACTTATAATTTTTTTCCAGACTCAGTTTACCCATTAAAAGCATATTCTCCAGACCAAAAAAACAAAACAAAAAGAACTGTAGACAGTAATTTCACCTGCCAAACCAAAGTGGAGATGAGGATAAAGAACAATTAACACTTAAATTAAAATTGCTATTCCAAATTTCTGGAGATATTAAGCTGCTTAACCTATACATATTGAAATTCATTCAAAAAATATATAAAAAAACCTTTAGCTATATTGATCAGAAGAGCTCAGATGTGCTGGCAATAAATTTCTGACATTAGTTTATATACATATTGACTTGTTTATTTCATTTAATAAAAATGGGCCAAAATACAGGCTTTGAGCATCCAGCAAATTTCAAGTTGCAAAATCAAAATACACATCTCAGTCAGCTTCACTCTTTTTAAGAAGGAGCAGCTTTTAGTGTTTATTTACTGTGATTCAAATAATAATAAAAAGTCACCTATCTAAAAGGTTCTAGGCACCCTCAAATATTTAATACCATAATGAAACTCCAGCAGCTTTGAAAATCATCATTCAAAAAAAGACCTCAAACAGCCAACAACCTACTAATATCGCTGTCATAAATATAAAGGGAAGGGTAAACCCCTTTAAAATCCCTCCTGGCCAGAGGAAAAATCCTCTTACCTGTAAAGGGTTAAGAAGCTAAAGGTAACCTCGCTGGCACCTGACCAAAATGACCAATGAGGAGACAAGATACTTTCAAAAGCTGGGAGGAGGGAGAAAAAACAAAGGGTCTGTGTCTGTCTGTATGCTGCTTTTGCCGGGGACAGAACAGGAATGGAGTCTTAGAACTTTTAGTAAGTAATCTAGCTAGGTATGTGTTAGATTATGATTTCTTTAAATGGCTAAGAAAAGAGCTGTGCTGAATAGAATGACTATTCCTGTCTGTGTGTCTTTTTTGTAACTTAAGGTTTTGCCTAGAGGGATTCTCTATGTTTTGAATCTAATTACCCTGTAAGGTATCTACCATCCTGATTTTACAGAGATGATTTCTTTACTTCTATTAAAAGTCTTCTTGTAAGAAAACTGAATGCTTTTTCATTGTTCTAAGATCCAAGGGTTTGGGTCTGTGGTCACCTATGCAAATTGGTGAGGATTTTTACCAAACCTTCCCCAGGAAGTGGGGTGCAAGGGTTGGGAGGATTCTGGGGGGAAAGATGTGTCCAAACTACGTTTTCCCAGTAAACCCAGATAAAGTTTGGTGGTGGCAGTGGAAATCCAAGAGTAAAATAATTTTGTACCTTGGGGAAGTTTTAACCTAAACTGGTAAAAGTAAGCTTAGGAGGTTTTCATGCAGGTCCACACATCTGTACCCTAGAGTTTAGAGTGGGGAAGGAACCTTGACAATCGCCTTTCCACCTCTTCATTGTTCTGGGAACATACCATCAGTCCTCTCCAAAGATGTCAGAGTTGTAGCGTTTAAGGTCAGAAGGGCCATTATAATCCTGTAGACCAACCTCCTGAAAAGCCAAAGCACCTCTAAAAAAAAAAAATAGAATCCAGACCACTTTAAAGAGTTCAGATGGAAAATCTACTACACCCCCTCAGTAAGTTGTCCCAATGGTTATTTACCTTAGGTCTTTTGCAGCATGCCTGGAAGGTCACCAAATTCAGGCTATTCTGGGCCAAAGAGGAGTGGGAAGCAAGTTCCAGAGTTCAGGAAACCTACTCTTTTATAACAAGGGGGACCTAGTTCAAGTGCCACTGTTGATGGCAACTGTGGCAGGGTGACCCAGGGAGACAGGCAATTCTTCAGGTAGACCAGTCCCATGCAAATACTAATACCTCAATGCAATACCTCAGACCCCGCTTATTCTCCTCATAGGCCAGATGAGCAAATGAGTCCCACAGTGTGCCCTAACTAATAGTCTCTCTTTTGGACGGGAGTAGGATAGCATTCTACAACCCTCCTAGGGAATGTTCTGCCAGCAGACCTCACAGTTATTTCCCTGATGGCAACTGTGGAAGGGTATATCTGGCTCCTTATACAGAAATGCATCCCCCCCTCCCCCTTTTCTTTTTTTTAAGGACTAAAAATATAGTTTCAATCCAAATAAAGCAAATGTAGCTAACCTCCACTCCCCAATCTTCCTTTAGCCTTTCTCCAGCCAGGCTTCTGTCTGTCTCAGTTTATTTTTCTTTTATTCTTTCATTTTCTATTTGTATTACTTCCTTGAGCTTTAATCACCAGCAAAGCAAAAAAAACTAAGCTTCACATCTTCTCAGATGTATTACAGACTGCAAGTCTGGACTGTCTCTTTATATTATAATCCTTCACAGTTATATCCATAGATAGACTTCACTTTGGTTTCATTCTAGTCTTTTTTTCCCCCTCCTGTTATCCTCTCTTGAAATTTCTTACATTTCCATGTGCTGGGGAGGAGGCCTTTTCTTTTCAGCTTGAGATAATGTGATTTCAGAAATCTGTTTCATTCCTTCACATCAAAGGAGTCTCCATTTCATTCAGCATATTTTGCACTGAACAATTCCTGCTTTCTTTTGTTGGTATTATACTTGCTTTATTTGTTAAGAGATATTTAATTGTACATTGTATGGATCTTCAGTTCTTTCAGTAACTTGACTTTTCGGAACTAATTTGCTGGCTTATAGAATAGACAGCACCCCCACTATTACCTGTTTCCTTCTCCCATTGTTAGGAGATTAATTCTAAACAAATGGCTTTACTAGATAGTTACACTGTAAAGATCTTAAACTGCCTTGACATCAATGAGTCACTTTTAAAATTAATGTTTAGATTCCTTGGAGACCATAAAGATTATGTTTATTTTATAATCATTATTTTTCTCCTCAATTTAATTTGGTTTTTACATTTCCCCCTGCATTAGAATGTATTAATCTTATGCTAAAACTAGTCTTGGGATGTTCCTACATTGCATAGAATTAAACGCATAATGATCAGAGTTGTGGGTATAAGAAGCAATAAAAAGCTTTCACTGTTGATGAAATGCTGGATAAAAGCCAAGACATTAAATAAAATGCAAAAGTTGTTTACTGCTTGTATATTCCAACACCATAAACATCACTGTCATATGCACAAGATACGCAATGTTTCAGATAGTTTATTTGAAACTATTTCAATATGTTAAACAATTCACAGGGTAAAATTCATAATTGAATAATGTGGAGGTGACACATTTTCAGTAGTATGCATAAAGAAATAACATTTTAGGCAGTTTTAAACATTCAGTAAGGAAACATTCACACCTGTGAAGTATCAGTTTTAGTTTAGACAAGCACTTATAGTATCATTTAGTGAATATTCATTAACATTAATAGGTGAACTTCAAAAGTTTGGGATTTTGGTTTTGAATCAGAACCAACAGTGCATATATTTATGCAAGCCTAGTGAGAGTCAAACGTCATTCTCTCTTCCCTGCCTTCAATCCTCCTCCCTCTCCCCCCAGTTTAAAAACATCGTTCTGCCTTCCCTCACACTGATCTTTCCTTTCCTGAAACTCTTCTACACACCCTGAAGTATTCCCCTTGATCCTTCCCTGGCTCTGACCCTTAAAAGGCTCCTTAAAAGGCTATCTTTGGTGAGAGTCCTTCAGCACTTATAGGGCCAGATTCTTTGGAATGTTCTGGCCCCTCAGAGCAGCCAGACTGTATTAGGGAGACTAGGGCCAAATTTTTTTTTTTTTTTTTTACTGGACTTTGACCATGTCTCTCCAGTCAAATCTCAAAACTCCCTAGAATTCTTTGTCCCCTTCTCATTCCAGGGAAAGCCTTCAACGGTTTAGTTAGGAATATAGTGACAACCACCCTTTTGACCAACACACCAGAGATTCAAACAAGGACCTCTGGAGCTAAAAGGATGAGATAAAGAAGCAAGGTCTGGGGGCTGTAACAGCTCATATCCTCTGAATCAGCACAGAGGCTAGAGTAATCAAGATCTTACCACTGGATTGTAATAGCATCCTGACTTGCAGCAGCTATTACCAGACCTGCTGAACCACAAGATGGATTTCACCAAATGGAGGGTTGAAGACAGGCTGTGTCATAAGAAGACCATAAGAATGGCCATAGTTGGTCAGACCAAAGGTCCATCTAGCCCAGTAGCCTGTCTTCCGACAGTGGCCAATGCCAGGTGCCCCAGAGGGAATGAACAGAATAGGTAATCAAGTGATCCATCCCCTGTTGCTCATTCCCAACTTCTGGCAAACAAGCTAGGGACACCATCCCTCCCATCCTGGCTAATAGCCATTGATTGACCTATCCTCCATGAATTTATCAAATTCTTTTTTGAACCCTGTTATAGTCTTGGCATTCACAACATCCTCTAACAAGGAGTTCCACAGTTAGACTGTGCATTGTGTGAAAAAATACTTCCTTTTTTTGTTTTAAACCTGCTGCCTATTTATTTGATTTGGTGACCCCTAGCAATTGTGTTATGAGAAGGAGTAAACAACACTTTAAATAAAGTTATTTACTTTCTCCACACCAGTCATGATTTTTATAGACCTCTATCATATCCCTGCTTAGTCATCTCTTTTCCAAGCAGAAAAGTCCCAGTCTTATTAATCTCTCCTCATATGGCAGCTGTTCCATACCCCTAATCATTTTTGTTGCCCTTTTCCAAACCTTTTCCAATTCCAATATATCTTTTTTGAGATGCGAGACCACATCTGCACGCAGTATTCAAGATGTCGGCATACCATGGATTTATATAGAGGCAATATGATATTTTCTGTCTTATTATCCATCCCTTTCTTAATGATTACCAACATTGTGAGCTTTTTTGACTGCCACTGCACATTGAGTGGATTTTTGAGAACACTATCCATAATGACTCCAAGATCTCTTTCTTGAAGAACCAAGAAATTGAAATGAGGAGTCCGGTGGCACCTTAAAGACTAACAGATTTGGGCATAAACTTTTGTGGGTAAAAAGCCCTTCACATACAGATACAGACTAACACGGCTACCCCTGTGATACCAGAAATTGAAGTGTCCAAAAATTTCGTATGGTGGGGGGAGGGGAAGAGCTAGTTCAGTTAACCATTTAGGGTTTTTTGACTCAGTTCACATAAAATATTCACGGCAGCTCATTTAGTTTGATGTTGCACTCAAACTTTATTCATTGAGTTTAAGAAGCAAACAGCAAGGAATGTTTACTGCCAGCATTACTTACTCAGTGGCTGATGCTGCATCTTTACTCACATGAGTAATGATAACAACCGTTACTCCCATTGACTTCATCTGGAATACTCAGGTGGGCAATGTTTCAAGTGAGCAAGGATTGCAGGATCACACCCTTAAACTAAATTGGATGCTTCATATAAATAAACAATTCTACAGAATGACTAGTTAGTGTGTTGATCTCTAAAGCACTTAATAGCAGAGGACTTGTCTAGACTTGAAACCATCTTGCTAAGCCTTGTCCTGATACTTCATTGTGCTTGGATATTACTCATCATCTAAAAAGAAAAGGAGTACTTGTGGCACCTTAGAGACTAACAAATGTATTTGAGCATAAGCTTCCGTGAGCTACAGCTCACTTGATCGGATGCATTCAGTGGAAAATACAGTGGGGAGATTTATATACACAGAGAACATGAAACAATGGGTGTTACCATACACACTGTAAGGAGAGTGATCAGGTAAGGTGAGCTATTACCAGCAGGAGAGTGGCATGGGGGGTGGGGGGAACCTTTCGTAGCGATAATCAAGGTGGGCCATTTCCAGCAGTTGACAAGAACGTCTGAGGAACAGTGGGGAGTGGGAGGGAGGGATAAACATGGGGAAATAGTTTTACTTTGTGTCATGGCCCATCCACTCCCAGTCTCAATTCAAGCCTAAGTCAATTGCATCCAGTTTGCAAATTAATTCCAATTCCGCAGTCTGTCGTTGGAGTCTGTTTTTGAAGTCTTTTTGTTGAAGTATTGCCTCTTTTAGGTCTGTAATCGAGTAACCAGAGAGATTGAAGTATTCTCCAACTGGTTTTTGAATGTTATAATTCTTGATGTCTGATTTGTGTCCATTTATTCTTTTACATAGAGACTGTCCTGTTTGACCAATGTACATGGCAGAGGGGCATTGCTGGCACATGATGGCATATATCACATTGGTAGATGTGCAGGTGAACGAGCCTCTGATATTGTGGCTGATGTGATTAGGCCCTATGATGGTGTCCCTGAATAGATATGTGGACACAGCTGGCAACGGGCTTTGTGACCCTTCACTCTCACAGATCTTGGGAGACAGGCCAGTCCTTGCTTACAGACAGCCCCCCCTTCCAAACCTGAAGCAAATACTCACAAGCAACCACACATCAGAACCACTAACCCAGGAACCTATCCTTGCAACAAAGCCTGCTACTCTGAAACTCGTCAGGTTGGCGGACAATCATGCCTTCATTTGGGGGGCCACTGGGGGTGGAATTAACTCCCTGTCGTCATTTCAGGCCCTCCCCCTGCTTTTACACACTACCCAACACTTTTTTCCTACCCAAAAAGTCTTTAAAAAACAACAACAAAAATCCTATTTCTTTTCCCTCCCCACCCCTGTCTGTTCTGTTTATGTTTTAACAAATATGAGGCATAAAAAGCAATATAGACCAGAAAGACAAGGTGGGTGAGATATCCTTTACTGGACCAACTTCTGTTGGTGAGAGGCAAGCTTTTGAGTTTAGACAGAGCTCTTCTTGACAGTTTGACTCTCACTAACAGAAGTTGGTCCAATAAAGGATATTACTTCACCCACTTTGTCTCTCTAATATCTTGGAACCAACATAGCTACAACAACACTACATAGATAGAATGGAATAGTTTTCTTTGAATTGCTTTTTCATAGTGTCACTGACACTTATTTACCGTGAAATTATTGTACACCTTCCTGAGTACCTTGGCACAAGAATCGTTTCTTGGTAAATTATTGCATTAATAGGCTAAAGAATTCCATTGACAGAGTGAAAAGTTTGCTACATACTTAAGTTTGATACAAAATTGGAGTGCTGATAATATGCAACTGAAAAGTCACTCCAGTTTTGAATTTGTTGTGTTAGCACAGATTTTATGCTGGATTCATTTCTAGGATTGGTAACCTTTATAACATTTTAATCTGTATTTCAGGCACTACATTTGTATTGAATCAGTGATTTACAAAGGTTGGGCATCTTTTTTCATATTCTTTTCTATCCATACTAATAAAAATGGAGTCAGCTCCCATCTCAAATGCTGCCACCTCCTCTTCCCTGGATTCCCAGCTTTTCATTGCAGCTGTCTGCGCCATCCAAAGGTCTGTGCCTAAAGTTATCTTCCCTTGAACACAACATTCTTTTTTGCAGTTTCAGTTTCTCTTTTCATTTCTTCCTTTTGCAAGTTCCCCCTTATCTCTACTCTCCTTCAATTCAAGCTTCTCACTCTTGCCTTCAGAATCTGTCACGACACCCTGACTACATCTTAGCCTTCATTTTCTTCAAGTTCCCATCCTAATACATCTGATGCACCCAAGCCAACTGCTTAAGCACTCTTTTTGCATCCCCATTTTAGGGCCAATCTACACTGGGAACTTATGTTGGCAAAGCTACTTCTCTCAGAGGCGTGAAAAATCCACACCCTTGAGACACATAGCCCTATACTGACCAACCCTTGGTGTAGACAGTGCTAGGTTGACAAAAGAATTCTTCCATCCTGGGGAGGTGGATTACCTATGCTGATGGGAGAACCCTTCCTGTCAGCGTAGGTAGGGTCTACACTTAATCTGCTACAGCAGGTAATTGGAAAAGTGATGTTATAGTTTATTCATGCATTTTGTCTCAAGCACATGAAAATTCCTTAGATTTCAGTCTGAGCAATTTTTAAGGTTCAAGGATTAATGGAAAAAAGGTTTATTTAGACTCAGACTCATTTAAGGCCAGATCATTGTGATCATCTAGTCTGACTTCCTACATATCGCAGGTCACAGAACCTCACCTACCCCCTCCTGTAATAGGCCTCAGGTTTTTTCTTCCTTATGTTCAGGTATTTGAAAAATAGTTACAGTCATGAAATGTAGGTTCTCCTTTGTACACAAAACAAAGCCAAATGTTAGATTTAACCGCATCAGTCTGTGATATGCTTTTGATGTGTGATCTGAATCCTGAAGATTCAAATAGGTTTTCTATGTCAGCTTTGTTAGCTAGTTTATGGAACTAAACTTCATCTGTGTTATTTTAGGCACTGGCTAAAGATGTGTTTCTTGGGTTAAGACACTTCGGCAGTCATTAGGCAGACTTGTGCACAGTGTAATAGCTTTCAGAGTCATTCTTCTCCTGCCTGCAAGTTTGTAAGAAAGGTTATTCCCTGTTTTCCTGAAAGATTTAATATCTCCTTGCTAAAAATAAACTTAAGACTAGTTCATGGAGTTTTCAAAATCTGCATAAGATGACAGGTTTTGGTTTGCTGAGTAGTTTATACTTTGGCCAATCACAAAGGGTAAAAATCTGAAGTAACTTATTTTAATATTTTATGGTTCAACTAATGTGGGGAGGGACTAGATTGCTTGCTCTGGCTTATGTCTAAAGACACAATGGGGCGTAAGCTAAATCACCTTCAGGGTAGCCATGGAAGTCACGGAGCCTCGCAAACACTCATTCGAGACACACTTACTCCTGCCAGAGCTCTGGAGGGTAGTAATTTGCTGCTGGCTTATACTAGAAGTGAGTTATGACAGCCTGCGATGGGGTGCCACTCACCATGCTAGCGCCTACTGCTGATCATCTTGCAGATCAGCTCCACAAGTTGGTACGCCATCACTTCTGCTCCTGGACCCATGTTGCTCCCAGGACCATGGCATCCTCTTCATAGCACAGCCCTCCGGCTGTGTCACACGGTCATCCTCCCTTCCAGGGGACAGTACCACAGTCCAAGTGTCCAGCCACTGCACCAGTGGCAAGGGGGTGGGGGAAATCCAGACCCACCCACTATTCTGGGTCCTGGCTCAGGGACATGCTGCATCCCCTCCAATCTCTCAGTCTATTTCCCTGGGCCACTTCCCCATGGCTCCAGCACCTTTTTCACCCTTGCCTCAGGACTGCAGTCTGCAAATCCCCGCAGCCAGCCAGGAGCTCTTCTCTAGCTTCCCTGGTCCCTGCTAGCAGCATTGCTGTGTCCAGGATGCTGGCTTTCTTCTGCCTGCAAGGCAGCCAGTTCTCCCTCCTTGAGCTCCAGGGAGCAACTGAACTGGCTCTGCCCTGCAGCTCTTCTTAAATGGGCCTGCCGGGCTTCTCTTTGCAGCCCCTCTCCTATTGGCTGCTTTCTGTGCAACCTCCCTAGGGCTTCATTAACCCCTTACAGACCAGTTTGGGGTGGATATCACATCACACAGCCCCTTCAACCAACCAACCCAGGTACATGGGCCAATGCATGGGGCACTTAATTGGTTCTGCTCATTTCCCACCCCTCTTCCTTTTCCTGCTCACCCCTGCCTAACTGTTCCAGGAGAAGAATAAGTAGGTGCTGCGTGGCATATATTTATATATAAGGAAGGCTCTTATTTCCCTTCCCTCCTCTGCATGGGTGTGAAGCCTGAATCACACTTTAGCCCTTTGCAATTATTTTTTGCCTCTTCTCTTGGAATTGGTAGCTTTGGAACTGATACTCTGCCATCACTATCTACTTAGGTTCTCCCCCGACACCCATCTATTGCCGATGATGGATGTGGCAATATAAATGAATAACTGAGTAGGGCAGAGTGATTAACTATAGAAGAGTGTAACTTTTAAAAGGCAAAGGAGCAGCTTGCAGGAAAAAGTGTATGAATGTAGCAGGAGAGTCAGTATTTTAGTGAACGTTACTTTATGTGCTTTTTCATGAATGACTGATAGGCAATTCTATCATTTCAATATCATACAATTGCTTCCCCATTAGAGATGTATTCATTTTATTTGTATTCTTTTAAGAGAAAAGGAGCACCTTTCCATAGCTCTAGGCACCGATTATTAATTGTACCTTTCTTCATGCAAACCTCCTACTTGGAAAGTGTGGTTCCCAAGATCACTGTACTCATGCACAGCCATGGCCACTTGCACTAATTATTAAACATGTTTTGGCCACATGGTTCTGCCTGCTAGGCAAGCAGGTTACTCTTTGTGTGGCAGCTTTGCTCTACAAAGGCAGACAAATAGAATTCAGACTGTCTTTTTTAGAATGTAAGATCCTCAAAGCAACCCACTGTGTAGGGTCTAGGAGTGCTGGGCACATCTGTGGCAGTGTAGAAATAGTAAACTTTGTGACACTGATCCCCCTTGCATTGCTTCTCCTCCTATATCTCCTTCTCTGTGTGGCTTACTACTAGGATATGTGTGTGTATGTATTCACTCTTGAACAAAAGGGTTCTAGAGTTGGCTTTTAAGAGCCTATTCTCACATAAATAACTTCACATAATACCGGATGTAGGGAATCAAACTATAGTTGGCTAACAATTTGACAAATTTTTGAGTGCTGAAAAGCAGGATTTCAACACAAACAAATATTTCACAGAAAAAAAAAATGTTATTCCCCCCCCCCCCCCATTTTTGGTGAAATTTCAAAATTGCAAAGTTGTGGGAAAATGCCACTTTCACTGTAAAAAAAAAATACACAAATCCCAAACAACCTCTCATTACCCCTTTTCCACTAAAAAAGAAAGTGTTTTTTCCTCTCACTCTGTCCCTTTGTGCTGTTGAGGAGGATGAAAGCCTCAGGGAAGGAGAACATCCAACTGCAGCAAAGTGAAATGATTGCATAGTTGGGACCCTCCTCCCAGATGATGTTGTGGTATCCTCTCACACTGAGGATACTTCTCCAGGGGAGGGAAGTCCAGTTATTAAGAAGAGACAGGTATTAGTAACGGGCAATTTGATCATTAGAAACATAGATAGCTGGGTTTGTGATGACTGGGAGAACTGCATGGCGACTTGCCTGCCTGGTGCAAAGGTTGTGGCTCTCTTGAGACATCTAGATAAGCTTATGTTTAGTGCTGGGGAGGAGCCAGTGGTTGTGGTACATGTAGGTACCAAAGACATGGTTAAGGATAGGAGAGAGACCCTGGAGGCCAAATTAAAGCTGCTAGTTAAGAGATTGAAGTCCAGGACCTCCATGGTAGCATTCTCTGAAATGCTTCCAGTTCCACGCACAGGGCCAGACAGACAGGCAGAACTGCAGGGTCTCAATGTGTGGATGAGACTGGTGTAGGGAGGAGGGGTTTAGATATATTAGGAACTGGGGTAACTTTTGGGAAAGGGAGAGCCTATACAGGAAGGATGGGCTCCACCTAAACCAAAATGGAACCAGATTGCTGGTGCTTAAAATTAAAAAGGTCGTAGAACAGTTTTTAAACTAAGGGCTGGGGGAAAGCCAACAGGTGCTGAGGAGCATGTGGTTCAGACATCCCTTAGGGGAGGATTGATAAATGGAGATTCCCTATGTCCTAATAAGAAGAGGATGGATAGTACTATCTATGGATAGTAACTCCACGCTCGAAAAATAAGAATGGCAGTAGAGCTATATTACAGACCACCTGACCAGGATGGTGTTAGTGACTCTGAAATGCACAGGGAGATTAAAGAGGCTATTCAAATAAAAAAACCTCAATAATAATGGGGGATTTCAACTATCCCCATATTGACTGGGTACATATCACCCGTGGAAGGGATGCTGAAATAAAGCTTCTTGACACCTTAAATGACTGCTTCTTGGAGCAGCTATTCCTGGAACCCACAAAAGGAGAGGCAATTCTTCATTTAGTCTTAAGCGGAGCACAGGATCAGGTCCAAGAGGTGAATATAGCTGGACTGTTTGGTAATAGTAACCATAATATAAGTTTAACATCCCTGTGGTGGGGAAAACTCCACAGCAGCCTCACACTGTAGCATTTAATTTCAGAAAGGGGAACTACACAAAAATGAGGAGGTTAGTGAAACAGAAATTAAAAGGTACAGTACCAAAAATAAAATCCCTGCAAGCTGCACGGAAATTTTTTAAAGACACCATAATAGAGGCTCAACTTAAATGTATACCCCAATTTAAAGCACATAGTAGGAGAACCAAAAAAGTGCCACCATGGCTAAACAAGAAAGCAAAAGAAGCAGTGAGAGGCAAAAAGGCATCCTTTAAAAAGTGGAAGTTAAATCCTAGTGAGGAAAATAGAAAAGAGCATAAACTCTGGCAAATGAAGTGCAAAAATATAATTAGAAAGACCAAAAAAAGAATTTTAAGAACAGTTAGCCCAAAACTCCAAAAGTAATAGCAAAAAAGTTTTAAATACATCAGAAGCAGAAAGTCTGCTAAACAACCAGAGGGGCCATTGGACAATTGAGATGCTAGAGGAGCACTTAAAGACAATAAGGCCATTGCGGAGAAACTAAATGAAGTTTTTGCATCGGTCTTCACTGTTGAGGATGTGAGGGAGATGCCCAAACCTGAGCCATTCTTTTTGTGTGACAGATCTGAGGAATTGTCCCAAACTGAGGTGTCAGAGGAGGTTTTGGAACTAAATTGATAAACTAAATGGTAATAATCTCCAGTACCTGATGGTATTCACCCAAGAGTTCTGAAGGAACTCAAATGTGAAATTTCAGAACTGTCATTTGTAACCTATCATTTAAATCAGCTTCTGTACCACGTGACTGGAGGATAGCTAATGTAATGCCATTTTTTTAAAAAGGGCACCAGAGGTGACGCTGGCAACTACAGGCCAGTAAGCCTCACTTCAGTACTGGGCAAATTGGTTGAAACTATAATAAAGAACAAAATTGTCAGACACAGATGAACATAATTTGTTGGGAAATAGCAAAAACCATGTTGACTAAGGGAAATCATGCCTCACCAATCTACTAGAATTCTTTGAGGGGGTCAACAAGCATGCGGACAAAGGAGATCCAGTGGATATAGTGTATTTAGATTCTCAGAAAGCCTTTGACAAGGTCCTCACCAAAGACTCTTAAGCAAAATAAGCAGTCATGGGATAAGAGGGAAGGTTCTCTCATGGATTAGTAACTGGTTAAAAGATAGGAAACAAGGGGTAGGAATAAATGGCCAGTTTTCAGAATGGAGAGAGAGGTAAATAGTGGTGTCTCCCAGAAATCTGTACTGGCCCAGTCCTATTTAACATTGCTAAATGAAAAAAGGGTAAATAGTGAGGTGGCAAAATTGGCAGATGACACAAAACTACAAGATAGTTAAGTCCCAGGCAGACTGCAGAGAGCTACAAAAGGATCTCACAAAACTGTGTCTGGGCAACAAAATGGCAGATGAAATTTAATGTTGATAAATGCAAAGTAATGCACGTTGGAAAACATAATCCAAACTATACATATACAATGCTGGGGTCTAAAATAGCTGTTACCGCTCAAGAAAGATCTTGGAGTCATTGTGGATAGTTCTCTGAAATCATCCACTCAACGTGCAGCGGCAGTCAAAAAAATGACCAGAATGTTGGGAATCATAAAGAAAGGGATAGATAAGATATAAAATATCATATTGCCTCTATATAAATCCATGGTACTCCCACACCTTGAATTGGCCACTGTCAGAGGACAGGATACTGGGGCTGGTGGACCTTTGGTCTGACCCAGTATGGCTATTCTTATGTTTCCAATGGAGATGGAGAGGAAAAACTGATTTTTCCTACAAAAGTGAAACAAAAAAATTCTTTAGAAATTTTTCATTGAAGAACAAGAACAGATTTGTGAAGAGTTTCAAGCAAAATGGATTTTTTTGGGGGGTGAAAAAAATCACTTTAGTGAGTGGCACTATCCTGAGTGGATTGTACCTACCTCTTACAGATAGCTTTGGGGCTTGTTTCCCTTCTTTTTTCTTTCAAACCCACTTTTTGCAACCTTTGTATAATCCATTATGCCAATAAAGTCTTGCTGAGTTAAAATTACCCAGTAACCCATTTTGTTAGAAAGCAAGGTGTAGACTCCTTGAGGGTCCTCCATTTCTAGAATATATTTCAACATTACTGCTTTCATATCTTTGTCACTTGTGCTGCAGGCCCCAAATCTGGATTTACACTGCCTGTCCACCATTATACTCGAGTC
Source organism: Chelonia mydas (assembly GCF_015237465.2). Taxonomy (NCBI): domain Eukaryota; kingdom Metazoa; phylum Chordata; order Testudines; family Cheloniidae; genus Chelonia; species Chelonia mydas. Next base: position 238,008,132 of record NC_057850.1, on the reverse strand, counting down.
ATCATTCTATTATTGTTTGATACAGTAGCAGTCAGGAATCAAGAGGATTGCTTTACTGCATTTTGATTGAATGAAAGCATCCATTTGTATTATCTGAATATTTTAATCTTAATGTGCCTAAAGAGACCAGATTCTTATTGAAAGTTCTTTATAATTTTATATATTGTATTTAGATACCTCATTTACATAATTTATGCAAATAATTGCAAAATATATTGTATGGTTCTTCTTAACTATTCAGAAATGCAAAAAGTGAATAGGAGCAGAAGGAGACTGCTAATATCCTCTCATTGGGAGTGTGTAAATCTCAGGGAAATGCATGCAAATACTGACAAAATTGATAATGCTAAATACCCTTTTAAATCTTATTCCCAAAGAGATTTATCTTAAATTATCTACATTTTCTTAATCATTGAGGAAGACCATGCAGTATAACTGGAATTAAATAAGATATTAAAATACTATTTTAGTGATATCTTTTGGACTGTGTGAAAAGATAATTAAGACCCAAGATCTAATTACTGTATACTCAGTTACCTCTGAGATATTCTCTCTTTATCATGGCAATTGTGCTCTGAAACTAGATTAACCATTACCAAACTACCTTTCAAAGCCATACCCAACTGGAATATACATGGTCCTTAACCGAAATATAGGCATCTGTGAATGTACGTTTAGCTCATACACACAGCATCCTCATTAATGCTTTCTTCACACAACAGCACATGGACAGAGTAACCTTGGCCATTAGAGGTGATGATTTCTCTCAATAGAGATATTATTGGGTAAGTATTAGATATGAAAGCATACAGTTAGTCATGAGGTGTTGAAAATGAGGTTGAGGTCCCTATTCTGCAATAGTTGAGATTTTGTCTGGAAAGGAAATCTCCATGGTTGGCAATAGACAACTGCTTATCATCAGGGAAGTTTCTGACAGGCCTACAACCACAGCTAGCACAGGAAAGACAGAGTGTTCTAGGCATGCTCCTCACTCCTCTTTTTTACAGCATATTCACTAAAAAGAGTGAGCATCTCACATAAGCTACTGGCATTGAAACCCTCTTGTCAAGAGCTTGCAGCTCCCCAGCACTACAAGATCTTTCTAATGGGTGACCCACCAGGAGAGATTTGCTTATATAAGGCTTTTGATTCTGGAAAAACACCCACACACACACAAAACCCCCTGCATATCTTGTATAAAGCCTATTCTCAGGGCATTGCTGCACTTATACTTTTTATCCAGGTTGGAAATAGGAAGTAGAGAGTCATGAGCCATAATTCAAAATCAAAGGCAAGTATACATGGGAAAGTAGTAATCCAAACATAGGGAGAGTGGGGAAAAAAAGATTGGTTCCCATTCTCGGTGAATTTTTATTTTATCTGACCCAGTTTGACCATTTCTAAATAAGGTGAAACAGGTCACGCCATGCTAAAAGGACTACTAAAAAAAATAAAGCACACTATTAAAGCAACACACCAAGGAGAGACCCCAAAATATTTACTCTGCCATTATCGAGGTCAAGAGACATCAAAGTCCTGATGGAAAGAGGAAGGCAACAGTGGATGGAATATTTTGAGAAAATGAAGCAAGGTACCAAGGGAAATTACAGACTTCAGCAAGAATGTCACCCTCACAGCCATGAATGAAGCTCTAGCCCTTCAGAAGAAAACTTAAAGTTCAGTTTAAAAAAGAAGAAATCAAACCATTTTAAAAATGGAAAGTGAATCAAATTCCACATCATAATTCCTGAACTACTTAAAATAAAAGATTCAGGTAAATATATAGTTAGCTCATTTGACGCAGCCATTCAGGATGTACAGAATAGAAAACAAAAGGAACGGGTAATAGGTTGTAAACAAATGTTAAATTTAGTAAAGTGGGCTCATTTACATGTGCTATTCACTACTCATTGTGTTCAAGGAAGAATTAACCAGACGGGCTCCAGATTCAGACCTGATTCAGTCAGCAGCAACTTACTTGACAATAAGGCTCCTATGTCTTAGGTAAAGTTTAGAGAAGAATGTTGATTAGAGATGGTTGGAAATTTTTCAACAAAATATTTTTTTCATTGAAAGTGCTGATTAATTGAAACCATAACTGTTAACGGGAAAATGTCAGTTTTGACAAATTTCCTATTTTGGAAAAAAAATCAGAAATGTTTAACCATCCCATTTCAATATTTTCTAAAACAAAGTTTTGTTTCAAAATGCCTTTCAAAGTTGGATTGATCCAAACTGATTTTTTCTCAAAAATTTGATATTTCAACTTTTCATCTTGGTTTAAGATGGGAACCCATTTCAAAATCTCAAAAATTCTCTTGGGAATGAAAAGACCATTTCCTATCCATCTCTAATGGGGCTGGACCTGCCTGGTAACCAGCTGACTTCAGCAGTGGGCCATGACTGCTTAAGAGACAGACAAACAAAGGCAAGAGAAAGTTCAGCCCTCCTTCAGCCATCTGGGTGGGAGACCCCTGTTACTCCCACCCTCTCTTCTCTTGTGGGAAGGGGGGCAGATCACCCTGCCAACACCATGGAAGCAGAGTGAAATGTGTGGTGCTGGTGTGAGGGACTGTAGCGTTGCAACCCTGCTGGTTGTCCAGGGAATTAGCTCACCAGCCTCCAGAGCACCCCCTGCCAGCCAGTGTCTCACGGGTCACTCCTGTGTCCCTCCAGGGCCCCGGTGCTGCTTTCCCTTGGGTGCTGCCCCCAGCAGTACCCCCATAGTCTCTGGGTCTCCTCTCCCCAGGGAGCTCCCAAACCCCACCTTGCCTCAGCCTACTGCCAGTCACCATCTAGCCCTGTTTCACTGGGGCCAACTGCAATCTGTATAAGCCAGTCATCATAGGCAAGGGGGGTATAGGACCTACTGCCTCTACAGCCCCAGAGCCAATTTAGGCCCCACACAAGGTCCTGCAGCCTAGGGATTTCCAGGCATGAACTCCCTAGCTCCTCCTGTCTTCCCCCAGTACTGCCCCACCTCAGGTTCCTCTTCAGCTCCCAAACAGCCAGGTCCTTCCCTCTCTGCAGTCAGAGAGAGAGTGCCTGCTCCTGGCCCACTGCCTCTTATAAGGGCCAGCTGGGCCCTGATTGAGCTGGCCACAGCTGCGGCTGCTCCCTTAATCAGCCTGGGCTTTTCTCCCAGCCCCTATGCCTCTCCCAGGGCTGGCTTTAACCCTGTCAGGGCTGGAGCAGGTGGCCACCCTGCTACAGAAGGGAGAGATCAGTCTGTTCAGGCTGCCCTGCTGGCTGGAGCTCTCTCCCTCCCTCCCTGGAGGGGCTGCTGCTGGCTAGAACCCCTTCTGGGAGCCACTGCTCTTGCTGCTGCCATGGGGAGGGGGGGCCTTGCCAGCCTCCCCTCTTATCCCCACCACTCTGGAGGGAGGAGAAGCGAGGACCCCACCACCACTGTTGTCACCCCTTCTGCCTGGGTCCTCACCTGGCTGGCCGCCGCCTGCTTGCTACTGCTCTGAAGCTTGCTCCTTCATTGAGGAGGAGGAAGACCGCTGCGAGGAATTGTGAAGGGGGTCAGTTATTGGACTGAGTGACTTTAACAGCTGGGTGGTGGTAGCCTTTTGCTGCTGTGGGGGGCCAGGGGAGAGGCATGGAGCCCTTCCCCAGTCCTGCTGCCCCTCACCATAACTTCCTTCACCACCACCCCTTTTTGCCACCGCTCCCTCCACCAACCCAGCTGACCATCAACACCTGCTGCTTGCCCCTTGAAGGGGCTGCTTGCTTCTTTGCCCACCACCACCTGGGACTGTTTCCAGCAGTGAGCAAGGACTGGAGTGAGCCTCACAAGCGCTTGTGGGTGCACTCCCCGCCTTTTGTTTGGACTTGCCCCCCTCCCTCAGTTGTATTTGGGTGGGGAGCCGTCCCATTACCCCCCCAGCCCAGTTTTCTCCTCCCGTAGCTCCCCAGAAGATTTTTCCCTGGTTATTTGCCTGTCCCATCCTGGCCCCATCCTAGGTTCCTGGGTTTGTTAGTGTGCCTGCCCCGTCCCAACCCTTGCAAGTTTGTTGCTTTGCCTGCCCCGCCTTTCCCCAGGTGTTTGGTTCCCCCCCCACACACACCTGTGCTTTAATCGCCCCACCCTCAGTTGTTTGCTGTTCCCCCTGACTCCCGCTGACCCCGCCCCACCTAACCTGCAGTTGGTGTGCCCATGTCCCCTTTTGGAGAGCTTGTGCCCCCCTGCCCCTTTTTAAGTTGTTTATCCTGATCACTGCATTTCCCCTGATGCAATCATAGTCCTTCCCCTTTCGAGTGCAGCCGGAGGAGCTGGCGCCCCACCCTGCGCCCGTGATTGTCCCCCTCTCCTTTGTTGTCCCCGTCTCCTTCTGTTGTTAGCACCCTCCTCCCCTGCCTGCAGCCTAGCGGGGAGGAGTGGTTGCTTCTTCCCTTCCCCTGGTGCCCCTTACAGTTCCCCGACACCCACGCTGGTACCCTCCTTCCTGCATACAGTCTAGCAGGGAGGAGTGGTTGGTCCTGTCCCATCTTCCCTATTCCCAATACCCTGTTTGCTGGACCCTCTTCCCCTGCCTGTTGTCTAGTGGGGAAGAGCAGTTGTCCATTGTCCCATCCCTGATTTAGAGCCTCCTCTTGCCTCTTTCCACTATGGAGGAGGACCCTGCCTCTGCCCCGGCCCCGCCCCTGCCCCTGCCCCTACAGTTCATCCCCTGCCACCGCCCTTGCCCATCCCAGTGGCTACCCTCTTGGCCACTACTGGCCTAGACTCCATCGCTGCCATGGCTGCCCCTTCCACCAGCAAAAAGGGCCAGGGGAATAAAATGGGCAAAGGTCCTGCCCGGAAAACAAAACCTCCCGTTGGCAGGGCTGCCCTCCCTGCCGCGGCCCCGACATCTGCTGCAGCCTCTTCCTCCCCAGCCGTTTCCTCCACCAGCTCTGAGGGCGCTCCATCTCTAGCCCCCAGAGCGTACGCCCAGGTGGCCGATGCCCCCCCGCATCCCGCTGCACCATCTGCCCCGACTGCCGCCTCCGGTACCATTCCTGGTGGCCAGGGCCCCTTCCCCTCGCTGACCAGGAGGCATGGCGTCTGCTGCCTCCTGGTGTCCGCCTCACCCCATATTGAAACATACGTGCGGGCGTTGGCGAGGTGGTAGGGCCCATGGCCATCATGGTGGCCTCCAAGATGTATGGTAAGGTTGTGTTCTTCCTAGCGTCGGAGGCCGCCGCTCAGGAGGCGGTAGAGAAGGGCCTGGCGGTGGTGGGCGTGTTCGTTGCCCTAGAACCCCTGGAGGACTTGAGCGTACAGGTGGTATTGACCTTGGTCCCGCCCTTCCTGCCCAACGTTGCCCTGTTGCCTGCCCTCTCCACCCTTGGGAAACCCATCTCCGTCATCAGCCCTCTCCCGCTGGGCTGCAAGGACCCTGCCCTCCACCATGTTCTGTCCTTCCGCCAGCAGGTGCAGATTCAAGTGCCACCAGCGACGCGTGGCAGGGTGGCGCTTGAGGGGTCATTCTTGGTGCCCTATCAGGGGGCCCATTACCGGGTCCATTATTCAACAGGAGAGACCCGGTGCTTTCTCTGCCAGGCGACGGGGCACATCCAGAGGGATTGCCCCCTGGCCCGACCCAGAGGAGAGTCCGGGACCTCTGAGACCCGGGAGGGCGCCGGCCTTCTCACCGCGGTGACCCTGACAGCCCGGCTGCCACTGCCCCTCCTCCCATGGAGGAGAGGGCGGCAAGACATCTGCCACCTGAGGGAGAGGGCCCGCTCCAGGCGGAGGTTTCCCTTTCTCCCATTGTCCCGCCCTTGCCGCCCCAAGCCCCAAAATGATCGCCTTTGGCCCCTGGCCCTGCCCCCGCTGACCGGCCCTCCACCTCCACTTTGGAGGGCTGGGTGCTCGTCCGGGGGAAGCACGGTGCCCGTAAATTGCGGGCTCGATCCCTTCCCTCTGATGAGGAGGGAGAGGAGGCCCCCTGAAAAATGCTGCTGGGGGCTGATACTGTTACATCTTCTGCCGCGCCTCCGGATGGGGCTCAGCAGGAGACGCGGGTACGGCAGCCATGGCAGCAGATGGAGGTGTCACTGCCCCCCTTGTTGAGTCCCCTCCTGAGGAGGCCTCTGTAGGAGTTTCCCCGGCCCCTTTACCATCTGTGCCCCCTGCCGTTGTCGATACCAGGACTATTACTGCCCTGGCTCCTGATGGGGAGGACTCTAGGGCCGCGGGGACTGGATTTACTTCCATATTCGAGGAGATCGAGGCCCTGGGTCTGACCCCGGTCACCCAGAGGGAGGACGACCCCCAGCCAGCGGGCCTCGATCTGGGTGGCGGCTCAGTTCCACCACCCCCTCCTCCTTCTCCCTGCCCCTCACTCCCAACTGTAGCCCCCGCTCTGGTCCTGGGGGCGCCCCTGGCTCTCCCTATTTGTCCAGCCACAGACGGCACCTCATCTGAGGCCGCCGAGCCCCTAGAGGCGACGGCCAATGCCGAGCGGTCTGGCCCCGAGCCTGTGGGCGTGCCCTCTAGCACCCGGACGGAGCGGTTGGCTTCCCCGCCGGAGGGGAGCCCCACTGAAGTTTCCGTAGTGTCTGATGCCGTGGCTGCAGGTGACATGTTTCTCACAGCTCCCGTGCCCAGCATCAGTGAAGGCCCCTCTCTAACCCCTGTCCCACTGTCCCCCACTCTCGGCCGAGAGGAGCCGCACCCCGATAGCCCAGCTGCCGGGGACCGTGAACCCATCAGTGTTCCCGCTCCTGTTCCTACCCCTGCTCCCAGCCCCTCTCCTGCCCTGGTCCCAATATTAGCCTTTGTCCCTGCTCCCGCCCCTTCTTCTGTCCTTGCTCCTGGCCCAGTCCCCACCCCACCCCACCCCCTGATCCTATTTCCATCCCCAATAAGTCGCTCGCCCCCTTTCCTGCCACCGCCCATGTTATTGCCGCCCCCGAGGTTGTCTTGTTTCCTCTGTCTACGGACAATTCTCAGGGGCCAATTTTCGTGTCCCCTCTTCCTAATATCATGGGGGCTGCACTATTCCCTCCGCCGCCCCCTCCTGTGCCAGGGATGGGGACGGGCTGCCAGGTGCAACTGCGCCAGAGTTCCGCTCCATGCTTGCCTGTCTCTGCAGGCCACAAAGATCTTTTAGGGGCCTTACTGGAGTGCGGCAGAGGGTTGGCTGCTGTGTCCCCCTCTGCGCTGAGGGAAGAGCTGTGCCATTTCCTGCTGGACACCCGTGGTTCAAAGGGCAAGGTGCAGCTCACCCTCTAGCGCTGGGGGGACTTCCATCGCATCCTCCGGGCTGTGAAGGGCCTTTTGGGGGAGGGGAGGGGAGAGAGACCGGGAGGCAGGGCCTCGCGGCCTACCGGCGAGCCCATAAGTTCCGCGACTCCCTGATGACCTTTGGGGTCGAACATGGGTTGTGCAGGGCCCGCTAGAGGCCGTCGATTCCCCTGCCCGTAAGGATTCACCCCAGCCCTCCCTATGAAGGATACCATCTTTGCTACGTTGAACACCAGGGGCTGCAGCGTGGGTCTTCGCAGGAGCCAGGTGCTCTCCTTCCTTTGGGAGGGGGGGTACTCTGTGATCTTCCTGCAGGAGACCCACACAGCTCCAGCCGTCGAGGTTAGCTGGCGGCTGGAGTGGGGGGGAACGAGGTTTACTTTAGCCACCTCAGCGCCCGTTCAGCTGGGGTGGCCACCCTGTTCTTCCCCAAGCTACGGCCCGAGGTGCTGGGGGTAGCCGAGGTTGTGCCGGGTCGCCTGTTGCATGACCAGGCCTGCATGGAGGGGCTGAGATTAAACCTGATCAATGTTTATTCCCCGAACGCGGGCCCGGAACAAGTGCTCTTCTATTGGCAGGCCTCGGCCTTCCTCAGCACACTGGATCTTCACGAGTGCCTGGTCCTGGGCGGGGACTTCAACACCACCCTCGAGGACCGGGACCGCTCAGGAGTCGAGACATCCCAGGAAGCTGCGGGCATCCTCAGGGAGATCATGGATCATCACTCCCTCGTGGATATCTGGCGCGACCGCCACCCGAACGACGATGTTACCTTTACTTATGTCTGGGTGGAGGGGGATCGGTCGCGCCACTCCCGGTTGGATCACATTTATATCTCGCGTTTCCATCTGGTATGAGCCTCCGGCATCTGGCCGACCCCGTTCTCAGAGCACCGCTTGGTGACCGTGACAGCCTCTCTCAGCCCGGAGAGGACGGGGCCGGCCTATTGGCATTTTAATAACAGCTTGCTGGAGGACGTGGGCTTCGTGGCATCTTTCCGGGAATTCTGGCTGGCCTGGCGGGGGCAGGGGCATGCTTTTCCCTCAGCGAGGCGGTGGTGGGATGTGGGGAAGGTGCGCGCATGGCTTTTCTGCTGCGACTACACCTGGGGCGCCACCCGGCGGAGGGATGCGGTGATAGGGCAGTTGGAGCAGGAGGTTTTAGAGCTAGAGAGGCGTCTCGCCTCCGGCCCCAAGGATCCACCCCTCTGTGAGCGTACTGGGAGAAGCGGGAGGAACTCCGGGTCCTGGAGGACCATCGAGCCCAGGGTGCTTTTGTTTGATCCCGCATCCGCCTCCTTTGGGAGATGGATCATGGCTCCCGCTTCTTCTACACCCTGGAGAAAAGGAGGGGGGACAAAAAGCATGTCGCCTGCCTCCTGGCGGAGGACGGGAGCCCCCTCATGGATCCGGAGGAGTTGCGTGGACGGGCCAGGGCCTTCTACACTAACCTTTTCTCCCCGGATCCCACCAACGCCGATGCCCGCAGGGTGCTCTGGACCGAACTCCCGATGGTCAGCGCTGGCGACCGGGACCGGCTGGAGCTACCTCTCTCTCTGGCCAAGCTCTCGGAAGCCCTCCGTCACATGCCCACTAATAAATCTCCGGGCATGGACGGGCTGACCGTGGAGTTCTACCGAGTGTTCTGGGACATCCTCGGCCCAGACCTTGTCATCGTCTGGGCCAACTCCTTGCAAAGCGGGGTCCTCCCTCTCTCGTGCAGGTGAGCTGTGCTCACCTTATTGCCGAAGAAGGGGAACCTCTGCAACTTACGGAACTGGCGTTCCGTCTCGCTCCTCAGCGCAGACTACAAGGTCGTAGTGAAGGCCATCTCGCTGTGGCTGGGGTCCGTGCTGGTGGATGTGGTCCATCCCGACCAGACCTACACCATCCCGGGCCTGACCATTTTTGACAACTTGTATTTGGTCCGGGACCTCTTGGAGCTGGGGTGTAGGGATGGTCTGTCGTTTGCCCTCGTGTCCCTGGATCAGGAGAAGGCGTTCGACAGGGTGGACCACAGGTATCTCCTGGGCACTCTGAGGACATTCGGCTTTGGGCCCCAGTTTGTGGGCTTTCTCCAGGTGCTGTACGCCGATGCGGAGTGTCTGGTCAGGCTCAACTGGACCCTGACCGAGCCGGTCAGCTTCGGCTGGGGAGTACGGCGTGGGTGCCCCCTCTCAGGCCAGCTGTATGCTCTGGCGATCGAGCCCTTCCTCTGTCTCCTCCGCCAGAGGTTGACAGGGTTGGTGCTTTGGGAGCCGGAGCTGCGGCTGGTCCTGTCGCCGTATGCCGACGACGTGCTCCTCGTGGTCCAGGACCCCGACGACCTGCTGCGAGTGGAGGCCTGCCAGGCTGTTTACTTAGCGGCCTCCTCTGCCCGGGTCAACTGGATCAAGAGCTCTGGCCTGGTGGTCAGGGACAGGCGAGCTCCCTCCCACCCGTGCTTTAAGCTATCTGGTGGAGCGCGGGACCGCTGCTCTATCTTGGAATTTATCTATCTGCCACACATCCTTCTCTGCCGGAGAACTGGCAGGATTTGGAGGCCAGGGTGGGTGAGTGGTTGCAGAGATGGACAGGACTGTTCTGGTGTCTCGCCCTGCGAGGGAGGGCGCTGGTGCTGAACCAACTCTCCATGCTCTGGCACCGACTCAACACCCTGAACCCGGCCCCGAGGATCCTGGCCAGGCTCCAGAGGATGGCTCTGGAGTTCTTCTGGCTGGGGATGCACTAGGTCTCTGCAGGGGCTCTGAGTCTTCCCCTGGAGGAGGGAGGACAGGACCTGGTTTGCTTGCGCAGCCAGGTCCATGTCTTCCACCTCCAGGCCCTGCAGAGGCTCCTTTACGGTGCAGGTAGTCCAGCATGGAGCACATTGGCGCACGCCTTCCTCCGCCACCTCCGAGGGTTCAGATATGACTGGCAGCTCTTTTTTCTCCATCTGAGAGGCCTTCCGCGAGACCTCTCCGAGCTGCCAGTCTTCTACCAGGACCTCCTCCGGACCTGGAAGCTTTTTTTGGCGATCAGGTCGTTTGTGGCCACCGAGGGAGCAGACCTCCTCACAGAGCCCCTGCTACACAATCTCGACCTCTGTGTGCAGGTGGCGGAGTCTCCCTCGGTGTGTCGGAGGTTGGTCCTGGCAGAAACCACCAGAGTTGGAGACCTCCTGGACTACGACGGGGGGATTGGGTGGAGCCCCGCGTGCTCGGACAACGCATGGGGCTTTCCACCCCTCCGACCCCTGGGCACGTACTCCAGGAGGTGAAGGCCGCTTTGTCACCCGATTCTCTCGTTTTCCTGCTGCGAGCCCTGCGAGAGGGCATTCCCCGCCCAACCCTCACCCCTGGCCCTCTGGATATTTTTCTTGGGCCCCTGTTCTGCGAGGCCTGCCCCCCCCCCAGCCTCCCTGCTCCCACACTCCGAGCCAGCTGCACACCCTGCAGCCGGTCCGGTTTCGAACCGCACCCAGAAACCATCTGTACACGCTCGTGCTCCATACGTTACATTTCCTCACCCTCGTGTCTCACCCTGACACCAAATGGCGGGACTATCTTCCACCTAAAGAGGATGGGCTAGCCTTTATTCCACCTTGGTCCCATGGCCCGCCGGGGACATTAGTTGCCGGCTCTTTCATGGAGCCGTAAGCACAGGAGTGCACCTGGTGCGGTTCACCCCTACACCTGAGGCCTGCCCCTTTTGTGGTGTGAGGGAGAACCCGGCGCATGCCTATCTCGAATGCGCCAGGTTGCAGTTCCTATTCTAGCTCCTCCAGAACCTCTTGTTGAGGTTCTGGCTGCACTTTTCCCCACACTTGTTCCTCTTTGCACACCCTATCCGTGGCCCCACGAAGTCGCGAGACCTCCTCGTCAACCTCCTCCTGGCTCTGGCCAAAGTCTCCATCTGCAATACCAGGAGGAGGATGTTGGACGAGGGGGTGCTCTGCGACTGCGGGGCCTATTTCCGTTCCTCCTCAGTTTCACGCATCCAGGCAGAGTTCCACTGGGCAGCGTCCGCTGGCTCCCTCAACAGCTTTGAGGAGCAGTAGGCGCTGTCCGGGGTTCTCTGCTCAGTGTCCCCATCCGGTCTCCTCATTTTGAACCTCTGACCCTCACTCTGGTCCCTATTTTTCATTAGTTGTCCCCAGTAATCAGTTGGTCCCTAGATCCAGTGGTCCCTCCTGCTAGGCTGGGGGAGGGGCCTTTAGCAGTGAGTGGGCTTGCACCCGCCCACTTCCCAGGTTTTCCAATACAACCCCGCTACAGGGACATCGCTTAGCGGTGTGAATGGTGGGTGCAGTGTTCAGTAAGCACTCAGGAGTGAGGCAGAGCACTTTCATTAACAGCATATGTGCTCAGCTCAACGTGAGATTATTCACCTCGTGGAAACATTAATTCACACAGGGCATGCTCAAAGACGTCGTATAATCTGCACAGTTTTTTCCATACTGGTAACATGATACCTGTTCTTACAGGGGATGGTTTGTGGGAGAGAGTAGAGTAAGTGTTTTTTGGGATGGAAGAGATTAGTGGTGGCTGGCAGGCAATGTGGATAAACAGTATTGGGTGACTGGTAGTACAAGAGGTACTCTAGCACCCACGTGACTTCATCTGCCCTCTGTGCACTACCTGAATTTGTTTTATTTTCCTTGTGCCTTACAACACTCTTCCTCAGCCACATTCACCATGGGCAAAAGCAGGCACAGCCACACTAACTTGGAGTTGTGTCCACTTTCACCAGCCGTTGACATGGCCTCATCTCCCAGCACTGCCTATAAAATAACCACACCACTTAGCACTTACCCTATATAATCATTTAAATCCTTGAGGTGCTGTACAAATGCTAATCCTTACAAGACACCAGCCCATCTGGTTCATTAATCATCTCCACTTAAGTATAGGAAACAGACACATAGAGATTAAGTAATTTGCCAAAAAACACACACAAAATTGACAGAGTTAAAAGCTAGAACACCGGAGTTTGTCCTATGACCAGTCTTCTAGAGCACATTGAGTCTGTGTGGTCTACAACCTCCCTTTAGCAAGAGTGAGCCAAGTTATACTCCCAGCAACTAATAAGCAACGTTAATATTCTTTACCTCATCTTTTGAGTGGTTTGTATTCCCTCTACTACAGTCTCTACAGAGGCACAGTGACAGCCTGCAGGAACTGGAGTTCAAGGAGTATGATTGGTAAGGTTCGGTGTAGCTATATCACAAAATGTACTTTTTTTGCAAGGTTAAATGAAATGAGAAACAGACCAAGTGCATTTCCCAGGCACTCTGTCAGCCTTCAGGATTGAGAATTTATGCATCTGTTGCCTTGAAACTCAATTTGGATTACCAGAAAACACAAATACAGCTTTTGAAGAATGTTGCCCTCATTGAAAGATCAAGGAGGCTTATTCAGAGCCTAAAAATCTCTCTTTAAATCTACCTTAGCAATTAAAGATTGACTTGTAGGATTTGACATCAAACCTTTCGTGAGATTATGAAGGTATCTGAACATTGTAAAAGCCCTGTGGCTCACCTTTAGTGTTACCTGCCTAAACCTTCGGTTTTTCATGATCCCATCAGGTGATGGTAAATTTTATGAGATTTTTCTTATTGTATCACTCAAAGGATATGGCAGAGATTTAGAAGGAGTTTTACATTTAACATCTTCCTGTCCTTCAGTCATGTTGCCATTTCAGGAGTGGTATTTCTCATTGGAATATTTGAATTGACTTTTCAACCTAAATTTATACACGTATAATCTAATGCTGAATTTTGTTTTAACTAGACAAACTCAAAACATGACTACTGGGACAGAAATGTCTGTCAACTTGTGAGCTCCATTTTGTTTTGTGAATACCATTTTAGGGTTGTAACCTTCATTGTGTCAATGTTGGATGGAGACATCCAGGTTGAAAACCAGTATAATCCAGACAAAGTCAATCAATTCTATACACTGTGGGTATAACTACATAGCACTTTGGACTGAGCAGGACGAAGCCTCCTATCCCAGGTTGATAGATTTGGGCTAGCTGGGCTCTTACTAGTGATCTAATAATAGCTGTATAGCTAGGGCTTTGAAGCTGTGGCTCAGGCTGCAGCTCGAGATCTGAAGCCCACCCCCATCCCTTCAGAGCCTGAGCTCCAATCCAACTGCACCTTTAAAGCACTGTCTATACAGCTGTTTTTAGGTCACGAGTGAGAGCCCCGCTAGCACAAGTCTATCAACCGAGGCCGAGAGGCTCGTTTCCACTCAATCAAAAAGTGTAGATATACCTTGTGTGCTCAGGCTGGGGTGTGGGGCACCTGGGGAAAGCTAACAATGAGAAAGCCATCAAGGGCCACTGACATTGAATGCTGGCTGGAGAAAAAGTGGCTGCAGGTCAGTGCTGCAGAAGATTAAGGTAGAGCCTGAACCAGATGCAGAACACCAGAGGCCCGCCCTTCCCCCAGGATTAGGACTGTGCACCCTTAGACCATCAGGAAGGAATGTAGACCAGAGAAGCCCGGCCTAAGAAACACAGGCTCTGTAAGAGTAGTACCTGGGACCATGGAGGTTCTTCATCACCAATATTTCAGCATCGCCATTGGGAGCTCAGACTTGGTTTTTGCCAGAGGACACCCTGAAGCTAGGTGTTATGGATGGGGCTGTAGGCAGTCTGGCCTAGTAGTCAGAACAGGAGTCAGGTCTAGTGGACACAGCATGTATCCAGACTGGGGAACAAAACAGAGGGTCAGCACCACAGTCAACTGCCAATTACCAGAGCCAGGGGTCAAGCCAGAGTCAGGGTCAGAAGTCAGAGGCTGAGGTCAGAGCCAGGACTGGTAACTGAGGATTGGAGGTGAGGCATAAGAGTGGGCAAGGATCAAGTGCAGAGTGGGACAGGAATGAAGGCAAGAGTGAGGCAGGAGCCAAGATCAGAGCAAAAATCTGGAACAGGGTTCGGTGTAGGAGGCAGACACAAGCACGGTCCAATGCAGCCACAACAGGAAATCACCTTGTGGCTCAGACAAACTTCCTGTGCCTCCTTCTGGCTTAAATAGCATGGCTGGACCAGTTGATGGAGCCAGGCAATCCTCCACTCAGGGCTCCCATGGTGGTGCCTTGGCTGAGGCTATAGTCCTACTAGCCTCTCAGGACACCAGCTTTCAGCAGAGATTTGGTAAAGGTTAGGATGCAGAAGCGGGGGACTCTCGGGCCTCGGTTCAAGACCTGGGCCATCACATTAGACACTGCAGGAAGTGCCACCCAGCAAGGCCTGAGTGGCAGCCACTCACACATCCTTCTATATAAACCAGGAAGCTATGATGGGGTGCTGTCTGACAATTGATGCAGCCTGCTTGCTTCTGTTCCAGACCTTGCCTTTGTGTGGTCCCTCAGCTCTGACCCTGGTTTGTCCCTCACTCTGCTACTTGGTGCATGACCCTGACTGCCTGGTATCCTAACCTGGCTCAAGAATAACTCCACTATTAGCCTGCAACTTTGTGCCTGAGCCTGACTTCTTGGTGTCCGGACCTGCCTCAACCTTGACTCCTGACCCTGTAAATGACCAGTTTACACAGGTCACATGACGGTTTGCTCAGACCATTTTTGCCTCCCCCCCTACTCCATTCAACCCCTCCACACATGATGGAAGGGGCAGGCCACCTTCTGACCAGCAGTTCCCCGGGGGCCCAGGACCTGCAGGACTAAGTCACCGACCTGCAAGCAGAGAAGCTCATGCTTTTGGCACGAGTGACAGAGTTCACTACCAAAGCACAAACCCTGCATGAGCAGTTTTCACACCCACAGGGAGAAGTAGCTACACTACGTGCCCAAACAGACCACTCATCACCTGAACCAGCTTCTATAGTGCTGCTGCCCAAACAGTTTGATGGGGACCATCAGGAATTCTATGCAATCCTGAAACAATGCAGGCTGCTCTTCCTGCTCCACCCCCAACAACTCACAGACCGGACAAAGGCAGGGCTAGTATTCAGCCTTCTCACCGTCAAAGCACTCGATTGGGCTTCCCCCCTGTTGAGGTAGAACAGCTGAGTGCTCTCCAACTGGGATGCCTTCCTGCAAGTCTTCTCAGTCATCTTTGATGACCTACATCATGTCCACTCCGCAGAGGTTGCCCTCTGGAAGCTTTGCCAGGGGCAAAGGTCGGCTACTCTGAGTCTGAATCATACTCTGAGTCGGCCTGTGAGTCATTGGTGACATGAAGCTCCGGCGTTCAAAGCAGGCCGTGGCTCACTGCAAAGCATCTCCAGACCAGTCACCCATTCCAGAAATTGGACCACCAGTTCATGGGATTCTTACAGATATTCCAACAGATAAACTACAGCTTCTCCAGTCCCTCAAAAGATACCAAATTGTTTACATTTCCCTTCTGAAGCCCTATACTGAGAATCCCTTCTCCGTCCAAACACACTGTCTCCTCTACCAGTCAAATACCAGGGTCATGAGGAGTATGAAGTACATGCCATCCTTAATTCCTGACAGCCACATGGCCACCTGTGCTATCTGGTGGACTCGGAAGGCTACGGTCCTAAGAAGCACACTTGAGAACCTGCTTTCCATTTCCACACCCCTGACTTGGTTGGGGAATCCCTCAGGACTCACCCTGACAAGCCTGGACTGGCACCGCCCAGAAGGATGTGAGAACCTGGGATCATGGAGGTTCTAGACCACCATTGCTTCCACATCTCCACTGGAAGCTCAGCCTGGGTTTCTTCTGGAGGACTCTGTGATGCTAAACACTGCAGGAAGTATCACCCAGCAGGGCCTGAGTGGCGGCTCCTGCTGATTTATAAACCAGGAAGCCACCATGGAAGCTGTCTGAGCAATGATGCAGACCATCTCCTTTCTTCCTTTCTGGACCTGGCTTGCTGTGGACCCTAGACTCCAGCTTCTGACACTGGATGACCCTGGCTCTGCTACTTGCCTCCCACCTGCAACTTGGTGCATGACCCTAACTTCTTGGTATCCTGACACAGCTCAACCCCAACTCTGCTACTTGTCTCCTAACTGCAATTTGGTAACCAAGCGGTGCACACAAGCTACCTATGGCTTAGCCCTGACAGGTCCCAAGGAGCAGGACTGTGCAATCCCTGAACTCAAGGGAAGATCCTTTTATAAAAATTTATTTAGATTTAGTAAAGTAGAGCCCCTATAGGACTGTGTGGAGTTCTTGGGGAAGTAGACATCTTCAGTGGAAACCAAAGTGGGGACTGCCTGTAGAGTTACCCTGCCCCAGCTTGGAATGCTACATGGCAGCCTCCACCAGATTGCAGTTTCCAAATAAGAAAATTTCCTTTCATGAAAAATTCTGAGGTTCAGGGTTCTGTTGTGATTTGGAATCAAACAAAACGTTGAACACTCAGAATTTCCTGTGGGATGGATATTCCACTTTCCAGCCAGTTCTATGTTGTCCCTGAACTATTTGACTAGAAACCAGAGCTTCCACAGCCAGATGGACTCTAGGGGGAATGTGTTTAGGCAACTGGGGACCCAGGAGGGCTTGAACACTGGCTTTGGGCTCTAAAAAGGGTATCACAGAGGCAGCCTGCACCAGGGACACTGCCTGAGAATCCCCAAGCTAGGAACCTTGACTAGTCACTACCCAGACCAAGGGGAGCACAGCAGAATTATTTGAGATTTGGGTCCATTTACAAGAGACTAGTGTCTGCCCAGGGAGAGGGCAGGGCCAGTTGTAATGTATTTCTGTCACAATCATTTGACTGTTTCCTCACGCACAAATGCACATTAAAGGGACACCATCCAGACAATAAGGACCAACAATGTACTTTTGCTGGGGGCCCAAATAATGACCTCTTTAAATAAAACTTTCTTAATTATATAGAACCATGTCTCTATGGAGATAGAGTGGATGATATTAATTCAATGTTTCCCACAATAGTCTACAGTGACTCTTGCTCTGTACTTTGAACAGGAAGATACTGGGGTTACTGCAGGCACTTGGAGTAGTGAGTGTTAAGCTTCTAGTGATGTCTGTACCCTCAATATAGACATATTTAAATGAACAGCATTATCAAGGGAGGCTGCAGGGAACTTATCTTCCTGTAAGGAAGTTAATCTCTTCAAGGTTTAAACAGTTGATGCTTTCTTTAAATACACGGTGCCCCTGTTCCCCTGTCTGGGTTCAGTCAATCTTCCCAAATTAAAGGCCAGGCAATGGCTCACAATGGGAGAGCAATGCAGAGTAGCAGAATCCAGAGTGAGCTCCAGGAGGGATAGTGTCTCCGGAGATAAGGGATGCTGTTCTGTGTGTACCAGAGTTTGCAACTTCTGCAGCTTCACCCCACTCCACAAGCTTCAGTCAGTTCTGCGCTTATTTTCTTCACCTCAAGACATGTGCTAGCTCTGCCCTTCAGTAAAGTCCATACAGCCACCTCTCACCAAAGCTTCCTATTCAGATAGTCTGCATTGCCAGGCTTCACTGGCCTGGTGGACCCCTCTTGCTCCTCTAGAGTTCTCTTTCCCCACGTTTATTTGACTGCAGCTCACCTGGCACCTGATCTGTTTTCCCTGCTTTCAGTAATCAGGAGGCCTACTAAAGATGTAGCAGATCTAATTATAACTGCCTACGCATCTACTCAGACCTTCAGGGCCTACTGCATTTTCCACCTCTGCTATAACCATATATTTTCAAGAGGTGGTGCACAAAGATTTATTTGTTTCTTTCCCACTGTTTCCTACAATCATAAATATGTAGGGCGGGAAGGGATCTTGAGAGGTCATCAAGTCCAGCCCACAGCATTGAGGCAGGACCCAGTAAACCTAGACCATCCCTGACAGATGTTTGTCCAACCATTTTTCAAAAACCTCCAGTGATGGGGATTCCAGTCTCCACTGGAAGCCTATTCCAGTGCTTAATTATCCTTACAATTAGAAAGTTTTCCCTAATATCTAACCTAAATCTCCTTTGCTGCAGATTAAGCCCATTCCTTCATGTCCCCTGAAGGTAGGATATAGAGAACAATTGATCATCATCCTCTTTATAACAGCCCTTACCATATTTGATGACCGTTATCAGGTCCCCCATCAGTCTTCTTCTCTCAAGACTAAACATGCCCATTTTTAAAAATCTTTCCTCAAAAGTCAGGTTTTCTAAACCTTTTATCATTTTTGTTGCTCTGCTCTGGACTCCCTCCAATTTGTCCACATCTTTCTTAAAGCGTGTCAGAATTAGACACAGTTCTCCAGCTGAGACCTCACCAGTGCTGACTGGAGTGGGACAGTTACTTCCTGTAACTTACATATGGCACTCCTGATAATATATCCCAGAACGATAGTAGCCTTTTTCACAACTGCATCACATTGTTGACTCATATTCAACTTGTGATCCACTATCACTCCTGTTCAGCAATACTACCCCTGCCCAGTTATTCCCCATTTTGTGGTTGTGCATTTGATTTTTCCTTAGAATCATAGAATATTAGGGTTGGAAGGGACCTCAGGAGGTCATCTAGTCCAACCCCCTGCTCAAAGCAGGACCAATCCCCAACTAAATCATCCCAGCCAGGGCTTTGTCAAGCCTGACTGTAAAAACTTCAAAGGAAGGAGATTCCACCACCTCCCTAGGTAACGCATTCCAGTATTTCACCACCCTCCTAGTGAAAAAGTTTTTCCTAATATCCAACCTAAACCTCCCCCACTGCAACTTGAGACCATTACTCCTTGTTCTGTCATCAGCTACCACTGAGAACAGTCTAGATCCATCCTCTTTGGAACCCCCTTTCAGGTAGTTGAAAGCAGCTATCAAATCCCCCCTCATTCTTTCTCTTCCGCAGACTAACACTCCCAGTTCCCTCAGCCTCTCCTCAGAAGTCATGTGTTCCAGTCCCCTAATCATTTTTGTTGCACTCCGCTGGACGCTTTCCAATTTTTCCACATCCTTCTTGTAGTGTGGGGCCCAAAACTGGACACAGTACTCCAGATGAGGCCTCACCAATGTCGAATAGAGGGGAACGATCACGTCCCTCAATCTGCTGGCAATGCTCCTACGTATACATCCCAAAATGCCATTGGCCTTCTTTGCAACAAGGGCACACTGTTGACTCATATCCAGCTTCTCGTCCACTGTAACCCCTAGGTTCTTCTCTGCCAAACTGCTGCTGAGCCATTCGGTCCCTAATCTGTAGCAGTGCATGGGGTTCTTCCGTCCTAAGTGCAGGACTCTGCACTTGTCCTTGTTGAACCTCATCAGATTTCTTTTGGCCCAATCCTCTAATTTGTCTAGGTCCCTCTGTATCCTATCCCTACCCTCCAGCGTATCTACCTTCCTAGGAGTAGTACGTTGCACTTGTCTTTACTGAATTTCATCTTATTAATTTCAGACCAATTCTCTAATTTGTCAAGGTTGTTTTGAAATCCTGTTCTCCAAAGTCCTTGAAACCCCTACCAGCTTCGTGTCATCCAGAAATTGTATGTGCATATTCTCCACTCCATCATCCAAGCCATTGATGAAAATATTGAATAGTACCAAACCCAGAGTGACCCCTGTAGGACCCCACTAGATACATCCTCCCAGTTTGACAGTGAACCATTGATAATTACTCTTTGAGTACAGTCTTTCAACCAGTTTTGCATGCATCTTACAGTAATTTCATCTAGTTTGCTTATGAGAATGTCATGTGGGAGTGTTTCAAAAGTCTTTCTAAAATCAAGATATTTCATGTCTACTGTTCCCCCCCCCCGCCCCCACCCCCGCCCCCGCCCCTCAACTAGGCCACTAATCCCATCAAAGTAGGAAATTAGGTTGTTCTGGCATGTTTTGTTCTTGACAAATCCATGCTGGCTATTATTTATTATGCTCTAGGGGCTTATACATTTATTGCTTAATAATTTGTTCCAATATCTTTCCAGGTATAAAAGTTAGGCTAAATGGTCTATAATTTCTCCTTGTTCCCCTTTTTAAAGATAGGTATTATGTTTGATTTTCTCCAGCCTCTGAGACCTTACCTGTCCTCCATGACTTCTTGAAGACAATTGCTAACAGTTCCTAGATTGCTTCAGCTAATTCTTTAAGTACCCTAGGATGAATTTCATCAGGCCCCACTGACTTGAATACATCTAATTTACCTAAATATTCTGCAACCTGTTCTTTCCTTATTTTGTCTTACATTCCTTCCCCCTTCTTGTTAATATTAATTGTATGGAGCTTGTCATTGCCATTAGCCTTTTTAATGAAGACTGAAGCAAAAAGGGCATTAAATACCTCAGCTTTTTTGATGCTATCAGGTATTAGTTCTCCTTTCCCACTAAGTAGATGACCTACATTTTCTTTCATCTTTGTCTTGCTCCTAATGCATTTATAGAACCTTTTCTTATTGTCATTTATGTCCCTTGCCAGGTGTAACTCACTTTGTGCCTTAGCCTAATTTTGTCCCTATATGATCATGCTATTCTTTTGTATCCTCCTTACCAATCTGTCCATTAGGGTCTCACAGGTCTTTTATATTCTTTGTAATGTTCATGGAAGTTTACTGTCCCAAACAAAGCCCACACAAAGCTCTGTGTGTGGAAAATTACTGGCCCAACATGGAATCCAAGGTCACATGAGCATCTCACATGTCCTTACATGGTTTGCTGAATCACAAGGGGTGGTCACTGGCTCCTCATTAGCTGAGGCATCCTCAGGAAGGGCTATCTGGGCAGGATGAGATTCTTCTCTGGCCCACTGTGAGATTTGAGGATCCTTAATGGGCCATCAACACATAGCTGTCTATCTTTGATGTAAATTTATCTGGAGGGTGTCACCCAGGAATACAACACAGGTTTAAGCAAGTATTCATAACTTCAGATGCAAAGATGATGCATGCATATAAACAGGATAGTCATACTTAGCAACTCATAACTTTTCCATTGACACCTTACATGATACAAATTTTGTTACAATTGTATAACAGTGGTAATATCAATGATACCCATGATAGTCTTTCTTATACACAGTATCACAGATGCTATCCCTATTTACATCAGCAGAGAATCTATGTGAAATACAGGGGAGCAACTGCATATAAATTATGCTGTTTCCAGACATATTTTTCTTCAAACTGCAGAGATTTTCAAAGCCTATTCTCTCCAAGTTCACATTTACTTTCAAACAATCTACATCAAACACAGTCTTCAGATCTGTTCAATAAGCATGAAAGAAGCAGAGAATCTCTTTTAAAAATCCCCATGTGGTTTGTGACAGGGCAAGGCCATATGGCTATAGAAAAGTAGTGGGAGATAAATATATTAGCTCCAGGCTGAACAAACTCCTGGTACCAGGATAAGTGAAATGGCAGCTGCTCCAGGTCAATTAAGACACCTGGGGCCAATTAAGAACTTTCCAGAAGGCAGGAAGAACGCTAGGTTGATTGGGACACCTGAAGACAATCAGGGACTGGCTGAAACTAGTTAAAAACCTCCCAGTTAGTCAGGTGGGTGTGGATGTCAGGAGCTGTGCTGTTTGAGAGACTGAGCAGTATATACACCATATTAGCCACAAGGAAGGAGGCCCTGAGGTAAGGGTGAAGTGGAGCTTGAGGAAATGGGGGCTGCTATGGGGAAGTAGCCCTGGGAATTGTATGTGTCATGTTGCTTGATAACACTGGTAATGTTGACAAAATTTGGTCTTTTGGATGCAGGCATAAACATTGTCTCCACCAAAAGAAAATGTTGTC
Organism: Chelonia mydas; assembly: GCF_015237465.2. Taxonomy (NCBI): domain Eukaryota; kingdom Metazoa; phylum Chordata; order Testudines; family Cheloniidae; genus Chelonia; species Chelonia mydas. The sequence goes on along the minus strand of NC_057850.1, from coordinate 237,986,231 downwards.
CCTAAAATAAAGTGATGAGATATACTGTAGGTACCATGACATGCCTCCTTCTCAATTACTGCAACAAAATCAAATCCTTCACTCCCATTTCAATGAGAATTGTAGCCATCCCAGTGTTGTTTAAACAATCTCTCAATATTTGTAATGGCTTGAGATTGAGATGTATGATAAAAGCTTATGTGAGGATTAATGACTATGTGTAGCCCGTCTGTCATATTTGGAGTTATCACTTATCATACAATAGAGGCCAAGTCAGGTTCAGCAAAGGCAGGGGATTATATGAGTACAAAAATTGGCAGGGACCTATTGAATGACTGAGATTTTATCATTCTCACAAGATTTGAAAATTTGTGCCAAATGAAGAAATTGTAGCAACATCATTCCACGGCCAACATTTACTGACAGGTTGATCAGGAGGAATTGTTTATTCCTGTGTGGGTCTGCAGGATATCGACAGAAATGCTGTTTTGAAGCTCCTGTTCATCATGCATGTCTGATCCTTACGAGGAAATAGGGAGGCAGAATGTGTTGTGGTAACTTCAGCATCTCCAAATCCCTATTTTGTCTGAATTGAATGGCATATCGATGCACCACAGCTGATTGGTTTCCCCATGTCTAATATAGATTGGGCATGGTTGAAATTCAAATAGAAAAAGACCGGTAACAGTGGAAGACTGGAGTGCATAACAGCAGAAAGTGGCTGTAGCAATGTGATGGCACCAGCACGGCATCTCCTGCTGGTTATCCTGGGAATTAGCTTTTTCAGCCCAGCGCACCCTCTGCAAGCAGGTGTCTCACCTGCCACTGGCCCTGTGCCCCCACAAACTCTGGTACCCTTTACCTTGGGGTCCTGCCCCCAGCAGTAACCCACACTCTGGGCCTACCCTCCTAGGGGAACCCCAACCCTCTAAACCCACCTTGCCTCACTGGCTACTGCCAGTCATCATCTAGCCCCTACTCACTGGGGCAGACTGCAGTCTGTCATGGCCACTCATCACTGGCAAGTGGGTACGATCAGCTGCCTTTGCCTGTACCCAGCCTGCACCTCTGCAGCCCCAGTAGCTTTTGAACGTAAACCAGGCCTGCAGCCTGGGGGTTTACCAGGCTGGAGCTCTCCAGTTCCCTTTGCCCTTCCCCAGCACTGCTCCACTTCAGGTACCTTGCTCCCAGGTAGCTAGCCCTTCCCACTCCAGGGCTAGAGTGAGACTCCTCCAGCTTCTAGCCCACAGCCTCTTATAAGGGCCAGCTGGGCCCTGATTAAGCCAGCCACACCTGTGGTCAGCTACCCCCAGCTGTTCTTAATCCCTTTTCCCAGCTGCAGCCCTCTTCAGGGCTGCTTTTAACCCCTTCAGGGCCAGAGAGGGGTGGCATAAGGGAAATCTGCACTCTCAGTTGAGGGGATTTGTTTACTTCGGTTTTTCTCAATATCTGCAGGAAGCTGCGAGGTGAACTGGTCACTTGATATGGATTCAAGTGCCAGCAATATGCAGATGACACACAGCTCTGCTTATCCTTCACCTTATACAACCATGCCACTACCATCAACATGGCTCAGTGCTTGTGCAAGATGGGTACCTAACTCCCATTTGTGTCTTTGAAAGTCTTCCATGTGAGGTATTAGCATAAGATTAAGAATAAAGCATGTGGAATATATTAGTGTAAATCTGGAGTAATTCCCTGAAGTAAAATGGATTTACTCTACATTTCACCAGTGCAAACTGATCCCAGCCCAAAAGCTGTGTAAACAGATTGCTACGAAACTCAGCACCATGCAAATATCAGCTGGCTTTGAGTTTCTCTACAGCATGGCAGGTTTTTAGAACAAGTTCATCAAAGATCTGCAGACCTGTTAGCCAGCATTTGCTAAATTTATGGTGCTGCCAGAAACACTGGTAATGCAGGTTTCAGAGTAGCAGCCGTGTTAGTCTGTATTCGCAAAAAGGAAAGGAGTACTTGTGGCACCTTAAACTAACCAATTTATTTGAGCATAAGCTTTCGTGAGCTACAGCTCACTTCATCGGATGAAGTACTCCACAAGTACTCCTTTTCTTTTTACTGGTAATGCAGTATTTCGTAGTTTGAGTGAGAAACCTGGTGAAACTCATTGCTTTAGACTCAGCATTTCAACTTTTGTGGGTTTGTTTGAACATGAAGTCCAAAGCAAAAAACGCAGGATAGTATAAACTTGATTTGTTCAACATTTTGAAAAAAGTGTGTTAATGAGCTCATATGATGCAATATTATACAGCTTTCCCACACTACAATCTAAGCTTTAAAAGTACTTTATTTTCCTCTATTTAGACTGTATTTAGAGGTCACACTGAAAATATCCATATATTTTTAGTCCTACATTGTTTACACAGTTGCAGGTGCATTCGCCACTACAGTAGTATAGCCAAACATTTAAGAACTACACAGTGGTGTAGCAATAGTATTTTGTATGCCTAAAACAGCATTGTTAGAAACAAAAATGATTGTCCTGTGCTAACCTTTATAAATCTTTCTGCATCTGCAAAAAATAAAAACCTAAACACTGTGCTGCATTTTTGACAACTTGCAAAATTTCTGCCTTCTTGCACAGACAGTGTAGACAGAGTCACAGGGCATGTTGATATTTTAAAAGACAGCAATGTACTGCACACATGCACACACCATATATATTTATATAGGTTGTTAAATGAATTGACAGTTTTTTCACAGTGCAAGTATGTGATTTGAAATTCACAAAATCCATTTGAGAGTCACAGCCAGGAGGAAGTTGGGCTGTCAAATTTATACTAACTCCTTCTCTTATTGTGGTGATTTGAAATACTGTAGGCATGAATCAAAAGTCAATTGTTTTTAATCAGATTTTAACATAGAATACATTGTAGGTGCAGAAGATAGTGGATTATCTTGCAAAATGGAAACATCTTAGGTGTCACTTGGTCACTAGAAATGGGGAAACTAATTACTAAAAGCAAATTAAATTGCATTGTGGTAAATCATGAATGAGTTGAAGGTACAGTACACTGAAGACTATAAGTGAAAACCATATAAGCAAAAACAATGAGGAGTACTTGTGGCAACCTTAGAGACTAGCAAATTTATTTGAGCATAAGCTTTCAAGAGCTACAGCTCACTTCATCTTATGCTCAGATAAATTTGCTAGTCTCTAAGGTTGCCACAAGTCCTCCTTTTCTTTTTGTGGATACAGACTAACATTGCTGCTACTCTGAAACCTAAATTTATTTGGGCATAAGCTTTTGTGGGCTAAACCCACTTCATCAGATGCATGGAGCGGAAAATACAGTAGAGAGATAAATTACACAGCATATGAAAAGATGGGAGTTGCCTTACCAAGTGGGGGGCTCATAAGCAGTGATCACTACAATAGAATTTCATTTCTCTTCAAGTAAAAACACAAGGGGTGAGAAATCCTTCTACCATTGCAGTCAATGGGAAAATACCCATTGACTTCAATGGAGCCAGGATTTCACCCAATAAAAATCTGCAGAACTCTGCAGCCTGCTGCAGTATTGCTTTAAATATACAGCCACAATTTTGCAATATGATCCACAGATCAGATTGTAGCACAAAGCAAATATTTGAACCATCTTCATCCTGTGTCCCTTGAATTGTACTTAAAGAACCCAAATCTAGCTGTAACGACTGATTTTATATTTAAGTCACATGGTATAGAAGAGTGACTCACTGGCTGGTGCACTGCCTTGTGCCTGGGCATGGTGTAGCAGGCTCTCCTCCTCTGGCACCCACTAATGGCCGATGCTCCATCTCTGTGGTGGTCTGCTTTGTCCCGTGACTTGGGCCTCTGGCCAGGTCACATTCAGTCCCACCTCTGGGATAAATAGTGTCCCACAAAACAATGGTCCAATCACCTTATGTCAGGTCTTCCACTCAACTCTGGGCTCAATGGTCAAGGGGTTTTCATAAGGGTGCCACCTTCCTTGGATGGTAAGAGAACCCAGGCCCGCCTGCCCTCCCTCTAATGCGGGTTCCAATCTAGGGACCCATAGAAAGCAGCTGAGGTCTGCTCACTCAGACTTCCTTGCTGCATCCCTGAACTACTTCCTACCTCGACCTGACTTTAGGCCCTTTTGTCCAACCACTTCCTGCGCTCACTCCTCCACAGACTCTTTGCTTCTTCCCAGGCTCAGCAGAGTTCTTTCCAGCTCTTGCACCAAGTGATGCCTCAAAGAGTCCTGTCTGCCTCTCCCAAGGCCCTCTGTGTCTCTTTCCTCAGAAACCCAACTGCTGAGCTGCCTCCCTGGGGTCTTGCCCTTTTGTCAAGGCTCACCATAGGAGCTCACTCCTGTGGCTTCTCAGTGTGTTTCCTGCCTCTTTGTCCAGCTCCCTTCTCAGTAGAGGATTCCAAGGTCTGCTCTCCCTGGGCCTCTTACCTGCCTTATACTGCTCTGAAGTCCTTTTTTTATTAGTCACTCAGCTCCACCCCAGCTGGGATTCATCTTTAATTCAAGCACTCAGCTCCCTACATTTTGGACTTTATATTAAACTGGGCCTGTCTGTCCACCCTCCAGATCGTCTCTCTGGCTCCATTTAACACTTTCATGGCCAGTGTGAGGGATGCACCCCATCATACATGGGTAGAATATCTTGGAGCAGAAATACAACATGGTATCAAGAGCACAAATAGATCTTATTGTAACTTTGGAGGCTATTTACAAGATCTGGGGGACAGCTTTGGAGAGTTCTTAATTTTTTTTGAGACCTGGTCAGTTTTTGCTTTTGACAAATCATGTATTTTCAGATATGTGAAATGCAGAGAAAATTGGAATATCACTAACGTATGCCTAAAGAAAATAAAAGCAGAAAAATATCTGCTTTCAGAAACTTAGTGGATTTTTCTATAGCTTTAAACAGATGTGTAAATATTTATGGAAAGCTTCAATAAAGGTTTACATGCAGACTCCAGAATCCCTCTTTTGATTCCAGATTCTGGAAGGCAGTATGCCTAAAACTTTTAGTTCCATCTAGTCTTGTCTCTCAGCCTCTCCCTGTCACCCACTGCTCCCAGTCATCTGCCATCCCCCATCCTTGCCCCCAATGTGCACCTGTCTTCCTCTTCACTCCTTCCTTACCCTTCTGAAATTCAAGACAGTTCAGCTGCTTCCTCTTCCTTCTCCATGCTGCCTGGTACCTGTGGGCAAATGATTGGGGGAGAAATGTACTGAGAGCATGAGAGTCTCTCAGCTCTCCGTTCTGGTGCCTGGCACTACAGCAACCAACAGGAACAATTGCTCAGTCCACAGAGCCCCAAGATGGAGCATGTTCAGTTTCTCTATGGGATGGCACATGAGTAGTCCAATCAGCACAGTAGGAGCTGTGTCAGGATGGATTATGGTCAATGATGATGGAATCTTCAGAGACTGTAGTTGTCTACCGAGCCTATATGAACTGCTATTTTCAGAGTTTTTGTAACTTGGTTAGGTTTGGTCAGTTTGTCACAGGACCAGTAACCACAACAGGCACATTCCTGACCACAGAACAATCTTGCTGCCAAATTTCAAGTCCCTACCATGGAGATACTAGAACTTCTCGGTGAAATGGTTGTAAGAATTTTTTTAACATGAGCAAAACAGTTACTTTCTCCTAACCTCATTCAAGGAAATGGTTGGCCTGCTTTTGCGCTTTTTTTTTTTTTTTTTTTTTTTTTAAATTAGCCTGGTTAGCATCAGGCATGGAATATTTCAGGCTCTGTGGTTAAAATCTGACAAAGTTATAAGCAACTGGAAACAATGCCTTATAATGGAACTTGTTAGACAACATCCAGAATGCCAATAACGTGTAAAAGAAGAGCTGAAACGGCTTTTATGTTTAGAATATCTAGTTAAGCTAAGAGCTGTCAGAACTAAAGAAAAAGCTAAGAATAAACTACTGTAGTAAGGACCTCTGCAGATTTTACTACTAATTTTCACAATTTCTCATTAACCCCAGTTATGACCGAGTGGGAGGAAGCAGAACAGAGCTGAGCTGAAGTGAAGGTGGCCAATGAGGTCAAACAAATGTGACTATTAGAGCATCTGAGTTCAACAGTGTGCATGAAGTGGCATGACCTGCACCGACTGAGTTCATGCTCTGTTTCAATGAACAAAAAATTAAGACACAGTCTGAGTTATCACAATACATGCTTATAAAAACCCATTCTCTGCCCTTTTTTAATGCTTTATTCCTTTAGCACATATACATCTGCCTAATTGCTTCAGGCAAATTATGGAGCAGAATACATACTTTATTATAGAGAATGTAAACAAATAACCCTATATATTTGATCAAATAAAAAATATTTGCTTCACTCATGTTCATACCCATTTTGTGTCCACTTCCCATGAATAGTCTGTGAAAATGAGGTTCATGAAATAATGATTTTTAAGTAGGTATTAGTGAATACTGAATGTAGTGAATTTTGAACTTTTATTGACAACTTATTCTTAAACTTATTTTATCCTGTCAGGAAACAAAGGTTAGTGCTGGTAGAAGGCTGAGGTGAAATACTGACCCTACTGAAGTAAATAACAAAACTCCCATTGACCTCAGTAGGGCCAAGATTTCACCCTGATCTTTATTTCCTGACCCTGTCATGTGACTTGGGTCAGGGTTATGAAAGTTTATAATCATGATATGGCAGGGTCTGTCTCTACTGACCCAATGGCTAGTGTATAAATCTTCCCTATGAAACAAAAATAAATGAATCACAAAAATCAGACAAAAACATCCACTACACTAATGCAGCCAACAAATAAACGCAGGTGTCAAAAATGGGGGTCAGGAGGACACTAGACACTGGCAGTAGCTGTCATTTCTGAACCACAGTGGTTCTCTGATAATGCAACCATTTCTTTTTCTCAAGCCCCTTTCTTCTGCAGTTGGCTGTCCAGTTTCTGAAGTGGATCACACCTGCACTTCTCTGCATCAGCAATGAATGAAGGTTGCTAATACTTTTCTTTAGACTTCTAGTTTCCTGATTTGGGATCACAAGCAGGTTGTGCGATGTATAACTCATAACACATGCACCCGCAATTCACTGTGGATGCAAAATTAAGGGCAGATGCAAAAGTGAGCCCAAAATAGAGGTATGGTGTGAAAAATAAAGAAATCAGACCTTCAATGTACTAACAATTACAGGATGTATATGATTATTCAGCAAAATACACTATGCGGTATAGGTTTTTAACTTTAAAGATTAAAAGTTTAAAACCTATTTTTCCCCCCCCCCAAAAAAATTGTTTTTTTTTTTTGTTTTTTTTGTTAAACTTCAGGTAATGCTAAGGTTCATTTGGAGTGTCACAGCAGAGATGATCACCACACTATGAGCACTGGGATTATATGTTCTTTTAAAGGGTCTAACATGGCAAGCATGGAAAATTGGACAGAATTACATCAGTTCAATTTACATGGGGGGCGGGGGGAAATAAGATTTCTTCCATGAAAATCATTTAAATTTGCTTTTGCATTTCTATCTTTGCCTACTACCAGTGGATGCTTTGGAGTTTCATCCAGAACATGGGCGGCGGGTGTAATAGGGCAAGGAAGGCTGCTGCCAACCGGACACCTGGGCAGTGGGATCTGGTGGCCCTGCCCCTTCCCCAAGGTCCTACCCCTGCCTGCTGTGTGCTGCTGCTGCCTGACTTCCTCCACTCCACCCCTCACTCGCAGGAGGTCCTTGCTCGCTCGCCATGTCCCTGCTCCTCAGAGACAGGGAGTGAGGAAGGACATGGCAAGCCAGGGGCAGGTAGGGGGGAGAGGAGGGTCTGGCTGGAGAATGAGAGGGTTTTGCAATAAAATAAATGTATTAACAAAGAGCATAGGTTTAAGTGATTACAAGTAAGAGTGAAAGAGACAGGAAAACACCCTTTCTCGTGACTAAAATGTAATTCTAGCAGGTTACCACCTTTCCCTAGGCAGTTTCCTTACTTACATAGCATTATCAGCATCCCTAGACCTCCAGACCAAGGGACCCAACTTTCATAGGCTTGAAAAGTGCTGTACCCTATCATCCCCTCAGTGATGGATGACAAAATGGCTTTTTGTCTCTTCTTACATCTTCCCAAAGTTCATTGACCCTATCTCAAGAGCCAGGAAGGCTTCCTGGCAGTGCAGGCTCCACCCTTGCAGAGATTGTTAAATGGTCATTTCCCTCCACTTGTTCATCTGATGGCTTTGTTTACTTTGCATGTAAATGCGCTTTACATTGTCTTTGGTCACACCTTGTTTAATTTACACGGAGACACTGTCAAGCCTGCAAAACAACATTCCTTTGTCTATGACAGGCTGGGTTTAGGAACTGTCTGCCAAACACACTTTGACATATTTTCAACACACATAATTCTTTATATTCAGCCTGTATGTCATCAGTAATACTGATGACCAGTGTATTACCAGTTTGCACAGGACACCTTTTACATACAGATTATGACAACAGCAAGTTGGGGCAATGAGCATCTCAGAGTTATGGTATGGGGTAACCTCTGCCAGTTGACACTGAGGGGCTCCCTACGCCATGCCAACTACTCACAGGAGTTTTTCTGGCCCAGAAAACAAAAGCAGACGAGCACAATCCTTGTAATGAGGATGCTGTAATAGGGACCTCTTAAATGCTAAGACTTTAATCTCACAGCCCTCTCCAAGCTCTATAATAAAGGTGAAATACTGTACTCTAAACACTCCATCATGTACAGTGGTATAGTGCCAGACCTGTCCTACATGGTCCTTTTCCTGTTAGCCTTCTTTCTGCCACTACATTAGTAATGTTTCCCTCCTCAGGCAGTAAAACTCAGGTCAACACGAAGTTAAGCTCATATGTTGTGAATAAGTCTGACTAGACTTTCAAAGGCAAACCAAACCGCAGAAAGGGAATATGTGAATAAACCAAACCAGTATGGAAAATGTGCAAACAAACAGCACCCAAACTAGCAATTGAGAGACAATATCGTGAGATGTAAATTACGTGATTAGGTATTTTAAAGGAGTGAAAAGCTCAGCTGTATCACTCAGTTGAAAAATAAGCAAAACAAGGCCTGGTCTACACTACAGAGTTAGGTTGACGCAAGGCAGCTAACGTTGACCTAATTATGGAAGTGTCTACACCAGGGGTTCTCAAACTGGGGGTTGGGACCCCTCAGGGGGTCGTGAGGTTATTACATGGGGGGGTTGTGAGCTGTCAGCCTCCACCTCAAACCCGCTTTGCCTCCAGCATTTATGATAGTGTTAAAGATAAAAGAGTATTTTTAATTTATACGGGGGGGGGGGGTCGCACTCAGAGGCTTGATATGTGAAAGGGGTCACCAGTACAAAAGTTTGAGAACTGCTGCTGTACACTAAAATTTTGCTCCTGCCTATGTAACTGCCCCACTATGCTGACTTAATAACTCCACCTCCACAAGAGGTGTAGAGTCAATGCTGATGTAGTTAGATTGACTCAGTGTCAGTGTAGACACAGCACTGTTTACGTCAACAGTTACTGGCTTTCATCAGCCATCACACAATGTCCCATACTGACAGTTCAATCGATACAAGCACTCCTAGTGAGGACACGCACTGCCGACACAAGGAACAAAGTGTAGACATGCACAAGTGATGTAATTACTGCAACGGCTATATGCCAAAGTAAGTTAGGTCAACTTAATTATGGAGTGCAGACATGCCCTAAGGGAGATGATGTTTTTTCCCTACAAGCAGAATCCTAAGCTGTGGCTCTCCGTGTCTGTGCCCTGCTACTGCTCAGATACTGCTTGTATTAGTAGCGGAAGCATTTTGAACACTCCTACATTTCCTAGGGGGGAAGGGAAAGAGCCTCTTACCACATACCCACTGTAGAGAAGGAAAAGTTCCCTGATGTGGAAAAGCACAGACCAGGAGTTCAAATCTGATCTTGTCAAAGAGCTGTTTGAATTCCTGTGCAATTCACTACCTTTATTATTGACTACATCCATGACCTCTAACCTAGTAGAAAGCAGGGAAGACCTGCTGAATATTTTCCCCCTTCCCCCCATTTTTAAAGAAGTTAGCAGATAGCTAATGCAAAGTGACTGCAAGCACAAAATTCATATCTTTAACATGAAAAGCCCCAATCTTATTCATTGCACCAGGCTGCCTTTCAGAAAGACTTAAACCTGTTATGACCATCCTATTTCTGACCACTCTAACCCACACTCCCTTCCCAGAGCCAAGGATGGAATCCAGAATTCCCGATCACCAATATTCTATTCATCATCATGGTAAATTCCACCCTCGTTACATATGAGGTGCTACCCAAATCGATTGTTGGCTAGGTCCTTAAGGTGGTCTGGCTGGAAATTCAGAGTCTGTCCACCACTGGCTATCTTATCATGCCATCAAAGCTTTTGGCATCCACATGATGCCATCTGTGTAGCAGCATTCCTTGGTACACACACTTCAGAATTTAGTAGTCTTCCATTCTAATAATATGTCCATACTAAGAAAGCTCCTGAAACTGAACCAGTGCTGATAGCGGTGGTTACTGTGTTCAGCTTTGAATATCCTCATTTCTGACCTTGTCCAGCCACTTATTTTGGAGCAGCTGATGAAACCAATATTCTACTCCTGACTAGTAAATAGTTGTAAGACACACTGGGAAAGCATGTGTCAAGCTTGGATGTTCACTTACTCATAGACTCATAGACTGTAAGGTCAGAAGGGACCATTATGATCGTCTAGTCTGACATCCTGCACAATGCAGGCCACAGAATCTCACCCACCCACTCCTGAAACAAACCTCTAACCTATGTCTGAGCTATTGAAGTCCTCAAATCGTGGTTTAAAGACTTTGAGGTGCAGAGAATCCTCAGCAAGTGACCTGTGCCCCATGCTGCAGAAGAAGTCGAAAACCCCCCAGGGCCTCTGCCAATCTGCCCTGGGGGAAAATTCCTTCCCAACCCCAAATATGGCGATCAGCTAAACCCTGAGCATGTGGGCAAGACTCACCAGCCAGACACCCAGGAAAGAATTCTCTGTAGTAACTCAGATCCCACCCCATCTAACATCCCATCGCAGGCCATTGGGCATATCTACCGCTAATAGCTGAAGATCAATTAATTGCCAATATTAGGCTATCCCATCATACCATCACCTCCATAAACTTATCAAGCTTTGTCTTGAAGCCAGATATGTCTTTTGCCCCCACTGCTTCCCTTGGAAGGCTGTTCCAGAACTTCATTCCTCTGATGGTTAGAAACCTTCGTCTATTTTCAAGTCTAAACTTCCTGATGGCCAGTTTATATCCATTTGTTCTTGTGTCCACATTGGTACTGAGATTAAATAATTCTTCTCCCTCTGTGGTATTTATCCCTTGGAGATATTTTTGTTTATCCTTCCATTTAGTTTGAACTGAATTAGCTCATGATGGCTCGAACCAAGGTTGTCCCCTGCAACCATTTCTTCTATGAGGTCCTCACTACTCACCAAAACCAAATCTAAAATGGCATCCTCTCTTGTTGGTTCAGCAACTACTTGGTGAAGGAATCCATCAGCTATCGTATCCAGGAAAATCTGAACCCTATTATTATTACTAGCACTTGTCCTCCAGTCTATACCTGGGAAGTTAAATTCTCCCATGATCACACAATTCCCATTAGTATTTACTTCATTAAAAACATTAAAGAGGTCTCTATCCATATCCTGATTGGATCCTGGTGGTCTATAGCACACCCCACGCACTATCCCAGGGCAGGCTCTAGTAGCTTTCTTCCCCAATGTGATTTTTGCCCAGACAGACTCTGTCTTATCCATTCCATCACTTCTTATTTCTTTACAGTCTACCTCATCAATGATATACAATGCTACTCCACCACCTTTACCTTTATTTCTGTCTTTCCTAAACAGCACATACCCTTCAATACCTGTAGTCCAGTCATGACTACTATTCCACCATGTTTCTGTTATCCCTTGAATATCTGGTTTCACTTCCTGCACCAGTAGCTCTAGTTCCTCCATTTTTTTACCGAGGCTCCTCGCATTACTGTACAAACATCTTAATTTTTGCCGTTTGGCTTCGCTCACATTCTTTACCCTATTAGGCACAGACATTCTACTGCCAGTATCACCTATTAGACTGGTATGTACACTACCCTTCCTCCTTATGTCCATTCTCCTACCCACGACTGTATCCTTTCTTACTTCGTTTTCTTCCCTCTGAATGTTAAAATCCAGCGTGGAGATTACCTGGACATCTCCCAACCATCTCCCCCAGATTCCTAGTTTAAAGCTCTCTTTATCAGTTGTGCCAGCCTCCATCCTAGAAGTCTATTTCCGTCCTTACTCAGGTGAAGTCCATCCCGAGAGAACAGTTCTCTGTCCATGAATGCTTACCACTGGCCATACATCCCAAAGCCCTCCTTATAGCACTGCTGCCTGAGCCATCTGTTGAGCATCTTAATCTTGTCACACCTTTGTTGCCCTTTTCTAGGAACAGGCAGAATACCATTGAAGATCACCTGAGCCTCGATTTCCTTAAGCATCTTCCCGAGCCTGGCATAATCTCCCTTGATACGTTCCAGCAAGAATCTAGCCGTATCATTTGTTCCCACATGAAGGACAATCAGTGAATTCTTTCCCACTCCCTTTAGGATCCTCTTCAGCCTCAGGTCCACATCCTGTATCTTAGCACACGGCAGACAGCACATCTTCCTGTTCTCTGGATCAGCTCTTGTTACAGGCCTGTCTATTCTTCTCAGTAAGGAGTCCCCAATCACGTAGACCTGCCTTTTCCCAGCGATTGTGCGATTCTCCAGTCTATCCCTGTTCCCTCTGGCAGCAAGGCCTCTTGATTCCTATTCTCCCTTGCAAGCCTCTGCAACCCATCTCATATGCTCCTGGGGCTCATATTTGGTGTTGTTATCTCCATTGACTATTGCCTTCTTCCTATAGGACTAGCTGCTCTTCTCTTCTTCCTTGCCCTCTCACCTTCAGTGACCACCTGCTTTGTCCCTTCTTCATCTTCCAGCTCCGCAAACCTGTTCCTGAGCTCTGTTTCTCCTTCACTAGCTCATCTTTTCCTCTGCCTGGTTCTCTTAGTTACATGCTTCCACTGTCCACTTCCTCACCCAGCAGTATCCCCTCAGAGTTCTTTGGTCCTGCAAGTCTGAGCTTTTCACTTAAGCCTCCTCATGTCTTTGCTCCATCATCTGCTCGAACCCCCTGCTAAACTCGACCAGAGTTTCCACCTGCATCTCCAATCCTCAGATCGTTTCTTCCATCAGCTCTATCAGGCGGCACTTCATGCAGACGAAACTCTTTTCAGGTACCCCCTCCAAGATCATGTACATACCGCAGCTTCCACATCTAGTCATCTTCATGGTGTCTTCCACTGCTTGGGTCACTACCACTGCTGCCTCTGTATCTGTCATAGCCTTCTCACCTAAGTCCTAAGTCCGGGAAACTAAGTAACTAAGTCCTGTTAGTCCGGGAAAAACAAACCAAAACACCACCACCCACAGCAAACAAACCCCCAACGAGCACCACAACACTGCCAGACCACCACACACTCCCTTCACTACCCTGTCTGTTCCTCTGCCTGGCTCTCTTAGTCTTTCCCCCACACTCCCCTTGCAAACTCCCACTCAAACTTACATCTCCAACACATACCAAAAAGCAACACATACCTCACCTTTATCATCAGTGGTAAGACAGAATAACTTCCCAAATGCATGGAATGCATGTCAGATGTGCTGCTCTGTTAATATAATTTATATGAAAGCATATGGGATTATTGCTATGGTTTTACATTAAAAGGCAAATTTGATGAATCTGGGACAAACATTGCGTTTTGGTATCTGCTGGAGATGGAAATGAAAGCCTTATGGAATGTTGGAATAATTTATCAATAACATTGTAGGTGATGTGAAGGTAAACAGAAATATACAGATATTTCCCCTTGCCTTCTTATTTCCATTCTTTTAAGGTTTTGACTGGATAGGTGGGTGTGTCTTGCCACAATCTTAGCTGTCACTAAACATAGATAATATCCTCCACTCTCTGTAGGTGGCATTTACAAAAGGCCTCAGTGCTGGACTAACTCTGCCCCCACTGAAATACTAACCAATAATTGACGAGGAGGTGTCAATACCAAGAGAGGGAAAATTGCTTTTGTAGTGATTAAAGCGTAGTGCTTGATATTGACACCTCCTCATCAATTATTGGGAGTGGGCCACATCCACCCTGACTGAATTGGCCTTGTCAACACTGGTTCTCCACTTGTAAGGTAACTCCCTTCTCTTCATGTGCCAGTAAATATTTATGTCTGTATCTGTTATTTTCACTCCATGCATCTGAAGATGCGGGTTTTTTACCCACGAAAGCTTATGCCCAAATAAATCTGTTAGTCTTTAAGGTGCCACCGGACTCCTCATTGTTTCTGTGGATACAGACTAATACAGCTACCCCTCTGATATTTTTTACTGTAACTTTATTAGTGTTTTATTTCCACATGAATACAGCAGAAACTAACTAAAATAAAAATTCAGTGATGTGCACCATGCAGTCTGACAGATTAATTATTAAAGAGTTACAAAATGATCCTTTGTTTATGTGAGGGAATATTTCTATGTATAATCTCTACTGCCTTCAGCTAATGAAACAGCTCTTGATGCAGAGGAGAAAATTTGCTTGAAACCAAGATTATGGTCAAAGTAGAGACATCTCTGTGTAATTTAATTCATTAGCTACATGCCCACAGCAGTAAATTAAACATGTAATACCTCTCTAACTTCCTTGCTTCTTAGACATTAATATATTATTGCAAACATTACAAGGTGAAAATACCCTTAGAGGGATATCTAGTTTCTAATGGCTTACCTCTCATAATGCGGACTTGTTTTCTACTGTTATCTTTAATATTAAAGTCTTTCTAAGACCCATTACTAAATGGTTACAAATGCCAAGCACTAAAAAATAAATTTATGTTAGTATGTGTAGCACTTTATTGCCTAACCTAAATCTTCAAATTAAAAAGAGAGAGAGACGGTGTGAGCTATGTGTAGCTTAGATGTGGAGTAGACCATACCTCTGGACTCTGGCAAGTTTAACATGCTGTGAAGGTCACATTGGTATTCTGTGTAGCTTTGCATAAAATGAATAGTGCACCTTAATGATCTACCTTAAAAATTATGGTGATAACAGTAGTCTCATGAAGCCTACTAGCCCTATGGAACAATATCAGTAAAAGGAACTTGTTGTTAGTCTGAAACGGTTGTGCCTTATTTTTCTGACACTTTTAAAATTCAGAATGGAATGTCTCTGTCTAGCTAAAGCAATCTCAATTTTCTGCCAAATTTTCATCCCCTTCCTTTCTTGTAGGAGGTCTGACCTCCTGCAGAACACAGGGCATAGATTTCACCCAGTGATTCCTGCACCAAGCTCAACAACTTGTGATTGAACTCAAGCACATCTTTTAGAAAGACATCCAATCTTGCTATAAAGTCTCCAAACAATGGAGAATCCTACTTCACTCCTTGACCTGATCTGTGTCTCTTTTCACTTTAGAAGTAGCAGAGCAGAAACAAAACCATTCACTATTGACTCAGCGAGCAAGAGACACTCAGACTATATACACACTACAGCTGACATTGGTATAAGTTATGTCACTTAGCCCTGGTCTACACTATGAGTTTAGGTTGAATTTAGCAGCATTAGATCGATTTAACCCTGAACCCGTCCACAGGACGAAGCCATTTTTGTCGACTTAAAGGGCTCTTAAAATCAATTTCTGTATTCCTCCCTGATGAGGGGATTGGTGCTGAAATCGACATTGCTGGGTCTAATTTGGGGTATTGTGGATGCAATTCGACGGTATTGGCCTCCGGGAGCTATCCCAGAGTGCTCCATCGTGACCACTCTGGACAGCACTTTCAACTCAGGTGCAGTAGCCAGGTACATAGGAAAAGCACCGGGAACTTTTGAATTTCATTTCCTGTTTGGCCAGCGTGGCAAGCTCATCAGCACAGGTGACCATGCAGTCCCAGAATCGCAAAAGAGCTCCAGCATGGACCGAACGGGGGACACTGGATCTGATCGCTGTATGGGGAGATGAATCTGTGCTATCAGAACTCTGTTCCAAAAGATGAAATGCCAAAATATTTGAAAAAATCTCCAAGGGCATGATGGACAGAGGCTATAATATGGACCCGCAACAGTGCCATGTGAAAATTAAGGAGCTCAGGCAAGTCTACCAAAAAACCAAAGAGGCAAACGGCCACTCCGGGTCAGAGCCCCAGACATGCGACTTCTACGATGAGCTGCATGCAATTCTAGGGGGTGCCCCTACCACTATCCCACCCCTGTACATGGACTCCTGCAAGGGGGGAGTCTCACGCAATAGGGATGAGGATTTTGGGGATGAGGAAGATGATGATGAGGAGGAGGATGAAACCATTCTCCCAGATAGCCAGGAACTGTTTATCACCCTGGAGCCAATACCTTCCCAACCCGGGCTCCCAGACCATGAAGCTGGAGAAGGCACCTCTGGTGAGTGTACCTTTGTAAATATAATACATGTTTTAAAAGAAAGCGTGTTTAATGATTAATTTGCCCTGAAGACTTGGGATGCATTGGCGGCCAGTACAGCTACTGGAAAAGTCTGTTAACATGTCTGGGGATGGAGCAGAAATACTCCAGGGACATCTCCATGAAGCTCTCCTGTAGCTACTCCCAAAGCCTTTGCAAAAGGTTTCTGGGGAGGGCAGCCTTATTCCGTCCTCCATGGTAGGACACTTTACCATGCCAGGCCATTAGCACGTAGGCTGGAATCATTGCATAACAAAGCATGGCAGTGTATGGTCCCGGTGTTTGCTGGCATTCAAGCAACATCCATCCTTTATCTCTCTGTGTTATCCTCAGGAGAGTGATATCATTCATGGTCACCTGGTTGAAATAGGGGAATTTTATTAAGGGAACACTCAGCAGCCATTCCTGCTGGGCTGTTTGCCTGTGGCTGAAAAGAAATCATCCCCTCTGTTAGCCACATTGTGGGGGGAGGGGTGAAGCGATCATCCTAGAGAATTGTGTGTGTGTGGGGGGGGGGGGTTAGTTGGGTTTGTGCTGCATGTTAACCCGAAAACCGCAGCCCCTCCTTTTAAATGGCCAACCCAACGGGTGCTTGGTATGGGAAATGAGAGAAATGAGGGCGCTGCTGTTTGAAACCATTTCAACATGTTATGAAGGTGCTATGTAATGTTAACAGCTTGGTTCACTGTGAAAGAGTCTACCCATTGTTCTCTAAAATGTGTCTTTTTAAATACTACTGTCCCTTTTTTTCCTCCCGCAGCTGCAAATGTTTCAACGCTCCCCCATCATCTCCATCCCAGAGGCTAGCGCAGATAAGAAGGGAAAATAAATTCACTTGCGATTAAATGTTCTCTGAGCATATGCAGTCCTCCCGCACTGAAAGAGCTCAGCAGAATGTGTGGAGGCAAACAATGGCAGAGTCCAGGAAAGCAGAAAATGAATGTGAGGACAGGAGGGATGAGCAAGAGGAGAGGTGGTGGCAGCGTGATGAGAGGAGGCAGGATGCAATGCTGAGGCTACTGAGGATCAAACTGATATGCTCCGGCATATGGTTGAGCTGCAGGAAAGACAGAAGGAACACAGACCGCCGCTGCAGCCCCTGTGTAATCGCCTGCCCTCCTCCACAAGTTCCAGAACCTCCTCACCCAGACGCCCAAGAACTTGAGGGGAGAGGGGGGCTCCGGGCACCCAAACACTCCACCCCAGAGGACTGCCCAAGCAACAGAAGGCTGGCATTCAATACGTTTTGAAGTGCAGTGTGGCCTTGTCCTTCCCTCCTCCACCACCCCACCCAGTGCTTCCCTCCTCCCGCACCCGTCCCGGGCTACCCTTGGCAGTTATCCCCCTATTTATGTGATGATTTAATAAAGAATGCATGATTTTGAAACAACAATGACCTTATTGCCTCTGCAAGCGGTGATCGAGGGGGGAGGTCAGTTGGCTTACAGGGGAGTAGAGTGAATGAAGGGGGCGGGTTTTCATCAAGGAGAAACAAACAGAACTGTCACACCGTAGCCTGGCCAGTCAAGAAACTGGTTTTCAAAGCTTCTCATATGTGCAGCATGCCCTACTGTGCTCTTCTAACCACCCTGGTGTCTGGCAGCATGTAACCAGTGGCCAAGCGATTTTCCTCAACCTCCCACCCCACCATAAATGTCTCCCTCTTACTCTCACCGAGATTGTGGAGCACACAGCAAGCAGCAATAACACTGGGAATATTGGTTTCACTGAGGTCTAACCAAGTCAGTAAACTGCGCCAGCGCGCTTTTAAATGTCCAAATGCACATTCTACCACCATTCTGCACTTGCTCAGCCTATAGTTGAACAGCTCCTTACTACTGTCCAGGGTGCCTGTGCATGGCTTCATAAGCCATGGCATTAAGGGGTAGGCTGGATCCCCAAGGATAACTATAGACATTTCAACATCCCCAACAGTTATTTTCTGGTCTGGAAAGTAAGTCCCTTCCTTCAGCTGTTCAAACAGACCAGAGTTCCTGAAGATGCGAGCATGTACCTTTCCCAGCCATCCCACATTGATGTTGGTGAAACATCCATTGTGATCCACCAGTGCTTGCAGCACCATTGAAAAGTACCCCTTGCAGTTTATGTACTGGCTGCCAAGGTGGTCCGGTCCCAAGATAGGGATATGCATTCCATCTATCGCCCCACCACAGTTAGGGAACCCCATTGCAGCAAAGCCATCCACTATGACCTGCACGTTTCCCAGAGTCACTACCCTTGATAGCAGCAGCTCAGTGATTGTGTTGGCTACTTGGATCACAGCAGCCCCCACAGTAGATTTGCCCACTCCAAATTGATTCCCGACTGACCAGTAGCTGTCTGGCATTGCAAGCTTCCAGAAGGTTATTGCCACTTGCTTGAGAACTGTGAGAGCTGCTCTCATCTTGGTATTATTGCTCTTCAGGGCAGGGGAAAGCAATTCACAAAGTTCCATGAAAGTGCCCTTATGCATGCAAAAGTTTCACAGCCACTGGGAATCATCCCAAACCTGCAACACTATGCAGTCCCACCAGTCTGTGCTTGTTTCCCGGGCCCAGAATCGGTGTTCCACGGCGTGAGCCTGCTCCATTGCCACCAGGATGTTCAAATTGCCAGGACCCATACTATGAGAGAAGTCTGTGTCCATGTCCTCATCACTCTCGTCACCGCATTGCCGTTGCCTCCTCGCCTGCTTTTGCAGGTTCTGGTTCTGCACATACTGCAGGATAATGTGCAAGGTGTTTACAATGCTCATAACTGCTGCGGTGATCTGAGCAGGCTCCACACTTGCCATGAATGGCGTCTGCCGGAGAGCAGAGTTGCAGCGGAAGTGGTGGATGACGATGGTTAGCAGGCCTACTGCAACGTCTGCTTCCAGCAGCACCAGGACACAACAGCGGCGGTGTCGGTGAGCTGACCTGAGCGGGCTGCACGCTTGCCGTGGTATGGTGTCTGCAGGAGAGCAGAGTTGCAGTGGAAGTGGTGGATGACAACGGTTTGCAGTCCTACTGCAGCGTCTGCTGAAAGCAGTATGGCGTCCACACGGAAAAAAGGCGCGAAATGATTGTCTGCCATTGCTTTCATGGAGGGAGGGGCGACTGATGACATGTACCCAAAACCACCCGCGACAATGTTTTTGCCCCATCAGGCATTGGAAGCTTAACCCAGAATTAGAATGGGCGGCGGAGACTGCGGGAACTGTGGGATAGCTACCCACGGTGCAATGCTCGGAAAGTCGACGCTAGCCACAGTACTGTGGACGCACTTCACCAACTTAATGCACTTAGTGGGGCACACACAATCGACTGTATAAAATTGCTTCTATAAAAATCGACTTCTATAAATTTGACGCAATTTTGCAGTGTAGACATACCCTTAGGGGTGTGAATAAGCCATAGATTCATAGAATCATAGAAAATTAGCGTTGGAACAGACCTCAGGAGGTCATCCACTCCAACCCCTTGTTCAAAGCTGGACCAGCAGCAACTAAATCATCCCAGACAGGGCTTTGTCAAGCCAAGCCTTCAAAAACCTCTAAGGATGGAGATTCCACCACCTCCCTAGGTAACCCATTCCAGTACTTCACCACCCTCCTAGTGAAATAGTGTTTCCTAATATCCAACCTAGACCGCCCCTACTGCAAGTTGAGACCATTGCTCCTTGTTCTGTCATCTGCCACCACTGAGAACAGCTGAGCTCCATCCTCTTTGGAATCCCCCTTCAGGTATTTGAAGGCTACTATCAAATGCCCCCTCACTCTTCTCTTCTGCAAAATAAACAAGCCCCGTTCCCTCAGCCTCTCCTCAGAAGTCATGTGCTCCAGCCCCCTAATCATTTTTGTTGCCCTCTGCTGTACTCTCTCCAATTTGTCCACATCCTTTCTGTAGTGGGGGGCCCAAATCTGGTACTCCAGATGTGGCCTCACCAGTGCCGAATAGAGGGGAATAATCACTTCTCTCCATCTGCTAGTAATGCTCCTACTAATGCAGCCCAATATGTCATTAGCCTTCTTGGCAATAAGGCCATCCCCTGAGCAACATAAATTATACCAATCTAAGTGCCAGTGTGAACAGCACTATGTTGGCCGGAGAACTTCTCTTGCCCACATAGCTACCGCCGCTTGTGAGGGCTGGACTAACTCAGTCGATGGGAGAGCTCTGTCCCATCGGCTTAGTGCACGTGCACTAGCAGTGTTACAGCAGTGCAGCTGCAGCAGTGCAGCTGTGCCGCAGTAAGCTCCGTAGTGTAGCCATGGCCTCAGAGAAGAGTGACCTAATGGGAAAGAGCAGTGGAGGAGTGAGAGTGACTGTTGTGAAGAACTGGAGCCCTTCTACCAACACTCATTAGGTAATATCCTTATTTTATAATCTCCATAGATACTGCAGCTTGAAATCCTGTAGTGGCAGCATGGAAGCAGGGGCTGTAATAACATGCATGAAAACAAACTGATGATGTAACACTAGCATCCCATCCACTTCTTCTCCCAAACTCAATTGAGCAATCACATTGAGTAGCTGAAGTTTTTCATGAATGTTTCCATGTCTGTTGTTATTCATTATTGTTTTACTGTGGTCCATAGAGACGCCGACTAAGATCTGGCCCCCATTTTGCTAGGCACAGCACATCTTGTAAGAAACAGTCCCTACTTCTAGGATCTATGACCCTAATTCAGAAATACTTAAGCACATGCGTTCTTAACTTACATGGGTCTACACAAATACTTACATTTAAGCACCTGTTTAAGGTTTTTCTTAATCACAGTCTAATTAGGCAAGACAAATGGTTGGAAGGGAAATAAGGACTCAGAGAGGTGAGGTGGGAGTCAGTAATAGAATCCAGGTCTCTTCTGTCCCAATCTAGAGTCCTAATTACATTGCCTCCCATTTTGGCTCAAGTCTTAATTTTCACTACTCCTTTTGGGGAGCAGTTCTGACAGTAAAAGTTCATTAAACATTTTTTAAAGATCTTCCTGGGGCAGCAGGGAATATGGCCAGATTTCTTCTAATTAAAAAAAAAAAAGATAGATCTGAAATTGTAAAATCTGCAGACAGTTTTGACATTCATTAACCTGTGATGGTGCATTATTTATCTGTAGCAGAGCTTTGCAATTGATTCTAAGCACCACGTGATCCTATGAACTAAAATACATTGGCATTAACAGAAACAAGGTGGGGGGGGGGGAATGTGCTACCAAAGAGCAAAACAAAATGTGAAGTAAACTAAGTTTATAGCTTAGAAAAAACTATTGCCCCATAGGTGGAAAACGTGACCTACAATGGTCAATAATACATTTAGGATTTCCGCTATTAGCCTTGAATCCAGTCAATACTTAATATATGTGCACACAAACCAAGAGTCACAATAACCAAGTTAGTGAAAGTGCATTACATGTTGTTTACTATAAGGTTATAGTTTGAATAGGAAATTTGCATTGTTGCTTTGACAATATCAAACACCAGAAACTTAAAAAAAAAACCCAAACAACCAGACCTACAATAATTACTTCAACATCTCATTTTTTAAAAAATTGTTTCAGTAGGTGCCCTATTCATTCAGACAATTATAGCTCAAATGTACAACAGAAAAATCTTCCTCATCATGTTTTTCACTTTTTTATTAAAAACACTAAGGACACAGTTAATGAATTGGAATACTGAGATATATTAATTCAAGCTCAGCAGTTGCTCATTGGAGTCTGTTTTTGAAGCTTGTCTGTTACAAAATTGCCTTTAAATCGGTTACTGAGTGGCCAGAGAGGTTGAAGTGCTGAGATCGAATTAATATGCAAATTAGACACCATTACCTTGGGTTTGAATAGAGACTGGGAGTGGCTGGGTCATTACACATATTGAATCTATTTCCCCACGTTAAGTATCCTCACATCTTCTTGTCAACTGTCGAAATGGGCCATCTTGATTATCACTACAAAAGTTTTTTTCTCCTGCTGATAATAGCTCATCTTAATTAATTAGCCTCTTACTCCACCTTTTCATGTTTTCTGTATGTGTATATATATATCTTCTTATTATGTGTTCCATTCTATGCATCCGATGAAGTGGGCTATAGCCCACGAAAGCTTATGCTCAAATAAATTTGTTAGTCTCTAAGATGCCACAAGTACTCCTGTTCTTTTTGCGGATATAGACTAACACGGCTGCTACTCTGAAACCAGTTAATGAATTGATTATCATAACTTTTGCATGCCTGTAGATTTTAGTATTTACTAGGTAACATACTTCATATCATCTCCATATTAAATGTTCAAATCCAAGTCTTCCTTCAGATAAGGAAGCCTCTCCTGAAGCTAATTTAACACTAATTGTCATAGGCCCTGGCTCTATAACTGAACACATATGGGTGGACTCTTGTAACTGGCAAATTCTTACTGACTTCAGTAGGATTCCACACAGATATAAGCATCTGCCCATGAAGATCCAGATATCCCATCCTATATAAAATGTGCCAAGCATATTGCATTTACTGATCTGTAATTTTTCTGCCATCTCCATATTTATCAAAAACTGTGTGTGTGTCACAACTCCCCACTTGGGTCCTCAGTGGGGAATAAACCAAAGACCTTCAACATTAAAGGTACAAGCAGCCACTGCTTGGGTTAAAGGAGCAACAAAACTAGATGGCAGATGTAATAGACTCTTATCCTTTTTTTCATGTGAACCAGCCATTAGAGGGTGAGACCTGTGTTACTATAAGTTTGAAATGCACACAGCTGTAAAGGGGCTGCAAGATCTTTAGCCGACTTATTTAGCTGCCTATGTGCCTGGGATTTGGCCAGAGCTCGAGGCAGTTCCATCCTCAGCAGTATCTCACCCATCTAAAACTCAAAAACTTTAACTGGCAGTTCAAGTTGCCATAGTAAATAATCTACTTCTTATGGAAAAATAATTACTTCAGAAGTACTGGAACATATGGAAATGACCATAAATATTATACTCTCAGTTTAGGAATCCATGAATATGAAAGCTATTAATATTTTTGTATTGAAGTACCACATAAGAACCCCAGCCATGGACCAGGACCCCACTGTTAGGTGATGTACAAACACAGAACAGACAGGCAGTCCCTCCTCTGAAGAGCTTGCAATCTTTATCTATGTCATCCAGATGGATGACTTAGGTTTTATTAACTGGAACATTCTTGGGACATATTATAATAATATTATTACAGGAGCACCTTTGAGTTCATAAAGACTCGCCTGGGTATAGAAATGGATAAGAAGCAAACATGTTAAGCAGTACCAGTGGTAGCAGTGTAACATTGCAGGAATGGATGCCTCCCCTGCAAAGGCAAATAACTTTGCATTTCTCTAGAGTTTTTTTGTTTGTTTGTTTTGGAAGTTTCACAAACCCAGACATGACAGCTCTGAAATAGGGAAGACAAAGCAAACCGAAGTCAGATTTTATTTAACCTGACCATTTAAAATGAATGTTTTCTTCTGTGGCTCTATTGATGGCTTTTTTTTTCTTTTAGTTATTTATAGTTGAACAAAAACTTGTTTTAGGATCTAAAATGTTTAGGAGCCAGGAAAAGTTTCACCATGATTACGTAAACTTCTTTTAGGTACAGCAGCCTAATAATTCCATCTTTAAAGATGCAGTCCCCTTTGGTATAATCATTAGCAGCAATCAAACAGGTCCTTAAAGAGAGTGCTGCTTGGTATTTCACTAGTCTTTCACTGCAGGCAAAATGGAGGCACTAATTTGTAGGTTAATTATCTTTTGCTACTGCATTTCCTTGGGGTATACTATGTCATTGATAACACTGATACATAGGAGAGGCACTGGATGGTGGATGCCAACTAGGCAGTGCTGATATGTATTTAATTTCAGATCCATAAACCATAGGAATAAACTTTGCTTTGTTTCCTTCAACATATTCCTTTGAGTACCTACTGCTATAACCTGCAGGGCTGGAACCCAGGATCCTAGGGGTTGTGTGCCCCTGACACTGCTGCATGGCCACTGGATACTCAGGCAAGGCTCCCAGGGGAGGGTCCTGCAAGGCTGGGCTTGGTAGGATGTACCACTCAGCAGGAGCTGATTGGTGGCCTCTCACAGCCCACTGATTGGCTGTTACCAGTGTAACCCTTCTGCCTGTCAGAGTTGGCAGCAACAAGTGCTGGGTTCAGTATCTAGGGATTCCATTCCAATAACGCAAAACCGGCTCGAGCCCCCACCCAGTGACCTGGGACAAATATATACCACCCCCGCTGGCCGCCTCCAAGAGGCAGTACTTCCCCTCTTGCAAGCACAGAGTCTGAGTGTAGCAAAAGCCTTTTAATAACAGAGAGAAACAATGTGGCATTATGTTGGAGAAACACCACCAACAGGATTCATAACACAACCCATGAGCAAAAACCCACCCCAAGCAAATTGGGGCGTGTCCTTTCCCTTTGGTTCTTGAGTCCAGCAACCCAAAGTCACCCAAAGTCCAACAACCCAAAAGTCTCTGTCCCTGATCAGTGCAGCACTGAAAGTTTATCTGCAGTTTTATCTCCCAACCTGGGTGAAGTAGCGGGGGGTTAAAGGGCACCTTACATGGTTGAAAGCCGATTGCACCACCTCTACATGGGTCTCCGCTCTGCTCCACCAGCTATCCCACGAAGTGCTCCGATCTGCCAGCCGCCCCCATGAGCCACTCCAGCCGCCCCCGCGAACTGCTCTGCTCCACCAGCCACTCTGCTCTGCCAGCCATCCCATGAGCCGCTCCAGCCGTCCCCGCAAACTGCTCCACAATATAGACCCCCCCCACTACTTAACACAACACTCAGTGATTTCAGCTCTTAATAACTTTAGCTCTTTTATGATTTCAGCTTGTAGTAGGGGAGCCTCAGTGCTGGTGCACCATTGGCCCAAAGTGAATTCAGCTCAACAGCCTATAACTAGACTCCTAATAGAATCAAAATTAGCTCTGATATTCCATGGGGTGGGCGGGCGGGGGCAAGGGAGAGGGAAGGAAGTGCAATTAGCATATAGGACCCTCACCAGGGGGCCCATACCACCAAATATCACTATCTATCCCCAACCTCTCTCCATTCACTGAGTTTTGGAACTCATGTCCCTTGCCTAGCGAGTGCTACTTAGTTGATGGCGAGTCCCTCCATCATAACAAAAGGCCAAGTACAGTTCCACTGTCCTTGATTCACATAATCAGGATAATGACAATTTATTCTTCCTGCCCAATAACAGAGAAACTGGGGATCCCACAGCAGCCAAAGTGACCATTTGGGCAGCTATGGGCCCATGCTAGGTGGGGTGGGTGTGCCTATGCAAATGAGATCGGCCCCTGAAGTTCTTTTCCACAACTTGCCACAACTCACCACCAGATGTCAGGGTGGAGCTCATCCTGACTCTGCTTACACCAGGATACCAGTACTTAAACCAGAAGGAGATGCAGGGAAGCTGTCTGAGCAACAGCACAGACTACCTGCCTGTCTTGCTCTAGACCCTGCGTGTGATAGCCACTAGAATCTGGCTTCCAACCCTGGTTTGTCCTCAACTTCACTATTGGATTGCTGCCTGTAATCTGGTGCCTGACCCCAATCTCCTGATAACTGACCCTGCCTACCTCCTGATGCCAGATTTTCTGTTTGCCCTCTGGCCTGTCTCAGACTCTGACTTCCCTTTGCCCGACTCCTGTTCTGACCATTAAGTATGACTGTCCTTGTCCCAGTCATAACACCTACTGTAGTTGGAAACAGTCATTTTTAGTTCTTTGAAAGGTGAATTTGCCAAAATTGGGAGATGTGATATTTTCACAATACCTACAGGAACACAGCACCAGTGAGAAGGAGAAAAGGAAACGTAAGTGAAACTAACAAAGACAAAGTTCATTTTATGCCTCCGCTTACATGCTAAATCTAGAAGGGATGTCTCCACCAAAGCACCACCCCGTCTGCCCTCTACCTGAATCCTGGGGCACTCTTTCCATTTAGACTTGTATCTGCAGTGTGGT
This sequence comes from Chelonia mydas, assembly GCF_015237465.2. Lineage (NCBI taxonomy): Eukaryota > Metazoa > Chordata > Testudines > Cheloniidae > Chelonia > Chelonia mydas. The sequence continues at coordinate 237,959,723 of NC_057850.1, read as the reverse complement.
AGGGGACGAGAAATGGCACACCCCGTGGTGCAGTAGCCGTTAGTCTTCCACAGCCTGGAAGATGACGTTGGAAGTAGGGATGATCAGAGATAAAACTTCCCTCCCCCTCCCTCCACCCCAACACACACACAGATATTCAAATGCCTAATTATTTTGGCTAAACATCAAAATACTTCAATTTGGAAATGCTGCTATGGAGGCTGCTAGGAGTTGTAGCTCAGTTGCCTCATGTTCCTATTCTCCTCTATGGGCTGGACTCCTGCATCAGATTACATAGAATCACAGAATATCAGGGTTGGAAGGGACCTCAGGGGTCATCTAGTCCAACCCCCTGCTCAAAGCAGGACCAATCCCCAATTTTTGTCCCAGATCCCTCAATGGCCCCCTCAAGGATTGAACTCACAACCCTGGGTTTAGCAGGCCAATACTCAAACCACTGAGCTCCCCCCAACTACATCTCCCATGATGATGCAACACAGTCTCCCGTCATGGGATTGCCTGGCCATGGGGCATCATGGGAGATGTAGTTCAACCTGGAAACCTGGCCCATTGAAAATGGAGACATGATACAACTGAACCGCAACTCTGTGGTGTATTAAAAACTGTTAGAACAGTAGGCTGTCACTGTAATTTCTCAGGGGGTTTCTTGGTCCTGATTGCAGGGTAGGGGCTCTATAGGGAATCATGCAATTTGAGTCTGTCAGCATTGCAGTCAGTTTGCAAAATCCCAGTCTTGAGCAAGGTGGAGTGAACTGTGCCTCTTTGCCTTAGGGAGCAGCCTGCTTTGTCTCTCTGATTTTGGTTCTGGTGTGCTAAGGTTCTGTATTTTAAGAAATAAAGTAATGTTAAATTGCAATGTTCCAGAAAGATAAAAAATATAAAATATTCTTACTTCTGTTTATATGCCATGAACATAAAATTCCCACAAAGCACTGGGGCAGCATTTTCAAATTGAAATATTTCAGTTTTTCAACTAAAAACTGAAAATTTCCAGAGAAAGCATACACTCCGAAAAAGTTTGTTTAATCGAAAACCCAATGTTCCCTCAAAAACAGCTTAGATTGAAAAAAGTCAACCAGCGCAACCTGGAAGCCTGACTTCGATGGAACTGCAAAGAGCCAAAGGTGGGTTCTATCTACCCAATCTTATAAAAAATCAATGATATTTTTGGGAAAAAATATTTTTTATTATTAAAATTATATTTTTTTCTTTTTTTAAAAATAAACCTGTTTAAAATGAAATTTGAAATTTAACACAACATATGTTAAGGCCTAAATTTATTATAATCTCTTAAAATATTTAAATAAAAAATAAATGTGCCAAATCCATGAGCCTTTATCAAACACTTTAGGTTAAAGACTGTTTTTTCTATATAAAGGAAGAATTAGGGGGGGAATATCTAACTTTTGAAGTCAAGCTTTATAAATATGTCACAAGAGATCGCGTATTGTATTAAGGCCTTGATCCAGGGGGACCCACTGTCTGCGCTACTAGGTGCAAGAGACTGGGAAAATCATCAGACCCAGCCTCTAACTCCAAGAGACACCATCATGCATCTAATCAGGATGATCCACTGATCCCATCTGCGTGGTATCTTCCTCTTATTTTATACTGTCTCACTACCTGAGCTCAGTTCTCAAATAATAAATATTTATGACTCCACCCACCCTGGAAACTCTTTCCAGCTCATGGAAAAACACTGAGCTACCCAGTAACTACCAGCCCTTGCTTCTGGATGATTGTGGGCGCTTCAAGTAAATGACCTTGCTCCAGCGTCTTGCATGTGTACACAGAGAGACAAACAAACAGAAATCTATTGATTTGTCAACTGCCTCCTTCTCTGTCCCTAAACAAATAAAATACTGATGTGCAAAAGACATATCCCCCAGTAACAGGGGAGATGCCTAACTGCTGAAGAAGATGCTGCCATGACATGGGCATCTAATAATCACCTGTCAGTCATGCCAACCATAATAAATTTCAGAGCTAGAGGTGACCCATTCAAGCAGCACAAGTTCGCTGATGATGATTTAAGTCACATTACTGAATTGTTAGATAAGCACCTGGAACAAGAGTTCGATGAAGAGCTAAATCAGCTTTTGACAACAGTAGCTTCATTGGCAGGCACAGAAAGAATACTTTCTTCATTTGACTAATTAATTCAAAGTTAAGAAATCAATTGGGAGGTGAAAAAGCAGGAAGAATTGTCTTTCTCTGAAATAAATGAATAAAAATGAGAATGGAGAGGATGAGATCGACTAGTTTTAAATATTTGAAGGATAGTCTAAGTAACTTGGGCCAGTGTCTCATTTTCAACAGACTTAGGTGATTAGGAACTTAAGATCCTCTCACTTTCACTTGGGTGTATTTGATCATTTTCCCAGTTGACCTGAAATAATCAATTTAATTCACTGATTAATCCTCTGTTTAATAAATCATGTAGTTGTAAATGTGAAACATGTATTGATAAGTTTCAGAGTAACAGCCGTGTTAGTCTGTATTCGCAAAAAGAAAAGGAGTACTTGTGGCACCTTAGAGACTAACCAATTTATTTGAGCATAAGCTTTCGTGAGCTACAGCTCACTTCATTGGATGCATAAAGTGCACCGATGCATCCGATGAAGTGAGCTGTAGCTCACGAAAGCTTATGCTCAAATAAATTGGTTAGTCTCTAAGGTGCCACAAGTACTCCTTTTCGTATTGATAAGAGAAGTTTATGTATCCAAAACATTTAAGTGTGTTTTGTTTAACAAAAATAAATTGCATATGCTGTTTTGTGTGTTTAATTATATTTCAGTTACTATCCTAATCAGCTTGACACAAATTATGAGCAAAAAGTTTATCTAGTAAACAAACTATGTATCATCATTTTCTAACATACTAAAAATGTACAATTAATAAGAATCTGAAAATATTAAGCTATATAATTACTTAAATAAATGTATGTAGTGTACCCTGCTAGGTAGCAAAAAGATATACCAAATATACTGTAAAGGGTCTATTTAGTTGTAAAATCAACATGTTTTAATGATAGGCATATTCTGATTGGGTGACATTCTTAGAAAATAACTGAAGTTCAAATAGAAACATTTATTAAAATCAAATATTTAAATCGAGGCTTTCCACTTGGTGATTTAAATCGCCTTGATTTAAATCAATCCACACACAAATCTGAAGAGAAGACATTTCCAAGTCTCTCCATGATAGGCCATGCAGTAGGCACTGACATCTGAATTGTTTGCTGTGGTGACATACATGTTGCACATACAGCAATTCTATCCATGGCATTTAGGTGTAAGAAAGCCTCTACTATAAGGAATTTCTGTAAAGGTATTTATACACCCATTGTGCAACATACTGATTCATGTGTATGTAATAGTGCTCTCTGCTGGATGGGGTTAGACCTGGTCCAATTTCTAGAGTCAGATTGCCCTCTAGTGGTGCCCCACAGAGAGGTTGTATTCTTTAATACTAGGGCCAGGTGGCCTCATTATTTTTTCACTGGCTTTACATCATTGATTCAAGTGGCATTATTCCTGCTTTTCAGAAAATTCAGGTTCACATACATTTAAATGTTTTGCAAAAGGAGTTTGTTTGCAATGAACTTTTTTAATTTTCAAAAGAAGAAAATGAACTGACATTGAAATTCTCATTTCTGAGAATTATGCTCAAATAAATTGGTTAGTCTCTAAGGTGCCACAAGTACTCCTTTTCTTTTTGCGAATACAGACTAACACGGCTGTTACTCTGAAACCTGTCATTTCTGATTGACACTTTCATTTTTCTTTTTTGAAACAGAATGAAATGAAAATGTCAGTTCAAAACAAAATGAGATTAAAATTGTTTCATTTTTTAAAAAGTACTGAAAATAATTGAAATATCTCACAGAAGTTGGGAAGGAATGATTTCACTGGAAATTTTTCATGGCAATAAAATTAGTTATTTTTTGATCAGCTCTAGTAGTCACTGACAGTCACCATGACAGCACAACAGCAAGCATCACTTATGGAGGAGTAGGGCCAGTGTTATTTTGTATGATCGCATTTCAAACTAATTAGACACTAATTTAGGTACTGGAATTTTTACTTGAAATTGAAATGAGTTATTACAGAGTTTCAACTCCAGCGCACAGTCTCAGACTGCTAGTGGCAGTGGTATCTTCATTTATATTAAAGTGAGGATACAATTACACATAAGATCAAGTGACAGTCAGACCCAGAAAAAACAAAAAAATAAAAATGGGAAACCAAGCCCAATGATGCAGAGGAATGCCTTAAGGCGATCTTAGCGGCAACATGTTTTACTTTCATTTACTTGAGAGAATGAGTCCACAGCCTGAAAATTGGAACAACCAGGCTAGCTTGTTGGACAACCAGATTTGAAGTTTTAGCAGCCTGTGGGCAAATGATCAGAAAACCTTCCTCGCCCCACCCCCCTCCCCCCAGCCTGGTGGCCATGCATATTTAAGCTTTATCATATCACGAAACCAGCATACAAATCTCTCCATTTGAATGAGTGCAGATTGATTTCTAGCAACATCAGACAGCAGATCAAGAATTCTTGATTTGACAAGTTGTAGGTCAAAGCACAACAAAGACAGGATTTGCTTTCTCATGTGCTTTCCCTGGTGAGAAGCATAATTCAGTAACCTCTATGTAGCACATGAAGTTACTGCACAATTTCTTTTAGAAGAAGACAACATTACTGTGGCTGATGTGACCAGCTATCAGTCTGGGCTGTAAATATACTCAAATTGCTAAATATATTTATAATGAAAATGGAGATAGAAATACACATTCAGTTATTTTAAGCATATTTATTTTATCTATTTTCAAAAGGATTTTTTTTATTATTATTATTATCAAGCTGTCTTTTGTAAACTTTGGCAACTTGTAATTTTATATTCTTGTCCAGCATGTTTGAGTCATTCTGCGCCTGGGTAGCTTGACCTTGTGTTTTCACGTCACTGGCAGCCAAGCTGTGGCGGAGGTGCCAAATGCCTCATGGATTTCTAAATTGCAGCCCTCTGCCACTCATTTTCCATAGAATACATGGCCCATAAAGATCAAACCATTCTGTACTCTGATATGGTCAGAGTGGCCTGGCTCCACTGCATGCTGGGACATATGGTCTCTATAGTCTGCCCCTCTGTATAAAGATGGCTGTAATGTACTACAGTTTGTCTAAATTAGGTGTCAAGGAGGGTGTGGTAAATATCTTTTTTTATTGGACCAACTACTGTAGGTAAAAGAGACAAGCTTTTCTTCAGGTCTGGGAAAGGGAGGCAGAGTGTCATAGCTAAATACAAGGTGGAACAGATCATTTCACATAAGAAGTTAACATGTTGCAAGAGACCATTCAAGCTGAAGCGGGCAGTTAACACTTCCATAGCTGCAGGATAAAGGATGGTTAGTGGGTTCCAGATTATTATAATGAGCCATAAATCCACTGTCTTTACTGCGGCCTTGGCTACACTTGCAAGTTAGAGCACATTAAATCAGCCCCAGGCGCCCTAACTCCTGAGGTGTCCACACTGGCAAGGCACATAGAGCACCTGGACTCTGCAGCTGGAGCGCTCCTGGTAATCTACCTCCACGAGAAGCATAGAGCTTGCTGCGCCCTGGCTGAAAAGCCCTGGTGTCAGTGTGGATGACGGAAATATTTGAGTTTCTTTAAGACAAATAGATGAAGAAGAATTTATTTTTCCTCATTTATCATAAAGGGGAAATGGAACAAATTGCGCCCTGATGTAATACCACTAAAGTCACTGAGTTACACCAGGAGAGTAATACTAGTGAATTAATCCAGAATATCCCTAGGAGAAACCATGTGGAATTGGAAACTTCCCCCTTTGCAGGCTGAAGACATCTTAAGCACAGCTGCATTAGTATGCTATGGTGCCTCCTGTTAATTCAGGTTTTTTTGTTTGCAATCACCACTCCATTTGGATTTAAGAAGGCAGACTTTTGAAGACTGCAATAATATAAATGCAGTTCTTTGATAGATTTCCTGCCAGATCCATAAGGAGAAGAGGTACAGGGTTCACCTTATCCACTCCAGTCTAATGGAGTGCACCAGTGGTTCCCGGTGTGCTTCTCTGGTTAGCTGTCAGAGGTCATGGGGCTTGTATCGTGAATGGGATAGGCACTACCAGGAATTACTTCAATCCATTAAGTCGACAGTTTGCTTTTGTAAGTGGATGGTGACAATAAAGGTAAGAGGAAGCAGGCAATAGATAGATCAGGCAAATAGATCAGGGAGCCCAGAAAGACTTCTGTTTCACAAGAGCCTGGCAAGATTTCCCATCAAATTGTCAATATTTTAAAGAGACCTAAGATTGCAACTGACTTTTTCCATTATTGCCTGTTCTTACTCCAGCAGAGCTGTGACCACAACACAGAAATTTCAGGTTTTGATACCATCACTGGAGGGCTAGTTCTTATTATTGAACAAGTGGCTAACTGAGCAATAGGAACCATAAAGCGGTTTTTCTGCACTCATGTAATACCTACCCATTTCTAACAGAGGTTTTTATTTCTAGCTTTGATTTTTGCAGATTTTTTTTAACTTCATTGTAAGTCAGAACGTCTAGCAATATCAGAACTAGGCCCCAATTCTGCAAACACTTATTACAGACTTAAATGTACTCCCATGAATCGCCCTAATGTTTGTAGGCTCCAGAGGCTTAATTTGATATTGGCTTTCAATATACTGTCAGGCTTCAAATTCTATTTCTGCCTTTTAAAAAATAAGGATGGATAATGCATTAAAAATTAACTTAGTTGACCTATTTAAAAACCTCTATTATTAATTTGAAGTGAGTTTGTAATTGCTGAATAGCTTCCAAGAAAAATGGTGGAAATCCCATGTCTTGGGACTTTTAGATCTAGGTAAAACATTAAGCAAAACACTGTAGGGAACAATCTTATACTGGAAAAAATGAAATATATATATAATTGGTTTTTAGATTTTCTGTTTTTTCCCCTCTCTCTCCCCTGCCCTTCCACCATTTTCAGTGGCAAAATGGGGCTGGGAAATGGAGGGAGGAACAAAAACTCAAAAAATGAAGAAGAAAAAAGAAAAAGAAATTTTCTGCAAATGTTGAAAGAGTCTGTTGTGAGTTAGGTGTGTTTGTATGTGTGTGTTTGTGATTTTTTTTGTGAAACATGTCTATATATTTTTCATCCAGCGTGCCCCAGAATCCAGCAGGTGTAAAGGGAGAGAGCTGCCTTTGTATTTCATCGAGATAGTTAAGAGAACAGTACAACATTTTTCTTCAAAATGTTTCTGGTTCTCCCCCGCATCTTTTCAACAAAAATTTGTGTTGAAAATTTTTGGCTAGCACTGGTATTTGAGCCAGCTGTCCAAACCCAGAATGTTATGAACGCATACAATTCTTTGCTCAGTAAGTGAGGTTCCCTGGCACTTGTATGAGAAAACGATGAGCCCTTGCTCTATCGATGAATGAATATCCTGCCCAGGTGCCACCGTGAATGGGTGCTTTATGAATACTTAGATTCTTTCTTAGATTAACCCTTGTGTTGAAGGTTTAATAGTGACTTAAGTAGCACAGAAGCCCTCTGCACAGGTATGAATTTCATTATTCAAAGGTAGTAAAATTTTTGCAGGTTAACTCATCATTTCTGTTGTCTGCCAGCTAGTGGCCAGACACTACAGCAGATTTAATCAGATATCAGTGTTCCCCATCTGGTGCCCGGAATAGCTGAGTACCTTCTGTGCTACTCACTTCCACTGAGGCTTGAACAAAGAGGCTCTTGCTCTAAATGAAACCTCCCACCAACTCAATTAGGAGTTTTGCTAAGCTCATCTCATGGAAGTTTCACTGTGCATATCTTACATTTGTTCTGCAAAAAACAAGACATTTCAATTTTTTTTTATTTCAGGCATGTGTTACCTGGAAAACCACTGAGGGTTTCTTTTTTTTTTTCTTTTTTTTGGTACCTGCCAGCATCCTATTTTGCCATGTCACCTGCACATTTCTAATAAGTGAACGGCTTCTCTGTACTGTAACTGACTTTTATTGGGCGGCTCAGCATCACAGTAACTATGCTCACCCCTTGAATTGAGATACCTTTTTTGACAAATGCTTTGCTAATTGCTTTTGGCACCAATCAGCATCTGAAATGAAAAGTTGCCATATGTAACTTTGCACTGGCTCAAAAAGACAATAAGCCGTTGTTGGTATGTAGAAAAATAAGGCATGAAAATGTATGGGTGCCATTCATTAGTCACTAAGATTACAGATTAAACAAAAACATAATCTCATTTCAGACAGGATACAACTGCTTCACTTTACATTTTCCAGTCCATTTTAATACTTGCAAAATTCACAGGTAGTAACTGAACATTCAAATTCCTAGGCTGTCTCACAGACACAATTAAAAAGAAATAACTCTCCAGTGGATGAATCAATCCTCTTGTAAATCTCCTCTCCCTTGTTTAAAACTATTTGTTTCCAGAAATATACTCAATGTAAAGACAAATCCCTTTCACAGTTGTTTTATGACTACTTTTTTTGGTGGCTAATTTTTCTGAAAGACTGAATGTTGACAATAAAAATATACAGGATTTGTGACAGAAACATCCAGAAAGTGACAAAATCTTGATTTGATAATCATAAAACCTATGACTGAAACTTTTGCAATGTTTTAAACTGCAGACTTCTTGGAACTGCAGGTGAGCAGTGAAGTAATGCATAAATGCATTTTGTGAAAAGGAAAACAGCCTTATTGCTTCATCAATATCCTTCGCCTTCTTTAATGCATTGGAGATTCCATTAAACAAGGTTATTCTTTGTGCTAGCAACAAACTACACTCAATGGTCAGGTCACATCTGACAATGCAAGAAGCCTACGGAAAATACAGGAGCACCCAAACCTTTCCTAAGCAAGGCCTGCATTGGAACTGACCAATGTCACACCTAATTTGTTTGCAGTCTGTTTGTAACCATGTTGGTCATAAAAATAAGCCCCGGGGCTTAAATTCATAACTATGTTAGACACTAAAAATCAGAGACTGAGGGCATGGCTACGCTTGCAGATGTAGAGCGCTGGGGGTTAAACCAGCCCTCAGAGACCACAGCAGGGAAAATGCTGCAGTGTGTTCACACTGTCAGCTACAAGCGCAGTGGTGTGGCCACATTAGGAGCTCTTGCAACGCCACAGAGAGCAGTGCATTGTGGTAGCTATCCCAGTGTGCAAGTGGCTACAGCCTACTTTTCAAATGGGGGTTGGGGGTGGAGTGTGACAGGCAGTGTGTTGTGTGTATGTGGGGGGAGAGACTGTGTTTTGGGGGGCAGAGAGTGTGTCAGCATGCTGCCTTGTAAGTTCAGACAGCGGCAGAGGGAAGGGGGAATCCCTGACATCAGCCCTCAACCTCGCCTCTCTCTCACTCACACACACGCACAAATGCCTGCCTCTGCAGCAGGAGCATTCCACAGTAATGGTTGCTTTACCCCGGAGCAGAGAAGTATGCCGGCTGTCAGAAATGGAGCTGTGAAAGGGGATATCTGCATGCCTGCTGCCGAGTACAAAACAATGACAAGAGTGGCCACTTGACTTCAAGGGATTATGGGACGTTTCCAGAGGCCAGTTACAGCGCAGTAATGAAACACAATACCCTCAACAAGAGCAGAGGAATGCTCTATTATTTAGATCAGTAGTTCAGGACTGGGGAGACTTGGGTTCAAATCTCTGTTCTACCATAGACTTCCTATATGACCCTGGACAAGTCACTTAAGGCAGTGTTTTTAGGTGCAAAGGAGCACCACATTGGAATTTTCAAAAGCACCCAAGTCCAGATCTTCAAAGATATTTAGGCTAGAGGTCTGCTCGGGCCTAGTTTTTAGGCCCAACCTGGGCTCAAGCCCGCCTGACTCAATCTGAGTCAGAGAGGGTCTAGTTATGTTCTGATCTGATTGTGACTTTTCCCCTCAGAGTTGAGTAAGTGCCACTGTCGCTGCCTCCTTCCTGTAGGGCTGGCTCTTCTACTCCTGCCTGTGGGGTCAGCATAGTAGTGGCTGTGTGCCCTGCTCCTGTCAGCTGCCACTGCACCAACCCCATGGGCAGGTGGAGACGAGGTGACCTGACCTGAACCTGAGAAGGTCCGGTTGTTTTTCCACCTGACCTGACTCTTGTAGTTGGATCCCATTGGGTTTGGGTCGGGTTGCAGGCCTCCAACTTCGGTGCCTAATTTTCGGTGCCTAATTGTTTTCAATAAGATACAAACAAAGGTACAAGGTAGGCACTGAATTCCCACTGATTTCAATGGAAGTTTAGGCAACTAAATACTTTTGAAGATCTAGTCTTGAACTCCCATTGACTTCAGTACCTAAGTACCTTTAAAAATCTATCCCATAGACTTTCTGTGCCTCAGTTCCTCATCTGCAAAATGGGAATAATTGCACTTCCCTACCTCGCTGTTATAAAAATAAATACATTAAAGAATGTGAGGCATTCAAATACTACGGTAATGGGGGCCCTATAAGTAATTTAGATAGAATAAGTCATACCTAGTGCAAAAGAAATAATTCTCTTTGCCCTATATATGTCTCTGAGAAGAGGATCTCTGCTATTCTGTCCTCCTTTTACAACATCTCAGTTTATTAGAAGGTATTTGGAAGTACAATAGTAAGGTTAAACACACTTCAAAAGCCGTCATCCTGATAAACGAATTTAAAGTTTATATTTTATTCCTATTTTGTTAGCATGTTGACATTAATAAAGTAACTTCTGTTATATCCTCACCAATTAATTGTGGTAATCACCAGGAGTCAATTAACTGGTGTACTTTACAAAGCACATTTACAGACATTTTGTGTTAGTAACTTACTTTTCATTAAATCAACATGGTAAAGCAGCTCTTCCTTTCAACCCTGACACATACTAGCAACTTGCCAAGTTTTTTAACAATCAAAGAGTAGATTAGATAGGACCCCTGTGCTGATGATAAAACATTCTCTGCTATGTGCTGGTTGGTAATAAATTAGAAAGGAGGATAAGCTGCAATATAGTCCTCACAATACCATTTATGCATACCAATATAAATAGCAGACCTGAAATTCTTCCCCTCTCCCCGCCACAATTCGAAGTGCTAATAATAAACATGAAATTCTAGTGCAAGGTACAAGGGCCTGAGCCGATACCCAGCTGTGCATGTGAGTATTTTCTCATATGAGTAAGTTACTTATGTGCACAGGTGTTTGCAGGCTCAGGTGCTAAGTATGCCTTATCAGGCCCTAACCCTACAACGGAGTCAGAGCTGGACAACTCACAGTAAAGTCAATGGGGTTTCGTACAGACCTGTTCAGGTGCGATAGTAGCATTGTTCCATATGGAATAAACAAACTACAGTTAAGCCAAACAACTAAAAGGTAAGTCACGATAGTATTAATCTGGAATTATTATTTTTGCGTTAAGGACTAGCTCCTCATCTGGTGTAAACTGAGGTATCTCCATTAACATGAAAGGAGCTACACTAATTTATACCAGCTGAGGATCTAGTCCTACTTTTGAAGTTGGAAATAAAGTTTTCAGGTGTGTCTTTAAAAATAATAAAATATATGATTTCAGTGTAAAGAATACAGTTATAATTCAGAATTTTTCCTATTTTAAGACATTAAAAATAACATGGGAAAGAATTCCTAAGATATATTATACAGCATCAATCAATAGTCTTTACTTTAAAAGGGGCGCATTTCAGACTAAACATATTAGGTACAAAGAAAAGCTCACCGTATGTATTTTTTCTCCACAGCCAATGTTCCCGGTGAAAGTTTGAAGACTTCTTGTAGTGTTGGCTATATACCCTTTAATACAGTGAACAAAAATATGCACTTATGCTTTGAATGTGATCTGCCCGATCACACAGAACGTACTGTAGCAGCTTCCATACAAAGAAGCTATTGTAAACTAAGGTAAATATGTAAAATGAATACCTACATCCTTTTCATTTAAAATATATTTAAATGAGTTCTAAATCCACTATATATATATAGTGGATATATATATAGTGGAATATATATATAGGGATGATTACTTGAAGTATCAAACAAACTTTTGTTGTTGTTTTTTTAGATAGCTTCACAAATAAAAGGAAACTTTTTTAAAAAAGCCATAATGTTACCCTATCCTTGTTTCAATCATATAAATGTTATTTCCAATATGGTGTCAGATATTGACCATCCGAAACTTGATAAATCAGAAGACAGATTGCAGGAGAGCTCTATGTGTTTAAGTATCAAGCTGATCTATAACTTTCACACCAACCAGAAACCATTTATTGTCAGTGCTGTCCAGAATATATCCTGACAGTTCAGTGGGAGTTTCAGTGCCATTTATTTTCAAATCAATACTCAATTACTAAGAGGAAGATTCACTCCCTTACCCATTTTCAAAATGAAATTATGGACTAGAGCAATAACACTTAGTCAAGGCAAGCCACTGTCCATTAACTCATGATGCTACCAAAAAACCATCGAGATACTTTATTAAAGCTCAGACTTTTTTCTGCTTTTAATTAATCATTGTGAAAAAGGCCTTTCACATTGTGACTGATGACCAGGGAAACAATTTTCTCCTAACTGCCTTTTAATTTTAACTCTGGGAGTGCTCATTGACTGAATCTCAAAACAACCCGTCAATGCTAGTTTTTAATGTGTTTTCTCCTTTGTTATTGAGAAGAATGGAGTGGCAATGAGGCTTTGTGCTCCTCTTCATAACTCAAGTAATTGATTCAGTAAATGCTTCACATTTGCTAGTGGATAAAAAGTGCTGTCAATGTAGATAGTAGGTCCTATATAAATTACTCCATTAACAGGAAATAAAGCTATTTACAGTTTTAAAGTGTCAGCTGCTTTAAAAGAAAAAAAAGGAATCCTGCTTCTTACACATCTGTGCGGATTTCTTGCTGTAAGTGCTAGTAAAATGATTAAAAGAATCAGAAAAAGATTAGTAAACCAAGACTCAGGACACTCAGGAATATTAATCTGAATTAAGTAAAGGTGTGAATTTAAAATGGATTAGTTAAACTGCATTAAATCCCTGTGTGGATCCCTCATTCAGAATGAAAGTGGCCTTATTTTGTTTATCTTAGTTCACTTTCAGGCCACTTTCATTCTAAATGAGAGTATCCACAAAGGGGTTTAATACAATTTAACCATTGCACTTTAAATTCACACCTTTACTTAATTCAGATGAATTTTCCTGAGTATCCTCATGTAGACAAGCCGTAGAGTGCCAATCCAGAAAAGATTTATGCACATGAGCAGTACTGCAGACTACTCACATTGGTAAAGTAACTCCTGTGCAAAAATATTTCTACAATCAGGGACTAAATAGTAATAATCTTACCATTAATACAGTTTAAATCTTATATATCAATATTTTATTCTTGTCTTTTTTTCTCATCCGTGGGATGTCGAGTTGGAAGGATACTGTCTGTCTAGTCAATGATATAAGGAACAGTTTGCTTTTCTATGAAAAATTTAATTTTCATCTATTGAGGAAACATAAAGAGCATTGGAAGATATTAAGGAAAAAAGAGATGCATTTTATATATTTCCAACAGATATGCATTATCCGCTACTTTGTAGCATCTTGCAAAAGATAGTCACTTACTGTCAATGTTTGACAGTGAAATCCAGGAAGTGCACACCTGCTAAAAGCAATGCTATCACTAAAGTTTGAGACATAGTGGTAGTACAATGCTACATGCAAACATAGAAATCTTGTTATATGTAGAAACACTGAAATAAAAAAAAATAGATGATGTATTTGGTATTGTTTTATTTTTGGAACCTGCAGAGAAGACAGCTGCAGAGGGAGCTGATGGACAGACAGCTGTCTTTTTTGGTGGCTTTATTGTTCTGGCTGAAAATCTGAAACTAATACAAAAGTGAGGCTTTGCACTGTGGAGTGGGGATAGTACAGAGCCCCCTGAACATTTAAAGGGACAGGACATCACATTCCTCCACCCTACTTTAAAAAAACTTTCCAAACACATATACATTATCGTTTACATGGCTAACATGAAACACTATATAGACTAACTAAAATGTGTGGGTGGATTAACACAGACTCTTAAATTGCAAGGGATTATTCTGTCCTGGAATATCAACTCATTAACTAAACAACTTATAAATGCAGGCTCGCAACTGTTTTTCAGGTTTCAGAGTAACAGCCGTGTTAGTCTGTATTTGCAAAAAGAAAAGGAGTACTTGTGGCACCTTAGAGACTAACCAATTTATTTGAGCATGAGCTTTCGTGAGCTACAGCTCACTTCATCGGATGCATACTGTGGAAACTGCAGAAGACATTATATACATACAGAGACCATGAAACAATACCTCCTCCCACCCCACTCTCCTGCTGGTAATAGCTTATCTAAAGTGATCATCAAGTTGGGCCATTTCCAGCACAAATCCAGGTTTTCTCACCCTCCGCCCCCCCCACCCCCCACACAAACTCACTCTCCTGCTGGTTTTTCACACTCTTTTGGGATAATGTGGTGACGGTGGTGCAGCAGTGTGACAGGATGTACCAGGCCCTTTGAGGCCCCCTGCTGGAGGTCTCACACTCCTACCACACCCCACCCCAGAAAAGGAGCAGTGAAGGTAGGTCCTCCAGATCTGCCTAGAAAGGCTGCAGGGAAGCAGCCAACCAGAGCACAGCAGTCTCAGAAAAAAGGAGCTGCAGGGGCTGAGCAAGTCAGTTCCTGGCTGGGACCAGAACAGTAAGGAAGAGTGCTCCTTGCTGGAGCTCAGGGAGAACCAGAAGATGGGTTCTGGTGGCACTGGCATTTGGTAAGGGAGAAGAGGAGTGGAGACCTTCAGCCATGAGGTAAGAGTGAAGAGGAAGGGGCTAGATGAGAAGCAGCCCAGAGAATAACAGTAACAACTATTACAGAAAGCAGCCCATAGTTGCTATTTGTAGGGTCACTGGGTTGGGACAAGCAGAGTAGTGGGCTGGCCCCATTCACTCCAGTGGTGAAGTGGCCAAAGCCCCAAGAAAGGGACATGTTTAGTTTTGAAGCCCAAGCACAGTGCAGAAATTTCAAGTGCTCAAGGACAGGGCAGAAGACTGCAGTGGGCCAACTATTTGTTGAACTCTGTTACTCCCCTGGAAGGGGACTAAAATGAAGGAACAGCCTGGCTGGAGAGCTGGGGCAATAAGAACTGATAAGACAAAGAGTCTCCATAGAGAAAGTCTTGGGGGCACTGCTCTATACTGGGGCAGGCATGGACTTAAAGCTAGCCCAGAAGGGGCTGTGGACTGAGCCCCGAGATGGGGCTAAAGACTTTAACAAGGGCACAGGGACAGGCCCTGTTGGACTTTCTACTAGGAAGGCATTTGTTCATGCCTATTGACTGTGTGTGACTTGACCAGAGGGCTGGGCCGCTGAAAACCCATGCTGTTAACTGTTGTTCATAGGGGCACTGGGAGCAGAGAGAGAAAGTGCAGGTTTACACGCAACTGACAGGAGGTGCTCATGAGAGGTGAGTGTCCCCCTCATAAGAAGTGTCCTTAACACCAGGAATAGTCAGTGGTAAGGAATCAGCTGGATCTGATACCAAAAGTTTCTTCCATCAAGTTGTCAAAATTAGGAGTGGTAACGCAAGGAGGTTCTACTGGAGGAACAGAAAATCCTACTGGGACATCCTCAAACTTAAGTACTAGTCAAGGCTGCAACTGCTCCGTTTGTCATGCTGATAAAACATCATCAGATAGTTTTACAGCAAACAAACAGGTCCCGTGCATTTTTACAAGTAATCCATCAGCAAGGTAAAATATCTACCATACATTAGATATGAAATTTCCAAATTCCAAAGATAATGCCAAGGACTTCTCAATCTGCTTGTGCGTAGTTATTAGGAGTGGTGAGTGATCAAGATGCAAAAGAATTCGTTTCTCCATGCCATTCTGAAGAACATGGGAAAGAACTGCACACATTCAGTATGGTAAAGCCTCACAAACCAATTGCAATGGTAGCAAAGCATCAAAATGTGTAAGAACTTTGGCCGATGTCAACAGTGTCTTTGTTTCCTTAAATGCACATTCATGCTCTCTAGTCCATTTCCATATTTTTCTTGGAACAGTTCATGTAAAGGTGCCAATAATGTCATCAGATTAGGCAGAAATTTACCATAGTAGTTAAGCTGTCCTAAGAATGAACATAACTGTGAGATATTCTCTGTCAATGCCATTTGAAGAACTACCTTCTCTTTCTCTAGTGATTTCCTTAAGCCCATGGCATCAAATATACATCCAAGGTATTGAACTGAAGGTTTGAAAAACTCTCATTTGTCTTGACTTACTCCCTATCCACTGTCTTCCAAACATTGCAAGACAGAGTCCAAATGTCAAAGATGATCCTCTTGATCCTTTCCTGTAACTAGGATGTCATCCAAAGAGCACTGAATTCTATTCAATCCCTTCAGAAGCTCAGTCCCTTCAGAAGCTCTGGAACAAAGCACTTGTGGATGTGATACTGAAAGGAACCTATTGTAACAATCTTTTTTGTGTTGATTGTGAGATATTTGCAAGATGCTGGATCAATCTCCATCTGTAGGTATGCACTGAACAAAATCAATTTACTGAAACACTGGTCAGCCACTAAGAGTAGCAAACAAATCTTCAATATGAGGTAGGGATACTGATCTCCACCTAAAACTGGATTCAGTGTCACTTTGAAATCTCCACAAATTGAGACTGAGCCATCCTTCTGAATCACTGGTATGATAGGCGTAGCCCAGTCATTGTGTGAAACTGGTGACAAGACTCCAATGTTCACTAAACGGTCCAAATCCGCTTTCACCAGGGTCTTCAGAGAATAAGGCACAATTTTGTGTTTGCAATATTTTGGCTGATAGTCAGACTTAACTGTGAGCTTCACTGGTACATTGCTCATCCATCTAAGCTCTTTTTCAGTATTTATTGAAGATTTCCAGATGCTTTAGCATTGCCTTGACCTTGGTACAATTCACCTTCAGCTTCTCAAACCAAGATCTGCCAAAAAATGCTATTGTTTGAGCTCACATGCTCCCAGACAGGAGTCCCGTCCATGTAGTGGTCTGCGTCTCCTGTCCGGGAGAGTGCAAGCCGCTTGCCTGCACTAGCATGACCAGGGACTGATGCATGTGAGCCTGGTGCCCACCCAAGTGGGCAGGACTGGCGGCGGTACAGCCATGCCGCAGGAGCTGCCCGTGCAGGGTGCTGGCTCCTGCATGCGGCGGCCTGACATGCTGCTGCTTTCACCACTGTGGTTCATAGTAGAGCCCTACAGCTCCACAGATACCCCATTTCCATCCACAGATATCCGCATCTGTGGATATAGATTTTGTATCTGCGCAGGGCTCTACAGTTTTGACTCAAAAGCATCATAACCTGAAGTATCCACCACATCCCTTGATAGCTTGTTTCAATGGTTAATCACCTTCACTGTTAAAAATCTGTGCTTTATTTCCAATTTGAATTTGTCTGGCTTCACCTTCTAATCATTGGTTCTTGTTATGCCTTTCTTCACTAGACTAAAGATCCCCTTTAATACCCAGTTTTTCCACCCGGTGAAGATATTTGTACATTGTAATCATCTCAAGCTTCTTTTTGATAAATTAAACAGATCCAGCTCTCTAAATCTCTCACTGTTAGGCATTTTCTCCAGTTCTTGAATTGCTTTTACGACTCTTGAATGCACCCTTTCCCATTGTTCATTTTTTTTAATGTGGACACCAGAACTGTACACATCAGTCCAATATCAGGGTCACCAGCGATTGTATACAGAGGCAAAATCACCTCCCTACTCCTAATCCGTAGTTCTCTGTTAATACATCCAAGGATTTCATTAGCCCTGTTCGACGCAGTATCACACTGGGAGGTCATGTTGAATTCCTTATCCACACTGACCACTGCATCCTTCTCAGAGTCACAGCTTTTCAGGGGATAGTCACCCATTCTGGAGGTATGATCTACATTCCTTGTTCCTAGACATATAATTTTGCATTTGACTATGTTAAAATGAATTTTGTTTGAATGGGCTCAGCTCATCAGATCGTTCTGTCTGACTGCCCTGTCCTCATTGTTATTTACCAGTCTGTGTGTCAAGAATGACATGATATTTATTTCCAGATCCTTGACAAAAATGTTGAATGGTATCAGGTGTTCTGCATGGGGAAATCTTGGTGGATCAGTAAACTGCCTGGACCACTACTGGTAGCTGGACTATCGATTATCATACTTACTGCCAGAAACAGCCAAGTCAGCAGGCCTTTAGCCAGCCCATGCAGCAACCTTAGCATAACTAAGCCAGGAAGGGAGTGGGTTGGAGCAATCACAAGAAGGGAGCTGTCATAAACATAAAGGGAAGGGTAAACACCTTTAAAATCCCTCCTGACCAGAGGAAAAACCCTTTCACCTGTAAAGGGTTAAGAAGCTAGGATAACCTCGCAGGCACCTGACCAAAATGACCAATGAGGAGACAAGATATTTTCAAAGCTGGAGGGGGGCAGAAACAAAGGCTCTCTCTGGTTGTGTGATGCTTTTGCCGGGAACAGAACAGGAATGGAGTCTTAGAACTTAGTAAGTAATTTAGCTAGATATGCGTTAGATTCTGTTTTGTTTAATGACAGGTTTCAGAGTAACAGCCGTGTTAGTCTGTATTCATAAAAAGAAAAGGAGTACTTGTGGCACCTTAGAGACTAACCAGTTTATTTGAGCATGAGCTTTCGTGAGCTACAGCTCACTTCATCGGATGCATAGCATATAGTGGAAACTGCAGAAGACATTATATACACACAGAGACCATGAAACAAAACTTCCTCCCACCTCACTCCCCCGCTGGCAACAGCTTATCTAAAGTGATCCTCAAGTAGAGCCATTTCCAGCACAAATCCAGGTTTTCTCACCCTTCCCCCCCCCCCCCCCCAGCAGGAGAGTGAATTTGTATGTGGGGGGTGGGGAAAGGGTGAGAAAACCTGGATTTGTGCTGGAAATGGCTCTACTTGAGGATCACTTTAGATAAGCTGTTGCCAGCGGGGGAGTGAGGTGGGAGGAAGTTTTGTTTCATGGTCTCTGTGTGTATATAATGTCTTCTGCAGTTTCCACGATATGCTATGCATCCGATGAAGTGAGCTGTAGCTCACGAAAGCTCATGCTCAAATAAACTGGTTAGTCTCTAAGGTGCCACAAGTACTCCTTTTGTTTTGTTTAAGTGGCTGATAAAATAGCTGTGCTGAATGGAATGTATATTCCTGTTTTTGTGTTTTTTTGTAACTTAAGGTTTTGCCTAGAGGGATTCTCTATGTTTTGAATCTGATTACCCTGTGAGGTATTTACCATCCTGATTTTACAGAGGTGATTCTTTTACTTTTTTCTTCAATTAAAATTCTTCTTTTAAGAACCTGATTGCTTTTTCATTGTTCTTAAGATCCAAGGGTTTAGGTCTGTGTTCACCTATGCAAATTGGTGAGGATTTTTATCAAGCCTTCCCCAGGAAAGGGGGTATAGGGTTTGGGGAGGATTTTTGGGGGAAAGACGTTTCCAAGCGGGCTCTTTCCCGGTTACATATCTGTTAGATGCTTGGTGGTGGCAGCAATAAAGTCCAAGGGCAAAAGGTAAAATAGTTTGTACCTTGGGGAAGTTTTAACCTAAGCTGGTAAAAATAAGCTTAGGGGGTTTTCATGCAGGTCCTCACATCTGTACCCTAGAGTTCAGAGTGGGGAAGGAAACTTGACAGGAGCCTTTTCCTGTTCCTTCCTAAGAAGATCTCGATTGAAATGGCTGAGAGATGTGTTTTTTAGAATTGTCCTCTGAGATGTGTTTCTCAGGACCCTCAAGCATGAGGACTTTGTAAAAATACATCTGTCTAACAGTCTGAGGAAACCTCTTGCTTAATCTTTGAAATTGCTTGCTTAACAAGTGTGGTTTTTTTTGTTTTATTTTGTTTTTTGTTTGACATGTTGTTGTCCATACTAATGATATATAAAAGGTGAGAAGTTTGGGTTAGTTGGATCACTTAATGGACACAGCTGAGGGTTCCCAATGACAAATGGAAGATGGGCCATTGGATGTCTGTCACTGTACCACTCAAAAACCGCTCCAGACTTTGGTAATTATTTGAGGGTGAGGGTGTTTTACTAACCTGTTGCAGACCATTATAAATGCTTGAGACTAAATAAAGTGTAGCTCTAAGTGAGAGCACTCTTTTATTGTACTATTTGTTGCAATCATCTATCTATAGGACAGCTGTGTCCCCATTTATTTAATTCCTGGCACCCCCTCTCCAAGGGTAAAAGTTACCAAGAGTTTTGGGTTCAGAGAACCCTGGGTAACACTGTTATTGATCCCTGCCGCACCCATTAGAAGCACTCCCATTTGATGTTTACTGAAGGACATAAATTTACACTATGTAGAGGTCAAGCACAGGAGTTTATTATGTACAGCACTAACGGAGTGTCACCTTGCTTATTAGGCTCAGAGACACTGTTAATTAATTGATTACAATGGAATATATGGATTTTCCATGGGCGGAGGAAAGTGATGGGGTACGCAGTCCCACTTCCACGGATAGGTCTAGCAGCAAGACATGATAGCACAGTAGCTATCATGGTCACAGATTACATAATGTCTCCGCCCATGGTCTTAAATTGACAAATTAACATTTAACATTTAATTAGTACTTTAATGTATTAGTGTAAAATATATTTGTTGAATTCTGATTTGGACTCTATAGGAATGAAGTAAAGCTTCTTTGATTGTCCAACAGATACATATCTAGAAGTAAAAGCAAAGAAACAGTGAAAGTATATGGCAACAAAGATTGTCTTTCAAGTTGCTTTATTTGTGTTTTCAGGCAGGCATTGGTCCCTGGGAAAGGGAGGTGGGAGGAGGCCATATCTTATACTGACATGCTTGAACTTTTCATAAACTCAAGGTTGGATGTGTGGGAAGAACATCTCCCTCCAGAAGAAACGATCACAACAGAAACAGGGCTTCTTTGTTCTATTTGCAACTTTGAATAAGACACAAGTATTGCCCCGAACATCTGGCATTTTGCTGACCAGGCATATCTTAGCAAAAGCAAGGTTATTTTTGGTTATTTTGCTTTTTCTTAGCTATTGCTAGGCCTCTGACTTCTTGACCAAACGCTGGACTTTGGGCCTCTACACAAATACATATATCAGGTTATTACATCAGCAATGGATTTTAACCCTTCAGTCCCTCCTCTTGACCCTAGGGTTTCCTAACCCACCAGGTCAAATATACCAATTTGAATGTACCCAGTCTATTTCGGAGTCACCGGTAAAGCACCAATACCATTAGGAATGTCAGGATAGACACTCCCCACATAACTTGACAAAATCGCACCCAGATCCATCCCCAGGGGACCTCCACTGCCTGGTTCCGTGCCTTCGAGTACTTCACATCAGCCTGGTCCACGGTTTCCCCTATCAGGATGTACCTCAGACAGCCTTCCCTAATATGCCTCTAGGCCTCGGCCACCAACTCCCCGATCTTCACCTGCAGGACCTGTAGACCCTCCTCTAGGTACTTACTGCCATAGTGCCATTCCGGATCCTATGTAAGGTTACCCATCATTGGCGGAGCACGGTGGAGCCGCGTCCCATCAACAGTCAGGGTTGCCCTTCGGGGAACCGTCATGCACAGGGATGGATGCCTTGAGGGGCAGGGCTTTCTGTTTAGCTCAATGGAGTGGTTTAGGGCAGTCACACACTAGTAGGTACCATTTATCTGAACCAGCTTCGTGTGCGCCAGTTTCTCAGTGATAGCCACTTTGAACCTAGACAAATTTGTTAGAATATTATATGGGCACGTACACAATTTCCTTAACAGAGTGGGTACAACATTCACTAGGATACAATGCTCTCCCAGCGACCTCAGAGTATGCAACGCCTTCTATCTTAATAACATGACACCTCCTCCATACCGGCAGGGAGGTCACCATCCTGGCTCGCTGTAAATGAGGGATGCCCAGAGGTACTAAAAGGTTAAAGAATATACTGTGACCTATCCAAACTGGTCTTTGGACTCTCATTGATTCTGTTTCCCCATGCCCACGGAGGGGTACTAGGGAGATAGGGTCCCACCACTTCCATAAGGGCTGGGTGGACCCCGTCATCAAGGAGATTGGTTACAATTCTCTGTGTGGTGATGGCCAAAGTTTGTCCTGCTCTCCAACAACTCTCCTTTGGTGCCTTTATTTTGGTACCATGTCAGTATAATTGGCACATTACTTGCATCCTTCCCCATGCACCACAGGGACAGCAGGAGCCTCCCCGTGGTCACTCTGGTTGTCCTTGTCACCCTTCATTTTCCCCATTGATAACTACTTTGAGCTTTTATTTGTGCTTTATTCATACTGTATAGTGACAATTATTAATAAGAGTATCACACCTTTTAAAAGTCTACATATATTACATAAACAGTTACGTTAATCAGCAAGCTTGTATTCTCCTTGAAGATATATTTTTAGTAAAACTAGGTTGACGAGCATTATATATATTCCTGTTCTTTAACTGGTTATTAACTGAATCCCATATAATCTTTTCCATTTTTTTACCTGGCACTGATGTGAGACTAAGCAGCCTATAGTTACTCAGATCATCCCACTTGCCCTTTGGAATATTGGCACATTAGCACTCTTCTAGTTTCTTGGAGTTTTCCCAATATTCAAAGTTTCATTAAAAATAACATCCAGTAAGCTAGAGATCTCCTCAGCCAGCTCTTTTAGGACAATCAGATGCAGGTTATCTGGGCCTGCTGATTTGAAAATGTTTATCCTAGTACATGGTGTTTAACATCCTCCTTAGTTACTAACAGACTGGAAAGAACTTCATGATTTTCATGTGATACAAAAACATCATCCTGCTTCTAACCAAAAAGAGAACAGAAATATTTATTAAACACTTCTGCTTTTTTTGCATTAGTAGTAACAATTTTACCATCTTGATCTAGTAATGAGCCTATGACATTGCTAGGATTTATTTTGTTCCTCGTATACTTAAAAAAAAAACCCTTATTGTCCTTCTGCTAGATATGGATTTTTCCTGATGTCTTTATAGTCCCTTATCAATTTTCTACACTTCATAACGTATAAATTGCTATTTCCTGCTCCCACCCCCATTTTTATATACTCTATTTTTATTTTAATTGATGCCTTCACTTCACCATTGGACCCGTATGAGTTTTTAGCCAAAGTTCTCCTCTTTCGTCATTGTGACATTGTGGATTTTTTGGCCATCTAAATAAAGAACTCCCAATTTTCATTCACAGTCTTTGAGCTATATTTCCCCCCCCCCCCCCCAAAAAAAAAAAAATCAATTTCCCTCATAATTTCCCTCCAGTTTCAGGAAATTTTCTTAGCCTTTTTGAAGCACCAAGTATATATACACATTACTGGTTGGGGGTGTCTTCTTCAGAAGGGGTGTATAGGCCAGACACTAAAGCGTTAATGAAGAGAACAAATCACTCTCCCAGCTGCATCTAAACTAGCTAGGAACAGTTGGGATAAAAACCTGCACCCCAGAAGAGCAGGCTGTCTGCTACAGAGACTAAGAATTGCTGAGGATAAACTCTAAAATAGCAGACAGGGAAGAGGTGCGGCCAGAGCGATGCACTCCAAGGTAGAATGATCCAGGGAATGTTGCTATGCAGAAGATGCTGTAAAGGCCATTGGTAAGAAGCAGCCCAGGGAGGCAGCAGGAGATCTGAACAAACAGTCCTTGATAGCCTAACACAGGGTCCTTGAGAAGAGATCCAGAGGGGAGGGTGGGCCTACATCCCCTACCATCATTCACAGGCAGAAAGTCTAGAATTCTTCCCCTCCACAAAGAAGGGGGCAGAGACAGTCAAAGCTCCAGCATCACTGTGGTAGTCTTAATACAAGACACTTGGACTATATTTGATTGCTCCCCGATGAATAATGGACAGAGAGATTGGGCCCCAAGGGTAGCAGTTGGAAGCTGATCACAGGATCCTTAGGACTTTGTCATGATATCCCTTACCATCTCAAAAGGGGAGGGACTCAAACAACCTAGCCAGAGGGCTGGAGTCATAAAGAGAGGCCAAGCCACAGGCCGCATTTCTGAATGGATAAAAGTGAAATTGAGGCAAGACTGTTGTTACCAAATGCCTGACCACAGGGGGTGTATTCCAGGATGAGAAGCCCGCGCTCTGTCTCTGTTTGTCATATTGAGTATAATCAGATCATGATCACTGGTCCTTAGGCAACCATCAACTTCTACTCCAGTGCTGAGTTCATCTTTCTCTGACATAATGAGGTCCAAAATAGTTACCTCCTGGTGGTTGCAATCTAAGTTCCCTGCAAGCTGTGTGGCCGCGCAGCACCCTATTTAGCATCGCACAGGTGCTAAGGGAACCTTCCCAACATAGTGCAGCCCCCAACCTGCCACGGCCGGCCAGGGTGGCCCCAACTATGCCATGGCCCGGCCCCGGCCCCAAACCTGGGCAGCTTGGCCTGGACCCAGCTGTGCCAGCCTGCCCAAACCCAGCCGGGGCAGTGCAGCGGAGCCTGGCCCCATCCGCAGCCAGGGTGGCCCAGCCCAAACCCAGGCAGCCTGGCCCAGACCTGTCACTTCTCTCCGAACCCAGCCCCAACCTGCATCTGTCACGGCCGGGGCACCTCTCCCCAAACCCCGGCCCAGATCTGCGGGAGCTGGGGGAGGGGCGCCTATCTTGCGGCCCCAGCCACAGAGCTGCTGCAGAGGGGAGAGGTGCCTCTCCCCCCACAGCCCAGGTGCTGCTGCGGGGAGAGTCCTCTCGCCCTGCCGTACCCTGGAGCACCCTCCTGCACCCCAAACCCCTCATCCCTGCCCCCACCCCAGGGCCCTCTCCCGCCAGCCAAAGCCCTCCCGCCCCACTCCAACCCTCTTCCCCAGCCCTGAGCCCCCTCCCACACTCCAAACCTCTGGGCCCCACCCCCACCACATGAATTTTGTTTTGTGCACCAATATGAAGGTGATGTGTCATACATCACCTCCATATTGGTGCACATAAAAAAATTCATTCTGCACATGGGTGGGAAAAATTAGAGGGAACACTGGTTGCAATAATTTTTTTGTGGTAGAAAATCATACCTTTTAGAGACTCAAATGATGATTGCTACTGGCTGCATGAAACCTCCAGCATGTATCTCCCTAAATGAAGTCCCCCATAATAATGCAAATTATCTTTCCCCACATTACAGACAGGTGCTTAAGGAGTAATTGACCCTCTTCTCTAGTTTGATGTGGTGGTCTGTAACAGCCCCCTGTCAGTACCCTCCCTGGGCTTTGCTTTTCAGAGCTCCCAAGCATAAAAGCATTAGATGAATTAGTTTTCTGTCTCCTGTCACAACTTCCTATAGCAGACTTGTCTCTCTTGACAAACCAGCTCTGTTCTCTAGCTGCACGGAGTTTTAGGCCACAAAGACCTTTTTAAATTCTCTCCTATTTAGCTAAGTAAGCAACCCTTTTGTTAATAATAGAAATACTAAGTATATGCAGTATGACCATGTTTAATACTCATGAATCCAATACCCATGAGTAAGAATTATGAGCCTGATATATTTCAGAGTAGCAGCCGTGTTAGTCTGTATTCGCAAAAAGAAAAGGAGTACTTGTGGCACCTTAGAGGCTAACCAATTTATTTGAGCAGAAGCTTTCGTGAGCTTTTTTGTGAGCATCCAATTAAGTGAGCTGTAGGTCACGAAAGCTTATGCTCAAATAAATTGGTTAGTCTCTAAGGTGCCACAAGTACTCCTTTTCTTTTTGCGAGCCTGATATAGAACAATTAAGTGAGATCTCCTGGAATGGGGTTAATTGTGGGAGGCCACACCCTGATGGCTTATTATGAGTCTGCTACCAAGGTCATAGCATCCCATCTGAACAGTTATCAGCTTATGATGTATTTTAGTGGGAGTCCTGCATCATTTCCATGGACAAGCAGTCACAGATGCTGCTTTCTGTGGGATTAGTAATGCCCACTGTACGTCAGTTCCCTTAGAAACCTGTGTGAAATTTGTCTAAGTTAAATTCTCACATTTATTACTGTGTTACCATGGCAATCCTCAGGTATCTCTGAAACTGACTGCATCATTCAAGTGAACTTGGTCACCTTATCCTAAATTGCTAAGTTTAAAGGCTAGAAGTTCACCATCTGACAATGTAGTTTTAAAGCTTTTAACGAGCAGGAAAATCTACATCATGTACAGCAGTGAGAAATATTAGAGGCTAAAAAATCTTGGCCATTTCCTTTCGCAAGAACCTTTGTTGATCCATCCCTCCATTGCCCCAGACTCACTGACTTTGGAATAAAAATTGCAACCCAAAAGTATTATTTTAAAATCAAAATTCTCTTGAATAAATTAGATAAAACAGATCCGGTGTATTACAACATGTTGTTGGTGCATTGTCCCAAATTATTAGCTATGAAGGAAATGATTACAAGTTCTCTTTTCCTGTGTGTTACTCTGCAGCACCTATTTAAATATCATTCGATCACTGTTTCCCTGCCTTACCACAATGTCTTTTTTGATGTTACCAATGTAGATTGATGTTCACAAAGGCCAGGGTCCCTTTATTATACTTAATCATGAAACTTCCCCTAGTTTCAATGGGAGTAGGAATGGACCTATGTTTATTAGGTGTTTCTTCTTACCCAATACTAACTACTTATTGCTACATAGAAATGCATATTAGGTTTTCCCCACACTTTGTATTATGCTAATCTAAAAGTAGAGCTGGGAGAGCTCAAAAAATCTGTCTCATGAAAAGCAAACATCCCTTAAAGAAATGTAATGTAAAGGGTTTTGTAATTACTACACTGCATTATAAATATCCATTGTCCAGGTCCGACAGCCTTTACTCATAAGAACAGCCATACTGGCTCAGACTAAAGGTCAATCTAGCCCAGTATCCTGTCTTCTCACAGTGGCCAATGCCAGGTGGCCCAGAGGGAATGAACAGAAGAGGTAATCATCAAGCGATCCATCCTCTGTCACCCATTCCCAGCTTCTGGCAAACAGAGGCCAGGGATACCATCCCCGCCCATCCTGGCTAATAGCCATTGATGGACCGATCCTCCATGAATTTACCTAGTTCTTTTTTGAACCCTGTTATAGTCTTTGCCTTCACAACATCCTCTGGTAAAGAGTTCCACAGGCTGACTGTGTGTTGTGTGAAGAAAGACTTCCTTGTGTTTGTTTTAAACCTGCTGCCTGGTGACCCCTAGTTCTCGTGTTATGAGAAGGAGTAAATAACACTTCCCTATTTACTTTCTCTACACCAATCATATCCCCCCATAGTCATCTCTCTTTCCAAGATGAAAAGTCCCAATCTTATTAATCTCTCCTCATACAGAGTAGTAGTTACTGTGGCTGGTCAAAAAAGTTTGAATGAAATATTTTCACATCAAAAATGGGATTTCATCGAAAGCAAAGTTTTCTGAAGGAAGCAATCAATTCTGTAGTAACTAAGGGGGGCAATTCACAAGAGGCACGAAGATAGAGTATGGCAGCACCTAAGTTTTCCATGCCCTGCTGCCCAGGGGAATTCGTAGCCCCAAGCTAGGTGGCCAGGCTCCCTATACAATGCATGGACGGAGTTAGGTGCCTAAGAATGGGATTCACAAAAGCCAGAATGCTGATCAGGGAGCCACCTAAACTTAGAAAATGCCAAGGAGAGGGGTGTGGCCTAAACCCCACCTTTCAAAAATATTTAAGCACTTAATTCTGGGCTGAAGGGAGACACCATCCTCCACTTGGGAGTCACACGTGGGAACCCACTCCCAGATTTAGGCATGTAAGCCAGGTGATCTCTTTTTTTTCAAGAGAAACAGAGGAAGGAGGACCCTGACCTCCCCCATTTTAACCTTTAGCCTGGTAGTTGGAGAACTCATCCAGGATGTGGGAGACCTGGGTTCAGTTTCCTCCTCAGCCTGATGTGGTTCTCCCTCACTTCCTAGGTGAGTGCTCTAACCACTGAGCTATAGGGTTTTCTGAGGTGGCCCTCTCTTAATCTCTCCTGCTGAAGCTGTTCCACTTCGTACAAAATATTTAAATAGTTATTGGACCACTGACAAAGAAACTGACTCTATAGCTCATTTGTGTGAGTAGGGCACCCTCCTAAAAAGGGGGAGACCCTGGTTCAAATCCCTGATCCATCTACGAGATCAGGGTAAGATAGGAGAGGGAAACTTTATAAATCCCCCTAGGGTTTAGGCATGAGTATTAGGAAAATTGGGAGTATTGGATATAAGGAAAAACTTTTTCACTAGGAGGGTGGTGAAGCACTGGAATGGGTTACCTAGGGAGGTTGTGGAATCTCCTTCCTTAGAGGTTTTTAAGGTCAGGCTTGACAAAGCTCTGGCTGGGATGATTTAGTTGGGGATTGTTCCTGCTTTGAGCAGGGGGTTGGACTAGATGACCTCATGAGGTCCCTTCCAACCCTGATATTCTGTGATTCCATGAGTTAAGGTGCTAATCTGTTCACTTGTGTTGGGTCTGAGGTGACTGTGGGCATGATCACCAGCAGAAACTTTAGGGGACTTTACCAATAAAAACTTAGATGCCTAGGGACTTTGGGTACCTATACAATTAGGTGGCAGGTGATATGGGGTTTTGAGAATATAAATCTTGGACTCAGGTACCTACCATGGCAGTTAGGCATCTAAATCCCCCTTGTGAGTCTCACACTAAATGTTTTGTTTCAAGTTGGGTCAACATTAATCTCCACCTGACCTATTATGGTATCTCATGGAAGTCCCAGGTCCCTCACACCCACATTCTTCCCTGCGGGCCCTGTTGCCTAGCCAGACTATATCTCCCATTGTGTGCATGGTGTGGTGGTACAGCCAAAAGGAGGCACTGTGGTGCATCATGGGAGATGTAGGCCTGGCTGGGAGAAGGATCCATGGAAGAGGGAAAGGACATGAGGGATCTGAAACTGCAAATCCTATGAGTCGCTCTGGTGGCTCAGGTGGACAGAAAGATTCCAAAAAGAAGTGCTTCAGTTTGTGAATATCAGAAGGTTTCATTTCAACTAAAAAAGGTTGAAATGAAGTGGTTAGACATTTCTAAAAATCACATTTTACAGATATTTTTGTTCTGTGAAAAGTTCTGATTTTTTTAATTTTGTCCAGATTCAAGGTGTGAAGCAATTTCCAATTTTTTATTAGGTCTAAGCAAACAGTCCCATTGACTCCTCCTGGGCAAGCTCTGCTCATTGTAAGGGCAGCAGAAACAGGTCCTAATTTCTGTGCCTGAAATGTAATGAAATAAAAGAATAGTTGACAAAGAGGCAGTTGCTACTTTAGCAGCCTCCTGACCTAGACAAACATATACAGCTTTCTTTACAACTATTTCATAATCAAAGAATCACTATTCCTCCCACTCTCATCTAGGAGAAGGGAGAGAGGTGCAGCTCAGTAATATCTCCAGTACCACCACCCAACTAAGAAACGGACATTTAAAGATAAATAAAGCAAAACGCATTTCAAAATAGGAAACAAAAACATTTACATGTCAAAAGAACCATTAATCAGACAACCAAAAGCCTTTGTTTGCGGTAGCTTTGCAATTCATCTGCAAAAGAGACTTCCAAAAATTTACTGTTGTACATGAGTCTTTCAAGCCATATTTTTAGAGCACCCTGATACACAGATATCAAAACAAGTATAACCTTGTCCAGATGAGTAGATTTTCCCACTTATTTTTAAAACATCATTCCTTTGCAAAACTGCTTATTGACTTAGCTTTACAAAATACAATAACAATATTTTTGAGGTACATACAAATGCAGTGGCATTGAAGACTGCCACATGCATGCACATGTATATACACATTCTTTCTGAGAAATTAGTCTAAGGTGACCAATCTACTATATATATAATTTTTAGCCATATTTTAAAAACAAGCCTAGAGGTACTGGATACTGTCCTGAATCCAGGACTCAGAACATCAACAAAGCTGAGCAAATGTGGAAACAATGTGTGAAATATTCATTTCAATTTGAAAATGAATCTCTATTTGACTTTGTTCATGATCCTTCATGTTTGCTTCCTGCAAACATTGGAGCAGTCGAGCTTTATGAACAATAACCCTCCAACACAGCAGATCCTAAATGAACTTGCTGGAAGAGAATTTTAGCCTGTATATCTGATTGTAATATTTGAGAAGAACACGTATTTGTTAAAGAAATCAGTCAGGGACAGAAACAATACCATGGATGTTAGGAGACTAAATCAACACATCGTAGATTTCCAGCTTTGAAGATCAGTTATCTGAAACAAGCTGTCTAGAAAAGGAGTACTTGTGGCACCTTATCGACTAACCAATTTATTTGAGCATAAGCTTTCGTGAGCTACAGCTCACTTCATCGGATGCATACTGTGGAAACTGCAGAAGACATTATATACACAGAGACCATGAAACAATACCTCCTCCCACCCAACTCTCCTGCTGGTAATAGCTTATCTAAAGTGATCACTCTCCTTACAATGTGTATGATAATCAAGTTGGGCCATTTCCAGCACAAATCCAGGTTTTCTCACCCTCCGCCCCCCCCACACACAAACTCACTCTCCTGCTGGTAATAGCCCATCCAACGTGACCACTCTCTTTATAATGTGTATGATAATCAAGTTGGGCCATTTCCAGCACAAATCCAGGTTTTCCAGCAGGAGAGTGAGTTTGTGTGTGTGGTTTTTGGAGGGGGGGGCTGAGAAAACCTGGATTTGTGCTGGAAATGGCCCAACTTGATTATCATACACATTGTAAAGAGAGTGGTCACTTTGGATGGGCTATTACCAGCAGGAGAGTGAGTTTGTGGGGGGGGGGACGGAGGGTGAGAAAACCTGGATTTGTGCGGGAAATGGCCCAACTTGATTATCATATACATTGTAAGGAGAGTGATCACTTTAGATAAGCTATTACCAGCAGGAGAGTGGGGTGGGAGGAGGTATTGTTTCATGGTCTCTGTGTATATAATGTCTTCTGCAGTTTCCACAGTATGCATCCGATGAAGTGAGCTGTAGCTCACGAAAGCGCATGCTCAAATAAATTGGTTAGTCTCTAAGGTGCCACAAGTACTCCTTTTCTTTTTGCGAATACAGACTAACACGGCTGTTACTCTGAAAGCTGTCTAGAGTTATACAATCTATACTGGGGAAAGAATGATGGAGTTTGCAAATAATTTCAAATAACTAATCAGCTGAATAACAACCTTCTGCTAACAGAAAAAGGTAAAATTTAACAAAGTATTATTGGCTTAATGCTAATTACAGATATGTTTTTAGTCTTTTGAACTATCACCATATTCTATATCAAATCTTTATAATTATGTTGCCAATACATCAGTATTTTCAAAACTTTGGCTCAAGACTGTCACCTGTAGGTAGACTTAACCACAAACTCTTGCTAAATTGTGAAGTAGCTTTCTCTTTTGTCTTCCTCTTTTATTTTATATGCTTTATGCTAAATACATTTGTAATAGAGATACAGCTGATCATGCTAAGATATTTGATACCACATCCTAAGGCATAATGTTATTTACTAGATAAAATCTAAAAGCTGTTATGATTTAAGAAACTAGATCAGAAAATTAAAGCTATCTAAAGGCATTGTGTAATAAAACCTTTCAGTTTGAGAAAGTTTTGTTGCTGAGGTAACCTGACTACAAATTACACCTCTACCCCGATATAATGTGGTCCTCGGGAGCCAAAAAATCTTACCGCGTTATAGGTGAAACCACATTATATCGAATTTGCTTTGGCTTCAAGCATTTCCGTTATTAATAGTCACTTCCTGCCCCCTGACTGACCCCTCAGAATCCCCGACCCATCCAACCCCCCTGCTCCCTGTCCCCTGACCGCCCCCCAAGACCCTCTGCCCCTTATCCAACCCCTCGGCCCCGTCCCTGCACCCTTAACACGCCGCTCAGAGCAGCGTGTTGGTGCAAATAGTTTAGACCATGCAGTCTATTTTACATAGAAATATGATCATTTATATATATGATATTATATATATCTTTAACAAAGGTATATCTAAAAAGGTATTTATATTGCATTAAAGAAGTTGAGACAGTCAAATGGTATATTGAGAAGCCAATGTGAAATATAAGCATTTAAGGTGAACCATGATATAAAATCATAAGGCCTGTGTGACTGGCAGTTGCACAGAGTTTTCCATATGAAGGGATCCTATTCATCTTATCACTGAAGTGAGGGTATAATCAAGCACTGGTACAAAGGTGGTTACAATTGTTGTGTATTATTTCATTAATCATGTAGCCTATTGAAGATGAACCAAATAAATGAATCAAAGGACTAATAAACAAAGCCTAATGCTATTTGTAATAGGAAACTATGCATCCCTTCACAAAAGTTACTGTGAAGAACCCTTAATTTTTCAGAGCTCAGTGTAAAAATCACACAGATTTTGTGGTCAAGAGAGTTGACAGCTTCTTTGGCTTGTAAGCCGAGGTGAAAATGGGCTGGTACAGGCCAGTACGGCGTACAGGAAAGAAGTGGCTGCTGGTACGGGCCTGTACGCAGCCAACGTTAAAGTGCTGCTGGGGTGGGGGCAAAAGGGGCAGCTGCCCAGCAATATAAAAGGGCCCAGGGCTCCCGGCCACTCCCACTGCTACCATGGGAGCAGCCAGAGACCTGGGCCCTTTAAATCATCGCTCGAGTCTGGGCGGCGCAGGCCAGGCAGCACAGAAGGGCTGGCTGGGGGAGGCTGACCCCCCAGCCCCACCCCTTCTGTCCAAGGCCCTGCCTGTTCTGGGGACCCCAGAGCCACTCCCTCATACTGGTAAATCTTTTTGTTACTTTCACCCCTTGCTTGTAAGTCAAAGATTTTACCACTATTAGAACTTTTGCTTAAAGTGACACGAGCTTACAGAACTTGTGAAATTAGAATACCTTCAACATTTTGCCTGCATATTTTATTTTGGTTTGAATGTGTGATATGCACACATGACTAGGTGGCAAAACTTGGTGCTGAATATAACAGGGGCAACGTAATTTTGACCTGAATTTACATTCATTGTTAATTAATTTGTCTAAATTTCCAAATTCCATTTAGAATTGTTTCAACTATGTGAGCAGTCTCATAATTCCATTTGCATATAAACTTGATTGGAAGTAAATAAGGACTATACTTAAGGATCCATAGTTCCACGCTGATTCCAAAATCACCTGCCCACACTAATATAGAAATGGGATAAAAGTTTGCCTTTTTAAGAAGATTGTGATAAGATCTTGAATTAATTGAACTAATTTATTGCCTCTTAAACTGTAACATCCCATATTAAGTTCAATTTCTTACATTGTAAACGCTATCATCTAATCATCTTTATTTCACTTTCTATAATTTCTTGTTTGTTTTAAAATATATTTTGGCCCCTAAAACTCATACATTTATGATAATTCTTTAACTAAGGAAAACCGATCCAAAGAACAGTGAGAAATCTAGTTAATTTCATTTAGGTTATAAAACACATATTGGTTAACTTTCTCATAACACAGATAATAGGATATTTAAAAGCAAGATACTGTTGCTTAAAATTCACTTTTCTGGAACCCCACAGTAGAATAAAAATAGGGTGAGAAAGATTCTGTTTTCGATAAATGAATAAGACCCGTTGCTAAGTTAATTGCTGAGCCAATCTGTGCAAAGCAGGCACAAGCCAATACCGCTCTATTAATTTAATTTATCTGAACCAATATATGTCATGGAATTCTGTTCACGTGTTAATTTTGAGGACTGGAATTTTAAGATGAGCTAATGAGAAGGTTGTGATCTTCTGATGATTTGGTGACAGGAATACAGAGTAGTGGAGGTCACTAGTAACCAGCTGAACTCTGCTATCGAAATGACAGAACAAAGATAAAACCTCGGTGTTGATGTACCCACTTAACTGGTTGGAAATAATGGTGTAGATGATGTCAAGGCATTATTTTAAATATCAAGTGGGCTCTGCAATCTGTGAGAGGCAGGAAGGTCAAAAGAGGCAGAAAAAAAATCCCCATTCTTGTTGTTTTAACAGAAGATCATGTGAAAATTTTGCAGAAAAACACCTTAAGCAAAAGTAGGACACCTGGCTGGATTTGGATTCAATTTAGTATGGTGATATCTTGTATTACCTTAACAGATACAGTGGTCCTGCTTAAAGTTTATTCTGTTTACAAAGATTATTCTGGTGTGAGATATTTCCTGTATTCGAATGGGGAATGCAACTGGAATCTGTAACTTTTTACGTGCGACCACTGTGCCATGAAACATCAAAGTTTCTCTCTTGCATTTCAGCTCTGTTTGAATTCAACAAACCTAGAGCTAGATTGTTGCAGCGCATGCTCAGACAGGGACTCCAGACACGGAGAAGATTCAGGGGCTACTTTCCTGACACTGACCACTGACAGCAAGTGGATGGGGAGGGGTTGGGCTGAGGAGCAGTGTAGGAGGAGCCATGGCCACTACTCACCAGCTGTGGTGTTTAGATGTTGCTTGTAATTATTAGAATTGGGAGTTCTGAAAGGACAGGAAACAGGAAGGAGCAGGGAGGAGTTGAAGAGGCTGAGGGAGAGCTACTGAGGGTGAAGCAGCAGCTTGGAAAAGAGGTTTCCACTTTAAAAAATAAAGTCCTGTTGAAGTTTGTTAGTACCTTGCCTGGCTACTACAACACCAGCTCAGGGAGGAGTATAGATGATGAAACTTACTTACTTCCCAGAGCAAGGAGGGAGCAGAGGAGGAATAGTAACTGAGTCATAGTTCATCCTCTGGGTGATCTGGGGACACTAGAGCTATATGATAATTCAGGGCAGGCCATAAAGTTCCAATCTGCTCCACAGAAATTGAATCTGAGTGTCACATATTGGCTGATTCACACGTAGGAAAAATATCAGTCTAAACACAGGCCCAAATTCTGCCCTCAGTTACTCTCATGCAAATCCATTGTATTCACTGAGGTTGCATGGGTGTCAGGAAGGCCAGAAAATGGCCATGGAGTTCTAGTCCTGAAAGGGAAAATGGGGGCAGAGACCAAGAGAGAGCAGCACTGGCAGCATGACTTCAGAAACACAAAACCACATAAAATATCCAAATCCATTTCCAAATTGGACCAGCCCACGAAGAGCCACATCTAACATACTGTCTGTGACCCACACTTAGTGAGTGTGGACCCATAGTAATAGGAGCTGCCAGTAACTGGGCAGTCAGCAACAACAAACATTCCTTTTGGCTCATTTCAAAGCTGGATGTATGAACCCAACCACATTTATATCCTCAAGTCAAACATGTACCACAGCTACATTCATATCCTCACATATATTTTCAAAAACAACCCCCTCTCCCAATTCATATGCACAAGGTTTCTAAAATAAAAACCAAACAACTATGATGATCCACATTTCCTAAGTATTTGAAAAATCTATCAATCATCATTTTAGAGGAATACCACCTTCTCTCTTCTGGCTGTGAGGGTGTCACATTACTTTAGCAAAATGTTGAACAGCATGCCCGTTCACTGTTTGTGGCAAACTCTATCAATTTCAGCATCTAAGCAGAACTCCTGGTCATGCTATCCAAGATCCTTTAGAGTATGTCTACACTGCAATATAAGCCCAGGGTTAGTGGGACTTGAGTCAGCTGACCCATGTTTGGTAACCCTGGCTTGAGCATCTACATTGTATTTTAACCCTATGTTAAGACTTTCCTAATCTATGCTCAAACCTAGGGCTCTGATGTCCATGCTGCAATATGCAGACCCGAGACAAAGTAACCATATCCCAGCGTCCTTAGCACCCCGCCACCCTGAAATGTGGCCACTCTAGCCCTCGCACTTTGGTAAAACTTTACTGCCTGCCCTGCACATTACCAGGAAGAAGTTTGCTTTGCAAAAGGCTTGATCCGTTCACTCTGCATAGCAAACCCAGGAAGCTCTCTGACAGTGTGCTTGCAGACCAATGGTCATAAGAGAACGGGTTAACTCTGACCCGAGCTGCTGCCATTTTTAAAGCTGGGGCAGCTTCCGTTTTCAATAGATTGCAGATTGTTGGGATACAGAGGACTAAGGAACTTGTGCCATGGAATTGTGGGATATTTCTAGCTGATCTCAGGACCTGAGTCAAGCAGGGCTGTGCCTACTCTACAAAGCAATAGGGCTTAGACCCTGGATCCTGGTTTAACTCGAGCTCAGACCTTCCAGACCTGCAGGGTCCTGGGTTCGAGCCCTAGGTTACTGCAATTGCAGTGTACGGGAAAGGGAGGATGAGGCTTGATCCCGGGCTCAAGCAAAGGCTTACTTTGCAGTGTAGACATACCCTCAGAGTGCAGACTAAAAGGAGCTTGCTTCTTCAGATCAACCTTGGACAGAGCAACTTGCGGTGACTTTACGTAAAATGTCTACTATTTTATTAAAGATATAATTAATGGACATAATGTTTCCTTCTGCATTCTGGATTGTACCAGAGAGTAGAAGTATGGTGTCCATTATTATTATTGGAGCTGGGTCAATAACAGATTTTTAGTTTGTTAGCAACCTTGAAGAGTGGAAAAATAATTTGTTTCAAGTTGGGCCAACAATAAATTTGTAAAAAAAAAAAAAAAATTCAGTGAATCAAAAAACTAAACAAACATTTCGTTTACCTTGAGTATCTTTAAATGTTTTTGTATCTATGAAAATAAAATTAAAGGATATTCCTTAGTGAAAAGTTGTTTCAAACTGAAAAAAAAATACCATCTAAAATATGTTAAAATAAAAGTTTTGGTGTTTTTTTTTCCAGAATTTGTTTAGGATATTTCCCCCCAAAACAACGTAGTGAAATCTACCTGAATTCTCAAAATGTTTCACTGTTGCTGAATCTGGATTTTTCACTAAAAAATTATTTGTTTCACTGTAGCACCTAGAAGGCCCCATCCTGGGCCGGGACCCCATTTTTCTAGCTACTGTACAAACAGAGAACAAAAAGACTGTTCTTTTTGTTCTCAAGCCTAGGGTAACCTTTCACTCTTGAGGATTCCTTTACAAAAGGGATAAAAAATGAGGTCCTTTTTCCAAATGGTAGGACAGCTACATGCCACATTTCCAAAAATACACATCCACTGGTGACATGCAGTTCTCCCTCTTATTCACATATCAGCTTGTATAACAGGTTCACAGGCTTCATTTTTGCTTCCATTTGCAATAATTGTTCCTGACGGATAAGCCACCTACAGTTGATGTGCAGCCTGTTGATAATGAGATATTGTGGGGCACGGAGCCAAATGCCTTTATATATGGTATTTACCTTTCTCAGAACCAGGGTGATGAAGCATTTTCTGAAATGCTTAGGAAACACTGATGCTGTTAGATTAGAAGCCACACTCCTAACTAATCTCTCACAGGTCATTTTGAATATTCAATCATCAAGTGCCTGGAAAAAAAAAAAAAGAGTGAGTGAGAGAGGAGTCCTTGTACATTTTGTTCTACTACTAATAATATAGAGGGATCAGTTGTGATAGCTGCACCTATTGGTGGCCACCAGAGGGGACAAATTCAAACAAGGAGATATAAGTGACGTTTGAAGGAGGGTTTTGGTTCAAAGTATTCATAATGTAGGCCCTATTAATCAAAATATGAGCTTAAATATTTTGTTGAATAGGCATAGAATGAGGCATGGATTACAGTTAATCGTATGCTTAAATGCTTTGCTGAATCAGTCTTAATAAAGTTGAAAATATCAAAATTCCAGATACAAATAAAAGTAAGTTAAACTTTTTAAAATGAACAACACTGCTGAAACAGTTTGTTAACAAGAGCTACTGTAAATTAAAATGAGCTACAGATGACAGATGTGGTGGAGTTGGCTCAGAGGACTGTAAATTTACACACAACTAAAGATATACATTTTAAAGCTAATGGGAATGAGTGATACCTTAACTTAAATGTTAGTGGGAAAAGCAACTCTAAATAATTACGAGGAGCAAAATACTGCAGCATGGCCGTAAAAAACAAAACAAAAAAACCCCAACAACCCAGAATTAGCTTTTACAGTTACTTCTAACAGCAAAAACAAAATGAAGACCAAGTAGCTAAGGATATTAAGATAAATGACAACTAATTCTATAAATATATTGGAGGACTTAAAGAAAAGAAAAACGCTGGGACTATTTTTAGGCCAGCAAGTAAGCAATTATTTATTACTGCAGAAGAAATGGTGGAAATAGTACATAGTCCCTTAATATCTTTATTTGATGAGGAGAATATTAACAGTTCCCTCACAGATGATCTGTTTGTGGATACTAATAAGAACAAGTGGAAAGAAATGAGATCATTGAAATAGTAGAAAGCAAATGTTTGGAAAAATAAGTGTTTGGTATTACCAGGAATATGGTGATAAACAATAAAACCTGGTTCAATAACAGACTTCAATTTCAGGGCTTAAATAAGAATTATAAGACTCTTCTAGCTGCAATCAGCTCAAACACAGATGATCTAGGGAAAACCTCAATTAAATCCTCAGTAAAGAGCAAGGTCTTAAAAGGACCTTTAATTGGCTTCATTTTTTTTTACCACAAAATCCTCCACTCAATAGGGGTGTATTTAAGGGGGCAATGTTAATCTCTCACTCTGGCCACAGAATGTGCCTCCCATAATATTTCAATATTAATGCAAAATGATATTAATAAAATAATAACCTCTTTTTTAAGTTTTGTAAATTTTTATGCACCTTTATTAAATACTAAAATATAGCTGTATGTTATAGCCAAAATGTTCAAAAATATAAAAAGCAATATATATTATTTAGCTACTTATGTTATAAAATGTTGAAGTAAACCAGAAAATTTTCTTCAAAAGATTTCTATCTTTATCTCCCGAGAATAAACGAGGGTCATAAAAATTAAAACAAAATAAAACATCATTTTAATGAGTTTATATAAACACTCTGAGGACAAACTTGTTGTTTTCTTTTATGGTATGTTAAAGTATTGTTAATAAAATTTATAAAATTAACAAAAGTTTAATTGCTGTAACAAACACATTAACTCTTAAAAAAAAAAAAAAAAAAAAGTACGTAAAAATTTAATAGCTAATTCTCTTGCTAAAACAAAGTGCTCCAGTGGAGAAGCGGTAAACTTTTTCACATACCGTGAGCGCTCAGTCTCTGCTATCACAACCCTTGTTTAAGCAATTAGCATTATTGATGCAGGACTGTATAATGTAACCTTAGCAATCTCTGTAGTTGATGGTCATACAATCCATGACATGTGTACAGAATACGGCTTGGTCACCTTAGTAGTAAGGGAATTCTCCAACTCATGAACCCTGCCCACACCCATTACACTAGAGAATATTGGCACTGTTCTGCTCCTTAAAGATGCCCTGACATAAAGCCTGAGATAAAGCCAACAAGTGATTTAACTGCTATCTCAATATTTGGGACAATAATATACAATCTATGCATATACCTGTTGTCTTAAATCTTTCTCACTGAAATATGGCTGAATTTCAGCTACATGACAGTAAATGTATCATTGTGTATATTTTTCTGATAACAGATGTAGTAGCATCCTATTAGGAATGAGCTCGAGACCCAATAGCAGGGCAAGAAATTATATCAAAATCAGGAATTTTTAGAAGTAGGAAATTGAAAAGTTAGATGGGGTTGTTAGCTGTATTTCAGGGGTTTTAGTTCAGAAATGTCTACCTGGAACAGGGCTGATGTGAAACATGCCTGTACAAAAAGACATGTTGGTTGTTTTGAACATGAACAGGCAAATAAGGTCTTACAGCCCATAACAATAGGAATGGAAGGGTTACCTACAGGAGAAAAGTACACTATTTCTGATACACACATTATTGCTGCACTGTTGAAACTTAAGAGTTATGAAGTGCAAATAATGAAAAAGCAAAACCTCACGACGTGGGAAAAGAAATTTTGCTCTGGCTATGGGAGTTATGTATTAACCACTATAACCAGCACTGTGAGACATACTGAACAAGGGGAAATCCTAGATATTATTAAGGATAAACAACTGCTTAAATGGTATTGTCCACAGTGCGCCTCCAATTTTTATAAAGAAAGAAATCAGTGGATACAATCCTGTAAAAAAATGTCTTTTAGCACCATTAGGAATTTGGGATCAGTAACACCACAGCCAAATAAAGGCTCCACTACATCACGTACAGCCTTAGTCTCCCCTATGCATTTACTGCATCTTTGCTCATACTGGACTCTGACACTGCAGAGTCTGAAATACGGGCACCTGTCCATTCAACAGGCTACCTGGAAAACTACATCTACAAGCAACGCTTGGACCTACCACAGTTACTGGTCTATCATAACAATACAGTCATGGAAGGTTTCCACACACAGCTTGCTGTTCCACTAAGGGATTTGACATAGACACACCAGTGTGTGGCCATGCCTGCCTAAACCAGCTCAGTGAGATAAATGAGTTAGCTGCGACTGTTCCACGTCTAGTGAGGTGAACCAAGTTGAGGTGACCAGTGGAAAGAGCAACCTATAACAAATAGACAGAACTGCATGGTTACTAACTGAGACGAATAGATTTATGGGAGCCATACAAATGATGTCACCACTCCAAATTTTGTTTTATACCACAGGCACACACTGTTATGGGACAAACAGTTGTGACTCCTATTCCAGTATTTAATAATGTGTCTATAGTTAATAGTGAACCAGACCAACAGAACAAACTCAGTATCGTCCCTATTTTTAATTTCAGAGTGGTAGCCGTGTTATCAGCAGAAAGAACGAGGGGTATTTGTGGTACCTTAGAGACTAACTCATTTATTTGAGCATAAGTGGGCTTTAGCCCACAAAAGCTTATGCTCAAATAAATTCGTGAGTCTCTAAGGTGCCACAAGTACTCCTCGTTCTTTCTCCTATTTTTAATGTACATATCAAACCCTTGACTTTAAATCTAAAAACCTATTACGTTGAAAAAATACCTATGTCAGACAAATTGGCAATAGTATGAAAAAGGAAAAAAATCTAAATACATACATAATGGGGACTTTGACATATTAATTTCACACACCTTGATAAAGATAACCTTTAAGGCTTTAATTGTGTTACAAGTAGTTAAAGCTGTTATTGTGTTAATATTGTTTTGCACTTAAAATATGTGGTTAAAAAGCAAAAGTTTTAAACAAATGCTTTATTTGTTGACCCTTATGTAAATTTTTAAAAAAATTAGTGTTATTGAATATCTTACTTATAGCTTCTTTGCTTGTAATTGGATGGGTGCCACTGTCACAGCCTATTAACTTGTTTGTGAGTAAGGTAATGCTTTGCAACCAGGCTAAGAAGTGGAAAAATAGCAGCTTGCTGAAAGTAGGAGAAAGATGCAGTAATTGTTAACACAGTATACTGTTGTTTTGACTTAATGAGCAGTGTTTTAACTGCAATAAACAGAAATATATACAAATATAATATGCTAATGATAAGGGCATGTGTGAGCGGCAAGGGTCCAAATAATGTACTTGGAACGTTATGAAATCTATCAGAAAAATATGTATTTTTATCAATAACATAAAAAAGAATTAATGAAATTGTAAACAACCTGACTATAAATTATAAGTAAGTATCAGAACTAGACAAAAAGCACAAGCTACCCATCACTGGTTATAAGATTGGTTCTCACAGACAGTGTTAACTATACTCTTTGTTATGTGCTGTCTAATTAACTAAATTATCTAAATAAATCCAATTACTTTAACTTATCTGAGGTCTCTTAAATTATTAAATACATTCAAACCTAACTAAAACCCTTGCTGGTAAAAAAATTGGTAACAGATCCTACTGAAATACAAGTAATCTGGAAAACTATGAACATGGTTCCAATATTTAAGAGAGATTCTAGGAAAGATTTAAAATTACTGATTTGTATTAAGAAAAGTCTTTGAGGTGAAATTTAAGGATGGTTTCAGGGTATATTTGGAAAATACTTTAATGGATGTAAAGTGGCATGGATTTGGAAGACGGGAAGGTAAAACGTATTAATAGGAAATTTCAATAACTTTGTTGTGGCTGTTACACTTAGCTCTGCCCAACCATTTAAAACGCAAAGTGACAATGTAAATACATATTAAAAAGGCCCTGATTCTTCTTGATTTGACAAGTATCCAAGGGGTAGCTGTGTTAGTCTGTATCCACAAAAACAATGAGGGGTCTGGTGGCAAATTAAAGACCAAAAGAGAGGGAAAATTGCTTTTGTAGTGATTGTAGTGTAGTGCTTGGCATTGTCACCTCCTCATCAATTATTGGAGTGGACCACATCCACCCTGACTGAATTGGCCTTGTCAACACTAGTTCTCCCTTGTAAGGTAACTTCCTTCTCTTCATGTCCCAGCATATATTTATGCCTGTATCTGTAATTTTCACTCCATGCATCTGAAGAAGTGGGTTTTTTACCCATGAAAGCTCATGCTCAAATAAATCTGTTAGTCTTTAAGGTGCCACTGGATTCCTCATTGATTTTACATGAATTTGACTCCTGATTTGCATCAACATAAGTGAGAGGTGAATCAGGTCCAAATTGTCTTTATTCCCTTCAAATAAACATAATTTTCTATACAATCAAAGGTACTCTAGTTTTTCTCATATTGATTTCCAGGTATAGTTTGAGATTTTCCAACTTGTACCACTCCTGACAGTACATAGCTTTATGTTTCTTAATTGTTGTAAATATGTGACAAGATGATGCACCAAGTATATAATTTCTTAGAACAAACTGTGC
The DNA here is from genome assembly GCF_015237465.2 of Chelonia mydas. NCBI lineage: Eukaryota > Metazoa > Chordata > Testudines > Cheloniidae > Chelonia > Chelonia mydas. Next base: position 237,916,949 of record NC_057850.1, on the reverse strand, counting down.
CCTAGTTTGGCATGAATTTCTATCACACCGTTTACAACTATTTAAACTAATCCAAGATGTCTCATAAAGGTAGGAAGAGGGAAGAATCATCTTTAATTGATGGGTACAGTTGTTTATATTAAAAGGGAAACATTTATCTTGATGCCATGAAGTTGGGATATTTTCCCGTTCCTCTGATGGAACATCAGGATGCCTTGGCAACAACATAATACAAATGCTTCCATTGACTATTTATCCCTTTCAATGCACTGTTAGCCAAGAGAAATTAATTTTGGAAACACCAAATAAAGTTGCTTTAATTTCAATCATCTGAATCCTTCCTGTGCCCCGAACATGCATGAACAAGGATCCTCCATCCCTGTCTATCCTGGGTCACTCTTTTCACAATCTCTATGTTAAGTCCCTAAATTTGCCCTCTCTAAGTATTGTTTGATGGAAAAAAATTTCAGACATGCCCTTCTGCAAAAATAAACAGCTAGCTAGGAAACGAAGAAAATAGTTTCTCTTTAAATATTAAGAGATGAGGCAAATATTTTCAACTTGTAGCAAAACTAAGCCCTGCTTCAGGAATGCAGTGCTACTCAGGAGAGGCCTTAATTACATGCCTAAGTCTCATTGACAGGAGACAAACACATGCTTAAAGTTAAGCACATGCATAGTGCTCTCCTGAAGAGCGGCTTAAACAATTGTATCTCTAATGTGTTGTTCCTTTATCTAATTATCATTGATCCTGAAAGATAATATTAGCATGGTAAAGAGAAAAACAGTTACATTTAAAAGTAAATGAACCATTTTGTGTTTCACTCACTGATTAAGTTACAGCAAACAGGATGCTGTGAAAAATCACCACCATTCAAAACCCACAAATCAAAGTGTATGAGCTAGGATCTGGAGAGACGTGTTTATTCACAGTAAAGCACTTGTGACTTCAGTCATATATACAACTGAAGTCCAATTAAAGAAAAAAAAAATGGCATGCAGTTAAGAAAAACTTGATGTATGATACGTTTAACCCCACCCCCCACGTAGTGTATTGTTAAGTGTGTTAACAATAACCCTGCCCCCCATGTAGTGTATTGTTTAAGTGTGTTAGGACAGAATATTCCATTAAATATTTATTAGTAAATTCAATAATGACAAATTAATTTCCCCCTCATTCACGGTATAAGAGTGTAGCAATCAAGCTCCTTTTGTTTCTCAATAATCGTTGCATCAGCAATCGCTAATTATGTATAGAGCCGCTGACAAATTATAAGTGAAAAAAGAGACACATCCTTTGGTAACTAGTTCCCCTTCATTTCTTCTGAGCAATTTAAAATACCCACATGCATTAACAAGACAGAACATTCTGGAGAACGAGTCTTCAGTAGAAAGGATTTTCTTTGACAATATTTATTGTACTTGTTTGTTTTATTTTGTGGGTGGAAGTGGATTTATTAATTTTCCAACTGAAGAAATCAGGAACATTTAGAGAGTTATTTAATGATGTTTATTCTTCTTCAAAAGTGAGATTGACTATTAAGATTACAAGAAGAACTTTCAAAGCTCCTCTAACTTTCTGCTACTGGGAAAAAAAAAATCTTTCCTACAAATGCAGGAAACCCTGGGTTCATTTTGACCACTCTACTGGTAACCATATTCCAGACTTCTGGCTCATTCCAATCTAATATAAATGAAATTAATAAGAAAATGAAAGATGACAATGACAACCTAGCACAGTTTCCAATCCTGAGCCAGCAGAAAGCCAAGTGTGAGTCCTACTCCATATGCAGCCCACTGGTCTCTCCATATTTTTGACTATGACCCAGGCACCATTCTCAGACTGATGTTGCAACTACTTGTAAATGGAAAAAAAAAAACTTGTTTAGGGTTAACTGTCACTGGCCACTGGCAATTAAAGGTGCTCTTGAGCATGCTGAATAAAGTATTTCTTTAATTTCTGAACTTTAAAGTTTTTTTGGAAATGGCTTTTTTTTTTTAAAAAAAAATTGTCAATGGCTAAACAGCGAAAGCTGTAACCTCTGCTTACTGTCTGATGATGTTTTTTTTTTTTTGTTCTGCTACCTTACCTTTATCCTCCCCTTGGTTTGTTTGTCCCTTTTCTGTCTTGTCATGACCTATATTTTAATTTCATGGGAGCAGAGACTTCTTTACTGTGTGTTTGTATGGTATCTGCCACAAGGAGGCTTTTATTGGGGCTGCTATGTGCTGTTGTAATGCAAATAAATAATAATTTGTGGGGTATTGAACTATATTAAAATTACAAGCTATCCCTTTAAGTTCTAAGGGGTTACCTGGTCCTGCTTGCAAGCTAGGGGGCCTCTGCAGGCAGGTGTGCAATATGAGACCTCAACAGTCAGTCTGAGCCAACCTAGAAGCAAGGTGGGTTGAGTTGTGCCTCTCTGCTTTAGGGAGCAGCCTGCTTTATCTCTGTCTCTCTCTCTTTGTTAGGTTCTTGTGTGTTAGGGTTCTGGATTCTAAAATATTAATTAGTGTTATATCACATCCTTCCAGAAAGAGTATTTTATGTGTTTATCTAACTTCTCTGTGTGTATGCTATGAACATAATTTTTTTTCAGTATCTATTGTATCTGTGTGTCCTTTTAGCCTCTCAAGGAAACCTCATCACAAAATCTGAAACACAAGGGAGGTGGATTTAGACATTTGCTATGCAAGGGCCACTTTTCAATGGCAGGATCTGTAAAAAAAAAAAAAAAAAAAACCAACCAAACAAAAAAAAACCACATTGCTGTTTGAAAACTAGACATGAATCGGAAAGGGGAAAAAAATGAAAAAGCATGGCAATGCCTCTTTTCAATGAACAACTCCAAAATCTGGCAAAAGCTTATGCTCAAATAAATTTCTTAGTCTCTAAGGTGCCACAAGTACTCCTTTTCTTTTTGCGGATACAGACTAACACGGCTGCTACTCTGACACCTTTTGTAAAGTGCTTTAGAGACCTAGAGAAGATAAAAGCAGGATATAAACACAAAGCATTAACACTTTTTGATGGTGTATCTAAAATACTGTGGATAAATGCTTAACCAGTCATTGGGCCAGAGTGAGAGAATGGGAATGACTCTGTAGTCCAATTGGTTAGGTCACCCACCTAGGGAGTGAGAGACCAGTCCAGTCCCCCTGCTCCAGCCACTCACTCATTATTTATTCAGAGTGAAACAGCTTTATCAAAAGAGCCTGCAGGAGCCCCACATCTGAATATCCTATAGCTCAGTGGTTAGAAAAGTCTCCTGAATGGTGGGAGACCCCAGTGCAAATCCTTTTACGCCCCTCACACAAACACCTGAGAGGGGGGAATTCAACCTGGCTTTCCCGACTCTAGATAAGTGCTGTAACCGTTGATCTAAAAATTATAAGGTGAGTTCCTTCCTGCTGTACTGGACTTTTTGCTTGAAGTAAGGCAGGCACCTCACACATTCCCTCAAAAAGTGACTTAGGTATCTAAGCTGCCTGACTCCAGCCTGCAGGTTCCATTCGTGAATTTGTAGACAGGCATAGGCACCTCCCTGCAGCCTGGACTTAAATGCGTATGTGAGAGAGGGGTGAGGCTTTAACTTATGGAGACTCCCAGACAGTCCTGGAGGGTTGGTGACTACACAGAACTCATTGCTCCTTGTTTAACTTGGAATTTGGCCCTCCCACGGTTACACCTGTTAGGATATAGATATTCAGGCCTGTCTGTAAAGGCCTATACTCTAATTTAGGTGTATTCTTATCACTTAGCTAGTTATAGAGGTATAAAAGAGAGAATCAAAATCACTGTCTGATTGTATAAGGCCTTTTCTCACTGTGACAGTCTGAGGCCCTGTTCTTAGGCTAAGGCCTTTGGCTAAGCAACAGAGGCAGCCACAAGCTGGGAAGCGAACGGTCACATCCTCACATTCCAAACTAGTCACATTGAAATAAGGTGCTATTGGGCTGTTAGGAATACTATCCTGTTCTGATAATGCCTATCGCCTCCGGAGAAAGGGAAGTGCCTAGAAGATGTAAAAGGAAACTTAGTTTGATAGCATCCTGTCTGGCAAGAACTCACTTATCAATAGAAACAGCTGGGAAACCCTTGTCTTTATAGATGTAGTTGTGAAATCCTCATTTCTGTGTTGTTCTATCATTGTAGTCCCCATTTCCCTATTGTTTGTCTGTATAATCTCTGTCTGGTTCTGTGATTGTTTCTGTCTGCTGTATAATTAATTTTGCTGGGTGTAAACTAATTAAGGTGGTGGGATATAATTGGTTACATAATCATGTTACAATATGTTAGGATTGGTTAGTTAAATTTCAGTAAAATGATTGGTTAAGGTATAGCTAAGCAGAACTCAAGTTTTACTATATAGTCTGCAGTCAATCAGGAAGTAAGGGGGAAATGCGAACAGGGAATGGGGGTGGGGAAATTGGAATCATGTTTGGCTAAGGGCAGGAATGGGAACAGAGACACAGGTAAGGCTCTGTGGTGTCAGAGCTGGGAAGGGGGACACTAAGGAAGGAAACTGGAATCATGCTTGCTGGAAGTTCACCCCAATAAACATCAAATTGTTTGCACCTTTGGACTTTGGGTATTGTTGCTCTCTGTTCATGTGAGAAGGACCAGGGAAGTAAGTGGGTGAAGGAATAAGCCCCTAACAACAACCACTGATTTAAGAGAAAAAAAAATTTGAAGTAGGCACAGCCAGAATGAACCACATTCTGGTTCGACTCTGTGATGCCAGTCAACATACCGCACAGGGAATTTCAACGAGACACCTCACCCTCCAAGGACGGCTTATGGCACAAAGGCTGCAACTTCATTTTAACAAACAACAAGAACGTAAAGAAATGAGGGAGGGAAATTAACATAGTCTTTGCAGCAGAGGGTAGCTGTAGCCCCTCAGCCCAAGAGTGAACTGCCTTTTTTCCTGATTGGCAGACCCCAAAGTCAAAAAGGCTAGCCAACCAGCAGGGCCATGCAGCCCATTCCCACCTTCACACCCAGCTTGAACTGAGCCACATTCTCGTCCCTCAGAGAGGGTCGGAGCCATTGCTGGGACAGACTCCAGGCAGTCTCTGCAAGTGAATCTTTTGGTCCCAGCTAAAACATGAATCATGCAATTCTGGGAGATACATACATGTCTGCCTACTTATCAACTCAGCCCAAACAACAGAATCCATGTACCCACCAGCAAAAACTACATCCACCCCCAAGTTGAGAAACAATGTAGTGGAATATGTGAAAACCTCAGTGGATTCATCTGAACAGAAAAGATAACTCAGTGGTTATTCAATATCACAACATGCATTCTAAAATTAAAGACCAGTACATTCTCCTGAGGATAACGACTGTCCACTGGCCCTAAATGCTGGTCTGCCATCACAACTAGGACATGGGTAGTCTGATCTAGTGTTTGGATCAGGAGTCAGGAGGGATCAGGAGCCAGGAGGTCAGAGTCTGAGACAGGCCAGAGCGCAATTCAAGAGTGAGGTATCAGGAGGCAGGCAGGATCAGGAGATCAGCAGCCGGCAGTAGGAGTAGGTATCGCAGGGGAAGCCATCCATAGCAGGGAGAACCCAGTTGCATGGACAACTTCCTCTTCCTGTTCTGGGTTTATACAGAATCTGTGAACCAGTCAGCAACCCCAGCATTCTGCCAGTCAGATTCCAGGACTGGAGTCCTCTGTCTGTTGGGGTTCAGTTTCTGTTCTAGCAACTAGTAACAGGTCCGTGGGCATAGGTTAGAACTTACTAGCTGCTAAGTGCCGTGGGGACCAGGTTTCAAAACCTGTGACCCCTGAAGAGTATAATTAGCATGGAGAGAAAAACTTGCTGCAGCAGCAGGAGAGCTTGAATGGTCCCTTGCTCCTCTACAGCTCAGTCTAAGTGTGGATGGGTGGGTACAGCTCCTGCCCAGTGAGAGGGCTCTTCAGAGTCAGATTCGTGACCTTTAGCACAGCCTGACACCAAACTAAGCTGTGATTGATCAGGAGGGGAAATGAAACCTGTCCTGGGAATTCCCCAACAAATCCAGCCACCCTCTCATCACACATGAAAATGTGTGGGGGACGGGGCGGATAAGGTAGGAGATAGGTTAGTTGAATTCTGAGAACTAGAGGGCGAGTGTAGTGTTGAGAGCTGAGTTGGAGGAATGCTCTCGGTAGGGTGTATCATCAACATTTAATGAAATCAATTCATGAATTATTTCACTCTTCTATTTGCCAGAAAACTCAACTACCCTAATCTTATTCAAGATTTGGGTTTTTTTTTTCAATTTTACTAATTAACTTTCTGGTTTTAAGCCTTAACACATTTAAAATACTGTACACATTTGTTTTACATCAGTCATGTTGTATGCCTCTAAACACTTCAAAGTAGACTAAATTATTCTCAGTGGAAAATGTCACCATATGAGGGTGTACTAAATGACTGCAAAACACCTAGGAATTTAGGAGTCTTGGACAATGTCATTTCTTACAAGGGTGTTCACTGCTCAGTTGTTATTTCTGCCACCGTTTCTTGCTAAACATGAGTCCCATTCTCCCTTAAATGGGAATAACCATGTAAGGGACAGGAAACTCTGAGTTTCAGCTAACAAAGTTCCCTAGGAGTTTTCCATAGCGGAAGAAATTTACCCTGCCATGTAAGAAACTGGCATCTACACAGATGCCCAACACCACTGGTCCATGGAATATATGGTTCCTCCCAGAGCTGTGGTTCCAGTTACTCCTCCTACTACAGCTCCCTCCAGCTCCTCTACACAATGCACCCAGCATGAGCAGGCGACCTGGCATAAGTTAATACAGACTCCTAGCAAACTTCTGCTCCCATTTATACCCATGCAATCCCCCTGAAGTCAACAGGCTTGAGTGGGTGTGTCTTGGAGACCCATAGCAAATTCTGCTCTCCCTGTATATGTGGGTGTGGATGGGAGTCGGCCGTCTAACTAAAAGAAACACCTTTAGGCAGACGTAGCGAATAATTTTCCCAGAGAACACTGCTCCATTCAAAAACTCTTCCTTGCTGCGTTGGAACTCGTGAGCCCACATGCTACATTTTAAATATTGGCATATCTAACATTCACCTAAGCATCATCTCCCTTGAAACAAGTAGCACTTGTTTCCATTTTGAAGGCTTCAGGAACTTGATCTTGCAGGCTGCTGGTGAAGAAGCATTTCCATTAACACCACCAATTTTTTTTAAAAAGGAGCTATCATCTTTAACATAAGAAAACTAAAATATAACTCTAATAAATATAAACCTCATTGGCATAAGAAGAGATACAGAGGTCACAAAAATTACACTGGAGCCTCACTATTTGGTGTATCAGTGTTAGTTATAGCAAAATAAAATTTGTTTCCTACTATGAGGTTGCACACGAGTATGTTCATTGGACACCAAATACTTCATTAAAATAAACCTCAGTCATGTTTCCAGGAGTGACGAACGAATGAATAGAAAGAATGTTCAAGCCTTATATTAGAGGTTGGGCAAAAACCTAAAGAGTTTGCTTCTGGACTTCACCAAATTCAAAGGGGTTCAAGCTGGGGTTTTCGTTAAGGCCGCCTTCTAGTAATAGGCAAAGATTTTCAAAAGCAACTGGTGATTTTGGGTCCACCTTATGATGTCTTAAAAGGTCCAGATTTTCAGAGCACTCGCCCTTTCAAAATCTGGTCCCTTCAAGGTCACTTAAATTGAGCACCTAAACACTAAGGCACTCAAAATCATTAGTCTCTTTTGCAAATCTCAGCCATAATGCGTGGTAACACATTCTGTTTTCAGACTTCTACTGCAATCTCTTCTCTAGCTCTCCACATTTAAATGACATTAGCCAGATATTTTCTCTGGTTTTTTATTTCTGAATATGACTTTAGAAACAAAGATACACAATGGGAGAAAAGTGAAATCTTAATGGGGAGGAGATTAAATGTCTTTTATTCACTGCAAGGGTGAAGTCAAAGACATATAAACTCTGGGAGGTCAGTATAGCAGTTCTGTTCATACTGACTCATTGAGCCTAAGGCAACACACTGGGTTGTTGTAGACACTTTCTGCCCCTCTCAGTTTTTGTTTTGTTTAGTTAACAGATGTGCATAGCTTAGAATCATGGTTTTATATTTATTGCTGTCTCTAATAGTCCTGGGAGAAGATGAATGATGGTGGTCAGTCTCTTCTTAGATAAGAAAGAGAAAACAGGGTATGTGAGAAATGACATTTATTTTGCCGCAAAAACATGCGTAGCACCTTTTCCCCCCTGAACCATGTCAGGCCTTTGAACTATGCACCTATAATCTCATATGTTGGCACAGAAGGAAAATCAAAATAGGTATTTTTCTGAACATTGCTCTGCACAAGGAGATGTTAAATCTTATTAGTGTTCAGACACTTAACACACAGAGAAGGGTTTCTGTAGAAATGAATCATTGTATGTTTTTCCTTCAAACAAAACTAGGCCCTGTCAGTATTTGTTAGTTGTTCTCATTGGGATATTGTGTATTTTTAGCCCTTTTCTACTATAAGAGAGCATATATCTCCCAGGGATGTTTTTTGCGACGGTATTCTGATGCTAGGAACCTGAGTAACCTAATGGTCTTCTATCCTTCTGGTTATAAAATATCCACATTCTAGTTGTCTATTTTACAACCACCACAGCCACTATCCCTCACATCTTAAAACCTTTGACTCTTGAAATGTATTTGTGAGGCTTCAAAGCAACAAAATAAATTCAAAGTGATGAAAATAACCCTGGAAGAGTTATTGCTTTCTGCTTTGACATACACGAAGGACATTAAATATTCCAAAAGCAAGACAAGTAAATGAATGAATAGCCTTATATCAGCATAACTGTCATCTGTAATGTAATAGAAATATAGTGGTAATACGGCAATCACTGGATAAATATTGTGTTAGAAAGATAAGGTTTTCTAGAAGAAGTTTTACTCTGCTGGTCTACATTTCACTGTATTGCACTTATATATTGTATGAATTCTTAATACATTATCCATTTCTAAAACACACTTCTTCAATGATACCTACAAACCCCAGTCCCTCCCAGCAGAAAGTGTTAACCAAATAGATAATAAACAATAGAAAGAAATGAAAATAATGGAAACAGCAAGACAAAATCTAAACATCACTGCTGTTTCGCTGCTTTGCTGTTTCCTCCATCTGCATGTTGTATGCTTAAATTATAAGCTGTTTGAGGCAGAGCTTGTCTCTGCTAACTGCCTAGCACACCTTTGATGTTATGTAAGTGATATTATAATAATGATTCAACAAGGCCATACACTGTGGTAGTTCCGGGTCACAATTTTCAGTAATTTGACCTGGCTGCATTTCTGAAAGTGCACCTCTCTTCAGCTACAGCTGCCAGACTGTTCAGTAAACTGGAAGTGTTGGTGAGGCTCTGAAATTCTTTTCTGGAGTGTGCACCATGAATTCTTGCTGCACTGGAGAAGCTTCTCTGCATGGATCCTTCCCCTGAAAAAGTTATGCTGATAAATGCACAGTTCTGAATGAAGCACAGAATTGGGAGTGGGCAGAGGGAGTGTGTGTGGTGGGGGGGGGCAAAATAGGGGAAAAGATATTTTCTCCTCTGAATTTAGTTTCAGTGGCTATGTCTACACTACCGCAGGATGGACACTCCCGCAATCGATGCGCCGGTTTAGCGGGTCTAGTAAAGACACACTAAATCAACAGCAGAGCGCTCTCTGGTTGACCCCAGTACTCCACCAGGAACAAGAGGAATAAGGTAAGTCGACAGGAGAACATCTCCTATCAATCGAGTGCTGCGTAGACACCGCAGTGAGTTGACCTAAGCTACGTAGCTGGAGTTGTGTAACTTAGGTCGACTTACTGTGGTAGTGTAAACATAGCCTCAGTTTTCTAACTGGGACAGTGTCTCGGTGGAAGAGGTGATGCTATCATATCAGCATCTCTATCTGTGCATTGCTAATGCTACCATCAGCATGGTATGCTGCATCATCTCTCATGTTTGAAACAACTGCAGATATCCAGACATGTGCACATTTATTTAACATTTCTAAAAACAACATACACTCTATAGAGCTAGGTCCAGTAAGGCACTTGGTGCTCTCAATTCTCACTGAGATCAGTGAAAACCATGGGGCTCTATGCCTCACAGGATCAGGTCATATGGGCCTGATTCTCCACAGCCTTGCACCACCCTGTGTTGTTATTTCATCTGTGCAAACTGAGTGTCAAATGCCACCAAATCAAAATGGTAGCTGTTTCCTCACACATTTAGGTTTGCACAGGTGCAAAGGACAACACAAACTGCCAGGCAATAGACTCAGGTGCATATGTATGAAATGCAGCCATCCACACTGAATATTAATGGTTTCTATAAGTTTCCCAACTAATTGTTAGAGCTGGTTCAGAATTTTTCAAGAAAACGTTGTGGGGGTGGAGGAGTTGTTGATCAAAAATGCAGATTCATCAAAACAAAACTTTTCGTGGGAAAAGTTTGGTTTAGATGAATTTTCTGTTTTGAAATTCTTAAGAGTTCCATTTCAACATTTTTTGAAGGAAAAGTTCAGATTTTTTTGTCCAAAATAATTTTGTTTTGAAATTTAGTTTATAGTAAATATAAAAAGAATTTAAAAAAATCAAAATGATTTATAAGTCTCAAAATGAAACATTTTGATTAATCTGATCCAATTTCATTTTGAATTTTCAGTTCACAAAAATAATATTTCAATTTTTCATCCCAATTCAGTATACAAAACAATATTAAGTCTCCGAAATGTTCATACAGATGGAAAACCATTTCCTGCCCCCTCTACTAATTCTTTCCATGATCTGATATTGGTGCTGGAATTTACCTTGGATTTAAACCAGGCAAAATTAGACAAAACAAGTTTATCAGTTTTCTAATTTTGACTGTCTCATTCTCCTTTTGTGCTATCCCATTCTTTCCCTCTCTAGAGCAGAACCAATGACCAAATATTAGTAGGCATATTTACTCCAAAACCCAACTCACTTTTTTAAATCTACCTTTTTTTCAGAACCAGCTCTCTCACCTCACACAAGTCCCAAACACAGATTAATAAATCTGCATTTATTTATCCCACCTATGTAAATATGCTGCATGGCTTCCATGTTCAAACAAAGGTAATCCATCCTCTATAATTATCAGAATGAGAAACATTAAATGCAGAGGCCATATGCCCCACCCAGGACAGATCCTTTCTGATTTAGAACAACTGATAGAAATTTAGCTTGATGCCTGATAATACATTTTTCAAGATAACACTTAACAAGAGCATGACAGCAGCTGTGAAATCTAGGAGTTTCTCCCCTCTCCTCTATGACACCTTGATAAGGCAATTACAGCATAATTACCTTAACAAGTGGCATTACAGGAAATTATTGTCATTCTCCTGTTAAAATAACACATAATCATCAGCAAGTATATTCTAGAATCCCCAATCAGCATTTCATTAACCATAGCTAGCTCAGAAAGGAGAGTGCAATAGGTGGGCAATAACTGACAGGGGACTGGAAAAGGGAAGAGTGAAAAATGAAAACACCTCAAAGAGGGCTGTTTTGGAAATTGTCAGGCATACAACCAGGTTAACCCCCAATGATGAAAACATGCAGGTAAATGCAAAGCTTGTTTGAACTTTAGTGACATTCCTTGCAAACCTGGTCTCCATTTTTGATGCCTATGAATACTGCTTATTACTGTATAGTTTCTCCCAGTGCATCTTGTTTCTTTTGGGACAGCCAGCTAGTTACAAATTACAAAGTTATGCCCTATAAAATGACAACACTACCAATCATAGGTCACCTGTTCTATAACAGCCACTTCTCAATACTCACCTCACCTAGCTTTTCAAGTGCAGTTATAAGGATGGGATACTTGTCTTTACAGTAAATAATTTTTAAAAAATTTCCCAATCCTGTCAAGTCCTAAATTGTATCTTGTATTAGGCTGATGGATGACACCCTCGATATTATAGAATTTACTCTAAATAATTAGAGGCACTTTTTTTCTCCTTATTGATTGTCAACTAATTATTCAGAATAGCAAAAATTTATACTTCTGGACTGCCAGTCTTCAAGATCTAGTTTAAAAAAAACACTCAGAACATTATGATTAATGTAATGACTAAATGTATGAACATTTTTTTCTGTATTACTTCAGCCAAAAGGTTCTGACTCTGAACGTGTATGTGTATATATAATTCATAATTAATTTTCCCAGATTTACTATAACTGAAAGGAACAAACTGACAGAGGCCAGAACACAGAATTACAAGACAACTGCACATTATAGGTGGTCCAGATCCCAGCAGCAAGAGTTTATGTAGCTATTTAAATCACCATAGTGTCTGAGTCCTTTGTATGTATTAATGGATTCAGTCAAACACCACTGTCCCTCATTTTGCAGATAGGAAACTGAGGCTCAAAGATATTCAGAGACAGATTTTCCAAGGGATTTAGGGGTTACATGGCTGGGGTGAGCAACACCTAACTTGCAGATGGCTCACTGCTTCTGGAAATTTAGGTGGCTATGCACCTATGCTCCCTAGAGAGTGCTTGGTGATAGTTAAACTCCTAAGGGATTTTAAGAAGTCAGTCAGCTGAGCAAATAACTGCCTAAACTAGCCTGGATTGAAATCCCAAGTAGAGAGGCTGAGGTTCCTAAGACTATGACTACACTAAAAAGTTTTGTCGGCGAAAGTTATGCCACTTTTATTAAAATCGCTGTTGCATATCCAGACTAGGTCCTTGTGTCGGCAGAGCACATCCACACTAGCGAGTGCACTGTGGGTAGCTATCCCACTATGCAACTGGCCACAGGGTTCTTTGGGAGGGGTTTTGCAGTGCCTCATGGGGCAGGTACAGCGTCACGTGATGCAGGTTTCTCACCCGCATAGTTCCATGGACATCCTACTAGATTGCCCGCTGCTTTTCAACTGAAGTGTGTGGCGGGAGGGAGAGGAGAGTGGTGTGCCTGGGGCAGGGAGACAGCAGGCTGACCGACCTATCCTGAGGCAGGGGGACACAGCCACACATCAGCTTGCAGCTCTGCTCCGCACCGCAGTCTCTCCCGAAGCAGCCTGCTCTATCTGCCCGCCTATGGTCTGTGCTTCCCTCCGAGTTCTCCTGCAGCCTCCTCAGCTGCAGGGAGTGGCATTCTGAGCAGCTGTGAACTCTCGGTGCTGAGAAATGTCAAAGCAGCATGGCAGTCTGTTTGCTCCCGCCCCATTCCCCTCCCGACTCCTCCCCGCCTGCAGCAGCCGTCTGCCAGCTACTGTGTTCCTAATGCAGGGCAGGATAGGAGCATTCCTACGATTTGCTCTTTGTTCCCCAAATGGAGCAGCAAGCTCATCTATCAGATACTTTCTGGAGCTTTGAAAGGGCAGGGGGTCAGGGGCGCATGCCTGCAGGGCAGCTGAGATCAAAACAGTGAGCAGAGCAGTCACAGCGGGCATTGTGGGATACTGGCGGAAGCCAGTTCTGTCGACAAAACAAACAGCGGTGTCTACATTGACACTTTGTCACTTTAACATTGCGGCAAAAGGTTTTATGCCTCTCATTGAGCTGGTTTTGTTTTGCCACAAAAAGTAGTTTTGTAGTGTGTACACCTCCCCTGTGTTGTCAGCAAAAGGCAGCTTTTGCGATCAAAACGTTGTAGTGTAGACAAGGCCTAATAAGTGGCTGATGGTCCAGAGATAGGCACCTCCTGATGTTCGGGATCCTCGGCCGCAAATCTCTCCTGGAATTAGGCCTCGAAGCCAGGTCAGCTGCTCAGGTAGCCCATGCCCAGCAGCTTAAACTCTCCCTCATGCTCACCCTACATTTCCCTGTGCCCCCAGATGTCTGTGTGGGTCCTATGCTGTCCACCTTGTCCCCTCTCTGTGGTATGCATCCTGCCCTGCTTGTGTAGGATCTGACAGATACCAGGTCTTAGATGTGCTCATGGCACATTTACAGGATTGGGTCCCAGTGTTTAAAAAGCCTGCTTTGAGGCCTCCAGATAGACAGGTCATTAGTCCAGCTTAAACCAGACAGTCCTGCTTTTGTCTGATACAGAACTGGATGTGGTCTGTTGGGTATCTAGCCTGGAGGACACCATTTTGAAGAGATCACTGCTCTGCCCCTGCCAGCAAGATTTGCAGGCATCGTGAGTGCAAGGTCCCACATTGTTTCTGGAACTACCAAAACATCCAGTATTCTGAGGATGTGGTAGTGGCCACCAGTGTATTCCAGGGCTCTGACTAGCGCTCAGAGCAGCACTTTGCCTTGAGTTGGCAGCAACTCTTAGACTGCTTTGAAAATGCTGACCAGAAGAAACATAGGCACCTTGGGGATTTGGTGGACTTGGGTGTCTGGTCTCTGCCTATTTAGACACCTAAATCCTTTTTAAAATCTGGCCCCAAATGACTTACCCATTTAAAAAAAATGAAGGGTTTTTATTTTCTGTTGATGTTTATGACAGTGTTTTCAGCCAGGAAGAAATTGGCAAATGGACTATAAAAGGAAAGTGTGCTCAAAAAATGTGAGAGACATTGTGGTCCAGTGGGTTAAACACTATCCAGATACTTAGGACTAGAGACATAGGTTTTGTTCCGGCTGCTGTGTTTGATCCTGAGGAAATCACTTCATCTCTCTATTCCTCTGCTTCCCCTCCCCTCCTTTGACTTGATTTCAGTAGAATGTAGTGTGACACTGCACCCCATATTCCTCACAGTGATATTATTATGATAGGATTATGGCATAATTCTGATGCATTTTGTAAAGATCAGTCACTGGAAAAGTTATGATTTACTGAATATGATTATCCTATTTGTATGCATATATCATTTTTATCTGAAGTTATGAATATTGACTATGTATCTGTATTTCAAATGTAGTTACACCTGGGTAATGGCCACTAGACAAGATGCTGTCAGTCCAGATAGCTGATTGGGAAGGGCCTAGTCAGGGCAATGAGCCATTATGGAAAACAATAGGCCTTAGGAGAAGCTTATCTCACACCTGGTGAGCCTTCCTGAGAATGCTACAGACAGCCTGTGAGTTATGGCTGCTATGACTATACAAGGACATGTGACCAGGCCACAAGACGCTGGAGTCCATCTTGGGATGTCAGTATTTTTCCACAGACTGGTCTCGGAACCAAGCTTTGGAACAAAGGGTTGTTGCCATATGCAAAAGTTATATAAGTCAGGGAGTGACATCATCTGGGGTTTGTCACTCCCCACACTATAGGACTCCTGGAAACATCTGAAAGACAAAGACTGAACTAGGGGAAGTCCTGGACCCAGGCTAAAGTGATTTCTAGCCTGTGTATGAAACACCTGGGGATTCCAAGCTGTAAAGCAAGTGCAGCTTGCCCCTTAAGAATCTTCAGTCTGCTTGTATCATCTCTTAGAATGAGAATCTACTAATTCATATCCAATCTATCTCGCATATTAAGCTTAGTTTGCATTTTTGTTTATTTGTTAGGTAATCTGCTTTGATCTGTTTGCTAAAACTTATAATCACTTAAAATATATCTTTTGTAATTAATAAACTTATCTTTGTTTAATCTAAACCAGTGAAATTTGACTGGAGTGCTTGGGGAAAATCTCTCCTTGGTTACCACAAGTGTGCATTATTCTCTTCACATTTGAAGGAGAGGTGAACTGGGTATTAAACCCATGTACTGGCCAGATTTGACCAGGGCAGGATGGTACTGCTTTGGGGTCCCAGGCTGGGAAGCTGGTAGTTAGAGATCCTGTGTGTAACTGCAGCTGGGTGTGTCCCTATCTGTGTGAATGCTATGGAAAATGCAGGCTGGAGGGCTTTGCAGCTTGTCACAGCAGCACAGTGTGAGAGGGAGCCCAGACTGGTGGGTCAGGGGCTCGATGGTAGCCCAGTTCCAGGTGGCATCCCAGGGGACACCCGTCATAGGTAGGAACCTAAATATCTCTGAAGATCTGGTCCTAAGCTCTTGGGGGTACAGCCTGTCTTATTATATATCTATATAGTGCCTAGAACAATGGAATCCCATTCTCAAATAGGGTCTCTATGCACTAAATGCAATTAAATAAATAAATAATAATGGTTTTTCAATTGCACACAGTAAAACTGAAAAAGAGAGAATACTATTTGCTACCTCATTTCACTTTTGCTAATTGTTGATGTTACTTGTAACTATAGTAAGTGGAACACTTTGAGAAAATAAATCTGATTTGCAAGTTGACAGTTAAAAGCTTAGCAATAAAAGGACCAATTTGTAAGTGGTCCTCTTCTGTAGAATCTCAATAATATCTCTCCTCGAAATATTAGTTGTCAATTTGGGAAAAAGGTAGAACCTGTACGGTCAAAGGGTGTTAAGAGCTCTATGTTCAGATTGGTGAGTCAAAATTTCTTGTAAACCTGAATATGAAGAGTGACATTGCCTCTTAATTTGCTCTTGAAGAGAGTTTTCTAATGGGGATTGGTTGTGTCTTTGCTCTTGTCAAAATAAACTTTGAAGTGTAAAAGGATAAACTGTAATGTTTAAAGAAAAAGTATATATCTCCCCAGATATATACAATAAATTGTGTGAACTAAAGTGCAGGTTCTAGAAAGAAATGATGCAGTCTTTGGATGTTTCAAGGGAAAAATGTATTAAACAATAGCCAAGGTTATAGTCTCCTGGCAGACCCACAGAAATATGTATAGAAGAATGATAGACATATGAAGGAGAACATTGGTAACAGAGGATACTTGCATAACATGATTGTTGTAAAGGTCTTGTATTTGGAGTAAGAGTGCCTTTAAAGAAAAACAGTAATGACTAGTTGATATATCAGGTCCTACCCAAACCTCGCAACTAAGTGCTAGAGAATTTACTCAAATATATAAATGTGCCACCCCTTTAAAGGAGCTATTAAAGACTTCTAGTATAGGTCCAGATTCTTCAGTCATGGATAATCCACCATTTTTAAGACACAGACTTTTGTTATATTTTATTAAATTCTCAAGTTTTTGCCAACTTCCTACTCCCCTTGCCTAGCAGAAAAAACTCATGCCGATAGTTTCAGATTTGGGAGACGAACTTTAGGCCTCCTTGAGTTTGAAAAAATCTAGCCCATATGAATCCAAGGTTTTGCATGATTTAGAAGGAGTTGGGATACCATTAAATGTAAAGAAGTCACAGGGTTGGGAGAGGTTCAAGGGAAGAAGAGGATAGGCAAAAGAGAAGCAAAGATGGACAGGGAGGAGACAGGAGAGAGCTGTGTTTGGGCTGGGAGGAGGAAGACCACCACAAAGTTATGGTGTGGTTATGCAAACATCAAACCTCAGTGTGAAATTCAATAGTGAGTCTTATAATGATAAGCGCTGAAGATGAATGCATCATGAAAGTTGGAAGGTGCGCCAAAAAAAAGTTCTGCTTAACTTTAAAGAAAAAGATATTTGCAAATGAGATGAAAGAAGAACTTTTTCAAACTTCATTCTCTGACTTCTGTTAAACCAGAGTTTGAAGCAAATGAGTCATGGACATTCAAGTCAATTAAATCTATTTTGCTGTGCTGAGCCATCCACCGTCTACACCTACTGAAAAGCTATTCTCATTCCATGGTTAGCATCAGTCATGTAATTATGGCCAGCTCCAATCACATACCCATATTACTTCACCGCTTAGTTCTGGAACCTCAGCCTCAGAAGTGAGTATCTCTCTGGCATTGTTATATTATTATCAGGGATTAAAATATACATTAGATGAGAACTACCACAAATCATTTTGTATTCCAAAGAAGCTTGTGATATACTTTTTTTAATGATTAAGCCCTCTAATGGAAAAGTCATCTAGGCCAATGGTTTTCAAACTTTTTTTCTGGCAACCCAGTTGAAGAAAATGGTTGATGCCTGCGACCCAACAGAGCTGGGGATGAGGGGTTTCGGGTGTGGGAGGGGCTCAGGGCTGGGGCAGAGGGTTGGGGTGTGGGGGTAAGGGCTGTAGGGTGGGCCCAGGAATGAGGGGTTCAGGGTGTGGAAGGGGGCTCTGGGCTGGGGCAGAGGGTGGGGGTGTCGGAGGGGGGGAAGAGCTCTGGGCTGGGGGTGCAGGCTCTGGGGTGGGGCCATGGATGAGGAGTTTGGGGTGCAGGAAGGGGCTCCCCCATCCCCGCTTAGGAGCCGGACCTGCTGCTGGCACTTCCGAAGCACAGCGCGGTGTCGGAACAGGTAGGGACTAGCTTGCCTTAGCATGGCAGCACCTCTGATGGGACTTTTAATGGCCCGGTCAGTGGTGCTGATCAGAGCCACCGCGACTCAGTGCTTACATTCCGTGACCCATTACTGGGTCGCGACCCACAGTCTGAAAACCACTGATTTAGACATTAATATGGTTGAAACCAATAGGGCTCTACAAAAATTGAATAGGGTTAATCAACCTTTTGGGGATTTTTGCAAATGGAACCTCCAAGCTCTTTTTGATACAGATTTACCACTAATTCACAGTAGAGTTTTTACTATCCATATTCAAAGTTGCCTTTCTTTGGGGGTAATCTTGTTAAATAAGTTGAACTAATGCAAGTACTATTTAGAGTAATTGCTGCATACCAAATTAGAATGCATAGTCCAAATAGGGAACTTGGGACCAAATCCTCAGTTGTTGTAGCTCTGTTGAAATAGAGGTAACCCAATTTATGCCAGGCTGAAATTCTAACTCTTGGTGTGTAAGCACATAGTAAGAAATATGTGAAAATGAGTACTGAAAACTAATATTTCTTTTACCATGATTTAGTCTTTGCAGGATGGAGGAACATCACTAGTGACAACTCTAGCAGTCATCCTTCATGCAAAACTTTATTTAAAGCCAATGGGAGTTCCATTGCATGATTAAATAGGATTATACCCTCATACTGTATCTTTTAATTGCATGCTATAGGACATATGGAACTGTATGTACAAATGCAGAGATAAGGGCTTTCAAAAAAATCTGCCTATACTGTGTTTTCTGTGGTAAGGTCGGGTCTCTTAAATGTTTTAAAGAGCAGTAAAAATTACTTACTTAATAACAGAGTCTGGTGATCCACATTTTCAATGCTATCTCTATAATATATGCAATAAATACCTTTTGAAAAGACCTATGAATCATAAAAGCACTATATTAGCCTATTGTGATCTGTGATGAACCAATATTTACCATATAATTATGTACACCTCTGCTAATAACATGGGAACCAATAGAAATATCATTGTGTGGGAAGGGTGATTGCTAGAAAATGTCCCCACACAGATGTTCATTTCATCTGATTTCACTTCATTTCTACATATGTCTGTTATATTTCATAAAAGAATATTAATTACATAGTGCACAAAAACAGGTCTAACAAAATATTATAGAAACAACAACCACATATTCTATAATATATCATTACACTGTGGCCCAGATTTCACTCTCTGTTTTATATCAGGGTAACTCAAAGCAGTTATTCTGGATTTTCACTGGTGTAAGTCAGAGCAGAATTTGCCCCTGCACCTACAATATAATATATGCATGTTATTGGTGCAGCTGGTAAACCTATGGACCAAGTTAGGAATGTACTAAAGGCCCCAATTCAGCAAAACATGGATGCACAGTTAAATCCATCCATATTAAGCAAAGCACTTAAGCATGTGTTTAATTCCCATTAAAGTTGACAGACTTAAGCATGTGCTTAAAAGCTTTGCTAAATTGGGGCCCAAATACCTTGCTGAACCCAGGTTTTAAGGCTCTGCACCTGAAAGACTTTGAGCACCTCCTGCGATGCAATAACACCTGCCAAGTTCATTGATTTTAATGGAAGCTGAGGGCTCTTTGCTCATCTCTTTATAGGCACTTACCAGTAGAACTAAGTGACATTGTTTAGGCAAAACTCTCTCCCTCACCCCCCAAAAAATAGCAGACTTGGGCTGACTAAAACGTTTTATAAATTTGTGTCGATTTCAGAGAATTGTTTCAGTCAACTAAAACTAAAATTTCAGAAATGTCAGACTAGGTTAGCAAAACTGAGGGGTAGATAGTAGTATCCCCTGTCGTAGGGGAGTTGGTCCCTGTAAGCAGCATCCTGTGTCAGAGCAGGTAAACCAAATACAGCTAATTAAAGGGGGCTGGGCTACATCTAGGCCTATAAAGGGTTGCTGGAGGTCAGGAAATAAGGAGGCAGAAGATAGTAATTCCGACAGGCTACATATGGGGAAGATATAGTGGAACAAAGAAGAGAGGAGCAGAGCAGAGCTAATGCCTGTGGTGGATCCCTAGAGTAAGGGACTAGGTGCTCAGGGAAGCATCTTTGGGGTTATTACTCCAGGAAGAGAGCTGAGCTGACTACAACTGGGAGGCTGCCAGGAGCAGGACTGTCAGAGAATGAGAGGGGTGGCCTTGAAGCCTGAGAGAAAGGGGTGAGCTGAAGGACTGTCTTCATTTGCTTTATGTACCTGTGTTAAGAGAATAAACCTTCTTAAAGGAGACTGGGTGTGGCAGTGACTATTTAGAAGCTAGGGAGATGCTCCTTTCCTATGACATCCACTTTACACCCAATAGCTTGGTGACTGGGGTGCCCATGTGGGAGGTGAGCTCTCAGTTCAAATCCCTGCTCTAGGACAGGGACTTGAACCTGGGTCTCCAGCATGCCAGGTGAGGTGGGTATTCTGGTGTGTGTCTCCTTCAGTCTCTGCTGTTGAAGCTGTTCTACTCTGTATAAATAATGAAATATGCATAGGTATTCCCCCCCACCCCCGGCCCCCTGTGAGTGCCCTGGCCACCAGACTAGAGCCTCATTTTCATATTCTCTATGGCCCAATGAATACTGAAGTATTTCATATGAAGTGGAACAGCCTCAACAGGAGAGATTGAGACCCCCGCCCAGAACACCAAATAGCCTGCTGGTTAGAGCATTTGTCTCAGATGTTAGAGAGCAGCATTCAAGGCCCTGCTCCAGACAGGGGATTGGATCCTGTTTCCCCACATTCCAGGTGAGTGCTCTAAGCATCAAACTATTAGGTATGGGGAAGAGGAGGGACACCACACTCACTGGGATTCTATGAATCCAGCCCCGTATCTTAAATTTCATTTGGCTTTATTTAAAACCAGTTTAATGTTCTCAAACTGAATGCAACATTTTCTTCAACTCAAAACCATGTATTTATTATTTTTTAGAACTGAAAAATCAATTATTTGCCTGCCTCTACTTATCACCTTCATGAGGGATTTATCTTGCTACTGCATCTATGCAGGCACAAAAATCCACCTAAGTGGATTCCATTACAGGATTTACTTCTGAGAGACTTACCTCTCTAACTACATTGGTGTGTGTTGTTTGTTTAAAATAACAGAATATGTAGGGTAGAGCCCCTGTACCTGTCCGGTTTGGATGAACAGTACATTTTATTAGCAGCCCGTTGACAGCTGGAAGTTACCTTACCTTGTGTGAGGGAACAAAACTACTTGATGTGATCTATGCATTTGACCTAAAAATAAACCCTCTTGGATCCATGTATGTAGATAAGTCCAATGTGTTCCTTCATGCTCCTTTTGCTTGCTTTTTTTAAAGCATATGGTACTACAGAAAATACAGTAACAGGAGCTAACAACCAGGATTTATTTAGGAGAAAATAAATGATGCATAGAAATAGAACCTTTCAAGTCTGAACTATATTTCAGATTTTTATTCTGTATGTATTAAGTGTTGGCCATGTATCTTGCCAATGATACAGGAGAGTTGCCTTTCATTTCTAGACTTGATTTGATTTTTTGGGGGGTGGGTGGAGGGGTGTATATTGGTGGTACTACTACTCGAATGTATTTTGCTATAGTGGGAGGTATGGGAAGTACAGGATAATATCAAATACAAACCCAACTTGTAAATTTTGCCTTTCATATTTGAAATCACCATTTCCATCTAAAATATGACTGGAGTCATAGCAACATTTATTGAAATAAATCAGTTTGATTTGTATCTATAGAAACACTTTACTTCCTATTCTGTTAACCAGTTATCAACACATGGAAAAAAGTTGCATTTTCGGGGGAGATTTTCAAAAGCACAAAGGGCAGTTAGGCACTCCACTCTCATTGAAAGCTGAAGGGAGCTGGGCCTTAGTTTTTCTTGTTCTAGGGGCTTTTTCAAACAGAGCAATATACATACTAAATAGACTTCTATAGAAATTACTCTACTACTTATCAAATGCGAAAGATGTATGTCCTTTCTATAAAACTTTAAAATTCAAGTTAATAAAAATTATATCCCTGCTATAGATTTCTACAGGTTGCTGAATACTTTTGTAAAGCAAAGCTATAATAGTTTCTAACTAGAAATTGATAGTTTCCAATTCACTCTGGATGTGTACACACAACTTTTCTTAGTTTGTTTCAAATATTGCCCTAAGCACAGCTGATCATGATGGTCTGCCTTTGTGTACTTTGACCATTTTTGAAATTATTATACAGTTAAATACCAAACATGACCTATACTTCCTGTGTAAGTTAAAATAAATGAAACTTGGGAAGGTTTAACTCGGCAGAGAATCAGGCTCACCTTTCATTCACACTAAGGACTCTTCACATACACTACTCTGACAGTGTTAAGGGCCCTAAAGTAGGCATAAATATTTACACACACCTTTAGGCCCTGTACACTATGTAAAGGGGTCTTAATATGAATGATAGTGAGGCTCCCAAAGTTCTTCTACCATTCTGTAATGGCAGAACATGTACATGACAAGTTTCTTCTATGTCTGATACTAGTTAAGGTCCAATTATCAAGAATAGCATCAGGTGCCTGTCCTGAAACTCAGAACTGCTTATACAAATCAGAGTTAGACCCCTAACTGTGCAACTTTGGGTGCTCAAATTGGCTGAGATTAATCACTTGTGTAGTGCAAAGTCTCAAATTAGCACACTAACCGCCAAAAATTGGAGGGATTGAGTAATTATCAAGTGAATTTAAAACAACGAAACAAAGAACACTGGCTGTGAGATAGCAAGATATTTTATAGGCTCTAAGTGCTGTTCTGTGAAGGTAAATGGGAAAGGCAAAAGGGATAATGAAAAAGGCATCACTGCAGTGCAACAACATGAAGAACAAGATAAAGGTATGCTGTCTGCATGTCAGTGAATTTTTAATCAAGGTGCCTCTGTCTCCAACAATAAGTAGCTGGATAGATGGTCTGTGTTACCCATACCATTCAGTACCATAAATAGTATTTCTTTTCTCACAAATTGTTGAAGAGCCTCTAACTCTTCAAAGCTGGTAGTGAGGTGAATTACATGCTAGATGGTCTAGCCATTCCTTTCCCTTGTTGGAGGGAGATTTTTCTATTCTCATAATAAATACAGTTAGGGCTCAATCCTCTCCAGAGCTTCCATCCATGAGCCAGCAAAGCACTCAGCTGTAAGCAGAGGAGCAGTCTCATTGAATACAGACTTTGTGGGACTACGCACAGGCTTAAAGTTAAGCCCACAGTTAAATGTTTTGCTGGGCTGGGGCAGAGAGCTGAACATTTTGCAGGATCAAACCCTATATGACCCAAACATGTGCATCTACATGTTTGTGCATGATGGCACCATTAATTGTATGCATTTTAATTAAAGCCCTTTTCTCACCTGATACCCTTTATGAGTGATCTCATCCATTCACATGCTTTCAGCTACTATCTTTATGCTAATAACCTGCAAACTGACCTCACTGTTCCTAACCTGCCTCCCTCCTTCCTACCCACATCCATCTTTTCTCTCTAACATCCTCCTGGTTGTCCCTTCATCAGCTTGACCTGATCCTGACCAATGCTGAAATCTTCCTGTTAGAACCAGTTGAATCTTTCAAGGTATGATGGAATTGTATACATCATAATTAATTTTCCTAATTGTTTCTAATCTTAAATGAAACATAGTACTTGAATTTAAAGCTACTTCACCATTAAGACCAAGTTCAAAGGAAGGACAGGCTTCCTCCTGCACACCTTATGCACCAGTAACTTCAGTTGAAGCCAATGGGAATTTTTTGTCTATGTAAAGACTCCAGATCCTAGCTCTTCAGTGATGACCTAGTGGCCTTTCACCATATATAGGTTTGAGCCTACATTCATTGGCATCAATGACCAAGCAGTGATTGACTTTAATGGTGCAGGATCAGGACCTAAGAGTCTGAGTTATAACCCTAGACCCAACCATCCTCTGCTCTCTGGAAAAAATGCCTTTTAGTATGAGGGGTTTCACAAATGGAGATGAACTGCACACCTAGCTTTTCTCTGTAATGGACCAAACCAAGAAGGGCAAGTCCCTTAACCTCTCTGGGCCTCTGTTTTCCCCATATCTAAAATGAGGAATTAAAATAGTTACCCACTGTTGTAATATGCTGTGTGAGTGGTATTCATTACTTATTTTATCATTAAAACACTGGATGCAGTAGGAACACCTTCTATCTCTGGGTGGTTCAAAATTCAGATACAACTTTATAGCACAGATCCCATTTCTGCTTACTATGTATTTGTTTTATCATAGGACCTAAAGCCCCAACTAAGACCAGAGCCACACTGTGTTCAGCACCATATGTAGACTTTAAGAGATGGTAAACTGTCTAGGATAGGGCTTGTTTCAATAGTCAGGGTGAAGTGACTTGCCAAAGGTCAAAATACAGGTCAGTAGCAGAGCCAGAAATAGAAACAGAATTTAGGTCTCCTGATTCCCAGTCCAGGCACCTATCCACAGACCACTCTGCCTCTGCAGCTTTTCTCTTCTGTTATCAGAGAGTCAGGCATTAAAGTTAAAAAATGGCACCAAGTTTACCAGCAAACCTCAGAACCATCTGAAAGAATGAGAGAGAGAAAAAACCACTTTGAAATAGTTTGCCTAAAATCAAAAGGTTTCAGTTTCCATCAGCTTCTTTGGACATGAATATCCCAGGATTTATGAGATTTGTTTTGAACTGCTAAGAGGTGAACTGAGAATAAACTGTGTTTAGTTTCTCAGATGTGAACTAGCTAGTCAAAGCACCGTATTAAATGAAATTATAACAGCTGATGATAATTAACAATTATCATTTGGAAAAAAGTATCTGGAGTACTGAGACTACAGTTCCAATTCCCCTTGATTGCGAGCTTTGGAAAATTGTAGGTTTTTTTTTTTTATTTTTTAAGCCACAGAAAAAATTTGATATTTTTTTCACTCCAGAAGAGAGAGAAGGATCACTGTTCACTTCTTTTTTTTTTATAGGACTTGATTTTCAAGTAGTTATCTAAATGCAATATCCAGATTTTCAGATGTGCTCAGTGTCCACCAGTTTCTTTTGTTTTAATGGCACCTGCTGAGTACTGAGAACATTTGAAAATCTGCCTACTGCGTTTAGCTGGGACCTGAGCTCTTTTGAAAATGTGACCTTTAATTATGCAGCAACTGCCTTCCTACAAGACAACTGCATGTTAATCTTTTAACTTAGCACTGCTCTGCTGTCCCTTAGAAATGGATTCTGTGCAGTGGTGGCAGAGGTAGGGAGCACTTCCACCCTCCTGACCATTGTGTTTCTCCAAGCACATGCACTACTTTCTTTTAGTGGCCTAGGAAATAGCCCTGTGCCCCCTTCAGCAGACAAAAAGCAGAGAATGTTGTATCCTCTTCAGTGTTCTTTTATGGTCAGTGTGTTCTGCATCCCCTTCGGTCCCTGTTCAGGAGTAGTATGTTCACAGCACATACACAAAGAAGTTAGATTTAAAACATAAGTACCCTTGGTGGAAGGCTGAAATGGAACACTCCTTTTTCCCTTATGAATGCAGAACAATAACACACAAAAATCGAAGAACAGAGAGAGAAAGCAGGCTGCTCCCTAAAACAGAGGCACAACTCATCTATTACCTTAGGCTGCCTGTGGGCTCACAGATGCCATTGCACACTTGCAGACATCCCTGTATGCAGCTGGACTAGGAAACCCCCTGAGAATTTAAAGTGATGGGTCACAATTTTAACGGTTTTCAATACATCACAGAGGATGCAAGTCTATTATAGTGCCAACTGATACAGTGGAGGCACTCAAGCCTAAGAGAGGGGGTTGCCACCTGCCAGGGGCAAAGTTCAGGAAGCTCTTAGAACTTGCTCCCTAGCTGGTCTGAATTGACCCAGATCTACTCACTTTCGGGGCAGGGGATCTTACCTGATATTTAAGTAATATTTAGGGAGGGTGAGTATTTTCTTTGGTGTGTGTATGTGAGTAAAAGTTAATTAGTTAGTGCTGCACATGGTGGAAATTGCTGCTGGTTTTTCTTTCCTTTGCTTCAGTTTTTATACATAATTTCAATGGGTGCCTCAAACTTGCAATAGGTGCCTATTTTTTTCTTTTTCTTCTGATCCAAATAAATATATATGCAAGAAACAGAAGAAAATGTGATCCTTCAGAGAACAGGTGATTAACAAACTACTGTGCACAGAAGGAAGACTGGAGACGGCTGAAAACAGTAGAAGATATTTGGGTTTTATAGAAAATTAACCTCTGTTCAGCAAAACCGGGGCTGGGCATAGATGGATGTTACCAACGTTGGCGGACCAGAACTACCAAAGAAGCCCTCTAAAGAAAACAAGGAAACACATGGTTGTCCTGTATGGACTGTCCCCCCCTGGAAAGGCTAGGACCAGCTGTGGCAGTAATTCTGCATTCCCTCTGTGCAAAGGTGGTGTTGTGCATAGTTCCTGTAGTAGAGAGGGGAGAACAGAAGATTTCTTGCACCTTATCATTTTTACATACACATACTTGCTTAAAAGATATGCTTGTATTGAGGGGAAGGAGGGTGCTGTGCTTACAATACTCACCTGAGGCTTAGAAAGTCTGGGTTCATTTCCCACATCTGCAGACTTCCTGTGTGGCCTTGAGCAAGTCAGTTAGACTATGATTTCCAGAAGTGCTTAAGGGAGTTAGCTGCCCAGCTCCTAGTGAAAACTGCTTATTTTCCCATCTATAAAATGGAGGGAACAACACACCTACCTTTTGTCTACTGTGGTGCCAGCTAAGATAAGCAGTTTGCCTGCTCCCTGGCTAGCTTTGCTGCTGGACAACCAATATGCTCAGTTGCACTGCCTTTGAGGTGTCAGTAGCCACAGAACCTGCCTTGGTGCTGGTTTAGCCGCCCTGCTTTGAAGCCTTGTGCCTGCAACAAATCATCGGCTGCTCAACTTGTACCATGCCTGCAGCTGTGCTTGCCTTATTCCTTCTCCCAGCCCCGTTCCCATCCTGCTCTAGCCTTGTTTCCAAAGCTGCTCGCTCTACCTACCACCTGCTCCAGCCCTGTTCCCTTCAAACTTGTGGCTTTTAACCTCTGCACTGCCTCTGGCTTACAACTCTAGTTACTCTCTCACTCAGGCATTCAGCTTCCGTCCCTCCAGTATTGACCCTGGGCTCATTCCTGGACCCTACTCTGACTGGTAGGAGCGATGGCCCACAGACCAGACAACTCCAGTTTGAGCTGCCCAATATAAATGCTAGGGGCCCACCTTGCCAGCATAGATCCCACTCAGGCCATTTTTTCCCTGGTGGGGGCTGTACAGCACTTGCAGGTGCAGGTGCCCACTCTGCAAGCACAGAATGAGTCCCTAAAAGCCCAGTCAGCTACACCAGCTACCCTGGCTCCAGCCTACTGGGAGTCAAAGGCCCCACTCCCAGACAAATTTAATGGTCAGTTCTGAGGTTTCCTAAACCAAGGCTGCTTCCTCCTGTTGATACGCTCCTGGGTTTGAATGATATTAAAAATGAAGTGGCATTGGTCAAGCCACTGCCCCATCCTGATGACCTGATTGACCTATGTGTCAGAGTTTACGACCATCTCACCAAGCATCACCATGAATGTGACCCAGACCCTTGAGCACTGATGACTCCCTGGCCTCAAACCCCTCAACCGTGAACCCCACTCCAGAAACCATGTATGTTGACCAGGCCTGCCCACACCTGTTTAGGGCTGAGAAATACTGACACTGAACTTTGAGGCTGTGTCTGTATTGGGGGGCAGTGCGGCAGCGGATACTTTGCCTTGGGATATCCTGCAAAGGTCAGACCAGCTTTGGGGTTGGGAAGTATCAAGGCCCAGCTCCAATAAGGGGCTCTGGCCTGGGTTGGTCCCTTTCCCCCTCCAAAGACTTTCAACCTCTTCAACCTTGCACCTTTTGCTCATGCAAGCTCAGCCCAGTGGAGCAAAACTATGACATCCTCAATAAAGAGCTACTGGCCATTAAAACAGGCTTTGAGGAATTGCGGCATCTCCTGGAGGGCACCAGGTTCCCAATCCAAGTTCTCACGAACCACAAGAACTTGGAATTACTGAAGACTGCACACCAACTGAATCAGTGACAGGCCTGCTGGTCCCTTTTCTGCACACAGTTCAACTTCATAGTGACTTACCACCCCAGGACCAGAAATGGGAAGGCCGATGCATTATCCCAGAAGGAGGGGCATTGTGAACCTGGTCAAGAGGCTCCATCCGTGATCCTCAAACCATCAAATTTTATTTTGGGTACCACAGTCTGAACTGCTACTACCCTCCATGCATTCCCTGCTGCCCAACAATCCTTTCATAATCCAGATCCACCAAGCCTTAGACAATGTCAATGACCAGAATGCCTCAACCTTTACTCTTCATAATGGAATTCTGTATTATAAGGGGCACATGTATGTACTTCATGGTCAACCCAGTCTTCACTTTGGTAGCAACTTACATCTGGTCCTGTGACCTCTGTGCCCAAACCAACCCTTTCCCATGTGAAATTCAGCCCTTGCCCACTCCACCTCGGCCTGGGGCCACCATGTCAATGGACTTCTGCCTGGAGCTACCAGTCTGGGTGCTGGCATTGTCTAGGACTTGGTGAATCTGGATTGTGAATGTAGTTGGTCTCAGGATGAAGAGGGTGCTGTGATAAATGAAGTGGGGGAGGGGGTAGCTCCTTTTTATGGACACCCAGCCAGCCAGTTAGCTATAAAGTCCCTCTTGGTGGCTGCTTGCTTTACCCGTAAAGGGTTAAAAAGTCCCACAGGTAAAGAAAAGGCACTTGACCAAAAGAGCCAATGAGAAGGCTAGAACTTTTTAAAATTGGGAAGAAAGCTTTCCCTTTGTGTTCTGTGGTTCTTCTATGGAGAGAGGGGAACAAAGTCATGCTATGACAGCATGCTATGACTATGCTGTAAAAAGCTTTTTGCCAGGTATGAAAATCATCAGATTATACCTAGAACTACACAAATATGTAAAAAGAAAAGGAGTACTTGTGGCACCTTAGAGACTAACAAATTTATTTGAGCATAAGCAAATTTATTTGAGCATAAGGAAACAAGGCTAAAGCAGGATGGGAACGGGGCTGGGAGAAGGAATAAGGCAAGCTATTCGTGAGCTACAGCTCACTTCATGGGATGCATTCAGTGGAAAATACAGTGGGGAGATTTATATACACAGAGAACATGAAACAATGGGTGTTACCATACACACTGTAACGAGAGTGATCAGGTAAGGTGAGCTATTATCAGCAGGAGAGCCGGGGGGAAAAAACCTTTTGTAGTGATAATCAAGGTAGGCCATTTCCAGCAGTTGACAAGAACGTCTGAGGAATGGGGGCGGGGGGGGGGGGCGGGGGGGGAAACATGGGGAAATAGTTTTACTTTGTGTAATGACCCATCCACTACCAGTCTCTATTCAAGCCTAAGTTAATTGTATACACTGTATTCTTGAGTGGTCACAGCTAAATTAGACCCCATTATTTTGCATGTATAGTTGGGATTGTTTTGCAATGTGTATTTCTTTGCATTTATCAAGACTGAGTTTTATCTGCCATTTTGTTGCCCTATCACTCAGTTCAGTAAGATGCCTTTGTAGCTCTTTGCAGTCACCTTTGGACTTGACTATCTTGAATAGTCTTGTATCATCTGAAAATTTTGCCACATTATTGTTTACCCCCTCTTCCAGATCATTTATGAAAATGATGAGCAGCATAAGTGCCGGTACAGACACTTGGGGGACCCTGCTATTTACCTCTCTCCATTATGAAAACTGACCATTTATTCCTACTCTTGGTTTCCCATCTGTTAACCAATTACTGATCCATGAAAGGACCTTACACCTTATCCCATGTCTGCTTAATTTGCTTACGATCCTTTGGTGTGGGACCTTGTCAAAGGTTTTCTGAAAGTCCAAGTAAATTATATCCACTGGATAACCCTTGTCTGCATGTTTATTGACCCCATCAAAGAATTCTAAGAGATTGGTGAGACATGATTTCCCTTTACAAAAGCCATGTTGACTCTTCCCCAACATATCGTGTTCATCCATGTATCTGATCATTCTTTTCTTTACTATAGTTTCAACCAATTTGCCTGGTACTGAAGTTAGGCCTTCTGGGCTCTAATTTCCAGCAATGCTTCTGGATCCTTTTTAAATTTTTGTATTTATTTATTGTTATATTAGCTATCCTCCAGGCATCTGGTACAGAGGCTGATTAAGCAATAGGTTAAGCAACATACAACAGTTTGTAGTTCTGCAATTTCATATTTGAATTTTGAGAACTCCTGGGCAAATACCATCTGGTTCTGTTGACTTATTACTGCTTAATTTATCAATTTTGTTCCTAAACTTCCTCTACTCGTACTTCAGTCTGGGACAATTCCTCTGATCTGTCACCTAAAAAAGAATGGCTCAGCTGTGGGAATCTCCCTCACAGCCTCTTCAGTGAAGATCAATGCAAAGAATTAAATTGGTTTCTCCACAACTGCCTTGTCTTCCTTCAACACTCCGTTAGCACCTCAATCATCATCCCATCCCATGGATTGGCTAATTTTCTGCTTCTGAGGTACATAACATTTTTTTGCTGTTAGTTTTTTGTGACTTTTGATAGTTGCTCTTCAAATTCTTTTTTGGCCCGTCTAAAATTTTCACACTGGACTTGCCAGAGTTTATGCACCTTTCTATTTTCTTCAGTAAAAACTGGAAGTCAAATCCTAAAGTATTCCTTTTTTGCCTGTAACCACCCCTTTTCCTCTGTTTAGCCACGGTGGCATTTTTTTATATATAATTTGGTCCACTTACTGGTTTTATTTGCAGTATACATTTAGTCTGAGCCTAAATGTTCAGCAAGGGCACCCACTGTCCAGCTTCTGGCTCCATGGCACTTGGCCTTCTTGGGTGGAGACGCACGTCACTCTTCCTCCTGATCCAGAATTCCCTAGCAGAACAGTTCCCTGCCCTGATGGTTATTCCCACCAAAAGGTAGTCTGTGTAAGCAGACCTGCTTGCTTTCTCTCTAGAGCCTGACAGCAATGCAGCTGTCCCCAGTTAAGCTACCACACAGCTCTTTTCTATGCAAGCTTATTTATTCTTTGGTAAACGTACTACAGAGAAAACATATTAAACAATAATAGTCCCTACACACATGCTAATAAGCTTACCAGAGATAAGCTTTAACATGGGGTCTGGCAAGAGCAGTCCTTCATATCCCCACAGAGGGGTCTCTTCTATGGTCACAAATTCATAACAGCATCAACTCAGAACTAGCACACAATGAAAAGTTTAGACCATCCTTGTTCTAGTTTGGGGTCTTTGATCTGGATAAACAAGCAGGTCCCTCCAATTATCCATCCAGTTCACTAGAAACACTTTACAGTTTGTTTTATTTAAGTTTTATTCCCTTCTCATTCACTGGTTTGTTAATTAATGAATCCCAAGATTGTTACACTTAGAATCCTAAGTCCCATTTTAAAGGTATTTCGGCACTACCCCTCAGCATTGAAAGGCCGAAGTGACTTATCACATTTTCAAAAATGACTTAGGCACTTAGGACACACTAAAGCCTAGATTCTCAAAAATCTTTAGCCATCTAAATCACTTCGGCCTTGCAATGCTGAGTGAAGCAGTGCCTAAATCCCATTTAAAAACTGGGCCTTAGGCACTTATGAAAATTTTACCTCCATCTTAATTATTGTTGACTCACTTCATATCAACACAGAGGAAGAAGTGATGCTTAAAGAAGGCACTTAAATGAGGAAAGAACAGTAGCACTGTGGACCAAAATATGGAAGGCATTGCACATGTAAGGGTGACATGAAGAGAGTCATGGCTGGTTGTGTGGGGAAGCAGACAAGCAAGACTGGCATCATTGACATGGGTAAAAGATGACTGTACATATTGTATTTGCATCCCTACAGACTACAACAAAGATGCTTAAGTGTTGAGACTTTAAATAAGTGAATTCCACTTATAAAATTTGGCTTTCAAATTAGAATAATTATGTGGGGCTATTAGAGTTCCACAGCAAGTAGTGTGCTAAAAGATGGATAAATGGCATTGCCCAGGGAAGTATACTCTTGGTCTCCAAGGCAACAGCAGTTTTCCAAGACAGTGATGTGACACTTCTCACTATATCAGACTATGACCCATCCTCCTCCTTATTGCACATGGTACAGTTCTGAGCAGAGGAGGAGAAAGCTAGCTGAAAAAATGTCTCTCTTTAGGTAGATTCAAAGATGAACTATGATTTTATCATACAAAACATTATTTTTAGAATTGCATAGTTCTCACAGAATCCTAGAATATCAGGGTTGGAAGAGAATAGTTCTGTTCTATGTAGATCACTAAACTGTCCTTTTCTAAAGAAAAGATGAACTTTTATGTAAGTTCATTGTAGTACAAAAAGTTCTTAATGACAAAAATTGTGAAATAACTTCCCCCGCCCCCCCCCCCCACCATCTGGTCTCTCTTCTGCTCAGAAGTCCATATGTAGGATAACATTTAGTTAACACAATGCCTGTGCCTTTATAAAATATAAGTATATTCGGAAGACACTGCTTACAATAGATTATCTTCCTTACAGGAGAAATGTACCCATTTAGAAATCTCACTAGACTATAAGAAAATCTCAAAATACTGCTAATGTAATGCACTGTAACAGTTCAATCGGAAGGGAGATTGAGATGCATTGTGGAAGAGTCGTCCAGCTTGGGAGCCTAGCCTATAGAAGAATGAGGACTTGAGACATCCGAAATATCCCTCCAGCTCAGGAAACTGCAGACTAATGTCAAACTGAAGCATTTCAGCTCAGTTTCCCAACCAAAATATTTTGAATCAGTTTCCCACGGAAAATTTTGATTTTCCAGAAACTGCATTTTAAAAAAAAGAAATTGATGGAAAATTCCCAAGAAGCTCTGCTTATAGTCACTTTGAACCCTGGAGCAACATACAGAGGCCACAATGCAGCTAGAGTCAGGGCCACTATTTAGAAGGACATTGTGCTTTTAATTTTCCAAGGTCTTTAAAACATTAACTTGTTAAGCACACTATCACAGTGCTTGCCAATTATTACTAGCTATTATTAGTACTGCACTATTAAGTCCATCATACCAATGGAGAATCTGTAGCAAAGTTTTTTTTTTCATTTTTAATTTCTTAAATTTGTGATACAGGATAATTCAAGGATAATATAGAAAGACAAAAACAAAATAAATTAGTGATAAAAAATGGTGTATGCAGTCATTAATCCTGTCCCTTATCACCTCTATAAAGTCCATAATGGTTTCACTGTAAAATACCAGGGCTTGCACAGAATGTAAGAGAGAGCTCAAGTTTATCTGGTGGGAAAGCATTCTATCGCACATCACAAAGATCTGTAATTAAGAATGCATAGTAAGCTACGTAGATAGTGTAAATTATTTGCCTAATGCCATACAGGGAAGCTGAACATGATTCAAAAAAACATCCCTACATGGGAAAACACTTTAACTTTAAGCATGTACTTAAGTCCCATTGACCTCTGCAGTCCTGTCTAAATGAGCAAAAATGGCTTGATTCTCAAATCAAGTTAGCTCAGTTGAGTTAGGTTAACTTGATTGAGGCCTGGTCTACACCAGAAAATTAGGTTGGCATAGCTATGTCTCTCAGGAGTATGAAAAATCCACACCCCTGATCAGTGTAGTTAACACAACCTAAATCCCCATGTAGACAGCACAAGGTCTATAGAAGAATTCTTCCGATGACCTAGCTATCACCTCTCAGGGACATGCATTATCTATGCTGACGGGAGATTCCCTCCAATTGGTGTAGGTAGCGTCTATGCTGAAGCACTGCAGCAGCACAACTATATCATTGTAGCATGTTAAGTGTAGACAAGCCCTGACAGTCCCCAGACCTGAAGAAGAGCTCTGTGTAGCTCGAAAGCTTCTCTCTTACACCAGTAGAAGTTGGTCCAATAAAAGCTATTACCTCACCCACCTTGTGTCTCTAAATTCCCCTTATTTCTCAGGATAGACATAATTGAACACCTTCAACCTAGCAGGGAGCCTAGACTACACACAACAGCTCAAATGATCATTAAGGGAGGAGAGAGGTGTGTTGTGTTGGTTAAAGTTAATGTGATTTAGCTCACTTGATTGAAAAAAAAACAAACACCTTTTTGCCATATGCACAAACCCAAAGGAATTAAGCAATAATTTAATGAATTCCTGAACTGGGGCTGTAGGGAGTCCAAGATCTCAGACCTAGTACTCAGAAGTTTCTAATTCCTGATCCTGTGTTTAGACCACACCCATCTCTCTATTTTATAGAAATACGGTTAATCAAAATGGACCAATCCAAAGGTGCTACTGTTCTAAACTGACTAAGATTATGCTGCTCAACAGATGGCTCAGGCAGTGGTGCTATAAGGAGGGCTTTGGGATGTATGGCCACTGGGAAGCATTCATGGACAGAGAACTGTTCTCTCGGGATGGACTTCACCTGAGTAAGGAGGGAAACAGACGTCAAGGATGGAGGATGGCGCAAGTGATCAAGAGAGCTTTAAACTAGGAATTTGGGGGAGATGGTTGGGAGATGTCCAGGTAATTTCCATGCCAGTTATTCTCTTTGAGAGGGAAGAAAAGGAAGTAAGAAAGGATACAGCCGTGGGTAGGAGAATGGATATAAGGCAGAAGGGCAGTGTATATACCAATCTAATAGGTAATATTGGTGGTAGAATGTCTGTGCCCAATCGGGTAAAGAATGTGAGCGAAGCCAAACGGCAAAAATTAAGATGTTTGTACATTAATGTGAGGAGCATAGGTAACAAAATGGAGGAACTAGAGCTATTGGTGCAGGAAGTGAAACCAGATATTAGAGGGATAACAGAAACATGGTGGAATAGTAGTCATGACTGGAGTATGGGTATTGAAAGGTATGTGCTGTTTAGGAAAGACAGAAATAAAGGCAAAGGTGGTGGAGTAGCATTGTATATCAATGATGAGGTAGACTGTAAAGAAATAAGAAGTGATGGAATGGATAAGATAGAGTCTGTCTGGGCAAAAATCACATTGGGGAAGAAAGCTACTAGAGCCTGCCCTAGGATAGTCCTTGGGGTGTGCTATAGACTGCCGGGATCCAATGTGGATATGGATAGAGACCTCTTTAATGTTTTTAATGAAGTAAATACTAATGGGAATTGTGTGATCATGGGAGACTTTAACTTCCCAGGTATAGACTGGAGGACACGTGCTAGTAATAATAATAGGGCTCAGATTTTCCTGGATACGATAGCTGATGGATTCCTTCACCAAGTAGTTGCTGAACTGACAAGAGAGGATACCATTTCAGATTTGGTTTTGGTGAGCAGCGAGGACCTCATAGAAGAAATGATTGTAGGGGACAACCTTGGTTCGAGCGATCATGAGCTAATTCAGTTCAAACTAAATGGAAGGATAAATAAAAATAGATTCGTGACTAGGGTTTTTTATTTCAAAAAGGCTGACTTTAAAAAATTAAGGAAATTAGTTAGGGAAGTGGATTGGATGGAAGAACTTGTGGATCTAAAGGTGGAGGAGGCCTGGAATTACTTCAAGTCAAAGTTGCAGAAACTATCAGAAACCTGCATCCCAAGGAAGGGGGAAAAAATCATAAGCAGGAGTTGTAGACCAAGCTGGATGAGCAAGCATCTCAGAGAGGTGATTAAGAAAAAGCAGAAAGCCTACAAGGAGTGGAAGATGGGAGGGATTAGCAAGGAAAGCTACCTTATTGAGGTCAGAACATTTAGGGATAAAGTGAGAAAGGCCAAAAGCCATGTAGAGTTGGACCTTGCAAAGGGAATTAAAAGCAATAGTAAAAGGTTCTATAGTCATATAAATAAGAAGAAAACAAAGAAAGAAGAAGTGGGACCGCTTAACACTGAGGATGGAGTGGAGGTTAAGGATAATCTAGGCATGGCCCAATATCTAAATAAATACTTTGCCTCAGTCTTTAACGAGGCTAATGAGGAGCTTAGGGATAATGGTAGGATGACAAATGGGAATGAGGATATGGAGGTAGATATTACCACATCCGAGGTAGAAGCCAAACTCGAACAGTTTAATGGGACTAAATCGGGGGGCCCAGATAATCTTCATCCAAGAATATGAAAAGAACTGGCACATGAAATTCCAACCCTTTAGCAAGAAGTTTTAATCAATCAATCTGTAAACTCAACGGTTGTACCGTATGACTAGAAAATTGCTAACATACTTCCTATTTTTAAAAAAGGTAAAAAAAATGATCCGGGTAACTACAGGCCTGTGAGTTTGACATCAGTAGTATGCAAGGTCTTGGAAAAATTTTTGAAGGAGAAAGTAGTTAAGGACATTGAGGTCAATGGCAATTGGGACAAAATACAACATGGCTTTACAAAAGGTAGATCGTGTCAAACCAACCTGGTCTCCTTCTTTGAGAAGGCAGTAGATTTTTTAGACAAAGGGAACACAGTGGATCTAATTTACCTTGATTTCAGTAAGGCATTTGGTACTGTTCCACATGGAGAATAATTAGCTAAATTGGAAAAGATGGGGGTCAATATGAAAATTGAAAGGTGGATAAGGAACTGGTTAAAGGGGAGATTACAGCGGGTCACACTGAAAGGTGAAATGTCAGACTGGAAGGAGGTTACTAGTGGAGTTCCTCAGGGATCGGTTTTGGGCCCAATCTTATTTAATCTTTTTATTACTGACCTTGGCACAAAAAGCGGGAATGTGCTGATAAAGTTTGCGGATGACACGAAGCTGGGAGGTATTGCCAATACAGAGAAGGACCGGGATATCATACAGGAAGATCTGAATGACCTTGTAAACTGGAGTAATAGTACTAGGATGAAATTTAATAGTGAAAAGTGCAAGGTCATGCATTTAGGGATTAATAACAAGAATTTCTGTTATAAACTGGGGACGCATCACTTGGAAGTAACAGAGGAGAAGAAGAACCTCAGAGTATTGGTTGATCACAGGATGACTATGAGCCGCCAATGTGATATGGTCGTGAAAAAAGCTAATGCAGTCTTGGAATGCATTAGGCGAGGTATTTCCAGTAGAGATAAGGAGGTGTTAGTACCGTTATACAAGGCACTGGTGAAACCTCATCTGGACTACTGTGTGCAGTTCTGGTCTCCCATGTTTAAGAAGGATGAATTCAAACTGGAACAGGTACAGAGAAGGGCTACTAAGATGATCCAAGGAATGGAAAATCTGTCTTATGAAAGGAGACTCAAAGAGCTTGGCTTGTTTACCAAAAGAAGGCTGAGGGGAGATATGATTGCTCTCTATACATATATCAGAGGGATAAATACCATGGAGGGAGAAGAATTAGTTAAGCTCAGTATCAATGTGGACACAAGAACAAATGGATATAAACTGGCCATCAGGAAGTTTAGACTTGAAAATAGATGAAGGTTTCTAACTATCAGAGGAGTGAAGTTCTGGAACAGCCTTCCAAGGGAAGCAGTGAGGGCAAAAGACATATCTGGCTTCAAGACTAAGCTTGATAAGTTTATGGAGGAGATGATATGATGGGATAGCCAATTTTGGCAATTAATTGATCTTCGACTACTAGCGGTAGATATGCCCAATGGCCTGTGATGGGATGTTAGATGGGGTAGGATCTGAGTTACTACAGAGAATTCTTTCCTGGATGTCTGGCTGGTGAGTCTTGCCCACATGCTCAGGGTTTAGCTGATCACCATATTTGGGGTTGGGAAGGAATTTTCCTCCAGGGCAGATTGGCAGAGGCCCTGGGGGTTTTTCGACTTCCTCTGCAGCATGGGGCACAGGTCACTTGCTGGAGGATTCTCTGCACCTTGAAGTCTTTAAACCACGATTTGAGGACTTCAATAGCCTCAGACATAGGTTAGGGGTTTGTTACAGGAGTTGGTGGGTGAGATTCCGTGGCCTGCATTGTGCAGGAGGTCAGACTAGATGATCATAATGGTCCCTTCTGACCTTAAAGTCTATGATTCTATGAATTACAATTGATTTGGGCAACACTGGACTCAGGCTGGGTACAGGATGTCAGCATTCCAGGAGTCCTTTCATTCTTTTGTGAAACCTACAAATAAGCTCAGCGTTGTAACCTGAGGGAGTGTGGATGTAGGTTGAGTGAGAAAAGTTCAGCTCTACTGGTAGAGCAGCTGAACATGGGTTTTCTAAAGACCAATAAACTGAAGTAAGCTCAGAGGCAGTGGGAGTGGAGAATAAAATATAAAGGATAGGGGCAGGCAGTAGGCTACTTTGTATTTACCCTTTGTGGTTACCCTTCCCTTTATATTTACGACACAGATTTATATTTATGACACGCCCCGCAAATCACAGATAGGGTGAAACACTGGCTGTGATTTCTTCCTGGAGCTCTAGGAGAAAACAGAGTTAATAAGACACATGCATCTCTAAATATACTACTAAATGTATAAAGACTAACAATATTTTCCACATCTCAAGGACAGTTTTAACCAGTTGATTCTGGGAAACTTTCATGGGAGAGTGCATCAGCCACTTTGTTAGAAGCTCCTAAAATGTGTTGTATGTCTAAATCAAAATCTTGGAGAGCTAAACTCCACCAAATAAGTTTTTTGTTATTTCCCTTGGCGGTATGAAGCCACTGTAGTGCAGCATGATTGGTTTGCAGGTGGAAACGCCGTCCCCAAACATATGGGTGTAGCTTTTCCAGGGCGTAGGCATTAGCATAACATTCCATTTCACTGATTGACGAGTGGCTTTCCCTCTCAGACAGCTTCTTGCTGAGAAACACAACAGGACGGAACTCTTGATTCGGTCCTTCCTGCATTGAGACTGCTCCCACACCACACTCGGACGCATCTGTGGTTACTAGGAATGGTTTGTCAAAGTCTGGGGCCCTTAGCACAGGATCAGACATGAGTGTCACTTTAAACTGGTTAAAGGCCTTCTGACACTCTTCAGTCCACTGAACTACATTTGGCTGTTTCTTTTTGGTTAGGTCTGTCAGCGGGGCGGCGATTTGGCTGTATTGCAGTGCAAATCGCCTGTAATATCGGGCCAAGCCTAAGAAGGATTGGACCTGTTTCTTTGACTTTGGGACAGGCCACTTTTGGATAGCATCCACTTTGGCCTGTAGGGGGTTGATAGTTCCTTGACCCACCTGGTGTCCAAGGTAAGTCACTCGGTTTAGGCCTATTTGACACTTCTTAGCCTTAACAGTTAGTCCTGCCTCCCTTATGGGCTCGAAGACTTTTTGTAGATGTTCCAGGTATTCTGCCCAGGAATCCGAAAATATGGCCACATCGTCAAGGTAGGTGACTGCATAATCTCCCAATCCTGCTAGGAGACCGTCTACAAGTTTTTGGAAGGTGGCAGGTGCATTCCGCAGGCCGAAAGGGAGCACGTTAAATCCATACAGCCCGACATGTGTGATGAAGGCTGACCTTTCCTTGGCGGATTCATCTAGCGGTACCTGCCAGTACCCCTTGGTTAAGTCCAAGGTAGGGATGAACTGGGCCTGTCCCAGTTTTTCCAATAGTTCATCTGTGCATGGCATTGGATAGTTGTCTGGGCGAGTTACAGCATTTAGCTTATGGTAGTCCATGCAAAAACGTATCTCCCCATCTAGTTTGGGAACTAGAACCAATGGAGATGCCCATGCACTGCCAGAGGGGCCGATTACACCCATCTGTAGCATATCCTGGATCTCCCATTCTATAGCAGTTTTAGCTTGAGGAGACACCCAGTAAGGTTGGGCTCTAATTGGGTGAGCATTACCTGTGTCAATGGAGTGGTATGCCCATTCAGTCAGTCCTGGGGTGGCTGAGAATGTTGGCGCATAGCTAGTGCACAGCTTCTTGATCTGCTGTCTCTGCATACACTCAGGGGTCATGGAGAGGTTCACCTCTTCCACACCACCAGCACTTTTCCCTTCGTAGTAGACACCTTCAGGCCACTCAGTGTCATCTCCTCCCTGGGCTGTAAACTGACAAACCTTTAATTCTCTGGAATAAAAGGGTTTTAGAGAATTAATATGGTACACCTTAGGCTTTCGGTTGGAGGTGGGAAATGCTATGAGATAATTAACAGCTCCCAGGAGCTCTTGGACCATGAATGGCCCTTCCCACGATGCTTCCATTTTACGGGCCTGGAGCACCTTTAAGACCATGACCTGGTCCCCTACTTTGAAGGACCGCTATATGGCATGTTTATCATACCAGGCTTTTTGTTCTTTTTGAGCATCTTTTAGGTTTTCTTTAGCAAGGGCTAAAATGGTTTGGAGGGTGTTTTGTAGTTTGGTTACAAAGTCCAGAATGTTAGTTCCTGGAGAACCATTGCGGCTTCACCAACTGTAATGGCCCATTAACCTCCTGGCCATATACAAGTTCAAATGGTGAAAACCCTAAATTGGGATGTGGTACAGCTCTGTAGGCAAAGAGCAACTGCTGCAACACTAGGTCCCAATCATTAGAGTGCTCATTTACGAATTTACGTATCATGGCCCCCAAAGTTCCATTAAACTTCTCCACCAGGCCATTTGTTTGATGGTGGTAAGGGGTGGCAACCAAGTGATTCACCCCATGAGCCTCATGAGCTTCCCAAAGGCTTTCCATAGTTCCTGCCAGGAAATTAGTTCCTGCATCTGTGAGGATGTCGGAGGGCCAACCTACCCTGGCAAAAATGTCTGTTAGTGCCTGGCACACACTTTTAGCCCTGGTGTTGCTTAGAGCTACTGCTTCTGGCCATCAGGTGGCAAAATCCATGAAAGTCACTATGTACTGCCTTCCTCTGGGTGTCTTTTTCGGAAAAGGACCCAGAATATCCACAGCTACTGGCTGAAATGGAACTTCAGTGATGGGGAGTGGCTTGAGAGGGGCTTTGACCTGGTCTTGGGGTTTTCATAGAATCATAGAATATCAGGTTTGGAAGGGACCTCAGGAGGTCATCTAGTCCAACCCCCTGCTCAAAGCAGGACCAATCCCTAATTAAATCATCCCAGCCAGGGCTTTGTCAAGCCTGACCTTAAAAACTTCTAAGGAAGGAGATTCCACCACCTCCTTAAGTAACGCATTCCAGTGTTTCACCACCCTCCCAGTGAAAAAGTTTTTTCCTAATATCCAACCTAAATCTCCCCCACTGCAACTTGAGACTATTACTCCTTGTCCTGTCATCTGCTACCACTGAGAATAGTCTAGAGCCATCCTCTTTGGAACCACCTTTCAGGTAGTTGAAAGCAGCTATCAAATCTCCCCTCATTCTTCTCTTCTGTAGACTAAACAATCTCAGTTCCCTCAGCCTCTCCTTGTAAGTCATGTGTTCCAGTCCCCTAATCATTTTTGTTGCCCTCCACTGGACACTCTCCAATTTTTCCACATCCTTCTTGTGGTGTGGGGCCCAAAACTGGACACAGTACTCCAGATGAGGCCTCAC
Organism: Chelonia mydas; assembly: GCF_015237465.2. Classification (NCBI taxonomy): domain Eukaryota; kingdom Metazoa; phylum Chordata; order Testudines; family Cheloniidae; genus Chelonia; species Chelonia mydas. The sequence continues at coordinate 237,875,334 of NC_057850.1, read as the reverse complement.
CAATGTTGAATAGAGGGGAACGATCACGTCCCTCGATCTGCTTGCAATGCCCCTACTTATACATCCCAAAATGCCATTGGCCTTCTTGGCTACAAGGGCACACTGTTGACTCATCTCCAGCTTCTCGTCCACTGTAACCCCTAGGTCCTTTTCTGCAGAACTGCTGCCGAGCGATTCAGTCCCTAGTCTGTAGCGGTGCATGGGATTCTTCCATCCTAAGTGCAGGACTCTGCACTTGTCCTTGTTGAACCTCATCAGATTTCTTTTGGCCCAATCCTCCAATTTGTCTAGGTCCCTCTGTATCCTATCCCTACCCTCCAGCGTATCTACCACTCCTCCCCAGTTTAGTGTCATCCGCAAACTTGCTGAGGGTGCAATCCACACCATCCTCCAGATCACTAATGAAGATATTGAACAAAACCGGCCCCAGGACCGACCCTTGGGGCACTCCGCTTGATACCGGCTGCCAACTAGACATGGAGCCATTGATCACTACCCATTGAGCCCGACAATCTAGCCAATTTTCTACCCACCTTATAGTGCATTCATCCAGCCCATACTTCTTTAACTTGCTGACAAGAATACTGTGGGAGACAGTGTCAAAAGCTTTGCTAAATTCAAGGAACACCACGTCCACTGCTTTCCCTTCATCCACAGAACTAGTTATCTCGTCATAGAAGGCAATTAGATTAGTCAGGCATGACTTGCCCTTGGTGAATCCATGCTGACTGTTCCTGATCATTTTCTTCTCATGTAAGTGCTTCAGAATTGATTCCTTGAGGACCTGCTCCATGATTTTTCCGGGGACTGAAGTGAGGCTGACTGGCCTATAGTTCCCAGGATCCTCCTCCTTCCCTTTTTTAAAGATGGGCATTATATAAGCCTTTTTCCAGTGGTCTGGGACTTCCCCCGATCGCCATGAGTTTTCAAAGATAATGGCCAATGGCTCTGCAATCACATCCGCCAACTCCTTTAGCACTCTCGGATGCAATGCATCCGGCCCCATGGACTTGTGCACATCCAGCTTTTCCCACTCTTTGACACACCTCAAAAGACCGGACATAGGTAGAAACATCCTTGCCCATTCCCTCCCAGTGGAACGACTTTCCCAAATGGTCTTTGGTTCTGTTCACCCCAGCATGGCCCCTAGGATGATCGTGGGCTAAGCTTAAGAGCTTTACTCGGTACTTAGTTGGAACTATCAACTGTCTCTGAGGATGCCAGTCTTCCTGGTGTCCACCAGAAAGAGTTTCCTTGTATAAAAGTCCTCTTTCTACAACAAACCTGGATCGATTAGAAGAGCTGAGAGGCAGTGGGTTGTTCTGTGCCACCATCCAAGCTCTCTGGAGTCTTTCATCTGCTTCCTGTTCAGTCTGGAACTGTTTCCTTGATGCTGGAGACATCAGTTCCTCATTGGATTGTGGACCTGGGCCTGGTCCCTCTGGAAGCAATGCAGGAGATGAGGCTGTTTCCGTTGACTGTGAACCACTCTCCGCTGGTGCACTATGTTGGGGTTCAGGCTCTGGCTGAGCCTCTTGTGTAGGGTTATCTGCTGCTGCCGGTGCAGGTTCGGTGGGGCCCTCTGGTGTTGGGGTTGAAAGTACTGGATTCAGTGCTGGCAATGGTTCTGGTGGTGGTTGTGCTGCCGGTTCCGGTTCTGGGACTGGCTCTGTTTGGGTCTCTGTGACTGGATCCACTACCGTTGTAGCAGACGTTGGCATGGGGTCTGGTTCCATCACCTCTGACCGGGTCCTGGTAGAAATTTCCAGAACAGAGCTAGGTGTGAGAGCTTGCTTAGCCAGGCTGCGGATGACCATTCCCACCCTCTAGGCTAGCTTCACATGATTGGCCAAGTCTTCCCCCAACCCTTCTGGCCAGAGGCAAAACCCTTTCACCTGTAAAGGGTTAAGAAGCTAAGGTAACCTCACTGGCACCTGACCCAAAATGACCAATGAGGGGACAAGATACTTTAAAATCTGGAGGGGGGTGGGACAAAGGGTTTTGTCTGTCTGCGTGATGCTTTTGCCAGGAACAGATCAGGAATGCAAGCCTTACAACTCCTGTAAAGTTAGTAAGCAATCTAGCTAGAAAATGACAGGTTTCAGAGTAGCAGCCATGTTAGTCTGTATCCGCAAAAAGAAAAGGAGTACTTGTGGCACCTTAGAGACTTACAAATTTATTTGAGCATAAGCTTTCGTAAGCTTCAGCTCACTTCATCAGATGCATGAAGCTCATGAAAGCCTATGCTCAAATAAATTTGTTAGTCTCTAAGGTACCACAAGTACTCCTTTTCTTTTAGCTAGAAAATGCGTTAGATTTTCTTTTGTTTAATGGCTTGTAAAATAAGCTGTGCTGGAGGGAATGTATATTCCTGGTTTTGTGTCTTTTTGTAACTTAAGGTTTTGCCTCAAGGGATTCTCTGTGTTTTGCATCTGATTACCCGGTAAAGTATTTACCATCCTGATTTTACAGAGGTGATTCTTTTACCTTTTCTTTAAATAAAATTCTTCTTTTAAGAACCTGATTGATTTTTCATTGTTCTTAAGATCCAAGGGTTTGGGTCTGTGTTCACCTGTACCAATTGGTGAGGATATTATTATCAAGCCTTCCCCAGGAAAGGGGGTGTAGGGCTTGGGGGGATATTTTGGGGGAAGACGTCTCCAAGTGGTCTCTTTCCCTGTTCTTTGTTTAAAACACTTGGTGGTGGCAGCATACTGTTCAAAGACAAGACAAACTTTGTACCTTGGGGAAGTTTTTAACCTAAACTGGTAAGAATAAGCTTAGGGGGGTCTTTCATGCAGGTCCCCACATCTGTACCCTAGAGTTCAGAGTGGGGAAGGAACCTTGACAGTCTGTATGTGAGAGATAAAGTCACATATGGTCTCCACTATGTATCTTTGAGAAAAATGGAGAATAATTGCAATATATGGGTTAAATAATCCCTGGTATAACTCCACTGAAATCAATGGAGTCAGACCGAGTGTTCTTTTGGCCCCTATGAGTCAACTGTGAGCAAACTATCAAGCTATGGTTCTAAATAAGCCATGCTTTAATATGTTATAAAACGAGAATGTAATAAATATAACCTAGATTTACTCAATTTACATGTATTGCAAGCATCATCTTTAGTTAATCTAGGATTTCCCAGGGAACAGCCTTGTTAGATAAACCCTATTTATATTTTACTTTTATTGTATTTTAAATTATTCAGAAGTCTACAACACATTATAGTGCAGTTCATTAATTTTCAGTCTGCAGGTTAGTAGGGAGTGAATTTATTTAATCATGCATGTAAAATTACTAGAATTTTTTAAAACTTTTGCTGATTTCAGCAGGTTTGAAACCGTACAACACAGCCCTAAGCAAAATATATACCATCTAGCAGAAAAAGGACAAATGATTTTTTTTTGTCTTAAAATGAATTTTCTGTTTCAATAGCTAGGACCCAAATCATTAATGCTAACACATTATTTTTTGGTCTGTCTTGTATCTTCAGCATAAAGTCAGAATTAGCAATTTGTGTGTGACTCAGGACTGATCTGAAGAATTTCACACATGCAAATATGTGAAGCAATTAATTCTCAGAGGTAGAAGTCCTTATTTCACAGGTAAGGTTATAATATTTATGGGAATTGTCATTTAATTCCAGTATCAGTGCTACAGTTAAAAGAATTCAAACAGCTTAGTCATCCTCTCACCGGCTCTTAACGCACATCAGTCACTTCCACAACTGCTTCAATGAGCATTTGAAAAGTTTGCATATATTCCTCAGTGGGTGTGTTTTTTAAGGCAGATTTACAACAGTGCTTTGTGGAGTGTGACAGGGAAGCTCTAAAACTAAAAATATAAAGTGGATTCTGTTCTTCTCTATAATGACAGGTATCAGAGTAGCAGCCTTGTTAGAGTGTATCCGCAAAAAGAACAGGAGTACTTGTGGCACCTTAGACTAACAAATTTATTAGAGCATAAGCTTTCATGGGCTACAGCCCACTTCATCGGATGCATAGAATGGAACATAGAGTAAGATAGATAGATAGATAGATACACACATACAGATAAGTTGGAAGTTACCATACAAACTAATTAGCCTCTCACAGTTTGTATGGTAACTTCCAATTTATTTGTATATATCTTACTCTGTGTTCCATTCTATGCATCCGATGAAGTGGGCTGTAGCCCACAAAAGCTTATGCTCTAATAAATTTGTAAGTCTCTAAGGTGCCACAAGTACTCCTGTTCTTTCTTCTCTATAGTTCCTCTCCCGCAGGGATGTAGATGAGAATGGAGAGGGAGCAGGGCTGTGCCGTGGTTTATGCTGATGAACTTTGTGCTCTGTTACTCATATGCTAGTCAGCTGAAATCTGCTAAGGGAGTAGGTACTGAAAAATAGTGGGCTTCAAGAATACTGTACCCAACATACGTTATGAATCCTTGGCTTGATGGCTTTCTCAGGCTGTCCTTCTGAAATCTCCTTCAGATGTCCAACCAATAGCTTCAACTTAACATGGCCAAAGCTAAATTCCTGAACTTTCCCTCTCTGATTTTTCTGTCACAGTAGTGGGTCCAGTGAATGGTTTTTGGTGACCTATGTGAAGTGATCTGAAGCTCACTCTCCATTTCCTATTAGACAAGTCTCCATATCACAAAATTATCACCACAATTTACACTAACAGGCACAATCTCATGCAATCTCCGCTAGAGATGGGGCCCAAATGAAGGAAGTTCAGATCCAAATTCACTATCAAAGCTTTGCAGCTGGTGCCTATCACTAGGAATTGTATCCAAATCAAAACCTTGAACCCAATTCCTTTTTAGCTGTGGGAAAAGTTGGATCTGAATTTTGCAGTTCAGTACCATTTCTAGAGTAAAACATGACAAAGACTGAGTAGGAACAGAATCTTAAATGTCTTCTCAGGCATTATGGTGGGCTCTCCAAGATTGAAGTACATCAGCGCTCTGTGTGTGTGTGTGTGTGTGTGTGTGTGTGTGTATGTGTGTGTTTGTTTGTTTGTTTGTTTGTTTTGTTTTGTTTTGTGGTAGCCCTGTATTGCTTCTGTCCCTGATCCTGTATGGCTATAGGTGGAGTTAGTCCTTGTGTATCCCCCCAGTAGGCTACCTGTTCACCATTTTCAGCACTCGCAGGCTATCCAGTGTAGCAGTGCTGCTGCTACCACATGGTTTCGCAGGGCCTGCTCACCCTCCACCCCATCTGCTTGCTACTGGAGCAGGACAGAGAGTTATGCTATAGTTGTAGTGGCTGGCCCAAAGGCCACATGCTTTGCATGCTGGACATATCAAATGGGAGTCTAGTTATTTAAGTCTTAGCGCTGAGTTAAATGTTTATGGTGGGACTCTGAAACCAAGAATGTAATGTTACCTGTACATTTATTTATATACTGATGCTGTGTACCCATAGAATCCTTGGGAGAAAGTACTGTGTTTTAGAACTAAAACAACTACAGCAGATGTAAAATGTAGACAAAAATCTTACATATTCATTCTATCTGTTACTGCTAGCTCCAGGCTTGGTACGGGTGATTGGTAAAACGGGTTCATGTATCTCTCTTTGCCTAGGGAACCATCTCACTGCCTTTCCTAAGGGCTCAATCCAGATCCTACTGGAAAGGCTCCCATTGGCTTCAATAGGCAATGGATCAGGTTCTAAGCCTGCTATTGCCCTCTTGTATCTGTATTTCTGAAACCTTTAGGGTCAGATACTTAGCTGTGAATCTTTGCCTATTTACACCACCAGGAGATGTGACCTTTAAAGTGTATGTTGAAGTTTTGGTTAGAGGCCAGGCATCAGTTTTTGCCGGTTAAAACCTGCAGTGCTCACAAATTGAAACAGATTGCACCACGTTAGATAAACGGAGAACTCCAGTCTCTGGAACCACTACTCACATGCAAGAATTAAAGAAGTGTGAAAAAGTTCTCACTGCATTTTAGAACCCTTTGAACCATTAAAAATTCCCAGAATGCAATAGATTTTTAAAATTATCTTAGTTTCTATTTTATATCATGAAGCAATAAAAATCTTACTAAAATAATTTTCTCACCATGGAAACATTTTCAAGAGGCAACAATCTTTTACCACTGTTTCTTCAGGCACACTGATGCCCCTTAAAAGAAAACATAGGAGTTACAGAAAAATAACTCAGTGTCCCATTCCACTTTCTTTCAAATTGTATTCTGAACATTAAAACATTGATGGATGCTCTAGAGAGTCATAGCTGTACAATTTAATGTCATTACTAGCACAAGGGGAAAAGCCTTGAAAACAGGCAAAACAGCGAACATTTTGGCCATGAACAGCCTTCAACATAGTTTACTGATATTCATGTTTTATTACTATTTTTTACCTTTATTTATGATTTTGGCATAAACCACCACCATGAATGTGATGCAGAGTACAAATCAAATATCATAACTTGCTGAGCATTATACATTGTATCCACAGCAATACCAAAAGAGTGCAGCAGATTTATGCCTTAACTAAAAATTATAATAATAACTGGATTTTTAATAGCCTCTTGTCAGCATCCTTGGCTTGAAAGGAAGAAGTTCAGATCAGGTGCTGTTGAGGATTGCACCCCCAAAATCCCGTCAGCTTGAACAATGCTCTTACTAGAGAGCTTCCAGTATTTTAACTCTGTTTACAGATTTATTTATTTACTTTGCTCAGGGCTAAAAATGGTTCTCTGATGGGACTGTTCATTATTCAGCTCACTAAAAACTAGGATGAACTTTAGGAAGGGGTGTGCAGACTTTCAGTTTAAGAAGAAATGTCCTCAAGTCTTTTTTGGCTCAATGTTGACAGAGCCATAGTGTTCATTGAGAGCCACAGAGGATACATTATTGCTTTGATTTGAGGGTGCAATTTTCCAGCAGTTCTCGAGTTTGTGCCAAATCCTACTCCATTTTCTTGGAGAAAAGAGGGGTTGAGGAAAGCAGAATTGGGATCTCATTAGTGTTTTCAATTTTTGTTTTTAGTTCCAACTTTTCGACTAAAAATATCAAAAATATAAACATGGATGGGATTGTCCTTCAGAGCAAAATGTCAAAGATAATGTATAGAAACATGTCTCAATAGATGATTATTTATTGTTTATTTTACAGCACCCAAAAACATGGTGGGCATGCCGCAGTAAAAAGAAAACATAGTCCCTGCCCAGCAGACTTTGTAGTTTTGGTGCCCAGTCCTTCAACCGACAGCACACAAGTGGAGTGTTGTGTCCATGTGGGGCCCCACTGAAGTTATTGGGACTCTGCATGGCACAGCAGTCTGCCCCTATGCTGTCCATTGCAGGGTTAACATCTAATTTCAGACGTGATGCAGTGGGAGAGGCATAGCAAGAAAACAGCAGAAAGGACATCCATGAGAATATAAGGTCACCCAGTTACTCAGCAAAGGCTAGGGCATGGCATGGTGCAGCCAAAGCCATTTGTATGGACTCCAAGTTCAGGATTAAGTCCTTCAGTTAGGATAAGAGTCCCAAAATTGTGCTGCCTATCTGACATGCCCCAACCTTATGAGCCTATCGTTAGGACCTTTCTGAACCTCCAGGAAAGTTTGGTTCAGTTTCAAGGGATGGGAGAAGATTTGGGTTGATCCTTTATGTTCAAACACAATTGAAAATCCCTTATTTAAAGCAAGCTAAATCATAAAACAAGTATCAGCATCAAGGTAGTTCTCTTCAGCATAGAGGAGAAAGTGAAGCACAGAGAGTTTAAGGGCCAGATTTTTAAAGGTATATAGAAGTGCTTTAAGATACAAATAGGCACCAACTGGGGGTTTTAAATCTTTAGACACTAAGTATTTTTAAAATCTGGCCTGAAATAGCTTGGCCAAAATGACACATAGGAAGTCTGCAGCAGGACTGGAAACTGAACCCAGATCTCCTGATTCTCGATCCAGTGACTTTAATTCAAAACCATCCTTCATCTCTGACAGTGTACCCATAAGCAATTTTCATGTCAAATTTTTACAGTGTGGGTCTGGCCAGAAAAGCAAACATAGCGCAAATTATACCTTGGGGTTCCATATTAATTCACTAGCAATGACTCTGAGGTCAAATTTACTCAGTTTATAAATCAAAGTGTGACTTCTCTCAATGCCAGCACTGGCAGCTTAACCTAGTGTCTGGAAATCAAGCCGTGCTCTTTTCAGACTCATACATCCTCACGAACAACCACCAGGAATAACAATTCTGGGATCAGAAACTAGCCTGCAACTTTGTTGATGATGCATAAGGTAAAAGTGATCACAGCATTCCCTTCCACTACTACACTGTCAGTAAGTGCTGACAGTAGAAAAAATATGCTTCAATTAGTAAACTAAGGAGATTCTACGTAGAGTAATAATGGTACTTGACATTAATACAGCACTTTTAATCTAAGGATGTTGAAGTACATTTACAGTGTTATTGAATTAAGCCTCACACTGCCCTATGGGATAGGTATTATCTCCAGTTTACATGTGGGTAAACTGAGGCACAGAGAGACTAACAGCTACACAGTGAGAAAATGACAGAGCCCAGAGGAGTTCTGGTACTCAGCCTCTTGTACTGTTAGATTGTACTAGTCACTCTGCCCTCAACCAGATAG